>NW_026526721.1:105901074-107296074 GCF_024362965.1 Panthera pardus
TTCTTGGTTTATATTTCAAATCTGTACTCTTGCTTAGCATGCTCTTATCCACATTAACAAACAACTTGAGGATCATTAAAGGCAGAAAGAGAAGAAAAGACTACCCATTTGTAGCAGTGAAGATGTGTATATATAACATTGTCCAAGCACAAACGCGTGAACGAGGAATGCATGAAAAATATGTCCAGTACAAAGCCAAAATTCCAGCGAGAGGAGCCGAGGCTGTGTTACCCGTTGCTGTAAGGGCAGCAGAAAAATCTATGCTTTTTTTTGAAGCAGTGTTGGGCATTTCCCTTCTACTAATGGAAGCGACATTGAGAAAGACATGGTCTCAGAGGGAAGGCCCTGAGCTCTGTAATGTGTGAATGGTTCTCTCTCAGGTCAGGCTCCCATGCCCAGTTGACTACCTTGCTCTCCGATGAGTGATGATTATTACTTTATCCTTTGAAATAGACACGACCGACTGTATATATAGAGGGCTCACATGCTACAAAAAATGCTTGCAGGTTTGTGTAAATTCTTACCTTAGTTCACGATTTTAAAGAGGATTCAATAAGTTGTTTTTGTTCCTGATTTATGATATAGTTCATAAACTATACATTTCAGAGTTGAGATGGATTTTAGAGGATTATTTTGTCCAAACCCTTTATCAAATGTGGAATGCCATTTTTAATCCCATAAAAGATGCTTATCTTCTTATTTTACCACAGATAGTTGAATTTATGGATGACGTGGTTTTGTTTTGCTATAGCAATAGCAGTGTCAGTGATAAAATTTGGCTAGGAAAAGGGAATCATCTACTAAGGATCAAATTGTCTCAAAGTGATCCTTAATGTTAGGGTTCAATTCTAGCTTGTATGTGTATAGTTTTGTAGTTCATGCATATTAATTTATCTGTTTATGGAGAAAATATGATTTATCATATAAATTCTGGAACTAAAAGTTGAGTCTTTCAAATGTAAGCTAAATGAAGCCTCTTGTAAAATGTGAAATTGAAGAAAAGGTTATTGTTTTATACACAGGAAAGAGAATGACAAGAGAAAGAAAGAATAATGACCTATTAGGAAAGAGACTAATGCCACCTTTTTTAAAGAGTTAATCATAAATGTTAACTGTGATGTCAGAGGTACCTTCTGACAGCTTCTCATTTCTTTTGGGTAAGCTGAGGGACCATTGTGAGGGTTGTCATGAAGGATGCCACACTAAATAAAGCAGGACAAAAGGAGTGCAATGTCTGTATTAAGGGGCAAAAACATGGGATTTACTTTCCACCTAAGGATGATTTCAAATGTCACTTATGGAAGTACACAATTATGTGCACATTAAAAAAATTAGATTCTGGTTTTTAAAGAAGTATTAATTCACTGACTATTATAACAAAAGGAAAGCTTTAAGAATTTTTTATTCTAACAAGATTTTGGAAGTCAAATTGTTACTAGTCTATGTTTTCATGGTAGTAGAGATAAAAAAATAGACTACAAAGCCTAAAACACCAAGCAAGCTGTACCCTGATTGCATGCACTGAATATTGTTCTTGGCAAAAAAAAAAAAAAAAAAAAAAAAAAAAAAAAAGGATAAAAACTTTAAGCTTCCCTTTCCCATATTTGTTAGGGTTCTTCATTTTCTCTCTTTCCTTCATTCATTCTTTCTTTTCTTTTTTTGGAGCATATGAAACATTAATGTGGTTCCAAAAGAAGGAACTGTACAAAAAGGTATTCTCAGAGTAGCAACACTTTCACCCCACCCATTTCTTCCATTTGTTTTCCCCATTCTCTCTCCCTTGTGCTTAACCAATTGCACAGTCTTTGGCTTATCATCCCTGTATTTCTTTTGAACTAAAGAGGAGACACATGTATGTTTTCTTATCTCCTCTTAATTTTTATAAAATGGTATCATATTATATGTACTCTTTAACAGTATGTCCTAGGAATTCCACCACATCAGTTTATAGAGATTTTCCTCCTTCTTCTCAGTATTCCAGTGTGTGGATGTATTATGGTTTATTCCATTATGCTTTTATGTGTGAATGGTTAGGTTGCTTTTGATCAGTTATTTAGTTTTACCTTTGGATTTTGAATTTTGCAGTCGATTTAAATATAATAGAAAAATAGGTCCTGCCCTTCAAACAAATGTCACAAGCAATTTCATTTTTGTTCTAGTCTTACTTTGCTAAAAGTTCCATCATAGAGGAATTGTTATATTTACCTTGTTTTTTTTTTTTTTTAAATGAGCTTCTATGACTTCTCTGTTGATATCTGGCTGTTAATTTGCTACTATCTGCAGACTGAAGAAGAAGGAGACAGAGAAGGAGAAGGAGGAGAAGAAGGAGAAGGAGGTCTTACTGATTGTCATGAGAATCTATACAGCCTAAATTTATTCGATACTATGGTTATAAAACAGCACCTAATTGGTTACCTGGAGTTTGAATGGAATGTTTTCATTTAAGGTATTTTTCACATATGGGAAATGTAACTTTCCTTTAGACTGAAAAAATGTTAGGCTTTCTTATGGGACTATTTCTAGCATATTATTTGAGAACCTTTAGGGATGAGCCAGAATGGAGTGGAGATTTCACTGTAACTCACTTTATGAAATAGTTAACTTACTAGCAGGGCCATTGTTAAGTGCACATTCCAATTGCAAATCTACTAAGTAGCAGAAACTGATATGGCCCTACTCATTAATCGGCTCTTCAGACAAAATGGTGGTGCTATATTAATTAAAATTTTCACGAAGATATCTAAAATAGAAAAATATGCATTAATATTTGAATATGATTAAGTCATGCCACAGAGGGAAACCAATATACAACATAGGCAATGAAAAAGAAATTGTAAATTTGAGGACTGTAATGCATTAGAAAGTATGTTCAACAAGAAGAGTGCTGTCAAGGTGAATGCAAATGGCAGGGAAAAAATCCTTATGAAGTATAGAAAATGCAGGTCTTCAGTGTTGACCTAGAAGACTGACTATATGTGGGCCGTGAAGGTCTGTTTTCTACAGATGAACACTCTCCAGGGAGAAGAAACAATTCATGAGGATTACAGTACCTATGACCTACTATGAAAAGTTTTGCTGTAATATGCATTCTACTTTTACCAGTTAGCTTCCATGAATCCTGAAATCCAGTAAAAAGGGGGTCCTTGGTTGCATTTTTGAGTATCTAGTCCCTGGAAAGGTATAAACATTGCTATTTTTTTGGTGAGCTGATGAAGCAGAGTTCTTGAAGTTGGAAACTGAGGGCCAGTTCCTGATGACAACATAATTATAGCTACCTTCTTCCCTGCCCAAAAGCCAAGCTAGTATGCATATTTTTGTTACCAATACATAATACATTGAAGTTAGAATTTGAAGCCCTCCAATGAGTTTAAGTCACTAACTTATTTTCTTAAAACTTCACTGTTTTTGGTCTCACCAAACAAGGTGCTTTTCGTTTATTTTTATTATTTTAAATTTTTATTATAAAAAGTTTCAACCACATATAAAAGTAGACAGGATTGTATGAAGAAATGAATCTGAATGGCTCATTCATTATTCAGTTTCAATAATTATCCAATATTTTTGCCAATCTTTTTTCACCTATTTCCCCATCCCCGTGCCCCACACCTTTATGTTTGGTTGTGATATTTTAAAACAAATTCCAGATATTGTATCATATAATGTGTAAATACTTCAGTGTCACTAATAGGTAAGAATCCCTCCATAAACTTAACAACAGTACATTGCTAAATCTAACAAAATAGCCATCATCTACTACCAAATCCATATTTAAATTTTACCAGTTGTCTCAAATAGTTCCTGTTATTGTTGCTTTGTTTGAATTGAGATCCAAAGAACTGCTCACACATTGCATTTGGTTGATAGGTCTTTTAAGTCTCTGTTCTGTACTCTAGCTGCCCCACCTTAAATGTGATTCATTTGCTGAAGTAACTGGATTTTTCAGTTGTTTTGAAAAAATACTTCATAGGTGATGCTGTGTGTTTTCTTTTGCATCATATCAGGAGGCCCCACTTTAGATAATAAGATTGATTAGTGGATTCAGGTATTGTCAGCCCAATATACCCATTGTAAAATTTCTCATCAACTATACACCAAATAATGAGTGATGAACACTGCTTCGTGCCACTATTTCATCATGAATTGTAAAATATTTCATTTAAAAATTCTATTATTTCTTTTGTTTTTACTATTTAGAATTCTTTTATAATAAAGGGCATAAATAATATATCCTTATTAGCTGTTTGGTTACCCCAAACAGAGCATGTTGAGGAAAGATGGATTATATGTCTAATTATTTCCCTTTACCAACTTTCAGAATAATAAGTTGGTGCCTATGCATTTTCCAAAAGGGATCAGTGAGGTTTCTTTCTTTATCAGGTATAATTATGAAATCATGGATTTTATACATTGATGTGTTCTAATCTACTGTAGTTCTTGTTCTTTTAGGTTCTCGAATTTTCCCATCCTTGGCCAATGTTATTCCCTTCAAATTGATTCCTGTGTCCTTTTGATAAGATTCCAAGATTCTGTGATAACTTCCTTGCTTCCTGGGTCAAAATGTTCCAGGATCATTTGCTTAGTTTCTCTCCCAGACCTGGAATCAGCCATCTTTCCAAGGAGCCTACGTTCCTTTTAGATGAAAATGGTATTTAGAGTCCACAAGCTGGAGACTAGGGATGCTTATCACTTCTAGGTTGTCATTGCTTCCGGGCCCTCTCAGTACACAAGAATATGTATTCTTTTTAGAATGAGAAAAATTTGAAGATGACTGTATTTCTGCTGATTTATTTTAATTTTATGTTGTTATTATTTTAGTTTTTATTTCTTTATTTGACTTCTATTTAATCTGCTTTCTTATTTTAAAACTTTTTTTTTTTTTTTTTTTTTTTTTTTTTTTTTTTGCTATTCTTTTATTCTTAGGATATTTCCCTCTAGGGAGATACAGTAAAAACAGTGATTTTTGTTTTCAAATTACTTGAAGTAATTATTCTCTGTGAGCTTTTGATACCAGCTTGATTAAAAGTTAGCTTTAATTCCAGCAATTCCACTTCTGGATATATACCTAAAAAAATTGAAAACAGAGACTTAAATAGATATTTGTATACTCATATTCATAGAGTATTATTCCTAACAACCTAAAGGGGGAAACAAACCAAGAGTCCATTGATGGATGAATAGAGAAAAACAAAATGTGGCATACACATATACTGGAATATTATTTAATCTTGAAAGGAAGGGAATTCTGACATAGGCCACAACATGGATGAACCTTGAGGACATTATGCTAAGTGAAATAAATTAGCTACAAATGGAAAATAGTATATGATTCCACTTTTGTGAGGTACCTAGAATAGTCAAATTCACAGAGACAGAATAATGGTTACCAGTGGCTAGGGGGAGGTGGAATGGGGAGTATTGTTGAATGAGTAGGAGTTTCACTTTGGATGAGGAAAAAAAGTTCTAGAGATAGATAATGGTGATAGTTGCAAAACAATGTGGGATGTATTAATGCCACTGAACTGTACACTTAAAAATGATAAAAATGATTTTTTATGTCATATACATATTTTTAATTTAATTTTTTATTAAATTTATATCCAAATTAGTTAGCATATAGTGCAACAATGATTTCAGGAGTAGATTCCTTAGTGACCCTTACCCATTTAGCCCATCTTCCCTCCCACAACCTCTCCAGTAACCCTCAGTTTGTTCTCCATATTTATGAGTCTCTCATGTTTTGTCCCCCTCCTTGGTTTTATATTATTGTTGCTTCCATTCCCTTATGTTCATCTGTTTTGTCTCTTACAGTCCTCATATGAGTGAAGTCATGTGATATTTGTCTTTCTCTGACTGACTAATTTCACTTAGCATAATACCCTCCAGTTCCATCCACATAGTTGCAAATGGCAAAATTTCAACCTTTTTGATTGCTGAGTAATACTCCATTGTATATATACACCACATCTTCTTTATCCATTCATCTATCGATGGACATTTGGGCTCTTTCCATACTTTGGCTGTTGTTGATAGAGCTTCTATAAATATTGGGGTGCATGTGTCCCTTTAAAACAGCATACCTGTATCCCTTGGATAAATACCTAGTAGTGCAATTGCTGGGTCATAGGGTAGTTCTATTTTTACTGTTTTAAGGAACATCCATACCGTTTTCCAGAGTGGCTGCACCAGTTTGCAGTCCCACCAGCAGTGCGAAAGAGATCCTCTTTCTCTGGATCCTCGCCAACATCTGTCGTTGCTTGAGTTGTTAATGTTAGCCATTCTGTCAGGTGTGAGGTGGTATCTCATTGTGGTTTTGATTTGTATTTCCCTGATGATAAGTGATGTGGAGCATTTTTTCATGTGACGGTTGGCCATCTGGATGTCTTCTTTGGAGAAGTGTCTATCGATGTCTTTTGCCCATTTCTTCACTGGATTGTTTGTTTTTTGGGTGTTGAGTTTGATAAATTCTTTATAGATTTTGGATACTAACCCTTTATCTGATATGTCGTTTGCAAATATCTTCTCCCATTCTGTCAGTTGGTTTTTAGCTTTGCTGATTGTTTCTTTTGCCATGCAGAAGCTTTTTATTTTGATGAGGTCCCAGTAGTTCATTTTTGCTTTTGTTTCCCTTGCCTCCAGAGACGTGTTGAGTAAGAAGTTGCTGCGGCCAAGTTGAAAGAGGTTTTTGCCTGCTTTTTCCTTGAGGATTTTGACGGCTTCCTGACTTACATTGAGGTCTTTCATCCATTTTGAGTTTATTTTTGTGTATGGTGTAAGAAAGTGGTCCAGGTCCATTTTTCTGCATGTTGCTGTCCAGTTTTCCCAGCACCACTTGCTGAAGAGACTGTCTTTATTCCATTCAATATTCTTTGTTGGCCATATGTTTGTGGGTCCATTTCTGGGTTCTCTATTCTGTTCCATTGATCTGAGTGTCTGTTCTTGTGCCAGTACCATATTATCTTGATGATTACAGCTTTGTAGTATAGCTTGAAGTCTGGGATTGTGATGCCTCCTCTTTGGTTTTCTTTTTCAAGATTGCTTTGGCTATTTGGGCTATTTTTCTGGTTCCATACAAATTTTAGGATTATTTGTTCTAGCTCTATGAAGAATGATGGTGTTATTTTGATAGGGATTGCATTGTAGATTGCTTTGGGTAGTATCGACATTTTAACAATATTTGTTCTTCCTATCCAGGAGCATGGAATCTTTTTCCATTTTTCTGTGTCTTCTTCAATTTCTTTCATAAGCTTTCTATAGTTTTCAGTGGATAGATTTTTCACCTCTTTGGTTAGATTTATTCCTAGGTATTTTATGGTTTTTGGTGCAACTGTAAGTGGGAACGATTCCTTGATTTCTCTTTCTGTCACTTAATTATTGGTGTATAGGAATGCAACTGATTTCTGTGCATTGATTTTATATCCTGCAACTTTGTGAATTCAGGAATCAATTCTAGCAGTTTTTTGGTGGAATCTTTTGCGTTTTCCATATAGAGTATCATGTCATCTGCGAAGAGTGAAAGTTTGACTTCCTTCTGGCCAATTTGGATGCCTTTTATTTCTTTGTGCTGTCTGATTGCTGAGGCTAAGACTTCCAATACTATGTTGAATAACAGTGGTGAGAGTGGACATCCCTGTTTTGTTCCTGACCTTAGGGGGAAAGCTCTCAGTTTTTCCCCATTGAGGATGATATTAGCATTGGGTCATTCATGTATGGCTTTTATGATCTCGAGGTATGCTCCTTCTATCCCTACTTTATTGACGGTTTTCATCAAGAAAGGATGGTGTATTTTGTCAAATGCTTTCTCTGCCTCTATTGAGAGGATCATATGGTTCTTGTCCTTTCTTTTATTGATGTGATGAATCACATTAATTGTTTTGCAGATATGAACTAGCCCTGCATCCCAGGTATAAATCTTACTTGGTCGTGGTGAATAATTTTTTTAATGTATTGTTGGATCCAGTTGGCTAATATCTTGTTAAGGATTTTTACATCCATGTTCATCAGGGAAACTTGTCTATAGTTCTCCTTTTTAGTGTGGTCTCTGTCTGGTTTTGGAATCAAGGTAATGCTGGCTTCATAGACAGAGTTTGGAAGTTTTCCTTCCATTTCTATTTTTTGGAACAGCTTCAAGAGAATAGGTGTTAACTCTTCCTTAAATGTTTGGTAGAATTCCCCTGGAAAGCCATCCAGCCCTGGCCTCTTGTTTTTTGGGAGATTTTTGATTACTAATTTGATTTCTTTACTGGTTATACCCATTTTATTGGTGTATAATTGCTCACAATATTCTCTTATTATTGTTTGTATTTCTGCAGTGTTGGTTGTGATCGCTCTTCTTTCATTCTTGATTTTATTTGTTTCGGTCCTTTCATTTTTCGTTTGATCAAACTGGCTAGGGGTTTATCAATTTTGTTAATTCTTTCAAAGAACCAGCTTCTACTTTCATTGATCTGTTCTACTGTTTTTTGGTTTCAATAGCAATGGTTTCTGCTCTAATCTTTATTATTACCTGTCTTCTGCTTGTTTTGGGTTTTATTTGCTGTTCTTTTTCCAGCTCCCTAAGGCGTCAGGTTAGGTTGTGTATTTGAGATCTTTCCTCCTTCTTTAGGAAGCCTTTGCTTGTGCTATCATTTTCATTGACTTCCATATACTTTTTAATTTCTTCTTTAACTGCTTGGTTAGCCCATTCATTCTTTAGTAGGATGTTCTTCAGTCTCCAAGTATTTGTTACCTTTCCAAATTTTTTCTTGTGGTTGATTTCAAGTTTCATAGCATTGTAGTCTGAAAATATGCATGATATGATCTCGATCTTTTTGTACTTGCTAAGGGCTGATTTGTGTCTCAGTATATGGTCTATGCTGGAGAATGTTCCGTGTACACTGGAGAATAACGTATATTCTGCTGCTTTAGGATGAAATGTTCTGAATATATCTGTTAAGTCCATCTGGTCCAGTGTATCATTCCAAGCCATTGTTTCTTTGTTGCTTTTTTGATTAGATGATCTGTCCATTGTTGTGAGTGGGGTGTTGAAGTCTCCTACTATTATTACTATCGATGAGTTTCTTTATGTTTGTGATTAATTGATTTATATATTTGGGTGCTGCTACATTTGGTGCATAAATGTTTACAATTGTTAGGTCTTCTTGGTGGATAGACCCCTTGATTATGATGTAATGCCCTTCTGCATCTCTTGATACAGTCTTTATTTTAAAGTCTAGATTATCTGATATAATCAGTAATCTGGCTTTCTTTTGTTCACCATTAGCATGATAGATGGTTCTCCATCCCCTTATTTTCAATCTGAAGGTGTCTTTAGGTCTAAAGTGGATCTCTTGTAAACAGCATATAGATGGATCTTGTTTTCTTATCCATTCTGTTACCCTATGTCTTTTGATTGGAGCATTTAGTCCATTGACGTTTAGAGTGAGTAGTGAAAGACATGAATTTATTGCCATTATGATGATGCTTGTAGAGTTGGAGTTTCTGGTGGTGTTCTCTGGTCCTTTCTAATCTTTGTTTCTTCTGATATATATATATATATATATATATATTTTTTTTTTTTTTTTTTTTTTTTTTTTTCCCCCTCAGAGAGTCCCCCTTAAAATTTCTTGCAGGGCTGGTTTGGTGGTCACGAACTCCTTTAAATTTTGTTTGTCTGGGAAACTTTTAACCTCTCCTTCTATTTTGAATGACAGCCTTGCTGGATAAAGAAATCTTGACTGCATATGTTTCTGATTTAGCACATTGGATATATCCTGCCAGTCCTTTCTGGCCTGTCAAGTTTCTGTGGATAGGTCTGCTGGAAACCTGACCTGTCTTCCCTTGTAGGTTGGGACTTTTTTTCCCTTGCTGCTTTAATGATTCTCTCCTTGCCTGAGTATTTTGTGAATTTGAGTATGATATGCCTTGTTGATGGTTGGTTTTTGTTGAATCTAATGGGAGTCCTCTGTGCTTCCTGGATTTTGATGTCTGTGTCTTTTCCCAGGTCAGGAAAGTTTTCTGCTATGATTTGCTCACATAACCCTTCTACCCCTTTTTCTCTCTTTTCCTCTTCTGGGACCCCTATGATTCTGATGTTGTTCCTTTTTAATGAGCCACTGATTTATCTAATTCTTTTTTTATTTTTATTTTTTTTAATTTTTATTTTATTTAATGTTTATTTATTTTTGACAGAGACAGAGACAGAATGCGAGTGGGTTAGGGGCAGAGAGAGAGGGAGACACAGAAGCAGAAGCAGGCTCCAGGCTCTGAGCTGTCAGCACAGAGCCTGACGCAGGGCTCGAACTCATGAGCTGTGAGATCATGACCTGAGCCGAAGTTGGACGCTCAACCGACTGAGCCACCCAGGCGCCCCTGATTTCTCTAATTCTTAAATCGTGCTTTTTTGCCTTAATCTCCCTCTTTTTTTCTGCTTCATTATTCTCCATAAGTTTGTCTTCTATATCGCTGAGTTTCTGTTCTGCCTCATCCATCCTTGCTGCTGCGGCATCAGTTATAGCATTTTTTTCTTTCATCCTGACTAGTTTTTACTTCCTTTATCTCCACAGAAAGGGATTCTAATCTATTTTGACTCCAGCTAGTATTCTTATCGTGATTCTAAATTCTGGTTCAGACATCTTGATTGTATCTGTGTTGGTTAAATCCCTGGCTCTCGTTTCTTCCTGCTCTTTCTTTTGGGGTGAATTCCTTCATTTCGTCATTTTGAAGGGAGGAAAGGAATTAATGAGGTAGAAAAATTAAAATAAAAAAATTAAAAGTAAATAATATTAAAATTAAAATATTAAACACACACACACACACACACACAAAATCAAATAAATGATATTAGATCCTAGGTGTGCTTTGGTCTGGGTGTTGAAAGTGGTTTGATAGATTAGAGAAAAAAATGGGGGACAAAAAGGAAATTGTTTGAGAATTTGAAAAAGTGAATACACTGAAGTAGACTAAAATGAAATGATGGGAGTAAAATAGAATTTGAAAAAATTTACGCAAAAGTAAAGAAAGAATATAGTAGAAAAAAATTAAAGAAAAATATTTTTAATAAAAAGTAAAAATAAAAA
Source organism: Panthera pardus (assembly GCF_024362965.1). Classification (NCBI taxonomy): domain Eukaryota; kingdom Metazoa; phylum Chordata; class Mammalia; order Carnivora; family Felidae; genus Panthera; species Panthera pardus. The sequence goes on from NW_026526721.1 coordinate 105,912,129, forward strand.
TGAATTTTTTCTCTTTCTGTATTCAAGAAAAAGAAAAGAAATGAAAAAGAGAAAAAAGAACAAAAGGAAATCATTTGAAAATTTGAAAAAGTGAATACACTGTAGTAGACTAAAACAAAATGATGGAAGTAAAATGGAATTTGAAAAAATTTACATAAAAGTGAAAAATATAGTAAAAAAATTAAAGAAAATATTTTTAATAAAAATTGAAAATAAAAATGATTTTTTTCTCTTTATATATTCAAGAAAAAGAAGTGAAAAAGAGAAAAAAAAAGAAAATTTAATAGACGGACCTACTAACAGATTGAAACGTGACTGAAATTACTTTGTTTTCCCCTAGAAGCCAGACTATGGAGCGCTTTATAGTCCATAAACTAAGCAGGTGGTGAGACTTGTGTTCTTGAAGAGCGAGGTTGGCCCAGTTGGGCGGGGCTTAGTTTAAAGGCTCTGTTCTCCACTAGATGGTGCTGCTAGCCTACTGGGGTGGAGTTTTGTGGCGCTCGTAGGTGCGTGTGCGCATGTGTGGGAGCGGTGAAATGGTGTCACCCAGGTACTCTGTGTCTAGTATTGGAACTCTGTACTCTCTGATCAGCAATCATGCACCCGTCCTCTGTCGTCAGGTTTCGTCCACTCCCTCCTTTTTCACTGTCCGTAACCAAGCCTCAGGTCGTACCTCTCTCCCGAGTTTTGTCTCTGATGCAGCTGTTTTCCCCGGCCCTTTACTTCTGAAGGACTTCGGCTTTGACCCCTTCCGCCCCCCTGCGGGAGAGTCTCACTGAGCAATGGCCGAATGTCGGCCGCACCCAGGAACGCTTGCTGGACCCTGCTGCTGCCAGTGCTCCAAGACTGTGGCCAGGTGCCAGACCGTCCCAGAAAAAGTTCGAGAGACAGTGTAGCAGCAGCGTTTCAGGGATTATGGAAAATCACAACACACCTGGCACCAGGCTTCGCCCTTAACCTTGTTCCAGCACCAGCAAATGTGGCCAGTTTCTGGGGTCTGCTGGGACCAGGTGGCTTCAACAGTCTCTACCAAATGTCCTTCCAGAAGTGGAACCGCTTTTCCCCATGTGGCCTAAGAACCTCCTGGACCCCACTCTGTTCCTGGGGATTCGCCCTTCCCACCAGAGCACCGCCAGGTATGGAGCTGTGGAGTTGCAGACTCTGCACTCCCCTTGTTTACAGTCTTACTGGAATTTAAACCCTCTCCTTTCTCCTTTCTCCCTTTTTAGTTTAGTCCCTGCGGCTGTTTCCAATTTTCCACTTTCTCTCCAGCTGCTTTTTGGGGGGGTGCTTTTCCCGTATTCTCCCCCCAGTCTCCGTTCTCTCTCTGTCTGCAAAAGTGGCTCTGTGCCCACTGCGGCTTCTTGCTCCCCAAGTTCACCTCTCCGCGCTGCGTACCTGCTGAATTCTGTGGTTCAGGTTGTGCCTATTGTTTTGTTAATCCTCAGATCAGTTTTCTAGGTGTGCAGGATGGTTTAGTGTTGGTCTGGCTGTATTTCATGAATGAGAGACACACAAAAAACTTCCATGCTGTTCTGCCATCTTGGCTCCTCCTCTGTCATATATTTATCACAATAAAAAATTGGCTTATTTTTCAGTTTGTTTCCAGCTTTAGAGATTTTGTTTTCACCTTTTTGATTTTGTTATTGTAAAACAATTTAATATTCCAAAATGAAAGTTATCAAACAAGTTTCTTTCATAGACATACTTTTTACTTTCATGCCTATCTCCACCCTGTTCCCTTGGTTCCTATAGAAATTATATTTCTATTATATATATTATATATATATATATATATATATATATATATATATATATATATTGCCTTAATCTCCCTCTTTTTTTCTGCTTCATTATTCTCCATAAGTTCATAATATATATAACTCCATATATATATATAACTCCATAATATATATAACTATTATATTAATTATACTAGTTTTGTGATTTATTCTACTATTGTTTCATAGACATACTTTTTACTTTCATGCCTATCTCCACCCTGTTCCCTTGGTTCCTATAGAAATTATATTTCTATTATATGTATATATATATATATATAATATAATAACTATTATATTAATTATACTAGTTTTGTGATTTATTCTACTATTGTTTCTTTCTGAAAATATATAGAAATAGCTATCTATATAGACATTTACGACTTTTTTATTATAAAAATAGCAATACTCTGCAAACACTGCTCTGTACTTTGTGTTTTTCACTTAACCATGTATGTTTGAGATCCTATCCATGGCAATTTATATAGATCTTAATCAGTCTTTTTTTTTTGTTGTTTCATAGTATCCCATTGTATGCAGACAGAAAACTAGGGGAAAGGAAGGGAAGCTATGTATTGAGTGCTAACTATAAGTAAACTGTTGTTCTGTATGTTCATCTTCTGTAACCCTTATAATATCCCTTTGATGTAGTATGATTCCTATTTCATAGATGAAGAAATAAGCTTGGAGAGATTAGGAAACTTGCTGAAGTTCCCATAGTAAGAAAATGGAGTGGGGACTTGGGTCTGAATTAACTCCATAATGTATGCTCTACCCTCTCTACGACTAGAGCTAGGCAAATCCATGATTAGAATGGAAGCAAGTTGAAGTCCAACAACTCAGTTGGCATCCATGGAGACCTGCACAGGGAAAGAATACAGCAACCAGGAAATCACAGCAATAGGAAGCTACACTCCAGGATCTTGGAGGGTTTTGTCAACAGAGAAATTTGTCGACAGGCAGCAGGGACTATTGTTCTGTGGTTAGACTTGTGGCATTGTTTATGGTGCTGGGAAGGAGACTGGCAAGAACTAGAGGACCCAGACTGAGGCTCAGTCTGCGTACTTTTGTTAGAACCAAGATCATCTCGGAATGTAGTGAGCCACGAAGGCAGAAAGCTGAATCCTACCCACCGGACTGGATTGGAGCTGCTCACATCACTTCTATGTTGGGTCAGTGCCAGTCTGGGAGACTGGTGGACAGAGGAGAAATGGATAGGCTGATACCTGGCACCCCCCGCCCCCCGCCCTTAGTAAAGTTCCTGCTGACTCTGACAGGTACCCAGCACCAGTTTTCTCCAGGTCTTCAAATCTGGAGTCTGAATCTACTCTCCTGGGCTTAAAGTATAACTATATTTTTCTCTTGGGGTACAAAGGGCTACTGTGATTATACTAGGGTTCTTCAGAAAAACAGAACTAATAGAATGTGTGGATGGATAGGTAGGTAGGTAGATAGATAGATATTTATTATAAGGAGTTGGCTCACACAATTATGGAGGCTGTTAAGTCCAGAATTTGCAGGATGTGCTGGCAGGCTGGAGACCCAGGAGATCTGATGTTTCAGTTTGAATCTGAAGGCAGTCTACTGTAGAACCAGGAAGAGCTGATTTTGCAGATGAAGTCCAAAGGCAGTCTGCTGGAGAATTCTTTCTCGTTGGGGTTGGCTGGTCTTTTTGTTTTATTCAGCCTTGGGCTGAATGTGGCCCACCAACATTATGGAGGACAGTTTGCTTTACTCAAAGTCCAGCGACTTAAATGTTAATTTCATCCAAAACATGATCAACAGAAACACCCAGAATAGTGTTTGACCAGATATCTGGGCATCTGTGGTCTAGTCCGGTTGACACACAAAATTAACCAACACAGGGGCACCTGGGTGTCTCAGTCAGTTAAGTGTCCAATTCTGATATTAACTTAGGTTGTGATCTCTTGGTGGTGAGATCCAGTCCCGTGTCAGGCTCCGTACCGAATGTGGAGACTGTTTGAGATTCTCTCTCTCCCTCTTTATCTCTCTGCCTCTCTCCCACTCAGGCTCTCTCACAAAATAAATAAACATAAAAAAAAATTAACCATCACAGTGATCTTGCGTAGTTAAGTGCATTCCATCAGGCAGAATAAAATGAAAAAAAGCTTTAAAATCAGTGAGAAGATGTTGATCCCCAAATCATAATTCCAGAACGTTAGTACTGAGGGGACATTGGAGATGATTTATTTTAGCTGTTTATTTTGCAAATGAGAACACCAAGGCAAATGAGAAAATGATTAGATGAATTATCCAAGATCCCACATCCATTCATTAATTTAAATAAAGAAAAGAAATATTGATTGAATGTTTTCTATACGTCAGGTGCTGTGCTAGGCACTGGCATTAAAGTGGTGACCAAGAAAGACATTGTCCTGCCTTTACAAAGCTTTTTTGAGGAAGGGGCCCTTAGGCTGAGAGATCAGGATAAGTAGGAGTTAATCAGGAGTTGTGGGTCAGGGACAAGCTGAGGGAATCATTTTTCATGCATAAGGATCTAAGCGTGGGCAGGCGCTGAGGTGGGAAGAAGTTGAATAACTTTGAAGAGCTGAGAGAAGTTCAGAATAAATTGAAAGAGGCAGTTAAAAGACTTGAAGATGCTGTTTACATTGCACCTTCCCCTAAAGATGAAAATTTTTTTCCCACAGCTATTTCCTTTTCAAAGTGCTTAGCAATCTTTGAGCAATCAGTCTCACAGCCCAAGGAGAGCAGGTATCATTATCACTATCTAGTGACTAGAGGAATTAAGGCATTGAACAGCCAACGCCTTGCCCAAGGCCACTGAAAAATTAAGATTAGAGAAACTAGAATTAAAAGTCACAAGGGAAGGCTTGGCTTCTCTGACACAATCGTGGGAAAGGAACTTATTTCTTCTGGAAACTTAAATAGTCATCTTAGAGGCTTCAGTGAAATCAGAGTGCAAAAATAGGCCTTCTCCCTGTCCCTCAGCACAACAATAATTTAGCAGTAATTATGATAATTATCGCTAAATGATTTGTGTGCTGATCAGGTTAAGAGTTCCCAGGGCTGGGTTCCCAGGTTACCCTCCTCAGCTCCCCCTCTGTGATTTGCCCAGGGCCAGACTGTAACTGCACTTCTGTAGCTCTCCAGCCAGGAGCTCTGACTCCCCTGGGCCAACCAGCCCTACACCATGTCACGATGTCCCGAAGTTGTGATGTTGATGGCGGTGTGAACAAACCGGAAGTGACCTGATGGAACTACCTCATTGGGGAGTCCCTGAAAATGGTGTCTTTGGTGATTTATTGTTGGATGGAAGTTTCCATTAAACAACTGTCCCTTTCTTTGCCTATCTCTCTGATTTACATTTACCTGTGGTTTCTCTGAATGTATGGAAAACATTTAACTTTTATCATTCTTTAATTTTTAATTGTCTTATGATTGTCACTTAATTAAGCTTTAATAGAGTCTATTGAAAAAAGAGAAACCAATGCTTACTGGTAAGCTGTTCTGCTTTCATTATGTCTGACAAGTCAGAGAAATAAAGAAACGGGAAAATGTTTATGTCTTCTGGAAGATGTATGACATGTAATGGGCTTGGACTTTGTTCGTCCTGGGAAAAGGGATAATTTTTCAAAACCACAAGATGTTCAGATGTCATTCAAATGCGCCTGTTGCAGCTAATGTACGTCAGTGGTTACTCTGAGTCACTTTCCAGTTTTCACCCATTCATTTTCAGATGGGGTGGGAACCTTTGCCCACCCAGGTTGATATAAATGGAAAGAGAGTGGGCCTTGGCGAAGGACAGACCCGGATTCAAGTCCTGGTGTGAGAGTCTCCTGGTCATAGGATTGTTCACATGTCACTTAACCTCTGATCTCAGTTTCTTTATAAGTTAAATGGGGTTAATATTTTCCTCCCTGGGGTTTTCTTGTGGATTAAATGTAATGCAAAAGCCCCTGACACTACCGTAGCTCTCCTTGCCAATTCTTCTAACACTTTCCCTGGAAGTTTGCCACTCAAGTCTCAAGCCTGAGAGTAGCTAAAATTTATAAAAATGTGGTGATTTGTTCACTCATTATAATTATATTTAAACATCATATTTTATTTTTTTAGGACCTAGAAAAGTACACAAGAATTATTAAAGCAAGCCATCTATATAATCTTTTCAGTGTTTTGACATGATTTCATTTTTCGTATGAAAGGCAATTTGGAGAGCAGCAAATGTGCTACAATTAAGGAAAACTGAAATGGATCATAACTTATTTAATATTTCTTTTTAGGCTAAGAGTCAAGTACAAGTGAGTTCTCATGTATTTTTATCCAAACCACATACAGAACTTGATTCATATCTCTGTTGACTTCTATTATCTGTACTTGATATTCACATCCATAAACCTTTCTCTTGCTCTTTTTCCAAGTGAAACTAATTCAGAGTCTTAAAGGTTGTCCTTGTTGAAACTGCATAGAAATTATTTTCAATGTGAAGTGAATAGTTCAGATGGCTTACTGACATATGTAAGAGAAGAACTGAAATGCAATGGTAATGATGAGAGAATGATTCCTTATATGTTTCAGAACTTTGTGTTACTCAAGATGTACTCATATATTATTTAATTGCTCCTTACAATGACTCTGTGAAGTTCTTCCACAGTATAAAAAGCATTTAAAGGGTGAAAGCCACCAAGCTTGTTTTCTGAGGCTTGTATAATTGTGATGCCAAAACGAAGCAAGATAACACAAGAAAATCATAGCCCCTTTTACCTATGAACACAGATGCAAAGATCCTAAATAATGACTTTATCTTATTTTTTACTTTCTTATTGAAGCATAACTTACAAGGAAGTACATAATCTTAGGTGCACAGCTCGATGAATTTTTATATACATGTACACCAACGTAGCCCCAGATCAGGATATGAAACAGTTTTAGAACCCAGCAGGTTCCCTTGTAACATCTCCCAGTTAGTATAAATGGAACCAGGGGCACCTGGGTGGCTCAGTTGGTTAAGAGTCTGATTTCGGCTCAGGTCATGATCTCGAGGGTCCGTCGTTTCGAGCCCCACACTGGGCTCTGTGCTGACAGTTTAATGCCTGGAGCTTACTTTAGATTCTGTGTCTCCCTCTCTCTCTCCCCTTCCCCCACTCGCATTCTGTCCCTCTCTCTCAAAAATAAATAAACATTATAAAAAAGTTAAATGGAACCACTTGATTTTTTTGTGTGTTTCTGGTTTCTTTTGCTTAACATTGTCTATGAGATTCATTTATGTTGTTATACATGCAGTAGTTTTTCTTCATTGCTGTGTATTATCCCATTGTATGGTGATATCACTATTCATTCTACTTTGATGCATATTTGGGTAATTTTAAGTTTTGGGCTCTTATGCACAAAGTGTCTATGAACATTCTTGTAAATATGTTTTATAAGTACTCGTTTCTTTGGGGTGTGAACCCAGAAATGGAACTGCTGAGTCATAGTGTGTACAATTCCCTAAAGTAGTTCAACCAATTTACGCTCCCACTATTGCATGAGAGTGTATATAGTTGCTCTGCATCCTCCCCTCACAATATCCTGGAAGTTTCAGTCCTTTTAGTTTTTGTAATTATGGTGGAGTAATGGTGTCTCTTTGCAACTTTAATCTGCATTTCCCTAATGATTAATGATAGTTAATAAAGTTGAACTTCTCTAATATGCTCATTAGCTGTTTGGATATTCTCTTTTATGAGGTGCTTGTTCAAATCTTTGCACATTTAAAAAATTGAGTTGTCTTTTTCTTATTGATTTGTAGGAGTATTTTTAAAAAACATATTGTGGGTACTTATCCTTTGTCAGATATGTAGAGTGGGAATATATTTTCCCAGTCTATGATTTGCTCTTTTACTCTCTTAATGGTGTCTTTTGATGAACAGAAGTTCTTAATTATAATGAAGTCCAATTTAACAATTTTTTCTTTTCTGATTAGTGCTTGTGGGTATTGCTGAAGAAATCTTTTCCTACTCAAAAGTAATGAAGATATCTCTTATGTTATCTTTTAGAAGTTTTATGATTTTATCTCTCACATTGAGGCTCTGTGATCCATCTTAATTTTTTTTGCATGTGTGAGGTAGAAGTTAGGGTTTACTTTTCCCAACTGGATATCCAACAGTCCCCGCACCATTTACTGAAAGGACTGTTCTTTTCCCACTGAAATTCAATGGTGCTTTTTTTTTTTTTTTTTTTTGAGAGAGAGATGGCATAAGTGAGCGAGGGGCAGAATGAGAGAGATAATCCCATGGTGGAGGGTGGAAGAGAGAGAGAAGCAGGGCTCACCCAAAGTGGGCTCATATTTTTATGCAAAGTGGAAGTAACTCATGTTCACCCAATGAGGGGCTTGAGCTCCCCGGATGTGGGACTCAAACTCACAACTGTGAGATCATGACTTGAGCTGAAGTCAGAGGCTTAATGACTGAGCCACCCAGGTGCCTTGCCTCTTTTTGTAAGAGGTAATTGTATATGTGTAGGTTTGTTCTGGATCCTGTTCTGTTTTGGCCAATATGTTCATCCTTGCACCAGTTTTTCACTTTCTTAATTTTTGTAGCTTTACAATAAGTCATGATACACAATAGTATAAGCCCTCTAGCTTCTTAAAGATTGCTTGGTTATTTTAGGTCCTTTGTATTTTCATATAACATTTAGAGGCAGCTTGTCAATTTCTTTAAAAAAGCCTTCCTGGTATCTTGATTGAGAGTGCATTACATCTATATAACAATTTAATGAGAATTGACATCTCACGATTTTCTTTTTTTTCTTTAGTTTATTTATATTGTTTTTTAGTAATCTCTGCACCCAGTGTGGTGCTCGATCTCATAACCCTGAGATCAAGAGTCAAATGCTCTTCTTACCAGACCAGCCAGGTGCCCCTCATGATTTTCTTTAAGTAGAAAAAGGTTTTGATAAAATCTAATCCCTATTTATGATAACATTTTATTAAATAAAGAAGAGAAATGTATATGGAAGCATAAATGTCTATGCCCACTAACCTTAAAAAAAGTATGGAGGAGATTTTTCCAGCCAGATGTTAAAACATACTACAAAGTCATAATAATACATAAAGCAAGGTATTGGTATGAGAATAGGCATATAAACTAATGGAACAGAAGAGACAGCTCAAACACCAAGTCCAATAGAAAAATAGGCAAAAGATATGAGTCAAAGTTTTATAGAAAAGGAAACCCAAAAGGCTTACAAGCATTATAGCTGATACTCAAATTCATTGGAGATCAGGGAAATGAAAAGAAAGAAACAGTGAGAGTGCTGATAGCATTTAGTCAGTTTAAGTATATGCATAGCCTGTGGTCCAGTAATTTGGTTCTGCATATCAGGTACAAAGAATTTCTCACAGAATAAATAGTAAGGGAATACTGCATAATTTTTTTGTGTGTGTGTGGCAGGGAGTTGGAAGTAGCCTGGTGTTCTGCAAAGTAGAGAAGCTAAATGGGGTTGAATGCACACCATAAAGTATTATACATCATTTAAAAACAACAGTTTAAATGTGCACATAGAAAAGTGGATACAGCTCAAAAAGACAGTGGTTAGTAATAAAAGTTAGGTTCAGAATGAAAGAAAACAATATTGGTAACAATATCAGTTATAGGCATTAAACATTCTGCACACAGAATAGGAATCTATTTTACAAGAGCATACAGAGAAGAAGATGCACTTCAGTTGCATTAAAGTGTTTGCTTATGAAGGGGGGAAATGGGAGTAGGATATGGGGCTTAAAGGGAAAAATTAAACAAGCTGGGATGTTTCATGCACCTTGATACGGTGTGCACTAAACTGAAGCATTGGATTAACTCAATCAAGTGGATAAGCATTGTTATGTACCTGATAGTGAGGAAGGCTCTGTGGACACAAAAGTGAATCAGACATTATCAGCTATTGGAGAAAAAATAAACAAATACGTTCAATATAATGTGCAAGTACCCTGGATATTAGGAAAGCCTTGCTGAGGGATGCCTCATTTATCCCGGAAATGCTTCTTCTACAAGGTGGGCCCTGAACAGAATCTTGAAGGATAAGTGGGAGGGAGTCAGGCAAAGACAAAAGGAAAGAGTATCTTAAGAAAGAATTATTATACACCCCCTTTTTTAATTTTGAAAAATCTTGAGAAAAAAATCCCTAAAAACTAAAAAAGATAACCAAACCAATAAAACTCTCAAAGTACCAAGAATAATATGATAAATATGCTCAGACCCATGACTTAAAATTGGTAATTGTAGCATATTTGCTTCATCATTAAAATTGTTTTATTATAAAAAATATCAAACATGCACAAAGGTAGATGAACCCCTTTATAATCATTCCTTAGATTTTGCCATATTTGCTTCATCTACTCCCTTTACTTTATTGGTTTTGAATAAAGGAGACAATACCACAGAAAGTAGCATTTCTTTTGATTCTAATTCCCATGCCTATCCCAATTCCTCATTCCCTGTTTAGTATGGATCCTTTCCATCTATTTCAAAATAGCTTTAAATACACTTACACTTTTTTAAAAACACTCTGGCAATACTGTTTACTAGAAATAGATGCATTCTGCACATATAACTTAAAATTTTCTAATAGTCACATTTAACAAGCAAAATGTATACATGCACTACAATACAGTATGTTACATGGCAAGAGATAGAGTGATATGTAATACCATCAAATGTAAAGGTTGTGTTTAATGGAGAAAACATTTTGCAACGTTTTGGTTTTAAAATTTAAATTAACTAAAAGTAAATAAAATAAAACAATTTAGTTTCTTAGTCATGCTGGCCACATTTCAAATGCTCAGGAGCTACATGTCCATATTGGGCAGCACAACAGCTCTATAGGTATTGCTTTGTACACTTTCTAAATTTACATGAATGGAATATAATATTTATCTTTCTGTAATTTGCTTTTTGCATTTAACATTATGTTTTGAGTTGTATTCATGTAGATATTATGTAGAACTCATCCATTCTTCTAAACAGTTGTATAGTATTCTATCATAGATTGACTTAATCAAATACTACATTTTACTATACTATATGATCCTCAAATACTATATTTTATTTATCCAATCCCATTTTATGGATTGGCTAGTTATAGTTTTTGCTATTATAAATAATGCTGCAATAAACTTCTTGTACACATCTTCTTGACTGTAATACGTTGAATTCCTGGGCCATGAACTATATGAATTTTCAATTTTACCATCCGTTTTATGCTAGTATGGGAATTCTAATTCCTTCACATTCTTAGGAAACATATATTGTCACCATTAATAGCAACTGAGATGACTGTCTTAGTTTTAATCTTCATGGCTGGTTAATTTAATAAACTACCTCAGAAAGACAACAGGTCTCAATAATTTTGGTAAAAAAACTCAACCAAATTTGAAAATATATGAATGTATCAATCAAATTAGAAAAATATGCTATTAAATTTTTTAATAATAAAAATATTTTTATTAATATTTAATAGCATTTAATTTTAATTAATATTTATAATTAATTATATTTTTTAATAATAAAAATAAATGTTTATTTTTGAGAGAGAGAGACATTGTGGAGTGCAAGTAGGGGAGGGGTAGAGAGAGAGGGGGACACAGAATCTGAAACAGGCTCCAGGTTCTGAGCTGTTAGCACAGAGCCTGATGCAGGGCTCTAACTCATGAGCCATGGGACTATGACCTGAGCCGAAGTCGGATGCTTAACTGATGGGGCCACCCAGACGCCCTGAAAAATATGCTATTTAAATGATTCCAAGAGGAACATGGAGATGGATGACAACTAATCACAGAAATTCTTATTTTTTTTTTAAGTTTATTTATTTATTTTGAAAGAGAAAGAGTGCCAGTGGGGGAGGGGCAGAGAGAGAGAGAGAAAGAGAGAGAGAGAGAATCCCAAGCAGGCCCCTGACCCATCAGTGTGGAGCCCAATGTGGGACTTGATCTCATGATCATGACCTGAGCCAAAATCGAGAGTTGGACATCTGACAACTGAGTCACCCAGGCACCCCAGAAATTCTTATGTTTAAAAGCACAGAGTGCTTAATAAAGGTGCCTTATTCACTTATATGATTATTTGGTAGCATGTCATCAGAAAGGAAAGGCAATGGTTTTACCTTCTAATTATAGACCCAACAACTAATTTATGGCGAATAAATAAATGTAGAAGAGAAGAAAAAAGATACATATGTCTTGAAAAAAATTATAATCTAATCACAATGAATTCATACCTATTAGCATTTTGGTGTTTAGCTTCCAGTCCTTTTTGTTCTGCAATGCAATATGTACTGACCATCAAAATAATAAAGTCACTCTCTCGGCTCCTCCTTCCTTAGTTTTATGCTTGCCCTTGTATTTAGTGTTTTTCTCACCTTGCCATAAGGTTATCTGTGAGCCAAAGGGAAATCATAGGCTTGCCATCTTACACTGCTCTCCTCTCTACGAAATTTCTGTGGAATTTCGCTTTGGTAATGTGTCTTGGGCATGTGTCTCTTGTCCTCATTTAGACTTTAAGGCAGAGGCTGCCCTTCAGTTTTTCCCTCCTGCCTCAGTAGCTCCAACATGTACAGTGACTTTCACTTAACACACACTTTTCTTAAAGGCATATACTCTTTAAATATCTGTTATGAATAAATGACTATCACCAATGAGGAGAGGAACAACTTCCATTGTACTTAATATCTTTGTGTTGGCTTTGTTATATACTGTAATTATTACAGAAAATTTTGGTATCTCTTCTATAGATTGTTAAAGTTATCAGGGCAGGGACTATATTCATCTTTGTATGCATTTATCAAATATGAATTGAACAAATATTTATGTGTAAGGTATTGTGATGGTGTGTGTGGGGGGTGCTGAGAACATACAAAGAGAATCTATGTAAACAAATTATGGTTTTGGCTCCAGTTTACAGATTAGCAGGATTGGGGGAAAGTAAGCATATTTTTCGTACTATCTAAGGGAATGGGAGGGACTAACAGAGAGCATCTACTCAGTTAGTAGACACTTTGCTAGGGTACATAGTATTATGCCCATTTTGTAGCTGAGGAAACTGAGGCTGCAGGAAACTTATCAAAAACCAACACTTAGGTCTGTCTGACTCTAAAGCCCAACCTTTCGCATTTGGAAACAGGGATTCCAGAAACATATGTAAAATGAGTAAATATTGGAAGCGCATAAGCACTGTTTTACTCACTATGTACAGTGTAGTACATTGAGAAAAGAATAGGGATTAAACTAGAGACATTTCTTTTCAGTCTGACTCTCAGACTAAGATTTGGCTATTCTCGGTTACTGAATATTTCCTTCAGGCAACATCAGTCTCCTGCCTGATCTGTGTTCTCTTTCTTAACTTCGTCTTTGGAGAAAGCTTCCTAGAAGAAGTGACATTTGAACTAGGTTGCGTAGAGGTCATTCAGGTAGATAAGGGCCTAGAAGGAGTTCCAGGTAAAGGAACAGGATGTGCCAAGACCTGAATGGTGTGGCTGGATCTTGGGTTCAAGGTTGTAATGGGAAGATAGTAAATGAGGTTTGCAAGGTTGTTAGAGCATGAAGCCTTTTAACGAAACCTACCTAGTCACCTGGTCCCCAGGATTTAGCATGTGATCATGCAGGTTGTGCACTGCACGAGAGCACTTGGCCATTGGAGGCTAAATTTGTACTGGCCAGCTGAGGGTCTGAGCCCAGGGTGACTTTAGCCCACAGAGGAATATAGAATTCTCTACCTGATCTACCTGGAGTGGGGAATTTTTCTAATTTGTCTTTTTAAAAAATGTTTATTGATTTTGGAGACAGAGAGAGAGAGAGAGAGAGAGAGAGAGAGAGAGAGCGACAGAGCACAGCAGGGTAGGGGCAGAGAGAGAGGGAGACATAGCATCCAAAGCAGGCTCCAGGCTCTGAGCTGTCAGCACAGAACCCGACACGGGGCTTGAACCCACTAACCATAAGATCATGACCTGAACCAAAGTCAGACGCTTAACCGACTGAGCTACCCAGGTGCCCTTCTAGTTTGTTTTTTAAGAAAAGTTCTCTTTTTGTGATTTATTCCCCAGCAGGGGACACTTTTTCCTACTTTTCACAGAGTCTCAGTTTGACAGATTTCTGCTCTGCCTGGTATTGTTTAGAAATTCCTGTTCTCTTGGAAAGGGAACATGTTCCCACTGATCTCAGTTTGAGTCCTTGGATAGAAAATAAGTATTGAACCCAAGTAGATAACATGTACGGTGAACACATTTTCTTTTTCCTCTAGAAAGGAAGTATTTGCCACTTTACCCACTTGGCTGTCCCCTTTCTTCCTTCCCCTTCCTATTAAACTATTTGCTGAAAAGAATAAAAAAAATAGAAAATGCAAGCATGGTCTGGCTACTATTTCATTTCCTCATCTGTGTAATGGGGATAAGGATAAGGCTAGTACTTACTTCATGGGGCTCATGAGGTTTAGACGCAGTGATTCATATCAAGATACTTGGAATGATAACTGGAAAATTGGACATGCTCTAAAAGCATTAACTGCCTCCTTCTCTTCCTCCTCCTCCTCCTCCTCCTCCTCCTCCTCCTCCTCCTCCTCCTCCTCCTCCTCCTCCTCTAAATGACCAAACGCCTGTTTGGATCCATATGCTCTCATCCCGTCTTGCCTGTTGATTGTCCCCTGTTACAATCACTATGAAATGAGTTGGATGGTATTTATTACATTTACATAGTAATAAACATCTTTTAAAGTATGAGTATTTTGAGAATTAATACCATTCTCTTTTCTGATATGGGTTTAATGCAATCACAAAGTCCCATTGATTATTCTATCCTTCAACATTATTGAAGGTTGGTCTTTATCCTTAAGTTCTCGTTTCATAACAAAGTATGCAAAAACCTCTAGGCACATGAAACTGGCATGGAGTCTTTAACTTTACTCATTAAATGACTATTAAGAGGGTCTGATAGTAAAAAAATTTTTTTTTTTACAATTTTAAGTGAGTAAGTCAGATTCTACAAATTAAATCTGAGATAAACATAATTCCTATGAAGGTATTGCAATCCATTTTATTATACCCAATTTTGAAAAAAAGAAACACATCTCCGAATACCAATTCCCAATTTTCTACTTAGTGAGGAGAGCTGAAAATTAAATAAGTCAAAATAATGTGTATTTTGTAAAATTTTTGCAGGATGCCCCGGAAGGTAGCCTGGCTGGCTCAGTCAGTAGAGCATATGATTCTTGATCTCAGGGTCATGAGCTCAAGCCTCATGTTCGGCATGGAGCCTACTTAAAAAAATAAATAAAATGCATTAAAAAAAGAATGTATTACATACTTGTTTGTCCTGCCAGTGACTTCTTTCTTTCTTTCCTTTTTTAAAATTTATTTTTTTAATTTACCTCCAAGTTAGTTAGCATATAGTGCAACAATGATTTCAGGAGTAGATTCCTTAATGCCCCTTACTGTTTAGCCCATCTCCCTTCCCACAAACTCTCCAGTAACCCTCTGTTTGTTCTCCATGTTTAAGAGTCTCTCATGTTTTGTCCCCTTCCCTGTTTTTATATTATTTTTGCTTCTATTCCCTTATGTTCATCTGTTTTGTCTCTTACAGTCCTCATAAGAGTGAAGTCATATGATATTTGCCTTCTCTGACTAATTTCACTTAGCATAATACCCTCCAGTTCCATCCATGTAGTTGCAAATGGCAAGATTTCATTCTTTTTGACTGCTGAGTAATACTCCATTGTATATATATACCACATCTTCTTTATCCATTCACCCATCGATGGACAGTTGGGCTCTTTCCATACTTTGGCTGTTGTTGATAGTGCTGCTATAAACATTGGGGTGCATGTGTCCCTTCGAAACAACATACCAGTATCCCTTGGATAAATACCTAGTAGTGCAATTGCTGGATCGTAGGGTAGTCCTATTTTTACTGTTTTGAGGAACATCCATACCGTTTTCCAGAGTGGCTGCACCAGTTTGCAGTCCCACTAGCAGTGCAAGAGTTCCTCTTTCTCCACGTCTTTGCCAACATCTGTCATTGCCTGAGTTGTTAATTTTAGCCATTCTGACAGGTGTGAGGTGGTATCTCATGGTGGTTTTGATTTGTATTTCCCTGATGATAAGTGATGTGGAGCATTTTTTCATGTGACGGTTGGCCATCTGGATGTCTTCTTTGGAGAAGTGTCTATCCATGTCTTTTGCTCATTTCTTCACTGGATTGTTTGTTTTTTGGGTGTTGAGTTTGATAAGTTCTTTATAGATTTTGGATACTAACCCTTTATCTGATATGTTGTTTGCAAATATCTTCTCCCATTCTGTCAGTTGGTTTTTAGTTTTGCTGATTGTTTCCTTTGCTGTGCAAAAGGTTTTTATTTTGATGAGGTCCCACTAGTTCATTTTTGGTTTTGTTTCCCTTGCCTCCAAAGACGTGTTGAGTAAGAAGCTGCTTGCTTTCTCCTCGAGGATTTTGATAGCTTCCTGTCCTACATTTAGGTGTTTCATCCATTTTGAGTTTATTTTTGTGTATGGTGTAAGAAAGTGGTCCAAGTCCATTTTTCTGCATGTTGCTGTCCAGTTTTACCAGCACCACTTGCTGAAGAGACTGTCTTTATTCCATTGGATATTCTTTCCTGCTTTGTAAAAGATTAGTTGGCCATATGTTTGTGGGTCCATTTCTTGGTTCTCTATTCTGTTCCATTGATCTGAGTGTCTGTTTTTGTGCCAGACTTATTTCTTTATATCCTTTAACAAAAAGCAGTGTAAAATTTTTATTTTTATTTTTATTTTTGAGTGGACTAGTTGCATGCAAGGTGAGGGGATTACAAATTAACCAATTTAAATACCCCAACCTAGCTCTACTAGTTGGCAGTTGAAAATTGAATGTAGGTATCATTATGTAACCAGTAAGAATGGGTAGAATGAAAGTTCACATCTATCAAATATCCATTTTTTACAAAGCGTTTTAAGATTTACCGTAGTGGGAGTAGGCTTTTTGAGGAGAGATTATAAAATAAATTCTTGATTATTTCATCCCTTTTACAAATTTTCTCCTTTTACAATTTTGAGGAAGAAATATGATTTTGTTTTCTTTGATTAGTTTTATTCCTTAAGGGTACTCAACGTGTAAAGGCTTACTAACACCAAAGGTTGCAAGAAATGGAGTATTTGACTATTTATATAATAAATTCTGGCAATATTTACTCAGGTATATCATCAAGAAGGTTATTTACTCTTATTTTTGTCTGGGGAGGAAAGAGAGTTCCTCCCAGGACTTTTGCAAGCAAATACTGATTTTTACATATTTTGGTTTAGAAGTATTTATTTTTCTCCTTTTTTTTCCCTGAAGACATTTTACCCTATAGAAGTGCTACATTTCTTATTTTTTATTCCTTGAGAATAAGGGAAAAGAGCAAATGATATTTCTATGCTATCTGCAAAGAATTTGATTTTACATACTTGCTAACATTTCTGCCTGATAAGGGCTTCTGGAGTACAACTCATAGCAATTTTAGGTATAAGTCTATTACTCTTAAGTGATAACTGATAATTCTTAAATAAGTTGAACTAGAGGATAGCTGGTACTGACAGAGTGGCCACAGCAGTCACCATATTATATCTATGAGAATAATAAATATCATTACATCATTCCACTTTGATTGCCTTCTGTGGCCCTATTTTTAAGTCAAATATCCACAAGAGAGAGAATGACAGAGACCGACAGAGAAACAGAGAGAGACAAGGAATAGAAATAAATAGGGTAGAAGGAATCACCCAATTACCTTCAGTAGTTCATGGCATAGATGAATTAACAGATTAGACAAACATAAATGACTCTATGTTATTGAATAACATACTTGTCCTGGAATTTTATAGTATTGTGCTTAAGGCACAGGTGATGGTTTTGAACTTAGTTTCAAAACCTTGTTCTACCATGTTCTAGCTATGTGGATTTGGACAAATACTTAACATAAGCATTAGTTTTCTGATCTGTTAAGTGGGGTAATAATACATATGTTAAACATTTTTTTAGTGAGGATTAAATGAGCTAATCCTCATGCAAAGTTTGGAGCACACAGTCAGTGTTCAACTAAAAATAACTATTTTGTTTAAACAAATATTCAGGGATGACCGAGTCCTTCACTGATAAAGGGACTGATGGCTGAGCAGTGGTCCCAGTTGGGTGGCATCAAACAGGGACATGCTATGGCATAGGAAATTTGGCCTCATTTGGCCTCATTTTTTTCTTTAAAATTTTTTAATGTTTATTTATTCTTGAGGGAGAGAGAGACAGAGCATGAGCAAGGCAGGGGGCAGAGAGAGAGGGAGACACAGAATCCAAAGGAGGCTCCAGGCTCTGAGCTGTCAGCACAGAGCCTGACGCGGGGCTTGAACTCCTGAGCCGTGAGATCATGACCTGAGCTGAAGTCAGACGCTTAACCGACTGTGCCACCCAGGTGTCCCTCATTTGACCTCATTCTGAAGCGCCAGTGAATATGTGTGGATGAGGAAGGAGAAGGACTGTTTTAGAACTTAAATTGACATGCAAATAAAAGGAAGCATGCTTTTGGGGCTAAGTAAATCCTCCTGCCTGGAATTTGAAAATAATTTGCTTGGCCACATGTGGATTTGTATACAGAAGTGAAAAAGGATGGGGTTGATCTGATAAATGGTCAGATGAATAAAATATATTTGGAAATAGGGAACTTTTGTGTTCTTAAACTAAACAATGAAGATTATAACACATATATTTGTGAAGGTGATTCCAGCAGTAATTTCTGGGTTGGATGGGGAGACAATGGAGTCTGTGGAGAGTGTTGATAGTCTAGTTACTGCACAGTTGGTTCTGGAAAGTACTATGGAATTGGAAAGCAAGAGAGCAATTCCAAGAGGCAGTTTGGATATGGTACAAGTTGGTAACACACTCAGGGCAGGAACTAAAATAGTGTAGCTGATAACATCTTAGTTTATTATTTTATCTGCTTCCCTATCATGTGAAAAGAACCTCCCATCCCAGCCCATAACATCCATATTGGAAATGGAGGACGAATTGATCTTTGACTAAGAACTTAACCAGGGCTTCTACAATAGTAATATCAGAATTTTGGACTTACTCCAAGGGAATCTAGGTATTGAGGAATGGAGGAAGGTAAATTATTCTGCACAGGAAAGTAGGGGGAATGTGTGTATGTCCACTTGATTGGGCTCTTGATTGGGCTGGTGTAGGAGGGAAGATGTGAGAAGGGTAGAGAAGACATAAAGAATAGCTAAAAACTGTTATGACTGTGATTTCTATTATCAAATATGAATTTTTGTGTGATGCATTCTTTTTCAGTATTCGCAGACATTCAGGCACAGGTGCAGTGCTGCCATGAGTGTTTTGTTGTGTGTGTTTGTGTGTGTATGTGTGTGTGCAAATGATGGAAAGGGACCGAGATCTATGCCTAGGTTGATGTAGTATGAAAAAGAATTTGGCCAGGGAAGGCAAAACGATCCTTAACTGAACTAGCTGAGTAGAGGTGGGAGCTGAGTGCCAGAGGTGTTCATGACAATAGAATTCTGAGAATTTGCAGAATCCCAGGGAAGACATAGACTTCCCACAAGTCACTGGAAATGGGTTTGGGTTTTCCTTATTGTGACCTTAAGGGATTGGGTGACTGGCTGAATTTTTATGGGGATAAAGTTGACTTTACATACTTACGTTAGCAGGGATAAGAGGTGACTGTGTCTGTTTCTTTTAGTTGTGTGCCCTGAAAGCCCCTACCCTCTATGCCTAAGCTGCCTTAATGTCTCCTTGATGCTGCTGCCTCGGTAGGAGTCTCAGAGGAGTTAATTTGCCTGCCAGGCTGTTTTGGCTTCTCTCAGCCTTTTCACAGATACTGAGATGTCATATTGTGGGTGCTGTGTCTTTCTGACTTACCTCCAGGACTGAAAACCCCCCTCCCCCTACTTGTCAATAAAAATGACAGCTAGAGATGATCTTTCTAAGGCAGAGTAACATTTTAAATTTTTAAGTGCTTAATGTATACTCCCAGAAATGCTGGGAAGAGAATCTGAGGCACTAGATTTTTTTAGCTGAATGCTTTTAGGAATCTGTTTGGAGTCACCTCTTGGTCGTTGTCTCATTTCTGTCTAATTTTGTGGTTATGATGCTATTTTAAATTAAATGTCACAAAGCACAAACCAAATAAATATGTCATCTGACTTTTTAGCTTTTAATTCTTCTTAGTATTGTATTTAAATAATGTTCCTGCCTTTTAGTAGGCTGTTTTGCTCCTTAAATAAAAGGGTGATGTGGGTGGGGAGTTAATTGTAAAGAAAATAGAATTATGTGGGTATGTGGCTGGTGAGAAGGTTAAGGGCAGATTTCTTGAGCTTGAATCCTAGCTCTTCTAATTCCTAGCCCAGTAACATTGAAGATGTGAAAATCACCTGTAAAATGGGTTAATAATAATACCTACCTCAAAGGGCCGTTAAGATAATTTGTGTGAGGCCCCAGAACATTATTTAGGATCTAGCGAGTGCTCAATTAGTTATTATTATTATAACATTATTATTATTTATAAGAAAAATGAGTCTACTGGAAAAATCAATCTTACCATTTTATTGCTTTCACCAGTTTTTTATTCCAAACAATGGCTGGGGAGGGACAGAGAGAAAGGGAGATAGAGGATCTGAAGTGGGGTCTGTGCTGACAGCAGGGAGCCCGATGTGGGGCTTGAACCCACAAACCGTGAGATCATGACCATGAGCCTAAATAAATCAAGAGTCTGACGCTTAACCGACTGAGCTGCCCAGGCACCCCATCCACGTTTTAATCCCCAGAACCCCGAATATGTAATGTTACATTGCAAGGAAGAATTAAGGTTGCTAATCTGCAGATTTGGCATGAGGAGATTATTCTGGGTTTTCTAGGTTGCCCAAGGGTTCTTATAGGTGAAAGACAGGAACAGGAATCAGTATTAGAGTGATTCAACGTGAGAAAGACTCATCCATCCACCACTTGCCCTGAAGATGGAAGGGGGCCAGAAGTAAAAACTGCAGAACCTAGAAAATGTAAGGAAACATTTAGAACCTAGAAAATGTAAGGAAACAGATTCTCCTCTATCTAGAGCCTCCAGAAGGAATGTTGCCCTACCACCACCTTGATTTTAGCCCAGTGAGACCCATATCAGACTTCTGACCTCCAGAACACTATGATAATAAGCTTGTGTTGCTTTAAACCCCATGCTTCTGGTAATTTGTTATTGCAGCCATAGGAAACTAATACAGTACTGTACTTTGTCATGTTTTATGCCATGGGTTAAGGTTAAAATTGTAGTTTTGGTTTATGTGTTTAATATTTTAGGATACGTAGAGGCAGGATAAAGATCACTTTCAGAAAGGAAAGCAGTACACCAAAAAATTACCACCAAAGGTATAGATGGTAGTAAAGAAATGTTCACTGCTATTTAAGAGGAAATGTTATCTCCCATTCTGTTTCACTCGCAGAGATTACTCACAGTTTGAAGCACATGTTGGAGCTTGGAATGAGAACGGAGATAAATAAGGATCTTGTGCTATGGACAGAGCAAATCACTGAAGAGAATCTTACCTTGGGCAGAATGGCTGTGTTTGTGGAAATTTTGAAAAGATTAAACTGATGAGGCTCCTATTTATAGAATTATTCTGATTGTTTTTGTTTTCCCCAGGCTACTAGAGGTAAATACATGTGCTATTCATTGATGAATCTGTTTTTTTTTTTTCTTCTGGGGATATGTAAGTGATAGAGTATCTGCAACTTTTAGGTGTATTAAAGCTACAAAAATGAAAAAAAGGATTTTAAAAGCAATAGTGTGTAGGCTGGCATGAGGTAAAGGTGATTATTTTGTAGTATAATTTTGTGGAAGGGGCATACAATTTATGGGACATGAAACAGTAAAGTTTAAAGGGAAAAAGGAACATTTACTGGAAATGGATCACAGGGAGGGATTCAAAAAAGAGAATCTCAGTAGAATTAGTACAGCCAAAGAAGGCATGGAAAATAAAGAGGCCAAGTGAGCTAATGCTAACTAAAGGAGTTAAAAAGAATAATAAGCAGAGTCATTTACAACTTTATCAGGGAAGAAGAAATACAGGAGAGAGACAATGACCCATCAATAAATGAGGAGGGAAAAGAAATCAATGTTAGTTGTAAAATGTCTGAGCTATTGAACTGCTGTTTTCAAGTCCATATTTATAAAGAAATAGAAGACTGGATAATTAGGAAGTAATTAAGGTCCCGCTGACTGTGAGGCACTATTGATAGTAAATAAGTAAATAATTACCAATTGCATTGATAAATGTGTGCCTGTATAGAAGAAATGCATTTTATGATAAATTTACCTGATCCAATGGTAATTATTACACCACTTGTGAAACTAGCAATAGACTTGGGGAGTAGGGGGGACCTACCTCCAAACACACAAAATTAATTAGATGCAATGATTTGACCAGAGTAGAAAGACAGAGAGATGAACTCTTCAGGCTGAAATCTAGAGGATATGATATCAGTTTATTTAAAAAAAAACACTACCCAACACACACATAACACTGTAGTAAAACAATTTAAATCTGGAGCACCAGGTGTGGGACTAGGAACTGTACAAAGTACACTTCTTAGTTGCTCATTGCCTAGATAATTGGGACCCCTCAGGTGACCGATTACATAATTTTTACAAATGCTAGATAATTATAGGTTTAATAATCTCCAGAACTGTAATGTTATAAAAAATTCCAAACTCTCTGGTTTGTGCTACATAATATGGACCTAGGTATGAGCTCAGTAGAATATGGATTGTATGAACAAATCTCAAACACTTAAAAAATTTTTTTTATTTAATTAATTTTTTAAAAAATTTATATCCAAGTTAGTTAGCATATAGTGCAATAATGATTTCAGGAGTAGATTCCTTAATGCCCCTTACTGTTTAGCCCATCTCCCCTCCTACAAACTCTTCAGTAACCCTCTGTTTGTTCTCCATAATTAAGAGTCTCTCATGTTTTGTCCCCCTCCCTGGTTTTATATTATTCTTGCTTCCATTCCCTTATGTTCATCTGTTTTGTCTCTTAAAGTCCTCATATGAGTGAAGTCATATGATATTTGCCTTCTCTGACTAATTTCGTTTAGCATAATACCCTCCAGTTCCATCCATGTAGTTGCAAATGGCAAGATTTCATTCTTTTTGACTGCTGAGTAATACTCCATTGTATATATATACCACATCTTCTTTATCCATTCACCCATCGATGGACAGTTGGGCTCTTTCCCTACTTTGGCTATTGTTGATAGAGCTGCTATAAACATTGGGGTGCATGTGTCCCTTCGAAACAACATACCAGTATCCCTTGGATAAATACCTAGTAGTGCAATTGCTGGATCGTAGGGTAGTCCTATTTTTACTTTTTTGAGGAATCTCCATACCGTTTTCCAGAGTGGCTGCACCAGTTTGCAGTCCCACCAGCAGTGTGAAAGAGATCCTCTTTCTCTGGATCCTCGCCAACATCTGTCATTGCCTGAGTTGTTAATTTTAGCCATTCTGACAGGTGTGAGGTGGTATCTCATGGTGGTTTTGATTTGTATTTCCCTGATGATAAGTGATGTGGAGCATTTTTTCATGTGACGGTTGGCCATCTGGATGTCTTCTTTGGAGAAGTGTCTATCCATGTCTTTTGCCCATTTCTTCACTGGATTGTTTGTTTTTTGGGTGTTGAGTTTGATAAGTTCTTTATAGATTTTGGATACTAACCCTTTATCTGATATGTTGTTTGCAAATATCTTCTCCCATTCTGTCAGTTGGTTTTTAGTTTTGCTGATTGTTTCCTTTGCTGTGCAAAAGGTTTTTATTTTGATGAGGTCCCACTAGTTCATTTTTGGTTTTGTTTCCCTTGCCTCCAGGGATGTGTTGAGTAAGAAGTTGCTGCAACCAAGGTCAGCAGAGGTTTTGCCTGCTTTCTCCTTGAGGATTTTGATGGCTTCCTGTCTTACATTTAAGTTTTTCATCTATTTTGAGTTTATTTTTGTGTATGGTGTAAGAAAGTGGTCCAGGTCCATTTTTCTGCATGTTGCTGTCCAGTTTTCCCAGCACCACTTGCTGAAGAGACTGTCTTTATTCCATTCGATATTCTTTCCTGCTTTATAAAAGATTTGTTGGCCACATGTTTCTGGGTCTATTTCTGGGTTTTCCATTTCGTTCCATTGGTCTGCGTGTCTGCTCTTGGTGCTAGTACCATACTGTCTTGATGATTATGCTTTGTAATACAGCTTAAGTCCAGGATTGTGATGCTTCCTGTTTTAGTTTTCTTTCTCAAGATTTCTTTGGCTATTTGGGATCTTTTCTGGATCCATACAAATTTTAGGATTGTTTGTTCTAACTTTGTGAAGAATGCTGGTGTTATTTTGATAGGGTTTGCATTGAATATGTAGATTGCTTTGGGTAGTATTGACATTTTAACAATATTTGTTCTTCCTATCCAGGAACATGGAATATTTTTCCATTTTTTGTGTTTTCTTCAATTTCTTTCATAAACTTTCTATAGTTTTCAGTGTATAGATTTTTCACCTCTTTGGTTATGTGTATTCCTGGGTATTTTATGGGTTTTGGTGCAATTGTAAATGGGATCAATTCCTTGATTTCTCTTTCTGTTGCTTCATTGTTGGTGTATAGGGATGCAAACGATTTCTGTGCATTGATTTTATGTCCTGTCACTTTGTAGAATTCATGGATCAGTTCTAGCAGTTTTTTTGTGGAATCTTTTGGGTTTTCCACATACAGTATCATGTCATCTGTGAAGAGTGAAAGTATGACCTCTTCTTGGCCAATTTGAATGCCTTTTATTTCTTTGTGTTGTTTGATTGCTGAGGCTAAGACTTCTAATACTATATTGAATAACAGTGGCAAGAGTGGACATCCCTGTCTTGTTCCTGACCTTAGGAGGAAAGCTGTCAGGTTTTCCCCATTGAGGGTGATATTAGCGTTGGGTCTTTCATATATGGCTTTTATAATTTCAAGGTATGATCCTCCTATACCTACTTTCCTGAGGGTTTTCATCAAGAAAGGATGTTGTATTTTGTCAAATGCTTTCTCTTCATCTATTGAGAGGATCATGTGGTTCTCGCCCTTTGTTTTATTGATGTGTTGTATCACACTGATTGTTTTGTGGATATTGAACCAGCTCTTCATCCCAGGTATAAATCCCACTTGGTCGTGGTGAATACTTTTTTAATATATTGTTCGATCTGGTTGGCTAGTATCTTGTTGAGGATTTTTGCATTCATGCTCATCATGAATCTATAGTTCTCCTTTTTCGTGGGGTCTCTGGTTTTGGAATCAAGGTAATGTTGGCTTCATAGACAGAGCTTGGAAGTTTTCCTTCCATTTCAATTTTTTGGAACACCTTCAAGAGAATAGGTGTTAACTCTTCCTTAAATGTTTGGTAGAATTCCCCTGGAAAGCCATCTGGCCCTGGACTCTTGTTTTTTGGGAGATTTTTGATTACTAATTTGATTTCTTTACTGGTTATGGGTCTGTTCAAATTTTTTACTTCTTCCTGTTTCAGCTTTGGTAGTTTATATGTTTCTAGGAATTTGTCCATTTCTTCCAGATTGCCCATTTTATTGGCGTATAATTGCTCATGCCATTGTCTTTTATTGTTTGTATTTTTGCTGTGTTGGTTGTGATCTCTCCTCTTTCATTCTTGATTTTATTTATTTGGGTCCTTTAATTTTTCTTTTTGATCAAACTGGCTAGGGGTTTATCAATTTTGTTAGTTCTTTCAAAGAACCAGCTTCTACTTTCATTGATCTGTTCTGTTTTTGGTTTCAATAGCAATGGTTTCTGCTCTAATCTTTATTTCCTGTCTTCTGCTTGTTTTGGGTTTTATTTGCTGTTCTTTCTCCAGCTCCTTAAGGTGTAAGGTTAGGTTGTATATCTGAGATCTTTCTTTCTTCTTTAGGAAGGCCTGGATTGCTATATACTTTCCTCTTATGACCACCTTTGGTGTGTCCCAGAGGTTTTGGGATGTGGTGTTATCATTTTAATTGGCTTCCATGTACTTTTTAATTTCTTCTTTTACTTCTTGGTTAGCCCATTCATTCTTTACTAGGATGGTGTTTAGTCTCCAAGTATTTGTTATCTTTCCAAATTTTTTCTTGTGGTTGATTTTGACTTTCATAGTGTTGTGATCTCAAAATATGCATGGTATGATCTCGATCTTTTTGTACTTGTTGAGGGCTGATTTGTGTCCCAGTATGTGATCTATGCTGGAGAACATTCCATGTACACTGGAGAAGAGTGTATATTCTGCTGCTTTAGGGTGAATATTCTGAATATATGTTAAGTCCATCTGGTCCAGTGAGTCATTCAAAGCCATTGTTTCCTTGTTGATTTTTTGATTAGATGATCTGTCCATTGCTGTGAGTGGGGTGTTGAAGTCTCCTACTATTATGATATTACTTCGATGAGTTTCTTTATGTTTGTGATTAATTGATTTATATATTTGGGTGCTGCTACATTTGGTGCATAAATGTTTACAATTGTTAGGTCTTCTTGGTGGATAAACCCTTTGATTATGATATAATGTCCTTCTGCATCTTGATACAGTCTTTATTTTAAAGTCTAGTTTGTCTTATATAAGTATGGGTACTCTGGCTTTCTTTTGTCGACCATTAGCATGATAGATGGTTCTCCATCCCCTTATTTTCAATCTGAAGGTGTCTTTAGGTCTAAAGTGGATCTCATGTAAACAACATATAGATGGATCTTGTTTTCTTATCCATTCTGTACCCTATGTCTTTTGATTGGAGCATTTAGTCCATTGACATATTAGAATGAGTACTAAAAGATATGAATTTATTGCCATTATGTTTCTGGTAGAGTTGGAGTTTCTAGTGGTGTTCTCTGGTCCTTTCCAGTCTTTGTTGCTTTTGGTCTTTTTTTTTTTTTTCTCCATCTTTTCTTCCCTCAGAGAGTCCCCCCCTTAAAATGTCTTTCAGGGCTGGTTTAGTGTTCACGAACTCTTTTAATTTTTTTTTGTTTGGCAAACTTTTAACCTCTCCTTCTATTTTGAATGACAGGCTTGCTGGATAAAGAAATCTTCGCTGCATATTTTTCAGATTTAGCACGTTGAATATATCTTGCCACTTCTTTCTGGCCTGCCAAGTTTCTGTGGATAGGTCACCTGCAAACCTGATCTGTCTTCCCTTGTAAGTTAAGGACTTTTTTTTCCCTTGTTGCTTTCATGATTCTCTCCTTGTCTGAGTATTTTGTGAATTTGAGTATGATATGCCTTGTTGATGGTTGGTTTTTCTTGAATCTAATGGGAGTGCTCTGTGCTTCCTGAATTTTGATGTCTGTGTCTTTTCCCAGGTTAGGAAAGTTTTCCACTATGATTTTCTCACATAACCCTTCTACCCCTTTTTCTCTCTTCATCTTCTGGGACCCCTGTGATTCTAATGTTGTTTCTTTTTAATGAGTCACTGATTTCTCTAATTCTTAAATCGTACTCTTTTGCCTTAGTCTCCCTGATTTTCTCTGCTTCATTATTCTCCATAAGTTTGTCCTCAATATCGCTGATTCTTTGTTCTGCCTCATCCATCCTTGCCACCGAGGCCTCCATTCAAGATTGCAGCTCAGTCAAAGCATTTTTTATTTCATCCTGACTAGTCTTTACTTCTTTTATCTCTGCAGGGTGGGATTCTAATCTATTTTCATCCCCAGCTAGTATTCTTATTATCATGATTCTAAATTCTGATTCAGACATCTTGCTTGTATCTGTGTGGATTAAGTCCCTGGCTGTTGTTTCTTCCTGCTCTTTCTTTTGGGGTGAATTCCTTCCTTTCATCATTTAAAGGAAGAAAAGGAATTGAGTAGGTAAAAAAATAATTAAATTAAAATATTAAAAACAACACACATACACACACAAAATCAAATAAATGATGCTAGATTCTAGGTGTGTTTTGGTCTGGTTATTGGTTATTGAAAGGAGCTTGATAGATTAGAGAAAAAAAGGGAAAAAAAGAAAAAGGAAAACATTTGGAAAGTTGAGAAAATGAATACAATGAAATAGAATAAAATGAAATGATTGAAGTAAAATAGAATTTGAAGAATATACAAAACAGTAAAAAATTCGTCTAAAAAAAGAAAAATATTTTTAATAAAATTGTAAATAAAAATAAATTTTTTCTCTTTCTGTATTCAAGAAAAAGAAGTGAAATGAAAAAAAAAGAAAATTGAATAGATGGACCAGTGAACAGACTGAAATATGATTGAAATTACATCGGTTTCTCCTAGAAGTCAAACTATGAAGCATTTTATAGTGCGTAAACTAAGCAGGCAGAGAGATTTGTGGTGTTCCTGAGCGAGGTTGGCTCAGTTGGGTGGGGCTTAGTGTAATGGCTCCGTTTTCCACTAGATGGCACTGCTTAGCTTGCTGGGGTGGATTGTTGTGGCACTTGTAGGTGTGTATACGCATGCATGGGAGGGGTGAAAATGGTGTCACCCAGCTACCTCTTTAGTATCGGAACTGTGTGCTCTCCCCCACTAGCAATTGCACACCTATCCTTTGTCTCCAGCTTCTGAACACTCCCCTCTTTTATACTGTCTGTGACCCAGCCATTAGGTTGCCAGGTGGCACCTCCCGCGTGAGTTTTATCTCAGATGCAGCTGTGTTTCCCTATCCCTTACTTCTGAGGTACTGTGACTTTGACCTGCTCAGACCTTCTTGGGGAGGGTTTCACTGAGCAATGGCCAGGTGCTGACCATACCCAGGAAGAGTCGCGGGTATTCGTGCTGTTGCCGATGTCCAGACACTGTGACTGGGCGCCAGCCCACACCAGAAAAAGTTCACAGGATTGTTTATAGCACTGTTTCAGGGATTATGGAAAATCACAACACAAGTCTGGCACCAGGCTTCACCCTTAATGACCTTCTTCCAGCACCAGTGGATGTGGTTGTTCTCTGGGGTCTGCTGGGACCGGGTAGCCACACAGCCTCTACTAGTAGGGGAACTGCCTCTTCCTGTGTGGCCCAAAGACCCCTGAACCTCACTCTGCTCCTGGGGATTTGCCCTTCTTACCAGAGCACTGCCAGGTATTGAGCTGAGGAGTTTCAGACTCTGTGCTCCCCCTGTTTATAGAGTCTTAATGGAATTTAAATCCTCTCCTTTTTCCTTTGTCCCTTTTTAGTTCAGACCCTGTGGCTGTTTCCACTTTTCCACTTTCTCTCCAGCTGCTTTTGGGGGGGGGTGTGCTTTCCCAAACTCTCCCCCTCCCCCTGTTTCTGTCCTCTCTCCACAAGCAAAAATAGCTCCTTGCCCTCTGTGCTTCTCTCTCCCCCAGTTCACCTCTTCACACCATGTACCTGCTGAGTTCTGTGGTTCAGGTTGTGCAGATTGTTGTGTTAATCCTCAAATCAGTTTTCTAGGTGTGCAGGATGGTTTTGTGTTGATCTGGCTGTATTTCATGGATGTGAGACACAACATCTTCCACGTTGTTCTGCTATCTTTGGTCCTCCTCCCAAATCTCATACATTTTTTATTAATTAATGAATCAATGTAAGATTGTACATTTTTGGATTTTTTTTTTTTGGTAATTTAGAGGTGGTGCAGAGTGGTGAAGAACAAAAGATTTGAAGCCAGACGACCTAGCTTAGAATCCTGCCTCAATTTCATGCAATGAGCATATGAACAAGTTCTTTAAGCTTTTCAAGGAATGGTAATCATATTTACTACATATTGTTTTATGAAGATAAAATGAAATAGTTGATATACAACTCTTGGCACAAAATATGTGCTCAACAAATAAAATGTATTATCATAATAATATAGTAGATTTGAGTAAAACATATGATACAAATGCTTGCTTGAAAGCAAGAGAACCCAGAATCTACTTTAATCTTGAGTAACATAGGATTTGGCATATTGGTACTTGATAAATGGTAGCTATTAATGTGCATTTATTGTTTAGCCTGTTACCTTGGAAAAATTATAGTCTCAGTTGACCTCAATTTCCACATAAATTAGGATTAACCTGTATTTTTTTTGAGCATTTACCATGTTCTGAGCATTAGAGCACATGGTTTCTGAAAGAGTGGTTAAAACCAATATACAGGAAACAGTTGGAGGTAAAAGCAGGGCTAAATGCTCATAAGTGCATCAGCATTTTAGAGAGCAGAGGGGATAGGCTATTGTAGCGAGAAGGAGAAAAAATGATATTTTGGGCCTTTAAGGTTACTTAGGAATTGGATGGACAAGGAGGTGGTGGAGAGGCTGGGATGCTTTTCGGGTTAGATGGTACAGCCTGAGGCAGGGTATGAAGGTAGGAATGAATGCATCTGGGAATTGCATTTCTGAAACAGGGCATATGATCGTGTATGAGATCTGAGAATTCTGCCAGAAGATTTGAAATTAGAGGACATTCTCTTCAGGTGAGGAGAGGTGAGTAGATGTTGACTGAAAAGGAATATTAAGGTTGGAGAAATAATTGGAGGACAGACCACAAGGATGCTGTCATTTGTAATACCTGTCTTCCTAAGTGGGGTATGGCTATAGATGAAATGATATATTTTTAAAAACACTTTTTAATGGTTACTTAGTTTTGAGAGAGAGAGAGACAGAGCATGAGCAAGGGAGGGGCAGAGAGAGAGGGAGACAAAGAATCTGAAGCAGGCTCCAGGCTCTGAGCTGTCGGCACAGAGCTGGAGGCGGGGCTTAAACCCACAAACTGGGAGATCATGACCTTAGCTGAAGTTGGATGCTTAACTGACTGAGCCACCCACGTGCCCCAGAATGAGACATTTGAATCCCTAAAACTCTTTCCTTCTTGTGAAACTCTACAACCGTCCTCAGAAATTTCACTTTTCTTGTCTTTTTCCACAAGTAGGCTAGAAGTCCCTTAAGGTGGGAACCAAATTCTGTTCATTTCCATATGTGACCACTTGACACAGCGCCTGGCACATAATCATGAATGCAAAATACTTGTGAGATGGATGAAAGCTGCTGTAGGTTATAAACATAAAATGATATTTAATATTTGCTCATAATTATTTTAGTTACACATTTTGTCTACATCTAATATGTCTTACAGTATGGCTTGCACGTTGAGACAGAATACCTCCTAAAAAACAGAGATTATATTTCCGAAGGAGAATGTTCCCTTTCTTTTAGGCACCAAGGCCAAGCAGATTATGATGTTAGGCAAGAAATTTGGATTTGGTTTCTGGCAGTTGTAACATAAAGAGAATCACACTGTGCTTTCATTTTCTGATAAGCAGCCCACGACATTCAACTGCAGAGAGTTTTCCCTGGAAACAAACTTGAGGAAGTGATCACATGGGAGCTTGTAATACTTCAATTAAATTGTTCCCATATAGGGAGGGATATTCAATTGGATATGAGTGAACATAAAATAGACTCTAGAGAGAATTGGCACTGAGACCAACCCCATTTCTTCCGGCTCTCCAGATGGTTCAGGGATGAAATTTACCCAGTATTTTTTGGTTGTTGTGTTTTTTTTTTTTTTTGTTTTTTGTTTTTTGTTTTTTTTGGTTTTGGAAGTGCCGTCCATCTGGAAAAAATAACCACAAATTCAATTGTTTAGAAAGTAAAGATATTTAGGTATAGTTAGAGAATGGAGTTCATATTAAGTGTTTTTGCTTTGAAACTTGGTAAATAACTTGGAAAATAGCATAAAACACTTTGCTGGGCCATGGCTCATAAATCTATAACATTGCTTTTATTAATTTGGAATCTTCATGAGCTGAGATGAAGAAGAGAGTCCTTGAATTGATTTCCACATTATGCTTATTTTGTGATCATCTGTGTACTGAAAAGACCACCCAATTCATCTCTGTTGTAACTAACACCAGATTTTGTCCTGGATTTGAAATCTCTAGCTATGACACGCAACATATTTAAAAAATCTGTTTGATTGATAGTTTAATCATTGTTCACTATTACATCAGCAGCCAGGCCTAGTACTCCAATTTTGAAAGATTGTTTTGCCTCTGTCCCTGTGTCACACAAAGTACTTGTGGCTTGCCAATAGTAGATCTGATTGCAGCTTTATAGATTTCAGACATAGTTGAAAGTTTAAATTTTCCGTTATGTTCTTGTGGTTATCTTTTAGACGGCATGTGATTTCTAGTCCTCCTGTTATAAAATAAAGTCAACTTTCTAATCATTTTCATTGTGTGCTCTTGTCTCTTCCTTTCTTTCTTCCATATTTATATGAGTGTCAACAATTTTATACTTTTGAAAAGCCCGTGGGAAAGCCAGTCACCACTTGCTTTTTTTTGAACTGAAGCAGGCAAACATGTAATCACGTTTTCATCTGGGTGTAGTTGCAACTCTTTCCTTTTGGTTAGTGTCCTCTTTCTAAATTTTCTATGTGATTTAACAATCATGCAAATGACCATGGCTTTAAAAGCTGAAATACTTCAACGAGGTCTAAAAAAATATCATTGTTGCTAAGTACAACATTTAATTGAACTTGACGTTGGATTTATCCATTGATGGTATACTCTGGTGCTCAGGCAAAATTGTTAAGTAGGTAAAGTCTGTGTAGAGATCCTGCATCCTAGGCATTTTCTCTGATGTCCTCATTCCCTTTATGACATTTTTGGGTTTCTTCAAAACTCCCTTCATCACACCTATGGCACCTCACCTGATTTGTCTTTTTTGGCTATAATCCATGTTTTGGCTTTAAATAAGAACCTTAGTTAACGTATAATTGATATACAACAAACTCCTCTTATTTATAGAGTATGATTTGATAATCTTTGACATATGTGTACCTCGGTGGTTACTACCATCAAGACAATGAACATATCTACCACCAACCAACGTTTCCTCATGCTTCTTTATGAGCCCTCTTCCCACCTATCCTTGAGCCCCACTTCATCTCTAGACAACATAGATTTATTTTTATTTTCTAATATTTTATATAAATTGAATCATAAAGTATGTGTCCTTTTTGGTGTGTAGTTTAGTTTGGCTTTTTTCACTCAGCATTGTTATTTTGAGATTCGTCCATGTTGCTTTGCATATTAGTAGTTCATTCTTTTTATTGCTGGTAGTATTCCTCAGACAGACATACCACAATTTATTTATTTACCTGCTAATGAGTATTTGGGTTGTTTCCAATTATTGGTTAATACAAATGAAGCTGCTATGAACATTACGCACAAGGGTTTGTTTGGACATGTTTTCATATTTCTTGAGCATTTACCTAGTATGTACAAATGGCTGGGGCACATGCTAGATATATGTTTAACTTTTTAAGAAACTGCCAAACTCTTTTCCAAAGTAATTGTACCACTTTACATTCCAGTTGTTCCAAATCTTTGTCAACTCTTGGTATTGTCAGTTTTAATTTTATGTATTCTAATAGACATTTAGTGCTATCTATTTGTGGTTTTAATGCTTATTTCTCTAACAATGTTAACAGTCTTTAATGTGCTACTTGCCATTTATGAATCTTCTTTGTTGAAGTGCCTATTCAAATCTTTTTCCTATTAAAAAAATTGAGTTGTTTTCAGATGCCTGAGTGGCTCAGTCAGTTAAGTGTCTGATTTCGGCTTAGGTCATGATCTCATGGTTTGTGAGTTCCAGTACCACGTTGGGCTCTGTGCTGACAGCCCAGAGCTGGGAGCCTGCTTCAGATTTGTGTGTGTGTCTTTTTCTCTGACCCTATCCTGCTTGTCCTCTGTCTCTGTCTCTCTCTCAAAAATAAATAAACATACACAAAATTAAAAAAAAATGAGTTGCTTTCTTATTATTGAACTTTGAGAATTCTTTATATTTTCTTGATGTAAATTCTTTGTCAGATTTATGACTTGCAAATGCTTTCTTCTGGCTTCTGGCTTGTCTTTTCATTCTCAGTGTCTTTCTCAGAGCAAAAATTCTTAATTTTAATAAAGTTTAACTTACTAATTTATCCTTTTCTGGATCACATATTTACTATTGTACCTAAGAAATCTGTATAATCCAAGGTCACAAAGATTCTCTCCTATAGATTTTTCTAGAACTTTTATAGTTTCAGATTTTACATTTAGGTTTATAAGCCACTTTGAGTTAGTTTTTGTATATGGTGTGAGATGTGAATCCAAGTATATTTTTTTGCATATGAGAATCCAATTGTTTATTACCCTTTGTTGAAAAGAATATCTATCCTCTACTGCATTTCTTTTATATCTTTGTCAAAAATAAATTGGTTATACAAAAAACAGAATCAGACCTATAAATACAGAAAACAAACTGATGGTTGCAAGGAGTGGGGAGATGGCAAAAATAGGTGAAGTGGTCTGGGAAATACAGAGTTTCAATTACAGAATGAAGTCATGGGAATAAAAGGCACAGTACAGGGAATATAGCCAGTGATATTGTAATAGCATTGTATGGTGACAAATGGTAGTGGCACTTATGATGAGCATAGCATTATGTAATTATGTAATTCAGCATCAGAGGTGCTGAAACTAATGTAATATTGTGTGTCAACCATACTCAAATAACAAAATTAAAAAATTAATTGGTTATATATGTAGCTCTAATTCTGGACTCTGGAAGTCAGGTTGTGTAAATTCTTCAACTTTGTGCTTCCTTTTCACAATTTTTTTTTTTTTTTGCTTATTCTAGGCTCTTTCCACTTTTATATAAATTTTAGAATAAGCTTGTCAATTTCTACACAAAAGCCTGTCACGATTTTGAGTGGGATTACATTGAATCTATAGATCAGTTTGAGGTAAAAATGACAGCTTAAGGATATTGAGTCTGCTGATACATAAACATGGAATATCTGTCCATATATTTAAGCCTTCTTTAATTTCTCTAACCAGTGTTTTGTGATTTTCAGTGTATACGTCTCAAACATCTTTTTTCAGATTTATTCTCAAGCATTTCATAGTTTTGTGCTATTGTACATGATGCTGTTTTAAAAAATTTTACTTTCCAATTGCTTGTTGTAATAGAAATATAACAGATTAAAAAAATTTTTTTAATCTTTATTTTTGAGAGAGAGAGAGAGAGAGAGAGCACACGCACCAGTGGGGGAGCAACAGAGAGAGAGGGAGACACAGAATCTGAAGCAGGCTCCAGGCTCTGAGCTGTCAGCATAGAGCCTGAGGCGGGGCTCAAACTCACAAACTGCAAGATCATGACCTGAGCCAAAGTCAGATGCTTAACTGACTGAGCCACCCAGGCACCCCTTTCCAGACTTGATTTATCGCCCAGATTATAGTCTGTCTTGGTAAATGTTTGGTTGCACTTGAAGATAATCCTGTTGGTATTGGATGCAGTGGTCTGTAATTTTCAATTATGTCAAATTGGTTGATAGACTGTTTCAAGTCTTCCATATCCATACTGATTTTCTACTTCTATCAGTTATTGACAGAGAATGTTGAGATTTCTGCCTACAATTGTTGATTTGTTTAGTTCTTTCAGTTTTATCAGTTTTGCTTCATACATTTTGAAGCTTGTCATTAGGTACATAAGCATTTAGGCTTGTTATATCCTGTTTTTGAATTGATACTTTTATCAGTATGAAATGACCCTTTATTTTTCAAAGTAAGTGAAGCCTTTAATGATGTTAGAAAGGTAGTTGGGTTGGGATAAAGGGATAGCTGTCTCCTGCACTTCCCTTCCTGGGATGACCAGCTGCAGAGAAAGGTCTCTTCCTGATGCCCACCATAGTATGTCCATGCCACCCCACAGCACCTCAGGTGTAGGAGATGAGCTTGGGCATCTGCCCATCCTGGACCTAGGTCCCATTGGTGCTGTCTGAGGAGCACTGGAACTGGAAGGTCACCTTTCCACACTGTGTTTTGTCATGTCTTCCTGCCCAAAGTACCTGAGCTTACTGGCATGCAGAGCAGCACTAGCTTTGTAGAAGGTGTCCTGCTCTACCTGCACAAGGTGTTCAAACCAGACCAAGAAGAAGTTGCTGGAGCCATCTGAGACAAATTTGGGGAAATAACCTTTTTTACAATTGGTAATATTTTTTACTGTAAACAGAAAGAATATTTACTATGTCTGTTTTTTTTTTAATTTTAATGTTTAATTTTGAGAGAGACAGAGAGATAGAGAAAGAATGTGAGAGGGGGAAGGGCAGAGAGAGACACACACAGAATCCAAAGCAGGCTCAAGGCTCTGAGCTGTCAGCACAGAGCCCAATGTGGGGCTCTGACCCACAAACCGTGAGATCATGACCTGAGCCAAAGTTGGACACTTAACCAACTGAACCACCCAGACACTCCACTATGTCTGTTATTAATATAGCCACTCTAACTTTTTAAAATCCAAAATTAGCCTAGCATATTTTCCCTCATCCTTTAACTTTTAACCTAATTGTGCCTTTATATTTAACACTTGCACTTTTTTTATCCAGTCTAATAGTTGCTGCTTTTTAATGGGGATATTTAGGCCATTTATGTTTAATGTGATTATTACTACAATTAGGTTTAAATTTACCATCTTGTTTTTGTTTTCTATTTTTTCATCTCTTCTTTATTTTCCTTTATTGTCTTTATTTGCCTCCATTTGGTTGAATATTTTTAATGAATCTCTTTTAACTTTCTTGTGGGCTTATTAACTTAGTAACTCTGAATTATTTTGGTGATTGCTTTAGGGTTTATAGTGATAAGCTAGAGATACCACACTTCCCATATTGGATGCCAGATTTTATTTAGAGCATAAGGGCCTCACACAGCATAGTTACATTTCTTCCATCCTGAACTTTGTGCTGTTTATATCTTACATTTTATTTCTACATATGTAATAACCTGACAGTACATTGCTACCATTTTTGCTTTCAATAGTCAATTATCTTAAATATCTTAAATAGGTTTAAAAATGAGAAAAAAGATCTTTTATATTAACTCTTGTAAAACTGGTGCTCTTCTTTCCTTTGTGTAGATCCATACTTCCATCTGTTATCATTATCCTTCTGCCTGAAGGACTACTGGTGATTAAACATGTCAGCTTTTGTATGTCTGAAAAAGTTTTCTATTTTATTTTATGTATTTATTTTTTAAGTAGGTTCCATGCCCAGAACTCACAACTCTGAGATCAAGACCTAAGCTGAGATCAGGAGTCAGACGTTTAACCAACTGAGCCACCCAGGCACCCCTGCTCTCTATTTTTAAAGATATGTTGCTGTGGGGGCGCTGGGTGGCTCAGTCAGTTAAGTGTCCGACTTCAGCTTAGGCCATGATCTCGTGGTTTGTGGGTTCAAAGCCTGCATCTGGCTCTGTGCTGACAGCTTGAAGCCTGGAGCCTGCTTCAGATTCTGTGTCTCTCTCTCTCTCTCTGCCTGTCCCCAGCTTGCTCTCTCTCTCAAAAAATAAATAAAACATTAAAAAAAAGATATGTTTGCTGTGCATAGAATTCTAGGTTTACTTAAAAATACAAAGAAGATACTGCACCATTGTATTTTGGTTTGCATTACTTCCGATAAGAAATCTGCTACCTCCCCTATCTTTATTTCCCATGTACATATCTTCTTTTTTTGTGTGTGTGAATTCTTATTTTTTTTTTATTTTTTAGTGATTTTAAGCAATTTAAATATGATATGCCTTGGTATAGTTTTCTTCAATTTTCTAGTGCTAGGGTTTGTTGAGCTGCTTTTGAACTACTTGGATCTGAAGGTTTATACATTTTATCAAATTTGAAAGAATTTGGTCATTATTTCTTCAGATACTTTTTCTTTAAAAAAATTTTTTTAATGTTTATTTTTGAGAGAGAGAGAGAGAGAGAGCGCACACGACTGGGGGAGGGGCAGAGAGAGAGGGAGACACAGTATCCAAAGCAAGCTCCAGACTCTGAGCTATCAGCACAGAGCCTGATGAAGGGCTCAAACCCATAAACCGCAAGATCATGACCTGAGCTGAAGTCGGAGGCTTAACTGACTGAGCCACCCAGGCACCTCTTCAGATACCTTTTCAGTCTCCCATTCTCTTTTCTTGTTTTTGGGGACTTCAATTACATGTATATTAGGTCACTTAAAATTGTTCCACAGCCTACTAAGTCTGTGTTCATTTTTTTTTTTTTTGTGGCAGTCTATTTTTTTTTCTGAGTTTCATGTTGGATAGTTTCTATTGCTATGTCTTCAAGCTCACTAAACCCACCCCCCCCCAATGTCTAATGTACTCTTAATCCTGTCCTACTATTATTCTTTCTAGACATTATAGTTTTGATACCTAGAAGTTTGACTTGAGCCTTTTTATATCCTCCACATTTCTGTTTAACATGCTTAATCTTTCTTCTAGATCCTGGAACACACAGAACATAGTTATAATAACTTTTAATGTTTTTGTCTACTAATCCTATCATTTGTGTCCTTTCTGGTCAGTTTAAATTACTTGATTTGTTTTCTGATCATAGCTGGGCTCTGAGCAGTACTGCAGCTCTACTGACAAAATTGGACAACTCTGGCGTGCACTTCACTTTACCCTTGCCTGTGGGACTCAGCGATTTGGAACTGATCATCCGCTTGGAGGCCAGTCCTCCAGCTGGGTGGTCTTCCCAACCAGACCCCATACGCTCCTGGCTTACTTCCCTCTCCTCTGCTCGGCCACTCCTCTTCTAGATGTAGGATGCCTGGTGACCAAGGCTGCACGGGTTATGTCAGTCAGTGAAAAGTACTTTTTTTCTTTTGCAAGTTGACCCCATTTATTTAGTTTTCACAGATAAGATATATTATTTTTCAAGCTTATAAATATAACACATACTCATGTGGACAGCTTAGAAATTTTGGAAAAGTGTGTATCACAAAGTTAAAATCAACCAGTAGTAACATTTTGTATACTTCTGTCTGTTTTACACAGTGGAATCTTATACTGTATGCACACTTTAAATTCTGTTTCTTTTCAGTTATCTTTCCCAATATCACTAAAATTATTTTCATGATTAATGCTATTTTACCATAGAAGCATGCCATCATTTATGTAACTATTTCCCTATAATAAGACATTTTTAGTTTGCTTCCATTTTTTTTTGTTATGTCTTTCTACAGAATTTCTTCCTGAATTTGGGATTATTTCTTTAGGATATCTTCCCAGAAATGTAATAACAGGGATGAACATTTTCAGGCACTTAAGACATAATGCCAGATTGCTTTTCAAAGTGGTTGTAACGATGTACACTTAAACTCAATCAGCATTTGGCACAGCTTTCAGTTTTACCCAATAAATGTTTTTAAACTTTATAAGTTTGTTTATTAAAGTGAGATAATATTTAATAAATTTGGTATTTACCTTGAATTAAATGGTCAGTTGAGATTTTTCTTGGGTAGCTAAAAAAATAGGAGAAAGTGTTTGTTCTACTTTCAGATCAGTTTTTAAAAATTCACTTGCATCCATCTTATAACCCAAACCAAGTAGTGTACATCCTTTTCCTTTCATTTGGAGTCCTACATTTGCATGAATTTGACAAATCAACCATAGAATGAACGTGTTATTCCTTAATTTGGGTGAGAGTTTCCTTTCATGACTAATGTAAAGAATTTTGCGGGGATCTGCTCAAGCCTGGTAGAAGCCCTTAATTCACTATGCTATTTGTTTTATTTATTCAGGATTTATATCTTGCCTCCTACTAAGCTGGATTCGAGGTGACTTCTACATAACAAGAAGAGTAAGATAAAGAATACCAAGAATAGAGAAAAAATGTTAATGGGAAACTAAGTTAATTTTTGCATCTGGATATTGGTTTTCAAATCAGCACTTTGTGGCATTTTTTTTGCACCTTATTGTTATTATTATTATTATCATTATTATCTTGCCCTTGAGCTCTGCAGGCATCTTGTAAGAACTGACTGGGATGAGAGAGCAAGCCAGAGGCGGGGGAGGTTGCTGGTACCTCGGCATTAACCTCAGAGGTCCTCTGGGGATGCTGGGGTCTCACTTTCTCACCGGAACACTATCATCTATCATATTCATAGTGTCCCAGGAAACCCCTGAGAGGGTACCCTTGCCTTAGAGGACAGCTCTCCAGGAGCTCTTGCGGCATTTGGCGGGCAGCATTTCACAGACTACCGGCTTCTGTGGTGGGATGACAATTTGTCTTTGACTTCATCGAGGGTCCTTTGCACAGTGGTGCAGCAGGAAGTGGAAGACCGCGGCCCTGCTGTTGTGCTAAGAAGTCATTATCGCCAGACAGAGCAGAAGTAGGGACTGCAGATAATGGGCCTCTCTGGCTGTCCAGAAATCATTACATGACTGAGGAAGAAGCAGCAACTGTTTTAAATCCCATTAGTGGGGCTGATGGGCTGTCTGGGACAGGATGCCTATCCCTGAACCAGCAGCTTAGAATAACTTCTTATTAACCCTCAAATGCTGGGAGCTGTCATTTGTCAGGCTGCAGTACGATCACTTTTCCAAAAAGGACAGGAAATTGTGTCAGGTGCCTCATACATTATCTCATTTAATTCTAACAATCAACTTCTGAAATTGATACTAACTCCTCTTTGCAAGTGAAAAGCCTGAACTCCACTTAAGGTCACATAGCTAGTAAGTTACGGAGCCAAGATTTTAACCCAGATCATCTGAGTCTAAAGCCTATGTTCCTTTCATATACGAACTGACTCTAAAATGCTGTGTGTATGTGGCTGAGGAGGTGCCAGAGTATTGTGGTTCATGAATGATCTTCACAGTGGATGACATTAATGACTCAAGACCTGACACTAAGCCTTGAAACACACATTTTAGCTAACTTGAAATACCTACATTTCTCTCTATCGACTCCATTTTCAGAATTTACCAATACCAATACCATTTAAAAATCTTCTTTCCCTTTCCAGAAAAAGCTTTCCTTCCTATATTTTGTTCTATAGAAACTCAGAACTAAGATATAGTTAATTTCATAGGCTGATTGCCAAATATGATCCAATGGGGAGGAGCAGCATATATTTCTTTTAGCTAAAATCTAAGTTTCTCCAAGTATCCTCAGTAATCCTGACTTTTTTCTTAAGCCTAAGAGTTTTAGTGTTACAAAATTAGTAGTTTTAATTGTGGCTTTTGGGGAATAATTTTTATTTGTTTAAATGACTATAGGTTATTATTAAACAGGTTTTTAATAATTTTCAGAATAGATATAATGATTTTAAGGTGAATATTATAATGATGTCTTCTAATAACTTGCTTTACAGAGTTACATGATAGCTAAAGAATCATGGTCATGGGATATGCTGAATGTAGGTGTCTTCAAAAAATATTCACCTTTTTTTCATTATGCTATTTTGTGTATTGAATAATTCATTGCCAAAACATAAAAAAAATTCTCAATAACAAAAGCATGTTTTTAGTTAAGGACCACCTCATTTTTTTTTTTTTATCAGACTATCTGCAGGCTTGCAAAGCTAGATTGTATAAACAAGTTTTTACAGAAGAATTGCCACAGTGCCAATTCCAATGTTTTTGCCACTTGGATTCCACTTTCTTAACAGAATAGTTATGAGGCAAATTGGTGTCCAAAACAGAAATAGTGTACAGAAATAATCTGACTCTTAAGGAGTCTTTTTGCATGTTGTAATCAATGCCTAATTATATTTATTCCAGCTGTCTAAGGCACTGTGCCAGGCACTTGGGATTTTTCCTCAACTTATAAATAACTTTTTTTAAGTAGGCTCTACAGCCAATGTGGGGCTTGAACTCATGACTCTGGGATCAAGAGTCGCATGCTCTACTGACTGAGCCAGCCAGGTGCCCCTGTCTTCAACGTTTAAGATGTAATGTTAGCAAAAACTTCACTTCTGTGTTATTTGGAAATCTTGTGGAGTGTTTGAAGCTCATATCTATTCTTCAAGCTCAGCTATATATTAGGATGAAAGAATGTTTTGGGCATGAGGGCAATAAACTAGGCAGATGCTGGAATCCACATGATTCTTAACAATCTACAGGTGAATTATCCACTGTGTGGCTGTCCTACAGCAGATTTCTCATCCTAGGATGTTATTCCTTGCTAAAATAGTATTTCTGAGGGGACCTCCTCTTATACTAGTCAACACACTAATCATCAGTCTACTGACCTTGAGTAAATGTCTCATGTATGAGGCACTTATGGCAGTAGTAATAGGTTTATACTGAGAATTCAAGGATGAGGAAAACAGCTCTGACCTTCAGTTTGTGGGCATTTGTGAAAGGTTTTAAATCATGGATAGTACTTTAATAATTAGAATGAGGAAAGTAAACTCCAGGTTGGAGAGGATGGTGTATATTTGATTGGTCGCAGGATGGGTGTGGTAGGAGCAGGAAGGAGGAACTAAGCATTAGAGACTTTGAGGAGAGAGAATGCATGGAAGTTGGCAACAGCTCAGACGCGGAGGTGGGGCAAAGGAGGAGAAAAAATGGATAAAGCACACTGAATTTGGTGATTAGGAAGTCATTTTTGATGCCTAAATGTGCCATGTCAATAAAATAGCTGAAGACAGAAGCCACATTATAGGGAGTTGGGGGTACGTGAAAGGACAAGAAAGTGAATTCAGTCTATTCCTTAAGAAATTTGTTAGCGCAAGAAGGGAGAGAGGGGAGGGACTGACTGACTGAGAATTGAGCAGGTTTGAAGGCAAAAGAGAAGGGGCCGGGGCAAGGTGGAGATTAAAAGAATGAGCACAATTCACAGAAAGAGGAAATGGAAGAGAATAAGTGAATTTACAAGTGGAAGGGTTAGCTCTGAACAGGAAGAGAGATGTCTATTCTTTTGAGAGAGAAAAGAAGAAAAAGCCAAGACTAAGCAAACGTAAGAGAAATTTTGAAGTGGCCTGTGGGTAAGGCATTGGGTCTCAAATTTGTTGATCCTGATTGTATAAAAATCTATTGGGAGGTGAGGATGATGTAAGAGGTCTGACTAATTTTTGTGGGGTAGAGGCTAGGAACCCATGGTGAAGAGGAAGATAACTAATCATAAATGAGTCCTAGCTGATGTTAGAGGGACAGACTGTGATGTCAAGGGCAGGGCTAGGGCTGAGCAGGTTAGGGATGGGAGACTAGGCTGCCACCAGGGCCATCTGCTCTGTAAATGTTGATTTTCTTATTAGCATGGAGAAAAGTGCACTAAGGTTAATATGATGTGAAAAATCATGTAAGTTTGAAGTCCACATGAAATGGTATTTAGGTTCTGTGTGCCTCTGTTCTGTGAGTGCGGGTGACTGAGGATGGGCTGCACTATAGGTCTGACATGATCTAGCTAGGACAGGTCTAAATGCAGTAGCCTCAGTTAAGCGGCCCTCCCATGACTCTCCATCTCAGGGCTTATAGGATCTATAGGATTGGCTCAGAGTAGAGTATGGAATAGTGGTGTGGGCAGCCTCTCTCGGGCTTGTTTTAAGTAACTTGAGATGTCAATGGGAGGAATCATAAAGGGAAAAACTTGCTCTGTGTAGGATTTTACAGAAATCAATAAGCACACAGAAGAGAAATGAAATATATAGTCTTTCCTCTTTAATCCTTTTGTGGAGTAGAATCTATGTAAAAATCTGTGTTTATATGGAGGCTTAGAGCAGTTGTAAGAAAAAGTTTAAGTCATAAAATTTAAATGGGAAGAAGTTACAAAGACATGGATGGCTAGAAGTGGTTGACAGTATAGGGATAATGTAAGTTTTATGGGTCAAGTTTTGCATGGCTGTTAATAGTTGAGTATTACAAGGCTAATTTGAGTAGATGAGGTATCTTGTGGGGATATATGTTTAACTGAAAGAATTTTGTAATGACAAAATCACATGAGCTGAAAGGAGAAACTGAATTGTGATTCTGGGTTTTCTAGAAATGAAGATGGAAACTTAATTTCCCCAGGCCTTATTTTCCTCACCTATAAAATGATGGGGCTGGACTCAGAGGTGCCTTCAAGCTATAACATTCTATGATTTCAGACTTAGAATTATCAGGTTGGTCATAATGTTCCTGAGGGGATCATACAGGCAGCTTGTCTAGTTAGACTGTTACATCACTGTGCATCAGAGATGTGGTTAAAAAGAGCACAGAACAAGGAGTCAGAAGGACTATATATTTAAAAAAATTTTTTTTAAATGTTGTATTTATTTATGAGAGAGATAGAGACACAGAGAGTGAGCGGGGGAGGGGCAGAGAGGGAGACAGAATCGGAAGCAGGCTCCAGGCTCTGAGCTGTCAGCACAGAGCCCGATGTAGGGCTCAAACCCGCGAACTGGGAGATCATGACCTGAGCCGAAGTCAGATGCTTAACCGACTGAGCCACTTGTGTGCCCCGAGAAGCACTATATTTTAGTTCCAGTTCTGCTATTTGCTAGCTTTGTGATAGAAGTTTCTGTGAGCTCTAGCGGTAGGTGGGATAATGTTCCTCCCCTTGCTCCCACCCAGATGTCCAGGTCTTAATCCCTAGAACAGGTGATATGTTAAATTACATAGAAAAGAAAATTTGCATATGGAATTAAGGTTACCAACCTTAAAGCATGGAGATTATCCTCTGGATTATAGGGTTATTAAAGTGGAAGAGGAGGGCAGATGGTAGGTTAGTGACATCTGACTATGGAAGAGGCAAGCAGGAGAGATTTGAAGTATGAGAGGGACTTGACCCACCATTGCTGACTTCAAAGGTGAAAGAAGCTGGCCACAAACTAAAAAGAGGTGGTGGCCTATAGAAGCTGGGAACAGCCTTCAGCTGACAGCCAGCAAGGAAATATAACTTCAAGAATTGGATTCTTCCAACAACTTGAATGAGCAAGGAAATGAATTCTTTCTTAGAGACTCTGGAAAGAAAGGCCTT
Organism: Panthera pardus; assembly: GCF_024362965.1. Taxonomy (NCBI): domain Eukaryota; kingdom Metazoa; phylum Chordata; class Mammalia; order Carnivora; family Felidae; genus Panthera; species Panthera pardus. The sequence continues at coordinate 105,956,627 of NW_026526721.1, forward strand.
GATATTAGCCTGGTGAGATTCATGTCAGACTTATGACCTACAGAACTCTAAGGTAATAAACTTGTGTTGTTTTAAGCTGCCAAATTTCTAGTAATTTGTTATGGCAGCAATAGAAAATGTATACACCTACTTTCTTCATCTGTAAATGAGTGAGACTAATAATAATAGTAATTATAGCCTATTTGTCTCTATATGAGGTTAATTGTAAAAGATACAAGTGACATCAGCAAGAATGGCAGATAAAGACATTTAAAAATCTACTCCTCCAAAAAGCAGTGAGAACACTGGAAAAAACTATCAAAATCAATTTTTTTCAAAACTCTTGGAATTAACCAAAGGCTTGCAACAATTCAAAGAGTATTCAAGAAAAATAGCTGAAAAAAAAAAGAAAAGAAAAATAGCTGAATCTTGATAAGAACATTGAGTTTTTTTGTATTTTAACTTGCCTTACTTTCATTTCCCTCTCCCCAGCTCTGCAGTAGCTTTGAAAATAAAAAAAAAAAATATTTAACACAAAATAAGGAAGAAATGGATGGGTAGGAGAGCAAAAAAGACAGAAAACATATAGAAAACAAAGCAAAATGGCAGACATAAACCCTACCTTATTGGTAATTTATTTACTTATTTATTTATTTATTGATAATTTATTGTCAAATTGGTTTCCATACAACACCCAGTGCTCATCTGGTAATTACTTTAAATGTAATGGATTAAAAGGCAGAGGTTGGAAAAATGGATAAAAGACATGATCAACTATATGTTGTCTGCAAGAGGCATTCTTGATTCAAGGACACAATTAAATTAAAAATAAAAAGATAGAAAAAGATATATATGCCAACAGTAGCCCAAAGAGAGCTGGAGTAGCTATACTAACAGCAGACAAAATAGTCTTTAAGACAAAAATTGTTACAGATACAAAGAAAAACACTTTTTAATGATAAAACAGTCACTCTTTCAAAAAAAAAAACAAATGACAATTATAGACATATATGCACTTAACAACAGAGTCCCCAAGAAAAGAAAAGGTGTTAGAACTGAAGGAAGAAATAGACAATTCAACAATACTCATGTGTAGTAAAATAGAAGATAAACAAGGAAATGCGAGACTTGAACATGAGTATAAATCATGTAGACCTAACACTATAGAGCACTCTAGTCAAACACTAGAATGCACATTCTTCTTAAGTGCATATGGAATATTCTTTAGGATAGACCATATATTGGGTCATAAAAGAAACATCAATAAATTAAAAAAATTTTTTTTTAACGATTATTTATTTTTGAGACAGAGAGAGACAGAGCATGAACAGGGGAGGGGCAGAGAGAGAGGGAGACACAGAATCTGAAACAATCTCCAGGCTCTGAGCGGTCAGCACAGAGCCGGACGCGGGGCTCGAACTCACGGACCGTGAGATCATGACCTGAGCCGAAGTCGGACGCTTAACCGACGAAGCCACCCAGGCGCCCCAGAAACATAAATAAATTTAAAAGGACTAAAATTATAGTCCTTCTCTGATTACCATGGAATGAAATTAAGAATAATTAACAGAAGGAACTTTGGGAAATTCACAAATATTTGGCAAGTAACACACTTCTAAATAATTAATGAGTAAAAGGAGAAATCATAAGGAAAATTAGAAAATATTTTGCTATTGGGTGCCTGGATGGCTCAGTTGGTTAAGCATCCAACTCTTGATCTTGGCTCAGGTTATGATCTTGTGGTTCTTGGAATTGAGCCCCGTGTCAGGCTCTGCACTGTCAGCTCTGAGCCTGCTTAGGATTCTCTCTCTCCCTCTCTCCCTCTCCCTCACTCCCACACACATACACTCCCTCTCTTGATATAAAGAAATAAACTTAAAAAAAAGGAAAATATTGGGACGCCTGGGTGGCTCAGTTGGTTAGGCATCTGACTTCTGCTCGGGTCATGATCTCACAGTTTGTGGGTTCGAGCCCCATATCAGGCTCTGTAATGACAGCTCAGGGCCTGAGACCTGCTTCGGGTTCTGTGTCTCCCTCTCTCTCTGCACTTCCCTCACTCATGCTCTGCATCTCCTTCAAAAATAAATAAACATAAAAAAACTTTAAAAAAAAGAAACTATTTTGCTCTGAACAAAACCAAAAATACAACATAACAATGCTTGGAGTATAGCTAAAGCAGTGCTTAAAAAGAAATTTGTAGCTGTAAATGCCTATATTAACAAAGGCATTTAACTCAAATCAATATTAAATCAATAGTGCAATTTTTACCTTAAGCAACTAGATAAATAAGAGCAAACTAGAGCCCAAACCAGCATAGTATAGGAAAGGAAATAATAAAGATTAGAGTGGAAATAATGAGATAAAGGATAGAAAATAGAGAAAAATCAACAAAACCTAGAGTTGGATAAAGATCAACAAAATTGACAAATATTAAGCTAGATTGATCAAGAAAAAAGTTTCAAATGACTAAAATCAAGAAAGAGAGGACATCATTACCAACATTTACAAGAATAAAAGGGTTATAAGGGAATACTGTGAATAATTATATGGCAACATTAAAATAACCAAGATGAAATGGATATGTATATATCCAAGAGAATTGGGTCTACGTACATGCCACAAAGAATTGAAAACATGTCCATTCAAAAACTTGTACAAGAATGATCATTGCAGCATTATTCATAGTAGCCCAAAAGTGGAAACAACATAAATGTCCATCACGTGATGAATAAACAAAATATGGTATATCTACAGAAGAATATTATTCACCCAAAAGAAGAATGATGTAATGATAATTGCTACAACATGGATGAACCTTGAAAACATTATGTTAAGTGAAAGAAGCCAAACACAAAAGACCATATATTGTATGATTCCATTTATGTTAAATATTCAGAATAGACTGATCCATAGAGAGCAGAAATAGATTAGTGGTTGCTGGGGATGGGGGATGGGGAGGACTGTTAATGGGTTTTTTGGGGGGGGTGATAAAAATATTATGGAATTAGTGGTGAGCATTTGTATTAGATTTCTAGGGCTATATAGCAGATTACCATGACTTTGGTGTTTTGAAACAACAGAAACTTATTCTCTCACAGTCTGGAGGCCAGAAATCTAAAATCAAGATGTCAGAAGTGTTAGCTCATTCGGTGGAGGCTCTGAGGGAGAGCCTCTCTCCTACCTTTTTCTGGCTGCTGGCAAGTGTGGATATTCCTTTGGTTTGTGGATACATCACTCCAATCTCTGCCTCCATCCTCACATCACCTTCTCTGCGTTTCTCTTCCTTTATGTCTTAAAAATCACTTGTCGGGGTGCCTGGGTGGCTCAGTCGGTTAAGCGTCCGACTTCGGGTCAGGTCATGATCTCGCAGTCTGTGGGTTCGAGCCCCGCGTCGGGCTCTGTGCTGACAGCTCAGAGCCTGGAGCCTGTTTCAGATTCTGTGTCTCCCTCTTTCTCTGACCCTCCCTTGTTCATGTTCTCTCTCTCTGTCTCAAAAATAAATAAATGTTAAAAAAAAAAAAAAAAACCCACTTGTCATTGGATTTGGGCCCATCCAGACAAGCTAAAATGATTTCATCTTGAGACCCTTAACTATATATGCAATGAACTTAACTATAATCTTAAGGTTACATTCACAGGCTCCAAGTGGACTTACATTTTGAAGGGTCACCATTCAACCCACCACAGAATTGTGCAACTTTGTAAATATACTAAAACCATTGAATTGTATAATTTATAACAATGAATTTTATGGTATGTGAATTAGTTTTCAATAAAAGAGAGATAACAGGTAAAATGCTTTCTAATGTCTTTATAAGAATATTTCTTATAAAGGGCAGTGGTTAAAGATCTATTTAGATAGATTTAAAAATTTTTTCTGTTTTTATAGTTTGTTTTGAGCATAGCCAACACACAATGTTACCTTAGTTTCAGGTGTACAACTTAGTGATTTGACAAGTTATACATTATTCTGTGTTCACCACAAGTATAGCTACCATTACATCACTATTATGATATCATTGACTATATTCCTTATGCACTGCTTTTTATTCTTGTGACTTACCCATTCCATAACTGGAGGCCTGTCTCTCCCTCTCCCCCTCACCCATTTTGCCAGGCCCTGCCCACCCCCCCACCCCCCACTGGCAACCATCAGTTTGTTCTCAGTATTTATAGTTCTGATTCTGCTTTTTGTTTATTCATTTTTTTAGATTCCGTTTATGAATGGAGTCATAAGGTATTTGTTTTTCTCATTCTGACTTATTTCACTTAGCATAATACCCTCTAGATGTATTTATGTTGTCTTAAATGGCATGATCTTATCCTTTTATGATTGTGTAATATTCCTCTGTGTGTGTGTGTGTGTGTGTGTGTGTGTGTACCACATTTTCCTTATCCATTCATCTACTGATGGACACTTAGGTTGCTTCCATGTCTTGGCTATTGTAAGTAATGCTGCAGTAAACATAGGGGTGCATATATTTTTTCAAGTTAGTGTTTTCATTTTCCTTGGGTAAATACCTAATGGTGGAATTCTTGAATCACATGGTATTTTTATAGAAACAGTATTTTAGTATAATTTTTCTATTATTATATACAAATGGTATTTCCCATACTGTTTTCCACAGTGGCTGCACCAGTATGCATTCCCACCAGCTGTTCATGAGGGTTCTTTTTCTTCACATCCTCACCAACATTTGTTGTTTCTTGTCTTCTTGATTTTAGCTATTCTGGCAAGTGTGAGGTGATATCTCAGTATGGTTTTGATTTGTATTTCCCTGATGATGAGTGATGTTGAGCACCTTTTCATGTGTCTGTTGGCCATGTGTATGTCTTATTTGGAAAAATGTCTATTTAGAACCTCTGGTCAGTTTTTAATCAGATTGTCTTTTTGGTGTTGACTTGTATAAGTTTTTTAGAGAATTTTTTAAAATTTAAGTATTATTGATATTAATCTTTAATATACTAATGTAATAAGTTAGGATGGTAATCTCTATAAAGAGTACTTAAAATTTTTTTTTTAATGTTTATTTATTTTTGAGAGAGAGAGAGACAGAGCGTGAGTGGGGGAGGGGCTGAGAGACGGAGACACAGAATCTGAAGCAGGCTCCGGGATCTGAGCTGTTAGCACAGAGCCCAACACGGGGCTTGAACTATGGCATCCCTGAAAAGATTCCTTCAAATAATATTTCCTTCTTGTCAATGCCATATTTTACCACATTTAGTTTGGAAAAATTTTTTGATGGCTATTAATGAAGGTAGATGATTTCTAAGTTTTACTGCTTTTTTTTTTATCTTTCCTTTTCCTTTTTTTTTGCACACATACTATATAATGGATATAAACAAAGAAAAGATAATTTTCAGATTGTTATGATGTACCAGTATTCACCTAAATTCTCACAAACTTCTTTATTAATATACATATACCCAGCATCACTTACTATTTGATGGCAGTTATCATGTGAGATTTAAGATGAAAGTAATTACTGACCTGAAAGAACAAAATGGAATGTCAGTACTCATGAATAGTTTCAGAAGTAGCCTAGAGTAGGTGAATCAAGTTTTAGCTTCCTTTTTGAGAACCAGCACCAGAAATTGGGGCTTCATTCAAAACAAGACTTGGATACTGATTACCTGTATGTTCTTTCATTCTTAAAAAATTTTTTTTATTGAGATATGTGACAAATAACATTAAGTAAGTTTAAAGTGACAACTTTCATTCTTTTTTTTTCTACACAATTTCAGTCACTTTTTACTGTGAAGACATTGACATTGAGGCCAGATAGAGAAGAAAATCTTATATGTTAAAGTATTGCTTCAGTTTTGGTTGAATGTTAAAAAGTGACAGATCTCTGGTATTTTTTTTGAACAATTTGATTTTCTTGCTCTACAAATAACAAAGATTGGTTCTCATCTGTATGAGCCAAATACATATTTATCTTTTTGCTATGAAGTCTAGGTCAATGGCTCATTTTTGCCTTATTCTTTGAAAATAGTTGATTTGGGAGGCTTTTTTAAAAATAATGAATGAGTCATCTTCAGTTTATTTTTTATTGGAGATAAAATAATTTTATCCTTATTTTGCTGACTGCCCATCTAGACCTACAATGATAATATTAGATCTCTACACATCCCTTTCTTCATGCTATTAGATGTTGTTATTTATCTTATTTTTTATCACTTGAAATCTACATTTTAGTCCATCAAACTGCTAACAAGTATTCACTCAATACTTTCTCTGTGTCTGATGTTATAGGGAAGAACAAAAATACAAGCCCTTGAGAAACTTGAATTTTTCTTAAGGAGTAAGGACTTATGGCCATGGAAACAGTATTTTTAAAACTAGGGAGAACTTTGGAGAATACATACTTGAAGATAAAAAAACTGAGGCTCAGAGATTAAGTGACTTACTGAAGGTCACATGCCAGTCTGTGGTCAATCTGTGCTAGAACTCCACTATATCATGCTGCTTCTTCATGTAATAGGTTAAAAAGACTATGTGATGGTATACAACCAAGTGCTAATGTAAATGGGTCCAGCTAAGAACGATTTAGTAGGTAAAGGCTAAACGACATTGCTTTGGCTGGGAGTGGAGAAGAAGGCTCCCAGGGAAGTGAGACCTGAGCTTGAGGGTATATAGGATTTGGGTAGGTGGAATGGAGAGAGAAGACCTTCCAGATTAGGAATGCTGATTGATTGCAGGAGAAATGCTGTTGATGGAGACTGGAACAGTCTGGATTCCAGAAGAGGTTGCTGGGTGTCTTATAGTTTCTTTAAGTTTGTTTGTTTATTGAGAGAGAGAGAGAGAGCGAGAGCGAGAGAGAGAGAGAGAGAGAATATGAGTGGGGGAGGGCAGCCAGAGAGGAAGAGAGAGAATCCCAAGCAGGCTCTGCACTTGAACTTGTGAACTGGAGAGATCATGACATGAGCAAAAATCAAGAGTTGGACACTTAAACGATTGAGCCACCCAGGTGCCCTTGAGCTAGTTTCTTAATCTCTGTAGGTCAGACTGCAAAGTGGAAGTAATAGTATCTGCTTCATGAGGCTTTTGAGGATTAAATGAGGGAATATGTGTGAAGAGCCTAGTACCATGCTGGGCATGAGGTATGTCCTCAATATACTGTAGGTATGATTACTGTTGTTATGTTCTAGGTGCCAATCACTCCCGAAATTTGGCCAGTGACAAAATGCAAGTTTCCTGGGAGACTTGTTTCTTCTGAATTGCTGTTTGATGTACTGCAGTTTGGGGCACCATTGAACATTATATGTATGCAGAACATCAGATGGAGGTGGTCTTTGCCTTTGAAGAGCTTCCAGTTGAAATGACAGCAAGCACACGCTTTTGCTGATAGATGCTTGCACACACAACTAACACTTCCCACAAGATGGGTCATTGAAGAGTAGATGCTAATAAGCCCACAGAAGTCTACATTTTGAGAAACTCATGTCTGAATGTGAGTATTCTTATTTGATGTAGAAACTGTGATGGAAAGCTAGAGTTCTCATTGATTAATTGACTCATACTGTGAGAAACTCTGGCCTTTACTTCTTTCTATGGTGAACTCATCTTTAATGATCACTCACATGCCAAAAAACATTTTCTTCTGATTGGTAGAGGCAGCAAGATACAGAGGAGAGATGCCCTAGAGAGCTGAAAGGATGTGAGCTTTGTTGAAAGAACTGGTGTGAGTGCCAGCTCCCTGCCCCTTCTTGGTTGAGTGACTACAGGCAATCCAGTTAGTCTTGTTCCAAATGGACATCCATGTCTGTAAAATGGGGCTAATTCTGCCTCACAAGGTTGTTGTAAGGATTAAATATAATAACATCTCTGAGGATGTTTTGTGAAGGTTAAAACACTATGTGAATGTTCGTATTTGTTCCAAGTGGGTGGAAAGGGGCATTGTATTTCTCAGGAGAGTTTCTTTTAGTGCTGAGAAAATGACTCAAGAAGTATCTTAAACTTGAGGTCAACAGAACAGAATGATTAACGTAGCCAGAAGCTCTGCAGAGAGTATAATAGTAACAGTGACTTACTTATTAAGCATCTATTATTCACTTTATATACATTCTCCCCCAATATTACCCGAGTTCTGCAATGTACTTATTTCCATTTTACAGAAGAGGAAACAAACTAAGAGAGGTCATCTGACTTTTCCAAGGGCACACATAGAAAGTAGTGAGCTAAGATTTGAATCCCAGGATACCTGACTTAAATGGACCACATTCTTTTAATTTAATATAAAGTTCAGTTTTGTAGTAAACATCAACTGGGCAATTCACATGAGAAACAAATCTACCAAGAATCCTGTATTTTTTTCAATTAGTTGCCCTCAAGACATTTAGAAAATAATAATAACTATGCTCACAATATATTGAGGACATAATTTTTGCCCAGCATTGTATTGGGCTTATCACATACATTCCCTCATTTTGTCCTCAAGAGCTTCATGAAGAAGATATTATTACTGCCACTTTTCAGGTAAGGAAACAGACCCACAAAGGTTAGGAAACTTGCTCAAGGCCGTTTAACTGCTAGGTGTGGTGGTGTCAGAAATTGAAGCCAGTTGTATCTTACTCTGGACATTGCTCTTTCTATTACCTTACATTTCCCCCATTAAGGTCTCCATCCAGCTCTTTCATGCTTGGATGGGTGTATGACAGTTTGAGGTGGACTAATGTCCTATAGCCTCTCCCAGAATCCAGACTACCTCAGACTTCATCACCAGCATTTCACCACATCTAATCTGGAAGACGCTATCCTTCTCCATTCTTCCTGCTTCAGTCCTACAAACCTTCAAGACCCTGCTCAGGGTGTACCCTGAACTTCCTCTTCTGCCCCACACTAGGGGTGGTCCGACACCACTCCTCAACCATCTAATTCAAAGGTTTCTCTAAAATGTTTGCAGTGATAAAGATCTTTAAAAGGGTCTTTGTCATAAGATATAAACTGATGTATCTAGAAAACTATTCCAATTATGGCTGTTATTTATAGAAGTAAATACCATTGGTAAGTTTTAGCAAAGCACTTACAGTAGAGTGGTTTGGATCGAATCCAAGTTATTCACTTGTTAATATATTATTTATATTAACAAAATCAAATGTTATGCTGAGCACCAAGGTCCCCCCCTCCCAATACTAGGTGTTTACCAAGGCTATTTTCCTTCTTAATAATTATTTGTCAAACATAAATTTCATGAGATGCACCGTAATTTCTGACACCCTCGACAACAATTGGAAATGCAGATACAGAGGACCAGCTAATTTGAAGGACAACCCACTCAATCAATTTTGTATCCTTACCCATGAAGCTCTTGTCCACTGTTGTTTAGAAAGATTTAAGATGAAACAAGGCCATGGCTTACTGCCGTTTTATGTACTCCCCCACTCTGCACTCCGCTGGGTTGTTTGCCATGGATTACTCATTCTCTCCCAGGTGGCTCTCGGCAGTGGTCAAATATTTAAGAAGTATGTATTTCATCAGGACTCTATCACACACTTCCCCTTCAGTGCCTTCCCTTCCTCCTAGTCTGAGTCATCACACTTGATAATCTATTAAAGCGTTAACCTGTCTCCATTTTATTTTCCCTTTTCTTGCAGAGCAAGAATTTACAATATGGCAAACTAGAACACATCTAACTGTGACTCAGGTGGGCGAATTAGAGCAGGGGGGATGGGGGTGCCATCCAAGTATAGTGGAGTGGAAAACCTGTTTCTTTCCCCACGCTGCTCCATCAGCTGCCCCTTGTGACTTCCAGATGGGTACGATGGGTAGAACCTGGCCCTACGGCAAGATTTCAATGCTGGCGCCAATATTCAGTAGCTCTGCTATTGGGCAAGTTGTCCTCTAAGTCTTAGTTTCCACATCTGAGCAAGAGGCTGATGATATATCTACCTCACAGGGTTGTGAAAATGATATGAGACCACAGATGTGAAAGTACTTTATAAATTCTGTTTATAAGGCTGGTCATTTCATTACTGGTCCTGTAATTATTAAAAAGCTCATCATTAATTCAAAATCTGCCTTCCTCGGGGCGCCTGGGTGGCGCAGTCGGTTAAGCGTCCGACTTCAGCCAGGTCACGATCTCGCGGTCTGTGAGTTCGAGCCCCGCATCAGGCTCTGGGCTGATGGCTCAGAGCCTGGAGCCTGTTTCCGATTCTGTGTCTCCCTCTCTCTCTGCCCCTCCCCCGTTCATGCTCTGTCTCTCTCTGTCCCAAAAATAAATAAAAAACGTTGAAAAAAAATTCAAAATCTGCCTTCCTCTAAATTATGTCCATTGCCAGGGACCTGGGTAGCTTGGTTGTTAAGCTTCTGACTTCGGCTCAGGTCATGATCTCATGGTTTGTGAGTTTGAGTCCCACATCAGGTGAGTTTGTGCCCTGCTTGGGGTGAGCATGAGCCCCACTTCAGGTGAACTCGAGCCCCAATTCAGATGAGCATGAGCCCCGCTTTGGGTGAGTCCTGCTTATCTCTCTCTCTCTCTCTCTCTCTCTCTCTCTCAAATAAATAAATAAATAAATTATGGCAATTGCCTTTCATTCTAATCATAAACATTAGTTTACCAATAACAATTATGATGATACTAATGCCATTTGGCATTTATTGAGCTCTTACTATAAAATGTTTTACGTAAATTACATAGTTTTCATAGAGTGATTTTGAAATTGGCAGTGTGATGCAAACTGGTGCATTGAAAGAAGATTCAGTAAAAAAAAAAAATGCTAGTGGGGGGCACCTGGGTGGCTCAGTTAGTTAAGTGTCTTTTTAAAATTTTATTTATTTATTTATTTATTTATTTATTTATTTATTTTTATATTTATTTTTATATTTACATCCAAGTTAGCATATAGTGCAACAATGATTTCAGGAGTAGATTCTTTAATGCCCCTTGCCCATTTAGCCCATCCCCACTCCCACAACCCCTCCAGCAACCCTCTGTTTGTTCTCTATATTTAAGAGTCTCTTATGGTTTGTCCCCCTCCCTGTTTTTATATTATTTTTTCTTCCTTTCCTTTATGTTCATCTGTTTTTTCTCTTAAAGTCCTCATATGAGTGAAGTCATATGATATTTGTCTTTTCCTGACTGACTAATTTCGCTTAGCATAATACCTTCTAGTTCCATCCATGTAGTTGCAAATGGCAAGATTTCATTCTTTTTGATTGCCGAGTGATACTCCATTGTGTGTGTGTATGTATGTGTGTGATTGTGCGTGTGTGTGTGTGTGTATATATATATATATATATATTCCATTATATGTATATATATTTACCACATCTTCTTTATCCACTCTCTGTCAATGGACATTTGGGTTCTTTCTATATTTCGGTTATTGTTGATAATGCTGCTATAAACATTGGGGTGCATGTGCCCCTTTGAAACAGCACACCTGTATCTCTTGGATAAATACCTAGTAGTGCAATTGCTGGGTTGTAGAGTAGTTTTGTTTTGTTTTTTTTTTTTAACTTTTTGAAGAACCTCCACACTGTTTTCCAGAGCGGCTGCACCAGTTTGCATTTCCATCAGCAGTGCAAAAGAGATCCTAAGCGTCTGACTCTTGATTTTGGCTCAGGTCATGATCTCACAGTTTGTGAGATCAAGCCCCACATCAGGCTCTGTGCTGACAGTGCAGAACCTGCTTGGGATTCTCTCTCTCCCTCTCTCTCTACCCCTTCCCTGCTTGCACTCTCTCTCTCTCAAAATAAACAAACATTAAAAAAAAGTAATAAGGATCTGGTAGAAAGCATCATGCTTATAAATCCATGGTTGTGGTTGCATTTCTCAAGATCTCAGCAGGATTTGTCCCACTCTGGGGACAGTTTAGTGATTGGGAGTACTTAACAAAGGTGTGGGCAAGACATGGGGAATTGCCAAGAGATGGTGAGGTACCCAGGGACAGAACAGGAAGAGCTGTTAGTATCTTTAGGCCAGAAGGAATAAAAGGAGGGAGCTGCTATCAGACCTCCATGGGAGCTGTAGTTGTCAGGGAGAGGTTGCCTCCCAGGAACTGTGGCTAAAAGTAAAGGAACACAGCTACTGTCAAGCTGACACAGCAGGGAGGGATGGAGGGAGTAAGTACTCAGACTCCTCACATTTTGGATCTCCTGCCATCACCTCCCATTTGCTGAACTCAGTCAGAAACCAGAGGGGCAGGAAGCCCGTATAAAGCACAGGGGACAGTTACCTGGAACACAGAGCAGTGTGGAAAGTCTATCTGATATGTCAGCCTGGGAACAACCAGTGCAGGATCATAAGAAATGCCAGCATAAATGATAACATAAGTGTAAAAGAAAACGTATAATGAATGATTATAATGAATGATTAATTATGCATACTTTGCTTTAAGAATGGGTTATCTCTGGGGTGCCTGGGTGGTTCAGTTGGTTAAGCATCTGACTTTGGCTAAGGTCATGATCTCATAGTTTGTGAGTTCAAGCCCCGCGTCAGGCTCTGCGCTGGCAGCTCAGAGCCCACCTTGGATCTTCTGTCTCCCTCTCTCTGCCCCTCCACCACATGTCCTCTCTCTCTCTCTCTCTCTCTCTCTCTGTCTCAAAAATAAATAAGTATACAATTTTTTAAAAAAAGAATAAGCTATTTCCAAAGCTTTGTTTTTCAGTTGTTTGGTGGTAACTCAGAATGTAGTTTTCTTAGATTTACTTTAGATGCTGATTCTGGTCTCTATCCACTCCTCCAAAGCTCTGTGATTCACCTTAACTTGAAATCTTGTAGCAGTCGGACAAGGATGAATTCTAGGTATTAGGAGCAAAAAGTCATATGGTGAAAGAGAACATCTCCTCTCCCTTTTCAGGGCATGGGACTGGCCATAGTGAACTTTGAACTGGATAGTTTGTTCTGGTCCTACTCCTACTTTTGCTGGGTACCCCTCTCATTCTGCCCTAAATACTTGCTGTGGCAATTGTTCTCCCCTATGAAATACTTCATGCTCCCAAATTACCCACTCATCCTTTCTCCTCATTCAAAAGTGGTTTACAGCTTGGATTTTGGAGTTGACTTTTAGTTTCTCTAGGCTAGACTTTGCATATTCCTACATGTGATTAGTTAACCTAAGTCTATGCACTGTGAAATAGGGACACTACTTGTATTCCTGTGGGGGAAATGAGCTTGTGGGGATTCCTCCTAGCTGGGGGCAGAGAAATCAGATGAGCAAACCAGTGGGGGCTGACGTAGCTTTTCTTCCTGGGTTTGAGACTTTTTTTTTTTTTAAATTTGTAACAGTTCTTTAATTGTTATTGAGCTAGTTTAATGAGTATTAATGAACTTCTCATTATTTCAGCAGGCAGGATTGGATGATATTTCAATAGTATACTCCCGATTTTAATAATGCATTGTAAATGTTGTGATACCAAGATATTAGCATTTAAAACCCAGGAACAATGGAAAACTGTGGAATGTGCAATGGCTGATTTTTATTTTGAAAAATAGGGAGTAGAAAATGTTTTCCTTGCAATTTTAATTAAGTTTTTCTTTTTTTTAAACAGACGGAGAGAGAGAGGCATGAGAAGGGAGAGGGGCAGAGGGGGGAGAGAGAGAGAGAGAGAGAGAGAGAGAGAGAGAGAGAGAATCCCAAACAGGCTCCACGTTCAGCATGGAGCACAACGCGGAGCCTGAGATAGAGCCCCATGCATGGCTCGATCCCACAACCCTGGGATCATGACCTGAGCCAAAATCAAGAGTTGGAAGCTTAATAGACTGAGCCATCCAGGCACTGCTTCCCAGCAATTTTTAGAACTTAACTCTCTTACAGAGAGAATGTGGTCTTTAGGTTTATTCCAAGGATTAGGAAAGGCCGGCGAGTGGCCACCAATTCTCTTATTAGTAGGGAGATTTCTTGAGTTCCTCTGAAAGAGTGGACTATGGTGTGGCTCAAAGTTAACTCCTTGGATCTGACTTGCAAGGACATCATCAATCACTGTTGGGGATCCTTGCTGGGGCCTTGTCCAGCAACTCTGGGATGTGCAATCTGCCTCTGCTCTTTGGGACCAATCATTTCTGCTTAAACTCAGTATTGTTTCATAAATAGGTTGGAAACTCTAATTTAGTACATGTGCATGCGTCTGCATTTGTATGTATGAGTGCGTGAGCCTGCGTATGTGTACTTGCATGTGACTTTTCTCTACAAATCTATACAGCCCAGTGTTTTTCAAACTTTAGCAAGTGTCAGAATCTCCTGGAGGTTCTGTTACCACACAGACTGCTGGTTCGTCCCCAAAGTTTCTGTTTCAGTAGGTCTGTGGCGGAGGCTGAGAACTTGAATTTGTCACAAATTCCCAGGGAATGCTGATGCTGCCGGTCCAGGGGCCATATTTTGACAACCACTGCTTTGCCTCTCTGAAATGCTTTCCCAGGATTTCTGAGAGTGTTAAATGAGGCAAGCCACACAGGGGTGTTGGCACAGGGTCTGGCACAGAGTTAATGCTTGCTACTGCTGCAATACAGCCATCACGACAGCTGTTCCCTGTACTGTGGCTACTGGTCAGCTGCTATTACTGCCTGGTAATCCTTCATCCCGGATAATGTTAGTTAGGTATTAGGAGCAATGCAATCTGCCCTAATTAATTAAAGAATATAATTACCTCTCTGGGAGTCATTTGCATTTTAAAGAAGCTTGTTAATTCAAAGAGATTTGTAATTTGAAGAATATTAGACACTGTAATAAGGAGATAGAGAAAACTTCTGGCATGTATGGGGGTCATCTCTGTATGCCTGTTGTATAGCATTCCACATTCTTTCTAAAAGTTCTGAGCTTTTTCATAATGGCTTCCATATCAGGACAGCACATGGCCTGGGGGTGGGGTAGGGCAGCTGTGGCCATTTAGATCTGTGGATTTTTTGCAATCTGGTGTTTATAAACTGGATGATGCTTGCATTGTTTTTATTTATTCAGTGATGTAATAGAGGATGCACATAAGATTTATTTGAGAAGTATGCTTTTCAGTTTCATGCTGAGAATAATGCAGGAAGTTCAGTGTAATGCAATTATAGTAAAATAGTAGCAGAACAATATTTTGTTTTAAATTGCGGAATTAGCAAGTAAAAAGCTAGTTGGAAGCTAGCCTTCTGAAAGTCCTTTGAATGTAATTTTGATTTGGAGAACATGGCTTGATGGCTATATGGACTTAATCTTCTGACCCAACCCCAGAATATATATAAAGAACAAAAACAGTATAATGAACAACAGTTTCAAGCACGAGCTTACCAGCCATCTTGATAAAATGAGTATTGGCATGTATAGGAATGTCAACGTTGTGTTTTTCAATTCAGAAATATGTTATGCCATACAACTGCAGCAGTTAAAAAAAATTTAGGATTAGTTAAAACTGTTGAAATCCTTAAATTTTTCCTGCTTAAAAAATCCGGAAAACATCAAACTTTTTCTAGAAGTTGAAGTAAAGAAATTAATGTCAGTGACAGAAATACAGCGAATCTAATTAGAACTCCCTGGGCAGCAGCTCATTAGTGTGGTTAGTTAGTAAATGAAATTTCAGCTGAAATGAATTAGACTATGTGTCTTCGGTTATTTTTTCTAAAAAGAATTACAAAACGTCTACAACTGTTTTTTGTTAGGAGAGTATTTTTTTTTTATCCTGCAAACAAAAAATATTTAGGATCTTTTGTCATGAGGAAAGAAATGGCCATTTGGGGACAGATTTCCTTAAATGTCTGTATGTTAAACGTGGGTGAGTGAAGCAAAAGCCATTTTCTCTGGCGAGGGGGAAGCTTTCATTTGTCTGGTAAGCTGCTCAGTTTCACGTGTTTCTTTTGTCAAATCTTTTAGTCCGTTCGTTTGTTCATTTGTTTTGCCCATTTGTATGTCTTGATTGGGTTTCTCTAAAAAAAACAATGTCAGCTAGATTGAACAATACATTTCTAGTATCAGATATTTAGAGCAGATTGGAAAATTTGTTAATTACTACAATGTGACACTTGTTTCCCTTTTTATGTCACTACCAGGGATGTTTACATTTTTGCTGTTTGAGAGTTCATGGGTAATTTGGTGACCCAAGAGCCTAAATTCCAGTATTTTACAAGTGTTCATGAGTAAGGTATGATAACCATCTAACTGCTGCAGGGCATGTTGCCCTGTCCTTCCCAAGGTGTTTAAATATTTGTAGATTATATTAGAAGTTTAGCTCTGGGTTCATACCTTTCTTTAGAGAGTCTGGAATGCACTGACTGGATCCTCCATGCCCACAGGTTAGCCATGATTCCAGTGTTTTGGGGTCTGTAGGTTCAGACTGGGGATAGCCTCTAGTAATTTTTCAACTGGAGGTGACTTTGTCCAACAGAGAATAGTTGGCAATATGTGGAGACAATTTCAGTTGTCAAATTCACAGATGGGGATGTGGGGAGGGGGAGTGACTTCTGATATCTACTGGGTAGTGAGCAGGGATGCTGCTAAACATCAGACATGACAAAGAATAATCTGACCCAGGTGCCCTGGCTGGCTAAGTTGGTAGAGCATGTGACTCTTGATCTCAGGGTTGTGAGTTCCAGCCCCAGGTTGGGTGTGGAGATTACTTAAAAATAAAAGCTTAAAAAAAATCTGACCCAAAATGTCAGTGCTGAGGTTGAGAAACCCTGGCCTTTGTCATAAAGCACTTGCTGAATGAGCAGACACACATGTAATGGATGGTACACTTTTCAGCTGCCTGAATTCCTGCAGAATGCAAGATGGGGTGTGCATTGGAATATAGCCAAACATTCCAAAGACCTCTTAGCTTTGTCGTTGAAAAGACTTTTGAGATAACTGTTTATTCCTCTGTTATCCTGTAAAAAATTTACATTTCCAATTTATTTCTCTGTGGAAGTCCTTAGGTTAGAGGCACATAGAGCATAGTGTTACACTGTCAGCAACTGACAAATAAATTTTCCAATATGACTGGTCCCAAATAACAGTTGCCAAAATATTCTTCAATTGAGCTTAGATATATATTTTTTAAGTGGAAAGAATCATATGAGGTCTTGAGTGAGAAATTTAAAACATCATGTTTCCTTTGCTGTGCATCCCTTGATAACAAGAGTGCATGTGTATTACAAGAAATGTAAAGCATAGGACATAGGCTGGCTTGCCAGGCAGGGACATGGCAGGTGAGTTACAGTGGAGACCAAAGCACAGGAAGAGTAAAGCAATGGGGAGAAAGAGTTGGGTCTCCCTCTTTCCCCACCTTGTTTTGATGGGGTTGCTATTGTCCTTATTTTCATGAAGTCAAGGAGGAAAAGTTTTGTTTGTTAACATACAGTATCATTCTTTACTATTTACATTCTCTTCTCTGCTTTCTAAAAAATTTCCCACTGACAGCAGAAAGGAGAGGAGATATGGGAATAAGGAGAAATTGACATGCAAAGTGGCAAGAAAGGGAGATATTTTCAAGTCATGAGAAATGGTACTCAGCAATGTCAAGAAACAGCAGCTTGACTTCACAGGTACTGCCAGCTACAGAAAATGGTATCAAACTTGGGTATAATTCACTTGGTGCAAAGGCAATATCATAAGTATGACTTAAACCTGGAAACCAAATGCTTGGGAAAATGCAACATACAAAGAATCAGCGACACATATATATGTGATGTTCTACTTCACTTATTTTCCTTCACTGTTAGAGCATTTGAAATTTTGTTGTTTATACCAAATATTTCTAAAATTCTGTAATGTCTTGGGTGTACAATTTGAGTCAAAAATATAAGCACAAAGAATAAAACACAGAAAGCAAGGAAACATGGTCTGCTTTCACAGTCCATGGTGGTATGGCTTCCTATATTTGTGTATGTCATTCTTTTCTTCTATTCCATAAATGTTCCTACCCCCTCCATACTTCTTATTCTTCACTTCTACCTTTCTCTCTCTCGCCCCCATATATATATATGTATATATATGTATATATACACATATATATATGTATATATACACATATATATACATATATATATAATCTTTCAATAGCTTTATTGAGGTATAATTTGATACTATATAATTCACCTATTGTAAATGTATAATTCAGTGACTTTTAGTAAATTTATGTAGTTGTGTGACTATCATCAACACTCAAGTTTAAAATACTTCTATCATTCAAAAAGTACCTTTGTGTTCATTTGTAGTCAATTTCTGCTCATACTCCTAGCCTTAAGCAACTACTGATCTGCTTTCGGTCTCTATAGTTTTGCCTTTTCTAGAAATTTCATGTGAATGGAATGAAACAATATGTAGTCTTTTGTGCATGGCCTTTTTCACTTGACATAATGCTTCTGAGATTCATCTATGCATGTGTTTCAATTGTCCATTCCTCTATATTGCTTAGTAGTATTCCATTATATGGATGTAGCACATTGTCATAGTCTGTTAGGGTTGCTGTACCAAAATACCAGAGATGATGTGGATTATAAACAGAAATTTATTTCTCACAGTTCTGGAGGCTGGGAAGTCTAAGATTACAGATTCAGTGTTTGGTGAGAGTCTGCTTCCTGGTTCTTAGATGGCTGTTTTTTTTTTTTGTTTTTGTTTTTTGTTTTGTTTTGTTTTGGTGTGTCTTAACATGTCAGAGGGGGTGAGGGATCTCTGTGGGGTCTCTTTTATAAAGGCACTAATACTATTCATGAGGGCTCCACCCTCATGACCTGATCACTTCCCAAAGGCCCCACCTCCAAACACCATCACATTGGGGACTAGGTTTCAACACAGGAATTTGGGGGACTGCAAACATTAAGTCCATAGTATACATTTTGTTTAGCATTTACCATGTGTTAGGCATTTGAATTGCTTCCATTTTTTGGCTCTTATGAATAGTTCTGCTATGAATATTTGCTTTTAAGGCTTTTTGCTGATATGTTTTCATTTCTTTTGTATATATACCTAGGAATTACAGGGTCATACTGTAAGTGCATGGTTAACTTTTTAAGAAACTGTCAAACTGTTTGTTAAAGTGTCTGTGTACCATTTTACATTCCCACAAGCAATTTATGAGCGTTTCAATTTCCCTGCATCCTCACCATTTGGTAAGTCCACCTGTTTGGTTATAGCCATACTAATGAGTGTAAAGTACTCTTCCTCCATTTTCAATGCCCACTTTCTTTTACTCTCTCATTCTTTTCTTCCCGACTTGTGCCTCTAGTTGTTTGAGTTAGTAATGCAGATATACAGATCTTTCATGACTGACTATGGGGTTCCATCCCAATAATATTATAATATTAGGAAAATATCATAACTCAAAACTGCATTAAATATGTCTAACCTACCAAACAGCTTAGCTTAGCCTGGCCTACCTTAAACATGTTCAGAACATTATCATTAGCCTATAGTTGGACAAAATCGTCTAACACAGAGCCCATTTTATAACAAAGTGTTGAATATCTAATGTATTGAATACTGTACTGACAATGAAATAAAGAATGACCATAGGGGCACAGAATGGTTGTCAGGGTATCAGTTGTTTGACCCCCTGATCACATGGTGGAGTAGGAGCTGTGAGTTTCCCTCATCATCCCTCATCAGGAGAGTAGTATCATGCCGCGAATTTACTGCATATCGCTAGCATGGAAAAAAGATCAAAATTCAATATTCCAAGTACAGTTTCTACTGACTGTTTATCACTTTTGCACCTTTGTAAAGTTGAAAAATCTTAAGTTGAACCATCATAAGTCGGGACCATGTGTATCCATTTATATCAAATCTCATCGCTGACCAATTCTTAGTAGACAAATAGTCAGGAAATGACGCTGGTGTGGATTCAAAGGCTAATTCCCTTTGGCAATCCATTCTGTTCTTTTTATAGATGTTCATGTTTTTTCCCAAATGCTCTAGTTTCACATGTAGGAGAGTAGAACAAGCAGCTTTGAGGGCCATGAAGTATATCTGTTTGGAATTAATTTAACAATGAGGGTTCAATGACATTATGGTCACACCTGTAAGCATTTCCCCCCTAGCACATAGGAATGCTGCATCTCACACACATCCTCTGTATATGGCGGAATTGGAAGATTTCTGTTATTCCCTCAGTTGAGAGGGCAGATTTACTTATGCTAGTGTTCTGTTCTTTTGTTTTTCTACCCTGAGTATTTTGCCCTCTTGGCCTGAGGGGCAAGCCTGTGAAGCTGAGTTTCTCTATGTTCTGTGTAGTGACTGAGCCTAAGTTGATTTAGCTTGGCAGTTTATATATCAGCAAGCCACTAGGAGCCAGGCTTCACCCTGGATGCTCATTAGAATTGCTTACTGAGCTTCAAACACTACCCTTGTCCCAGTCTTGCCCTAGACCATTTAAACCAGAACCTCAAATGATTTTGGAAATACAAAATGGCCAAGGCCCTTCCTTCCTGTCCCCCAAAATAGGTATTTCAAAATTTTAAAGACATGGGAAGAAACAGGCGAAATAATCATAATAAGGAGTAAAAAAAGCATCCCCTGAAAGCTATGTTTTAAAGGTAGCTGGACAGTTGTGGAATTGGATGTGGATTTGGACTCAGAAGAGCAAGGTGATAATTCAGGCCCTGACCATGATGAATATTCATAGGTTAGTCTGCTCTTAGTTGGGCCCTTCCTGGCTGTAACATGGGACTCACATTTGTCTTGTGGTTGTGTTAGAAACAAAGGGATGATCTACCTCTAAGTGCTTTAAAATGATATATTTTTAGAACACTCCACATCTGCTAATTATTTCAACAATGTTTTATTAAATTTGTCTGGTCTCACTTTACCACACATAATTTGAGTTTGTTTTTTTGTTGCTTTCCTCTTTTGATTGGGCCAAGAGCATGGGTTCTAGAACCAGACCGCCCAGGGCCAAATCCCAACCCAGTCACTGATTTGATGTGGGACCTTCCATTGTTAACCTCCTTCAACCTCAGCTTTCTCCTCTGTAAAATGAACATAAAAGTACCTACCCCATGGTTTCATGAGAATCAAAAGAGACAATGATTGCAAAGCATTTAGCACATCCCTTTCTGGGGACAGAGGAAATATTAGTTTATCTTATCATTATTAATAGAGTGAGTTCTTAAAAAAATCCTGTGATATTAGACATTTTGTGGTAATGTCTGAAAGGACAATTTCACCCCAAGTGGGCCCCCACTTTTTTTAAGTAGGCTTCATGCCCAGTGTAAAGCCCAATGTGGGGCTCAATCTCATGACCCTGAGAGCAAGACCCGAGCTGAGATCAAAAGTTGGATTCTCGACCAACTGAGACACCCAGATGCCCCCTAAGTGGTCCATTTCTTTTTAAGTTTACTTATTTATTTTGAAAGAGATGGAGAGAGACAGAGGCAGAGGGAGAATCCCAAGCAGGCTCCCCACTGTCAGTGCAGAGCCCAGTGCAGGGCTTGATCTCATGAATCACAAGATCATGACCCAAGCCAAAATCAAGAGTCAGATGCTCAACTGACTGAGTCACCCAGGTGTACCCTAAGTGGCCTATTTTAAGAGATTTTCATGTCTTGAGTGGTAATGCAAACAGTCTGAGGGTATTTTTTTCAGACTAATTTTTCAAATTAATGTCAAGGTTTGTAAAAAAACTTTATTTGGAATTTCTTTGTCATTATTGTACGATTGATTTTTTTCCTTCCATTCAGAACATGTGAAAGGAAGCATTTCATGCAAGTTTCATTTTCTTTACATTTTTTTAAACATTTATTTATGTTTGAAAGAGAGAGAGACAGAGAGGGAAGGGGGAGGGGGAAAGGTGGGAAGGGAAACACAGAATCTAAAGCAGGCTCTAGGCTCCGAGCCATCAGCACAAAGCCCGATGTTGGGCTTGAACCCATGAACCGTTTGGTCATGACCTGAGCCGAAGTTAGATGCTCAACCAACTGAGCCACCCAGGTGCCCTGCAAGTTTCATTTTCTAAAATAAAGTGTAAGAAATTGTGATTCCTTCTGTAAACTTCAGCTTTCTCCTCTTGGAGAAAATCTCCTCTTCAGATTCCAATCTGTAAACTACAGATTGCAGAAAACCTGTTTCCCTAGAACTACATATTTGAAATTACCCAAATGATACAGTTTAAAAAACCTTTTTGTCATGGATATTGCCAAATAATCCACAACCCATAAAGTCAGAACAGTTAAATGAATCCCATGTACCCATCATACACCTTCAACAATTAACAATGCTTAGGTATGACCAACACTTGAAAGTGTCACATAACAGAGGGGTAAAGGAATTCCAATCAAAACGAGTTGATACATTTTTATTGCCAAAGAACATCTGAATAATACAAAAGTGTGTGAAGTACAAACAGAATACCTATATTTCCAATCATTTGTTAATAAACCCTTTAATCAGGATGCTGTATCAGTCAGGGCTTATAAAGTCACACAGTGTCATAATTTAATGAGTGATGGATAAAAATTCTGGTCATATCCTCACTGGGGATGGTTCTGACATATCAGTTACTTAGAAAATCTGATCTTTTCAGACTAAAGCCCTTTGGCTGCCACTCTGTTTTAGATCATCATAATTTACTTGTTTCTTCATAGATATGGATTACAAAATTTACAAGTTTCTGTAATTGTTTTCACGGCCACAGAGGGAAATGAAAACATGCATAAATAGCAAAATAAATGACTACAACTGTATTATGGGATGGTTGTATTCTAATGAAGCTTTGGGTGAGGGATTACAAATGTGAGGAAAAGAAAGCTCATTATCTCCTGGTTAGGTTCAAGGACACCATCTTTCTGGATGAAAGGTGATTCTGGTATTCACATTTAGTACAGATTCTGGGCTGTGCATTGAAGGTTATAGTTTGAATTTTTCCCAAATTAGTTATATAGCCATTTCTGTCTGTTAGAGAAAATGGAAATTCAGGTCACATTTCAACGTGAGTTCAGTTTTTAAATTGCACCTTCAGAAGCAGTGTCTACACAACCAACTGCAGAGTTAGCCTTCCAGAAAGCCCTTTCCTGTTGTCTCACTTTCCGGTGAAGATTGCATTTGTTTACCTTAGGCTTGGGTACACCATTTCATTTTATTTTAGATTTTGCAGAAGTCTTGAGACCTCTCATACTTTTTTTTTTTTTTTAAAGAAGTGGTTATTTCATGGTTCTTAACCTGATTCCACTAATTAATTTTAATGCTTTCTATTAGACTCTGTTTGCAATTTTCCAGAAATATGTGATGAAACATCTTTTGCACCATCCACAACATTTTTAGTGAGTTTTAAAGAAGTATCCTAAAGAAGTATTATTAAAAAATATTATACAAATTAAATTTAGTCCTATATATATACAGTATGTTCTAAAATATTACTGACTAGATTAGTTCAACAATTGGGCCACACAGGATGTTTCATAAAGTTTAGACACTAGAATAACATCTTAAGGCAACAGTAATTTGATTTTTTTCCTAAATGTGTTGCCATAGATTTTCCTAAATGTTTCACAAACAGTTATTAAAAGCACATTGGGAATCTGAATTCCCTTTGGGCAAAATGTTTTAGTACTTAACTTTCATTTAATTCAAAATTACATATGGTTAGAGTTGCAGAAAAACATCAGAAAATCATAACCAGCTATCACAACACCACATATTTAAATCAACGCAATGCAGCCTCATCAGAGCCACCTCAAGGTGCCTAATAATAAAAATAAATAAAAGCAATCGGTGTTACTCTTCCTTACAGTAGAAAAAAAGGGGGTATTTTAATTTTAAGTTTATTCCTAACAATTCAAAAGCTTTTCTGAGATAGTATAGAGAGATTTCCAGTTATTGGTGAATTTTTGAGATGGGCTCACTGTCAGAGAGAGAACAGGAGGGTTCCATGAAGGAATTCTTACGGGTTGGGGAATGTGAATATCTATCTGGAGAAAACGCTGATTAAGAATTTGATCCAAAGTTCCAGCTCACAGTCACACACACACACACACACACACACACACACACACACACACACACACGCACACATGCACACAAAGCTTTATTTATAAAATGAAAACATTTAGGATTACCTGAATTGAAACTTGGACAATTAAATTTTATAATTTGAAGGATGTGCAAATAGGTAATGGACTAACTACTAATGTATTTGGAACTCACTGAAGAGGGAGTCTATGAAATGAGCCAGCTGGTGGATGAAAAGAGCCAGAGAATTATGTTTTATTTCTATTTAATGTTTCCATTTTAATTGTGCCTCTAGGTAACAGGCTTATAAATGGAAAGCCTGTCTTTTGTATGGAAGGTAGAATTACTCATCTAAAAAATTTTTAAATTGTAAGAGTTGAAAAATACCTTCAAGAGAATAATTTATCAAAGAAGAATACAGAGAAAATTTGCCGATGCAAAATTATGCTGTTTCTGTACCCAATACTATTTGTATAAAAATGCAAATTAAAGCTAGCATGTGTTTTAGTTGGCTTAAAGCAAAGGCAAGCTTTAAATTTTTCTTTTAGGCCCTATTTCAATAGAATAATCTCTGATCTGGATTACAATTAGACATCTCTCTCTAAATCTATGTATCTTCCTTGCAATCAGCACTTTTCCAGGGAATTAGAAAAAATTTTGATGGGTGTTAGTTGAATTGGTACAACGCTTTGGGCTTGGGTTTTTAAATCTAACTCATACTCTGCCATGATTCTAGGCTTCTTCATGAATAGTTTACCCCCAAGATTTGTACCTTGTTTCTACTCTCTGGGGTTTAGACTTAATGTGCCACTTGATTTACTTGGTGCCTGTGGTTTACCATCACTTCTGAATAAAAATATTTAAATTATACTAAAAAAAGTTCTCCCTTTTAGGGAAATCAAAGAAACAGAAATTCTGGGATTCAATAGTTTTGATTTCTTTAACAAAAGAGTGTTACGAAAGGGTACAAATGGCAAGTAACTACCTCCTAACTGTGTTATTAAAATTTTAAAGTCATTGCACTGGAGTAAAGCAAATTTTCTCAAGTATTTCACGGATTTAAGACAATACGTTATAAGAGCTTTATAAATTTATAAGATTTGCCAATCTGTTCATGTGGGTTGGTGTAAATGGAAGCTCAGTCATGCTGATGGATGAGGACAAAGAATGGCTTTTCAAAGCCATGACAAGATGGCCATCTTTAGACAACAGAAACATTTCAGTGGGGACCAACCTCTTAGCAGTCTCCTGTAATTGGAGGACAACTGCGGGTAAAAGAATTCCAATCCAACCAGTTGATTTGTAGAATGTGGAAATACTGACAACAACAACAAAAATCCTGTGTTACTTGTTAGCACAGATAATAAATGAATAGGTAAGTATGTCCATCTGGGTTTTGGTAAGTGTAGGTACTGAATCCTGATAGCATGAAACCAGGAAAGAATTTAAGAAATTATCTCTTGTGAAGTAGAGAAAGTCTGAGACTCACTTCCTCCTCCTGAATTTCTTCTCCAAAAGGTTGCCAGGTCCAGGTGATCTTCACCAACACTCTGACATGGTGGCTCCACTTTGTAATCTTATTACGGGTCCTCTTTGGAATCCCCACATTTACTCCATCACCAACCCGATGCTGCCCTTTTACATGCCAAGTCTTTTTCCATTCTTGCTCTCTTCCCTCTGCAATTGGTGTTGTCTTGGTTCTGGCCTTTGTCTTCTCTTTTGCAGATTATCACCACCACTCCCTTGACTTTGTGTCTTTAATCTCACCTACTTGCAATTCAGCCTCTATTCAGCTCTCAGAATGATAGTTCCATCACAAAGATCTCCTTGGATCATTTTCAAGCTCAACATTCTACAGTGGTTCCTATCTCCTGCCTGAGAAAATGGAAACTTCCTACATGGCCTATCAAACACTTTCTGACCAGACCCATGCCCACATGCCCAGCAGCATCACTACCATTATGTTCAAACAAGGCAGACCTACATAGAGCCCCTGCCGTTGAATCTCTGTGCCTGTTCTCTCTTCTCTTCTCTTCTCTTCTCTTCTCTTCTCTTCTCTTCTCTTCTCTTCTCGTCTTCTCTTCCTACCCTTCTCATGCCCAGCATCTGTTGGTCCTCCAAGCATCATTCTTTCACTTGAAATGCTGAATTGACCCCTTTCGTCACTCCACTATTGCCTCCCCTAATACAGCATACTCAGGCCTTTGTTTCTGCTCCCATGGTACCTGGTTCCCCCTCTGTAGTCATGCAGGATGTTATGTTATAATTGTTTGCTTATCTATTTCTACTGTAAGTATAAGCTGATTAAGGTCAGGGAGGGTGTCATCCCTTTGAGTATCTACAATGCATAGCACAATAATTCCTGAATATTGTTGCTCAATAAATCTTTGTTGAATGGATGAATGTGTGGATAAGTTGCATGAATGAAACCAGGTGAAATAGACTAAAATGCCACATATCATTGAGAATGCACCGACCTGGTGATTTTCTGTATTTAGAATTCAGGTTTTGACCTTAGCTCTCACTAAAGAAAATCCAGCAGATATTAAGATCAGTTGTTTTCCAAAGGAGGTTTACTGGCTTAGATTTTGGAGAATCATGAAGGGATAAAACCATGAATACTATTTGCTACCATAGAAAAGCCTTCAAATCAAAAACACCAACAACATTCACTGTGCTTACCCTTTCCTGTAGACAAAATAAAATGATGATGGAAAAACTCAGCATGCTGTTTACAGATGTCTAAAAGATTTAGGGCTGCATGTCAAGGCTGATACTGGAACCATCTTGGATTGGCACATCAGGTGACTTCAGAAGGAGGCCCACCCGGGAGACCCCAGAATCTGGAGAGGACTGGAGGCTAGAAATGGAGCAATGCTGGATCTAGGAAAGATGGGACAGATACCGGTCCAAAGTGGAATCATATGGCAGCAAAGGCATAACATGTCTGCAGGAGAATCCAAACAATACTTTGGAGTTGTAAAGTTCTTTTCATCCTAAGAGCTCAAAGCACTTTGCTCTAGCTTTCTGTGAGCAAGAAACCTTGGGTCTAAGGCAAGGAGACTAATCTGTAAGCAGAAAGTTTCAAAAGTTATGAGTAACGTTTTATGATCTGGCACTTCTCCTGATTGTGAGTCCCAAGAAATCACTAAAATGTCTTAAAATTTTTTTAAATGTTTATTTATTTTTGAGAGATAGAGCATGAGTGGGGGAGGGGCAGAGAGAGAGGGAGACATAGAATCCAATCCAGGCTCCAGGCTCTGAGCTGTTAGCACAGAGCCTGATGTGGGACTCGAACTCACAGACCATGAGATCATGACCTGATCCAAAGTCTGATGCTTAACTGACTGAGCCATCCAGGCGCCCCTAAAATGTCTTTTATAAACTCATGTGACATTAACTGTCACTTTATAAGTCTTCACATTTAGAAAAAAATGTGTACCCTCTTTCCTAGGCTTTGTTTATCTGTGTCAATTTAGAGTAAGATATAGGTGAATGTTAGAACCAGATTTTTACTTTTCAACATGGAATAAATGCTTCTCACCTGTTTAATGAAGAATGACTGAGAAATAGCACCTCATATGGAGGAAGTGGTGGCAAATTTATACCAAATATATACTTAAAATTGGATATCAAGTTCCTTACTCTAGCACTTTATAGAATACTGGTTAAACCAGAGAACCACATCTATTAAATATATGTCAGATACTGGGCTAGACCAGATAGTATATTTCCAAGTCAAGTGAAATAATTCCTGCCTTCAAAGAGCTTATAATTAAATGAAAGAGAAGAAGAATAGGTCAACACTGTGGGACACTGTGGTAGGTACACTGAACAAGCATACAAGGAAGTATTGTGGGAACTCACTAAGAAGAGGGACCCAAACCAGATGTGTGTGTGTCTGTGTGTATGTGTATGTGCGTGTGACAGTTTCTTGGAATTGAGTTTCAAGGTTTTATTTTTTTAATTATTTATTTATTTATTTTTTGGGGGAGAGATAGAGCATACAAGCATGAGCAGGGCATGGGCAGAGGCAGAGAAAGACTCTTAAGCAGGCCTCATGCCCAGCACAGAGCCTGCCACAGGGCTCAATCCCACGACCATGAGATCAGGACCTGAGCCGAAATCAAGAGTCAGATGTGTAACCGACTGAGCCACCCAGGCGTCCCAAGGAATTGAGTTTCAAAAACAAGCAGGAATTAATATTCTTTGTAGAGGGCAGCATGTGTGGGGGATGGAGGCTTAAGAACACAGTGCTGCTTTCTGCGGTTCATATGACAAAAGGGAAGAGAGCACGGGGTGGGGGTGGGTGGAGGGAGATGAATGATGAACAGCAGGTGGTGTCACACAGGGCTTTGGTGTTAGGGTGAAGAATTTTAACTTTCTCTGAAAGCTTTAGACCCACTTAGGGTTTGAAGGAGAGGAAGGACAGGATCATATTTACATTTGATTAAGATTCCAGTGGAAGCAGTAGGGAGGCTGGCTTCTCATGGAGTGGAACCAGAGGTAGAGAGATGGGGAATATGCTTGTACAGCCATCCTGCGGAGACAGTGGTGTGGTCCAGTCCTGAGGCAGGACATGTGAAGTGGTTATGAGAGAGGACTTGGTGACAGGTATGTGTGTGTGTGCTCCCACGACAGGGGAGATGTCGATTTGGTTTAATACATCGCCAGATTCTGAAATTTTTTCTTACAAGAAGTACCTTTACACATGTTTCTTCAAAATCTACTTTTGGTTGTAGTCTTCAATAATAAAATTAACCTGTCTCATTGTATATTTAAGGTTCCTCATGGATACCTCAATTCACTCAGAGGAGGCCAAATCCTGCTTTACAGACAGAACCTGTGAGCAGCTGACAGGCAGTGATATACCAATCATAAGTGGGAGAGCCAGGATATCATTTCTTGATTCTGAGCCTAGAGTGTGGTTTACCAAGTATGCTTTCTCTAGGGGAAGGCTGGCATGTCTGCCCTTTCCTGGGATGTGAGGGCTGGGTTTGGCTATCTTATCCCTTTGATGTAGATTTTACAGCCTGTATTCTTAGAGAGAAAGAATTCCTTAGTGGTCCAAAGAAATTACTCTCTGGTTGGGGCTGCGGCTGCTTGCTTTGGCCTGGGAAACTCTTGCTGAGCCTGACCCACAGCTACTAAGAGAAAGGAGGGGTTTGCCAGTAAGTTCTATGACTCAGACGGATGGTGTAAATTTAATTCCTGGGGTCCTTATCCATACCCTGGGCTCCTGCCTGCTTATAAAGTTATGCCTTATTGCTAGGAGAGTTTATGACTTGGATGTAATGGTTTCAGAATTTCCTCCAGGCCCTGTTGTCCCAATTTCTCTCACTGTCTTTCCTGCCGTCATCTTCACCAGCAGCTATTTCCTATGGAATGTTTTTATTAGAAGACTGGAACCATAACGTCAAAGTTGGCCAAACCTGTCTTTTCACAGGCCAGGGTGTCTGCAGGCTGCTGTGTGAGGTTCTGCCACTGACTCCAGCCCTTTAAGCCATGGCGCTCTCTGCATGCAAAGTCAACCAGGCAACAGTTAGGCTGGTTTTGCAGTGTGTTGGGTATTGTGTTTTTTCCATCTCAGCCAGGCAGAGCCTAGAAAATGTTACTTGAAAAGAAAGGAAAAAACTGACTGTGGTTATAAATATGGTCTTGAGATTAGAGAGTTCTGGAATGGAAATGTGAAGACTGAACTCAGAATATAAGCCTTCAGCAGTGATATAAGTGGGATGATATTTGTAGTTGGGGAAACAGTTTGAAAATTTTTTTGTAAGTTATGTATTTATTTTAAATAAGAAACAGCTGTTACACCTGTGATTTTACAGATATTAAGGCTTAGAATGGAATAATGATTGTTTTAAAGAGAGGTTATTTTATTTATTTATTATTTTTTATTTTTTTTTGAGAGAGAGAGAGAGAGAGAGAGAGAGAGAGAGAATCTTAAGTAGGCTCCACACTCAGCACAGAGCCCTATGCAGGGCTCAATCCTACAACCCTGGGATTATGATCTGAACTGAAATTAAGAGTCAGATGCTTAACTGGCTAAGCCACTCAGGTACCCCAAAGAGGGATTATTTTATTTTATTCTATTTTACTTTATTTTATTATTTTATTTATTACTTATTTATATTTTTAAAAACTTATTTATTTATTTTTTAATTTACATCCAAGTTAGTTAGCATATAGTGCAATAATGATTTCAGGAGTAGATTCCAGTGGTTCATCCCCTATGTATAACACCCAGTGCTCATCCCAACAAGTGTCCTCCTTAATGCCCCTTGCCCATTTATCCCATCCCCCTCACCCACACCCCCTCCAGCAACCCTCTGTTTGTTCTCCATATTTAAGAGTCTCTCATGTTTTGTCCCCCTCCCTGTTTTTATATTATTTTTGCTTCCCTTCCCTATGTTCATCTGTTTTGTATCTTAAGTATATGTGTGCGTGTGTGTGTGTGTGTGTGTGTGTATTTCCACTATATATATATACGTATATTTACCATATCTTCTTTATCCATTCTCTGTCAATGGACATTCAGGCTCTTTCCATACCTTGGCTGTTGTTCATAGTGCTGCTATAAACATTGGGGTGCATGTGCCCAAAAGGGGTTATTTTAAAGAAAAACATTCATTCAGTGATATTAGAAGTGGTGTCCAGCTGTAGAGGACTTTGTGATGCATCCCCAGTACTCTTCTTCCTCTCCCATCCTAGATAGCCAGGCTGAATGGGTGGACTAGGAAAAGACTCTGAATGGACTAAGCTCATTAGTGGAGTTTCAAACTCTTACCACAGTGATTGGTTCAGGTATAGGCGCATGACCTAAGATGACCCAATTAGAGTGAAATTCAGGATTTTCCCTCAATGGTTGAAGGAAACAACCTCATTCCTTCTGGATAGTCTTGTGTGGATGAGAGGCCTTGGGAGGGAGGCAGGCATTCATTTCTTTCCCCCTACACAGGAAAGCCGTCAGAGGATAAAATCGATAAATCAAGGAGGGCAGAATTTGGAGAACTGCAGAGAAAGGGAGTCAGAGCCCTGCTCAAACTTCCATTTTGGAATTTTCAGATACTTGAGCCAATATACTCTTTATTGTCTTGTTTTCTGCTACTTGCAGCTGAAAGCATCCTAGTAGGCCAGATTTGGCAATGTGAGGAATGACACAAGTGTGTGAAGTTTAGGAAACACAGGTTTAGAGGACAAAGTTCAGACTCCTTCCCTTGTAATCAGCTCTGTAATAACAAAAATGATAAAAATAGTAATAATAGCTAACATTCCTTGAGGGCTTACTATGTGCCAGGCACTGTTCTTAACATTTTACACAGTTTACCTCATTGAAGCCTCACAAAACCCTATGACAAAGGGAGCCAAAAAATCTGGATTCTTATCTTGCCTCTGCCTTTTACCAGCTGGTGAACTCACACACGGCACCTAATCTCTGTGTCACTTGTCTGCCTTGCAGGGTTGTGAGTATTGAATGAGATAATATGATCCAAACACCTTAGGGTGTTGCTTTTAAAAAATTACATCTCAGAGGCACCTGGATGGCTCAGTCAGTTAAGGCTCCAACTCTTGATTTCAACTCAGGTCACAATCTCACAGTTCCTGAGATTGAGCCCTGCATCAGGCTCTGGGCTGACAGTGCAGAGCCTGCTTGGGATTCTTTCTTTCTCCCTCTCTCTTTCTGTCTCTCCAGCTTGTGCTCTCTCTGTCTCTCTCAAGATAAATAAATAAACTTAAAAAATTGCATCTCATATCCTATTACTTGCCTCTGAAAATTCTCTGTGCTAGGGCAAGTAACCTCACAGTTATGCAAATATAAACACATGTAATTCTACTTCTTCTGTGAGAAGCCCTTGTTTCTCCTCTCTTCTTGCCTACATCCTGTCCTTGTTGCAAAGTCTGGTTGAAGACACACCCTTCCTCTTAGCTCTCCTAGCACCTGCTAGCTAATGTTGCTATCCTTCCACGGATTACCTGTGCCTTTTACTGTCTGTCCCACACATTGGCTCTCCTCACATGCTAACCCAGTTCTATTAAATCCTTGAGGTCCTGTTTTCCCACAAGAATGTAAATTACTAAAGGACAGGGACGCTGTACTCTAGCTCATAACTTATCACTCACCCGGGACCATGATAACTAACACAGTGACTTTGAGAAAATCCTTTTTTTTTTTTTTTTGCCTTAATTTACGCAACTGCACACTTGCTTGGAAGAGATGTGGAAAGGAAAAGTCATTTTTGGTCAAAGGCATCAAAACTAGTCGTTTTTCATTTTTGTTGAATTTAGCTACCTGTATACTTGGCTCTTACCAATTTAAATGCTGGCATCCATTCCCCCTTATTCATCCTCCAAATAATACAAATAAACAAAAAGCAAACAGTAATAACCACCTGGAAAAAAACCCACACAAACTAGAAGCAGCTAGTGATTCATGATGACAAGCAGGATGCTTGTGAGTGGGTACAGAGAAACCTGCTGGAGCTGACTTTCCTCCAGGTATCAAGGATTGTTGCAGACGGTCTCAAGGAAGAGGCAGGTATCCTGTGGGAAGAAAAGAGAGGAATTCTTTGGAGTGTGAGCGGACATAACCATTTTCTTCTCGAATACATTCCGGGCTAGTGGTTAAGGGCTCATGGTAGAGGTCCGGGCCCTGAACACACATTTGATAAGGTGCTCTGAGTCTCTTTGAGTTTAGAGTAGGTGCTGGATAAACCCAAGGCAGCATTATTTAATCCAGACGGGCACCAGGCTTTCCTTGTTTACTGTCTTAAGTGCCATGAACATTTATTGAATCTCAGGAGTTGTTCTATGCCTGTTAAGGGCACAGTAATTCATGATACATATGTTGTCGTTTCAATTAACTTTAAAACTTAAGAAGTTCAACAATCACTTTTCATAAGTATTTGGCTGGGTTCTTTGTTTTCATGAGACCTGATGCCACTGGATCCACAAAGACTCATTTTCAAAGCATAGAGTGGTAGAGACTCTGGAAGTGCCAGGAAAGTGGAAACCAGGGCTTTTCCTTGGTCAATCTAAGGAAAAGATGAGGCTGTCCTAAATAATAGTCACTAATAATAATATACCTCCTTTCTTTACAGTGCTTTATAGTTTCCAAAACTCTTTCACATTTTTTATTCTGCCTTGACAGGAAGTCAAATACTAAACAGTCACGATGGGTGGGCGATCAGTATAATGAAGATATGACACTTGATGCAGGGCTGGAGAGAATGTGGATGATCTATGCTGTTCATTGGACAAGTGTATAGCTAGTGTCATTTTCCAGTTAGGACACATGAACATTTCCTCATTGCAAGAAAGGGAAACAAAAACTGCCCACCTGTGTCTCACGAGATCCAGGAAGGATGCTCAGTGGCCAGCTGCATTTCATTACCTTCGACTTTAGGGCAGCCCAGAGGTGAGGGAGGTCTCTTTCTCATATCACTGTTATCAGCTGTCTGATAAGTATTTAAGTGTTAGTAAAAGTGTATTTTAAATTATGGAATAAGCAATTTGGACTGCATCTCACATCCTTGGATGAAGTGACATCCTGGTTCTCCGGAACAATACTCCACGTGGGGTCCGGATGCAAATACCGCTAATAACGGCTACCAGGTGAATAAATAAAGAAAGTGTGAGATATGTACACAATAGAATATTATTCAGCCACGAAAAAGAAGGAAATCCTATCATTTGCAACATCATGGTTGAATCTTGAGGGCATTATGCTAACTAAGTGAAATAAGTCAGAGAAAGATAAATACTGTATGATCTCACTTATATGTAGACTCTAAAAAAATGGAACTCACAGAAACAGAGAGGAGATTGGTAGTTACCAGGGGCCCTGTGGCTGAGGGAAATGGGGGAATGTGGTCAAAGGGTACAACTTCCAGTTGTAAGATGAATAAGTTCTAGGGATCTGCTGTACAGTATGGTGACTATAGCTAATAATACTGTATTGTATGCTTGAATATTAAAAAGTGAGTAGATCTTAAAAGTTCTCACCACACACATATACACAAAGATAACACGTGAGATGATGGATGAGTTAGCTAATTTTATTGTGGTAATCATTTCACAACAAATGCATATATCACCTTTTTTGTTCACCTTACACAATGTTATACATCAGTTCTATCTCCATCATGTTAAGCACATACTGTGTGTGTCAGCTATGAGCTAGTTACTATCTTTGGTCCCCTTTTACAGATGGTGACACTGAGGGTTAGAGAGATGAAGTAATTTACCCAAGGCTACCTAGGTAGTAATTAATAAGATTGGGATTTAAATCTGTGCTTCTTGGCTTTAATAAAGCTCAATATGTTTAACCATTGTGCCATATGTGCACAAATGCTGATTGCAAAGGGAAATTGGAGGGGAAATCTGGATTGGCTTCCATAGATACCTGTCAGAACCAGCATTAGGATCAAGCCCTGTGGTTCAGTGACCACACTTGAAAGGTGTCTTAATTATGTACTTAAAAATTTGGATGACAGGTATTAAATACAACTATTAGTAGGTAATCATTCAATGCACTCAGGTGCACTGGAGACCATCTATGCATCCTCTGAAAAGCATGAGTGTTCTCAGGCACTGAAGTTATCCATAGCTCTTTCTTTTTATCTC
Organism: Panthera pardus; assembly: GCF_024362965.1. Classification (NCBI taxonomy): domain Eukaryota; kingdom Metazoa; phylum Chordata; class Mammalia; order Carnivora; family Felidae; genus Panthera; species Panthera pardus. The sequence goes on from NW_026526721.1 coordinate 105,991,070, forward strand.
AAGGCTTGGTTCATGAGTTCATTGCTTATATTGGGAGGGACTTCCCAATAAGGCATAATTATTAGGAAGTTACTTCTCTTTCCATTTAGAGTTTATTGAAGTAGCAAAAATAAATTTCATTTTAAAAGATCAATGCAAACTAAGTTAATCATTTAAAAATGCTGTAGAACATTTCCGGAGTATTATCTTACAGCACCACAGGGACCACTCTGCGGGCTTGTTTCAAAAACAAAGCAAGAGCAAAACAAAACAAAACTGAACTCCAGAGATAAAATCTTTAACTTTTATCCAACTTAACACTCATTTCTAGCTGTGATTAAACACCAAGAGCGTTTTTTTTTTTTTTTTTTGCTTTTAAAAGTCCTGTGCCATTAAGTTTTATATGTTTTTGTTTTCTAGAAAGGCTGTTGTTTTCCTTTAAAATAAATCATGAAACAACTGGCAAAAGTGTGAGGAAAGGTTGCTTAAGTAGCATCCCACACCTAAATGGAAAAGAACAAGGTCCCTGAAATGTATACACAGCTTCACCTCTGACCAAATTTTTTTGTTGGTGTGTTTGTAGCAGTGTAGACATTTGTTTCTGGAAAATGGAAGTGACTTGTAGAACTATTTGCTATTATCTTGAGCATCTGCTTGTGGGCTGGAAGACTTGTTTGATTTGAATAAGCAGGCACTTACTTTAACTATGAAGCGGCACAAAATCAATGGAAGAATAGAAATAGCGATAACTTCATAAACTGGCTTTCACTAAAATTGAACCGTATAGTACTGGTTGATAGAATTGTTTGCAATAATTTTGAATTTAAACATTTGTATATTCTCTGGGTTTACTGAAGTTGTGTGAATGTCTTTTCTTGGCATTTGGTGTGTAAAGCCAATTATTTAAACATGCCGTAGATATTGCATAACATGCAATGTGAAAGTAACCATAATGTGATTTCCGAGTTTTCAAAAAAGCTTCCTAAAAATTCTATTGTTCTGCTGCGATTATGCAAATGAGAAAAGAAACAGGCTTTGGCTCCCATATCCTGTTTATTAGGTGATGGTAGAAAATATGAAGGTTTTCAAAAAAAAAAAAATGTCCAATGTCTATTTGTTTCTAATTTTCTTTCTGTTAATGTCACTGTAAATTTCAATGTCATATTCCCGCACGTTGCTGCCCCTAATCTGACAGTGTCAGAGGATCTATCTTCATTTTCTCACTCGTTTCATAATCTAATCCTCAGCTCTAACATGCAATTAGTGCCCTCTTCGCCCCCTGCATACCAAACAGGCAGACTGCTACAGCTTTCCCTGTGCAATCCGTTTAGCACGGCCGCCCGTAATGAATATGTACATTTAGAAGACCTCGGCGCAGAGGGTCACAGGCAATCAACCTTGAATTCAATTATGCGAGTCAAGGTTAATGACTCGCTGCAGTGGTCAGAGGCATTCAGAATCCTGCAGATTAAATCAGCCTGTCAGAGCTGACAATGTAGAAAGGACAGAATTACTTGTGTGAGAAACAGGGAATCGTGCAAAGATAAAATGGTGTCACTCCTCAACGAAGATTACATGGAGTTCTCTGTGGCAAATCAGATTGTAAATCTCCTCTGGACTTGCAATATGATTAGTCTACATAAAGACGTTTCTAGATTGTAATACAGAGCTACTAATAAGACCTCCTGAACTCCACCCTCACTAGGTAACTTCGTTTTTTTACCTCATCATTAACATCTTCTGATTGTTCAGCGTGAAAAATAAAATTATTATTTTTTTAAGTTATTTTCATGAAGTGTGCCCTACGTGATCTTTTATAACATAACCCAACATTTAATTGGTAGAAAGAATTAAAAATCTTTTTGACTTTTTTTTGCATTCCGTTTTTCCTTAGTTTTCTTTTAAGCTTTTGTCTTGATAATAGAGCTAGTCAGGGAATAAAAATCAGAAATAGGTTAAAATAGTGTTGCTCATGAAAGGAAGTGTCTTGTGATTTAAAATAAATATAAAGTATGTAGATATTACATTTTTGTTATAGTTCATTTGCAGAACAAACAAATATAAATTTGGCTCCAGAGACGAGCCAATTTTTTTGTGTGCGTTGAGATATGCACATATTCCCCAAATTCACGTGGGAGAGAAACTTTCCTCTTTTCCTTCCATATTCTCATTAGAGCAGAGTCCCTGATTTAGACTCATTTCTAGCTGGAGGATCCCTGACCTGTGAATAATCATCAGGAACTCATCTCTTCCACATTGCAAAAAGAATGTCTATACAACTATACCTTCCTTTAAATGACAGATATGTTCTTTAAATGTTAGGTTTCATTAAGACTTTTGTGATTTTTAAAAATATATTAAATTCAATAGGAAGGTTATTTTTCCTTCATTTTCATTTTCTTTCCCTTCTTTTTTCCTTCTCTCTGTGTCTTCCTTTCTTTCTGTATTTATTGAGCACATACTATGCATCTTGTTTGTATTAATGCAGGATCAGAATGGATTATCTTAATCTGTAAGAAGCTCACAGTTAAGTGAAGGAAGGATGAAACCAGCTAACAGGGTAATATAGTATGGTAAGTGTTGCAATAGAGGAATATGTAAAATAGTATGCTAGGTCCTAAGAAAGAGGGTGTGGATTCATGCCTATGTCAGTGTGCATGTCAGGGCATGGAGATGGTGTGTTAGGAAGTGGGGCCCAAACAGCAAGGAACACTTCACAGAGAAGGGAATATCTGAGTTGAGGTTTGAAGCATAAATAGGAGTTTTCTAAGTAGACAAGTGGAGAAAGGCTAGACTTAGAGAACACACAAGCAAATGTAAGATGTGTTTGCGATAGTAGCAAGTGATGTGAGCTGGTCAGGATACATGGAGAGCAGCAGGAGACAAAGGGAGAGGTCATCTGGGGCCTTGAGTACCCCATGCTCTAGTGTCAGTAAACCTCTTGAAAAATCTTGTCATAAAGCAAAACTCATTATCTAAACCAAATCCTATCACTCTTTCCCACTGATCTTTTCAAGATATCTGGGTTTTTAATGTTGGATTTGCCAAAATAGACTTGAAATGCCTGTTATTTTGCATCCCATAGTGAAGTGCAAAAGTCTACTTCCCAGCTTTCACATGGGGAGACAGCAGGTTGGTGGAGAGAAGGATACATGGCCCTGCTTCTTTATCTTCACTCTGGGGACTCAGGGGATCAGCCTTGTGCCAACCAGGACACCAAGCCATGTTCATGTGTTGAGCAAAGGGCTTTATGGCTGTGTCTTAGCCCCCAAAGTGGATATACATTCTTTTTTGAAAAAAATGTTTATTTTTGAGAGAGAGAGAGACAGAGAGAGAGAATGAACGAATGAACAGGGGAGGGGCAGAGAGAGAGGGAGACACAGAATCTAAAGCAGGTTCTAGGCTCTAGGCTCTGAGCTGTCAGCACAGAGCCTGATGCGGGGCTCAAACTCATGAACCTCAAGATTATTGACCTGAGCTGAAGTCAGACACTTAACCAACTGAGCCACCCAGACGCCCTGCATATATGTTCTTTTATGCCTTTAAGCCTGGGCTTACACCATATTCCTATGACTGGCACTGGCCTGTTTTCTCTGCTCCTCTTTTCTGCCTTCAAGTCTTGAGTTCTCATTCCCTGGAATGACCTTCCAAGCCATGAGGCCAACTGTGAGCTCTTTTGCTTCTGGCCTCAGAGCACTTCCTGCCTAGAACATGAACATGGCCAATAAGCAGTGCTGAGGTGGCCTTTTTTTTCTCATTTGATTCTTGTCTCTTAATTACTGAGAGGATTATTGTTTAATCACTTATTTAAAGGTTGACCCCATAGCATGGCCCACACTGCTTGGTGTGACTGGTTCCTCTTACTCAGTGATTTTTAATGTTGGCGAAGGGAGCTTTGGAAATATGTGGGAGAAGTCTTTATTGTCTCAATTCTTGGATGACTGGGAGGTGCCACAGAAACTACTGTTCGGTAATGGGCAGAACAGTCTCTCAGTGAAGTGAGGATTGTGCCGCACTGAATTTTGATATAGCAAACTTGATCCTACCCCAGAGCCTTCACCCATGAAGTTCCCCCAATCTTCCTGTGGCTAGTGACTCTTCCTGTGGCAGGTGACAGGTTCATCCATTGTGGATGCTCACCCCTCCGATATTCACTGCACAGCTCTTCTGACTCCCTTCATAGCATGTCTTTGTAGTTATTTCCTTGTTTTCTTATTTACTATTAGACTTTTAAATCCAGAAGAACAGGGACTTTTGTCTGACTTTTTACCATTCAGCATCAAGACCAGTCATCACCACACACTTGGCACTCAGTAACTATTTGTTAAATGATTTTTCATTTACAGATAGGGTTTTCAGATTTAGCAAATGAAAATACAAAACACTCAGTTCAATTTGAATTTCAGATAGACAGTGAACAATTTAAAAAATATAAACATGTCCCAAATATTACATGGGGCATACTTATATTAAATATGTATGCCAAAAAAATGATTCATTGCTTATGTGAAATTCACATTTATCTGGGCATTCTGTATTTTATTTGACAAACTTAATTTATCAATTGCCTGAGGGTACACACATATATATACAGCCTTCTGTTCTTTCTACTGCCTCAGTTAGTGCCTTCCAAAAGTAGGCACTCAAACACGTGCTGATGTTATTTGACTTAAATGCATACCATTTTGATATAACTGAGGATTGAATCTTTCAACTAATAGATTTCATAAGTGAAATCCCAGGGTAGTAAGTTTCCTCAGGAAAAAATAAGAGTGAAAAATACTTTTTCATTGGGTCTTTTTGTCTAGATGTGGTTATTGGAGTTACTTCCAGGAAAAACTTGCCATTTCTTTAGTTAAAACAAAGCCTATAATTCAAAGAACTAATTGTATTATGAGACATTTTAGCTGCTAATCCCTAAACGAGCTCCATAAGTCACCGTCATTTTAAAGTTTGATATTACTCATAGGACACTCTGTTCTAAAACATTATTCTGAGACATGTTGAAAAATGTCCTCTACACAGGATTCAATGATGGTCAATGGCCAAGGAACTGTCAGTGGTTTTATGGGGACTGGGTTTCTTTTCATTCAGTTCTGTCAGAATCCCAAACAAAAAAACAAATGGTCTAGGGCTAGTTTTGTGAGCCACATTGCCCAGAAATGGCAGAAATGATGAGAAGGCAATAGCTGGGTTCCCAGTCCTAAGTTTGGTAGGGTTCAGCCATTCTCAGTACCCATTTGGTGCCTCAGCTGCAGAGTGCTGCATTCTCTAGGTCCTTCTCTTTTGTAGGTGGATTTGTCTGGAGGAATCATGACTGTCTGGAGGAAGACCCGGCTTCAGGCTTGGGATACTGCAGGTCTTTTGGCAGGAGAAGTGGTAAATGAAGTGCGTGAATGCATTTTTCTGCTATACTCCCAAAGGTAAATGTAGCTGAAGGAGCAAACATATGCTGGGTAGAAGAATGAGAGACCAAAGAAAGAAGAATTAAATTTGACTAGCTCAGGAGATATGAGTTAAACTGAAGATTCTGTTGAATGGTCTAGTATATATCAATAAAAGGAACTAGAGTTATATAAGATTATTTAACGCCAGAAATTGTTGTTATTGTCTTTGTCATTATCAGTATAATTCCAATAACATTATCCTGAAGCATCAAAATTAAAAAACTTCATAGGATCTGAAATTTCATCTGACTCTACCCAGACCTTCCAAACAAAAGAATACCTATCTCTTCAAAAGTGTGTTGATATTTTGATTTAGTTTACATAGGTAAGAACAGTTAACATATCAGAAGATTTTTATATTCTTTATTCTGTAATATTTCCGGGTCTGTGCCTGTCCAATAAATCAAAATCAAAATCATTCTAGGAGAGCAGAGTGTAATCGCTACCAAGCTGTTTTCTGGTTGCACATGTTCCACTTTTATGATGTCTTCCCGTATCTTTGTGTTGTTTTACTTTTTCCATATCTTTAATATTATTCATCCCAAATCATTTTTTTCTTTCCTTATTCTTCTCCTGATCCTCCCAGGATTTCAATTTTTCAAGAAAGCCATCTGATTCTATTAAAAAGCAGACAATGAAACAAATGCTTCCAAGCCCAGACTAGCCTGGGAGGTCTGGCCAACACGGATACCATGGGACTCACAGGACACCCTCGTGATATACGGGTCACACGCCCAATTTAATTTTAGATTATTTATGCTAAGTCAAGGCAGTCTTGAATTGACTACAAACGTTCTATTATTATTCCCCAGCTCTCTTCCTGATCAGTGGAGGTGACAGAGTTGGCTAGTTGAGTCTTTCTCAAACAGTGATTCTTTCCTCTGTTGCTTTGTGAATGAGCTGTGCCCTTTATAGAATTGTGGGAGATTCTTTTAATGACAAATGATACTGGTTTTCTGTTTTTGCTGTTAGTATAACGTTTTGCCCCTATAAGTAAGTTAAAAATGGTTTTGTTTTTAAAAATTAGGAGGCTAATAGTACAAAAGGTAAATGAGTATGGCTAAAGTAGTAAGGTGGCCCAATAATGATCCAAGTTTTAGAAACAATGGGTGAGGACCCACTGATTGATTCATTCCAAGGACACTGCACAGTTTTAGCCACATAGCACCAAGTGATGAGTCTCAAATTGTGCTAGCAGAGTTGCCTTTGCTAGAAGAAAGGAAGCAATGGAATTTCCAGGCTCCATTACTATATGAATTATGGATTAAATCAGTAAAAGTTCTGAGTTATAGATTGACATGATGCATCCTGTCAAAGGACCACTTATAAACTTGGAAGGTTCATTTATGATGTAACATGTCAAAAGCCCATTTATTAAAATCTCTATGCTCTGGATTGATGATATTGTCTTTTCTCAAAATATATTTTAGTCTTAAGTGAAGGGAAGTGGAAGGAAAAGACAGCTTTCTTTTTAAAGTGACAGGAGACCATTATAATAGTCCAGGTAAGCGGTGGGGAAGGCCTTCACTGAGCCGTGGTTGTGGGAATGGTTTGTAGAAATATTAATGGGCAGAATCAATAGGCTTTAGTCGCCAACCAGGTTGTGTCCTGGTTTAAAGGCCTTTGAAAATGGGGCTTGACATTGTTTATTCTTATAGCCGCCCTCAGGGCCTGTCAGTGCATTTTGCACACATTTGGTCTTTTCACAAATAAAGGGTTTGAAAGGAAAAGAGTGCAAACCAGTTTTTGAAGGGGCCTCCTCCTCATCAGTGAATGCTTATGTATAAGAACAATATGCTTTATAAATTTAAAAAGCTACAATATAAAAAGTGCATATTGAATGTATAATGATACTAAAGATGAGAAATTGGCATTTAGTTACAGTCATGAAATACAAAGGGGTACTGGTGTTGTTAATTAAATGGCATAACAGACTGTGAAGCAAATTCTACATTGGGTTGATTCTTCTGGTAAATAGGAAAGATAAAGGATTCACTCATTCATCCATCTAGTCTATAAATATTTATTGAGTACATTGATAATGGTTTTATGGATCAGCAGTACCAAGCATGGAGGTGGCCAGAATAGGGTGTGGACATTGTATTTCAGAAGCGAATGTTCTGCCTAGGAACTGCTAGCTAAGTGGGATGTTATTTACTGGTGCAGACAAATTAAAAACATAAATAACATTCCAGTGTCTAAATCTTTTCAATAAACACAAATTATGAGTTTTGTATATGTAAAACACAATCTCCCTGAGGAAAAACACTTTATCGATAATTTATGTTGTACCAAGTGTGGGGCAATTGCTAAAGTCAAAACTGTTTCCTAATTCTGTTTGCATTAACAGCACCCTCCCCCCCATAGCCAACCCAAATCTATTTAGAGATCAATCTGTGAATAATAAAATGGTATCTGTTCGGTCAACTCCAATTCATTCGTTTCTAAATGGGTGGCTTTGGCATTGCATTCAAGTGTTTGACTCCCAGTTTGATTCCAAGTCTACTTTTGGAAATGGCAAGAAGCAAAGGGGCTGCCTCTGGTTGTACTCACACTCTGTGTGTGTGGCCAACCCAGGCAAATGGTTGAAGTCAGGATAACTTTCTCTGATGGGCCTAGACTAGGTCACAAGGAGGAGTTGCCTTCACCTCAAGCCCACTTCTTTCATGCCAATTCATCCCATCCCACCTTCAAAATTTTTTTTTAAATTTGATTATCGTTGATCACGCAATGTTGCATTAGTTTCAGGTGTACAACTTAGTGATTTGACAAGTTTATACATTATGCTGTGTTCACAAGTATGGATACCATCTGTCCCATTAAATCACTATTATAACATCATTGACTGTATTCCTTATGTTTTCCTTTTTATTCCCATGACTTTCTCATTCCATAACTGGAGGCCTGTATCTCCCTGTCCCCTTTATCCATTTTGCCCAACTCTCCCCTCTGGGAACCACCAGTTTATTCTCTGTATTTATAGTTCTGACGCTGCTTTTTGTTTGTTTATTCATTTTTTTTTTTAGATTCCATTTATGAGTGGAGCCATATGGTATTTTCTTTCTCAGTCTGATTTATTTTACTTACTATAATACCTTCTAGGTCCATCCATGTTGTCTGACATGGTATCATCTCATCTTTCTTATGGGTGTGTAATATTCCTTTGTATATATTTATAATACTTTATATAATGTTATAAATATATACAATGTGTATTGTATATATTTTCTTTATTCATTTGTCTACTGATGGACACTTAGGTTGCTTCCATGTCTTGGCTACTATAAATAATACTGCAATAAACATAGAGATGCATGTATCTTTTTGAGTTAGTGTTTTCCTTTTCCCTAGATAAATACCCAATAGTGGAATTAATGTATCATATGCTATTTCTATTTTCAATTTTTGGGGGACCTTCCATATTGTTTTCCACAGTGGCTGTACCAATTTACATTAGCACTAACAGTGCATGGTGGTTCCTTTTTCTCCACATTCATGTCAACACTTGTTGTTTCTTGTCTTCTTGATTTTAGCCACTCTGACAGGTGTGAGGTGATGTCTCACTGTGATTTTGGTTTGCGTTTCCCCGATGATTAGTGATATTGAACATCTTTTCATAGGTCTGTTGGTTCATCCCATCTTCCAAATCCATTCTCTACCTAGCAACCAGAAAGGTATTAAGAAGAAAACAGCCCACCTAAATAGAATCATGTCACCATTCTATGGAAACATTACGGTGCATTCAGAAGAAATGCTGACTCTACTACAGCTGATCCTACCTGGCCTGTCTCCTTTTTATCATCGTACCCCAGCCACATCAGTCTGTATTCTGTTCCTCATAGTCTCTAAGCTCTCTTGTATGTTTCGCATAAGCTTTTTTTCCAGCTTGAGGTCTGGTGGGCTCCTACTGACCCTTCGGGTCTTGCCTAGGGAAGCCTTCTCTGATCACCCAATATAAAGTAGGCTACTTCCTTTTACCCACTGCTAATATCACTCATAGCACCTGATACTTTTCTTCATACACTTATCATAATTTGCTATGATGTCTTCATTTATATTTTTGTTTATTATTTATCTCCAGTCTAAAGTTCATGAAGACAAGCAAAAAACCTCTTTTGTTGACCAATGAATAATTAGCACAGAGTGAATATTTGGCACATAGGAGATAATCAATAATTATTTGTTGAAAATGTTGACTATAAACCTCTGTTCATTCAAATTCAACAAGCCTATTTTTGTTGAGGTGCAAACTTTAGGTAAGACGTAATTACACAGCTGTGCTTCTGTGGACAAAGGGATTGTGAAAGTTCGGGGTATAGTTTGTGCTTAGAGAAGGTATTTTGTCTGCACCCCTGAAACTGTGTTATATGGTGAAAGCAATATAGTATAAGTAGTGCGTAGTCTTTGGCTCAGATGTTTTTCTTTGCTACTTTTATCATTATTGAGGACAGTCTGAATTGCTTGGAATTAATATGTCCTATGGTAGAGATACAGTGGCCTTGTTTGCTCTCAAGTCCTTGAATATGTACTGTCTCTCTGAACCATCTGTTTTCAGCTGGAACCCTGGCAGATACTGGATGTGAACATGTGAGGCAAGATTAGTGTGAGTTTAATAAATTTTAATAAAGAGCTCAAAGTAAACTGATTTTAATTTAAACCTTGGGCCAGAGTGGAGAAAGAGTCTTTGCAATTGCTTTAGCCTAGCTCCTTTATTTGAGTGTCTCCAGGGAAGTTTGGGGTTCCCTTTGTTGTGGTTCCCTTGATTCCTATTTGGCCTTAAGGTTTGGGCTCAAGGCAGAAAAAGGAGAAAAACCATAGAATAGAGAGAGAGAATCCTAAGAGTGGGTTCTCAGATTTCTATAAATGGTACTGTTATTACCATTTTTAAGATAATTAAATACAGTAACAGCTTGTAACCTGTGACCTCTTTATAAACTCCACTGAATTCTTTATCTGCTAGTACCAGGACCCCAAGTACCCTTGAGTCTAACTCATGCTGTTACCTTTTTTTTTAAAAAATTTAAATTGAATTTAGTGTAGTCTTGGTTTCAGGAGTAGAACCCAGTGATTCATCTCTAACATATGACATCCAGTGCTCATCCCTAAAAGTGCCCTATAAATGCCTATCACCCATTTAACCCATCTTTCCACCCACCTCCCCTCCAACAACCCTCAGTTTGTTCTCTGTGTTTAGGAGTCTCATATGGTTTGCCTCCCTCTGTTTTTATCTTATTTTCTTTTCCCTTCCCTGGTGTTCATCTGTTGTGTTTCTTAAATTTCACATATGAGTGAAATAATATGATTTTTGTCTTTCTCTGACTGACTAATTTCACTTAGCATAATACCCTCCAGTTCCATCCACATAATTGCAAATGGCAAGATTTTGTTCTTTTTTATTGCCGATTAATACTCCATTGTATATATATATACCACATCTTCTTTATCCATTCGTCAGCCAATGGACATTTGGGTTCTTTCTATACTTTGGCTATTGTTGATAGCGCTGCTATAAATATTGGGGTGCATGTGCTTCTTGAATCAGCATTTTTGTATGCTTTGGATACTTAGTAGTGCAATTGCTGGAGCATAGGGTAGTTCTCTTTTTAATTTTTTGAAGAACCTCCATACTGCACCAGAGTGCAGAGTGACTGCACCATTTTGCCAGTCCCACCAACAGTGCTAAAGCGTTCCTCTTTGTTCACATCCTCACCAACATCTCTTGTTTCCTGAGTTGTTAATTTTAGCCATCCTGACAGGTGTAAGGTGGTATCTCATGGTGGTTTTGATTTGTATTTTCCTGATGATGAGTGATATTCTTTTCATGTGTCTGTTAGCCATTTGGATGTCTTTGGAAATGTGTCTATTCATGTCTTCTGCCCGTTTCTTCACTGGATTACTTGTTTTTTTGGGTGTTGAGTTTGATAAGTTCTTTATAGATTTTGGATACCAACCCTTTATCTGACATGTCATTAGCAAATATCTTCTCCCATTCTGTCGGCTGCCTTTTAGTTTTGTTAGTTGTTTTCTTCAGTGTGCAGAAGCTTTTTATCTCGATGAGGTCCCAACAGTTCATTTTGCTTTTATTTCCCTTGCCTTTGGAGACATGTCAAGTAAGAAGTTGCTGCCTGTTTTCTCCTGTAGGCTTTTGTCTCACATTTAGGTCTTCCATCCATTTTGAATTTATTTTTGTGTATGATGTAAGAAAGTGGTGCAGTTTCACTCTTCTGTATGTCACTGTCCAGTTTTCCCAGAACCGTTTGCTGAAGAGACTGTCTTTTTTCCATTGGGTATTCTTTTAAACTCAGGCTGTTCTCTTCTGCATGGCAAAATAGGGGATGAGCACAGGAAGACCTGAGCCCCCATTAGAACTTGAGAGTATACTACAGCATTAACTGTGGCATTGCTTACTTGTCTGGTCATATTTCCAAAATGGGCATATGTGTGTACTTTAGATTTGGATGGACATTCCTCATCTGTTATGGAATGAATATTTGTGACCTCTCCCACAATTCACAGGTTAAAGCCCTGACTCTCAATGTGATGGGATGTAACTAGGTTTGGATGAGTCTACAGGGGTGGAGCCTTCCTGAAAGAGATTAGTGCCCTTATGAGGGGCAAGCTCTCTCTCTTTCTTTCTAACATGTGAGGATACAACAGGAAGGCAGCAGTCTGCAAAAGGAAGAAGGTCCTCAGCAGAATCCATCCATGCTGGCACCTGATCTTAGAATTTCAGCCTCCAAAACTGAGAAATAACTTTCTGTTTTTTATGAGCCACCCAGTCTATCGTATTTTATTATATCAGCTAGAACTAAGATATTATTTCTGTTCTTCTCTTACTAACTCCTGGGCTAATATTCTGGCTGGTGAACTCTCACTCATCTTTCAAATTTAGTTAAAAAGCCATCTCAAGACTTTTAATGCAAATACTCAAAAGAGTGCCCCACTCATTATCCCTTTAGCCTTTAAAGTTTCAGTGTTCTCACATATACCTTCCAACTACCCCTGCCAGCACTGTGAAATTTTTCCTGAGGGCTTTTTTTCTGGGACCAGATCCTACTCTATTCACAGGCAAGACAGGTCAGAAGTGCTGGGGAATTAATGCCACTTTGGAGCAGCTCTCAAATAATGCTCGATAGGATGTGGTGTGCAAATACCCCAGCTCCCTCACCCTTTAGTAGGATAACATTGACGTACATGTTTGACCCTAGATCCCTGAGTTCTCAGCAGAATTAAGTGCTACCTACCTACAGTGGTAATCTAATTGAGAACACACCTTTTTTAGGCCACCTTTTCTCCCAGGCTAACTTCCCTACTACCTGATATTTATTTGATTCCTTTTTGAAGAAGAAGAAGAAGAAGAAGAAGAAGAAGAAGAAGAAGAAGAAGAGGAGGAGGAGGAGGAGGAGGAGAAAGGGGGAGGAGGAGGAGGAGGAAGAGGAGGAGGAGGAGGAAGAGGAGGAGGAGGAGGGGTGTCTGGGTGGTTCAGTCAGTTGAGTGCCTGACTCTTGATTTCTGCTCAGGTCATGATCCCAGGGTTGTGGGATCAACCCCTGTGTTGGGCTCCATAATAAGCATGAAGCCTGCTTAAGATTCTCTCTCTCTCCCTCTTCCCCTCTCCCCCACTTGCATTCTCTCTAAAAATAAAAAGAATGAGAATAAGAATAAAAATTTATTTCTGTTATTTCTGTGCCATTAACATGGAGCACTGTGCAGGGCACACAATAGGTATTAATTGTTGAATAGAACAAAGGATAGAAAATTACTAGCTTCTTGGGGCACCTGGATGGCTCATTTGGTTAGGCGGCTGACTTTTGACTTAAGTTCAGGTTATGATCCCAGGGTCGTGGGATCAAGCCCCGGTTGTGCTCTGTGCTCACAGTGCAGAGCCTGCTTGGGACTCTCTCTCTCCCTCTTTTTCTGCCCCTTCCCAGCTCATGTGCACATGTGTGCTTTCTTTCTCTCTCAAAAGTAAATTAAAAACAAGAGAAAAATTACTAGCTTCTGGAAGCAATAGCTTGCCTGACGCTTGCTTGATTTTGTAGCAAACACTGTTGATCTCCTACTGATATCCCCTTAGATCTCTTTTATTATTTCACTGTACCTCTCTCTTAACTTCATCCACTGACTGGAATCTATCACTCTTCTGTGAAAGTATGCCCTTGGGCTACTGTAGTCAGAAAGCTGAAAGTGTCTGTGAGTTTACAGCCCAGCATCAGGGACTCACTTATAGGAAAGCAAGTGGGTCCATGTTTGTGTGGCCACACAACTTTGGTTTTGTGGGGTTAGAGGTCCCGGTTCCCAGAGGAGGGATGCTTCTCCAAGAGACACAGTAATCATTCCACTTACAATAAAGCTATGGCTTCCACCCAGTCATTAGGGCTCCTTGTGATAGTAGAAAAGAAAGGAGCTACCATACTGGCAGGAGTAACTGACCCTGAGTATCATGAAGATGTAGGGTTCCTACTACATAATTGGGGAAAGATCTAGGGATCCTCTGGGCTTTGTCTTGGTGCTCCCATGGTTATTTTTAACTGTGAATGGGCAATTGTAGCAGCCATGATCTAATATGAGAGTTGTATCTGGGCTCAGATCTCTCAGGGATGAATCTCTGGTTAATTCCACCAGTCAAGCTGCTTAGACCAGCATCAGGGTTAGCTAATGATAAGGGAAATGTAGAGTGGGTGATAGAGGAATGAGATCATGCATATCAGTTATGAACTTGAGATCATTTGCAGCAGTGGGCTTTTACTCATCCTACTAACCCTCCTCTTACAAGTTTTCCCCTAGAAATTTTGACCACCTATCCATCTGAAGAAACTATGCTAGTGTGAAATGAACATAATCTGAGACGGAAGTGGATCTAAACAATCAGATCATGTTAGATCCCTTTTCTACCTCTGTGTGCTTCTACCCTGGCTTCAGTATATTTTGCCTCCTGTGTCCCTCATCTCTGCCTCTTCTTCAGGAACCTGTCTGCAGGGTACTGGAGTGTCTTTTCCTGTAAGCACAGAGAGCTATAAATGCCTGAGAGTTAGTGCCCCACTGTCATGACCTTGGCCAGTGACTGAAAGGGATAGGAGTTTTAAGCCTAGATCTCTTCCCTCAGATCAAGACAACTCTGAGGCATAATCTACACACCAGAGTTTTACTTCAGGATAAGAGAATTTACTTAAAATCCCTCCTTCAGTGTTGGTTTCCCCATTCTTTTACTGGATTGTTCTGGGATAATTTCTTTAATGAATCACTTGCATATGGATCTTCATCTCAAAGTCTGCTTTTGGAGAGCCCGACATAAGACAGATTCTTCTTTGTCCAGGTTTTCAGAAAATGTGTTCTGATTGGGTCCCAGCTCTTTTAGGTGATCACAACTGAGGAACTGGAGGTAGAATCACCTAGGAGGCAACTCTTTGTTGAGAGACAATTTTCCCCTAGTCTCTTGAATTTCTACGTATCTTGCAAGAAAGGTACTGATTGCTGTCAGTTCCAGACTTTTTTTTTTTTCCCCAAGATATTTGTATAGTGAACAACTTTGGAAGATAGAGATAGTGTCTTTCTCCAGAGCAAAGGGCCAGCATGTTTACTGCTCCTTATAGAAGATTCTTGTTTCCTCAGGTCAGTGTTCGTTTCTCATAGGGTAACCCACTGTCTGTGCAAGCATCTATGGAGGTCCATCCACATTGCCCCGGGGAACTTGGGAGCAAGGGGAATTGATTAGAATATACTGACGCTCATACTGTTTGGCAGTGCTCTGAGCATACAGTCCTTTGTATTTGACCCAAGAGTCTTGTGCCCTCTGTTAGCATCCATGAAACTGTGGCAAGCTAACTTCTTAGCTAGAAAATAGAATAAGATATCAGACTTTTCACTGTTCTTGACACTCTTCTGCTCAGCAATTGCCAATGTTTCTTTCCGTCTTCTGGCTATCTCATTCTACTCCTTCTGACAGACCCACTGGATGTGGCCCCTTCTCCCTCAGATTTCCACTCTTAGTATCTGCTGATTGGTTACATGCCACCTTGATCTTCACTCTCAGCAACAACAAAAAAGCAAAAACCTACACACCCAAAAAGCACTTCCCCAGGGATGCTCTGCCTCAAACACTCAGGTTTTCCCAATTGACTCTGACCTTGGAGCCCTAGTTCCCCTTTGAGCTCCTGAAGCCCCTGCTGGCTGGGTCTTCCTTCAGTACATCCTCACCTGTGCCTTGGGCTAGAGGACATACCCAGACCAAAACATCCCCTCCCATATTTCTCTATTTTTGATCCTGTATACAAAAAACCTAAATTTTCAAATCGAATTGAGTTGTTCATTTACATGTTAAAATAAGCCCAAAGGACTTCGTAAATTGGCATGTTATTATTTTAAGTGACAGAGAAAATTACACTGAGAAGTTAAGCCCAGTTTCTTGATGGCTCATTTGTGAAATCAGAAAATCTTATTTTTTTAAAGTTTCAATTTCTATTTTACTTACTGTCAAAATAGTGACTTTGTTTTTATTACCGCCCAAAGAGCCCATTATCTCTTTCATCACATGAGACTGCCCAAAATAACATGTCTCACTTAGAGAGGGACAACTCAAAAAACCATGCTGTGAAGGGTTGTGGTTTTGTTATGGAATCTCTCAGGCTTTGATTGGTTGAAAGTAACTTGGAAAATCTATATTATTCACCAGACTTAAAATCTGGTGAAGATTTTATTTTAGGATTTAGTACTTACACAGCTTTAACCAAGATATCCAATTCCATGGGAAAACTGTGGGTTAAGAATGAGCTCCGTTTCTTATTTACTGATTTGGAACACTTAAATTCACTAAGCTTCTGTTTATTTGACTATAAAGCAGAAACAATAATAACAGTATCCCCAAAGGGTTGTTAGGATCAAGGAAGATGGTGCATATGGATTCACTATGAACCATTATGCAAAGCTGAGCACATTGCCTGACACAGAAGAGGAATTTAATAAATCCTTGTAGAATGAAGAAGATGCTATTTAGCAACTTCAAATCTGCTCAGGCCCATTTCAGGAAATGATTTTGAATCTTGATTAAAGATGAAGCAGTTTTTCATAAAATGTAGTTCACGAAAATTATTTTCCTGTATCTAAACTTAGTTTAAAAAAATTTGACACCAAGAGTTGTTTAGTAGGCACCCAAATGCCCTCCATGACTTGAGTTTCAGAAGTTTAGTGGTTCACTCCCAATCTATGATGAAATGAAAATTCCTATTCAATCAAATAATATTTTACATTGTACTTTCTGCAGATACGACCAGATCTATGGGTTTTTATACGGTGGTATAAAGCAGGTCTTTTACTTGCCCTGAAACTTCTGACTTCAGTTATCTATAAGAATTTATGAATGAGTAACCGCCAGAAAAAGAATTTGAGTAGCTATTGCTGTGCCATAGTAGGATGAGTTGAAATATGGTAAAAACATTTTGAGTTTTGGGTTTAAACTCACATATAAGGACTCACATATAAGCCAAGATTGACCTTGGCTATCTTGGACGTGGCCCTGGGCTTCCTCAACTGTTAAGCCTTAGTGTGAGCTGCATCTTCTTGCCTTTCATTTTCTCTCCTTGAAAGCATCTGATTCTAAGTGCTTAAAATGTGAGTTATTGAACATTAGAAAACAATAACATGTTGTTGGAATGAATTAACTATCTAAACAAGGCATCAATCAATCAGTGCTGACTTTTAATTGGTTCAGTGAGTTTATAACCAATGCTTCACCTTATAATAATAATTCTCTAAGATTTGATTTTTCAATCCTCTTTGACAAAGAGTTTCTCTTAAGTTTCATCAATGGTTTATTTTTTGTTTATCCTTTTTATCCATATTTTTCATCTGTCCATTTGTACATCCATTAATAAATATCCACTGAGTGCAACACAAACAAATTTACGTGAAATCATTAATGTACATGATCACAAATAAAGGAGTTTGTTGTGAAAATTATTTTTATCAGATGTTATATGCTTCTTTCCATCTGGAAATTAAGCAATTTTACTTCAGCATGTTGGGATGAGAAATAATGAGAAAATACAACATATTCAAAGGAATTGCAATAAATAATTTCCCTCCTTTTTTCAACCTAGCTTTCCTCCCTGATACATTTATTTTATCATCATGGTTGGAAGAAAGAGGAAAGAGCAGAAGAACTATGTGAGCAACCGACTTCTGTTTCTCCTCACCCTCAATGAATACTAATCATTCAAATTCTTACTGTTATTTACTAGAAATCACCTAGAGTTACCCATAACTAGTGACTGAACCAGTAGAAGGTGGAATCTTCTAGCACTGATTTCTTGGGAATTTCTTATTGCTTAATGGCTTTCAAACCAGTCTTCTTAATGTTTGTGGGAGAAAAAAGACTAAGAGGGTGGTGATTTGCCATTGTCTGGAAGATAGTTTTATGCATATAGGATGATTCTTTTTTTCCCAGACTCACATGGTTTTCCGTGGTTCAGGAGCAGAAGACCCAGTCAGTGGCAAATAGCCTCAGACTCACTGTTCCAGATGAATGAAAAGCCTACCAATATTGAACCACTAATGCTGGGGAATGGGGAATAGGAGGGAGGGGACAGACATTGTGAGGAAGGAGGAGAGGAAAAGATGGTGGCATATTCAAAGGTTCCCAGAGTTGCTCCAGGGACAGGAGCCTGTGTAAGAGCACCTTGCATACTGGTCTGGCCTGACTGTGTAACCTCTGAAGCCAGCAGGCCATGGGCCAAGTCCTCAGGTGAGTGATCACACTTCCTTTTTTTAAAAAAAATTTTTTTTAATGTTTATTTACTTTTTGAGAGACAGAGACAGAGCGTGAGCAGGGGAAGTGCAGAGAGAGGGAGACAGAATCCGAAGCACGCTCCAGGCTCTGAGCTGTCAGCACAGAGTCCAATGTGGGGCTCGAACTCACAAACTGTTAGATCATGAACTGAGCTAAAGTCAGATGCTTAACTGACTGAGCCACTCAGGCACCCCAACGAGTGATCACACTTCCTAATAGGGCCCTTAAGGAGATGTTCTCTTTTTTTTGACAAAGTCAAAGCTTGAGGAAGTAGGAAGTGAACACATACTCCACAATTTACTCACATCTTTCCATCTCTGATCACCTTTCCCACAGGGTAAAGAAACACCTCTTGAATGAATTTCTGGCTACACATCCTCCTGGACATTCCATCATGCAAGCTAAATATTTATCATTCATCCACTAAATGTATTGATATGGCAGTTATTGCTCTCAGCTTGAGGATAGTGCAGCAAACAAAACAAGTAAAGTTCCTACTCACAAGGAATTTGATGTTGTAATGGGGAATCGGCAAGCAATAAGTAAACAAATATATGCACTAGACAGTGGTGAGAAAAAGATAATAAAACAGGGTGAAATGACAGGAAGTGATGGGGATAGTTGTGGGAAGTAAGGGATGATTAGGAAGGCCTCTCTGGGGGCTGGGGAGAGATGACATTTGACTTTAGGCCTAAATGTCAAGGAGAAATTAGCCATGTGGGTATCAGAAAAGAGCATCCAAGGAAGAGGGAACAGCAAGTGCAAAGACCCTGAGGCAAAAATGGGTTTGGCATGTTGGAGGAAATGAAAGACGGTCCATGTGAATTAGAGTGAGGAGATGGTATCTTTAAGACAAGAATTAGGGACCATATATTGTGGGACCTTTATAGACCATGGTGAGAATTTCCTATTTTATCTTAAGTGTAATTGGAAGCTGTGGGAATATTCTAAGTAGAGGAGTGGCAAAATCCAATTGACCTTTTAAATTGATCGCACCGGGTGAAGAATAGACTGTAGAGGGATAAGAATGGAGGCAAGGATACTGGATGGGCTATTGAGTAATCCCTGGGAAAAATGATGGTGGCTTGGACTAAGGTGGTGACAGAGGAGGTTGAGAAGTGATGGGATATGGGATATATTTTGCAAGAAGAATGAAGAGAATTTGATGATAAATTAGATGTGAGGTTTGATAGAAAGGGAAACATCAAGATGACATCAAGGTTTTAAGCCAGAGTACCTGGTGTGTGAAATGGTATGTACAATATTGAAGCAAGGCAGCATGGCAGAAGAACCAGTGTGACAGTGGAAATCAAGTGGAGATCCTGAGTAGGCAGTTCGAACTCAGGAGAGTGGTCAGGGCTGGAGATATACATTTGGGAGGCATCAGTGTACAGATGGGGCTTAGGGCCCTGGTATCAGAGGAGGTCACTTAGGCAGGAGCCTTGGAACATTCTGATAATCACATGCTGGGGAGAGAAGAAGGAGACAAAAAAAAAAAAAAAAAGAGGCAGAGAAAGAGTGGGCAGCGAGGTTGGAGGAAAACCAGGAAAATGTGCTTGTAAAAGAAAGCATTCCAAGAAGAAGGAAGTGATCATCTCTATCAAGTGTGGCCGGGACAGGTTAGATTAGATGAGAACTGACCACTACTTTTAGCAATATGGAGGGAGCATTTCTTGTAGTATAGTAGGAATTAAGCCCTGACTAGAGACAGTTGGGAGGGAATGGGAAGAAAGTCCCTGAGTAGCCTATATGGAGGAGTTTTATTGTAAAGGAAAACAGAAATGGAGGGCAGCTAGGGGTGGGACATGGGATCATAGAATCTTTCCTCTCTCCCTCCCTCCTTACCTTCTTGCTTCCATCCCTCTTCCTCTCTCTCCCTTCCTTTCTTCTTTCCAAGATGGAAGACTACACCATGGTTGTGTGCCAATGGATATGACCCAGAAAAAAGGAATAAATCTGATGGTATAAGAACTTACGTGGGACAGAGTGGCCCTGGGGAGATTTAGCGATTGCTCTCTCCCATGTAAATTGTGCATATAGAATCATTGTGACTTAAATAAAAGAAGCTATAACAGACTTATCCAACCCACCATGAAACGTGGAGAGAGAATTATATGATCGGATCTAGCAATTATAAAGCACTATGTAAATAATCCATGAGCTCAGAGACTGGCAGGGCAAAAATAATTGTCAAACATGACCTCTTCCATGTACATCACTTCCAAGCAGTCTTTGTACCATTCTGCTCCTCTGAAGCCACAATCGGATGGGAGTTTCCAGGAAAGTATGGGTTTAGGTGGTTGGGGAGCAGCGTGGGATACAGGAAATTACTAATCCAGTGTTAATTATAAACTGGAGAACAGAGGACACATTTGTAGAGAAAAACAAACATATTTTATGAGGAAAAATACTTTTATCATCCATATTGGCTATCTAAGTTGAACAGGTTAACCAAATAATTAATTGTTCAGTTTTCAAGTTTCAGATGTAATTAGGTAGATTGTACTGCAAGGTGACCCCTTTTCTTCCATGTGAATCTTTAATTTGGGTCTGTTGGGATTAAAGTATTTGCAGAAATCCACTAGGTTTCTGTTAAAGAAGGGAGTCATTGTATATTTAGAATGCAATAAAGACCATTTTTGAGGGTTTACTTTTTATTTGGTTCTGTTGTAAGAACTATACTTCAACACATTTAATCCTCACAACAGCATATTTACTATCATTGCCTCCATTTTATGGATGAGGAAATGGAGGTTCAAAGAACATGAAGTTACTTGCCCTAAGTCACAAAGCTGAAAAATGGTAGAACTAGGATGTGAATCCAGGAAGCCTGATTCCAATGTCTCTGCTTTCAATCACTGGGTTATGATTCTGGTATGTCTAAAGGTATAAAATATTATCCCATGGTGTTTAGATCAAGAATAAATATGATGAGCAAGCATGAGTTTCATTGTGAAATTCTTATTTTAATTATGTCTCTGCCTTCTCTTTTTGTATTTTGAGGCTTGCTTTGGCATACACAACAAATTCAAACTGAAACAAAAACAACGTCACAGTGCTCTTGGCTCTTAGACACTACTTAACAATTTCTTATGTAGTGTGGATCCATTGGAGACGGGAGGTAACCAGCTCTTTCTCACCTTGCCTGAGCAAACAGCCCTAGGAAATGTAAATTGTAGCTGGGAAACTTCAGGTTATAAAGCTTTAATTTCTTACTTATGAATATTTCCAGCAGCTCTCATTTCTGTCATGGTTTAGGGGCCTTTGCTCAGGAGGCCTCCAGCAGGGTTAGATGGGTGAGGGTTTGTGGCTTCTTTCAGGCTTTAATCTCTATAACAACACAGAACGTATCTGTCTTTGTACACCTGTTCCCTAACATTGGCCCTGGCATATTAGCATTTAACTAATCAATGAATGAATGACTCCATCATCCAGAGGCAATTCCTCCTGGCCCATTGGATTTTCTTCAAAGCGTATTAACAAATTGGAATTCTATGGTGTCTACTTATGTTTAGTATGTTGTTTTCTTCCACCTATAATAAAGTATGATTATTCATACATTTTCAATACGTTTATTTCTACAGTTTTACATACTAATGTATAGTATTTCTCTGTCATTGGGTAGCTAGATTTTTTCCCACATTTCCTTACATTATAAACAAAATTACAAAGAAAAGACTTGTAGATAGGTACTTCTACAGATTCTTTTTTATTTAAGTCATGTTTCTGGGAGGGACATTGCTAAGTCAAATAAGTATGCACTTTTTACAGATTTTTCCCAAGTTTTCTCCAGAATACATGTACAAATACCATATGGAATGTCTATTTCTAAGCATTCTTTCTATCATGAAGGCTATCCTCTCAAAGATATTTTTTGCCATTATCTTGAAAAATTATATCACAGTTTTAATTTACAACTGTTTCTGTTCGTTTGATTCTGGGCTTTATGAAAAGTGTAACAGGGATAATATTTTTGAAATATATTAATGTTCTTTTCCTTTTTGTACTTCCTTTTACATGATTCTTCTGCTATCCAGCCAGAGGCATCCAGTGCTTGGGGGAAGCTTTGGACTGTTATAACAGAATGAAAAGAGAAAGAAAGATCCAATGTTTGGCTTTTGAATTCCAAAATAGGACTTCTGATCTGCATTAAGTCAATTGTCTCAAACAAAAGAGAGGCTTTTTTTTTTTAAGTAAACTTTTGAATTGAATATCACATATTGACCAAAAAAAAAAAAAAAAAAAAGCATAAATCCTAAGTGTTCTGCTTGGTGAATTTTTACAAAGAGAATGCATTTGTGTAAGTAAATACTATACAGATCAGGATAAAGAACACTGCCAGCACCCCAGAATTTCCCTGCCCCTTACACTTAATTACTTCCCATGAGAGGCAGCTTCTAGTCTAACTTTTATCACCATAGATTTGTTTTGCCTATATTTGAACTTTATGTAAAATGATTCATCTATTTTGTGATGATTTATGTCTGGCTTCTTTCTCTTAAAATTAGGTTTGTGAGATTTATCCATGTTATTGTGTAGAGTATTAGTTTGTTCAATTTCATTGATGTATAGTATTTAACTTCACAAATATACCACAATTTATTTTTCAACACGGTAAATAAAAATTCCAGACATCAATACTTTCTATTGTGACTTTTTTGTTTTCATTTTAGCTGTTTTATTGCATGCATAGTGTTATCTCACTGTGGTTTTCATTTGTATTTCCCTAGTGACTGATATTGCTGACCACCTTTTCATGTATTTATTAGCCATTTACACACCCTCCTTTGTGAAAGTCTTATTCAATCCATTTTTTGGTTTGTTATGGCCATTAAAATTGTTCTGACAATTTTTTTCTTGTTGATTTTATAGTTCTTTTTATATTTTAGATGTAAATCCTTTGTCAGATATGTATCTTATAATCATCTTCCACTATTGGCTTGCCTTTTTACTTTCTTAATAGTATCTTTTCTTGAAAAAAATTCTTATTTTTTAAAGTGATCCTACTTATCAATCTTTTTCTTTATGATTTATGCTTTTGCATTTTGTCTAAGAAATCCTCGCCTCCCCTAAAGTTCATGAAGACATTCCCTTGTCATTTCCCGGAAGCTTTTTTTGTTATATTTTTCCCATTTATGTCTAAAATCTAGCTGGAGTTTATTTCTGTTTATGGTGCAAAGTAGAGGGTCAAGATGAACTTTCCCCCAAATGGATACTTTATTGACCCATTGCTATTTATTGAAATGATCATTCTTTCCCCCACTGCACTGTGGTGCCATCTTTGTTATAAATTAAATGACTACATATGTGAGGTCTGTTTCTGGACTTTCTGTTCTGATTTGTCAATTCATCCATACTCTACCAATGCCACACTGTCTTCTTCATTAATGCAGCATCGTAAGGAGTCCTGATATGTGGTAGGGAGTTTTCCAGCTTTGGTATTCTTCTTGCAGATGATTTTGGCTTTTCTCGGCTTTTTGCAGTTCTATATGAATTTTAGAACCAGCTTGTTAATTTTTGCAGGAAAAATCTATTGGGAATTTGATGATGATTACATTGTACCTACAAATTAGTTTGGAGGAGAATTGACATCTTTAAATTACTGATGATCTCAAGGCATAAATGTAGTTATCTTTCCATTTATTTAGGTTTATAAATAAACCTTGTATAAGGAGAATTTGTCTCAGAAATATTTTACAGTTTTCTCTGGAGAAGTGTCTCATATCTTTAATTAGGTTAATTTCTAGATATTTGATGTTTAAAAATTTTTTGTTGCTATTTTATTTTATTTTTTAAAGTTTATTTATTTTGAGAGAGGGAGCATGAATGGGGAAGAAGCAGAAAGAGAGGGAGAGAGAGAGAATCCCAAGCCGAGCTGGATGCGGGGCTCTCTCTCCTGAAACAGAAGATCATGACCTGAGCCCAAAGCAAGAGTCAGACACTCAACTGACTGAGCCACCCAGGTTCCCCTTAGTTGCTACTTTAAATGATGTAATTTTTCAAGTTTCATCCTCAAATGTGTATTGCTACCATATAGAAATGAAATTGAGGTTTCCATCACGACCCTGTATCCAGACACTTTGCTAAGTTCATATATTAATTCTAGTGGTCTATCTGTAGATTCTTTTGGATTATCTACCTTCATAATCATCTGCAAACTAGAATAGTCTTATTTTTTTTTCCTTTCTGATTTATATGCATTTTAATTTTTCTTTTATAATTACATTGAATAGGATCTCCAATAAAATGTTAAATACAAGTGATAATAGTGAGATTCTTTTTCATTCTCGACCTTTGGGGAAAGTTTCCAATACTTCACTGTTTAAAGGTATTCTTTTTTTTTTTAAGTTTTTATTTATTTATTTTGAGAAAGGGAGAGAGAGAGAGAGAGAGAGCGAGCACAAGTGGGGGAGGGGCAGAGAGAGAGGGAGAGAGAGAATCCCAAGCGACATCTGCACTGTCAACACAAGCCCCACATGGGGCTCAAACTCATGAACCAGGAGATCACAACCTAAGTCAAAGTCAAGAGTTGGATGCTTAACTGACTGAGCCATGCAGGCACCCCTAAAGGTATTCTTTACCAGATTAAAGAAAGTCTCTTATTCCTAGTTTGCTTAGAGTTTTGATTTTTTAATTAGCAGAGTGTTGGTTTTCATCAAATAGCTTTCCTGTATCTACTAAGATGATCATGCCATCTTTTTTGTTATTGTAGTGAATTATATTGTATAAATAGGTGATATGAATGGAATGATTTCTGGATATTGAATTAATCTTGCATCCAAACTGAACTTGGTTCTAGTGCATTAGTTTTTGTTATTTCTGGGTTTGATTTGCTAAATTATGTTTAGATTTTTTGCATCTATGTTCATGAGATATACAGGTCTGTTATCTTTCTTATAATGTCCTTCATGAAGTTATGTGAGCCTTATAAAATGCAATGGGGAATATTCCTCTTTTCTGCTTTGTGGGTAAATTTGTATAAGATTATGTTACTTCTTAAATCCTCCAAATAATCCACTAATAGAGCCATTTGTGCCTGGTGTTCTATTTTTGGGAACATTTTAATTACACATAAAATGTATTTAATTTTAATACATTAGTCCTAACAGACTTTTCTTCTTATGCAAATTTATTTATTTTTAAATGTTTATTTACTTTTGAGAGAGAGAGACAGGGGGAGAGAATCTTAAGCAGGCTGCACACCCAGCTTGGAGCCTGACTTGGGGTTTGATCTCATGGCTGTGAGATCATGACCTGAGCCAGAATCAACAGTTGGATGCTTAACCGACTGAGCCACCCAGGCACCCTTATTGTGTAAATTTAGTTAGTCGTGCTTTCAAGAAAATTACCTATTTGATCTCAATTTTAAAAAGTGGTTGCATAAGTTTGTTCGTAATCTTATTACTACCTTTTTAAGGCCTATAAGATCTGTAGTGATGTCTTTTTTTAAATTCCTAATATTGCTAATTTATGCATTTTCTCTTTAGAGATCAGTCTTTAGTATTTTATCAAATTTGTTAATCTTTTCAAAGAAGTCTGTTTTGTCGTAGTTGATTTTCTCTATTTTTTCTTTCATTAATTTCTGCTTTTATATTTCTTTCTTTCCTTTTACTTTCTTTGTGTTTTGTTTCCTTACTTAAAAAGTAAAATCCTAAAATCCTAAAATCCTAAAATCATTTACCCTCACCCTTTCCTGTTTTCTAAGATATGCATTAAAAACAATCAAGTTTTTTGTTTCTTTTAGCTATATCATTCAAGTTAGGATATTATATTTTTTTTATAATTTTTAATCATAATTCAGTTAAAAATAATTTTTCATTTCCATTGTGATTTCTTCTTTAACCGAATCTATTCAGTTATTAATTCAGTTATTTCTTAAATAACTGGATTAAGAGTATATTGTTTAATTTCCAGACAGTTTAGATTTTCTAGTTATCATTTTGTTATTGATTTTTGTCTTAATTTCACCGATCAAAGAAATTACTTTGAAGGATTTCCATAGTGTGTCATTTGTTGAAACTTTATTTACCTCAGTGATTAGTTGACTTTGGTAAATGTAGTATATACACTTGAAAAGAATGTGTATTGGATGCAGCGATACATGCACATATGTATGCATACATACAATTAGATCAAACTGATTAATCATATCATTCAAAGTTTCTATATCTCTGATTCTTGGTCTATTTGTTCTATCAATGTGATGTCAGTTATCAACACAAGTGTGTTAAAATCTAACATGTTTGTGGATTTGTCCATTTATCCTTTAGTTCTGTCAGGTTTTGCTTTATATGGTTTGAGGCTATGTTTTTAGGGGCATACAAATTTAGAAATGTTATATTTTCCTAGTGAATTGATGCTTTATTGTTAGGAAATGCTGCTCTTTACCACTAGAAATGCCAATATATACATATTCCCTTTTTATTTGATTAGTCAAATTAGACTGCTTGCCCTGAAGTCTAATTTGTTTGTTATCAGTAAAACTTTTCATTAATGTTTGCAGGGTATGTGTTTTTTATTCTTTTGCTCTCTGCCTTAAATGTCACTTTTTCTTTTTTTTGTAAGTTTTTTTTTATTATTTATTTATTTTGAGAGACAGAGAATGTGAGTGGGGGAGGGGCAGAGAGGAAGAGGGAGAGAATCCCAAGTGGGCTCCACAATGAACCCATGAGCCTCGAGATCAAGACCTGAGCTAAAACCAAGAGTTGGACTCTTAACTGACTGAGCCACGCAGGTGCCCCACTAGACAGCATACATTTAGTTTTTAATGGATTTCTTAGTCTATTTATGATTTGTATAATTACTTCTGTATTTGGGTTTGAATCTGTTGTGTTTCTATTTGTTTTCTGTTTGTCTCTTCTTTGTATTTTTTTTCTTTTTTGCCCTCTCATTTTCTTTTGTATTAATTATTTTCTTCAATTTTCCCCTTTTATTCTTTTCTTAGTCCATTAGTACTTACCCTTGAGGTCACAGTGTACATCCTTGACTCATTAGTGTTTTGTGTAAATTAGTACTTTTAATATTTCCTGAACCTTAGGAAACTTTCACTTCATATATTCATCTCTACTTTTCTGTGTTACTGTTTTTTTCTCATGTATTTTAATTGTACACATGTTTTAAGCTTTTCAGACATTATATTGTTGTATTTATTTTTATTTTTTCCCACAAATGTGCTTTTTTCTGGTTCTATTAATTTCTTCTTGCACTCTGTATTTCTACCTACTTCATTGTATAAACCATTCATGAGTTTCTTTAGTTTTGGGAAATTCTCAACTATAATCTTTTCACATATTGCTTTTATTGTGTTCTCTCCCAACTATACATGTTTTGCATAGTTTGGTCTTTTCTCTATTTTCCTTCTGTTTTTCTCACCATGCTTTAGGCTGGACATTTTCTACTGACCTATTTTCCTGTTCACATCTTCTGCTACACCTAATCCATGTTTAATCTTTGTCTTATCCATCAAGCACATCTATTGCATTCTTAATGCCAGTTATTTTTCTTTTCTTTTTTTTTCTTTAAAGTTTTAAAATTCTAGTTAACATACAGTGACATGTTAATTTCAGGTGTAGAATTTAGTGATTCATCACTTACATACAACTCCTAATGATGATCCCAACAAGTGCCCTCATTAATCCCCATCACCTGTGTAACACATCCCTCTGCCTACCTGCCCTCCAGCAACCCTCAGGTTGTTCTCTGTAGTTGAGAGTCTGTTTCCTGATTTGCCTTTCTTTCTTTCTTTTTTTTTTTTTTTTCTGTATGTTCATCTGTTTTGTTTCTTAAATCCCACATATAAGTGAAATCAGATGGTATTTGTCTTTTTTTTGACTGGCTTATTTTGCTTAGCATAATACTCTATAGCTCCATTACCATCATTGCAAATGGCAAGATTTCATTGTCTTTGATGGTTGAGTAATATTCCATTGTGTGTGTGTGTGTATGTATGTGTGTGTGTGTGTGTGTGTGTGTGTATACCACTTCTTTATTCCATTTTATTTATTCCATTCCATTTATTTATTGCATTACAATTTATTCCATTATATATATCTTTATCCATTTATCATAAATTTGGGCTGTTTCCATAATTTGACTTTAAAAAAAAATTTTGTTAGTGTTTATTTATTTTTGACAGAGAGAGAGAGACAGAGCATGAGTGGGGGGAGGGGCAGAGAGAGAGGGAGGCCAGAATCTGAAGCAGTCTCCAGGGTTTGAGCTGTCAGCCCAGAGCCCAATGCGGGGCTCGAACTCACAGACTGCGAGATCATGACCTGAGCCGAAGTTGAACGCTCAACCAATTGAGCCACACAGGCGCCTCTCCATAATTTGACTTTTATTTATAATATCAGTGTATATATCAATTTTAGAATTTGCATTTAATTCTCTTTTAAAGATTCTAACTCTCTGGTGAGACTATTTATTTGGTCATCTATTTTCTTGAATATATTAATGTATAGACATTCAAAATTTATAATAACCCTAATATATGAATCACTTGTGGGTCTGTTTATATTATCTTTTTTAAAAAAATCTTGGACTTTGGGCATTTTCTTGTATCATTGCATACATGGTAGGTTTTGATTGTGCATCAGATATTACAAATGAAAAATTGTAGAGGCTTTGGGTGACAGTATTTTCTAAGGAAAATGTAATTTTCTTCTTGTGTGTATTTTGCTTTGATTGAGTCAGGGATCAAGATGATTTGAAGGTGGGTTTAGTGTTTGTAAGGATACTATGATTTCCAGTTTCCTTCCTTCCTAGGGCTTGGTCTTCAGGGGTCTCAGTGGAAATCCTGGCATATTTTCTAAGGCTTCTCATCCTTGTCAAGTGTGACTTAGCTTTTTAGTATCTTAGCTGCTGCTTTCTGTATGGTGTCTCAGCCTCTTGCCTTCTGTAGCTTAGACACTGGAAAATGCTTCAAGAAGAATGGGTCAGAATGTTGGGGTCACTTATCTAAGGGTCACTTTACTCCCATCCCCTCAAGTCCTGATTGCCTTAGTAACACTGACCTTCAGCTTTTGTCTTTCTGGCCTCATGAAAATGCTGAAAGTCTTTTTTTGTTGCTTTCTTGCTGTTATAATAGGGTCAAATCATATTGACTTAAAGTCTCAGATTGGGATGTCTCAAGGCTGGACTTCACGCTTAGGAAGGCCTTGTTTTTTTCCAATGTATTTGCACTCCTACAGTTACTCCTTCAGGGCTCTAAACTGGACTCATGTCTTTACCAAAGCCCTCAACCTCCCTGGGCCTTAATTTCAGTCTCTGTCTCCCTCACATTAAAGGCAGTGAATAATTGTATTTAGCTTCTCAGTCTCTTAGTAGCTCTTTCTGCTTGGATTTCCCACCTCTCTGCCTGCACATTTTGCAAATAGGCAAATACTCTGAGAGAAAAAAAAAAAGCAGCTCAGACCATCAGGCTCACATCCCTGAAATCCCCTTCTCTCCTGGGAACCAATCCTTCCAATCCTGGTGGCTTTGGCAAGCCTGAACTCCAACTGTCCATATCCCAGTCCCATGAGCCTACTAAAAGTTCTGACCTGCCACTTTCTTTTTTCTTTTTTCCCACACTTTTATTATTTATTTATTTACTTTAAATTTACATCCAAGTTAGTTAGTATATAGTGCAACAATGATTTCAGGAGTAGATTCTTTATTGCCTTTTACCCATTTAGCCCATCCCTCCTCCCACAACCCCTCCAGTAACCCTCTGTTTGTTCTCCATATTTAAGAGTCTCTCTTTTTTTAAAAATTTTTTTAATGTTTATTTTTGAGAGAGAGAGAGAGAGAGAGAGAGAGAGAGAGAGCAGGGAGAGGCAGATAGAGAGGGAAACACAGAATCTGAAGCAGGCTCCAGGCTCTTTACTGTCACCACAGGGCCTGATATGGGGCTCGAACCCACGAAATGTGAGATCATGGCCTGAGCAAGGTCGGATGCTTAACCAACTGAGCCACCCAGGTGCCCCTCCATATTTAAGAGTCTCTTACATTTTGTTCCCCTCCCTGTTTTTATATTACTTTTGCTACCCTTCCCTTATGTTCATCTGTTTTGTATCTTAAATTCCACACATGAGTGAAGTCATATGATATTTCTCTTTCTCTGATTGACTAATTTTGCTTAGCATAATACCCTCTAGTTCCATCCACGTAGTTGCAAATGGCGAGATTTCACTTTTCTGCTTGCCGAGTAATACTCCATTGTATATATATACCACATCTTCTTTATCCATTCATCTGCCAATGAACATTTGGGCTCTTTCCATACTTTGGCTATTGTTGATAGTGCTGCTATAAACATTGGGGTGCATGTGCCCCTTCAAAACAGCATACCTGTATGCCTTGGATAAATACCTAGTAGTGCAATTACTGGGAAATATGGTAGTTCTATTTTTAATTTTTTGAGGAACTTCCATACTGTTTTCCAGGGTGGCTGCACCAGTTTGCAGTCCCACTAGCAGTGCAAAAGAGATCCTCTTTCTCTGCATCCTCACCAACCTCTATCATTGCTTGAGTTGCTAATGTTAGCCATTCTGACCAGTGTGAGGTGGTATCTCATGGTGGTTTTGATTTGTATTTCCCTGATGATAAGTGATGTTGAGCATTTTTTCATGTGTCAGTTGGCCATCTGGATGTCTTCTTTGAAAAAGTGTTTATTCATGTCTTTTGTCCATTTCTTCACTGGATTATTTGTTTTTTAGGTGTTGAGTTTGATAAGTTTTTTATAGATTTTGGATACCAACCTTTTATCTGATATGTCACTTACAAATATCTTCTCCCATTCTGTCAGTTGACTTTTAGTTTTGCTGATGTTTCCTTTGCCGTGCAGAAGCTTTTTATTTTGATGAGGTCCCAATAGTTCATTTTTGCTTTTGTTTCTCTTGCCTCCGGACATGTGTTGAATAAGAAGTTGCTGTGACCGAGGTCAAAGAGGTTTTTGCCTGCTTTTGCCTCAAGGATTTTGATGGCTTCCTGTCTTACATTTAGGTCTTTCATCCATTTTGAGTTTATTTTTGTGTACGGTGTAAGAAAGTGGTCCAGGTTCATTTTTCTGCATGTTGCTGTCCAGTTTTCCCAGCACCACTTTCTGAAGAGACTGTCTTTATTCCATTGGATGGTCTTTCCTGTTTTGTCACAGATTAGTTGGACATACATTTGTGGGTCCATTTCTGGGTTCTCTATTCTGTTCCACTGATCTGAGTGTCTGTTTCTGTGCCAGTACCATACCGTCTTGATGATTACAGTTTTGTAATACACCTTGAAGTCTGGAATTGTGATGCCTCCAGCTTTGGTCTTCTTTTTCAGAATTGCTTTGGCTATTCAAGGTCTTTTCTGGCTACATACAAAATTTTAGGATTGTTTGTTTCAGCTCTGTGAAGAATGCTGATGTTATTTTTGTAAGGATTGCATTGAATATGTAGATTGCTTTGACATTTTAATAATGTTTGTTCTTCCTATCCAGGAGCATGGGATCTTTTTCCATTTTTTTTTTTGTGTGTCTTCTTCAATTTCTTTCAAAAGCTTTCTATAGTTTTCAGTGTATAGATTTTTCACCTCTGTGGTTAGATTTATTCCTAGGTATTTTATGGTTTTTGGTGCAATTGTAAATGGGATAGATTTCCTGATTTCTCTTTCTGTTGCTTCATTATTGGTGCATAGCAATGCAACCGATTTCTGTCCATTGGCATTGATTTTATATCCTGCAACTTTGCCAAATTCATGGATAAGTTCTAGAAGTTTTTTGGTGGAATCTTTTGGTTTGCCATTAAGAATATCATGTCATCTGCGAAGTGTGAAAGTTTGACATCCTCCTGGCTGATTTTGATGCCTTTTATTTCTTTGTGTTGTCTGATTGCTGAAGCTAAGACTTCCAATATTATGTTGAATAACAGTGGTAAGAGTGGATATCCCTGTCTTGTTCCTGACCTTAGGGGGAAAGCTCTCAGTTTTTCTCCATTGAGGGTGATATTAGTGTTGGGTCTTTCATATATGGCTTTTATGATCTTGGGGTATGATCCTTCTATCCCTACTTTATTGACGGTTTTTATCAAGAAAGGATGGTGTATTTTGTCAACTGCCTTCTCTGCATCTATTGAGAGGATCATGTGGTTCTTGTCCTTTCTTTTAGTGATGTGATGTATCACATTGATTGTTTTGTAGATATTGAACCAGACTTGCATCCTAGGTATAAGTCCCACAGGGTCATAGTGAATAATTTTTTAAATGTATTTTTGGAGCCAGTTGGCTAATATCTTGTTGAGGACTTTTGCATCCATGTTAATCAGGGAAATTGGTCTATAGTTTTCCTTTTTAGTGGGGTCTCTGTCTGGTTTTGGAATGAAGGTAATGCTGTCTTCATAGAAAGAGTTTGGAAGTTTTCCTTCCATTTCTATATTTTGGAACAGCTTCAAGAGAATAGGTGTTAACTCTTCCTTAAATGTTGGGTAGAATTCCCCTGGAAAGCCATCCAACCCTGGACACTTGTTTTTTGGGAGATTTTTGATTACTAATTCAATTTCTTTACTGATTATGGGTCTGTTCAAATTTTCTATTTCTTCCTGTTTCAGCTTTGGTAGTTTATATGTTTCTAGGAATTTGTCCATTTCTTCCAGATTGCCCGTTTTATTGGTGTATAATTGCTCATAATATTGTCTTTTATTGTTTGTATTTCTGCTGTGTTGGTTGTGACCTCTTTCATTCTTGATTTTGTTTATTTGGGTGCTTTCCTATTTCTTTTTGATCAAACTGGCTAGTGGTTTATCAATTTTGTTAATTCTTTCAAAGAACCAGCTTCTGGTTTCATTGATCTGTTCTACTGTTTTTGTTTGTTTTGTTTTGTTTTTGGTTTTTGGTTTCGATAAGATTGAATTCTGCTCTAATCTTTATTATTTCCTGTCTTCTTCTGGTTTTGGGTTTATTTGCTGTTCTTTTTCCAGCTCTTTAAGGAGTAAGGTTAGGTTGTGTATCTGAGACCTTTCTTCTTTAGGAAGGCCTGAATTGCTGTATACTTCCCTCCTATGACCCCCTTTGCTGCATCCCAGAGGTTTTGTGCTGTGGTATTAACATTTCCATTGCCTTTAGTGTACTTTTTAATTACCTCTTTAATTTCTTGGTTAGCCCATTCATTCTTTAGTAGGATGGTCTTTAGTCTCCACGTATTTGTTATCTTTCCAAATTTTTTCTTGTGGTTGATTTCGTGTTTCATAGCATTGTGGTCTGAAAATATGCATGGTATGATCTCAATCTTTTTGTACTTGTTGAGGGCTGATTTGTGTCCCAGTATGTGATCTATGCTGGAGAACGTTCCATGTGCACTGGAGAAGAATGCATATTCTGCAGCTTTAGGATGAAATGTTACAAATACTTCTGTTAAGTCCATCTGGTCCAGTGACTCATTCAAAGCCATTGTTTCCTTGTTGATTTTCTTTTTAGATGATCTGTACATTGCTGTAAGTGGAGGGTTGAAGTCCCCTACTATTATGGTATTATAATCAATGAGTTTCTTTATGTTTGTGATTTATTATTTTAAATATTTGGGTGCTATCACATTCAGAGCATAAATGTTTACAATTGTTAGGTCTTTGTGGATAGCCCCCTTAATTATGATATAATGCCCTTCTTTGTCTCTTGTTACAGTCCTTATGTTAAAGTCTAGATTGTATGACATAAGTATGGCTACCCTGGCTTTCTTTTGTTGACCATTAGCATGATAGATGGTTCTCCATCCCCTTCCTTTCAATCTGAAGGTGTCTTTAGGTCTAAAGTGGGCTTCTTGTAAACAGCATATAGATGGATCTTGTTTTCCTATCCATTTTGTTACCCTATGTCTTTTGATTGGAGCATTTAGTCCATTGATGTTTAGAGTGAGTACTGAAAGATATGAATTTATTGCCATTATGTTTCTGGTAGAGTTGCAGTTTCTGGTGGTGGTCTCTGGTCCTTTCTAGTCTTTGTTGCTTTTGGTCTTTTTTTTTTTTTTTTCATCTTTTCTTCCCTCAGAGAGTCCCCCTTAAAATTTCTTGCAGGGCTGGTTTAATGGTCATGAACTCCTTTAATTTTTGTTTGTCCAGGAAACTTTTAATCTCTCCTTCATTTTGAATGACAGCCTTGTTGGATAAAGAATTCTTGGCTGCATATTTTTCAGATTCATTGACATTGAATATATCTTGCCACCCCTTTCTGGCCTGCCAAATTTCTGTGGATAGGTTAGCTGCAAACCTGATCTGTCTTCCCTTATAGGTTAGGGGCTTTTTTCCCTTGCTGCTTCCATGATTCTTTCCTTTCCTGAGTATTTTGTGAATTTGACTATGATATACCTTATTGATGGTCGGTTTCTGTTAAATCTAATGGGAGTCCTCCGTGCTTCCTGGATTTTGATGTGTGTGTCTTCCCCCTGTTAAGAAAGTTTTCTGCTATGATTTGCTCAGATAACCCTTCTACCCCTTTTTCTCTCTCTTCCTCTTCTGGGATCCCTATGATTCTGATGTTGTTCTTTTTTAATGAGTCACTGATTTCTATAATTCTTAACTCATGCTCTTTTGCCTTAGTCTCCCTCTTTTTCTCTGCTTCATTAGTCTCCATAAGTTTGTCCTGTATATCTCTGATTCGCTGCTCTGCTGTGGCATCCATTCGAGGTTGCAGCTCAATTATAGCATTTTGTATTTCATCCTGACTAACTTTCACTTCTTTTATCTCCACAGAAAGGGATTCTAACCTATTTTCAACCCCAGCTAGTATTCTTATTATCATGTTTCTAAATTCTGGTTCAGACATCTTGCTTATATCTGTGTTGATTACGTCCCTGGCTGTTGTTTCTTCCTGCTGTTTCTTTTGGGCTGAATTTCTTCATTTCATCATTTTGAAGGAAAAAAAGGAGTTAATAAGGTAAAAAAAAATTAAAAATTAAATATTAAAAATCACACACACACACAAATCAAATAAACAATGCTAGATTCTAGATCAAAACAATGAAATAAACGATGCTAGATTCTAGGTTTGTTTTGGTCTGGTCGTTGAAAGGAGCTTGATAGATTAGAGGAAAAAGGGGGAAAAAAAGAAAACAAAAAAGGAAATCGTTCGAAAATTTGAAAAAATGAATACAATGAAATAGAGGAAGTAAAATAAAATTGAAAAATATAC
Source organism: Panthera pardus (assembly GCF_024362965.1). Taxonomy (NCBI): domain Eukaryota; kingdom Metazoa; phylum Chordata; class Mammalia; order Carnivora; family Felidae; genus Panthera; species Panthera pardus. The sequence goes on from NW_026526721.1 coordinate 106,026,413, forward strand.
AAAAAAGTAAAAAAATATAGTAGAAAAAAGTTAAAGGAAAAATATTTTAAGAAGTTGAAAATAAAAATATTTTTTTCTCTTTCTGTATTCAAGAAAAAGAAACAAAAGTAAAAGAAAAAAATTGAATAGATGGACCAGTGAACAGACTGAAATATGACTGAAATGCTATCAGTTTCCCTAGAATTCAAACTATGAAGCACTTTATAGTCCATAAAGTGAGCTGGCGGAGAGACTTGTGGTATTCCTGAAGAGCGAGGTTGGCCCACTTGGGCGGGGCTTAGTGTATTGGCTCCACTGCCTGCTAGATGGCGCTGCTTAGCTTACTGGGGTGGATTTTTGTGGTGCTTGTAGGTGTGTATGTGCATGTGTGGGAGGGGTGAAAATGGCATCACCCAGCTACCCAGTCTCTAGTATTGGAACTCCGTTCTCCCTGATGGGCAATTGCTTACCATCCTTTGTCTCCAGCTTCCATCCACTCCCCGCTTTTACACTATTTGTAACCAAGCCATCAGGCTGCCAGACGGCACTTCCCTCCTGAGTCTTATCTCAGATGCAGCTGTTTCCCAACCCCTCATTTCTGAGGGACTGTGGCTTTGACCTGCTCAGATCTTCTGGGGGAGGGTCTCACTGAGCAATGGCCAGGTGCTGGCCATACCCAGGAACATTCGTGGGACTGAGCTGCTGCTGATGCCCAGAGACTGCGGCTGGGTGCCAGCCCGCCCCAGGAAAAGTTCATGGGAACCACATGGGAGTGAAGTCATATGATATTTGTTTTTCTCTTAGCATAATACCCTCTAGTTCCATCCACGTAGCTGCAAATGGAAAGATTTCATTCTTTTTGATTGCTGAGTAACACTCCATTATATATATATACCACATCTTCTTTATCCATGCATCCATCGATGGACATTTGGGCTCTTTCCATACTTTGGCTATTGTCAATAGTGTTGCTACAAACATTGGGGTGCATGGGCCCCATTCGAAACAGCACATTTGTATCCTTTGGATAAATACCTAATACTGCAATAGCTGGGTCATAGGGTAGTTGTATTTTTAATTTTTTGAGGAATCTCCATACTGTTTTCCAGAATGGCTGCCCCAGTTTGCATTCCCACCAGCAGTGCAAAAGAGATCCTCTTTCTCTGCATCCTTGCCAACATCTGTTGTTGCCTGAGTTATTAATTTTAACCATTCTGACCAGTGTGAGGTGGTATCTCATGGTGGTTTTGATTTGTATTTTCCTGATGATAAGTGATGTTGAGCATTTTTTCATGTGTCTGTTAGCCATCTGGATGTCTTCTTTGAAAAAGTGTCCATTCATGTCTTTTGTCCATTTCTTCACTGGATTATTTGTTTTTTAGGTGTTGAGTTTGATAAGTTTTTTATAGATTTTGGATACCAACCTTTTATCTGATATGTCACTTACAAATATCTTCTCCCATTCTGTCAGTTGACTTTTAGTTTTGCTGATGTTTCCTTTGCCGTGCAGAAGCTTTTTATTTTGATGAGGTCCCAATAGTTCATTTTTGCTTTTGTTTCTCTTGCCTCCGGACATGTGTTGAATAAGAAGTTGCTGTGACCGAGGTCAAAGAGGTTTTTGCCTGCTTTTGCCTCAAGGATTTTGATGGCTTCCTGTCTTACATTTAGGTCTTTCATCCATTTTGAGTTTATTTTTGTGTACGGTGTAAGAAAGTGGTCCAGGTTCATTTTTCTGCATGTTGCTGTCCAGTTTTCCCAGCACCACTTTCTGAAGAGACTGTCTTTATTCCATTGGATGGTCTTTCCTGTTTTGTCACAGATTAGTTGGACATACATTTGTGGGTCCATTTCTGGGTTCTCTATTCTGTTCCACTGATCTGAGTGTCTGTTTCTGTGCCAGTACCATACCGTCTTGATGATTACAGTTTTGTAATACACCTTGAAGTCTGGAATTGTGATGCCTCCAGCTTTGGTCTTCTTTTTCAGAATTGCTTTGGCTATTCAAGGTCTTTTCTGGCTACATACAAAATTTTAGGATTGTTTGTTCCAGCTCTGTGAAGAATGCTGGTGTTATTTTGGTAAGGATTGTATTGAATATGTAGATTGCTTTGGGTAATATTGACATTTTGATAATGTTTGTTCTTCCTATCCAGGAGCATGGGATCTTTTTCCATTTTTTTTGTGTCTTCTTCAATTTCTTTCAAAAGCTTTCTATAGTTTTCAGTGTATAGATTTTTCACCTCTTTGGTTAGGTTTATTCCTAGGTGTTTTATGGTTTTTGGTGCAATTGTAAATGTTACTCACCCCAATATTTTTGTCTTTTCTTTGAGATCTGGTCTCCTCAGGTCCAGGATGCCTTGTTGCTCTTTGATAGCTTCAAAAAGATGCTTAAAACAAACAAACAAATGAACAAACAAGAACTTCACACAGTTTTTATAATTTTTTTATGTTAAATTGATGCAAACTACTGTTTTAGCTGGAAACAGAAGTCCAAAAAGCTAGGTTTTCTTCCAAAAAAGAAAGACTTTCTAAATTTTATAAAGTTCCTTTTTATATATCAACAGCCAGGTGTGATCAATTTACATACTTTTACTGAAAGAGAGTTTATAGTAATGAGTTTTACTATAAATGATGGTGCAGAGGGTATAGAACATGATGACAGAGATGTCCTTACCAGATAGCAGGAGGATGTAGAAAGCTTTCCATCAAGGGAGATTTTCTTCAGAGGAGCAAAGGCAAGATGAAATATAGTTTGTATTCTTCAGGGACTCTCTTCTCACCAACTTTGGCTTTCGCTTCAGAATTCATGGAGATAAGAATAGATGAATCTTAGAATGTTGATTGAAAAAACAAAGTAAGCCACAAAGCATACATGAGCTATGAACCATCATGACATTCAAAGACAAACAAAATAAAAAACTGTACATATTAGACACATTTACCTATATCCTAAATTCATATAGATAAACAAAGGAATGACAAAGAGAAAACCAAAGAAAACAGGTGAAGGAGTTTGGGAAGGGTCTGTTAAGGGATGTCAGCTGTACTGATTATATTCCATTTCTTAAGTAGAATGGTGGATTCATGCGTTTTCATTATCAAGGTCTCTAACTTACTTGTTAAGTTACTTACTATTACAGAGATAATTTTGCATGGATTAACTGTGTCAAAATAAAAAGTGGAAAAGGAATAAAAGCAAAGGAGATAAAGAACACTAGGCAGGAGCAGCTGTGCATCAGTAGTGATCTGTGCAGGACTCCTGGGGGTCAGATCAGTCACCTCACAGCCAATTTTAGTAAATTCCAGAGGACTGCCAAAAACCCACAAAGATCTGCTTCTCCCCTCTTCCACTGAACATAAGCCCCTCATAGACTCAGATGCCATCTCGAGGAGAAGCAAGAGGAGGAAATTTTCCAAGCTGAGCATTTACCCAGGGAGACTGAGGTAATCCCAAAATGAGTAGAGATTTAGTTGTCTTCCATCAGCAAGATCTCCCCACCTTGCCTCTTCATCAAGGGTGGAAATGTAAGGGCTCTGGAACAAGCTAATATCTGTCTCAGAGAATAAAAAAAGGTTTATTATTATTGCATGTCATAGTAACTGACATTATGAGTAAAATTTGACCATGGTTTAAACTTAATGCCTACATATCCTGGACACACTAGAAAAGAGTAGAATTTGTAACAGACCTCGTTTCTCAATCCTGCCCTGACCTCTGGCTGGCTCTGTGACAAGCTCAGATCCCTTAAACTGCCTGTAGAAGAGTGAAAAGGTGATTATGGCATCGCTGAAGTTCCTTTCAGGTCTGTGAGCCTAAGTATCAGGGACAGCCTTCATTCTCTTGAACATTCACCCTCAGTTTTCTTTATTCTTCAGTCTATGATGTGACGCAGGGATGAAGCCATCATTTTGAATGTGTAACCATCAGTGTTGGTGCCATTGGATCCCTTACTTCATAAAGATAAATCACTTTGGAATGATTTTTATCTCTCTCAACAAACTGTGCACTTTTCAGAGGGCTTTGTAAGGGGGAAAAGTCGAGAATAGTGAAAGTTAAATACAGCTTCCAAAGGATTTATCAGGTAAATGTTATGGATTGTTGTGATTTAATTTATGGGATTAGTTTGACTTTCAATTACCAGGCATCACATTGAATCACTTTATATTTTGAACTCTGTAACTAGGACTCCTTATACTCGATCTTTCATTTGGAGAGGGATTATCAATAATTAGACACTGTGGCCTTATTGATCAGCTAATCAATACCCACATTAATCACCAGTGGTCTAAAAACAATTCACTCTTTGCATTAAAAGGAATCAGTGTGATCAAATTAGCATCTTTTGCTACAAGCTGAGCAAAACTGTAGTTTTCTAAAGGAAAACAATGGCTGAAAGAGGATGTGCCTGCAGAATTCAGAGCTAGGTCAACTGTTGCTAAATGAAAATAATCTAATGACAGTCACTTCTAATTGTTTTTTATTTTTGCTCTGATATTTGTACTATTTAATAAAATGTTATTTACTGGAAAAAGTAGGACAAAATGAATATGGTCTACATTGTAAATAAATGTTTTTCATTCTTGCAATTAGACCAGAAGCTGTTTATGTTGCAGAGAAAATCGAGGTACCTTGAATGTTCTAGAAAAATAGCAAGTGTTTAGGGTTAATAAATGTCAAAGTGATTAGTTAACTATTAAGAATAAAGAGTATTTTTCAAGGTACACATGTCCCTCCACACAGAGCTCCAGAATGGAAAAGACTTTTTTCTCCTCAGAGATGTGGTTCATCTGGTTTCAAGTTAAAGCTACTTGGTGGGTAGGAGGACAGCATTTGTCTTGGACTAGTCCATACAGACTTCAACTACACTGTCTCTCAGGCTGTCACTCAAACCAGTGGCTGTCAAATAAGGGCACAGATTCACCCAATGGCTCTTAATAATTTGGCATTACTTTCATATGAATAATTTATAATCTCAAAAGTATGAGACTATTATTTATGGTTAGTAGCTGTGAAATAATGAGATACATGGTTTTAGGGCTGTTTTTATTACCAAGTGGTGTCCATCCAGTTGTAAGGAGTTAAAATAAAGAAAAGTGAAAGTGGATCTTTTTTTTTTTTTAAAGATCATATCAGAGGCAGAAATGATATATCACAGATGAGAATAATACTGGCTGTCTCTTCAAATTTATCCATTACAAACACCACACCACTTCTTTGAAATGGGAGCTTACAGCAGCATTCTGGCAGTTTCTTGAAGTCCATCGTTTTCACTCTCTGAGGAAATAAAAAACGGACTTGTTTGGTCTTTGATTCTCAGTTCCTACTGGGAAAAGGACAATTAATATCATTTTTTTAAATTCTCATTTTGAGTTTTAAAGAATAAAAAGTATTTTGTCAATGTGAAAACTTGGAAAAACATAGATGTGTATAATGAAAAAATATCACCTGTAATCCTACCAAATAATTTTCACAGAAAGAGGATCATAATGAGTACTTTTTTTATCCTGTTACCTTTGATCATTTCCGACATTTAAAAATAACTTTTGAAAATGTTATCTTTGATGATTAAAACTATTCTACTGTATGGATATTACATAATTTATTTCCCTATCATTTAATAATTTTGATTTTTCCGATTTTTTATTGTTATGAATAGCTCTTTGATGAGAATTCTTGAGCATAGATCTTTATTCATATTTCTTATTGTTTTCTTGTGATAGATTCCCAGAATGGGGTTACTGGGTCAAAGAGTGAGAACTTTTTAAACCTCTTGATATGTTTCACTAAGATACTTTCCAGGAAGTTCATAATAATTTTCAAGCCTATTAACAGTGGGAATGGGTAGTACCTTAGACAAATTTTGCCAAGCTGATAAGTTAAAAAAACCATGAAGGTTCTGTATTTCATTAGTATTTCCTTAGTTACAGATAGGTTAGTGCCACATCTCAAGTGATGAAAGTGTGGTTTGTAACATTTTTTAATTAACATGTTTATAGTCAACATCTTTAATTCATGGAGTCAGTAGACATTATATATTTGTGTATGCATGTAAAACAAATACAGATTTATATAAAATACTTATATTTATGTATATAAAACTAATACATGTGTTTAAGATATCTATCTATAGATCATAGTTTTTGGAAATGAAAATCATCTTCTTATTACCACAAATTTTCCAACCAATAACTGGAGATAAGTGCAACATATGCCTTTGAGGAAACACACATGGTTAAGATGGCTCTCACTTCTCTGACATTTACAGTCTTGTGGGAGAGGTGGAGATGTACACAATTAAATTTAATGCAAGGAAGGATTTGATAAGTGCAGTAGCAGAATCATAAACAGAATGAAACAGGCTTATGTAAGGAAATATTAAATGTGACTGAGGTCGTCTCTTTGCGGATGGTGTGTTTTGAAGTACCTCTTACACAACAGATAATTTTGGCCTGGGTTGACACCCTCTTTTTTTTTTTTAAGTTTATTTGCTTTGAGAGAGGGAGAGCAAGCATACAAGTGTGGAGATGCAGAGAGAGAGAGAGAGGGAGAGAATCCCAAGCAGGCTCCGTGCTGTCAGAGAACACATAAGTGTGGGAGTGGCAGAAAGGAGGGAGAGATAGAGAATACCAAGCAGTTTCCACACTGTCAGTGAGCAGCCCGATGTGGGGCTCAAACTCACAAACTGTGAGATTACGACCTGAGCTGAAGTCAGATGCTTAACTGACTGAGCCACCCAGGCACCCATGGGTTGACCCTGTTAAGGCTGGCTTAAGCCTCTCTAAACAGGTAGGTCTTTGACAAGGAGAAGCTGGGCCCAGAAACAGTGGTGAGGGTTGTGGAGTGGGAAAGAGGGAGGAGTGAAGGGAGTAGGGTAGGTCCAGGCAGAGGGACAGCTTGAATGACAGCAGAAGGCTAGCGTGTAAAGGGACAGCTCAGGGAACTGCAATTATATCAGTACACATGGAGTGAGGTCAGAGAGCCTGGGGTGGGGCTTAGTCTACTGGAGAGGCAGGTGAGGACCAAATGGTAGGCATCTCTGAGTGTCAAGCTGCTTATGTTGTAAGCAATGGGGAGCCTTTGAGCGTTTCTGAGCAGTTAAGTGCCATAATCCAAGCTGTTTGAGACAATCTCCTGGTTGCCGCTGTGGAGACTGAACGTTAGGAGGTGTGCGGGGGTGGGGAACCCACTTGGGAGTTGAGAGTAGTGAGTGACATTGCTAGAAAAGAATGAGTAGAAAGGAGAGAAAGTAATTAAGGGACAATTTGGAGGCATAATTGATCAGATTTGGTGACTAACTGGATATGGTGAGGAGGAAGGGAAGAAGAAGGAGAAAGATGAATCCCAGGTACACCTGAAGTTTGGAGCCTGAGCAATTCAAGTTGTCTTGCTTGCATTCCCTTCCCCAGGAGTGTGTTTTCTTTAGTATGGCTCAGGTAACCTGAGTTACGAAATCACACAGTAGGCTGAAATCAAAGGATTCTGGTTTCTACAACAAAGGAAGACCCTCTCTACACTCCTCACAGGATCATACAGCACATTGGTCAGGATGCTGGAAACAGACTGGCTGGAGCTTCAGTCACAGCTATTTGCCCATGACATACATTGGGCTGTGGGACAATGGATGGTTTCGTCAATCTCTTGCAGCCTCAATGTCCTCATCTGAATTCACTTCCTTGTGTGTTTTTAGGAATTAAATGAAATAATGAATGCAGATGCTTTGCAGAGTACCTGGTAAATATAAGTGCTCAATGTTAGCTATTTAATTGTTGGTGGTGAACTTTTTGGTGCTACTTTTGCAAAGTAAGAATAGTGATACCCCATGTTAAATTCAAGGAGTGAATATACAATAACTTGGAAGGACTGCAAGTTCATAAAATGAAATCTGACTTAGAAATAAGGAATAGAAGCCTAAGCTATCCTGTGTTCATAAAAAAGAAAAATAACTTGAAAATAAATTTTGCCTTGTTCCATCCCATCCCCATCCACTTACTTCAAAGTTTAACATAACACACTGAAGACTTAGCAGACATTGTGTTTAATGCATATTATTTACTCTGTGATATTCATATTCTTCAGGATTAAGGGATTAATTCAAGCACATTATATTTATGTGCCAACTAGATATTTCTAGAATTCTGAGCAGATACCCAACAACCTCTGTGAATGTGGTATTTCTTTAGACAGGCCTGAAGCACTGATCCAAATGAGACGCCCTCTCTTATAAGCGGGGCTTAGTCATATTAGAGGGAAGTTGCACAATGACAGTGTCTTAAATATTTTTTCTGCCTGATGACCTTGAGCAAAATGTCTTTCTAAATGAAATGAAAGAAAACAACAGTGATTGTAAGTGTGTGATCTCCAGCCGCCATTCAGTAAATACACATGGTACTCGGTCTGTGGGAGAGCGACTGGTCTATTAAAGGGTGGGTGCACCTTATGCCTCCTTGAAACGGAGTACAGAAACATGAAATGCAAAAGCAGTGAAAGTTTTTAGGGAGGCACAAGCAATAATGGGCCCTTGGATATAATTTCAAGGCTTACCCCTTTCTCAGGAAAATTCAATTGTACAATGACTTTTGATTTTCTTATTCTTAACATTTCTACTAAGTTTTCTCTATGGACATCTGGTTCCTTTTGGAAGGCAAGAAATAAAAAACAAATATTTTTGCTTTCTTGGTAGTTTATTTTAGACTGAAATTATCTTCATTTCTCGATATTTGAGAAATGGTCCTTGCTTTAACCACCATATTTAAAGTATTTGTGGATTTCAGCATCAAAATAGCAAAGATATTAATGGATTATAACACATGAATAAAATAAGAATTTTTCAGTCCATACTAACAACAAAGAAAATAAGGCTCTTCCTTATGGTAGAAATCAAACTAATAAATGTAGACAGAATGAGGATGATGAAGTTAACAAAAATCACCAATTTGTAATCATCAGGAAAGAATCATTAATAGATGCTAAAACTAGTGGCTAAAAATTTGATGAGAAACAGGTTTCTAAGTTTCAAAGGATGGTTTCAAAGATTCGTCCTAAATTATTCATTAATTACATAAAGAAAATGATGACATTATAGCGGAGAAACTGGCAGGTGCCACCTGTACCAAGTGATCAAAGTGAGCATCACCACTGATGGGACACACCAACATTATGAGCCTCCTGGTCTGATCCCACGAGAAGGACACAGTATCACTTTTGTGGTATTCTTGCCAAAAAATGCATAATCTGAATTTAATCTAATCATGAGGAAACAAATACATCCAAGGTCAGGCCATGCTATGAACAACTGGCCTGTTTTTTAAAAAACTGTCAAGACCAGGAAAGACAAAGAAAGAGAAAACTGATTTAGATTAAATGAGATTAAAGAGACGTGGGAACTAAATGCAAAGTGTGATCCTGGATTGGATCCTGAACCAAAGGGAAAATTGCTACAAAAGACATTATTGGAACAACTGGTGAACCTGGAATATGATATGAATTTAATAGTATTGTATTAATGTTCACTGTCCTGATTTTTATAACTATACTGTGGTTATGTATAATAATATTCTTATTTGTGGGAAATACACAGTGAAGTTTTAACAAATAAAAGGGAATTATGTATACAACTTATTCTGAAATAGTTCAGAAAAAACAATATGTGTGTGTATGTACACATAGGTATATATCACACATGTATATGTGTACACACACACACACACACACATACACACACACACACACATGTGCAAATGGGTCAGGGAGAATGACACGGAGGCTGCTCAAATAAACAGCTTTCTAATCAGAGGTAGTGTCCTTAAAGGAAAATATTCAAGCTACATGAAGAATGTGAGGACAGATGGTAATTAGTTATAGCAATTATTTTCTCTCCCACTCTCATTGGCTGAGTGGACTTGTGTGAGAATATAGGCATAGGTAGGCTGTTGCCTTGACATTGCTTTGGGGATGATCTTTTGTCTAAATGATTGGATATCTGTTTAAAGGGACAGCCATTTTTCCTTTTCTGGACAATCGGAATGTAACGTCTTTTCACATACTGGTCTTAAACACTTGGCCTTTTGACAGGTATTATATACCTGTGTGCTTTAGATAGTCGCTGAATGATAAAACTGGACTTTTGAATTTGAAGTACTTAATGTTTTGTTGTTGTTAGGAGGAGCTTTATTCTGTCTGCTTTATTATAATTACTGTTGGTCATTTGGCAGACAACTCCCATGTAGAAGGGAGTGGTCAATAAATCCCGGTCTCTCTTTTCTTCACCTTGATCTAAAGTTAGAATTTCTCTGCTTTCAGAATAGTCATATCTCAAATGGAAGTTCTCCTAACAAAATCAAGTCAAAATGCCCGCCCTTGAATATGTTTAGATCTAATGTAATGCATATCTTTCTCATTTGTACATATCAGTTGGTTTATTTCTCAGAATAACTTTCATTAAGCGTTAAATTCGGCTCACTTGCATTGAATTTTTCAACGTCTTCCTGAATGTGGGCTGGGTAATTTCATTGAACTGTATTTAGCACATGTCTCCCCAAAGCAAACATTAATAGTCACATCGCCCATAAATCAGATTAGACTATTAGGAAAGCAGTAAACTACCTAATCACCTACTCACCAATCGTAATAAAACTGAACTTGGTAATTAATGTAGTCAATTTACTAATTGGGCCTTAAGCCACTTGGGCCTTGGTTTAAGACTTATATTCAGACTGGATATTCAGTTTGACTAAAGCCATAAAATTCCTTCAGAGGTTAGTGACATTTTGTTGTGTGTCATTATTATGGTTTTGCCCCAAATAGGTAAAATGGCATTTGCTTTACCTGTACAGCACTTTATTCTGATGCTGGAGACAGCAGAGTTAGCTTCTAGGTAGAAATTAGGATGAGACTTAATCAATTAGAGTTAATCTTAGCTTGATTCAATTCTGAACTAAAGCCAGTTTCAATTTGGCCACAGCCACTGTTTCTAGTTTATTATCAGTGCTTTAGCAGTTGACAAATAGGAAGACGTGTTCCAGTTGCAATCATCTTCCTACGGGTCTGTAGAGACCTTTGACACAGCAGGCTCACTCTGGCTCCCAGGTGTCTGTGAAGACAGGTGGGGTGCATCCAGGTGGGGTCCGTTCAGGGGCCCTGCTCTTGGTGCGGTTATCTGCTGTTGTCTTAAAATTCTTAATAGTTTTTGAACAAGGGTCCCCCATTTTCATTTTGTGCTGTGCCCTGCAAATCATACAGCCTATAGCTTGACCTGGGTGCTATCACTCATGTACATTTACATAACTGGTTAAACCACTCTATGGGCAGGATAGGAGTTTTCCTCTCTCCTTCTTTTTCTGAAGCCACTTTGGCACATGCAAATGAGTCTTCTGAAAACAGGCTTCCCTCTTTACAGTATTATATGTGTCAGGGTTTATATACTGAAGGCAGTAATATGAAGATAAATTCACAAAAAGCTAACTAGCATTGAGCATGAGAAGTTTGGATATAGGGTTTTTGTATAGTGGCTGGGATTGATTTTTGCACAACACAAAGTGAGGGTTCTCCTTAGGAAATAAACTTAATAGCAATAGGGATTTACTTTTTACATGACAATAATTAAAAACAACCTTTACTTCCTACAGCTGTAATGATAACTCCCATTTATTGTATTTATTATGTGCCAGGCACACTTTGCATACATGTTGTTTTTCACTGAAATCTTACAGTAGTCCTATGAGGTAGGGTTATTATCTTCATTGCACTGGTGAGTGAATGGAAGCTTGGAGAAGTTAAGGCAGAGCAGTCAGGACTCCAACTGGCCTGGTGACTCCCACGCCCCCTTGTATCCCCTCTGCCCTCTATGGCCTCCCATCAATTAAATAAGCACGGGGCTAACCTCTGAGTCAAGGAGGGACTTGCCCAGGGAATCAAATGTAAGGGTGACCTGGCTGTGACCCTGCCACACCATTGATTGCCAGGGACCATTAGACTGATGTGGTAGCCCCGTGTCTTCTTTCTCCCTCACCTCTGTGCGCGTCAGGCTGTAAGTTGCCAGCTCAGACAACTGGAATGACTTTCCCTGATAAAGGATTCGGTATCAGTAGGCCCAAGTGGTACAAGCACTCCTCAGTGAGGCCTCAAGATGGGGTGCTTTCTGTGGCCCCAAAGTGCCTCCCAAAGGGTCGACTGAATGCTGTGGGGATGGGCTGGCTGGGTCTCCTCTGACAGGTCACCTCTAGGGTGACCTCCAATCTCACCCAGGCACATTATCAGGGGAGTTTTAGGATGGATACTATTAGCTTGCTCTGTTGCTGTTGCTAATATTTTTTAAATAAAAGACACATAAAGGCTTGAGGATGAATCTTCTATTGCTGAGAAATTCACATTTCAATTCATTGTCCATTTAATTAAAGGAATGGAGAAAATATGTTGTTGTGGAAGCATATACTCAATACATTAGAGAAATAGCTCGTGCTTACATAAGAATTAGCACTTTCAAATCGATGAAGTGGGGTCACTGAGCACATAAATTCTGTTTCCATAATTTTAAGCCAGCAGAGGTAAAGAAGACATCTTAAAAAAAAAGTTAGTTTTGAAATTGTTGTGATGTATTTTTATTTCAAAAATGAATTTATATTCCCAAATTAATCCATACACTTAATGTGGTTTATGTGAAGACCTAATGCCCCCTGCCTTTTGGGCAGATACTGAAAAATTGTTCTAAAGTTCACCCAGAACAAACATCCAAAAATAGCTAGGAAAAGTTGTAGAAGAGAATCACTATGATTGGGAACAGAGTGACTAATCAGGAATCATTATGAATTATAATGGCTTAGTAAATTAAAACTGAATGGCGTTGGCACAATAGTAAACAGACAACGGGATTAGGTATATGTAATAATACAATGTTGACGTTAATCTGAAGTCAGTGGAAGAAGGATATATTACTAAATAGATGGTGTTGGGAAAGCTGAATTACTATTTAGGAAAAATGAAGCTATATGCCTTAATATAAACAATAAAGTTGTTTTTTTTAAGTTTATTTATTTATTTTGAGAGAGAGAGAGAGAGAGAGAGGGAGAGAGAGAGAGAACAGGGGAGGAAGAGAGAGAGAGAGAATCCCAAACAGGTTCTGTGCTGTCAGCTCAGAGACTGACTCAGGGCTCCATCGCATGAACTGTGAGATCATGACCTGAGCCGAAATCAGGCTGAGCCACCCAAGTGCCTCAAGTTGTATTTTAAATAAAGATAAATTCCATGTGGATTAAAGATTTAACAATAAAAGGTAAAATGATAAAGACACTTATAAGAAACTGTGGATGAAAACAATGAAATCTCAGGGTAGAGAAAGGCTTTCAAGGCATGACTGCAGGTAGAAACCATGAAAGAAAGAAATGTGGATATCTGTACATTTAAAACTGCAGAATGGCAAAATAGAGTATGAACCAAGGTAAAACACCAATGATAAACTGGAAAAGGCAACAGCTGTCTATGATAAAAGGTAAACATAAGGAACTCTTTCAAGTAAATAGCAAAATGATTATCTCTCATAGGCAATATGTTTGGGACTTAAGCAGGCAATTCAGCAAAGCAATATGAATGGCCTATAAGCAAATTAAAACTGTTCAGTGTTACTTATAGCCACAGAAATACAAACTGAAAGCAAAACCAACCATGTTCACCTACGGGATGGACACTACCAACTGCAGCCAGGGTCTGAAGAAACAGGCATTGCCAGACCCAGATTATTGGAGGACACATCTTTTGAGTTGGCAAATCTAATTTTAGAAGTGCATATCCTAAAGAAAATGATTGGATATACGTACAATATGTGTTATCAGAGTTATAATGCTGTGCAATATACGTGTGTGTGCAATATATGTACAAAGATGTCTACATTCTATTTTTAAAATAATGGTGAAAAATTTGAAGCAGTTTACATGCTCAGCAATTGGGGATTTGTACAGTTCTACAATGGAATACTCTGTGGACATTGAAGAATGCTTTATATTTATTAAATAGAGAGTCACTATTTTTTTGAAGTTTATTTATTTATTTTGAGAAAGAGAGTGTGAATGGAGAGGGGCAGAGAGAGAGAGAGAGAGAGAGAGAGAGAATCCCAAGCAGGCTCTGCACTGTCAGCATGGAGCCCGATGTAGGGATTGAACTCATGAACCATGAGATCATGACCTGAGTCCAAATCAAGAGTTGGATGCTTAAATGACAAAGACACCCAAGTGCCCCTAGAGAGTCACTATTATTGAGCTCCCTGTGCCCCCCACCCCAACTACCAATGCAAATGACAATACAGTATATAAAGCATGATCCCATTTGTTTTTTGTAAAAAATTCTTATAAACTGGGGAAGAAGTTGGGAAGGGTAATCATCTAAATTTTGATAGATGTTACTGATGAGAGTGGGATTATATAGGGATAAATTTTTACATTTTTGTGTTTTCTGATTTTAAAATAAAATAAAAAATATATAATTGTAAGAGTTAGTTAGAAGCAGTCCTCCAAAATACTTAGGTGATTTAAATTTTTTCCTCTATTTTCCGAAATTTCTATACTCAAATATAGTTGTATTAGCCTTACATTCAGAAAGGAAAGAATTTGGAAAGGAAGCAAATAAAATTTACATGTGAAAAAACACACATGTACACACATGAAAAGTCTGGAACATTGTATATCAAAATCTTAATAGTATTTATTTCTGGGTGGTAATGATAGGTGATTTAAAATAGTTTTCTTTTGTTAACCTTCATTCATTAATTTTCAAAAAATGCATGTATTACTTGTGGAATAAATAATAAAATTATGGAATAAAGCTCCTTTAAAATTTTATACAGTATGATTCACCTTTGTTTAAAAAACTCCCCCAAATCGTAAGTGTAAATAAGAAATCTGGGACCAAAAAGCAAAATAATGTCTATTTAGATAGCTTTTGGAGCGAAAAGTTATTGCTAAGATTTTCAGTACCCCTTGACATAATTGGGGCAACGTGGAGTGACACAATGCCATGGCTGGGCATCCCTGTTGTGGACCCAAATGCTGCTTTTGTCTCTAGACCATGACCTCGGTTTGCTTTGACCAACGCAGGCTCACATGCATCAACATTTGGAATTGCAAAGCAAGTTTTGATTGAAGGGTCCAAAGGGATTTTTAAATTTGGGATCCTGGGGACTTTGGAGCATGGGCTTTTGTCTCTGCTCTGGTTTCTGCGTCCTTCGTGCAGGAGCTGGGCTTCATGTAGGACCCGGGCAGCCGTGGTTTTACCCCAAGAATGTTTTCTTAGGCCTCGCTCCCAGGTGCCATCTTTTCTTGAGGTGGATGGTGTGGATGGTCCCTGCAAGTGGCCACTGAGAGGCTGTTGCTTCCGTTGAGATGACTGACAAATCAATCCACGTGAAATTTTCAATTTTCTTTCCACTTTCAAATCAGAAGGGGGGAGACCCTCCATCTCACACTGAGCTCCCCACCTCCCTCCTCTCCCCTTGCCAGCTTTCACACAGCTCATGGTAGCTATAGTGTGCATGCTATTACAGCAATCTATCCACTTACAGTGTATGTTGTGTTTGTTGTTATTTTTCAACGTGTGCATCTTGTTTTATTTTTAAGTAACGTCTTCACCCAGTGTGGGATTCGAACTTAAAACCTGGCGATCAAGAGTAGAACACTATACCAACTGAGCCAACAGACACCAGTGGACACTGTATCTTGTACAACAGGGATAGCCCTGTATAGGGAGAAGATCCTTGCCGGAGGCCCAGGATTTTCATCCCAGCTCTGTTGAGTGAAACTGGAGAACTCGCCTTCTCTTTCAGAGCCTCAGTTTCTTTTTTTAGTTTGTGAGGATCACAAACTGAATTCTAAAGCCCTAGTGAAACAAAGTGGGTAACAGCAATGAGTGAAGAAGCCCATCTATAAGAAGAATACTTCTCAGAAGGTTAATGCTTGACCTGTTTTTCCCACATCTGAGAAAGGTATTGGTACTGGGAGCTATTGCATTTTTATAAAAGAAACAATACTGTAAGAACAATAATAGACAGCAACTGGTGGTCCGCCTCATTATCGGGGATGTGTAAGGAGGAGTGGGGATTGTGGCAAACTGAAATCTCATGACCAGTATTGTCTGACGGATTGTTGCCACACTGGAATGGAGGCCAGACTTTCCAGGTCCTTGAGTTTTTAAGAGAAACCATATACATAGCTGTTTATGTTGAATCTCCTACTTTTTGAATGTTGGCAAGTAATGCAAACAGATTTTAAAAACGGTGGAAGGTAAACATGTCTGTAGGCCCCATCCAGTCTGAGGGCTGAAAATTTGTATTTCTGGACTCCAGGCCATCTAGGTGCCTTATTACTCAATTATTCTACTCTATCTGACAGAGAGTGCTGTTATGTGAGCATGGAGAGGTTCCTTTCCAATTTCCCTGAACTCATTTTTAAGAAAATGCCCCTTTTATCAAGTGCATTATTTAGGATATTGAAACTGCTTCCAACGTTACCATGGGTGAAAATGATAATGCCTACCAAAGAATTTTAACAGTAAAAGAAGAGCCCATGCTTTCCTTGATTCTTAGAATTGTGGACAATCAGAGCTGGTATGATGATAGAGGGAAAGCGGATGGTGTGCAATATAAAATACCGGCTGGCTGGAGGACGCACAAAAACAACTGTAAGCGGACAATCTGAAGAAGTGAAGGGGACTTAAAGGAAGGGTAGATGGGGAACAAAGGGGCCTCTCTTTGATCTCCTGCCTACAGAGAGGCGATAGGAACAACACTGTTTCTCTCGCACGCTGCTTTCGCCTTTAGGACTGTACATTTGTTTTCAATTTTAACAGTTACATCGCATGCTTTCATTACACCATTGTCTAAAATATTGCCGAGGCCCTAACCGTTGTAATTTATCTTTTGTACTATATAATTTGGAGCTGTTCAGGCCAGAAAGGAACATCTGTATTGAAAGGTTGAACTTGACACAGTTTTAGAGTCCGACACTGGGCCTGCTCTGAGGTCAGTTTCCTTATAAACTTCGTTATCACTGTTGGTTTTATTCATTCTATTTGACATATTAAGCTTCTGTATCTTGGCATAAAGGACACAATATTGCAGCATATTGGCAAGCTCATTTGCTTTTCCCAGCTAGTGTTGTGTCCAAATATCAATCCCCAGGGATAAACACGTGTATATCGACTGCAGGAAAATGAAGCTTAGCAGCAGGTGGCCTTTTGCCGCCTAATGAACATGGCAATCTGTTACTATCACCACGGCGCTTTTCACCAGACAATTAGGCAACTAAGCATGTAATTATTCAGGCCAACGAGAAGAGGCTCTCCTCTAATTTCATCTTTTCATTGCTGTTTACTCACCCACACTCCCCTCATTAGCGAGAGATTTTCCAGTCTATGCTAATTGGTTTCAATAACATTCATTTCAGTTGAAAGAGAACGATTCCGTTAATTGAGAATCGAAAGAATCTTTTCATTTTTAAGTGCGTCCTGCTATGGAAATCTGAATACTCTCAACAGGTTCGAGCTAATGAAATTAAGTCACACAGCCATTAGTGGTGTAATAGAAATAAAGTAATTTATTTTCATTGAAGCATGTGCTATAGGTCCAGAACAATTAATACAGCTTGAAGAGGGTAGTAACTTGGAAAAAAAAAATAGATTGAGGATAAACGACATGATTTCCCTTCGCATGGCTTGTTTAATTCTTGGTTGAAGCCCCTTGTCCATTTGGTGCCACTTTCCACGTATTTAAAGTGAAGAGAACTCATTTGTAAAATGACACATATCTAATTGTATACGAAAAGCCTGTTATTTCCTATAGCCGCCACTTAAATGTATCAAGATGACTCAATCGGTTTGCTGTGTTGGATATTTTTAAACTGAACGTGCTTATAAAAATTTTACAGCCAAACAATTAGTCAACCTGTGTATTTCAGTCTTTATGTAGTATCAGCATATTTACATGTGTGTGATTTAGAATCCTACGGAGCCCTATGTCACAGTTATTATCGTTTTGATGGCCCTTGGAATCCATCACAGGTATTACGATATTCAGGCACTGCAGTGTCAGTTCCAGGAACAGGCAGAGGCAGAATTTTTAAAGTGAGGTGCTAACAACATATTTATGTAAAAAACATACCCCTCCGAACAAACTAAATTATCAAAGAAAAATCTTAAGTGCGTAAATGAAATGAAAGGCCTTCTTTGGGGCTGCCTGTTACAATTCCATATTGACAAGGTACTCCCGATTAGACGACTAGTACATTTTCTTGCCAGCAAGAATCTGTTTATTTTAAAGCAAATCTCTTCCCGTTTCAGAGGGTGAAATATTGAATATATTACTTTCACACATACAAAAACGTACCTGTATCATGACACTTTTACCAAAATTCTCATATCTTATTTAGTTGTTATTTTTTTAATGGAATAATCAATATGAAACCATTTGGGCTGCTGTCAGACTAGCTGCCGGTGTATAAAATTCCCTTTCCTTCTCACACACAAGAACCAGAGTTCTGCTTTGGCCATTAGTATATAGTACATGTCTGCCTGTTTCTAGAAGCTCCTGTGGATGTCAGTTGGTGGGTGAGTGGGAGGGTGGGTGGGGTGGTGCGTTATGCAAATGTAATGTCTATTTTTTTTTTTTAGTTAGATTCAAAAATGCATAATGGGGACAGACTTACAAAATAATACACTGCATAGCGTTATGAATATTTCAAAGAATTATTTCTTTATTTTGTGCATAGCTCAGAGTGCTGACATTTGATTTATAGCTGCATGGATGTACCTGGGGTTGCTAAGGTTACCCAATTTCATTCACCCATAGATATTTGAGATCTACATAATGCCATCACATCCTCCACTGCATTTCAAAGTGATGTTGATAAATGGTGCCTTCCTTAGATGATATTTCCATTTAGATGTGATATATCTCATGATTTCTGTCTTTTAAAATATTGTGGTTGATGAAATTTTACATTATGTGCATATACAGAAAGCAGGGATACATATTTTTTCAGTTTTAAAGGTTCAAAAAACTATGAAGTGTGGGCTTCCCCTCCCCCTTCCCCGCCCTGCACCTATTCCCATGTGTTGAGGCTTACTGTGACTAATATTGAGTTCTTTTTTTCTTAAAAAAAACCCACATTATTGTTTGTCTTATGTTTAGAGATATAACAAAAGACTGGCTAGTCACCTGCAATCATTTTTATGGTGTTTTATATCTTTGCAACAAAGGCTTCAGGTTTTCTAAAAAATGGAAACATCTTTTGAGATTTTGATAACAAACCTATGGAAGTTATTTTTTCCAACGTATCTCTTTAGAAGTAACACTTAGTAGATTCTCTATGTATGCACGTACATACATGTGCATACACAAATGCACACACAAGCATATATATATATATATATATATATATATAATTTGTAATTTGTAATATATATTTTGTTACTGCTTACAATGATCACTGACCTTGTAGCTTGTAATGTATTCCAGTCCTAGGAAGAAGTCTGGTTTAGGGTCTCCAAACTTCAAAGGAGTAGGAGATCAGACCTATGGAAGAAAACAGTCAAAAGCTCAAAATATCCATAAATTTTTGTGAGAAGAATAGACCTGGCTCCATGGGGCAATAAAGTTGTTGGTGGGGAGAGATGAACGCATGTAAAAAAACCATGAGCCCATCTTATGAAGGACTAATCTGTGGTTTCGTTTCTCCCTAACCAGCTGGGTTGTGTTCTGAAAAATTAGCTCTTTACCTCCCTCATCTGAGTGGGAAAACAGTAACGGAAAATGCTGGCATGATGAAATGCAGGAAGGATTTATAGGGGCCTTTGGACCGTGTTCTTTGGAAGGAAACAGGCTGGCTGGCAGTAGAGGCTGAGGAGTGAAAGAGGGTGCAGCAAGGTGGGGGGAAGGGAAGTGGGACCAGAAGGGTGGGGAGCAGGGGCAGGAGGGTGGAGAGTGGCTGAGAGGTACACTTCCCAGTGGGTGAGGGGAGCTTGCAGTGGGTGGCAGTGTCAGCCCACCTAAGGAGGTTCTGTGTTACAATGGTTTTCAGAAGATTGCAACATGGTGGCCTGCAGACCTGCTGTGTTAGGCTGGTGAAAATGTTGAAAGTGTTTTGAATTACCTGTGACATTTAGATTGGAAGATTTCACAGTAGAGTTTTGAGTTTTGGGTTCTTCTGCAAAATCAGAAGACCTGGCCACGCCACACTGCATCTGCGTTGTCATACAGAACAATTAGATGGAGCTGAGTAAGCATCTGACCCCTTAACAAGACTGTCTTTCCAGGTTGCCACAGATTCCCCCTCCTCAAACCCAACTCCTTATATTCATATACCTAGTTCCTTTGGGCAGGTGAGCATACTTCTGCTTGGCTCTGGAAGTCCTGTGACTTGGTGTCTCTGTGTTCTGCTTTAGACCTAAACATCTGACAGATAGTAGATGATCAATAAATACAGGCATACTTTGGAGATCCTGCAGGTTCGTTTCAGACCACCACAACAAAGTGAATAGCTCAATAAAGCTAGTCAAATGAATTTTTTGGCATCCCGGTGCATATAAAATTTATATTTATACTATACCATAGTCTATTCAGTGTGTCTAAAAAAACAACGTACATGTCTTAGTTAAAAAATACTTTATTTCTAAAAAATGCTATCATCTGAGCTTCCAGTGTATTGTAGTCCAATCTTTTTGCTGGCGAAGGGTCTTGTCTGGATGTTTGATGGTTGCTGACCAATCAGGGTGCTGGTTGCTGACGGCTGGGGTGACGATGGCAATTGTATCTTAAAATAAGACAATGATGAAGTTTGCCACATTGATGGACTCTTCCTTTCACAAGCGATTTCTCTGTAGCATGTGATGCTGTTTGATAGCATTTTATCTCTACTAGAACTTTCAAAATCAGAGTCAATTTTCTCAATCCCTGCCACTGTTAAGCTTATGGAATGTTCTAAACCCTTTGTTGTCATTTCAACAATCTTCAACAGTATCTTCATCAGGAGTAGAGTCCATCTCAAGAAACCATTTTCTTTGCTCATCCATAAAAAGCAACTGCTCATCTCTTAAAATTTCATTAGGAGATTGCAGCAATTCAAGTATAATAATAATGAAAAAGTTTGAAATATTGTGAGAATTATCAAAATGTGACACAGGGACACAAAGTGAGCAAATGCTGTTGGAAAAATGAAGCCGATAGACTTGCTTGACACATCTGTGAAGTGCAATAAAGTGAAGTGAAGTGAAATGAGGCACACCTATTTGTTGAATGAATGGAAGATAACACCTTGTTGTATTATGTACATATAAGCCTGTCCTCCAGGGGAGATTGTGAGATCTTGTAGGGTGAGGACTGTCTTATTCATCATTGTATCTTCAGTGCCAACACAGCACAGTAAATAATTAATAAACATTGGTTCAATGTTGCACACATATTGTGAAGATGAGCAATTGTTCTCCTTACATAGGAAAGAATAATACAGTTGCAATATGGAAGACAGTAGGTCTGCTAAGCTGGTGGCCATGATAAGACAGCAAGAGAGCACAGAGCCCAGGTCAGAATGCCAAAGGGACTGCCCACTTCCCAGTGTGGAGCACATTACTCAGAATATGCTGCTCTCTCTCTTTTGGTCTTCAGCTTTGAGGCTGCTGGAGACAGCCTTCTGGAAGACTTACACTTTTCCCTCCTTATATGGAGGTCCTTCCTACATTTGGTGTCATTTCTCTTGGGCGTATTTCACCTGTCTGTGGACCCCTTCTGCTTTCCCTTTAGATTAAGATAACTTTTTACCCTTTCTTTGCCCCTTCCCCGAGTCTGATTACTCATCCCTTCATTTTCTTATGTGGCCATTTTCAATTTGATGATGCCCAGTATTGTGCTTTTCTACACGTTTGGCTAGGATTTAAAGTGGAAAAAGGGGTAGTTATGGTGGGGAATGGAGAAGTAACTGGACTTGTACATTCACCTTCAGTGTTCTATTCATAACTTCTGAACGAGACCACTCAGCAGTAAAACTGTTTGGGCAGGTAATCAGGAGCCCAAGCTCAGGCACCAGATTTCTGGGGTTTGTGTTCTGACCTTGCCTCTTATTAGCTCTTTGATGTTGGATATGCTATTTAAGCTCTCTGGCTTCAGTGTCTTAATTTGTAAAATGAAGAAAATAATAGTGCTTACTAATAGTGTTATTGTGAAGATTGAATGAATAAATATATGTGCAGTGCTTAAAACAGTGCTGGAATGTAGTACATGCTCAACAAATGTCAGCTGTTGCTATCTTAGCCACTTGTTTATTTCCAACTCTTTTGGGTGGTTCCATGACAACCAAATCACTGGCTACACAAACTCTCCTAAATATTTTTATAATCTTTAGGCATAATAAAACATACTCTTCAAAGAGAAGTTTTTAAGTTGGATTGAATAAGAAAAATGAAAGATAACTATGCATCTATAATATTTATGTCCAGGTATTAGTGGTGATGTATAAGGGTCTTTTAGAAGTCTCTCTGATGATATTTTAAGTACAGATGCAGAGTCCTTTATCTGCAATTCTGAAGTCCAAAAAGGCCCCCTAAATTAAAATATTTTTCTCCATAATCTCTGGCAGCAAGGTTTGACCTGTATTTGATGGTCAAACCTGCCCTGAGCTAGCAAAAGGCTGTTTTCAGTCTGTGTCCCACTTAGGGTGAATATTCTATACTTTTTGCAAAAATATTAACATATTTGATTATGAGGTGCTGTCTCAAACTCTCCCCGGATGTTTCATGATATATGAAACATGATATACATGCACTACATTACATTTCTAAAATTTGAAAACTTTTGAATTTCAAAGCAATGTGTGTCCAAGTGTTTGTGGGCCTACATGACCACCTCTGCACTCTTGTTTGGAGCACAGCGACACTATCTTTTACATCCTTTTGACCATCCATTTCTCCCCCAACCCAAGTACAGTGTCCTGGATCACCTGTTCATTTAATCAATATTTACCAAATGACTACTAAGTGACAGACACCATTCTAGGCTCTCAGATGCAATGAAGAACAATGTGGGCCTTTGTTTTCATGGCTTTTATACTCTACTTGGAGAAGATGCTCAATTAAAGGAATAAGAGCATCTCACTGTTTTGAAGAAGATAGAATATAATCACAGGGTGGGCAGTTACTCTGTGTAGGGTGTGTGTGTGTGTGTGTGTGTGTGTGTGTGTGTGTGTGTGTGTGTGTTTGATGTCACTTTAGACAGGCTGACTGTTTCAGGAAGACCTTTCTGGGGGTGGGGTCACATTTGGACAAAAACTTGAACATTAGAGCAAGTCAGCCATGCAATGAACTGGGCAAGAGTGTTTCAGGAAGAGCAAATAGTAACTGCAAAATCCCCAAGGCCAAAATGAGCTTGACAGATTCCAGAAGTGGAAAGAAGACATGAGTGGTTGGGGGAACACTTAGCTGTGTTGGAGGAGGGTGCAAGATGTGGTCAAACATGGTTTCATAAGCCTTGTGGGGCACAGAAAGAATTTGGATTTTATTCTATATGTAATGGGAACTGTTGGAGGCTGTTAAGGAAGGGAGTGACATAACAGTTTTTTTATTTTCAAAAGATCATGCTGTTGAATGGTTACTATACATATGTATTGTTAGTATTTGTGGAATGAACAATTCAGTTATGTAATTACATGCTGCATGCAATGCATAGGTCACCTGCAAGTGATAAAGCCCCAAATAACAGTGACTTAAAGGAGATAATGTATTTCTCTTCTGCATAAGAGTGTGGCGGTAGGCAATCTAAGGCTGATATGGGGATTTGGCTAGATAAAAAACTTAAAGCGCAGTCCCCTTTTAGATTTCCAGTCCAGTATCCCTAGGTTAGTCTTCATCCTTTGGTCTAAAGTAGCAGCGAGAGCTCCAGCCATTGCATCAATCTTTCATGCATCATAATAGATGAAGTGGGAAAAAACATATGTGAATTGTCCTTTAAGGAAAGTTCTTGGAAGCTGACATATGACACCTCTGCTTACATCTCATTGCCAGAACTGAGTCACTTGACCACACGTAACTACAAGGAAGACTGGAAAATGTAATCTTTATTTTGGACAGCTATATGAGTTAAAACTCAGGAGTGTTACTATTGTAGAAAAGGGAGAGCAGATATTGAGGGCCCATTTAGCAATCTCTCTGGTATATATAATCTTGATATTAAACTCAATCGCAGTTTATTAAAACTGGAAGGGAGATAAAAATTTGCTAGGTCAAACTCCCATCCCCTGTGATACCATTTACATAAGTTCTGTTTCTAACAGGTGCTTTAACTGAGCTTCAGAGACAAGACGTGAAGCATCCAGAGTCACACAGAGTCACTGATTCTGTTAGGGGAGAGTGCTGCCTCTTGGAGTTTTCTTAGCAGGATCCAAGCCGTTCCTCTTAACCAGTGGTGCAGTCCCCTCCCGGCCCTTCTCTCCCACATAACAAACAGCGGCCAGTAGAATTAGGTGGAATGGGTGGATTTGCGTGTTTTTTAAAAATGCCAACTTCGAAAGCCGAAGAAACACGGATCTAAAAGGTTACTATTGAGGAAGCTTATCTATTAGTTCCCCAAAGGAGGATCTTCAAGGTCATGATTAGCAAGTACTAGGTGTAGACCAGGGATGGGCTTTTAACAGGTGGGGTCTTCCAGCTCCCAGAATCAGTTTTCGTTTTTCCCCTTTTCTTTCTTATTTTTAAACATATTCATGCCCTGATGAGCAACGAATTCCCCAGAGCAGAATGGAGATGACCCCACAGAGCACTGGGCTCTGTTGATGGGAATTGCTTTTACCTTCTGGAAAGAGAATAGGCCACAAAGGATCAATCTTTTCTCTGTTGTATCTCTTTCAAGTTGAACTGCATTGGACAATGAGTGGATTAAAAAAAAATCCTGTGGCCTGGTGTGCCTCAGATGTATTTGCCAATTTTAACATCATTCTCTAAGTTATATAAAACTAGAGAATAAATGCCCAAGCCTTCTGTATGGTGAGCAGTTTACTTCCCAGGCAGGGATCACATTTGTAACAAATCTCCTCAGAGATGCATTTTGTAAGTGAAGTGAAGAAATCATTAGCGAAGCAATATTTGAAGAAGCAGACTGGCCCAGTTCTGAAAGCAACTCTATTTTAACCTTTAAAAGATATCATTTTACTTACTAGGCTGCTTATTACAATTACACAGTGTTTTTCTTGGCCCCTGGCTCCATTAAACATATGTTTTATAGCAAGTTCTCAATTACATTATCCTGACAGGCTGGCTAGTAAGGACATGTTATAAAGGAGAGAGACTGCAAAGTGGTAAACTGGCCCTCATTAAGTTTATAGTTTTATTACCTTGTTTAGGGCACTTTTTCTTCCTTTCTTCTCACCAGCTTTCTTTCAGGACATTTAATTCATAAGAAGCAAGGGGACGCTCTTGTCCTCCTGGCTGGCCAACTTGCTTACAAGGGGCATTTGAGGGATGTGTATTTAGCTCTGCTGTGCCCATCCCCACCCCCCCACGTCTCCCTCTTCACCAAAGTTGGTTTTCCCACCTCAGAGTTTATCTCCTATATCAGTACCCTTTCACTGTTAAATATCAGTGGACTGTGCATATTGGTCTAAGACTGGTTGCTCTTAGATGCAGATGAGATCTTCAGAAGCTTGCAAAATGCACTTAGATCAACAGACATTTAATAAATGATGCACATTACCTCTTCCAGCTGGCCGGCCTTGCTGATCCGTGTGGGACAGTTCCTCTACCCCGGCCCACAGTCAGCCTCTTGGAGAAGGAGAACCAGATTCTCTCGCCGCAGCACTCAGGTCAGCTGAACTATTTTAATTTACAGAACATTACACATGCATAAATGTATTTATATCTCTATACTCCGACAAGGGAATTAAATCAGTTTGAATTTATGTAAAATGTGTTATCGTTATTGGACGAGCAAGGAGCATTGTGCTAAGATGCACAAACATCATCTGGCCACTGCTAATTATAGGCATGTAAAAAATGGCTGGTGGTTGCTTCTGAACCCAGACAGAATCTATGGATGTTGATTATGAAGAGCTATTATATATTGATAGGTTAGGATTTATTACTGAAAGTATAAACCAATTGCTCTGGATTGGATGGTAGTCGGACACTGGGGAATGGGTCTTGGAGCTGTTAGCCCCGGGTAATCTATCAGGAGGAGGGGAGTGTATTCTATCAATTAAGGAACAAGCAATTCTACTGATTTGCTATTGGCAGACTAATAGAGGTAATGGGTTTCCTAGACAGTCCAGGTACTGTATAGCCGAGTTGGGGAAAATAGTGACATTAGACAAATAGAAGAGCAGTTCATTAAACCTGAATGAAGGCTGCGATGGGGCGAGAGAGCTGGAGGACCCTCTGCTCTGGCATGTCCCATGCCTCTGAGAGATGGCAGAGCCAACAGGAATATGGATCCTTCTGCCATTAATATATGCAGCAAACTGATATTCACGGGATATTCACAGGAACCCTTTGGTGTGAAAGCATCTTCGCAGTTTGGATCACTGAGCTAGTGCCATAACAGTGCTGCTTTAAAAGCAACCTCAACATCTTAGTGGCTTAAACAACAAATATTTATTATGGGTCTGTGGCCATTGGTTGATCTTGGCTCAAGCTGCAAGGGACATTTGGCTCTATCCCGCATGTCTCATGCCAATGCCCAGGGTGACAAGGCAGCATTGAGTCTGAGCATGTCCTCATGGCTTTGGCAGAAGCACACAATTCCAAGTCAAACTCTGCAAGCACATTTCAATCTCTGCTAGAGTCATATCCACTGACATCCCATTGGTCAGAGGAAGTCACACCAAAGGAAGTTAAGCCAAAGTCCAGGGACAGGGAAGTATACTGAGCTCATGGCAAGGTGGGAATTTATGATTTTGTTATAGAGGAGGAAAGAAGTGGGATCAACAATCTAATCCCTGATATACTGTCTTTGTTACATGGCACTTGGTGGTTGAGGCTGACCCTTTTCCTTCATCTATCACGGGCAGTGCCACTGCCAGTCTGTTTGTCTTGAGAGGCAGAGTTTATTCTTTTTTTTAAAAAAATGTTTTAATGTTTATTTTTGTGAGAGAGAGAGACAGAGGGAGGGAGGGCAGAGAGAGAGGGAGACAAAGAATCTGAAGCAGGTTCCAGGCTCTGAACTGTCAGCACAGAGCCCGACGCGGGGCTTGAACTCACAGACCGCGAGATCATAACCTGAGCCAAAGTTGGACGCTCAACTGACTGAGCCACCCAGGGGCCCCTATAGAGTTTAACCTTTTATGTTGCTCCTCCTCAAGAGTCAGTGTATATGCAGCACATATACCAACATGGTTTGTAAGTTAAACTCAGTTTTTATAGTGAAAACCTTGTACTACCGCCAATTCTTATGGCATAAGTTACTCCACTTAGTCCCTCTCTGCTCCCTCATATTTGCCTCCCATTAGCAAAGGTTGACAGACCAAAAGTAATGAAGGTATAGCTGCAGCCCATCTGAAGTAAGGCAGAAAGGACAGTGAGGGCCACCATACTCAGAAGGGATGGTGGTTGAATGTGGATGGTGAGCTCTTAGTCTGCCCTGGTCCCAGGGTATGAGTATATATTAGTGCCACTCTACTATGTTCTTAGCTAAAGTTTACCTGAATATAAACTCCACAAAGGCAGAAATTTTTGTTCAGCTGTGTCTGTTGCCATAATCCCCGCACTATAACCAGATGCTTGGTGCATAGTGGGCTCTCAGTATGTATTCACTGAATGAATGAATGAATGAATGAATGAATGAATGAATGAATGAATAAAAGTGAAAGCAGAGAGTTCTATTTTGAGATAACCGTGACCTCTAATGATGTCCAAGCTTAGGCTGTAAATAGTAAGCTTATAGCTTCTTTCCATTTAAGGGGTTGGAGGGGTGAACTTGCAGGGTAGGGGAGTGAAGAGGAAGGGACCATGGAAACTTGGCTTGGAGGCAAGAGTACAGGGAGGCTAAAGAGAGGACTAAGAACATCTGCTCTTTGTTCTGCCATTAAGTAGCAGGTGTCTTGTAGCTCACTGTCCCCTCACCACAGACTTCTCAACTGACCCTTCTGTAAGGCCTGTGGAAACTGCCAGGCCACAAAAATAAAGCATAAAATGTCTTTGAGTGAAGAAGCCAAAAGATGGGGCATCTCAATTCTAGCAGGCTAAGCAGAAATTATGACTTGTTTGTAGAGGTTAGGAAAATAAAAGACTTAGGTCTAGCCTGGCTGCAGTGAATAAGCAAGCAAGGGGGTAAAATAGCAGACAGCCAGAAGAGGAACCTCGACCACACCGTAGACTTCTCCAGGGCAGGGCCATACTTGTTCAGTCTAGGGACTTTAGACACCAACCCACAGCCTGCCACGTGGTAGGTGCTCTGTAAAGAATGACAACATCCAACTGCTGTGTGGCATCGTCTGTAGGGTGATCAGGGAATGGGTGAAGGACTGCTGGGAGAAAAGGGAGCTATAAGATTGGATTGGCTACCTGACCTCAGGCACCAAGATTTCTCTGGTTAGAATGTAATTTCCTGGCTTTCACCCAACGAATCGCACAGACTGTTTGGTACCAAGCTTTCACACACACACATTTTATAACATCTACACACTGTAACCCATGTTACTTGAACAAGGCCCCTGGTATAACCACTGTTTTCTGCCTCAACCACTGCCTTTCTCACCCTTATACTCTGGGAGATCTCTGTCCATCCTGCATTCTAATTGCTGAGACTCTTTACCTCTTCATCTCTCCCTGCAGCTTTGAACTTTGGGCTTCTCCACTTGGTAACTCCCAGACTCCTTCTTATCAAGATTTCCCAAACTGACCTCCTCAAATTCTCCCAAGCCCTCCTCCTCCTCCTAGAGCCCCTCTTAATTAATTGCTCTGATCCCCTGAGATACCTTCTCTCTTTCCTCATCTCATGTCTAATTAACAGCATCCTGTCAATTTTTTGCCCTAAATATTTCCTGAATCCATTTCCTGCTCAGCAGGCCTGCATACACTGCCCTGGCTCTGGCCCTTGTCGCCTCTTGCTGGTACTGTCCCACTAGCCTACCACCTGGTCCCCTGCCTCAGGTCTTAGCCTCTTCCTGTCTATCGTCTTTGCTGCTGCCAGAGGGACCCTATTTAAAATGCAAATCCGGCTCCCGAGTCCCCCTGCTCCTGTCTCCTCCAGGGTAAGTATAAGCTCCTTACAAGCACATGAGGTCTTTCCTGCCTGCCTACCTTCTCGGCTCCACTCCTGCTGTTCCTTGACTGATACTTAACGCCCTGGAGGTATTGAATGGTCTTGGGTTTGTTCTCTGTACACACTTTGTTGTTTTAAGTCTCTTGGCCTCTTTTTAAGCCAGACTGCCCTCTCGTCAGCTGCTTTTTTGGCCTGGGCATCTTCTACTTACTCTGTGGCTCTCAGCTGTAGCGCCATCTCTTCTGAGTGGGGCCGAGCGTTCCTCCTCTGAGGCCCCACTGCACCTGTGCATATTCCTCAGTGATATTTAAATAAATCTCTTTACCCTTCCGCCAGCCTCACCAGGCTATAAACCATTCAAGGACAGGGATCTTTTGTATTCATCTTATTATCTCTGGCACCCAGCATAGCACCTGCTGCATAGAAGATGC
This sequence comes from Panthera pardus, assembly GCF_024362965.1. Classification (NCBI taxonomy): domain Eukaryota; kingdom Metazoa; phylum Chordata; class Mammalia; order Carnivora; family Felidae; genus Panthera; species Panthera pardus. Next base: position 106,056,036 of record NW_026526721.1, read on the forward strand.
TCAGTAAATATTTGTTGGGCTGACCAGATCTGACTGTGCAGTTTCCCTTGTCTTTCCTAACTCTGATTTACCAGCCTTCAATGACAAGTCAGACTGAGGTGGAGGTTTTCTTTTGGAGCCTAAAATTGGTACATTTGTCATTGTACACTTAACCAAAAAAGAAAAAAAAAATCAACTTTGATGTTTTTGGAGGCTACGTTTGAAGTTGAAAGGTTGACGTATGCATCGTGATATAAAGTAGTGGTCTTTTCAAATGATTTTGCTTCAACCTTCCCAATAAAACAAATGAACTGTGTTCATGGGATTTCGATGTGCTGGTTTTTCTTTGACACTAAAATGAAATGAATGTGCAAAGGCACAAAAACAGTATGTATCCTCAATTGAATAAAAGCTCACCTTTATCTCCCTTTGACCCTTTTATTTTCACAATACTAAAGAAATATTAAAAATGGTTGGGGCTGGCGAATTTTAGAAAAGCCATCAGTTCCCACTCACTTTGCACCCGGTTGCCCTCCTGTAACCTTGAGCCCCTCTTCCTTTCCCCTCTGCAAACACTTCCCAGAATTGGCTTCCTTGTGCTTTCTGAAGCCCACAGTCGACATCCACACAATGGAAAGCCCTCTGCTACATGATCTTTTCTTGGAATCCAGTCCCCCGGGGCTTGTGTGGGCTTGATCTCATCATCGATCAAGGTCTCTAGGGGAGAGCCGCCACAGAAATGGTCTGCAGGAACCCTGGTTTGCCTCCCTGCCAGACCAGACAAGAGGGGCTTTGAGCAAAGGCACCTCCAGGTTCTAACCCCAGGAAAGTGGCCCTGGGGGATGTGTGTTGGGGGGGGTGCCATTTGGTGGTGTGGAAGGAAGCACAGAGAAAGCACCCCTCTTTGACTATATTCTCTTCACTGTATTTCTTTCACACTGTTTTATCTCAGGATCACAGTCAATAAGCACCATGGCCACCTATTACCTAAAAATTGTTGAAAAGGTACTACTTTTGGAGAATAAGCTCAAGGGAAAACCAGTGACCCCCTTGCTTCCCTCTAGATTTGCTAAGGGGCTGGGAGATTAGGCTTTGGGTGTAGGTTCGTGTGACTGTGTGTGAATGTGTGGGTCTGTGTATGTGTGTTTATATGAAAGTATGCATGGGTTTGCAAGTGTGAGTTTGTGAATGTTTGGAAATACATGTGTTCAGGCTTACTTATGTGTGAGTGTGTGGCTACATGTGTGTTTATGAGTGTCTGTCTGCCTGTGTGTTTGGAGATAACAGTGTCTTGAGAAGAAACCCCCTCCCTCCACCTCCAATTGTTTTCCTTCCACAACATTCTACGGCAGCAACACCGCATGACTAACGCCCTCGTGATCCCTATCACACCCCACCGGGTCATCCAGATACATCTACACCCAGGAACAAACCACATGCTTTTGACTTCCACTTCTAACCATGTTTTGCCGTCTCCAAGCTCCTCTTGTAGACATGTGCTAGAGCAATGCCTCTGGTCTTGAAATGAGTTATTAATGACAGGAACCAGGAAGAAAGGAAGTATCTAGGTACAAGACCTGGAAAGCCACTTTAAGGAGTAAGAAGGCTTAAAATAGTAGGTAGGCTGTAGGGCTTGGGGAAAGTCTCTGGGTGCAAGAGATGGTAGCTGAAATTTTTATAAATGTCTTGTAGCCATAGGTCTGAGTGTGTGTGTGTGGGGGGGGGGGGGGGGAGGGGGTCCTTAAAGACAGGCACTGACCAGAGCAAGATACACTTGCTAAACAGGTGGGAGGGTGTGTTTCCAAACAATATTCCACAGCAATATCTTCCCTCCTATTTTTTTTTTTTTTTTTGCAATATGACCTTGTCATTTGTCTCTTTATCCTCCCTTTGAATCTGGGCTGAGCTGTGATCTATTTTGACCAAAGTAATGTGACAAAAGTGACACCATGTAACTTTTGAGGCAAGGCCTTAAGAGATCTGCCATTTACATCTTCACCTCTTGGAGCCCAGACTCTATGCTGTGAGAAGCCCAAGTCATGTGGAGAGGCCAGTGTGGAGAACTGAGGCACCCCATCAACAGGTCACACTGGCTTCCAGATGACATCCAGCACCACCCACCTGCCACCTGAGTCAGCCATTTTCATGCTCCAGCCCAGCTGACTCTCTGCAAGACTGTGGCCACAACCAGTACTATCTGGAACAGAAGAATAGCCCAGCTGAGCCCAGTCAATCCACAAAATTATGAGCAATACTAAATGGTCGTTGTTCCTTGAAGACACTAATTTTTTTTAATGTTTATTTATTTTTGAGAGAGAGAGAGAAAGAGAGAGAGAGAGAGAGAGAGAGAGAGCGAGCCGGGGAGGGGCAGAGAGAGAGGGAGACACAGAATCTGAAGCAGGCTCCAGGCTCTGAGCTGTCAGCACAGAGCCCAATGCGGGGCTCAAACCCACAAACCGTGAGATCATGACCTGAGCTGAAGTTGGATGCTTAACTGACTGAGCCACCCAGATGCCCCGAGAAGACACTAATTTTTGAGGTGGTTTGTTAGGCAACAACAGATAGCAAGTTTATTAGGTGAGTTGCTGTCGTAGATTGAGCTGGGTAGAAAACAGGCTTTCTCCACAGTTACCAGAGAGTGAGCAAGAATTAAGTTATGCAGAAGGCAAATGATTGGAGAAGGCACATTTCATTCATGTTTTTCTTGATGGGAAAGCAGTCTTCAACTCAAACTCTCCTATGATACAAAATAGCATAGTGGTCATTTCTGAGCAATGGCTGCTTACCTATATTAAACATTTCTGCAATGAACATTTATTATCTCTGTAACGAGATAAAGTATTATTAAAAACAGTTAATGGGCTTCTTATTTAGCTTTTCTGTAATGGAATAGTACCTTAAGGCATGCTGCACCTCATACTGTGAGGAAGGCAGGGGAAGTTTCTTCTCTGACAGCATTAGCTTTTATTTAATTATTAGAAGGTTCTAATGAGGATCTCATTTGCCTAGCTTTTGATACTCAAAAATTCTTTTTACTCAGAGTGAATAGACTTAAATTACATTTTGTCAGCCTGAAATGTGAAATCCTCCTTTTGAGTCAGCTTTAGTTAGATCATAGATTTAGATGGGTTCAGAGAGAACAGCTCATGGGCCGGCAGGATGCAAGGAACAGTGTATTATCTTCTTTCTACTTTTAGTCATTTACTACCAATATCTGTGTCAGCGAATGCCGATACATAGGCTTCTCCTCTCTTTGTGGAACATGCCTAAAATGGTTTTGCAGCCACTGGCAGGTATGTTGGGCCCATATGTCAGGTTCTGGCTAATGGCAGGCCCATTGAGACTTGCTCCCATCCTCCTTCTCTTTCCCAGTTTCTTGGAAGTCACATGATGAATATGGTAGCACCATCAGAGGGAAGAGGGTCTCTGAATGACCAGGTAGAGCATGCCAACACAGCCACCCACCTCAATAACCTACAGTGGACAGTGACTTGAGTGTGAAATAGCTCTTTGTTATGTTAAGCCACTGAGAATTTCTTGTTATTCTCTGAGTAATACATATTTACAATTGTAAAGTGCTTTATGCGTTTTCATAGACATCATCTCACTTGACACCCACAATGGCTCTGTGATCTAGGAAGGATGAATATTGTACCCATTTTACAGAGGAGAAAACTGAAACACAGAGAAGTAGATTCCTTGCTCAATGTTGTCTTGTCAGTAAATGGCAGGATATGGACTTGCCTTCAAGTTTAATGCTGTTTTTGTATTGCCCTATTGCCTTTCTCTAACTCAGGTCTGGTTTCCTATGTGAATTTCATTTTGACTCTAGTCTCTAGAGCTAAACATCACAGAGCACTGCTTCACCTTCCTCCTTTCCCATGAAGGAAGTCAAACTAAAGCAATTCCTCTTTGTAAAGTCAAAGTAAATTTGGCAATCATTTCCATGTGCTCCTCCAAGTAACTCAAGCAATGAATAAAATGGATTGTTTATGCCAGCATTTCCCAAAATGTGGTCTGGTAACCCTAATGCTGAGAGATGGCTAGTGTAAAAAGAACTTCTGATCAAACACTTCAGTTCAGTTCTGGATACTATATCCATTTTGGAGACAAATAGTACTAGGATGTAAAGGTTCTGAGAAGTCCTGCAGTTAAAGCATCTATTCTGTAGTATGATGCTTCTAAATATTATTCTGCAGAAGTTAGTTTTGGTAACTCTGGTTTAGATATTTAATTCCCTGAATATAAGGAATGGGATTAAAAAACATTTTGTAGTTCTCTTTGTTCCACGACTGCAGTATATTATGTTTCTCTTTTTTCTCTTTCCATTCTCATTGTTTCTCTTAATTATTCTCTAACCAAACTAATTTTTTTTTTGAAAGAAAGAGATAGAGAGTGGGGTGGTGCGGGGGGAAAGGGCATAGGGAGAGAGAGAATCCCAAGCAATCTCCATGCTCAGTGCAGAGCCTATGTGGGACTCAATCCCACAACCCTGAGATCATGACCTGAGTTGACATCAAGTCAGATGTTCAGAGGACTGAGTCATTCAGGCACCCCTCTAACCAAACTATTTTTAACCAAATTCCTATGTTCTTTCTCTTCCTCTTTCTCCTTTTCTTTTTTCTCCCTCTCTCCTCCCCTTTTCTTCTCTTCCCATTTCCCATTCCTCTTTCTTCTTCTGCTTCTTCTGATCTGTCATTGTTGTCTTCATTTTCTAAAATGGGCTCCTGTCATAATCTGTTCAGGTGGCTATAATAAGAAATCACAGACCTGGTGATTTACAAACCACGGAAATTTATTTCTCACTGTTCTGGGAGCTGGAATCTGAGATCAGGGTGCTGGCATGATTGAGTGAAGGCCTTCATCCAGGTCTCTGACTTCTGTTGCATCCTCACAAGGTGGAAGTGGCTAGGGAGCCCCTCAGGCCTCATTTATGAGGAAACTAATCCCATTCAGGAGGGCTCTGGATTTCAACCTATGAACTGGGGCAGAGTGGCAGGGGGAAGGAGGTGGGCACATTCAGAGCATAGCAGCTCTCTACTGTAGTTGACTGGAGAATGCTGTGGACAAAAACCATCTGACTTTCAGCAACCATTTGACAAAATGTGTCACATTATCCTGGACACAAAATGGATAAATGTAGGTTAAATGGATCATGGTAACTGATAGACCATAGGGGAGGTAGGTATGGTGACCTTTGGCCCCACCTGACCCAGCAATTTTAGCAGTGATTGGATGAGCACGTTAACAGTAAGTTGATTGGATTTATGAATGATGTGGAGATGGGAGGTCTGGATAAATATACTGCATGCCAGGATCAGGATCCTTTAAAATCTCAGACAAGACTGAATTTAAGAAGACATCATTTAACAGGGATAAATTTAGAGTTATGCTCTTAAATCTAGAAACTTGACTGTATAACTGTAGTATCAGATGACATGACTGAGTATAACCAAATATAAAAAAGTCCTAGGGTTTCTAATTTGGTTGTACATTCAATATATAATCTTGTGGCTTCCATTTAAAAATGACAAAGTCAAACATTTTAAGTCAAAACCCACCTAAAAATTAAAAGAAAAAGAAAAAAGAGACAAAGAGAAAAAAAATATTTTTATTCAATGAAACCAAAGAAAAATGGCACAACCCAAGCCACAAAGCAGGAAGCACACATGGTGAATGCTGTGGCTTCCAGGCTGAGATGTGAGAGCTTGCTGAGCATAGAAATATGGATCCTTGGATTTTTTTCCCCCTGGATTGTTTCTGGATTAAGATCTAGGATTAATGTGCCATAAGTCTGACAGATGTGGATAACAATGCTTTTGGGAATAAAGATTGGCCAACGGAGAGGTTAAAAAGACTTCTGGAAAGACTTCATTCCACCCATTGAAAGAAGGGAAAGATTTGAAGGAGAAACTTTGTGAACATGCTATTTCTAATGTCTATCGCAATGCAGTTTGCTGTGAGAAAGAATGCTGGAGGGGAAGGGGGAAGGGTGAAAGGAGAAGGTAAGAGAGGAAACTGGTAATTGCCAGATCAGAACCCAGAGAGCCTCTCACCTAACTGTTTTACTGTGAACCTCACTAACCACTTGAAGTCCAAAACAGTGAGGCGGAATGACCCCAGGACAGCAAAAATAATAGATTTGGTAAACTTTGTCAAAGATAAAGTTTATAATCAGTTTGTTGCAGGTAACTGTAGTGTTATTTACTTCTTCCTTTAATGGAATTATATTTCCATGCTCTTTCACGGATCATGGTGACAGTGTAGTTCTCATTCTTTGACTCTGAGCTTGGGCCTGTGACTTACTTGGGCCAATGAGATATTAGCAAACATGACACAAACAGAGTGTCGAAATGTGCTTCCATAGTCTGGCTGGCCCTGTTGTGCTCCTGTGATTGCCGTGAGAAAAGCAGGCCCCCGGGAGCTACTTCCTCTTCACCTGACCCTAAAGTGAGATGGAAAAGACATTAACCTTACAGGAAACATGAAGGCAAGCCCAGCTGAAGCAGAGCTTTCCCAGTCAACTCATAAACTAATGAACAAGTATTTTGTAAAATGGTGAATTTGGGGGGGGGGTGTTAAATCTCTTTAATGCTGTGATAGATGAGTAAATACAACCATAATAATTGGCAAGGGCTCTGAACGCTCTAGTTTATCCATCTGTCTTCTACTTCACCAATTCTATGATGTTCTCAAGCAGGTAGTGACTCTTTTAGGAAATAAGCAGAATGGTGGGAACTCTGTATGAAAATCTGTAAAAGAAAATGAGGGGGGACACCTGGGTGGCTCAGTCGGTTAAGCGTCCCACTTCGGCTCAGCTCATGATCTTGCATTTGTGGGTTTGAGCCCCACATTGGACTCTGTGCTGACAGCTCAGAGCCTGGAGACTGCTTTGGATTCTGTGTCTCCCTCTCTCTCTGTTCCTCCCCCTCTCTCTCTATTCCTCCCTCCCCCATTCCTCCCCCTCTCTCTCCCTCTGTCTTTCTGTCTCAAAAATAAACATTTAAAAAAGAAAATGAGGAAAGGAACATAAACAAAAGGAACATAAGGAGTATACATCCATATGAGGAATTATTCACAAAACATAAAGGAAGATTTTAAATAGGTCTCCATATTTTAAAGAAATTACAGGGGTGCCTGGGTGCTCAGTTGGTTAAGCAATCGACTCTTGATTTTGGCTCAGGTCATGATCTCTCTGCTTCTTGAGTTTGAGCCCCACATCGGGGTCCATGCACTGACAGTGTAGAGACTGCTTGGGATTCCCTCTCTCTCCCTCTCTCTGCCCCTCCTGTGTACCCCCTCTCTTTCTCTCAAAATAAATAAATAAAGTTTAAAAAAAAGAACTTATATATAACATGATCTTTTATAAAGTAGTATGAAAAGTGATACAGGACTGAAAGAAGAGATCATGGATCCTATCAATGGAAAGAGATAAAAAAAAGAAAATAAAGAAAAATAGAAAAAAATTATGAGATGAAAATCTCATTACATGCCACATGAACTAGAATGAATTGACCAAAAAGCAGGGTAACATTATATATAGGCTTGAGAAGATGAAGTACAAAGGAAGTAAGTATAAAATTGATTACTAAGAAAAGGATAAATGGAAATTCAACAAAGGAACAAAGGAAATTAAACATGTACATAATTGATATTCCTAAAAATGATAGAAAAGATATTTGAAGATATTATAGAAGAAAACTCTTCCTAACTCAAGGCAGACATAAATCAGTAAATCAGAACGCAGCATATCCCAGGAAAAATCAATTCAGAACATTCATACCAAAAAATTACAGTGAATTTACCACAATTCAGGGATAAATAGCCATTTGGAGAATGAGGCTTAAAAAAAAAGAGAAATATATAAAAGGCATTAAATAAGGGCTGACTAGAGGATGTCTAATAGTTTTGCTAAATCCTTGGCTTCAATTTTGAGCTTTGGAGTTTAAATTGCCATCTAATAAAATATAAGCCAATCTTAAAAAAAATCCCCTTGGAAGCTATAAAAATGATTTTGTGTTCATTTGTAAATAAGTGTGGAAAAATCGGAAACATTTGAAAGAGAAGTATGTGAAGGAAAACTTACCCTACCAGATATTAAAATATAAAATTAGAATACTAAAAATAGTGAGATCCTGGTGCCAGGAGAGGCAAACAGAAGAACTCCTGTATAGAAGAGAAATACCTGAAATTCCATCCCTACTCATAACTGCTTGAAGATAACCTAGGCATCCTTCAAGTTTTAAATCAAAGATCATCTCCTCTGGAAAGCATTCTTTTTTTCCCTATATTTTCATTGCACCTTTTATACACATTCTTATTTGCTTTAGTCATCTGTCTAGATTGTAAAGTTCCTGAAGGAAGAAACCATGCTTTTTAACTTGTATCACCAGTGCATGTACAGTTGATACCTCAACAATCCGGGTTTGAACTGCATGGGTCTACTTTTATGCAAAATTTTCAACACATATAGTAATGTACTATAAATATATTTTATCTTCCTAATGATTTTCTTTTCTTTTCTTTTTTAATGTTTATTTATTTATTTTTGAGAGAGGGAGACACAGAGTGTGAGTGGGGGAGGGTCAGAGAGAGAGGGAGACACAGAATCTGAAGCGGGCTCCAGGCTCTGAGCTGTCAACACAGAGCCTGACGTGGGGCTCGAAGTCACAAACAATGAGATCAGACCTGAGTCAGAGTTGGACACTTTGGGGTGCCAGCCAGTCATCCCTCCTAATGATTTTCTTAATGACACTTTCTTTTCTCTAGCTTACTTTATTGTAAGAGTACAGTATACAATACATGTAACATACAAAATATATGTTGATTGTTTATGTTACCAGTAAGGCTCCTGGTCAACAGCAGGCTATTAATAGTTTAAGTTTTGAGGCAAAATTATACATGAAGTTTTGATTGCATGGGAGTCAGTACCCCTAACCCCCCTCATTGTTCAAGGATCAACTGTATTAGTTCAATGCCTAGCACATTGAACTAATACCCAACATTTATTGAATGAATGAAAGAAGTAGTAAGAAAGTAGAAGAAAGTTAGTAGTAATGACAGAAGTAGAAGAAAGTCACCTTGAATTATATAGACCTACTTAGAAGATTAAGAGTGAGATCATTAACTTTTTTTTAGTCTTTAAAAAAATGTTTATTTATTTAGAGAGAGAGAGAGAGCATGAGCAGAGGAGGTGGGAGAGAGAGAGAGAGAGAGAGAGAGAGAGAGAGAGAGAATATCCCAAGCAAGTTGTGCACTGTCTGCACAGAGCCTGGTGTGAGGCTCAATCTCACAAGCCAGGTGATCATGACCTGAGCCAAAATCAAGAGTCAATGCTTAACCAACTGAGCCACCCAGGTGCCCCAAGAATGGGATCATTAACTTGAAAGCCACAATTTTACATGAATTTTGCAACTATGTGAGGTTTCCTGAGAGAAAAAAATAATGAGTTACTTATTAAGTTTGCTGGATTGTTTGTTGGAAGCAGCACCAATTTCCCTCTTCTGTGTTCTTTTTTTGAATTGTAGGTGCTGGAAACCTGGAAACTTCTTTTTCCAGAATTATTGTAGCAGGTTCCAGGTTAGAGTTCACCAAAGAGAAGTATGAGATTTGGAAGGCAGAAGATAGGCAGAAGCTCCTATTGCTTCTGTGGCAGAAGTAGTAGCCTTTGTCAGATGATAACCATGAGGTTTTACCATTGGCATACAGATAACTCTTGTAAATCACACACTTTGGTGTTGTAGGCTGCTGGTGTTTTTGGTGGCTGTTTCCTACATCCTACACTTTCCTGATTTCTGTATGTCAAGGATTTAATAAGCCTCTAATTCCGTGAATTAGCTGCCTTCCAGCTTGGAACACCCAGAATGACTTCCTTTCACCTACTGAATTCTAACTGACCTACTACAGAATTAAATAGATTACATGTTTTGATACATGTTAATTTATGGAAACCTTCAGTTTTTACGTACATTATAGTGAATGTTTGATTTCTTTTTTTTAGCTGCCCAGCCATCATTTCCCCTATTAACAACATTTTGATTTTCTTTTTGAGGATAAACATTCTTATGCTGTGTGTAGTTTTATTAGGATGGTAAATTAGGAGTCCTGTTCTACTTGGTAGGCTGAAGAAAACTCAGGAGTTTCTTTCTCTCAGATTCCGTGTACCTAGTTTGGCCACGTGACCTAAGCTTAGCAATCAGCAATCAGATTTATTCTTTGGACTTTAAACCTTGTGGAGAATAACTGAAGGCCCAATACATTGCTGGAATGCATTTCTTTCAGCAGAAGTGTTCCTGTAAGGCTGCCTAGCCATTCTTTTTGCCACACTCCTTTAGAACTACTGATTCCTATACATTTTTAGCTATGTTGTTCAGCCTTCTTTTAGATCCTGCGAGCTTTCCCATATCATCACAATCACATCTATTTTTGTTTGTTATCCAAAGATAAACTCTGTTGCTTGCAATCATAGAAACTTGATATATTTATAACCTGGGAATGGCATAAATAGGCATTTAAATTTCATTTCTTGAACGTTGAACATTCTAGAAAAATACATCTTTAGATTATTTTCTCAATGAGAGGAATAACATATTTATTCATAGTCATATTCTTCCTTCCTATCTCATGTTTATAATATTGGTAAAATGTTAACGAAGTTAGTGATCTAAATTAGATTTAAACCCAGTAATCTAAATTTAATAAAATGTGCCATCACTGCTATTAGAAATGGCAAGGGATTTTGCAAAACACAAGAGAATATTTTATCGTCACAATTAGTGGTCTCAGTATTAGTGAGACCCTGAACCTGATAATTAATGTCTACTAATGCCACAGGTGAATTATGAAGGACCCATTTCACACACAGGAATAAATGAATAATCCCACTATAAAGCCATTAAAAATGGCTGCAAAGAGTATGGGTTAATAAAGTGCTCAATAAATAAATTAAGATACTGGCCATAAATTATTGTGTTCTGTCAACATCAAATTTGTTAACCACCGTAGAGCAGAGAGGATTTTTAGATTGAATTAGTGCTGTGGCTGAATTAATAGGAGGGAAGAGAGAGAGTGTGAGAGGGACCAGTGCTTCTGCATGAGGAAAATCACCTCAGTGAGTTAGAGCTTGTGTAGTTATGAAAAGTAAAGCGTATCAATCAGCATGGGTTAAGTTATGCTGCTATAACAAAACCCCAAAGTTTCAGTGACCTAAAACAATGCAAGTTTACTTCTTTCATATGTCATATGTCCAGTGCCAGTTAGCAGGATGCTTCTTGTCCTGGTGGTCCTCATTTTTGGACCCAGGATGATAGAGCCATCATCTGGAGTATTGCCAGTTATCATAGCAGAGAGGAAAAATGAAATCTCTGGGGAATGATTTTAGGAATGAAAAGCACAATTCAGACATGACCTGTCATTTCTGCTCCCAAGTTATTGGTCAGAACTACTCATTGGCACCACCCAACACAAGGGGCTGGGAAGTACAATCTTACCATGTACTCAGAAAGAAGTTAGGTCAAAATATTTGATGAATAGATTAACACCTGTAGTTTAATATGAAAGAAAGTGGCAGGTCGCTTAATCTGAAATGACTTGAAAAATTTCTGGTTGGAATTTAAATGCTTCAGCATGTTAACTCCTGGCAACAAGGAGTGTAACTTAAAATTTGTACTCAGCAGATAAAGCATGAGAAGGGTCTTACAATTTTTTCCTTTCTATGTCCTAATCATCATTCAGGCCTCATCTTTTTCTACCAAAAATATCTTAACGCCTTTCCACACAGAATCTTAAAAATGCAGTCCAATAACCTTAGGTGGTAGCATTCAGCATTTTTATATTTTGGGGAATGAGGGTATTGAGTGAGGGAACTGCTTAAAATCTTCTTATGAATATTAAACAGAAATCCATTAGCAAATATTTTGTTCTGTGTCTTCTTTAGGTTTCTGGTCACATGGGTGATATTTACAGTTTTGTTTTTTTTTGGCAATGTAGAGTGCTTGACATTATTTGCATAACAGTGCTATTTCAGGAGTCTCGTTGTATTTTTACCCACTCATTCATCCATTCCCCTTTAATTTTATTTATTTTTTACTCCCAGGAAGGAAAATGTTGACAAACCCCGAGGCACTCTTCTGGTTACTAGGCTGTGGATGGTCTCCAGCAAAAAGCTACTTGAAAAGAGCTCTTGGTACCTCTCCTTAAAACCACAGCAGCAGAAAGATTTGCATGGTGATATTACATTTCAGTCTTACTTCTTTGAGTGCCACGGCAAACCAGCTTGCTGGAGTTGTCGTTAAAGTTCATGAAAGGGGTGTTGCTGCGTATTAGATGCCTAGACTGAAGTAAGCATTAAGAAATATACTGGATTTTAACCTTAAAGTCTGTACTCTTAAGAAAAGATATAGAGTACATTACAGACTAGGGTAATAAACAGAATAATTCATGACTCCCTGAGGGGGTTGGGCTTTTTTTCCAGGGGGCAAGTGAACAGGAACAAAATGCCTCTCAAGTCCTTGAGGGAAGAATGTATTGTGTAGCTAATTCTCATGGGCACAACTACTACTTTATTCAATGGGAAATTGTATTTTTTTATTCAACATCTGTTTTATCACTTTTCTCCCCTTAATCATCTCTTTTTTCAACATTGCAGACCATTTAATCATATTCCAAGCATGGAAAAACAATTGCTGGTGATCAATGATTTGTATCCTCTCTGTCTTGATCAGCAGAGGGAAATTCATAATAAACTAGTTCACGGAGGCATTAGGACATTATTCTAACAGGTTACTGGGTGCTGGGATAGTGTAGATGCATCACAGTGCAGGAAAAAGTGAGCTTTTGGTATTTTGAAACCATTTCTAGTGTATGTAGGGAAAAAATTTCAGTAGATTTGTTGAAAATGTTTCAGTCTTGGCCTTCAGAGCAAAGGGTGCAAATTGGTGCAGAATGATGGTCATATTCATGGTAGTGACCAATGATTTAATACTTACTCAATACCAGATACTCTGCTAAAATGCTGCTCCTCTGTTACCTTTATTTTGTGAGGAATATTTTATTATTCCCAATTTACAGATGAGAAAACTGAAATCTAAGGGCATCAGGTAAATTGCCTGAAGTTATGCCGCTAGTGAATAACTGATTTTTGAGTTCTGTCCTTTATAAGTCTAAAGCTGCTTTCTTTCCTGTGTTTCTCTTGTATTGCTCTGGAATCTCCAAAACGCAGTTTTGCGTGTGGCCTCTAGGTCCCTGAAACCGGATGGAATAATTAAACCAACACTGTTTAGTCCTTCCGTTCATAAGTCACATATTATTTCAGACCTTCAGATACCATCACTGGAGAGTGTCTGGCTCTGGGTCAGAAGGCAGGATTCTAACACTTGCCCTACCTCACGCTGATTCACTGGATTGCCTAACCAAGTCACCTTTCCCAGAGGGGACCTTCAGTGTTTTCACCTGAAAAATGGCACTCATGATTCTCGTCTGTCTCCCTGACAAGTGCAAATGAGGGAAAGTTCATGAAAATGTTTGAGAAGAACAAATTGCTATATAACTGAGGCATTAAATTTACGAATATTGGTTTGTTGAGGTACGGAAGCAGTGTCTAACCAGAAATTTCAGAATGATCCTCTATCTTAAGTTAATTCAAAGCCAACCAACCACAACAAACCAACAGACAACAGCAAATCCTTACAGTAGAAGGAAGATGATCTTGAGTGGCTGCCTAATGGTTCTGGCTCAGTCTATATTACCATTTTCCACTGTCCATACCAGTTATAATCTCCCAGACTTCACCTTCCAGTTTCTGTCTTCCCTTTGGGCATCATCTGATCTCTCAGGCTCTTTTGGACTCTGGGTATCTCATATACCCTTTGGGCTGTAGCTACATCAGAGTGGGTAAATATGATCAGCATTGTCCCTACTATTCTTGCTGGTAGGAAATGGAATTTCCAGACTTCCAGACTTCCCAGATAACAGTGATGTTTAGCCTTTTGTGTGGTGAATGAACATCTCTTGGAGAGGATATCTCTTCCTTAACATGGCATATCAGTTTCTCTCTAATATGTTTCTCTTGGATTCATCTTCTGCCATTTCCCACTTCTTACTTTCTGCTCCAGAAACACTGGACCACCTTTGATTCTTTCTATGCTACCTGTAACCTCTATGCGTTTGCTGCTTCCCTTGCCTGGAGGCCCCCTTTTTTGGAACAGCCCTTTTCGTCTCCTGGCTTACTCCTGGTTACTCTTCTGGATTTAGTTTCAGTATCACTTCTCTCAAGAAGGTGTTCTTTTTTATTTTTTTAAGTTTATTTATTTATTTTGAGAGAGACAGAGAGAGACAGAGACTATGAGTGGGAGAGGGGGAGAGAGCGGGAGACAGAGACTCTGAAGCAGGCTCTGTGCTGTCAATGCAGAGTCCAATGTGGGACTCAAACCCACAAACCGTGAGATCATGACCTGAGCAGAGATCAAGAGTCGAATGCCTAAATGACTAAACCACCCAGGTGCCCCATCTCAAGAAGATGTTCTTAATCCCCCACTTTCTCTGTGCCCTGCCACGGCTCTCTGAACATAAGTTCCTATATCTATCTCCATGGTACATTGAAATAATCTCTTTAAATTCTCTGTCTTCCTGGCTAAACTGTATGTTCCTTCAAAGAGGACAACATCTTTCTCATCTTATGTCCTTCACTTCTACAGCAGTATGTGATGTATAATAAGTGCTAAAAATGTTTGTTGCATGAAATCCTTTATTTAATTTGATATATTGAAATTAGAAAAATCTTTTTTGAACAAAGGTTTTGGGTGACCCTATGTCCAGCTGGTGAAAAGATTTATGTGAAGACAGTTATTTTCAGTGATTTCTTTCCTCTTCAGACTGTGCCACCTGCCCCCCCACCCCCCATCACCTGCTAAAGAAAGGATTGTTGTAAACCCCTTTCTGATTGGGAAGAGATGAAAGAACAGGATTTTTGAAATTATCAAACTAAAAAACCACACAAGCATAGAAATCTATCTAGGTGTAGTCTAAAATTAGGCATTCCTTGAAACTGAGAAAATGGGGCTGGTTATGACTTGAATTTGTCTATTATGGGACAGAGGATGAGAAACATGAATACTCAAAGAACTCACATAGTCTTCCTCATACAGATCTCCAGGGCCATTTCAACAGCCTAGAGCTTTTAGTCTGTCTTTGTGTCATACATTACAACTGTGTCTAAGCCAAACCCCTTTGCCTATATATCTATCCTATTTACTTATGAGTATACCAACATTTCTTCCTCTTATGCTTGGGTTCATAAGTTCTCCTTTTGGTTTCCTGGGTTTAAGGGCACATCTAGATAGAAGAAAACAAATTAAAATGATTATTTGGGTAAGTAAGTCCCCAAGCCTCTTGTCCTCAGTTGAAATGAAAGTGTTGGGTTGTGTTAGATGGGCTGGAATGAACCGGCTAATTGCTTAGACTCCTCACCAAGCTCTGTGTCCAGAAAGGTGCAGCTTAAAGTTTTTTGCATTAGACATTCATCCCTCCCTCTTCTTGCTCTTTGACTTTTGCTTCTTGTTCTGTGCGAGAGCTGCCTGCCTCCTCCCTTCCCCAAAACCATATTTCACACTTGAATACACTTTCTTCTCTGCTTTTAAAATTTTTTGGTAATCAGATGATGATTTTATAGTCCTGATTTATGTTTTAAAATTTACTTTTCATAAATATCCCAAATGAGATCTATTTGGCCCCTGCTGCAGACCAGATGCTGCTGGTCAGATCTGGCAGAGCTATTGATTTAATCCTGTACATTTTCATAATTGGTAGGAATCAGTTTTCCCTTTTATTCTAACATTACAGATTTGTAACAATATGTGAAACAGGCTTCATGCTTTCATGTATGGTATGGCCTTAATAAACATTTAGTAGTTTCCTGCAAGAGCATCAGATACATTAGGATGCAGGGTTTTCATTTTGTTTTCTGTTTTTAGTAAACGAATTGGGTTAATAGCAGAGATTGTTTAAAAAAAAAAAGCAGGGGAGGAGGGCGTGGGGAAACAAGAATGTATATTTTCTTTATTGAGTCTTTCCATTCTTGGTATGCATCTGACTTCTTTCCCATCTTTGAAATTCACTTTAAGATTCCATTCTCTTGGGAAGCTCATCATGAGCCTTATTAGGAATTTCCTAGGTTGAGGCAACTCCAACTTGTGCCTGATTTTAAAACAGAGTTTGAACCTTCAAGTTTATTTTGACTGGGTAGACTTTTCAATGAGTGTGGAGATGGGCTTCTCTTATGAAAATTTTAAACTGGATTTTACAGCCATTAGCTGCACAGAGAAGACCTACACTGAATCTTTGTTCTTCTACTCACTTGCAACGTGAACTCGGACCAACATCCGAATGGTTTGAACCTCAGTTTTCTCATCTGTGAAATGAAAATCCTAATTCTTAGCTCTGGTTTATCCTGAAGATTAAAATGAAGCTGAGGCAATTCATATATATGACAGTTCCTAACCCAGTGCTAATTTCATGGACACTCAAAAATATTAATTCCCTCCTATCTCCTCAGTGTCCCTTACTGATACTGAGCTTCACCTCCATGGAAACAATGTTGGCCTAATCATTGTTTACAATGCCTGCTGAGTGAGAGAGGCATGCTGCCACAGAAACAGGATCATTTCTAGGAGGTAAAACACCACCCTTTGAAACATTGTGTGCATTGGTTTTCCTCTCCAAATTGCAAGACCTCAGAAGGCTGGACTGTGAATTGACCTGAAATGTCACCCTGAAAAATCAGCTTGTAGTGTCAAACAAATGCAGAGTTTTAGGACTGGAAAGCAGTTTAGAGGTGGTTTAGACAGAAGCCCTCATTTTTAGCTGAGAAAATTCAGGGCCATAGAAGTGAATGAATTGCCTAAGGTTGGCTATATCAGCATTAGGTACTTTACATAGAAAAGAATTTTAAAAATAACAATAGGTAGTAGATAGGTCCTCCAAAAGGGCCAGAGACAGATTTGGGGGCTGTATGACCAGGAGCAATTCCCAAATTGCCCTGGTGGAGGGCCCCACTGGAGACCCAGCTGTTACTACCTCAGGACACAGGCATTATAGCTGACCTTACAGGAACCTAGCAGTGGCCTGTTCCTATTGCCATGACTGGAAACTGGATGACTTCCTACCAGGCTCCATCCCCTGTCAGTATGAGTTCCACATGGAGATGTCTTTTTTCTTATCTCTCTCTTCTCACTTGAAATATACATCATTTGATCAAGAGTATGTAATAGTCCCAAGCCTAGGCCATGGGAAGCAAGGAAAATCGGTTTCTGCCTTCTACCTTGGCAAGGTAGGCCTCCTAGGGTGGGAAATCCCCCAACTGGAAACCATGCTGGGCAGCTCAAATGCACATCAAATGTTTGTCACATTAGAAGATCCAGAACTGGGGCCAGGTGGCCATATGGTGCTTCTTTTACTATTCTGAAATTGTTCTTCATCAATATAGGGCCAACTCTGGTTTCAAATATGACATTCACATTTCAGGAAAAATATTAAATGTGTCAGGGCTCTCCAGGCCTCTTCTCTGGGCATCATTGAATATCTGTGGAATCTCAGGTTGTATATTAATCTCCTCAAATAGTATGTGTTGTTTGGGGGGATATTAAAATGCAAATATATTTAGATAAATGATCAGTGTTGCATATGAAATATGCCTGGGCTTTTATACAAGCCTTTCTATATAACAGCTTTCATATAGCCCAATCTTTTGATTTGTGTGGGTCAAAGGTAGGATTTATCTGCACAGATGGCTTGTTCTAAGGTGCCCTGCATTTTCTAGAAGTCAAGGAGAAAGGGAGGAGCCAATAAACACTGGGCCATCAAATCTAATGTTGAGCCAAGGTAGGTTACTAAATGCACAGTTTACTAGCACTTAGAGAAAAAGGCACTGATTGCTAGGACCTACATGAATTTGCGAAGGGGATCTTTGTGTGTTTAGACTTACTGGGGACAGCCTTAAGGTCTAGGTGAGATATGAGGTACATGTGTTATTTGTATTCTACTTCAGTTCCCATGATGACTTAAGCTTGAGAGTGAATAAGGATAGAGAGAAGGGAATGTAAAGGAAGAGAGAAAAGAGTAGACCCTCCAGAGTATTATTGAGCTCATGTATCAATTTGGAATGTGAGTATTAAAAACGTTAGAGCTGTGTATAGATGGGAATTTCTTCATTCTATAATCATTGTATATTTATTTTTTGCCAGGCATAAGAAACCAAACCTTTATTGTACCTTACTATGTACTAGAAACTATGGTAGGTTCTTTATACCATGTTCCCATTTGACCATCACAATCTTCCCAGGTAAAAATCATTACACCTTTCATAAGTCACAGTATACTTTTTTTTATAGATCACTAGATTATAGCAAATGGATTCTCACAAAGGTTAATGATTTGCCCAAGTTAAATTGCAGAGCTGTCACTGTGTTTCTAAAAGTGATCTCCCTGCCCCATGTCTCTGTCTCTTCATGAGTCCCAGAGAAAGAAGCTTGTTAAATGGCAACCAGGAGAAGGGGCCACATTGAAAATGGCATTTAATCTGGATCTTGAAGGAAGAGTAGGAGGTGTTCTATTTGAAGCACAGAGAACATGAGACATGAAGCCAGGGCCTTATATCTTAGGCTAAAGAGCTAAAGCTCTGCCCCAGGAAATGAGATTTAGTAAGCTGGCAAAGGATATGATCACATATTTTACATCGATATTTTACCTAGTAGCCAAATGAAATAAAAAGAATCCTACTTGAATTTTTTTAAGTTTATTTATTTTGAGATATAGAGATGAGAGAGAGAGAGAGAGAGAGAGAGAGAGAGAGAGAGAGAGAGAGAGAGAAATCCCAAGCAGGCTCTGCATGGTCAGCACAAGCCTGACTTGTGGTTCCATCACACAAACCATGAGATCATGACCTGAGCTGAAATAAAAAGTCAGATGCTTAACTGACTGAGTCACCCAGGTGCCCCAAAAGACTCCTATTTGGATCATGAATTAGAAATTCAAATTTTGATACAAAAACTATAGCCTGACATGCCATTGGCTAAACTGAGCACTGCTCCCTTTGCCAGTGGGGGAAAGGCCACATTGTCCTGCTTCCATTCCTCAGCTCCCCTCTGTTGCTTTTCAACACCCTACCTGTGTGCAAGATGGAAGCCAAGGAATAGAACAGAACTAGGAGGAACAGTGAAGTAATAATTATTAGTTAATCCATTTTGCGAACCTGGGCTTAATTAAAAAAAAATTTCCAGGTACTACATTTTCCCCGAGTTTGACATATTAACATCCTTAAAAATAACATGGAATCATTAAAAGGGAAAAAATGAACTTAGACTGATACCAGCTCTTAGTCAGTACAACAGTCCTGTGAAACGCAGGTAGAATGGCTTGTACTGTCTGGATTCTCAGTTCATCAAAATCTGCCCTGCACTGACATTATGCTCTTCTCATCACTCTTAGGAGCTAGGTCAGCATCCATGTCCGCCTCACGTTCTGGGTTAGACGAATGTGGGCTTACCTTTTAAAGGCGCCAGCTTTTCCCTGACTTCTCAGGGACTTTGTGACAATATTGCAAGCTTCATGGGCAATCCGTAGACTTATAATACCTTGGTTCTTCCTCTGTGGCTTGTAGCTTTTTTTTCTCCCTTTAAAAAGTAGAAGAGATGGATCTGACAAAACCCAAACCATTTTTTCCAGCTGTCTCAGAAAATAGTAAGGCTGCAATAGTGGATCTTCCAGACAGAGTCTTGGTCTGACATTCTTCCCCTGAGAACAAAGTCATTGATGCAACAATTTTCCCATGACTCTGTTTGCAGTATCTGTACACTTAGCATGCATGTATTGAAAAGTTCTTCTAAAAATAAAAAGACTAATCAGAATACTTGAAATTGTCTTGGCCATTCTTATTCCTGCTATAGTACATTTCTTTCATGTAGTTTTTGTGGGCATCACCTCTGAGAAAGCACAACGACCAAGTCCTCAACTCACAGATCGCCCTCCCATCTCTCCTGGCTGGGTCCTTTTGCATGCAGGCAGCAATTGGTGTGTGGCCACATTTTTCCTTCCTGGGTCTTGCTGTAGTAGAAAAATTCAGGAGCCTTCAAATTTTATTGGGGTGGCTCTTGGTTTCTCATCAAAGGTCTTGAAACTTATAATTCTGAGAACTACAGGCTTCTGGAAAGACTTGAATAAAAGAGTCTTTCTGAAGAGATAGTACCATACTAGTTTGGGTAAAGTATTTCAGCTGGACCACTTGCCAGAAAATTCCATGCCCAGTGGCAGAGTGGTGAATAGCCTCAGTTGGGAGTTAGGGAACTTTGGTCTAGGAACTTTGCCATTCATTAATTCTGTGAAGTGGGTTATTCTCACTTCTGGCTATTAATTTCTTTCTTCATATTGACCATATGGATCTTTATGTGAAAATTATTTGAAAATGCTACAGTAGTCCCCTCCCTCCCCCACTAACCCCAACTTATGCATGGTTTTGCTTTCCATGGTTTCAGTTACCCATAGTAAACCACATTCCAGAAACATACGATCCTTTTTCTGACATACATCAGAAGATCCATAGTAGCCTAACATTGCAATGTGAGGTAGATCACATTGTCTATGTCACTTACCTCACATTAATTCATCATGTAGGCATTTTAGCATCTCACATCATCTCAAGAAGAAGGAGGGTGAATAAATAAATAAATAAATAAATATATATCTATATAGAGAGACAGAGAGACAGAGACAGAGAGACAGAGAGAGACAGAGAGAGAGAGAGAGAGAGGAGAGGTATATATTTATACTATACTACACACACACACACACACACACACACACACACACATACACACACACATACATACATACAGAGAAGGAGAGAGAGAATTCCAAGCAGGCTCTACTCTGTCAACATGGAGTATGACATAGGGCTCAAACCCATGAACTGTGAGATCATGACCTAAGCTGAAACCAAGAGCCAGATGCTCAATGACTGAGCCACCCAGGCATCCCAGTACAATAAGATATTTAGAGGGAGGGAGGAAGAGGGAGAGAGAGAGGGAGAGGGAGTGAGAGACCACATTCACATACTTTTTATTACAATATATTGTTATAATTGTTCTCTTTTATTATTATTTTTTGTTGTTCATCTCTTACTGTGTCTAATTTATAAATTAAACTTTATGTATGTATAGGAGAAGATATATATATATAGGGCTCAGTACTAATTTGCGGTTCAGGCATTCACTGAGGTCTTGGAACTTATCCCCAGTGGATTATGGGGGACTACTGTATCTTATCTAATCCCTATGGAGGTAGGTGGTATCAGTCTTATTATCTTCATTTAATAGATGAAGAAACAAAGTCTTGAGTCTTATCCAAGTTTATGTGATCATTAAGAGGCCAAAAAAAAAAAAAAAAATGAAATCATCTGGTACCTGGGTGGCTCAGTTGGTTAAGAATCTGACTCTTGTTTTCAGTTCAGGTCACCATCTCACAGTTCATGGGCTTGAGCGTAGGGCCCTGTGCTGACAGTGTGGAGCCTGATTGGGATTCTCTCTCTCCCCCTCTCTCTGCCCCTCCCCTGCTCATACTCACACACTCTTTCTCTCTCTCAAAATAAGTAAATAACCCTTAAAAATTTGAAATCAGATTACCTGCTTTTTCCATTATTCCATTCACTCATTCATTCAAAAATTATTTATTGAGCACCTACTGTGTATATGAGGGTCTGAGGACAATACCATGGTGCATCAGGAATAGTTCCTCTCATGAGGAGCTTACAATTAAGAATCACACCAGACTGCCTTATAAAATCAGGAGGTGCATTAAATCAGGGCTTCGCAAATTTGCTTGCTCAAAAAAATCCCGTGTGGTGTTTGTAAACACATACAGATTCCAGGGTCCTGCTCCAGTCCTACAGAATCAGACTGACCAGGGCAAGGTGTCTTATAGTCTGTATACGTAACATGAGTCACCCAGTGATCCTTTTTTTTTTTTTTTTTTGGCAAAATACTCCAAATCTGGTCACACCAAAAATTGACTTTATTATAGCTTCAGAGGTGATGTTACTTCAGCCAAGAAAAACTTAGTATACTTCTCGAGCAGCTAGGTGTTTTAGATACTATAGGTGATGGATATAGTCTTGCTTTGGCCACTAGGAAGCCCACGACCAAATTTCTGATTCACTTCTAACAATTGTGCAGGTCCTTGGGCACATATTTCTCTGTACTCACTCCATTCCACTCTTCATTTTATGATCTTTCCTTTAGTGTCTTTACTGATTCTCCAATTGATCTGTTTAAACCATTATGCTATGGATATCTCCATAAATCTTTTTTGTTTGTCTTACATTTTTAACATTGCTTTATTCACCCAGTGATTCTTTTGAACAAAGCTTGAGAAGCCCTGGACTAAATGAGCTCCAAATTCTCTTCTTTTAGTGCAATGTTTCTGATCCCTGGCTTTGCTGAATCATCTAGGGGGTCTTTACAAATACCATTGCCTGGACCCCATCTGTAGAGACTGGGATGTGTGCAATTGGTCATTCTAATGTGCATCCAGAGTTGAGGGCCATTGTTTGTAGCCCACCATGCAAGGTCTCAAGCCCATTTGGGGAGAGTTGCTCCCTCTCAGATCAAGGGGAGCACCCTTAACCACAAATTACCACCAGAATGTGGATGTTGGAAGATGTTGGTAGTGCTGCAGCTCCTAAAGTAAACCAATTCTTATTCTTTAATTCATTAATGTAAGTTTCTAGCACACTAGGAACCAGCCTATATATGCTTTTTTGGTAATCAGCCTTTAGTAATCACTTCTTGATTTTATTTGATCAAGCTATTTAATCATTTAGATTGCCTCTGTCTAACCAATCTTCACCATAGTTGAGCCTGAGAACCCTCAGCCTACTTCTGAATAGGTATTACTGTAGTGGAGGTATGGCTATTAGGAAAAGTGGTGTTTGGACTTTCCTTCTTTTCAAATCCAGAAGGAGTCTGCTAGGGAATGGGGAATTTAATATTTAACTTTAGTATGTTTTGAAGGTAATTTGTAAACCCGATTCCATCAATAAAATTGCCTGCTCTGGTGACTGCTGCTTACACCTGTTGATATCCGATCTGTAAGTGACTCCCTGAGGTCATGGGGACCAACCTGCACCTGGCTCAGTGGCCAGGTGCTCCTGGAAGTGGCCTTTCTTGCGGGTAACACATTTGCTCTGGAATGTTAATCGCTTTTCACAGGGCTCAACATTTGGATCGCCTGGCCCAGTCAGGTACCTGGAATCACACTGCAGCCACCCTCAGGTTGGAACAGGAAGCAGGTCAGGAGCTCTGAGATGCTCTTGGGCTGTTGTTGACACGTGGTCATCTGATTGAGTGCCGTTCCTCCAAGTCCCCAAGGTTCTGAGCTTCCTCCTTCCCAGTTCTCTGGGAAATGGAGAAAACTGCCCATCCCCCTCCTATCTTCCTGTTCCTGTATTCAGGGGTAGGCCAAGCTGGATCTGACATGACTTGTCCCCTTTTTTCTCTCTATCAACACTAAGTGCTGTTAGGTTGTAAACCAGTAATGACAG
The DNA here is from genome assembly GCF_024362965.1 of Panthera pardus. Classification (NCBI taxonomy): domain Eukaryota; kingdom Metazoa; phylum Chordata; class Mammalia; order Carnivora; family Felidae; genus Panthera; species Panthera pardus. The sequence goes on from NW_026526721.1 coordinate 106,079,599, forward strand.
TGGTAACCACTGGTCCCAAAAGATTTTAAAAACCTTTTGTCCTTTAGGCTGGCAAGGAACTGAGGTAGCAACACTGAAAAGCCCCCCAGGTAGACTTCTATAACACAAATGCTTGTGGGTTGCTAAGTAAGTAGCCTGGCACATGCTTTTTTGTTTAAGTTAAAGGTTAGAGTGCTATAAACCTTGAAGCTTGTCAAGATTAAGTGGCATTGGGTAGAACATTGTGCTGTGAGCACCAGGCTCCAGTTATCGGGTCCAACTATGCTTTAGTGAAATGAGATTGTGTAGCTGGAGTTTCATTTGTGGGCTTGTAAGGGAAGGGTGCATGGCAGATGCTATGATTAAGATTTCATTTCCTGGTTGAAGCTACCACAGTGATCATAGCACCAGTAGGGGAAACTTGTATTTGCTGGCAGGGTTAAAGAGTGAGTGGTTCTGAGTTTAATACAAAGCCTTAAAATAAAAGAAACCGCTACGACCACCACAACAAAAACTCACTCAGGTTCATTAAGGAAGCTGTCTTTCACATTTCTGAAATGTAGCCTTAATCTTGTGTTAGTATCTTCTTACCTTGTTTAAAAGATACCAACGTTACCCTCTCACTTATTCTTTCATCCATGTATTTATTAAATTTTAGGTGCTGGAGATTCAGGAATGAACAAAACAGCAAAATCCTTGCTTTCATGGAGAGAGATGAACAATTTGTAAAAAAATAAATGAGTATGTCAGGTTGTGATAAGCACAAAGAAAAAAAGACAAAAGTAAGGGAAATAGAAGGTGATGGAGGAAGCTATCTGACAAAGGTCAGGGAAGGTCTGTCTGAAGAGGTGACATTTAAGCAGAGGCTTTAAGGAAGTAAGGAAATGCATCCTGTGGATGTCTGGGGGAAGAGCTTCCCAGGCAGAGGAAGTGGTGAAGTTAAGAGGCGTTAAGAGGAGAGAATCCTCGGCACATTGAGGAATAGCAAGGGGGCCAAAGTAGTGGGCCTGGAGCAGGCACAGGAGAAAGAGTCAAAGGTGTGGTTATAGAGGAGGAGATTGCACCTCTGGGAGGCTTTGAACAGACGAGCGACACGATCTTTCTGATGTTTTAAAATGTTCCTTCTGGCTGTGTGTGGGATTAGAAATGAAAGGTTAAGGATGGAGCTGATAGGAGGCTGTTGCAATAACATAGGTGAGAGATGATGGTGGCTTGGATTCTGTGATTTGGTGGAGATGGTAAAGAGTGGTTGGATTCTGGATAGATTTTAAAGGTAGAGTGGACACGGTTTGCTGATGAATTAGATGTAGGTGCACGAGAAAGAAAAGAGCCAAGGATGTTGCTAGGTGTTTAGCCTAGGCATCTGACCAAATACAAACCAAATATAACCCTGCCTTTTATTGAGATGGGGAAGATGAAGAGTAACGTGTGTGTGTGTGTGTGTGTGTGCGCGCGTGTGCACACGTGCACGTTGACTGGTTTTAGACATGTTAAGTTTGAGATGCTCAATAGACTTCCAGGTAAAGATGTTGCATAGGAAGTTGGAAAAAGGAGTCTGGAATTCAAGGGAGAGTTTGAGTCTAGAAGTACAGATTTGGGTGCTGCCAGCATAAAGACGGATATCTCAAGTCATGCGACCAGAAAAGGTCACCTGGGAAGTGAGTAAGTATAGAGAAGTCCAGGGCTTTTGCTGCGGAACACTGACACTTACAGGCTAAAGAGATGAGGAGGAGGCAGGGGCCTCAGAAGAGCTGCTGAGTGTGGTAGGAGAACCAGAACGGTGTTGCAGAAGCAAAGAGAAAATGTTCAACAGGGAGGAGGTGGCCCAGTGTGTTGCTAGGAGTAAGAGAAATACTGATAAAGCCCCACCAAACTTGGCAGTATGGAAGTCAATGTGGAGGGCTCTTGACAAAAGCAGTTTCATTATAGAGGAGAGGAGAGAGCCTTGGCGAAGTGGTTTCAAGTGAGCATGAGAGCAAAGTGGAATGAGAAGTAGAGTCAGTGAGAAGAAGTTGTGCTATAAAGCAAAGGCACACCAGGTAGTAGATGAGAGCTGTGAGGTGCAGGGAAAGTTTCTTCAACAAATGTTGAGTACCTCCTGCAGGCCAGTCACCAATTCTACCCTCATGGCCCCTGCAGTGGTGGGGTGGCCAAGCCAGTTCATCAGCCAGGAAGATTCAGAGTGTCCAGAACTGCAAAAAGGGTCCATCCAAACAGGCCACGGAGGGTTTTCCTTGTGTGAGCCAAGCCAGGGTGGATGACTGGTCTTCAAGAAGGGTATAAGACCTGCTGAGTGACCATATCCACTTAATTTAGCCTTCTGGGGCTTTGGCTACGACTAGGTAGTAATTTTTGTTTATTGGACAGTGTTACCTTCCTTTTGCTCTATGCTGCTAAAGAATACAGTTTCCCACCTTACCATAAAAGTGGCCTCTGCAGGACTTCCTAGCCTTTCCCTTTGTCACTTCCACTTTACACTTTTACACTTGAGACTTTCTGATACAGCAAACCTGAGCTACTTGGAATTCCCCTATATGCCATCACTATTCATGTGAGGCCTCCACATCTTTACACAGTGAGGCTATCTCTTTTGACTTTTGACTCTCCTCATCTTATCCTCTTACATCCATCTGGTGAACACCACTGGAAACTCTTATCCGACTTATGAGCAACTGACCTGAAGATATTTACACATTATTATTGATGCATTCTATTCATTGAGCACCCATAAGCATCAGTTATTCTGTCAAACATATTCCCCTATATTACCTTTTGTATGAGTCTTCCTCCAAATTCCTGTGTTGCTAAGGCAGAAGAGTGGGGGAGCTGACTTTGTAGGGAGGCCAAATCTGGAACCATCTCTTTTCTCTCTTTCCTCCCCTTCTTTCACCCTTCCCTCACTCAGACCATGGGTCATTTGCCCAGGGCCCATGAGTCCAGGCTTCCCTATGCACCATACCACTTACCCAGTCTTTCTCTCACCAACCTTACATCAAGTCTCCCTCCCCTTGGCGTGTCAGGGTGCTGGGTGGTAGATTGGGGCCTAAAGAGCCCATGGTCTACCTGATGTATTTGCAACCAGGCAGACTGGTTGCGGCAAATGCAGCCCTGAGCAGAGCTCATACTGGGAAGCTGAAAGCAGTGTTTGGGAGAGACTGGATGGGAAAGCTAAATCTAAAGGGGAAGGAATGTCAGTGGGAAGGGAACAGGTAGGAATGCAGCAACTACCCTGGAGACACTTTCCCAAAACCTGATGGGGTGTTTGCAGTGCCTCATTAATGGTTCTGAAGGGGTGTTGGGTGGTTGAGAAAAAGGCATCTGCTGACTTCTTCCCTAGTGGAGTCTCACTAGCTCATTACAGCTTAACTCTATTAGCTCTCCTGGAATAATCTTTTCAAGGAAAGTGCTTAAAGAGGGAAGAAGGATGCACAGTGGTGGAGTTTCAGGCAGGGGGTAATAGTCTGGGGGAATGAGAGTGGTGGGGTGACCTCCTCAAGACCCCCCAAATCAGACCAGATAGACATTTGCAATAGCAGACAAATAGGGAGAGCTGTAAGGGTGAGTATCGCAGTTGAGTTTACTGCTCTGACATTGCAGAAGGCCATGGAGAGATGCCAGAGTGAGAGCATGAGCTGGTTGTCCTCCATGTCCAGTTTCAGGATGCACACATATGACAGCTTCCTGGCTTCCTCCATTGAAGCCCTACCTTAAATTTGAGTAAAGCAGATCCCCTGGGCTGTAAGAGACCTAGACACTGACTTGTGGTGCAACCTCTGGAAATTCACTCAAGTGGGGCTTAGTTCCCTCATTCATTAGATGGAGTTAAGCTTGGCCCCTGCCTCATAGGGAAGTGGCCATCAAATGAAACAACATGTTAAATCACTTTGTAAAATGTAGATTTGTGCATAAATGTGAGGAGTTACCCTTCTATTGAGCTATGAACTCTTTAAGGCAGGAATCCTGTCCTGTTTCTTGTATTCCAAGCCCACTCTACGGTGCCTGACCGTGAAGGCTCCCTTTGGTAGAATGGATGGCTGGATGAATCCAAGGATTGCTGGCTGGTTGTGTGGGGCAGCCTTGAGCAGAGAATCCTACTGCACCTTGGCTGATTGACAACTGTACACATTTTCTCTTCCCCCTCACGGTTGACAGTTCCATGTTTTCCTCGTTTAAAACGCCATTTTGGAAATCTGTTCTCTCCCAGAGAATACATTAAGGTAACTTTGCTTATGGTAACCTCCTTCCCTCAAAGACTCATTATTTAAATTATTGCTCATTGTTAGCAGTCCTATTTCCCCTGGCAGCTGTGAGGTGTGATGACATTTTCAGGTTTCTCAAGCACCTTGGGAAGGATCATGCCAAGTCAGGTTGCTTCCGTTGATGTTGCAGCAACAGGGAATGATGGAAGGAGTTGCCCACCATCACATTAAGTGGATGAAAAGACAGAAGGTCAGAAGTCCCCACTGTGGGCTCTACGCTGGATAAAGCCTGTTTCTCGGCACTGCCCGAAAGAAAAAGAAAGCCAGAGGGTACCTGGTTATTGTCCCGTGATATAGTAAGCCCTAACTGTCAAGATTGGACCAGCCTGGCTTCTTTTGGGTTAAAGTATCAGGAATAAGAGGTCACAGGCAAGGTGGGAAGGAGAAAAGCAGAGAAAATCTGTCTGTGGCTTTTTAAAAAAAAGAAAGAAAAGTTCCTGCCTTTCTTTCCTGTGTGAGAAAAACTATTTAAACTGGCACAAAATATATTTAAGAAGCATATTCTTAGAGTTACTTAGAAAAATACCCTGTATATTCTGGCAGCAGCAAAATGTATCCTTAATAGAATTCATATGGGGCCTTCAATGATCACGATGTTTGGAGAGGAGCCAGATAGTAAGTAATTTAAACATCACAGGAAATTAAATTTTAGAATTCAATTTTGCATAAAGTTTTCTGTAATGAAAATGTCACACATAAATTATGAAGTCTGATTATATTCTTTTTTGACTTTTTAATAAAATAATAGAGGTACTTGACAGTCAAGAACAAATGCATATTTTATGTGAATAGTATTGCGTTCAACCAACGTCTTCTGGAAATAATGGAACAGATGTTAACACTGCTCTATCAGCTATCAGGTGCTCTGTTAAACAGCTCCAAACACAAGTATTTATTAAAAAATGCTAACGGGGTTGTCTTTTAGGGTTATCTAATTGTAGGCTTAAAATGTAGATGGTTAATGTAATTAATTATACATGTAGAATTATATAGTCAGGCTGTAATTTATTATATGTATGCATATATAAATTATATAATATTCTGTTGTAAATTAATTTAATATGGGCACAGGGAATGACTTCTTGAAAATATTAAATAGTTCATAATGTGGTTATAAATCAAAACTAATCTGAATTTCCACTTAATTTTGAATTTTGAGAAGGAGGATGCTTTAACTCACTGTAGGGGACTTTGGGGGTGCTGATTGTGTTTTAGATTAAATCCACAGCCTGTAATTATTTTTAATAATATTCAACTAAAAAAATGCCCCAAATAAAAAGCCTGAGCACTCTTAATTTGTTTAAGGCCAAGCAGCATTTTTCTTCAAAGGGTAAAATATAATGAACGTTTATTTTGAAAATTGACCTCCTCCATCATAACTCCAGGGCCCCAAGTGGGTCTTTCTTCAGGCTCACAATGAACTCTTGCTAACTGCAGTGATCATGACCCTGCTCTCTTTTAGGGGAGAGAAGTTCTGCCTATGGATGTCCTGTTAAATATTTCCTTCTTTGAATCCTGTTATGACTTCGCCTATAAGCTTTGCTTTGGGGGAGGGGTCTGCACACATTTAAAATTTTAAAAGCACAACAAAGCTTTCTAATCAGAGTCACCCAAAAATGTGGGCCAGGCTGTTTGTCCAGGAGCTTGTGTCTTCTTTTGGAAAGTAGGCCATGTCAGTTCACAGTGGAAGGAAGATGAAGACGATGCCTTATATGACTTCCAAGGCAGATTCTTCAGACATGGGCACCTTTTTGTTTTTATCTGCTTTTTTAAGAGAACAATGACTAGGGTGACCAACTCGTCCCAGTTTGCCCGGGACTCTCCTAGTTTTAGCACAGAAAGTTTCATGTCCTGGGAACCCTCCAAGTCCTGTGTAAACTGAGATAGTTGGTCACTCTATCTATGACCCACAAAAGCTTACAAACCAATACTTTAAAAAGCCTTAGGTACAAAAGCATATGCCGCCTCCACAAAGGTGGCATGAGGAGACAGAAGGTGCCTGTGTTCATTGAGGCTGGGCTTCTGCCCCTTGACTGTCACCATGTGCCAGGGAGCTGGCCCACGCCTTTACAAGTACTTAGATTTTGTAGTCTGGCCCGCGGTTGATCAGGCTCTAGTGCAAGATGGAAGGGAGCTTCTGGCTGTTTTGCATAAGACTTTATAGAAGCAAGTATGAATTTTCATTGAGCTAAGTCACTGGGATTTGGGGATTGGTCTGTTGTGGCGACTTGTGCCAATATAGAAACTATTGTCGTGAAGTGGGGTGCTGCCAATAGAAAAACCTAAAGGACATAGCATTGCTTTAGTCATCGAGGGTGGGTTGTGAGGAAACTAATAATGGAAACCGAAAGATGTTGATCCCTTATATTGTGGCTCAATATTTAGGTAAACTATTGCTTCTAATAGCTAGGTGGGCAGAGCACTTCCCTAATGAACTTGTAGTGCTATGAGAAGAGAGTAAGGAATCAGGACTTTAGTACTGTGAGATATTATTGGCTTTGTTTGGCAAGATATTACAAGGAAGAGATGAACTACGGACAGAAGTAATTTATAAGCCAGAAAAAAGGTAAAGAGAGAATTCAAAACTCAGGGCCTAGAAATTTGGAGAGTTCATTGTTTCTAGAACCCAAACAATAAGAGGTGGTATTTTATTTTATTTAAAAAATTTTTTTAAACATTTATTTATTTTTGAGACAGAGAGAGACAGAGCATGAACGGGGGGAGGGCCAGAGAGAGAGGGAGACACAGAATCCGAAGCAGGCTCCAGGCTCTGAGCTGTCAGCACAGAGCCTGATGTGGGGCTCGAACTCACGGAGCGCAAGATCATGACCCGAGCCGAAGTCGGACGCTCAACCAACTGAACCACCCAGGCGCCCCAAGAGGTGGTATTTTAAAAAGACTTTGAGAAGGGTCACCTGGGTGGCTCAGTGATCTCAGCTCATGCCTTGATCCCATGAGTTCAAGCCCCATGGTGGGCTCTGTGCTGGGTGTGAAGCCTACTTAGAAAAAAAAAAAAAAAAGACTTTGAGGGAAAAATGCCTCTCCATCTCTCTGTGGATTAATATGCTTCAAGGCAATCACTGATCAAGATGTAACCTTCCCATTCACATCTAATAGATTATTTTCAGTAGCCACCATGAAGTTGAGAGAGGGAGGCATGGAGTTGAGGGAGCAATAAAATAAAATAAAATAAAATAAAATAAAATAAAACAGATCTGAGAACCACATGCTGAAAAGTCCCTTGAGTGTGCCTAGTGTTGTATGAAGTGAGAGGCAAAGAGAGTTTTTAGAGAACTACATAACTCAAGCAACCAGGAAAAAGTATTTGAATATTCAGAACTTAAAGGCGACCCCAGAGCCCCTAAGAGTCATTGAGCAGAAAGCAAGATGAGAAAGCCAAGAAGTCACCCAGAGGTCCAAGTTCTCAAAACTCACTTCAGATATGGCCCAAGAATAAGGGAAAGGAAGAACCTTCTGGAGGATGAATTTCAGAGTTATGGAGAGCAACAAAAAAGCAATTTTTCTGGGAGAGCAAACTTACATAATCCTAATGCAGGAGACTCCTGTCTCCAGGGTGGGGAGATCTTCCAGTGCACCTGGACAAATTCCAGAATTGCTACAGCTCAGTGGCTGCTGTGTTTCCCCCATTCTTCTTCTTCCAAGTAAAAGTATTTACACACATCTTAGTAGGTGGGTGTGTATGCATGTGCCTGTATGTGGAGTGGGAGTAGATTATGTGTCTTTTTAGATCAGGCCTTTAGGGCCTAAAAAGTCACACCTAACTGAATCTGATGGAGAGACAACTGGACATGACCCAGAAAGATGAACTTTGAGTTGGATGCAGTGGCTGGATTCAACATTGGCTTGTCTCCTTTGTGGAGGGTTAAGTGTATTCTGTGTGGGAGGAAGAGAACAAAGAAGTATTTGGTGAGGAGAAGAGTGGATTGTGGCAGATTCAATAAATGATGGTCAAATATTCCATGTGCTCACTTATATTTCCCAGGGTCTGTCCAGGTAGAGCGGGCATGTGATTAGTGGACTTTGGCTTCGTGGAAACGCCTATTCCCGCGGGTAGCCATTTCTACTCTTTTCACACAGATTCTCATATATTTACTATTCTTTCAGACAATATTTCCTAACTTGTGTCTACATTCCAGTGCCTATCCTGCTTGGAACTCATATTATAACTTCACTTGTCAGTAGATACTACTTTGTTTTCCTCATGATAATGTTGCCCAGCATTTAGAGACCCAAACTGAATCTACATATATATCCAACATTGGGCAGGCTTCTCCCCAAATCTATGTGTCTCGGGAACAGACTCTTGTGTTTGCATCCTTGCCATTTTTGGAGTCAACTAGAAATGCTACATATGAATGTGAGAGATTTCATTACCTCCAGAGCACTGTCTATTTTAAGCCCTCACCATATTTATCAAGTGGAAAACTTGGTCTCAGTGAGACTTGCAGAGAATGTGATTGGCTAGAATCACAAGTTTTCAGTTTTGAACCACTTCTCCAAAGTGTTACCCTAAGGATTTCAGAAATTTTATTTCTTGGCCTAGAAAGAAGATGACTCATTCAACCAGAATCTTTTCATGAGTAAAAAAGTCACAGGAGAGACTATTGCTGACGTGGTGGCCAAAAGGAAGACCCTTATCCAAGTAATTGCTTCCTGACCTCAAAGCCTGCAGCTCTAATTCTATTGACATCTCTGGTTGTCATGAATACCAGTGGCATTGCTAATGCGATTGGCCTTATCTTAGGATATACATTCCTTTCCTCTAAAATGCCTTCCATAGACACACATGTAAAGCTGTTTCTATTTATGGATCATAGCAGATGGGTCCGGTGCTTTTTCTTCCTCCGATCTGCTAATTCCTATGAGCTACCATCTTCACTCTTTGCCCAGCTGCTAAGAGAAGCCAGGTGTTATGTTGCCAGGTTCTGTGTTTAGGAGGAGTGGCAGCCAGAGCAGGCCAGAGGAACAATGCTGATGTCCTGAGGTGGAGACTGGTGTTAAGAGTTCAGGTAGAGACTGTGACTGTGATGTTTCTCACATGATTTGGTGTGTTAGGGATTTTTCTTACTGAGGTTATTGAGCATCCCTGTAATGACTTTACCTGTGATGCTGCCCCAGGTAATGAGAGTTAGGATTTCCCATGGAGAGGGTGGAAGGTGTTGAGAAAGAGCTTTTGGGCAGAGATAACTTAGATTCTCCAGATGTGGGCTACATCATTGCATATTTACTATGTGGATGCAAGAAAAAGTCATTACAGGAAACTTTCATCATCTGAGTTTTCAATATCTAAGTTTCTTCAGTTTTGAGTGGAAGTTATTATATCATAAAACATTAATAGAGTGACCTCCTATAAAATTAGCCTCCACTCAATATTAGTGTCTATCTCTACTCATGGCATCAGCATCCTTGTCTGCTGGCTCCTGCTAGGTTTCTGAGGTGGTGAACATCTGACAATAAAATGAAAACATAAGGGAAATTGATTGTAGGAGGGAAATGGGAAATTATGCAAAAGGTGCAAGATTTCACGAAGTCGATAAAAGTGATGTTGGAGAACTATTTCAATCACACGTAAAATCATTGATGGATGAAAGTTTGTCAGGGTTAACAATTAAAAAGTGGAGAGGGATGACTTCACTGTGTACATTCAAAAGAGAATCACTGAAATATCAAATTTGTCCTTGAAAACATTTCTGAAGATCTTGGATCTATTTGTGAAAATGACCTTTCCTAGGATCATCTGGGCATATAAAAAGTGAATACAGCTATTATTTTGCTGTTAGTTTGATTTAAAAATTTACATGAAGTCCTAACAAACCAATAAAGATTGGATTCATTCTTTGTTCCTTCTAAGAATTAGTGACTAGTTGCAATGATGATTTACACTTTTTAAAATGTAGGATAAAACTTATTTTCATAATTTTAGTTTCATTTTTTTTATCAGGTTAAAGTCCTAATAGAATCTTCTGTCCTCCCACTAAATTAAAGGGACTTAAAACCTTTTCAGGTACCAATTAACCTCAGAGAAGGAGGGGCTTCTATATTTGTAATAACGTCATAGAAATTATTTAATTTCATTTCCATTATAAACAATTCAATTCAAATAAAGAACAGGAATAATGCAATACCAAATATATTTAAATAAAATGTTATATAAATATAAATTATCTGAGTTCAAAAATATGGTCTTTTTAACAAATTTAATTATACTTACCAGATTGTTTCCCCCTTAGATTGTCCCCTTTCAGGGCTTCTTATGCTCTAGTTTGTTGTCAGGTGACAAGCAACGTCCTGGTGTTTAAATAATCCACTATTACTTACTCACATGGAGCTCCTTACTTGAATTCCTCTGCTCTGATTCTTTCTTATTTCTCAGGAACTGATCCCTGGTGCTTTGGTCCTGAATGCTGGAGAAAACTCCCTTTGCTGGTTTTCTAAAAGGTGAAGCAGTAGAGACTTAAGTTATAAGCCAAAACCCGCTTTAGTGGGTTTGTGACAATCACTTAATTGGATGAAGACTTCAGTTTCATAATCTCTAAAATGGAATTAACACCATCCTTTAATCTCCCTTACATGGTTGTTGTGACTTTAATGGAACAATGTCTATGTTTGGGGAAACACTTTATGCAGTGTAAATGGAACTAACACTGACAGGATGTCTATTGGTGTATTTACAGACCTTATCTCATGTGGTCAAGTGCAGGGTTTGGATATAATTATTATTATGCAGTGACGGTCCTCAAAGTCTTTGATTATTGTGAAGCAAATTCCCTGCTCTAGTTCTCTTACTCTCACAGTGGAGACCTCCAATCCCATTATGTCTTCCTGAGTTGTTTCTAATAGACTCAGGCTTTCCCTGGGTGAGCAACCCAGTATAGCCCTGTGACCTTAAAGCACAGTTGGCCCACAGGGAAGACCACCCAGAAACTGAGACTCCAGATTGCTGAGCCATCGTTCAGTGTGCCACTCTCTAACCACCTCCCAATGCCCAGCAAGTTGAAAAGATCTGTCAATTCCACCTTTGTAATACCTGTTGAATCCATTTCTACCCCTTCTCTCCTTTGTCATTGGTCTATTCCAGGTGGTTCTTAGGGAGACCTCTTGTGGGTGTTGGCAGCGGGCATCCTCAGAAGCTGTAAGGCCTCCTGCAGCTGGGGTGGGCAGGGGCTGCACCCAACAGGCAGCTGGAGAAGCAACGGGGCTAGAGTAATCCCATCTGGGGCCTGGGTCTCAGAATCCACTTTGACTTTGACTGGCTTCTTCTTCCTTAGTCCAATTGGTTGTACCAAGAAGGTGGCTTTGTGGTATGGGTTGAGGAAGCTTTAGTTTCCCCATAATTTCCCTCAGAACCCATAAGACCCACCCCCAAAGGATGCAATCCAAGTTTACCATGTGAATACAGTTTTAAGCCCCTAATGGCCCTTCCATTGAGATTGCCATTCCTGAGCTCCCCATGATGTAAGGATTCCAGAACCATGGACTAATCCTGCAACTGGACTTGCCTGGCATCGTTGGGGCCAGGTTGCTTGCTGGATCCAGCTTTGCTACTTGTCTTCTCTCCCCACTGTTCTGCTCTCAGCCTGGGAGAGGATCATCATGGAAATCTGACAGTGAGAGCTGATGGAGTTGAGGACCCAGAAGAGCCTACTTACAAAGAACTTTGTGTCTCAGGGGTCCTCAATACAGTACACTGTGTAATTGCCTACAAAGATTTTATATTGATTTATTTTTTAACTTTTTATTATGTAGGTTTTCAAACATATTATGTAAGTAGAAAGAAAAACACAATGAACCCCCGTGTACCCATCACTTGTCTTCACTGTTATCAACTCATGGCCAATCTTGTTTCTTCTATACATTACCCACTCCCTGCCCCTGCCTCATTATTTTGAAGTAAATCTCAGACACATTAGCATTTCACCTATAAATATTTCATTTTGTATCTCTAAAAGATGAAGGCTCCACTTCTTAAACTAAACGACAATACTGTCAACCACACAGGGAGCTTTGGGAGAATTCCAAATGCCTGGACCCCAGACCAATTAAATCAGAATATTTGGGGGTGGGACCCAGGCATTGGTAGTTTCACGGAGCTCCCAGGTGATTTCATGTTGCTATACATGGCTTGGAGGCAGAAATTGAATATTCAGGGCTAAGACTCTTACAGAGAATGGTCATAAATAGGGAACAGGTGCAAAAGATGCTCTGTTAGGGTGAAGTCATGTCTACTGTTTTTCTGACCCTTCTCTTCCTTAGCAAACCATTTCACTTCAGTCCTCATCTCTCTGTAGATAACTCCCAACATCAACATCTCCTAGTTCTGACTCAGCTTCTAAACTCCAGTCTCAGACATCTCACTGGCTGTAGGCTATTTCCATTAGCATGTGCTACAATGCCTAAACCTTAGTATGCTTAATACAGACTTTTCTCTCTGTCTCCCAACCCAGCCCCTCTCCCTGGATGGTTCCATTCCTGCTATCAGGATGGTTATTTTTTTTGGTTTCTCTTGTCACTCATATACCAACAAAAGCTAAATCTGCACATTTTTCACTTCCATCACATTCTTTTTGTTCACATGTTCACCACCTTCCTTCAGTTCTCTGTCCTTTCAGGCTATACTTTTGAAATAACTTCCTAATTAGTTCCTTCTCTTCTTTTTTCTTGTGCTTTTGACCTACTCCATATTCTGAAGTCATATGTATCTTCTCAAAGCACAGTTGTAGATAAACCCTAAATAAATCTCCATTATTTATAGGGCATTTAAAATTTACCAGGCATTTCAAATTCTCTTATTTCATGATCACTTACAAGGTCCTCCACTCTAGTCACATTGTACACTATTCTTAAATCTGCTACATACACTGCCATCTTTTCACCTCTGCACATACCATTCTCTCTTCCCTTCTTGCTCTCTCCTGTACTATTCCATGCTAACAGATCTCAAGTTTTCCTTCTTTCAGAAATCCCCTTACAATCCACAATAACATCTTTGTCTTTTGATCTCCTATGGCACTCATCATAGTTCTTATTGTTCATTGTCATTTCATATATATGAATATATACACATATATATGTATTTTACCAAATTTCTGCCCTCAAAGAGCAGAAATCTTGTTTTATGTTGCTCTATTTCCATCACATCAGCCTGCATCATATTTTGTATATAGTAGATGATAAAATAGATGATCAATACATATTGGTTGATTGATTTTGAATTTATTCTCTAGAGTATAGCACTGTGTCTTCAGAGACTCATCCTTAGCATGGGAAGCATATTTTAGACTAATATGTAAGAAAATATCACATGACACTCCAATAATAGCTTGATTTTCTTTTTTGTTGTTCTCAGTTGATGGTGATCATTCCAAATTTGATAATTGTTTGTAATCTACTATAGACACAACAGAGCAGAGTTGAAGAATGGTCTCATATAAATGAAACGCATAGTGCTTCCTTCTCCCAAATACAGCAATAGTGCTAGAGGCTAAAATTCCATCTTGGTTCTGCAAGAAGGACCTTGGGCAAGACGCTTCCATGACTTTGGTGTCTTCCTCTTTGAAGTCAGAGGTTAAGACAAGACCACATGGTCTCTAAATATTTTTCCAACTAGAAAAGTATTGTTAAGAGGCGATGCCACTTTCTGCTACATGCTCACTGTGGTCAATCACAACTTGAGTTTGGATAGAGAATAATGGATACACCACTCATGGAAGATTTAGGCAATAGATAAGGCAAGGATTGCATATGTTCAAAATTGCTCCTCAAAATTATCTTAGGTAGGATTTTCCTTTGCTTATACATTAGGTGAAGAACTGCAACTGGCTCATATTTAGGAGGCATAAAAAATAACTTTAAACACTAGAGATCTATTTGGCATGAGGAGATGCTCACACAATGAGAAACTCAGAAGACCTGAGAACAGCTGAGGGAATAGCACATCCAATTTCCCAATCTATCTTTCCATGGGTCCATGTGCATTGAATGAAATGACAGTTGGAATGGCCTTCACTATTGAATGTTCTCTCTGTCTGTCTCTGGTGTGTGCCTGAATTTGCTTAAATTAAGTGACTGTGTGTGTAAAATCAGGGGCGGAGCTACCACTTACAGACCAGACCATGCTTCTGAAAGAATGAAAGGAGGAGCCTAAAATGCTGTGGAGAAAAGATTCACTATCTTAAAAATTCCTTGCTAAAGGGAGCATCCACCCCTCCCCCTTCTCCTGCTCCTAGGTCTCTTTTGGAAAGCAGCCAATCCTCTCTCTGATCCCTTCTCAAGGCCAAAGAAATGCCAATTCAGCATTGAAAGTCATCAGGAAGTGATTGAGAGGCTGGCAAAATCCCAGATCTCATATTTAGGGCAGAATAGTGTGAGGGAGGTCTCTTTATTTCTCACAGAGAGATGTCAAGATATTGTATCCCTCAAACAGCAGTCATTGAAAAGGAATAGGCATGTGGATTTGGATGTAACTCCTGGACTAATTTCATTTTGTTATCACTGTTTACTTTTTGATACAGGAGACTCATTCCTGAGCATCTCCTCTGAACTTCATAGACAAGAGAATCCCAATAATTTCCAGCATCACCACAATCATTCTCATATTTCAAACCAATGAATTTAAGTTAGTTTGTAGAACAAAGAGAAGAGGGTATAATTGTGAAGAAAAAAAATTAAAAGCCTCTAGCTAAAGTGTTTCTTTTTAATAAAAGAGTGAAGAAAATTAAGTATGTGCTCAGACTCTCAGTTTTATTTGGGATTTACTGGAGTTCATGTAATCCCAAATAAAATTAGAAGCTAAAATTACTTAGATTATGGGCAGTGTTTAAAAACAGGAATCATGGACAATCTAGGATACTGTAGTGTGCCATATAGTCAACGCTTCTCTCTTAAAGAAACTTCTAGCATGCAAAGTTGTATTTCTAGAACTTGGTCCATGCAGGTTGGTCATTAAGTGAGTATTGGGGATAGGGGAGTCTTCCTAGCACAAATATTACAGATATGGAATCTGATGTGTCGTGTACTTCACCCCTTCCTTCCCATTTCTGCCACTATTCTATGTATCTATTCCGCTATCCCTCATTTCCTTCCAGCTCTTACCTCCTGGCTAACTAATCTCTCCAAAGCATTAACCAAACATAGCTTGATATATTTTCTCTCCTATTCAATAATTCAAACTTTAAAAATACTGATTTTCAAATACAGAATTTTTAGGTGTTAGGGGGAGACATTTGGAGACAGGGAACCTTGACCAGCTATTTTATTCCTCACATAAAGTGTACTATTGGGCACCTCACTCTCCCTGCTATTGCTCATGCATAATTGCTATCAAAGTGCTTCCTTGCTAGAATAATAAACTTCTTGAGGGCAAGGACAGTGCTCCCCATTATATCCCCAAGCCATAGCACAGTGCATGGCACATAAGATGCTCTCAAAGAGGGAAATTGAAGAAGGTCCTACAATCAAAGAAAAGTGGAGTTAGGTGGTGATTTGGAGCTCATCTAAGACTCATTCATATTATAGGTGAGAAGACTGAAGACTAGAAGGGGAGGACATTTCTTGCCACCCACCATGTGCACTATGCTGGCCACATTGTTCTTATGTCATTTCATACTCATAATATGCTTTTATGGTTAAAATTTTTATCCTCATTACCAAGGTGACGAAGCCTCATGGAGGATAACTAACCCAAGGTCACAAGCTGGGATTTGAACCCAGACCTCTCTAATTCTAAAGCAAATGCTCACCTGGTCTCACCCAACTTTCTCTTGGGAAAATGCTTGGGGTAAGTGACTGTTCAGGCCCAAGATTACAGAACTCTTTGGAAGAAAAACCAGCACCGGCATTAAGCCTGACATCTCCTGACTCCATTCCAGTTTGGGGACACTGATTAATTGTAAGGAAAATAAGGCTTTAGGATTCCATACTTGGCTCCATTGTACTAGTCCATTTCAAACACTGGTCCAAACAGTAACAGTGCATCAGTACAACAGTTACAAAAGGAAGCCTATTCCACAACCCCTCTCTTCTACTGCCATGAGAATGGGCCCACATTTCTGATCACCTGAGGTTTTCTTCTATTTCTTTCCTATTGACTAGTACATCTTTACTCATTCTCTGGCCTCTTCTGTTGAGTTGGCAACTATTCTGGAAGAATAACTTTGCCGTTGAAAAGCCTTTGCAAAATCCTTGACATAATTTAGAGTGGTTTCCAAAAGATGATAGTTATCTTGGTGGTGTTTTTTGTATGTGTTCCATATAAATCTGGCCTGGCTTCTTGAGAGATTAGCAACTTGATCATGTTACCATTCAGCTTAGTGGTCACTGTTGGGTCTCCATTGCATACAGAATAAAGCCCAAAGCCTTAACAGGACACACTGCTTGCACAGGTCCTACTCTGCTTCCCTGCCTTTATTCCTCTCTGCTTTCTGCCATTTATGCCTTGCTTTGTCCATAAGAATTTCCCCAATTTCCATGCCCTTCCATGGTTATATATACAGCATTACCCCTTCTTTGATGGGCAATTTCCAGTCTATTCTTTTTTAAACCTAGCTCAAATTCATCATTTTGTAGTGCCTTTCTCAACTCCTGTAGGATAGCACTTGTGACCTCTCGACTCTATAGAGTACTTTGCACAAATCTCTCTGACAAGGGAAGCAGGAGGTAGCAGCCTTAGGAGCACCCATTTGGCATTCAAATCCTGCTTTGCCTTTTTAAAGCTCTACAAGCTTGACAAGTTACTTAACTTCTTAAGCCTCAACTTCGTTATTTAAAAAACAGGGGTAATAATAGTATTGCCTTATGGGGTCATTGGGAGAATTCCATTGACGATATACTAAGATGTTCAGCAGAATGCTCAGCATATGCAATAGGTTCTCAATGAACCACATTCATATTGTATTGTAGCTTTTTTTTTTTTTCAAACCTGCTTGTGTCCTCTGCTAGATAATGGGTTCTCAGAGACCAGGGAGTTGAGTCTTGTTCTTTGGGTCTTCCCCTGATACATTATAGGAAGGCTGGTTACATGGGTAAGTGACCAGTGCAACTGAAAAGGACCCCTTGCTCAGAAAGGTCTTTTGCTTGGGGTTTAATGCTCTACAACCACTGTCCTGAAATTCTTAATAATTTCATCTTTGAATTTATGCTTAAGTTTGTATGAGTGAAAGTATAATGGGACAATGGAGTTCTTGGAGCCTGGGCTCACATCACCTCCCCACCTCTTTGGGATTAGTTTGACCTTGCCTCACCTGGCCTCCCCTTCCCTGCCTGCCCCAAGCCTGCTGCTGCCCTTCACTGTGGGTTGATGTCCAGATGGGAGGATGCTCACATTGTATTGTCACTGCGAGTTGTCAGCACGGACCTGGGTGTGTGTGTGTGGTGGGTTCTAGTTGGGTGTGTACCCCATAGCATCTCAGTGGGGAAGGGTAGCAGCCGTCCTTACCCCAGGCTGGCAGCTCCATGATGCAGTGGGCTGGCGTCTCAGTAGTGGCCTCTCTAGATCTTACTACTAGTCCATTTACTAGTGCATCATCTAGAGCAAAGGTTGCAATCCTCTGAAGGTGGTGCCAGTCTGCTGTGGATTGCGGTGGCTGGCCTATGGGAAAGGGAGATCGACTTCATAGTCCTGGGCGAGGCCCCACATTTTCATTTGCACTGGGCCTTCAAATTTTGTAACCAGCCCTGCACGTAGATACTTAACTGAAAAAATACTTACTGAAGGACTGCAAGGTGAAAAGACCAGGTAGAGTACAGTGAAGATGGAAGAAGATAGTGTCTACAAAGACCAGACTCTTCACCCAAAATCACAAGCCTGGAAAGACAGAGGGCAAGCTGTCAGACAGCTGGGAGCTGGAAGGGGGCATGCCATTTCATAGAATGACATGTGCTTTTCCATATTCAAATACATAGTTCCCTTTCTCCTTCTTAATTCAGTTTTACTCACTTTTTCCCTCCACTCAGATCTATTCCAAGACGCCAAAAACATCTTGTTTTTCTTTTGCCAGGATGAAACTAAGGATCTACATTTGGGAGATGGAGGAGTAGTGATACAATCTCATTAGAAGGAGTTCCTTATCGTGAATATAATAACTATACTCAGACACGGGAAGGGCTTTCTCTTTAGCAGTCACTGTTCATAATGAAAAAACAACGGGTGATAAATCCTCGACAGCTTTCAACACAGTCTTTGCAGAGATCTCCTCACAGTGAGAGGAGAGAGGTACTCTGGCTGTGTTTTACAGACTTTTTACCTTGCTTCCAGCAGCTATCTCTCACTTGTCCTCCACCTTCCCCAAACACCCATAAACATCCCGATCCCTAATTACCATGCCGGGAAAGTTCACTTTAGCTGCTGCAATTCCTTCCCATATGTTACTTGCCTTGAAAAAGAAAGAGGATTGAAGTAAACTTGGCTATATAATATCAACAAATATTTTTTGAGATCTGATGCACTGCGGACTTCTCCTCATTTGCTAATACAGTTCTGGAAAGAGAGAGGAGAGGAGGGTGGAGGGGGTAGGGAGAGACCAGACGTCAATTTGATATCATCTCCAGCGTATACAGACTAAGAATATGATTTATAGCAAAACACTAATTAAAATGAAATCATTGAAAAATATTTGGGAGCCCAGTGGAATTCTTTATAACAGAGTGTGATCTATAGCAGACAATTAGAAGCATACATCAAGTCAGCCAACTTGCATGTTAGAGAAAGACAGGAAAAAAAGGCCAAAATGAGAGAGAAATAGACCTCAGCGAGGCTGTTTTGCAAGATCCAGCATGAAGTTTCATAGTGCTGAGTAAGACTGCAGGTCCATCTCAAAGATCTTCCAGCTGATAGTTTTCAACCTTCTTCCCCAGGTTTCTGCCAGCCCAAGGCCGCGGGCTCTCAACCCCAGACCCTCTTTGCTTCCTTCCCCCTCCCCCATTCCTCCTCCCCTTCCTTCCTACTTCTTCTTTTAAAACCCGGGACAATGTGTAAATGCTAAACGTGCCACGTACCTCCAGGCACAGCAGGCATTTCGGGGGCTGCTTGGTTTTACATTAATTTATCAAAACACAAACATTAAAACTGCAATGCTAATCTAAAGTATATATTCTGTCAGTAGAAAAAAAAAGTGCCAAGTGAAAATACAAAAACAAACCCGGTCCGCATTCAAACTGCTTTGAAAATAAAGTGGGATTTGTTTGCAAGGATTTAAATTGGTAAATGATTTGAATTTCTCCACCCCTAGGTGAATGATTTAGATGGCCTTGACCCCAGTCTGACTGCAGGGATTAATGTGGGATAATGATTGCTGAGGCTATCATTGCAGCCGGCATCATTAATTATCCTTATTGATTGTAGCTTTCAAAGATAAAGCATTATGCTGACTGGAAAATACCCTCTTCCTGCAAGGTCAAGGCTAAAATAGGGAAGCTAAATAATTGCATTAACAAACAAAGAAATAAAAATAACCTCTCAGAGCATTGTGTAATTAAGATCCAATTACAACGTTTGTTCTTGTTTACAAAATGACAGAGTTCTTCTTGTCAAGTCATTTTCCCGAAAATTGCTTCAGTACATGATAATTGCATTATAGCAGGTAACCAGAAAGGAGCATTAAAAGGGGGATCAGTTTCCTTGGATAGCTGCCACGGCTCTTGCTGTCTGACTCACCTACAAAGTGTGAGAGCCCCGAGAGACTTGTCTAAAAATACTAATGATATGTTAAATGAAGGGGGTTAGATGGAGGAAGTAATAATTGGGCCTCAAATCCTATTGTATTTCTTCTGGATAGTGTAATGGAGCTTAGAGATATCCCAAGGATGTTATCACTGAAGTCTTTCTTTACCTCCCTTCTCTGGCCACATCATTTTCATTGCTGTGAAAATCTTGGCTCTAAGGCCCTATTCGGTTGTAAATTTCTCTGGTGAAAATGTTTGGTATTACAGTTTCCCTACTATTGATCAGATTTTAGGCTCCTAAAAAAAAGAGGCTTTTAAGTGTAAAACACAAAGCTAGACGTGATTTTCTGTGTGAAAATATTTCAAACAAACGTTTAGCTTTTTCTTTTGCTAAAGGTCTTCTGCTACATGTTCTGATGCTAAACTTATTAAGGTCTGATTAGAAAAGGGGCAGGCTTGGGGAACCTGGGTGGCTCAGTTGGTTAAGCATCAGAATCTTGATTTTGGCTGAAATCATGATCTCACTGTTCTTGAGTTTGAGCCCTATTGGGGGATTCTCTCTCTTCCTCTCTCTGTGGTGTGGGAGTTGGGTGTCCACTCTTCAGTGGTGGGGCTTATGACCTACACCAGGCATTAGGTCTTTTACGGACTTAGTTCCTCCACCTCCAACTTTTTATAGAGTTGGATTCTTAAATAGAAGATATTGTCACAATGGAGGGTGATGCTTTATATTTCCCTAATTTTATTGGGAGAGAGAGTCACCATTCATTACCCTCATACAATGGGTTGGGTACAGTGCGGAGCATTTTAATTATTATTTTAATCCTCACAACCACTCTGTGAAAGATACTATTATTATCTTCACTTTATAAACAGATGGGGAAATTCAAACTCAGATAGGCTAAACCCTTTTCCCACTAACACACAACTGGGAAGTGATGGAGTAAAGATTTGAACTCAGATCCTGACTACTAAGTCTGTGCTCATTTTTGATCCACAGAGTTCCAGGAAAAGACTCTATTCTGGGTTTGTACCTCTACTATGTGAACCTGGTCTCCCTTTTTTAGTTTCATCTACCAGCTTTATGCACCATACATTTCTTAATGTAGAAGTGAAATATGGATATATTCTTGTTGTAAAAGTTCATATAATACATAAGTCCATAGAACAAAATGTGGAAGCCCCCTATCTTGGAAGCCCCCAACTCTTTGATCCCTATATGTAGCAACCGTCAAGTCTGGTGTGTGTGTGCATGTGTGTGTGTGTGTGTGTGTGTGTGTGTGTGTGTGTGTGTGTTACATCCTTTTTGCATACATAGATGCATACACATTATTTTTTATTTTACATATAATGGGATTATAAATTTTATTCTGCAATTTATCTCTTTTCCTTAAGAGTATATGTAAGAGAGATTTCAAGCAGCATATATAAATCCATTTATTTCTTTATAATGACTTTGTATGACTTTGTAGACTTCCAGTATAGGAATATATCATAATTTATTTAACCTGTCTCTTTGGACACTTAAGTTGTTTTCAATTATACTATTACAGTCAGTGCTGCAGTGAACATCTGTGTACATCTATCTTTGTGGACATATCTGAACATTTCTCTAGGTTATATTTCTAGAAGTCAAATTTCTGGGGCAGAGGATATGCACATTGTAAATTTTGGTAGATAATGAAAGATTCCCCATCAAAAAGACTACCAATCTACACTAGTATAGAATGTGCCTGTTTTCCTCTGTAGTCACAAACACAGGATGTTATTAGTCTTTTAATTTTTCCATCAGTTTTTGGATGAGAAATTATCTCTTATTATGCTTCTAATTTGCATTTTCATAGTGAGGTAAACTAGATTTCATATGCTAATTGGCCACTTGTTTATGTTTTTGTAAATTGAATATTTATATACTTTGATCACTTTTCTATTGGGTTATTTTTTTAACGTTTATTTATTTTTGAAACAGAGAGAGACAGAGCATGAACGGGGGAGGGGCAGAGAGAGAGGGAGACACAGAATTGGAAGCAGGCTCCAGGCTCCGAGCCATCAGCCCAGAGCCCGACGCGGGGCTCGAACTCACAGACCACGAGATTGTGACCTGAGTTGAAGTCGGACGCTTAACCGACTGAGCCACCCAGGCACCCCCTGTATTGGGTTATTTAAAAGACAGTTACCTTTTTTTGTCATTGAAATATCCAAGCACCCTGGCCTGGCCAATTGGTTGCTCTTGTCTAAGGTACCTGAGCTTTGAAATAAGGCAAAAGCCCAGGGTCAGTTGATGAGTTATCCATGGCAACTCTGGGGGTACCAGTGGTCTTATCCTCACCAGACTGTTTTTGTGGTGGCACCTTGGCCTGTCTCCTGCTCTCTAACCTCCCTTTATTCCTGCTCAATCCCAAACTTTCCAATGATATGATGCACTCCCTGCACTCCCTGGCAAAGAATTCCCAGAAATTCTTTCTGCTTGAATTAGCCATAGATAACTTTTATTGATGGCAACAAAAGACTCTGAAAGTTATAATAGTCAACCAGAGAGTCGCTCACACTCAAAAGACCTTCAAGGAGATGAGGAAGATCTGAAATTGGTTTATGTAGCATAAATGGCACGGAGGAACATGAAAATCCTGTTGGTATTCAAAGATTTGAATTTGGCAGTGCCTGGCAAGAGATGGTGAAACAATTATTATTCTGTAAAGTTATTTAAATTATTGCTTGTGGTGACCTGGAATCAAATGTCTATTGAGACTAGTTGGTGCTTATTGAAGGGCTTTTAGCCTCTCTCTAAATATCACTATTAAAATCCAGTTGTATATAATGGACAGCTGACTAGACAATATAATCACCACCATATAGATAGGATAGCATTGTGACAATTGTTTTTTTGTTGTTGTTGTTGTTGTCTTGTCTCAAATTTGTACATCTTGTACAAAATAGGAGTGTCTAAAATCTTTTAGGGCATTTCTTTAAACTTTTATTCCAGTATAGTTAGCATGCAGCGTTATACTTGTTTCAGGTATACAATATAGTGATTCAACGATTCCATACATCACCCAGTGCTCAACACAAGTGCGTTCCTTAATCCCCATCACCTATTGCACCCATCCCCCTACCCACCTCCTCTTTGTAACCATCAGTTTGTTCTCTAGAGTTAAGAGTCTGTTTCTTGGTTTGTGTGTGTCTCTCTTTTTTTTTCCCTTTGCTTGTTTTGTTTCTTAAATTCCACATATGAGTGAGATTACATGGCATCTGTCTTTCTTTGATTGACTTCTTTTGCTTAGCATTATACTCTGTAGCCCTAAGCATGTTGTTGCAAATGGCAAGACTTTATTCTTTTTTTATGGCCGAATAATATTCCATTGTATGTACCACTTCTTCTTCAACCTTGCATCAGTGACACCCTTGGGCTGCTTCCATAATTTGACTATTGTAAATAAACATAGCGGTGCATGTATCCCTTTTAATCAGTGTTTTTGGGTTTTTTGAGTAAATACCCAGTACTGTGATTACTGGATCATAAGGTAGTTGTGTTTTTAATTTTTGAGGAACCTCCATACTGTTTTCCACGGTGGCTGCACAAGTTTGCATTACCACTGACAGTGCAAGAGGGTTCCTTTTCCCCCCTGTCCTCATCAACACTTTTTTCTTGTGTTTTTGGTTTTAGCCATTCTGACAGGTGTGAGGTAGTATTTCATTGAGGGTTTGATTTGCATTTTTCTAATGATGAGTGATGTTGAGCATCTTTTCATGTGTCTGTTGCCATCTGTATGTCTTCTTTGGAGAAATGTCCGTTCATGTCTTCTGCCCATTTTTAATTGGATTATTTGGTTTTTTGAGGTGTTGTGTTGTATAAGTTCTTTATATATTTTGTATACTAAGCTTTTATTGGATAAGGCATTTGCAAATATCTTCTCCCATTCAGTAGGTTGCCTTTAGTTTTGTTGTTTTCTTTGTTGTGCAGAAACTTTTTGTTTTGATGTAGTCCCAACAGTTTGTTTTTGTTTTAACTTACCTTGCCTATATCTAGAAAAATGTTGCTACAGCTGATGTCAGAGAAATTACTACCTGTGCTCTGTTTAGAATTTTTATGGTTTCAGGTCTCACATTTAGATCTTTAATCCATTTTGAGTTTATTTTTGTGTATAGTATAGGAAAGTGAGGGGATGACTAAATATTTGACAAAAAGATTGGATTGAAACCAGAGGACTTACTAGAATTAGGCTAAAAGACTCTTTTATCTCCTAGAATGCCAGGACTGATATAGCTCAATATCAAATAAAAATTTCATCCTATGAGCTTCCAAAATTGCACTGTTAGTTGAATTTATAGCTTTCTTGGGTCTTTTACTTAAAAATTAAGTAATTGATGAAGAAAAAGTAGAAGAGAACTGGAATAGGGATATACAGTAGGTTTTTTTTTTTTTATAAGACTTGGGCTATACTGAGCCCCCAACTCCCATTAGAGCTCCCTAGCTCTCCAGATTAAATAGCCCCTCCATCATGGTCAGATGATGTTATTACAAGAGTTCACCTGAAGAAGGCAGTCTGTAAAAGGATGCTAATATTCATCATACCCTTTTCCATCCATTGTCTGTATACACATGATTAGGTTACATGCTGGCATGTGGCTTGGGGCCAATCACAAAATCAAACATAGGAGTAAAGGAACTTAGACACATATGCGCGCGCGTGCACACACACACACACACACACACACACACACACACACAAAATATCTCACTGCTGTATAGTTTATGGTGAATTGCATTTTTGTTGAATATACACCAGGGAAGGTATATGTGTTTATAGAGTGAGTATATATTTGATTTTAGTAGATAACAGTTTGCTAAAGAAATGTATCAATCTTATATTCACATCAGGAGTGTATGATAGCTTCATCTGTTTCACATCCTTACCAGCACTTAGTATTGGTAGTGTTTTTCATTTTAGCCATTTCAGTGGATATGTAGTGATCTCAAGGTGGTTTTAGTTTGCATTTCTCTGATGACTGATGAGATTGAACATTCTCTCATATATATCTATATCTATATCTATATCTATATCTATATCTATATCTATATCTAGACCATTTAGATATTTTCTCTTATAAAATAGCTCATGTGAGGTACATGGTCTAAATTTCTTGATCTTTTTTTTCAATTGGCTTATCTGCTTTTAAAATATTGATCTGTAAGAATTACTTACATAATCTGGATATGAGTTCTTTGTTACATACTTGTGTTGCAAGTATCTTCTTCTACTTTGTAGCTTGCCTCTTTACTCGATACTGTCTTTTGACCAATGTTGCTTATCTTTTAACTCTGTTTATGACATCTTTCTTTATATAAATACTTAAAACTTTTGGATACTCAAAACTAATATTTTAATTTGTAAATTGTGTTTCTTGTGAGTGAAGGCCTTTACTGCCTCAAGATTTAAAAGGTTTTCTTTCATACTTTTAATTAGTAAGTAGTACCTTTGTCCATATACTCCCTTTTGCACTTCTAATGATCTGTATATAGTCAAACAAATTCTTATGTATCCATAGGTCTGTTTTAAGACTCTAGTCTATCCCACTGAACTATTAAACTAGAGTCTTAAAACAGACCTACGGATACATAAGAATTTGTCATATTCTTAACAAATATATAGGCCCCAATATATTTTGATATTTGGTAGGAAGTGCCACCACATTGTTTTTTCCAAACATAGGTGACAATTTAGACTCAGGTTGTCAAGTTCCATAAAATATTATTACTGGGATTTTGATTGGGATTGCATTAAATGTATAGATTAATTTGAGGAAAGAATTATAGTTTTAAAATATTTGGTCATTCTATTTAGGAAGTAGGATGCTTCTCCAATTAATAAAATATTCTTTTATGTCCTTTAATAAAATTTATAAATTGTCTCCATATAGTGCTTAGTTTTGGGACATTTTATGCCAAGATAGGTACTTTATGGCATATAACTAGTTGCTATTAATGGTATCCTATCTTCCATTGTATTTTTGAAAGTATATTTAGTCATTGGGTAGGAATTATTTCTATATGTTAATCTTGTATCTGGCCACCTTAATTATTTCTCTTACAGTTGATTTTCTTTGATTTATTGTATATTGTTTGAATTTGTTTTAGCATCAACCAATTTTCATATTTTAAATAATGTGTGAAATGTGAATATTTGACTTAAAATATTTTGGAAAAAATAGATTTGAATTAAGAACAACTACTGTGGGGCATCTTGGTGGCTCAGTTGGTTGAGCCTCCAACTCTTGATTTCTGCTCAGGTCATGATCCCAGGGTAGTAGGGTCAAGCCCTGCATTGTGGAGCCTGCTTAAGATTCTCTCTCTCTCTCTCTCTCTCTCTCTCTCTCTCTCTCTCTCTCTTCCTCCCTCTCTCCCTCTGCCCCACTCCCCTGCTCACGTTTTCTTTCTCTCTCTCAAAACAAAACAAAACAAAACAAGAGAAAACAAAAAACAACTATTGCTATCTCAGCTGTTGATTTGCCAAAGAGCAGCACTACATCTGTAGTTAGATGCTGAATACAAATTTCTTGAATTCTTTTTTTTTAATGTTTATTTTTGAGAGAGAGAGAGACAAAGTGAGAGTGGGGGAGGTGCAGAAAGAGAGGGAGACACAGAATCTGAAGCAGGCTCCAGGCTCTACGCTGTCAGCACAGAGCCTGACAGGGCTTGAACTCATGGACCGTGAGATCATGACCTGAGCCGAAGTCGGACACTTAACCGATGGAGCCACCCAGGCGCCCCCAAATTTCCTGAATTGACTGGATGTGGTGCACCTTCACACACCACCAATTGCCTACAGCCCATATGTGAGGACTACCACATAAGAAGGGATACTGGGAGAGGCACAATTTGTGTCTATATTGCAATAATTCTTTGTTCTGGAATTTTTTTTTTTGCATTATTTATTGCTGCTCTTCCTTTCCTGAATTAGTACATGTTACTGTGGTTACCTGTATTTTCTATAGATCCCTAAACTCCCACTTATTCATTTGGCCAGTATGTATGAAGCTTGTATTGTGTATCAGGCACTGAGGATATAGAATTAAATTAACACTTTGTCCCTTTCTTCTAAGAGTTTATCATCTAGTTAGGAAGTCCCACAAGTAATGAATGGTTGTAACTCAGAGTTCCTGAGTGTGAACCATGATTAAACAGCATGATAATACCAGTGACGGGAAATTCAAATCAGGGCTTAAATTTTAAATATGATGCTATTGAGTTTGAAATATATCCCGAAAATGTTTGATACCCTCATTGCTCCAGACTTGTGAATACTGGTTGGATCAGAGAATTTTAAATTTGAAAGGGGTTCTTAGAGGTCATCTAGTTCATTCTACAGATGAAGAAAGAGAGGCCCAGAGAGGCCATGCACTCTTGCCAAGTCAGTAATCTGTATACATGCTGCAATGTGAAATTACATCTCTCCAGATTCTTCACCTAGAACATCTTTCATTATATACTTGTAATTTACTCTTTCTCAAATTATGTTCAAACCAGTGATATGTTTTTTCAAATTAGTGATTTTTATTTTGGCCTCAGTTTTAAGACATCATAAAAATGTTAATGGTAGGTTTTCAGGAATATATCTATCTATCTATCTATCTATCTATCTATCATCTATCTTCGAGGCAAGGTAGCTGTTATGAAATAAGACTAAAAGTGAAAGGTTAATCTTTGATGAATACAAACTGAGTTATACTCCAAATAGTTGTAGTTGGGTGACATGGATCATGTAAGGGTTAAAATCTTTGGCTTTGGATTCCACTGGTGCTGCGTTTTCAACCCACTTATTCCATTTACAGATTCTGTGACTTTGGGCAAGTCATTTATCCTCTCTACGCCTTGGTCTTTCTTCATGTGTAAAGTGGATAATACCCATATTACAGGATTGTTGTGAAGATTAAATGAGATAATATGTGTAAAGAGATTAGCACAGAGCCTGAAATACAGTAAATTCCCTGTAATTGATGGCTATTAAATTATTAGATACAGACCATTGTCATTGACTTGCATTAGTCCCATTTTATCATATAATTGCCTACATCTTTAGATGTTTTTGTGCATCTGCACTTCTCAAATGTAGTGAAGTCACCTGTTAGTATCAGCATATCGTATTATGATGTGACTGATGTAGTTTTCCTTTTCATCTGTTCCTTACCTCATGGTATTGAAATATGATGCTAAAAGTTTAAAGTGCTGAGGTATATATAAGGCAATCACAAAAGCATCTATGCATATTTAAAAGACTTGAAAGTTGTAGCTTTTCCATTTTAAAGCTGATTCCTAACATTGTTTCTTTGCTATCAATCATCTAACTACTCAATAAAATAGCAATTGAAACATGTGAACAATGGATGGTCCCTGCCTTTAAGGAGTTTAAAGGGTCATTAAGATAAAAGTTAGAATGATGTAAAAGGGCAACACATTTGGAACTCTATGAAAGTATGGCAAAGTACATTATTATAGTTGAAAAAATAAAGGCTATGAGTATAAAGGAGGGGAGAACTTTCTGACTGGCAAAGCCTGATCTGGGAAAGGCTCTTGGATGAAGACAGATGAGAGCTGGATCTCATTGTATAGGGAAGATCGGGGGATAGAATGAAGAGAAGACAGAGGTGGGAGGTGCAAATTATGTTTCAGGGACATGAGTTGATCAGTTGTCCTAGAAGACAGAATTCATGAAAATTTAGGTTAAAACCAGATTATAAGGAGTTTTTGACCACTTTATGTATACAATCTTAAGGAGTTTAGATTTTGTTCTCTTGAAAGTGAGAAGCCAGTGAAGTTTTCAAGTGGGGAGTAAAATCAGCAAGATAGTATTTCAAAAAGATTTGTCTGTTGGCCAAAGATAGCCTGGAATCAGGGGAAAATCTAGAGAGAAACAAATCATTTAGTGGGCACAATTATGAGGTGGTGAAGGGCTGAGTGGTGGAAATGAAAAGAAAAGATGGAGAGGATGCAAGGTGCATTATCATGCTGAATTGCCACATAACTGATTACTGACTGGAACTGTGGCAAAATTAGTTTCAAGTTCAGGACCAATGACAGAAATGGGGAAGTCAGCAGCAGGGAGTGAATTCTGGTTAAATTTTCATCAAATTGAGTATGAAATGGCGAAGAGATATCCAAATGGGATTGTCTAAGAGCTATTCAAGATCAAGACTAAAAACGTAGATTTGATCATTCCCACCAAGAAGTTAAGGAGACGGTGGTAGGGAGTGAGTGGTCAGTGAGATGAAGCTTTAGAAATGCAGAAGTAGAAAGAAGGAATGATACAGGAAGATAGCCAGAGGTAGGAGGCAACTGGGCCAAGTGTTTCTTTCTTATTTCTTTTTCCAAAAGATGAGGAAGCTTGTGGAAATTTGAAGTTAGAGATGATGGAGGAATGGGAGCTGTATAGAGAGAGCCTTCATGTGAACTAGGAAATCAAGAGAGAGATGAAATGAAACCCGTGATGTGAAGACTTTTTACTGCAATGTCCTAGGTACTTACCATCAGGCTTTGCATGACATTTACAAGACCCTTTTCTCAGGATAACTAAGTTTGGATGAAGAAAGAAGAATCTTGTGTATATTTTCTAACTTTTCCTTGGGTAAGACGATCCAAATCTAACAGAGCTGCACAATGGTGCTGTTCTTTTTGCAAAAACTATAAAACTCCAAATTTGAATTCTATGTGGTATTGTGCTTATAGGTGAGATGTTTGCTTCTTAGGTTATGCTGGCAAAATGAAGAAAAATACAAGCATTTCCTGATAGAAAATTAGGAAAATGAACTTGTCAATTGCTGAAGTATTGTTAGAGTGCTAGGGCTTGGATTTGCAGTGTTTGATGTCACAATTAATTTATCATTGTCAAAGTATGACTTCCTGCTTTTGACCCCACACCAGAAAGGCGTAAAGGAGTTTGTGAAGAAAAGCTTTTTGGAAGTTAAATGGCTCATCCAAAACAGCATTTTAATGATTTAAGTAAAAATGAATCAGAAACATGTGGATTTAATTTCCCTTAAAATTCACATGGGTTTGAGACTTAAAGGAAAATAGTACTTGGCACAATGTGTTTAGGATTTGGTTAAACTGAAAACATTTGAAAAACGTTGGAACACTGGATGACTTCGAAATACATCTGGGTTTGCCCATCCATTGGGCATGGTTACAAAACCCTCATCCTTCGTGGCACTATTCAAACATTCTATCAACGTGCTTCAGCTTTCAAAAGGTTTACTTAGGATAAAGTGAACACATTTCATTGCCTACTATGTGCAATCAATAAAGCAGAGAGCCATGGTTTTTGCCATTTCACAACGAGGAAGTCTTAGCTGGAGAGCGGTCAAGGGAAATCCCCACACAGACAAAGTCAGAGTGGGCTGCTAGCAGGGTCCTTTGGGAATTTGAATTTGATTTCATCAGCCATTCCTATTCATATCCTCGCTATTGTAGAATTCCATTAATTTCAGGAGCATGAAAAAGAAAAGTTATGTTATATGGTACTGAGTTGGTAATCAGGCACTGCTTTGGATTTTTAAACCATTACTTTAAAAGGTCATTTTGGTGTGTGTTGAAAAGGCAATACACGTTTAAAATGTTACATTGGGGACGTTAATTAAAATATGTAAAGAAGACCATGAAAATGAGGAAAACCAGTGGGTTGGCAAAGTGATCTCTTTGCAATTGCAACCCCAACTCACCCACATGGCAAGCCCAATTGTTAGCAACTCAGTGGCAAGGGGGTTGTAATGAAACCCATAGCGCTTCTGCCTGAAAGATACTCGTATTATTTATAACCAATTATATTAATCCCAAAGCTGAGTGACACCTAGGGAGATAATTGAATTTCTTACATTTCACTCTTTACACTCACTGCCATGATCAGAAAAACACAATTTTGAGTGCTCCTTTCTCTTAGGGGAAGACCACGCTGTCCATGTAATTGGATAAGTCTCCAGAGAAAACTGGCTTCTCTATGTGGCATTTTATAAAAAGGTTTATGGAAAGTTGGCCTCAATTTTTGGGGTAACTTTTTCAAGAGACAAAAAAGATGCAAGTTGAAATAATCTCTTCTCATTTTTACCAAGGAAGTTTATGAACCTTAATCATACAAAAAGCACTGCTTAAGGAAGTTGCCTCCTAAGGTTTGGGCTGCATGAAAAGCATTTTCTTTAGAAAAGGACAGCATTAATTGTTTGAATAAACAATAAAATGCAACTCAGAGAGAGAAGTCCCACCCCAAACCCTCCCCTAACATCCTCAATGATCATAGTTGGTAAACAAACCTTGGGAGAGGCTGTCATATGCACTGCCCCAAGTAATCTTGATCAACTTGGATAACCAGTCCACAGGCTATAAAAAGACAAAAATGACATGTTGGCATGTGCGAGATACTAGGAAATGTCTGTCTACATTCATAGAGAAGCTTCTATAGTCCTTCTAATCTCTTTTCATATTTATGCTTCTCGATGACCGTCTGACATTCTTGGCAAACATAGGAGGAAATCAACTGTAGATGTAATATCCATCACTTTAATTCAGCAAATTTGAGATCCTGAGATCTGAGACTATTGGAGGAAGCAAAGCAGTATGTCTTTCATTAAGGGAGGCAGAGAGGTTAATGGAGACTTCTGCGTTACTCAGAGCCAGATCTCTTATGATCCCTCAGCTGAAGCTGTATTATTCTCATCTGCTCTGCTGGGGAGAGATGAAAATATCCCTCACAAACTTGGGTAAATGGAAGGGTGTTAAGAAGGTAAGGCCTTCCTTGGTATTGCTAAAATCCTCATGGAATCTCTTTGCTCATTTTCCTGCAGCTGCTGCTGTGGAATTGCTGAGGGAGGTACCACTGGTCTTTTCTTCATGGAGGACCAAAGAAATAGCTGATGAATACATCACAGGCAAAATGCCTACATAACAGTCGAGGGAAACATTTCATTCCTTCAATTAATTACCTAATGACGCTAGTTGTTCATGGCACTGATTAGGCCCATGAAAGGCTTTTTTTTTTTTTTTCCCAGGTGGTTAGAATAAGTAGAGGGTATATATATGTTTGTATATGTATATATGTATATATTCTTTTGGTATGAATTAAAGCCTCCTTTCTCCCTCCTCTCTTATTTCCACATAAATTAATTCTACAATTTAATAAAATAACAGGTGGTTCCACTTCAGGCTGAGCAGATGTTAGACTGAATGAATGGAGACCCCTCTTGTGTTCAATATATCCCTGAGCTCTTTCTTTCTTTATCTCTCCACTTCTCCCTTTTCTTCCCCCCCACCCCGACCATTTCTGCCAGATTTATGAGCAGCTACAGTATGTGCTGTTTTGTTTGAGCAATATGAATATTGATGACTGACACGTGCTGATTTTAGATGTATTAGTGACATTCATAATCCTGAAAATATAGACATTTTTCACCAGATAATGAGGTACCAGATTGCCGTACCAGGAAATTCCCTTCTCTTGGTTCCCATAAGTAGATAATTTCTATTACTTTACAGATGGAACTCAAAATTGGAAGCTTATTCCAGAAGAAGTTAAGGGAAAATACACAATTAGATACACAATTCAGAAAATTCCTGTTGCTCAGCAGTCTCATGTATTACTTCAGTGACATTTCTGATTCTCCTCTTGGTTATTTCTGAGAACCCTCCAGTTTAAAAAGAAGAACTTTTCACTTCCCATGCCTTCTTTCTCATCAAGTCTAACTTGGAAATGATCCCATGTTCTTTCTCAGTTTTACAGACATTGCAAACAATGGGACACCATTGTTGTTCACTCACCAAGAAGTGAATCAAGAGAGTTGTTGCTTCCAAGGTATCCTCTTATAATTATTCACCCATGAAATGCCTTCTGATGATATTCAAAATAATGACCTTCAGGTGAAAACTATTTTTCATTTTTCATATTAAAATCATATCTGTTTATGCCTCTGACGTTATTTCAGATTGTATTTAATAAAGATATTTTCTGGATCCTAATTCCAACTCCTTACTAAAAATGTACCTGGAAGCTTATGGTATGTTCCTGGCTCTCCCAAAGCTTTGATGAAAGTTGTTTTCTCCCCTTGGACCAGCCAGATATAGCTGAGACATTGCTGATGAGGGGAAAAAGTCACATTCAGCCATTGGTCATTAGGATCAGGATGAGACTGATACTATTCATCCTATTCTTGGCTTTTCCTTTCTTCTTATTCTTTTCTTTTCTTTTCCTTTCTTTCTTGTTCCTGTTCTTGTTCTTCTTGTTCTTGTTGTTCTTGTTGTTCTTGTTCTTCTTCTCTTTCTCTTTTTCTCTCTCTCTCTTTCTTCCTCTCTCCCTCTCTCAGGCTTACCCTGCAATAAGAAAGGAAAATATAAAGCAAAACCATATAAGATATTATTTCTTTTAGTGTTGGGATAGTTTTTTCAGTTATATTCGATTTTTCTTGGAAAGACACCTAAGTATAAATTCCATTTCCATCACTGATTATAAGTAGAGTCTCTGGAAAATTACTGACATTATCCACATACATATCAGTTTTTCCACTATAAAATGGAGTTGTTAGGATCTGTGGAGATTCAGAGTGTTCTGAGAACACGGGGTTAGTGTGTGAACCAGTTGTGGGTATAAAGGTCCACAGTTCCTCTGCTTTCTCTGGTCTTATTCTGCCTCTTTGATTCCATTGGTTTCAGCAGCTTCCTTTATCATCCACATCCTGATTTCTGTTATTCCTGACCTTGACTTTACCTATAAGGCTTATAATATGCCTGATGTTGATTTGACAAAGTGATTGTCATCTCTTAGAGTCCTTACTTGACTTCCTGTTTTGCTGCTTCAATTGCTCTCTAAATCTTGACCTCTGAGTTCTTAACTCCAAGCTGATAGCCTGACTTGACATCTGGAAAATTTTCCGAACCAGCTCAGGATCAGGGAGCTGAGGCCTGTGCTTAGTAGAAGCTGGAGTCCTCTGAATCTCCTTGTCTCAGATAATGTAGGAATAAAATGTTGCTAAGGACACTATCAAGTAACTCTAATGTTCTAGACTTTATGATAGGAATTTTATATATGTTATTTCTACTCTCATGTGAGGCAATATAATGCAAGAGCAAGAGTGTTAACTGTGGAGTTTAGATTCTTGGATTTGAATTCTTGTCACATTTATTAACTGTGTGACATTGGGCAAGTTACATAAACTCTCTGTGCTTCAGGTTTTTATTTTCTTAATCTGTAAAATGAGGATAATAATAGTACCCATTATATACAGTTTTTGTGATGATTATAAGATTTAAAACAAGGGATGTACCTATGATAGTTCCTGGGACAGAGAAAAATGTAATAAATGTTATATTATTACTATTTTAGGTCAGTATGGTTGGAAGTATAAGTACATTAACATATTCTTTGTTAAAGTTACTTTGCCTAGATTTGTTTTCAATTACTTATTTAAAGAAATTGTAGATTACATTTTGTTGGGAATAACTGTAAAATTTTTTTTGTTTGCAATGAAAAGTGAAGC
The DNA here is from genome assembly GCF_024362965.1 of Panthera pardus. Classification (NCBI taxonomy): domain Eukaryota; kingdom Metazoa; phylum Chordata; class Mammalia; order Carnivora; family Felidae; genus Panthera; species Panthera pardus. The sequence continues at coordinate 106,114,026 of NW_026526721.1, forward strand.
AATGGAGATATTGGGATGATACTGCTGTTTTACATGGACTTTCTATTACTTTAAAAAAATGAAAAAAATTTTTTTTTACATTTATTTATTTTTGAGAGACAGAGACAGACAGAGCACAAGTGGGGGAGGGGTAGAGATAGAAGGAGACACAGAATCCGAAGCAGGCTCCAGGCTCTGAGCTGTCAGCACAGAGCCGGAAGCGGGTCTCGAACTCACAAACTGTGAGATCATGACCCGAGCGGAAGTCGGACGCTTAACCGACTGAGCCACCCAGGCGCCCCCTGTTACTTTTTAAACAAATTTTTTTAATGTTTATTTATTTTCGAGAGAGAGAGAGAGAGAGAGAGAGAGAGAGACATACAGACAGAGCACAAGTGGAGGAGGGGCAGAGAGAGAGAGAGGAAGATACAGAATCTGAACTAGGCTCCAGGCTCTGAGCTGTCATACATAGCCTGATGGGGCTCAAACTCACAAGTGAGATCATGACCTGAGCCGAAATTGGACACTTAATTGACTGAGCCACCCAAGTGCCCCTGGATTTTCTATTTCTTAAGAACTTCTTTGACGAAACAAAAACAATTTTTGTTCTACTGAGAAAAAAAAAATCTGAAAATAGAAGCAAACCTGAAAAAGCTCACATATTACCTAAACCTACAGCATATTCAATCCTCTGGATAGATATAATTAGGCCAGATGCAAGATCCTGTTCAATGTTGTCAAGTATCTTGCTTCTGTTCTACCATTTCTACTTCTAAAGTATCACAATTTGATCTTGACTAAATATCACCTAAATTGCTGAGTTATAAAATCTATACAAATGATTAATTTGTCTAGTGTTTATGGAACACCTACTCTATCCTAGGCACTGTCCAGCTCTGAAAGTTCAACCATAAACAAGACAGGCAAGGTCAGTCTCCTGTTGTTTACATTCTAAAGAGGGAAAATGGTTCAATGAAGTATATAAAAGATGGTGGTGTGATGGCCAGTGATGCAGTAGGTTGGTTGGGCATTTGTTTAGATAGGGCCAATGAGGAGATGACAAAGTGGAGCCAGCCATGTAAAGACTTGAGAGCTAAGGAGTTCTAGCAGAGAGCACATCACATTCAAGATAGTGCCCTGAAGTGAGAATGAGCATGGTCTAGTGGAGGACACAAAAGATGCCAGTGTGTCTGGAGGGATGTGAGAAGTGGGCCAAGGTTTAGATTTTTAATAAAATAGGAGGTCACTGGAGGATTTTAAGCAATAGAGTCATAGCCAATGTTTACTTTTTACCAAGTTCACTTAGCTGTGAGAAGAATGGATGGAAGTGGGGCAAGTGTGTAACCAAGATGACTAAAGACAGGACTCCACGGCAATGGTCTAGGCAGAAGCTCTGGGGACTGGGACTAGAGCTGGTACAGGGGAGACATGAGAAGCAGAGGTGCAGAATACATTTTGGAGATAGTACTTGGCAATGGACTGGAATTTGGGAAATGAGGAAAAAGGACCCAGAAATAATTTTTAAATATTTGGCTTGATCAGCTGGGTGGATGATGGTACCATTTCCATTGATGGGAGAAGACTAAGGAGGAACAAATTTAGGAGTAAAATCAAATGTTTATTTTGATCTAGTTATTTTTGAAATGGTCAACCATGCCAGTGACTAAAAACAATACTTCTGCCAAACCTATCTGCAGTAGAAGGTGAGATATAGGTGGCAGAGTATATGAATAACCAAATAACTTAGATATAAAAAAAACTCCATTTTAAGAGGTAATATAGACTTGCCAAATAAAACATGCAGTTAAAAATCTCTCTGATTTTTCTGTGGATATAAAGAGATCTTAAAGGCTGAGTCAAATTGGCATGTTACTGCCACTAGTTTGTTTAAAGAAAGTATGTCTTCTTTAAGAAGTGTGGCCGTTATCCTTTCAGTGGCCATTATCCTTTTATATCCTATTGTTCTTTGAGACTTTGTTGTTGTCAGATTTTATTACCAAATTTAATCCCGAATGTTTTTATCTTACTTTAAGTTGGTGTAGATTCCTCACGATTAGATAACAAATGGCCACTGGCAGTGTGAGGATGTGTAGTTCCTAACTGACACGTGAGAATTGTATAATAGTTCTGTTGTCATTAGTCTTCAGGGTGAGAGTTATCATTGGATACCTCTATAAGCAGTAAGCTCAGGAAGATTTGGAGCCCAACTCATATGTTAACATACACCTATGAACTAACCGGGAAGTCATCACTTCATCTGTAGTTCAGCTGCCTTTGGTTTCATTACGTGTTTTATAATTATACTCTCAAAAACTGTATTACTTTGCATTAACTTTAGACACTAACAACTACTTCTGGTGTATTAAAACATATAGACGCAATGAGCTCCTATCATTTAGAACACAATGAAATACTAAACTTTTCTTATTTAGCTAAGGATTAAATTACAAGCTTAATTTACCGATTAAAAAAAATCCCATCTACTAGACTGCAATGCACGCAATGATATGTGCTGTTTATATAAATAGCATGGAGGTTAATTCAGACCATTTCATGGGAACGGTTTATGTATTGTAATCATGAGTCAATACACAGTTCTCTCTAAATTTAAAACAATGTAAATTAGCCAAGCCAATTTAATTCTTGCCAAGAAAGAATATTCCTTAAAGCCATGTTTTTAAGTTTATTAGGTTAAATGCAACTATATTCTGTAACTAATAAGTGAGAGGATTTATTGAATTTTGAAACTCACTGATTGTAAGTTATGTCTTTAAAGTTCCTTAAAGAAGTTAAATATGTTTATAATAATTTCATTTCCTATATGACATCTAACTAATGAGGAAAAAAAAAAAAGGCTAGGAGAGAACCGGAGTTGGTTTCATTTTTTTCATGACCAAAGCCAAGTTTAAATCCTGTCCAAATGCCACTTCTCAATCACAGCTTTAAAAGATTAAACATGATTATAGTGGTATTTCTCTACTTTTCTGATGCACAAGTTTGTGTCACAGCTATCTTGAACCCTGCCATTGAGTTTCACCCTTGAGGTGAGAAAGCAGCCTGCAGAGTGAATATTTATTTCTAGGAAGAAGATACATTTGCCTAATATAAATTGGGTAGCATTTACAGCTAATGTGTCCAACTTTCTTTATGCCCAAATTATGTGAATGGTAGACTATAAGAAGAGAATTTATATCAATCTTTTCTCTCTTATATTCTGTTTTGCAGATTTGAGTAGGTTTTTCTGTGCTCAAGAAAGTTTTGGTTATTAAGGCTGGCTTTCTTCTTGTTTCCTTTTGGAAAACAGTCTAATTTAGTTACAATGATCTTAAAATTGATTGGACCGGGAGCCCCTGGGTGGCTCAGTCAGTTAAGTGTCCTACTCTTGATTTCGGCTCAGGTCATGATCTCACAGTTCGTGGATTTGAGCCCCACATAGGGCTTTTACACTGACAGTGTGGAGCCTCCTTGGGATTCTCTCTCACTCCCCCCGGCTCATGCCCTCTCTCTCTCTCTCTTAAAAATAAAACAACAACAACAACAACAAAAACAAATCAAAAACTAGTTGGACCAAACATAATATGCAGTAATTTCTTAAAATTTTGTTAAAATGTGGGCTCTGAGATGGAAAATACTTGGTTTAGGATTTTGGTTCCCTGTCTGGTTTGAATATGGTTTCTCTGCTACGATCTTTTCTCATTTTCCTTTTTCTTGAGAGTGTACGGTGAAGAGAATCATCTTTCCAAGGACAATTTTAGTTTTATTTATTTCTAAGCTCTCTGTATCATGTTGCCCATATTTCCTGATTAACATATTTGGTTTGATTATCTCCCAATGTACATTTCTATTTACATAATAGGTATTTCGAGTTTGGATTTGGAAAATATGGCCACTGTCTTCTAAGCTTGCTTTCACCATCTCAATGTGATCATGGCAGAGCCTAAGCAGTATCCTCAGTGCTTTGAGCCTTATTTCCTAACCTGTTCGGGGGTTCCTCGTGTGTCACATGGCTATGCTCAGACGGGAAGCTTCCCTTGCCCTTATGTAAACCATTGACGTCCTCTCTGGGCAGGACAGACGCGAGTTCCAGACTGCTGTCATTGGCAATGACTGTCTGCTGTAGCGTTCATTTGAAGAACAGGGTGTTACTGGAAGTGCTGAGTCAGCCAGCATCATCTGGTATTTAAAGGAGACTTTAGAGAAGTTAGCTGCTGGGAAGCTGTTTCTTCAAGAATTTTTTGAGCTTGCTCTGGTGATAAACCTGCCACCTGATAAGTACTAAGTAGTAACTGTACATTTTCAAGATAATGCCGCAACAGAAAAGCGGTCAGTGTGTGCCACCGAAGGAAATGCATTTGACTTGGGGTTTTAGATATGATGTTCATACTTTAAGGGTGTTAGAGGGTATTCCACAGTAAGCCTGTTCCTACCAGAAAAGCTTCCTGTCTTAGCATAAAGGGTACTTGGAGTCAATAATAGACACATATGGCAGATTCTCCTGAATTTGTTAAATAACTGTGGATTAAACATTTACTACATGCCACGAACTATGCTTGGTACAAGGGATGTAATGATAAATCAGTCACAGCCTCTGTTCGCAAAGATTTCCACACAAGAAGGGAAAGATGTGTAAGCAAATAAGTACGATAAAAATGACCAGATATTGGATTAGAAGTATGCATGGGAAGTGACAGCATAATGAAGAAGACTCAGTCTACTTATTTGGAGGAAGAAGGGAACCAGGAAAGATTTTGGGAGGTGTCAGATTTGAGCTGATCCCTGACAAATGCATAGTGTGGGCACACAGAGGGAGAACGTCCAAAAAGGGCTGCACCTGGGCCAGTGGCTTATAGGCTGGTGAGGCCTGGAGTCGTTTTGAGGAGAATTTTGTGGGAGATAAAGCAGAGACAAAGGCAGGAGCAAGATTATAGAGGACATGAGAAGCCATGTAAAAATTTGTACTTTGTCTAGCTGCTCATGGTATTTGTGCAAGGGAGACTTACTGTCATATTTGCATTTTTTTCTTTAAGAGTAAGAACTCTGACAGCAACATGAAGGACCATTAGAAGGGATCCAAGCTTGACACTTAGAAAATCAGTTAGGAGACCAATGCACCAGCCCAGGAGGGAGGCCATGAGAGTTGACAATTAGGCAGATACAGAGTGCGAAAAGAAGGAGATGAGGTAGGTTGGACAGGTGTCATGGAATAGAATGGGTAGGTCTTGTCTTGGTGACTGACTGAGGAAAGAGAGGGATTCCAATTCCCAGATTTCTGGTCTAGGTGGTTGGGTAGATAATGGGGCCATTTCCCAATACAGAGACACAGTGGGGTAGGCTTGGTCCTGTTGAAGCTATTGGATAAACTCATATTAAGGATATTAATGAATTCAATATAGGATTAACAGTACATTCTGTTCTCCTCAAGAATATCTAACAACTTGATAATTCAAGTCCTCTCAGCATTTTCCTCTGCCAAGATATGCAGGTAGTTGAAAATGGGTGAATTTTTTGGTCTATTTCTTGTGTTCTCCACTTTTGAATGTATGTGGTACAGCACAAATACAAATACTCTGAAAATACTGCTGTCTGCATTCACCGTGGCTTTTTCTAGCAACTTCAGGCAACTTTCAAAGCTCCAGTGAAGTATACAAATATAAGTTGGAGGATTTATGAGGGAGTGAGAATGTTTGGGTGATTCACAATACCATTTTTTTAAAGTCTCAGATTTTATAAATAAATAAAACTGAATTACAGTCATTTTTAATGTATTATATGTGTATGTGTCTCTTTAAGCTTTAAAAAATACATGAAAGGATGTGAATTGTCCCCTAGGATCCCAACAATAGAAAGCAATAGTAATTAAGCAAAAATAAAAAAAAAATTGACATGGATGTATTGGAGCTAATATAAATCCTGTGCAATTGGCATAAAGGAATTTGTTATTTTCAAAACAGAATTAAATCTCTTTTCCATTATAGATTTAATTTAAGTAACATGATAAATAGTGGTAAATTGAACTTTATTATGTATTCATGAAATGCAGTTTAATACAATTGTTATTTCTGGCATTTGTGGTTTAAAGATATTCCCTTATGGGTAGATGTTATTTTTAATGTGCAAATTCAGAAATAATGACCTCCAGTTCCAGTGGTGAATTAGGGCTGATATATACACATGGACAATAAGAGAAAAATAGTCTCTGAATTCTCAGCCTTATGAAAATTTCTAGTGTAATCTCTGATCCTTTAAAAACTGACATTAAACAAATTATTTTAAGGTTACAACTGTATTGCCAGTGAAGAAAAAAGTAATAAAGTAAATATTTTCCTAAGGTTTCTAAAAGAATGGTATTTGACAGGGACATACCTGAAAGGGGAAAACTCACTTACCAAGAACAGGTTATTGAAAAATCTTGCACAATTTAAAAAAAAAAAACAGATTAAAAATTCACATGAAATGATGCCTTACTGGCATGTCCAGAATATAAAATTGGAAACCCAAAGGGAATGGATAAACAAATAAGTAACATACACCAAATAATTTCTACAAGCCTCTCTTCCAGATAATCAGTAGGAAACTGTTCAAGAGAAAGAAACACTAGCTCTTTGTCATAAGTTTATATTTAGCTCAATTCTTTTCGGCGCTGGGAAGTTTGTTGGCTAGGTAAACCAACAGGAAAAGCAGTGTAAATAAAAAGACAGGACTTCAAGAGGCCCTCGGTTCATAACTAATGGAGTGTTGTGTGAATTCCTATCAACCTTTCCTCGTTGGGCCGAGAGGGAATTCTATCCTGAAGCTTTGTTCTAATGACTATTTAATCTACCTCTTAAAAAAAAAATCTTTTCAGGGGACGTTGGATGGTTGAGTTTGACTTTCATCTGATTAGTCATTGCAATTTATAAAGATTAGGTCAGGCATGTCTGTAGACGGAGATGTATAGTAGTTCTTCAGGAGAATGTAGCCCAAGGTTGGAAGAATAGACATACTTTGGGGTTATCCCCTTGTGACAAATGTTTGTGCAATGTGAGGCCTATTTAGGGCACTGGGACCTGGCTTTTTCAGCATAGTTGTGGTTATCTCAGGACACAGGTTTCTGAATGCAGAGTGTTAAGTCCCGATCTACTATGAAGATTCACAAAGATTTCTTTAGATCTCAGTTGTTATATGCAGGTTAAGTGACCTGTGAGATGGTCCATCTGATGGGAATGCTGATTGAGAGAAGGAAAACTTCAGCTATTGGAATCATCACAATGTTAGTCTCAAACTCATCCTTTGAGCAATGATCGCATAGTCATAAACCAGAGTGCTGTTTCTTTCGTGAAGGGATCATTCAGCACGGGTTGGGCCCACATTCACAGTTTGGACAGCCCAGAACTCTGGAAAGTGGAAGTCATTTCCTTAAATGATTTGTTGGCAAAACCTGGCCCCATATTTGATAGAACCAGCTGACCTGAAGTTATGTAAGACTATGTATATCCTTTACCTTATTTAGTGTAAATATTCATGCAGTTTGGTAATTGGGTACTGCCTCAGACCCTGCTCAGGGTGTAATACAATATATGATATGCACATTTTATTAACTTTCTAAAATGTGAAAAATTCTGAGTTCTGAAACCCATCTGTATCCAAGGGTTTTAGATAAGGAAAGAAACAGTGGAGCTGTAACCACAAATGAGTCTTAATTTTCCTTTTTCTGCATGCAAATACCTACTAATAATGTCCTGAGGGATAATTTGTTTGGGGAAGTTAAATACTCTTTCTAAAATTTGATTTAAACTATTAATTTGCTTAGTAAAATCATATATTGCACATTGGCAAATTCAGCTCTGTTGTGGTAAAATTATCACAAATTATAAATTAGTTGCATCTGAATTAATGAGGTTTTATTATAAACACAAAGCAGCATTACTTTCAATGCCTAATTTTCATTAGTACAAAAAAGACCAAATTAAGCCAAAGGAAAAAAAAATAAAAAAAGAATTGCCTATGCTATATACCCTCTAAGCATTGGAAAAGTTGCTGAATTTTTTTATTTGTAAGGGGCTGAAAAAATGTTTATGTTGCCTGCCCCAATTTGATTTAGGTTAAGGATGCCATAAAATCCTTTTAGTTTCAGTGACCTGTGTGTTATTCCTGGACTCCCATTCTCTTATTTTTAATGTACTAAGGCCAAGGAGTTTTCCCAACAAAACAAAGAAGAGCCATGATTTTTTTCTTTTTTAAATGAGAGGACAGGTGGGGTGCCTCGGGGTATCAGGGGCATTTTGCAAGACCGCCAAAGCAGGTAAAAGCTCCAGCGTGTTAAGGGTGGAATTGCAGGACTGAAGGAGGGGTGGGCTGATCAGGGCAGCAGGATGCAGGCGTGTGGCTGGTGCTGGGGGTCCCCGCACTTAGTTGCACTGGTAGGCAGTGGGGCTGAGGGCTGGGATGCTAGCACTGAAACCCACTGTGCTTCTTTAAAATCAGTCATGCTCCTTTCTGTTTGTTTGCAAAGGGAAACTGTGTGTTTGGTTCCTACTGAGTAGAAGGAGGTTTGCTGTCTTTTAACCATAAATCCACGCATAAATACTACATAATAATCCTTTTATTAGACAAAAATGGTTTTTATCTCGAAGCCTATAGGGTGACTTCCAGAGCTGTGGCTCTTTTAAAATCTTGGCCAGCTCACCTTTCTCTTTTTTCTTGCTGTTCTGGACTCTTTCTTTCTGGTTTCCCTTTCAAGGGGATGTTGTCACTGTTTTTTTTCCAAAGCACGCGCTCAGACAGAACAGCAGGCAGGGGTTGCAGACTCCTTGCAGGAAGGAATAGGGGAAGGTGTTGATGTAAGCGGATTGGCTGCTTCTATCAAATACGCTGGAGCAGGGGCCCCAATAACAACGACCTCCCAAACACTGAGGAGCCCCGAAGGATGGCAGGAGACCAGCTCACCCACGGAGCTGCTGTTAGAGCTGGAACAACTTCTGTGGCAGAGCTGTCTTCAGTTCTGTGGGAAATGCACAGGCCTAGCGACACAGCGCGCATGGGTGTCAGTGTTGGGCCAGGTAGTTGTAATCGAGCCAGTGGAAATGTGCCTGCTTCCATTCCACTGTGCTGATTGATATGATGGGGCCTTCACAAGGTTTCGTCCTATGAAGGATGAGAAAACCCCTGCCAGCAGAGAGGCTGCGTCCCGGTCACATTCCTCGGTTAGAATCTTCATTATAGAAGATGGAAAGAATATAGGAGGCTGAGCAATCCCTTCCAGGACCTCAGAGGGAGGCTATGACATGAAAACTCATTATGCTGCAACCAAAATAATAGCAAGTTCACCAGAAAATGTAAAATATTCACTGGGGGGTATTAAAGAGAGAGCAGGGGTTGGGTTTAAAGCAGGCGGGGGGTGGGGGGGCGCTGGGGGCTGGGGGGAGCAAGGCGTTGGGAGTCTTTGGCCCAGACCCAGGCAGCCTTCAGTTCACTTCCCACATTGCTGTTGGCCATCACTTGGAAAAAAAATAAAACAGGCTAACTTTGTTATGTCTTATTTACAGAAATCAGCAAATTCCCTATAGCCTCCAGGATAAAGTCCTGGCATACAAGGCTCTTTATATGCTAATTCCAACCTAAATCTCTGCCTGATCTATCCCCACTCCCCGTTTGTCAGGGTGCCTTTGCCCATGAACCTACCACAGTGGTAGTTCACCAGACCTTCGCAGGCCTTGGACATGTATCCTGTTTCTTACTCCCATGTTCTCCTCCTGGCAGATTCCTCCTCCATCCTTCAAGGCCTTCGTTCAAATGTTACCTCCTCTGTGGAGTTTTTTCTCTCATTCAATCATTCATTCATTCAACAGATAGTGGCTTGGCAGTGTCAGGCCCTATGCTGGGCTCTGGGGTGGGGGGCAGTGAAAAACAAGATGGTCGAGTCCTTGTCCCTCGGGAGCATCAGTCCTATTAGGTATCTTGCCAATCAGGGAAGGAGTCCTGGGGGAAATTACTATCAAGATGACGGCTGAAGGCTCAGGAGGCCTTAGCCAAGTAAGAGTTTGCTGGCATGCACCATGCAAAGCAGTATCACAACAAACTGCTGATTGCCTGCTAGGATCCAGACATTCCAATGTCATGTTGTATTGTGGTGATCTCTTTGCCATCCCTGGTTTCATTCCTAGTCTGTTAGCTCCTTAGTAGTGAGACCTATGGCTTAACTTCTTCTGTGCCCCCAGAGTCTAATTCACTATCTGGTACTGGACACCGTGGCTCAGCTGGGTTAGCAGGAACTGGGGAAGTGTAGCAGGATCTAAGTACTGCTGTCATATCTTGACACCAGATAGGTCACAGTGGTAGCAACTGCACATGTATTAAATGGCAATCCCATTTATTTTTACTATATTCCATTAGGTTGGAAAGTAATTTCTGAACAGTTTTCATGCTTTGGAGCATCTTTTGTGTCCTCATAACTTCACCCCATCAGCTGAGATTTAGTAGCACCCTTGATAATCACTGGATGCCCTAAAGGAGTTTTTAGTCCACCTGATGGGCCACCAGGAAGTCCAATAGCAGGTGCTATTATAAGAATGGTAATCATTGGCTAGATCAGGAAGGGAACTATGAGACTTACCATATACAAGTTAGGGATGTCTCAAATGCTGTGGGTGCCCTGGATGGACCTACAGGTGCCCATGTGGCCTGCTATAGCACTGGAGAGTCCTGAGTAGATAGTGCCAGCAAAGCATAGTGCTGTATGCTCTGAGAAGTCTATAAGGAAAGTGTCTGTATCCAGGGGTGGCAGTGGGTGACGGTTAGGTGGGTGGATGGATGTCTGAAGGATCAAGGTACTTCAACGTGCAAGTAAGAAGCCACAGTCTCTCTAAGAATCACTTACTCATAATGTTGATGTGCCTGGATCCCCTTTGACACTCAGCTTTTATCCTGGGTTCCAGGAAAGCTAGCCCTTTTGAAGCTTTGCAGAGAAGATGATGGAAATTTCATCTTATTCCTGGGGCCCTTCCTATCATTTAACAAAGGAGTTGGACACCCCATCCCTGAGAGACAGCCTTATCATTCATATTGATGAAGTCATTCCAGTCGTTCCTAATTTAGTCCAGGCAGGAATAAGAAAAACTTCTGTTCTTTTAGGGACAGGTAAAAGCTCTGCTTCACAACTCTTAAGCCTGTGTGCCCCAAGAACCAATCTTCAACCCTCTTGGATATAAGGGTAATACGTAGGTCAGACTTAGGTCTTGAAATCCAGTTGAAGCTAAACATAAGCCCCAAAGAATAAATCTTACCAGAACAGCAATCTTAACACACAAATTAAGAGGAATTTTGTAAATAAATGAAGCTATAGAATTCTCGAAAAGCAAGCAAAGAGGAGAGGGCTGGGTTTCTGTTTTGGCATAGATGCCAAGGGTCGTTTTCCACATGAAGGTGCTTGTGCGCCTCTCAGATTTGAGAATCATTCAATTTCTCTAACGAGTGAAGGTTAGTGATCTATTCTCTAGGATTTTTTTTTTGTGAGATATTGGTTAATAATTTGCTATTGTTTCTAATAGAGAAACCAGGACCAGTCTTAATGGATATTCTAATCAGCAAATGTTTTTCAAGGTGCTGTTTGAAGGATGGGTCAGTGGTTGAGGGAGGGCTACAGAGGGGGCCCCAGAGCTGTGGAAAGTCTGATCCACCCTTCATTTGGGTGAGGAAATATGTGATAAACTTTCTGGTGTTTAACTCTTAAATAAATAAATGAAGGGGATGTAAATAGATCCTAGCTTCAGAAGGTTCCCCTCCACCAAGGATGCAACTTTGCATTATGAACATAGAGAGGTAGAATTTGATCACTGGAGAGAAAAGCACTTCAAGAATATCAGAGTCCTGATATGCCAATGATAACATACCTTTTTTTTTCTTAATGGGTTAAATAGTAGATGTGTTTGTGTGTGTTTGTTCCCTTGAAATTTATAAGAGAAATCTTAGACCCTTGTTAACCTTAGGCATACCTCGTATTCTATCTATACAGTAGAATAGAGAACATTTTCCCTGCCTGAAAATTGTATTAACTATATACTTTTAAGAGGAAAAAGTAATTTAATGGTGCTTTTATTGATATGAATGAAGAGCTAGAGCAATGCTAGGATAAAAAATGTTTAGTGGCCCTGAATAGCTCCTGTGGTCTTGGCCCAGAATACCTTGATTCTGTGACTCATCTATAGGCATGGGTGGGCTATCCCATCCACTATGTTATGCTTTGAGGGAATTATTTGCTCCATAATGCAGATTGTGTTGCTGGAAAGATCTCAAAGCATACACATCGCAATGGTTTCTTTCGGTATTTTATTTCTTTCAGAAATAATGATGTTTCTAGTACAACTTGTGTTTCCATGGAAAAATACATATTACTTGGGAATCAACCCTCTAAACCAGGGGTTAGCAAATCAGGGCTGTGAACCAAATCTGGTCAGCACCTGTTTTTGCACTGCACTCAAGCTTAGAATGTTTTTTTTTTGTTTGTTTGTTTGTTTTTACTTTTAAAAATGGTTACATTTTGAATTGTTAGATAAGTTGCCTACATACTATCCTTAATTTTGCTGTTTGGCCCACAAACCTTAAAATATTTACTATCTGGACCTGTACAGAAAAAGCTGACCAACCCCTGCTCTCAACCTCCTGAGTTTAATGGTTGTTATCTGAAACAAGGATTAGTAATAATAGCACCAAAAATATATCTGTAATGGGCATAAATACAATTACTTCTTTATTTTAGATCAGAGCTCACAAGGCAGAGGCCACAGCTGTTGTGTTGGTTTTGCCTCTAGAAAGTGCAGTGTGTTGAGGCATAGGAAACCCTACAAGGTGATCATATGACACTGGGAACAATGGTGAGGGCTCACGGTTGGGAAGCAGCTATAATTTAGGGGGTGTCCTCCTAGGATAAACTTGATTAAATTTGAACGGAGAGATCATATCACAACAATATGCTATTTCATATGGTTTTTCATCATTTCTTGGAGCAGCTTCTGGGTTTAGGCTCCTGCCTCCTCTTTAGGCTCATCTATTATGGATGAGGTACAGCTGTGACCAATAAAGATACTTCTTTCAGAGTGAAAACAGGTCCCCTTGGTGTGGCTCAAAGGCCTGGGCAAGACAGACAAGGGGCTGACACATTCTGGCATATCTCTCTGGTGGGCCTTCCAAAATCGTGCTCCTTTTTGTTTGGTTCTTGCTTTACCTTTTATCCCATTCTGTTAGTTCTGAAAGCCCATCCTCACCCGCTATCCAATCCTTAACACTGATACATTTAAAAGCAACATGAAAAAGTATGAAGCAATATCAATGTTCATACCTGCAAGTGAATGGTCAGGAAGAACTGAGATACCCATCTAGCAGCAGAATTTATTCTGAATAATAAATTTTTGAAGTCAGTGTGCATATGGAATGCTCTGAGGGGTAGCTGAATGGCATGACTTCAGGCACCACTTACATTGTGGGCAATGAAAATGGGACCCCCTGGAGCAGTGTAGTGCAGCTGGCCCTTAATTCTGTATGGTTTGAGTTGCTGTAGTTTTGATCATCTGAGAGAGACAAGACAAAACATGCCATTTACTCAATAAATATAGAGTTCCTATTATGAGATGCTACAAGCGATGAGTAAGGTAATTCCTGACTCTAGGACATTTCAGGCTAAGAAAGGGATGAAATATACAACAGAGTATATGGAAGCATATGCCTAGTTTTGCATAGAGGAACAAATGAAGTGTTCTGGGAGCTAAGAGTAAGATGGTATTGTTTTTGGAAATGGAGGCATGGAGATTTCATGGAGAAGGTGGCATTTGAGTTGAGCCTTGAGAGGTGGGTAGGGTTTCACCAGGTAGTGAGGGGAGTTGGGTGAAGGGCAGGAGTGAAGGCTTGGTGAGCAGGTGGGGAAATGCAGAGTATTGGGGTGAGTGACTTAAGTTGTTTGAAGGGAGGTTTCCTATCAGATAAGTGCACAATATTGAGTTGGGGGAACTGCTTGACATACTACGATTGACCTCACCTGCATGGCCTTTAGCTCCAGAGTTACACTTTCTTTCCGACCATCAGGAGTGAGAGAAAGGAGGCCTGGATGCTTGTCCCTGACACTTCATTTCAGAATAAAGGGCTGCAATCATTCAGGGAGCTGTCTCAGAAGTGATAGATTTTCCATCCCTATTTGAATAGCACTAGTATCTCATTTCTGGATAGAAAATGATCATGCATATCCAACAGTCTTCTTTGCCATATTCCCATCCTAGCAGAAAAAAATATACCCACACCCCATCATCCATCTAGAAATATCCATGTGCTTAGTATTCTTTCAGTACAGGGCTATCACCTGTCTGATTGCCACTTCACTTGAGATAGCCCAGAAATTTCTTTTACTTTCAGTAAGCAAAGACCTGATCAATTTAATCTGGCCAACATCAACCTGAAAACCATATGCTGCTTTATAGGAAAAACACATGTGTATGAAACCGCCTGATCCCTCACCTTCTTCATCATCCACAGCTCTCTTCCTGTAGGTGAGGCAGAGATTTTGCATGCCTCAGAAGCAGGTTGAATATGTTATTCTACCCAGGGAAATTACTGCTCATCCAGAAAAAGGGCCTATTTATACTGAACAGGGGAAAAGCAAACACTGAGGCCATTTATTTGCTAACTGTGAACCCCTTGGGCAGAATGAACTTGAAGATTTAAAATTCTGTGTGGACTGCCTTGTCAAGTTTCAAGCTTGCAAGATCAACTTCTGCACTGATCTCTGATTTCAGGCACATAGTTTTCTTGAATGTTTTGCATCAAAATGCCGGAGACCTGCCCGGTGCTCCCAAGCAGAGTTTGGGGTGTCATCAAATGGTTATCATGTTGTATTAGTCAGCTTGGGCTGCCTTAACAAAATACCATAGACTGGATGGCTTATATAACAGCGGTTTATTTCTCACAGTTTTGGGTGCTGGTAAATCCAAGATCAACATGCCAGCCAATTCAGTTCCTTGTGAGGATTTTCTTCCTGGCTTGTACTCAGCAGACTTCTTGCTGCATCCTCATGTAGCCTTTCCTCTGTGCGTGTGTGTGTGGGGAGAGAAAGGTCTCTTCCTAGTTTTATAAGGCCACTACTCCCATCATGGGGCCTGACACTCCTGACCTAATCTAACCTAATCGCCTTCCAAATCTCAAATCCTATTATATTGAGGGTTAGACCTTTGACACGTGAATTTTGGGAGGACCCAAACGTTCAGTCCATAACATATGCCATAGAGACAGTGGCTTCCTAATAGTATTGTGGGGAGATGAGGCGAGGCATAAGTCCTGGCCTGGCTCATTATGTCCTGTCATGATAGGCACTAATGTGTCATGAATCTAAAAACGGAGGAAATCATGTGAAAACACAATATCACCATGGTGTGTTGACATTTGCACACAAAATGATGATGACAAATAGTAAAACTAATACATACCAAGCACAGATTGTGTGAAGTACCCTGCTAAGCTCTTTCATATATATCATTGTGATCCTTACTTGCAAGAAGATGTGAGGGCAATTTTATGTCTTCCAACTTACAGGGGAAGAAACTGGGGTTCTGAGAAGTTATGAAAATTGCCCAAGGTCACACATCTAGGAAGATCTGCTTGACATTAAATGTCATGTTTTTTTCCCATATCACTCAGTCTAAGAGGAAAAATAACATCTTCTCTGAAATTTATTTGTGAAATTTAATTGGAAGACTTAAAAATAGATTTTTTAAAGAAAATTGGGTGAAAAATCGATAGTTTTAGGTCAATAAAAACCATGCAGAATTTCCTTCTCATAACAAGTGAAGTAAAAAAGTTTAATGCCAGAGAGAACTGTGGATGTGGATTAAAGACAGTTGGAAAACGTTTGCCAGAGAAGCAGACTAACGTGGCATCATTGTAATCCAGTGGAAGAAATGCAGCACTGAAACAGGTCTGTCAGATACAGTTGGGTTGGTGGTGCACTGCCTAATGCTGAGGGCTGCATTGAATGCTGCACTCTACACAAATGCTACACTCTGGAGTTGAGCAGTCCCCAACCTGTGCGGACATGTGAAGTGGTTGTGGCAGAGTCCTGACCTCTAGTTGAGGCTTGGCTACTATAGCAGAATTGAGCTGAGCAACTCATTTCCCTCCCAGTTTTGATGTTTCCGTTGTAAAATAATTGTGAACGTTGGCTTTTAAAATTCTGTTTTTGAACTTGTACTAGATAAGAGTTTTTTGAGAGAAAATGGGAAGAAAACATCTTTAAGGTATTGTCTTTGTGAGTTTATAGCATAATAAATTGACTAGATATTGCTTTTGAATCATTTTTTGGATTTTTCCTTTATAAATGTAAAATTATCTTTTATGTCCTATTACATCTTTTTAAGCATTATCTACCTATAATCACTGAACATGATTTTTTTTATGCTTAGTTGTATCTGATTTTAAATTTTAATATTTTGTTAAATAATTATTTTATTTTAATTTTTAAATAATTATTTTAAATGAATATTTATTTTGTTTAACTATATTATTAAAATAATTTTTATTTATTAATATAAATATAATTGATTATGAAATTATTTCCTCCACTATGTAAGGAGTTTTTCTTAACCTGAGTTAGCTGTTGTAGGGAAGTGGGAGACATGCACCTTAGTCTTTTTTGCTG
Organism: Panthera pardus; assembly: GCF_024362965.1. Lineage (NCBI taxonomy): Eukaryota > Metazoa > Chordata > Mammalia > Carnivora > Felidae > Panthera > Panthera pardus. Next base: position 106,130,656 of record NW_026526721.1, read on the forward strand.
TACTTGGAAACACACATCTATTTTTAAATGAGTGAAATAATGATGGGAGAAAAAAAATATGTTAATCTCTAGGATAGAGATGCGATCCGGAAACAAGATTCCTTTTTTTTTTCCTAAAGTGATGAGGATAATTTAAGCCTTTTCTTTTGGATTATATATTTAGATAATATAAAATAAGATACAGTAATGAGATTTAAAGACAGATCTTAAAATGTCCTTAAAGGTGGAAATAAACTATTCAGGCTATAAATTAAATGATCAATAATGACCATGAGGCAGGTTGCAATAAATATTCCTTCTGTTTTCATAAATTATTTCTCTATCAGTAGAGAAGCTTTCATGAAAAATAAAAAGGCCTGGAGCAAAATTAATTATGATACTTATATCTCAGCTTTGAAATTGACTTGATAGTTATTATTTTATTGTTTTTGTCCAGCCCCTTTAAAAGGAGAAGAGATTTAATAATAATATACTTTGTAGCATTATTTATGATCATTAATTAAATCTGGCACATTTGAGGTGGCTTCATTTTACAAAGTTCATTGTTGGAAGACAGGTTTTCAGAGTTTTTCTGTAAATATTCCACTATTCTGAAACTTTTGCCTTGGGAATTTTTGTCCTTGAAATTCTAGGTTATTAATTTAATTGATGTAGTCCTTGGGGATCCATTTATCTTATCTTTGTAATCAAATAACTGGGATTTCAGCAGATGCTAAGCAGAAATCCAAGAGAGGGGGTCTAGCTCAGGAGGAGAACCCTTTGTCCTTGGTGACTGTACTCCCGTGCCTGCCTTTCCCCACTAGCTGCTCTGGGGCAAGGCATGCCGGCACCCTGTGCTAGAAGTGACCACCATAAACTCTTAAATTTTGATCCAAGCTAGGTTTCTATGTTTTGTTTTGGTTTTTTTTTCTCCCTGTGTTCTTTGAAGTGCTAATTAACTGAAACAATCTAAGATGTCAGTGGTAGCTATGTATGGGCAAAAGCAGAAAATGATTTATATTCTGATTCAATTGGCATCATCGTGCCAAAACACAAACCAGAAGTTGATGATGTAACTAAACAAGAGTAAAGAGTGCAATGTCATAGTCTCCTGAGAACACGATTTGAATTGAAGAAGAGACCTCTAGGGAGGCTCTCTTCTATTTCCTGACCTTTTCCTATTGTGAACGATAAGGACGTCTAACCTTGCCACGTTTTAAGGAAGGCTGTTAAATTTACCTCCATGTAAGTAAGTTGCAGTTGAGGTCAGAAAACATTGAAAGTCTGAAGTTGTTAAGATGATGGGTAAAACATTCAGTACCCTTTGAACCAATTGAAAAATTCATTTTCTGGAGATTCTTGACAAAGGAAGTATCCAGTGCTAGGTTTTGTTTTTCCAAGACAAGCACAGCTAAAGGTCAGCAATAATTAGTGATTTGGAGCCACTGTTGGCAGTTGGCTATTCTTCATGATGGTTGGAGAACACTTAAAATGACTAGTTTTAGTCTTTATCACGGTGTCTTATGTGTCTACTGTCTTCAGAAAGATAATAATATGAATAATTATAATTCGTCAGTAATTAGAGACCCAACATATGAAGGGAATGAAACACAAACACATGGAGCACCCACTGTTATTGTTAATAGCAGTCGAAGGCACATGCTGACTTATGCTAGCATCTGTGTGCCAACACTGCCCGTTTGGAAAGAACCAATGTCTCAGTCTACATGTTTTGTACCTTGAGGAAAACTCAGAAATGATAATCATTTTAGGAATATCTTTATCAAGCCTAAAGAAAACAAAGAGGCATATTGGGACAATAATGTAAACCATATTTTATCTTATTTTTTAGTTTTTTAAAATGTTTTTATTATTTATTTTTGAGAGAGAGACACAGACAGACCGTGAGCAGGGGAGGGGCAGAGAGAGAGGGAGACACATAATCCAAAGCAGGCTCTAGGCTCTGAGCTGCACAGAGCCCGACTTGGGGTTCAAACCCACAAACCATCATGACCTGAGCCGAAGTGGGATGCTTACCAAACTGACCCACCCAGGTGCCCCAAACCATATTTGAAAACAACAAAAAGTAGATCACAAATGTGATTGTGGAAACTTCAGCCTGTAACAATCTGACAGGAGAAGCAGCCACATCACAATGTGAAGCAAGGTGTTCTTTGCCTGAACTATATTGTTTGACCTTGCTCTCTCCTCTTGTCAATATTGTTTCTCTAGTTATGGGAATCTCTGCAATGAGGGAACTAAAGCCATGAGAAAAAGAAAACATGATCTAATGATAACCAATTAAGGAAACTTGCCTGATTCCATCAAAAGACAAGAGCTTTGATTCATTAAAGAACACTAGGTCAAGGTGCGCCTGGGTGGCTCAGTTGGTTAAGTGTCTGACTTTGGCTCAGGTCATGATCTTGCAGCTCCTGAGTTTGAGCCCTGCATCGGGCTCTGTGCTGACAGCTCAGAGCCTGGAGCCTGCTTTGGATTCTGTGATTTCCTCTCTCTCTGCCCCTCCCCTGCTTGCTTTCTGTCTCTCTCTCTCTGTCTCTCAAAAATAAACATTAAAAAATATTTTTAAAAAGGAAAAAAAAAACCAACACTAGGTTGAGAGAGACCTGAGAGGTTATCTATGCCAACTCTTTGATTTTATAGGTGAGGAAACTAGGCTCATTCATTCATTCATTCACTCATCCATTCATCTGTTTGTCTATTCATGCATTTGAAAAATAAATGTTGCCTTGATCTAGGCACTGGGGAACCAGAGAGACAATGCCTCTGACCTACTGGGTGCCATAGTTTAGTTGAGTGACAGGCAATACAACCCATAAATAACTGACCACTGAGTTTAGTTTGTGGCGTGTGCTGGGAAGAAAATATTTCAGGATGAGAATGACTAAGGGTTAACTCTAGGTCGGGTGACCAGGAGAGGCTTTCCTGAGGTGGTGGTGTTTGTGCTGAGACCTGAATGAGGAGAGGAATCCAGCCACAGAACATTCCAGCCAGAGGAAGCAGCAGACACAAAGCTCCAAGGCCAGAATGAGCTCAGCCAACTTGAGTAACAGAAAAAAGGCCTGGGGTTGGAGCTTGGTGGACAACAAGGTGAGGGAGAGGATGCAGTCAGAGAAGTTGGCCAGGGCAAGATCGTAAAAGCCTTGTTGGCTGTGGTTGTGAGTTTAGATTAAGGGAATATAATCAACAGAACTGAGTGTGATGAGTTTTAAGCGAGGGAGTAGCACTGTGGCTTCCCTAAGCAGAATCACATGGTTTAGAACATTTATTCAAGAAGTATTTATTGACTGTTTTTTTCTATGTGCGATGCAGTTCTGCATGCTATGCGCTAAGAAGTTATAGAAAAAAGTCTTGAATACTCTTCCTGCCTTTTAGAAGCTCACAATTTGGCAAGAATAGAAAACTCACAGGTGAAACAACTGATGTTGCACTTACGTAACAAATGAAAACATGAGACGTGATATGACCCAGTGGGCGGGAGTATTGGGTTAAGAATTAGCAGATTTGACTTAATGTGCTTCTCAGAGTCTTGGTTTTGTCTTCCAGTAAAAGTGGAATAATAATGCCTGTCCTCCCAATCTTATAGGGGTATTGTGGTAGACCAATAGAGATAATGTTTGTAAAAATGCTTTGGGAAGACACTTTCAAAACCATCAACTATTACATAAATGTGGCAATGTGGCACAGTATAGGTAGCCTAGGTAGCTGGGGTTGAAATAAGGGATCAGATTATGGAGAGTCTTAAATCTGGATTAAGAATTTGCTGTATTTGGAGGGAGCCTGGGTGGCTCAGTTAGTTAAGCACCCAACTCTTGGTTTTGGTTCGGGTCATAATCTCATGGTTCATGGGTTTGAGCCCAAGGTCAGGCTCTGTGCTGTCAGCCCTCTTTCTCAAAATAAATAGATAAACTTAAAAAAATTACTTTATTTTAAAGGCAGAAGAAAGCTCATTAGAGGTTTTAGAAGGGAAAACTATGACGAATAGTAGTTTTATTCATTCATTCATGAATGCATGGGAAACTGAGTAAAGAGGAAAGAAAAAAGGAAAAGATTATTCTCAAGGTTTTTAATTTTAATTCCTGGGATAAGGATGGTGCTATTGCTTGAAATCCTGTGGTTGTGAAGGGGTCACTGTTCATGGCTAGTTAATGAACCAGGGTCTGAAAACACTGATAACCGGGAGATGGCATGCCCTTCCTGTGGGGCTGGGATGTGGGAACTTAGGGACCCCAGGCAGGAGGCTCATATTTGATCATCATTTCATACTGCAGGGAGTTAAACCATGACTTAAGCCCTGTTAATGAGCAGAAGTGGGTAGAGAAAGCACTGAGAATGAGGAATGAGCCTCAGTCTGTATCCAGAATCAAAACAGAAGAAGTAAGCAGAATGATGGGCAGGGAAGCAGGACTAGAAAAGCACAGATGCTTGTTTGTTTGTTTTCCATGGGAATTCCCTGCTGCTTTTCCTTCCTTGTGAACTCAACCTTGACCTCTGGACCCAGCTCACATTCTCCAGGACAATTTCTCTGGCTTGGTTTGTTAGTGTGAGGATCCTAGCCGTGTGCCTCTGACACCCAGTGCATTTCCCAATAACATGCCATGACTGTTTGTAACTACTGGATTCTTTTGTGCCTTCCCTATTGGAATATACATTTCTTGAAGACAGGGATGATGCTAACCCCAGTGCCTAGCACAGACTTGGGTTCATCAATAGGTGTTTGACAAATGATAGCATCTGGAACTGAGAGAGAAGGTGGCTTTGAGAAGAAAGGATGGTGGACAGAAATAACACATAGTGTAGTATAAAATATTAAGCATTGATGGGAACATTTGATTCAGGATTGGGAGTCATTGGAGAACTTCAGGGCAGAATCAGTAGAACAGGTTTGGAGCAGCCTGACAGAAATCTCATTGTGTAGGGGGAGGCAGTTGGAGACGGGAATGGTAATAATCAAATGGAGGTGGAGGGGGTCATTTGCACCCAAAGTTTGGTGGGGGAAATAAAGGAGATACGGAGGAGAGGAGAAGCAGAGGTTTTGTCCATTTTTAAATTCTTGTTTTTGAGATGAGGAAAACGAGGAGTCATGGATAAATGCCCTCAAAATATAATTAACAATTATGCCTACATAATACCAGACATTCAGACATTTTTGACTTTGTGCTATCTACCTTTACCTGGAAAATTCCCCTCAGGCACAAATTAGAACTGAATGTGGTAGAACCATATTCCCTCATGAGCTGTGACTAAATGCTCTGCCAATAGTCAGTCTAAGGATTATTTTAACCTAGATGGCAACTGCAAGTTTTAATTTATTATTTATGAACCTTTACAGCTGTATTTCCACGAGAATGAATTGCTAGTTCATTTATCAGGTGTGAAGGAGGGGATGTTAACAGGTAGTCCTGAAAACTTGGGAGAAGGGATAGCCATTTAAATCATTGGTGGGGAAGGTGTGGAGAGGTTCCTGACAGGACAGTGAGGTAAGGTGGAGGGAATGCCAAAAGTTGATTGATGTCTCTCCTTGGGGTCAGAAAGTGTAAATTTCTCTCACAGAGATTTTGAAGTTGACAGCATTTTCCCCTCCAAAACTTTATTGGCATGCATGTTAAAATAGCTTTCCATTTCTTCCAATTAAAATCTGCCATTGCCTTAGGTATACCTGTGCTCAGATTTTCAGACTGATAAACTCTTATCCACCTTCAGGACCTAGTTGTGGGGCCATGTCCTTTCCCTAATGCTCCCAGGAGAGTGAGTTACTTCCTTCTCTGTATTTCCTTAGTACTTGTGTTGTGAGTACTCTGTGGTATTATAATTTATTTTGGACACAATGTCTTTCCTGCTGGATTGAGCTCTTCTAGGTCAGGGGTCATGTTTTATCCTTGGCATCCAGCACAATCCAGCCAGAGCAGACTTTTACTACAAAGTCTGTTGAATGAATGAATGAAATGGCAGGGACCTGGCCTGATACAAACTTAAATTCTTATTATTTTCAAAAAATTGTTTAAAATGTTTATTTATTTTTGAGAGAGAGACACAGTGCTGGCGGGGAGGGGCAGAGAGAGGGGGGAGACAGAATCTGAAGCAGGCTCCAGGCTCTGAACTGTCAGCACAGAGCCCCACCCAGTGCTTGAATCCACGAACCATATCATGACCTGAGCCAAAGTCGGACACTCAACTGACTGAGCCACCCAGGCACCCCAAATTTAAATTATTAAGCACACTGTTGGTTGATCAATTTTATTTTAAGACCACTGGTGTTGAAAAACAAGAGGCAATTGTGGAGTGAGGATTAGATGAGAGGAGATAAAGAGCCCAGGCAATGGTGTTGCTGGGGAGTTTTAGGAGAAAGAGCGACCAGGGAGGCTGGAGTGAGGGAGGCAGGGGCCCAACCAGTGTTTTTTGGATTCCTAAATGGTGTGCCAAGGAGGAATTTTGCATGGAACTGAGTTGGGGAAGGCTCTTTCCCCAAGCTGAGTCAGGCACATCCACAGAACACTACCTCTGATGGAAGAAAGTGAGCTGTGTTGGAAAATAGACAATAAAAAACTTCTTTCATTCAGAACAAAACTCTAGTTTTCGGCAGCCCACAAAAAGATGCAAAAGACCCTTCTGAAAGGCAGAAATTGCTTGTAGAGGTTTCTGGACAACAGAGGCTAATCAGACATACTTGGATGTGGCAACAACTTCGTCATTCAAAATGTGGGGTTCCTCTTCCTTCTCCTCCTTCCCCTTCCCCTATCCCTTCCCCTTCCCCTTCCCCTTCCTCCTCCTCCTCCTCCCCCTCCTCCTCCTCCTCCTCCTCTTCTTCTTCTTCTTCTTCTTCTTCTTCTTCTTCTTCTTCTTCTTCTTCTTCTTCCTTTTCTTCTCCTTCTCCTCCTTCTTCTTTTCTTTCTGTCTTTCTTTTCTTCTTTTTCTTTTTCTTCTTCTTCTTCTTCTTCTTCTTCTTCTTCTTCTTCTTCTTCTTCTTTTTAGCTCTTTGGTTAAAACTATGATCTCTCTTCTGTCCTATACTAGAAGACTCTGCCCAGAAAATATAATAACCCTCTGTGTTACTGAAATATAATATTTCATTTATTTTAAGAGTTTGACTGCTTCTCAAAAATTCAAAAATATTAAAACCAGCTAAGTTGTTTAAAGTTTGACAATGTAATGTTCCCTTTATATGAAAATATAATACACCTAAATGTAAATTCAATTTATTCATTGAATGGTTTATTTGAACTACAATGAAACCTAATGATTTTGTGAGCAAATCAAATTATAATTGATATATTTCATATTTCATAAACTAATGAGTAATTTTATATTCCTAAAGGTTTAAAAAGTCTTTTAAACCTTAAATATAAGGTTTACATCTATTTTATCTGTCCAATTAATTACATTTCACCATTTCTTGAAATTTTCAGATTTGTCATCATAATGGGTATGAATTGAGAAAGGCTGACACATAATTTGTGTGTGAAAGAAATCAGTAAGAATTTCCTGGTCTTGCTAACGTATTCAGGTAGAACAATAAGATCAGAACTTGGGGCAAAATCCTGTGACCTAGGAAATCTTTCCTACGATGGTTTCTCTGAAGACCTATGTGTATTTCTGTGTTAAGATGACATATAGTAAGTGACGATCTCAGCTTCTTGTGGCTAATCAGAGGCCCCAAAGCAGTGGATAATTGAAAAAGCATTGGACTTGAGTCCTAGCTATACCACCTAGAAACTGGATGACAATGAACAAATGATTTAACCTTTTCATGCCTCAATTTTCTCATCTCCAACATTGAGCAGCTATTACTTGCCCTACCCACTCCACAAGTATGAAGTCATGAATGTTACAAAATATTACAAGTGAAAGTAAACATATCCTTCAAAAACAAACTCTTCACTTTCTGGGTCAGGAGTTAAGTGACTTTGGACTAAAGAAAACAAAATGGGACTTCTCAGCACTCATATTGGTCAAATGTACATGGCTCCTTGCCAAGGAGGGAATCTAGGTGCAGTATTTTCCAGACGTTGAGTCTCTTTCTTCATAGAGTATTTTCTGGGTCTACTGTTTCAGAGAATATACTTTGGGAAATTTAAGGAGGCTCCTAAAAATAATGAGGGACACTTTGAGAGAAAATAATTTCTGAAAAATAGGCTGGTGATTAATTCAGTCATGACTTATTTCATAATCACAAATGGGTGAGGTGAGGACTAGGTTACCTGGATTATAAAATAAGAATATTTTTAGTATTTTATTTATTTATTTACAAAAATTTTTTAATCTTTATTTTTGAGAGAGAGAGACAGACAGAGCATGAGCAGGGGAGGGGCAGAGAGAGAGGGAGACACAGAATCTGAAGCAGACTCCAGGCTCTGAGCTGCCATCACAGAGCCTGACATGGGGCTCGAACTCATGGACCACGAGATCATGACCTGAGCTGAAGTCGGACACTGAACTGACTGAGCTGTCAGGCACCCCATTTTTAGTATTTTAAAAAGAAGCATTTACCCATATCTGATGACAAGTATCTCCTTTGAATTTTGTGGGAACACAATGGAAAGTATCAGTAGAGCTACTGTGCCATTTAGACCTTTAAACTGCTGAGTAGAATTTTAATGTTAAAAACATGTCATTTTTATGACTTGAATGCTATACTCATGGCTATTCTTTCTCTTTTTATTTGATGATGTCTCCTACTGCAGACGGACAGCTCTGCTCCTTGAATTATTCTTTTACCTGCCACCATATGGTGGCTAAGCTTGTGAATGGTGGTGACCAAGTCTCTAAACACTGGATGTAATCCCCACTCAACACTCACTGCTCCCAAAAGTATGGAAGAATAATTCAGCCTCCTGTAAGAAATCCAAAAGATAAGGTTGTTGGGCGTTTGTGTCTTTATAGATAAAAAATTTGGAAACTAGGACTCTAGGGAAATGTTGAATTTGAAAAATTGACTTTACTTTTCATTGTTTCAATTAGAAGGTTGGTTGGTAGTGGTTAAAGAATCCACCTTTGCAATAGGGAAGGGACTCTTTATTTTATTCTTAACTTTATTCTTACTGTTTCTTAACTTTTATTTTTAGAAATGTATCCCTTTTTGATTCTCTTGAAAGCCACACACCTTCTCCATAGAAAAATGCATAGAATACCTCAGCATCATAAAGGCCATATACAAAAGACCCACAGCTAATATCATCCTCAATGGGGAAAAACTGAGAGCTTTTCCCTTAAGGTCAGGAACACAAAAGGGATGTCCACTCTCACCACTGCTATTCAACATAGTACTGGAAGTCCTAGCCTCGGCAATCAGACAACAAAAAGAAATAAAAGGCATCCAAATCACTAAGGAAGAAGTCAAATTTCACTCTTCGCAGATGACATGATATTCTATGTAGAAAACCCAAAAGACTTCACCAAAAATTTGCTAGAACTAATACATGAATTCAGCAAAGTTGCAGGATATAAAATTAATGTACAGAAATCTGTTTAATTTCTATACATCAATAATGAAGCAGCAGAAAGAGCAATCAAGGAGCTTATCCCATTTACAATTGCACCAAAAACAATAAGATACCTAGAAGTAAACCTAACCAAAGATGTAAAAGATCTGTACTCTGAAAACTATAGAACACTTTTGAAAAAATTGAGGAAGACACGAAGAAATGGGAAAACATTTCATGCTCATGGATTGGAAGAACAAATATTGTTAAAATGTCAATACTACTCAGAGCAATCTACACATTCAATATAATCCCTATCAAAATTATACCACCATTCTTCACAGAGCTAGAAAAACAATTCTAAAATTTGTATGGGACAAGTCCCTAAATAGCTAAAGTAATGTTGCAAAAGATAAGCAAAGCAGAAGGCATCAAAATTCCAGACTTTAAGCTGTATTACAAAGCTGTAATCATCAAGACAGTATGGTCTGGCACAAAAATAGACATACAGATCAATGGAAGAGAATAGAGAACCCAGAAACGGATCCACAACCATATGGTCAACTAATCTCCAACAAAGTAGGAAATAATATCCAATGGAAAACAGTCTCTTCAACAAATGATGCTTGGAAAATTGGACAGCAACACACAGGAGAATGAAACTGGACTACTTTCTTACACCATACATGAAAATAAATTCAAAATGGATGAAAGACCTAAATGTGAGACAGGAAGCCATCAAAAACCTAGAGAACACAGACAGCAACCACTTTGACTTTGGCTGTAGCAACTTCTTACTAGACATGTCTCCAGAGGCAAGGGAAACAAAAGCAAACATGAAATATTGGGACTTCATCAAGATAAAAAGCTTCTGCACAGCAAAGGGAACAATCAACAAAACTAAAAGGCAACTGACAGAATGGGAGAAGGTATTTGCAAACAACGTATCAGATAAAGGGCTAGTAGCCAAAATCTATAAAGAACTTATCAAACTCAACACCCCAAAAATAAATAATCCAGGGAAGAAATGGGCAGAAGACATGAACAGACGTTTCTGCAAAGAAGGCATACAAATGGCTAACAGACATTAAAAAATGCTCGACATCACTCATCATCAGGGAAACAAATCAAAACCACAATGAAATACCACCTTACACCTGTCAGAATGGCTAAAATTGAGAACTGAGCAAACAACAGATGTTGGGGAGAATGTGGAGAAAGGGGAACCCTCTTACACTGTCGGTGGGAATGCAAACTGGTGCAGCCACTCTGGAAAACAGTATGGAGTTTCCTCAAAAAGTTAAAAATAGAACTACCCTATGACCCAGCAATTTCACTACTAGGTATTTATCCAAAGGATACAAAAATACTGATTCAAAGAGGCATATGCACCTCAATATTTTTAGCAGCTCTATCAGCAATAGCCAAATTATTGGAAAGAGCCCAAAGTCTGTCAACTGATGAATGGATAAGGAAGAAGTGCTTTCTCTCTCTCTCTCTCTCTCTGTATATATATATAATAGAATGTTACTCAGCTATCAAAAAGAATGAAATCTTGCCATTTGCATAAACGTAGATAGAACTAGAGTGTATTGTGCTAAGTGAAATAAGTCAGTCATAGAAAGACAAATATATGATTTCACTCATATGTGGAATTTGAGAAACAAAACAGATGAACATAGGGGAAGGGAAGGAAAAGTAAAATAAGATAAAAACAGAGAGGGAGGCAAACCATAAGAGACTCTTAAATACAGATAACAAACTGAGGGTTCCTAGAGGGAAGGTGGATGGAGAGATGGACTAAATTGGTGATGGACATTAAGGAGGGCACTTGTTATGAAGAGCATTGGGTGTTATATGTAAGTGATGAATCACTAAATTCTACTCCTGAAACCAATACTACACTGTATGTTAACTAACTTGAACTTAAATAAAATCTTGGGGAAAAATGCATAGCATTAGTAGAATCTAGTAAGTCATTAAAACTCTATGATTACTCTTTGCTTAAAGCTGGAATCCTTTGCATTCAGGAATGTTCTTTGTGTTTCAAAACTTACCTGACTTGAGTTTTATTTTTCCAAAGAGAACTTCAGAGTTTGACGTTAAGAAAAATGTGTTGTGGGAATCCTAGGGTCCTTCCAAAGTTATTTCTGTTAAACTGGATATTGGGATTAACTTCTTCATATGTTTTCTGGTTTGGACTGGATGCTTGTTCTTGGGTAAAGGTAATTTCTTTCTTTTTCATGAGAAAAGAAAGTTTCCCACTGGAAGAAATAACTCTGAGAAAACTTTGGTTGAGTATTCATTTGATTTTGTATTTGCAGTAATAGCCTAATATATTTCAAAAGAGAAGATTTGGATTCACCTGTCAGAACAAGGCTGAAATGCTAAATAGTGACTATGTAGGTTTGAAATCATACCATTCAGTTGTTTCTGAAAAGGTATATATTAACTACTGCTTTCGAAGAGTCTGCCAACAAATGGCAGGAGGAGCTATAATTTACAGGACCAGAAAATGTTTTAGAAATAACCAAAGCCTCACAGGCAAGGAGAAGAAATTTTAGAGATGTCTTTGAGCCAGCATAAACTTCTTTTCCTTAGCAAGTTAGGATCTCAGGGCCACAGGAGCATGTTAAACCTCATAGTTCCTGGCATACACTTGGTATATATGCATTCTAAAAATGAGACCTACTTGTGATGGAAAGTGGAAAATTTCAGTGAATAAATGTCCAGTGTATGGTAATGGGGATGGTTGTTTCAGATGCCATATGTAACTAAGGAAGCATTAATATTTTACAATATGTTAATACCTGCCCAAACTTAGTGAATTTTAGGTATAGGAGCATACCAGAGCACAATGTGGGAAACCAGCATAAAAACTCAGTATGCTAGGTGTGGACTGAGCAACATTACATTAGTACTTAATAAAATATTTGTGTGTTGGAGAGGCTGAAGAGCCCAAGACACATGAAAATGAACTTGGGATCTTGAAATTCAGTTTCAGATATAGGAAAATACAGGCACCGAAGTAAAATGCAGAGCAAGCCATTTCCTATAGCTTTGCTTAATTCCAGGAAAAGTGAAATATAGAGGTTTCTCAGTGAGCAAACTCCCTATCTGTTAGAAGAATTCCCCACCTTATGAGTCTTAGTGGGAAACGGAGAACATGTTCCACTAAGGGAGTAGAAAATGCCAGATGAGGACTCTGCCAGCTTCCCTGAGAGCCAGGGATGGGCATGTGACTGTTCTTTGCTTATTTAGCTAGGACTCCATTCTGGTATGGGTGGTGGACAGGCTCCATTCAGTAGGACTCCTTTCAATGGAACTAGGACTCCATTCTGGCCTGAGTAGGGGGTCTAGGTATATATCGCCTGGCATCGGGGGATGCGAGCAGTGTAAGTGGCTGGTACATGGCCAGTCTGTGCCCCAAAATAGCGGGGCCTCACAAGACCGTGACGAGGTCTGGTTTGGGTCACTGTTCCTAGGTTGTAGCCTCAAATCTGTTTTTTTTTAATTTTTTAAAATATTTATTTCTGAGAGAGCAAGAGAGACAGAGACAGGGCACAAATGGGGGAGAGGCAGAGAGAGGAAGACACAGAATCTGAAGCAGGCTCTGGGCTCTGAGCTGTCAGCACAGAGCCTGACATGGGGCTCGAACTCATGAATCATGAGATCATGACCTGAGCTGAAGTCAGATGCTCAACTGACTGAGCCCCCCAGGCGCCCCTGGTTTTTGACTTTCTATACAGTAGCCTTTTGAGAATGCCTTTTCTGCCTAAATTAGTCAGAGTTGTTTCTGTTGTTACTAAGGACTCTGGCAAAAACAACTCATATTTGATTATGTCGTATTTAAGTTCCCTGCCAAGAAGCCATAAGCCAGGCTTTTTCAATGCTCAATACTTAGCATAATTGTCCATCACACAGAGAAGACATGCGAAAACATTGCAAACTTGATTGTAGTGCTTAAGATAACATATCTCTGACTTACAGTTTTGACATTATCTCCTGTTCTATGCCAACATCATATTTCTATTTTGAAGAATATTAGGCAAGAACAAAAAATTACACTCAATTCCAAGAAAAAGATATACACCAACCAATAAGCAAAAGCCAGAACCAATTCATGGCAAAAAAAAAAAAAAAACCAAAAAACCCAAAAACAACAACCAAACAAACAAACTCCAAGGTCTTTCCACACCAAGGTCCTCAACACTGGAGGGCCAATATCCCCTAGGACAGCTTTTAAAACTCCTCATGCCCGGGCCTCAGCCCAGATCAGTTAAATTGGAATTCCTGGTGTGGGGGCTAGGCATCAGTATTTTAAAGTTTTCCACATGATCATAATGTGCTGCTAGGGCTGCAATTCACTCTAAACAGAACCTTTTCCCTCACCCTAAGCTCTGGGTGTGGTGTCAGTATCATGTGTATACAGGGAGGGACTATCAACTTCTCTGTAACATATATTCCCTGAAATAACACTGACCCTTTTGACTTCCATATCATATTGCCCTGAAATCAGATTCAGTGAAATTGGGCACTATCCCTGACATGTCTCCTTTTACCTTGGCTGCTTTCTAGGTTTCTAAGTCTCCTGAATGGCTTGCTATGGATGCTTATCTGCATATAATAAAATTTAATTCCTTTTTTAAACTATATTCCGTGGGGTCATTTTCCATATACATTTGCCTGCCTTAATATTTTGAATTTTCCTCTTTAAGCAGTTTAGATAATTGCATACTATATGTGTTTTTTTTTTAAGGCACAAGAGAATATATTACTGTGTTTAATTTTAGACATCCATTCATTCTATGTGCTAATAGGGTAGTCTTTAAAATGTGTCAATCTATCTTTTACAATGATTGGCTTTAGTTGGTTTTCCACTTCAGAGTTTGTGTTTGGATTAAAAATTAAATATGCTTTAACTCTTCTCATTATACCCTTTGCATACATCCAATTAAATTTTACTAATTAGCTTTCTACCATCATTAATGTTTAAATGTTTTGTGTTTAGCAAAGTCACTACTAACTTCCAACTATTCATATTGCCAATTATCCTACAATCAGGTTTTATTTCACTATGGTGTTCTTTCTAATTACATATATATATATATATATATATATATATATATATATATATCAATTATACATATATAATATATATAATGGATACTGGATTGTCTCTACTGTAAATGGAGTGTAACTTAATGTTGAATATATATTTATCAGGTTTATCATTCAATGAGAAATTTTAAAGGGATAAAGATAATCTTTAAGTGAGAAAAATAAAAATCTGTTCACAGTTACTATTTAACAAAATCAGAAATTCTGACGCAAATGACTAATTTTATCTATATCCATATACAACACTATAAGTGCAAGAGAAATTTTATTCTTCATTTGTATTAGAGTTTCACAAAACCTATGTAAACTTTATCTCGTTCTAGATGTGTAAAACCCAAGGAGTCAAAAATCTGTCTCCAACACTGGATACTTCTAAATGCTCAGTTGGTATTGTGGTGTGTCTTTTTTCATAGAAAAAGAAAAGCTTTTTCAGTTCAGGTTTCGTTTTAGGTTTAATATACATATTAGTGATAAATATATCCTGTTCTTTGAGTAATTGATGGGTAGCCAATTCACACTGATCATTGAGGTTGCATATAATCATTAAAGTTGCAATGAGATGATAAGCTTCTTGAGGATTCAGACTATGTCTTCTCTTCTGCACTTCTTCATCTGTAAAACAAGAGGGTAGGTCAAGATAATGGCTAATGTCTTGCCCATCTTCACAATCCCAGTTCTTGACATTGTCCTCCAAAACCTAGCACCATACTGAACTGTCAAAAAATACTTTAAAACATAGCAATGAGAATGATGTTACTGCATTGCACTAATTTTTGTTTCACGTCTGTCATCTCTGAAATCAGGATGTATTTATAATCGATGATGTGTCAAAGTTCAATTGGCAGTGGGTTCCTTACTGGTTTATTGCCCCCTGTTAATGGCATAGACACTAATGATGCATCTTACAATAAAAGGGGACTTAGACTGAATGAAATATGTCAGTCATTCCCACTTCTGTCCAAAAAGAATTTGAGGCAGTTTTTCAAAATACATAAAATAAGCTAAAATGAATAGATGCAATATGAAAACATTTAAAAATCTGAGGTAAGGTAAATTGAAAAATAAAACAAACAAAAAACCCCTATAAAGTCTTGTAATTTTCAGCTATGGGCCCCAAGTTTGGTTCTATTTTTCTTGTTATCCAAAGCAAAATGAAAAATAAGAATGACACTATCTTCCTAGCACAAGTTTAAAGTAGTGGTCTGTATAATATTCTTTAAAATGTAATAAATACACTCTACACCGTTCAATTTCCCATATCAAGAGTTTTTAGGGTCTCAGAAACATTCCTTCCCTTTTCCCATGCCCTGGCAACATTTTTCTTTCCTTTATACATTTCTTATCCTGACTACACTATGTCTCGTTTGTCACTTCCTATTCATTTCAGCTTATCAAAAACCCAACATTTAGTGTTTTGCAGTAACAGAGCAGTAATTGGAATTGCATGTGCTACAAGACCAAAGACACCCCTGACTTTATGGTCTTTTGCTCAACTTCAAATTGATAAGATTAGGATGATGCTATTTTAGACCTAGAACTCGAACAAATGGTTAATGTTTAGAAATACCTTGACGTGTCACATTTGTTGTAGAGACTATCACAGCAGTAAGTGTACTTAGAATTTGTGGTTATTTATTTTTTTCCCTCCCATCATAGACTATATTGACATATGCGCCTAGAAGCTAGTGTTTATCATCACCTTGACAATGTCCATTAACAGGCTGTGGAGAAAAATATCCATCTGGATAAAAGTGACAGTGTCACGGGCTCCATCCTATGGCTCAGTTTTATGATGGAGTAGCTGGATTGTTGTCGTGGTGCCTCAGTGAAGCAATCCTTTACTTGCTTAGTTAAAAAAGAAATTCTCAGTTTTCCGTGTTACATGTAATGGAATTAATGACTAATCTTAATATTTTGCTCAGGGGGTTTTTATTTGCACTGAAATATTTTAAAAACCACATTAAGTAATTTTAAATATTTATATACAGCTTTTGTCAGCACCTTTATTTAGAAATTTGATTACATTTTTCTTTATGATAATTACATCGGATTAAACGGTTGACATATCTAAATGTACTCACTTTTTTTTTGGGTAATTATACTAGTCATATTATGCTAGTTATGTACTTTAAAGCTTCTTGTGAAGTTTTATGGGAATGCATGGGAAGTTGCTGATGCTGAATGGTATTTGCTAAAACTCAACACAAGATTATTGCAACATTTAAAAACATTTACTTCTCTTTACACAAGACTTTTTGTGTAGTTAGGATACAATCTGACTGTGGACAACTGTTTCATTCGTCTTGATAATAAAGAAATTGAAGCTGTTTTCCTATAGGACAGTTGGTTCTCGTAACAGAAGCATGTGTCAGTTGAAGTACATCTGTGATACAGCCTCTGCTTCTGCTGAACATAAGGTTATCTCTGAGTTGTTTTAACTGAACATGAAATGGGATGTCCATGACAATTCAAGGCCAGTGGTCCATGTGATTCTATAATTACTTTTGCCACTTGACTTTTGTGGAGTCATTCATTATGAGGGTGGGCTTATCTTGTCTTACCTCCATGTCATTTGCAATGTTTTAGTGTATTGGTGACCAAATGCAGGTTTAACGGTTCGCGATTAGAGTGGGCCAGCTGCCAGCACAATGTGTGGGATCTGAAACTCTGTAATTGCTTAGTGACCTTTTATTACATAAAACAATAATATTGGAATCGTGATTAATGAACTTTTTTTTCTAAGGAGTATGATACATGGAAAGGAAAGTGCCCTGTATTAGAAAAAAACAAAGCCAATAGGGTGGTTAACAAATTATAAATCATTGCTATTTTCCAAGTTAAAATAAATTGATGATTTAATAGTACCCTGACTTCTCATTGTAAAAGTTACAAAGCTGACTAGTTTCAGCTTTCAAAGGGGAAAAGAAAAAAAAAAAAAAGAGCCTGAACCACAACTCAGTGCTGAGATGTGATGATTCTATGTGAAATGGCCTCCATTCTGAGCTCAAATGTTTTGGATCAGTGGTTCATTTGTGTGAACTTAGTGTTTTATCCAGTTAATGTTCTTTAGCTTTCCATACCCTGTCCCCCCATCTCCACTCCCCCCCGCCCCACGCCTCACTTGGTCTAACTTTCCCTGGTATGGTCAAAGTGAAGGTGATATGCTGGCGACAGGTTGAATTTGAATGATATTCTCTGTTACAAAAATAAAGGACGCTTCATTTTCTTTTAAAACACAATTTGTATATTTCTGCATAACAATTGCATTTTCAATCAAATACAAAAAACATTGTTTATTTGTTAAGGGCTAAAAAAAACACTTAAATGAGGACATCTCCTCAAATGAATTAAGCATCTTGAGGTTCATTTGTTTTTAATGCTATGGATTGTTTTCACTTATGGGTTAGACTGTAAAATGTATAATTAGGTAATTTCATGGTAGCATATTTAAAAGATTTATGAAATGTGAGTCCTTTTGGTTTCACAATAAATTATAGGAGAAATAATCAAAATTTTAAATTTAATCAGAGGTCAAGAAAATAAACTTAAGCATTCCATGACAATATTAATAAGATGTCTAAATTGCTTAAGTATGAAATTTGGAGTGTGGAAATGTGGAAATGTGAACTTTACCAACCAGCTTATACAAAATGAACAAGTTGCCATTGCAATGAAAACCAATTCTTTGTGTTTTGAGCTTTTTGTCTACATTGGCATCTATGAAATCAAATGTTTTCAGGTCACTGGTAGAAAATGGAAGCATTAAATTGGGGGGAAAGAATTGAGTTAGTTCAAATCGAGTCTTAATTACCCTGAAAAGATGTTAACCCTTTTAATCCATGCCCAACTAAAGATTGCATGATTTACAGCATGACTGGAGTTTTGAAAAGCATTTTAAATTGATGAACACATTCCATTCCATTTAGGAGTATTTATCTAACCACAAAAAGTTGATTTAGAATTAGATTTTATCAACTTTTTTTTTTTTTTGGTAGGAGAAATAAAACACTTAAAACTTGCACGAAAGAGGGAGAATCAAAGAAGAAGTAGTATTTAAACCTTTTGGCTAGAAACAATGGATAGATTTTGCCTTTCTTTGTCATGTCTCACATATAACTATGCGGTTCACAGAAGAATTTTGACCCTTATATAATCTAAAATGGAAAAGAATTGATTCAAACTAGTCTCCTGCTGAAAGCAAGTTGCCCTAGATAAAGGCCAAAATCTAGGGGATTTTTGTGCATGTAAAATCTCTTAAAGTAAAATCATGTGTTGCATTAAATTAAATGTATGTTATTTTGGCCATTTTTTACATTGGTGAATTTACTGAAAGGTTTATCGTTAAGTATAATAAATGCAATAAATGTTACATCATTTTTCATAGAAGACATTTCAGAGAAAGTTGAGTCCAAATAGTGCAATAATAAATCAAAATGAACAAAAAACACCAAATAAATCTTACATATATAATCTAGATCCAGACTGATGTGTAAAAAGAAAATTGTAGAGACAGTGCAATGGGACCATGTAAATCATTTTTAAAGAATCAAGTTCACAGCTGGCTGTCTGGACTTGGGCCATACTTTATTATCTGAGAATGTTCTCTTCTTCTTTTACCAAATTTTGCAAATGTATTACAACATTTCATTTGTCAGTCCTAATACTGAAAGGTCATCTAAGCCTTGAAGTCACCCACATTCTGTCTTACAAATAACATCATGTGAGTGGGCAAAAGTCTCTGCCAGCAGGCCCCGAACCATGCGTAAATGAGAGAGCAGCTCATTAATAAAGAGTGCTTCATTCAAAGGGACGGTAATGTGTATTAAG
Organism: Panthera pardus; assembly: GCF_024362965.1. Taxonomy (NCBI): domain Eukaryota; kingdom Metazoa; phylum Chordata; class Mammalia; order Carnivora; family Felidae; genus Panthera; species Panthera pardus. The sequence goes on from NW_026526721.1 coordinate 106,150,020, forward strand.
GGAAGTGATTCATAGAGGAGATCCAGGTCTATGGATTTTGGTGGTACTTTTAAATGTACACACTTGAGTTTAAACAGTAAATAAAATATCTAGAATTATTTATCTAGAAGTCTATTTTTATTATTCAAAAATAATTTTATATTGAAAAATGCACAGTACTTTCTTTCCAAAATTTGTCTATGGGGCTGCAGATATACTTACAAATTGAATAGTATGGGGGAAAAAAAGACAAATGAACAGTGACATGCGGTGAGTTAAGATGACTGAAAAAGGTAAAAACATAATAAGGGCAACCTGTTTTTTTTTTTTTTTTTTAGCTAATAGTATCAAATGCAATATTAGGAAAATTAAGTAGAGGAGTTTTTTGTTTCCTTATTTAAAAAAACATCTATGAAGCACACATGTATTACTAAGAAAATGGGACAGTGAACAGTTATTAAATTTTACTTATTGTACCGAGTTGTATTGGAAATTATAACCCATGAATATAACTGTGTTTAAAAATGTCTCATGAACAGTAACAATCTTGAATTTATAATGAAACAAATTGAGTCCTGAATTATGGCCAAATGTTTGTGTTTAACTTTAAGCGGTTTTTCTAAACCAAACCAAATTTAACGAGTATGATTATCCCTATCATTGTTCTAACACTATAATGTCCACAAGGGAGGAGAATTTACTTCATTACAGGGAAATTATAGAGAGGAAATGAATGCACCTGTTAGTTGAGACTGTAAATCTTACAGTCTGTTTGTTTTAGAAGACAGGTACAATGTATACTCACAGTTCTCAAACTTAAGCATGGATCAGAATCACTGGGAGGCCTTATTTATATACAAGACCCATATTTGGAGTTTCTGATTCAGAATTTGCATTTTTAATAAGCTCCCTCGTGCTGCTGATTCTGCTGGTCTGGGGACCACTGATTTATTTTAATTCTCTCACCCTGCCTCCCCCAAAAGAGCTTTATTTTTTGGTTGTTATTTATTTATTTTTTAAAGTCAAATGATTATTGTTTGAATCTGTCTCTTATGAACTCAGGTCAAGGGTTGGGACTCGATTTAGGACTTCAACTGGCATAATGATATATTGATGTAATCAGGCTTTGCCTGTGGAAAGGTCTCCACAGAATATGAATAACTATATGGTAATTGTATGTAGCTTTCCTAATTCCTGGGAAGATAATTTCCTATGGGAGACTGCCCATTAAAATATTTTTAGCATGAAATATTTTGTAATAATTCAGTTGATATTTATTGTGCTCACACTATGCCTTTTAAGTATTTTCTAAATGTTTCTCAACAAATCCTCACAACTGTAGATAAAAGAAGTATTGCACCTCATAGGGGTGGAAGTAACTTGTTAGTAAATGGCAGGGCTGGGGCTTCTCACCATTTTCTAATATTGTCTCCATTCCTTATTCTATCTTGAGAAATTAGGCAGATGTGTCTTGGGAAGTAGTTAAAATCAATCAAGAAGACCTTGTATTAAGGGAGTATGTATGCGTCTATGCTGACTTCTAACTCTCTTTATTAGAGCAGTAGTATTCAAATTAGGGGCCAGCACTGGGTGACTCACTTGAGGCATTGGAATGTAGAAAGGCTATATTAACATTTATATTAATTTATATAAAGAAATGAAATCAAACCACTAATTATTTGAGATATGGACGGGTGCTGTTGCTTTCGCTGGACTCCCCCACCCCATAGCTAGCGATCACTCGACTCCCAGGGGATGGACAAGAAGAGGGCGTTTCAATGTGCAGGGAGTGGATGGAGGGGCATGTGGGGGACTCTTGACTCCCACCTTGGTCGTTAGATGCACCGCTCTTTATGTGGGCAAGCGTATTTTTGAATGCTATCTTGTTTTGTTTTTGTTTTTTGTTTGTTCAAACTCTCATTTAATAGGTAGTTTAACAAGATTTCTGGAAAAGAATTAGTTTTAATCTAGTACTAAAAATGTACAGCAAGTAACTCACAAGAAAGCTGCGGAGTTGATTCTTTTCTTCCTGCAAAATGGACTCTTCCTCAGCCACTTCACATGGTAAAATTGATGTTGAGCTAATCGTACTCTGACAAGAAGTTTAGCCAAAAATATTCAAAACTATCAGGAATGCTATTTGTCATTTGGATTTATATCTAGTATTTTAAAACCATGAACCTTGCCCTAGGCTGATATTATGTCTTGAGATATTAGATATTGACAGCAATATATGCTATATGTTATATAATTTATAATAAATAAATATGCATGTATTGTGTGTGCACAAAAGTTTTTCTTTTTTTTCTGAGAGCAGTAGATGACTAAAAAAACTTGGGGACCATTTATTACCATAATGAATTTTTGCAGGTGGTGAGCAAAAATTTTCAAATGATCTCTATTGGTTTTGCTCTCTGATACCAAGTAAACAATTTTTTGGCACGGCTGTAGTTACCCTAACATTGGTTCTTTATGTGTTAAGTAGCCTCTGTAAAATGGGGATCTGCATATGGCTGTTGAGAAGACTGAATACATTAATGCATGGGAACATGCTTAGCACAATGCTAGCCACATGGTAAATGTGCAATAAATTTTAGTTCCCCTATCTCCTCTGTTATGTAACTAGAAGAAGAACAAGTTGTATTATTTGAGTAGGAATTTGGTAGACAGGTAAGTGGTTTCCATGCTCCAGTATTTCTAGGATACCCAGACAGGCTCTGGGCACAAGCCCTTCAATGACTGAGAGTGCCCTGAATTATCTTGATCATAGAATTTGTTTGCACTCCCTAATTCTCTGTTTTTACTTATAAAAGAAACTCCTGAGATACTCAACATATCCTAACACAGTGGTATGTAAGAGAAAAATAGAATATGGAGAACTCATTTAAAGTTATACTACACTTTAAAAGAAATTGTTTCTAGGGGCTTAGAAAGATCTGAAGGGTTATGATTAAATTTCAAAATGGCTAGTACATTTCTATTATAGAAAGGCCTTTTGACACAGGTCTAATAGCTGTCCTTCTTTCAATCAATTTTAGATTCGCATAATCTGAAAAAGATCAGGTTCTTGCAAAGTAGAAGACTTCAACATATTGCTATCATATTTGCAACAAACCTGGTACAAATATGCAAGACATCTTTGCAGATATTAGCCAGACTTAGCTCCACCGACTTCCTTTTTTCCCTTTTTTTCCTCCCCAGCTTTATTGAAATATAGTTGACATATAACATTGTGTAAATTAAAGGTGTACAATGTGATGGCTTGATGCAAGCATATATTGTGAAATGTTTAACACAATAAGGTTAGTTAAAACATCCTTCATCTCACATTATTACCTTTTTTCGTTATTGTTGTTATGATCTACTTTCAAAGCAGCTTTCAAGTATACAGTATATAGGATACAGTGATCACCATACTGTACATTAGATCCTTGGAACTTACTCATCTTATATTTGAAAGTTTGTGCTTCCTGACAAACATCTTTCCATTTCCCCCATGCCTGGTAACCATTAATCCACACTCTGTTTCTATGACTTTGACATTTATAAATTCCATATATAAGTGAGATCATACAGTATTTGTGTTTCTCTGCCTGACATACTTCATACAGTTTAATGCCCTCAAGCTCCATCTGTGTTGTCACAAATGAGAAGATTTTCTTTTTTATGGCTGAATAATATTTCACTTTGTGTGTGCGTGTGTGTGTGTGTGTGTGTGTGTGTGTATCCCATTTTATTAATCCATTAATCTGTCAATTGATACTTAAGTTGTTTCCATGTTTTTGGCTATTGTGAATAATGTTGCAAAGATCATGGGAGTGTAGACATCTCTTTAAGATAGTGGTTTTTAAAAAAAGTTGGGGCACCTGGGTGACTCAGTCATTGAGTGTCCAGCTCTTGGTTTTGGCTCAGGTCATGATCTCATGGTTCGTGGATTTGAGCTCTGCATTGGGCTCTGCGCTGACAGAACAGAGCCTACTTGGGTTTCTGTCTTCCTCTCTCTCTCTGTCCCTCCCCTGCTTGCTCTCTCTCTCTCTCTCAAGATAATAATGGAATAAACATTAAAAAATGAAAATTAAAAAATGTTTATTTTAAGACACAGAATGAGAAAGAGCATATGCGTGAGTGGAGGAGGGGCAGAGAGCAAGACTCCCAAGCAGGCTCTGCACTGTCAGCAAAGAGCCAGACGTGGGGCTCGATCTCATGAACTGTGAGGTCATGACCTGAGCTGAAATTGAGAGCTGGACGCTTACCTCACTGAGCCACCCAGGCACCCCGGTAACCAACGTATTCTTTTCTTTTTTTTAAGGTTATTTATTTATTTTGGGAGAGAGAGAAAGTGGGGGAGAGACAGAGAGAGATTCTCAAGCAGGCTCGGCACTGTTAGTGCAGAGCCTGTCATGGGGCTCGAACCACGAGCTATGAGATCATGGCCTGAGCCAAAACCAAGGGTGAGTCGCTCAACCAACTGAGACACCCAGGCTACCCTAAGATACTGATATTATTTCCTTTGCATATAGACCTGAAGTTAGGATTGCTGAATCATATGGTTGTTCTATTTAAAAATTTTTGAGGAACCTCCATACCGCTTCCATAGTGGCTGCACCAAGTGCTGACTTCCTCGAGTGTTTTTGATACTTCTGTCAATGTTGTGCCATATTTTATTATAGCTTTTGCAATTTTTATGTTTCAAAGCTTGATTGCTTTTTTTCTCATTTGAACATTTTTCTTTTTAACTAGGAAAGCTGTACTTTATTTGCTGTTTAATCTAATACGTGAATTATTCCCTGTCTTTTATATTTGTCTCCAAACAACCCAAAATATTTTGCCTATGAACACCTTATATATTTACAAATGTAAGAACTATTGAGGAAATGTCACGATTTGCCTTAAGTGAGCCCTTCCTTTCTGTAATGGATCAAATGCAGCCAATTGTTAACATTTAACATTGGATTGCACTTCAGTGAATTTACATCTGAACAGCACAAACCATTTTGTGTCCTACCTAATAGTGTATTGCCGCTTTCTAATAATTTCTCAAATAGTCATATTTTCTTCTATAGCCATGCGTACAACTTCTATGCTGGGATTGATTTTTTTCACTTCATTGTAAATAACAAGATAAACAACCTGTGGACTAAATTCTATGCAAGTGTGCATACTTTAAATAGGGTTAAATAACTCCTTAATGTTGATATTTCTTTAGCTTGGCAGTAAAACAAAATCAATGCTAATTTAATAGGAGCTCACAAACCAAGTTTTGCTTTCATTGCCCTTTTAAAAAGAGTAAAGGGCTGTAGTTATAAACAGAATTAGTAATTGCTTGGTTGATATGCCTGTTGAATAGCAGATGATTTTTATTCAATCTATTCCTTTTAAAATCCATTACCTTAATTTAAGATATTATTACTTGATAACAAGACCGCTGATCAAAATGGTTGCATTAAACCTGTTTATAATTTTGCAAAATGATTTTCAATTCTCCCTAAACACCCTTCCTCCTGGCAGAGGAAAAAAATTGCTCGTGGGTTGTTCAAAATTGGCTCTGTTTTTCTTAGATGATCTTTAATTACACTTTAAAGTGGGATTTCTTTATGGGGAATTGAAATTCTGCTTGTTAGAAAATTACAGAGGGTATTTGGGGATCTGCTATTAGCTGCAGGAACAAATAGAGAGATTAGTAAGACAAATGATCAGTAGCCTAAAAAAATTACCTATGGGAGACAATTATTAGCCCAGGGAAGATCTGGCTGTGGTCATGAAGGTTGCCTAAATGATGAGTTTATCAAACCTGTTTTAGAAGCTGCTGAGAAGAGAATAGGAGGTTTACAATAGCCACTAGGAATCAGAGGAGGAGTCATGTTGGAGATTAATAATTTCAGTGTGGTGTGCATTCAGGCCTCAGCCTGTATCAACAGTGATCGAAGCTGGAGTTAGAGGCGAAGGAAGAAGCAGGAGAAGCCCAGGAGCCCAGGCCCATGGAGGAGAAAAGGAGAGAGGTTTTATTGTGATATTTTAGAGCAAGAAGGTAGGATGGAAGGCACACAAGAGAGGGCAAAATAAATGGAATGCCTTGTCTCTTTTGAGGAATCCAAAGGTGACCAGAATTTGGGGTAACTATCTTGTCACTGGTAATCTTTTCTGAAAGTCTCCCATGTTATAGTGGCTTAGGACTGAGAGATGAGAGAAATCAGAGCTTATATGCCAAACATGTTGGCTAGCAGTTTTATTGAAACAAAGTGAACATTTCATAAACCAATTCTTTAGCTTTCTTTACAGATATAGTATTTCTAACATGAAATGTGAATAACCTCTGGGCATATACATAGAGCTAGAGAAAAAGGAACTGAGTGTGAGTTAAGGGAATGAAACCACTGAGGAAAAAGAAAGGAATTGTAGAGTAATTAAATATACAACCCTGTATTGTACCTGACATTTTGACCTTCTGTAAGGTTTCACTCTAGTGCAGAGAGCACAAACATCCCTCAGAGATGGGTTTTAGGTCAGACAACCTATCCATCCCTGTATGACCATTTGAAAACTTGACATCTCAACAAAAGATCAACACATAGCAGGTGTTCTATAAGAATGTGTTGACTCAATGAATGAATAAGTAAGTTTATAGATAATTTTGTCAGATAAAAATTAGCATTATTTCTAAATGGGTTGATTTTGAGAAGTTATTGTGTTAAATTTTTTACCTACAGGTTTTTTTTTTTTGGTCTTAATCTAGAAATGAGCTTTCATCCTAAAATTTACAATTTAATTTTAGTCATTGTTTAGGTATTTCAGAAAACTCTGAATAGATCCATTTAACTGCTTGTTAAATGACTACTCTGGGGAAGGCACCTCATTTCGGCATGGGAGGATATAGAGAAAATAAAACTTGTTCTGTGCCCTTAAAAATACACTAGTAATATTTGTATTCCAATTTTTAATTCGAATCATAGAAAATGATAAAACATAAGGCTGTGGGTGAGTATGTTGAAAGAAATAGACATTGTACCAGCTTTAATCAGGTCAAACGAATCAATAGTCTTGATAAAAATAATGGTCAATGATGCTTGAGTTCATCACTGTCCTTCTGGTTGTTGTCTAAGGAGATTTGTCTCTGGAACTGAGGTCATAACCATGTAGGTCTTAGAAGGCTTGTTTTTCATGGGTCAAACAGCAACAAGTTGTCTGCCAAAAGTTTAGTAGGAATAAATGATAGCATTACTAACAAAGTAGAAGAGGCAATTCACTAGACTTGTTTGTTGTTTATTGATGTTTGCCTTGTGGACTGGTACTATGTTTTATATGTGTTTGTTTTCATCTTATTTAAGTCACAGAGTTATGGGAAATTAATATTTGTTGAATAAATACATGAAAGGCTGTGGGCAACTTTATTTCTGCATTTATAAATTTGTAACAAGAACATTAGAAAGAGCAAGAAAGTTTTTGTGGGGGGTCCCTGTCCATGTCCTAAAAATGCCACAGAAGACACAGGGGCAACACTGAGCCACTTCTGAATGGTCCTCATCAATGTTCACATTTCCCAGATCACAGGCTGTCCTGGGGCACAGTGTCCCTTTACTTCAAGGTGAAATGGCTCTGCCTTTCTGAATTTTGAATAAGATGCAGGATTTGAATGAGGAGCTTATGACCTCTTGGTTAAGCCATAGAGTCAGTATCCATTCACTTTTTTTAAACAAAAAACTGAGGGGTGCCTGGGTGGCTCAGTCGGTTGAGCGCCGACTTCGGCTCAGGTCACGATCTCGTGGTCCGTGAGTTCGGGCCCTGCATCGGGCCCCTGTGTTGACAGCTCAGAGCCCGGAGCCTGTTTCAGATTCTGTGTCTCCCTCTCTCTGACCCTCCCCCATTCATGCTCTGTCTCTCTCTGTCTCAAAAATAAATAAACGTTAAAAAAAAAAAGAAAAAACAAAAAACTGATCTATTGGGGTTCTTCATTTTTGCCTTTTTTTTCACATCCCTGATTGGCTAAATTTAAATCAGAGAGACATTCTGCTCACTCACCATATCCACACACACATATAAATGAAAACATGCACACACACACAGTCACACCAATACACATAGAAGAGATAGACCAAGTGATGGGTGGCAGTGGTGGTAGAAAGCTGTTAAAGTGTTTTGGCAATCTTCTTGTGTCTGAAAAATTGCAATGTCCAGATTTGACCAAGGCCATAATGGTACCCTAGTCATTTTATTTTTGAATGGACTTCTGAAATACTCAGGAATTGGCCAACTGGATAAGCCATTCTGAAATAGTTTCAAAGTTTTAGAACTATAGCGAGCAACTTGGGCCTCAGGAACTTTAGTGTGAATTGCTATGGGACATTTTCTTTTATGTTACCGTGCAGGAGAACAACACGATTTTAGTTTAAGCTGTAGTTGGAATTGCTCGTTAAAAATATGACTGCTTATACACCTACAAATACCTTATTTTGAAAAACTTTGGGATTTAGTTCTATTATTGTTAACTTTTCTGTGCTATAAGAAATTGGACAAATCTAGTGGTAGCAAAATATTATGCTGACAGAAGGCCTGAGACATGGAATTTCTGGCACTCTGGTTATTTTATGATGCCCACAAACTTTGGTTACAGGTTCACACCTGCACAACATTTTATTCAAAGTAACCTGTAAACAGTCTTAGTCTGGTAATTTAATGACCCTCCAGCACCTTCAGATTGACCATATACATTTCCAAAGTTTGGCAGAAGTCAGAGCTTTGATGAGTCATCCAAAAATACTGAGTCTATCTCCCTGTGAGACCTCTATGCATTTTATTGTTTCCTTAAAAAAAAAAGTCTCGATAGATATATACCACCTCCAAAAGGCTGTGAGAGTCTTCCTAGCTTAAGTGGTAGTGGCAGAAGGAAAAACAAGGGACCGTGTTTACCACTGGTGTGTCCAAATTGTTGTGTCTTTCAGATGGTTTAGAGGAATTAAATTACTACAATAAATACCATTTTGAAAATGTTTCTTTTGGTATCCAAAGGCATCAAATTAAAATCTTCATTTTGTGGAATTTTAACATAACCCACATTTTGGTGGTGGTGGGTGGTGCCCATCACAGAGGGTTTTCACTTACTCTTATCTCTAAACTCAGCAATGGTAACTGACCACCAGCGTTGTTGTCTTGGGGGAAGATAACGTTTCCCAGCTGTTCCGTTTACCACTTCTTCCTTGTTTCTCTTATTTGGCACACTGCTTGCTTTCAGTGTAACTAAACAGTTAAATCTGTGTTGACTATATCACTAGACAAGAAACAATGGAGTGAGAGCTTATAGTGGGTAGCATCTCTATCAATTAGAAATCAACTCTGAGCTTCAAGATGACTGTCATCAAGGCCTAGAGGAAGAGAACAGCCACTAAGCCAGCTGCAGAGAGGTGAAAGTTCTTTCCTGAAATGTAAAAGCTCTCATATATTAGTTTTAAGATGGCTAATTAATTATTTATTATTGATGTAGAAATGGGATTATAGCAAATGCAGATGGGTGCATAGATTCCAGTATTGGCCTGTTTTACTCAACGTACAGCCAGGAAAAGGGACAAATGCCCATCAGATCCCCATACTGCAAGGGAGTTTTTATATGCATCCACAAGGGCATCCTCCCAATACTCCATATTGGCTTCTCAAATATGTCTTCTTAAGGTTCTTGCAGGTTTAATAAAACCTCCATCAAATTTTGGTGTTGTAGCAGCCCCAAACAATCAACTTTTAAGGACTTGTGAGGCCTCACCTGGGTTTGCACAGCCCCAGAGCCAGACGGGGTTTTTATTAAACCTGATCTCACACTGTTGGAGATGCTTGTGGAGTCAAGTGAATGAGCAAGTGGAGTCATTCCACAACGGGGCAGATCCAATCGGCAGCCCTCCTCGCAGGCATCCCTTCAGCATTGCTTTCTTGTTGTATGTTGCAGTGTTTACATAGAGTTTTCACAGAAGGATTCATTTAGGATTAACCTAATTGAATAAACACAAAGCTGCATAATTTATGGACCAAAATAGTTTTTCCTGGTTGGGTTGCTGACTAGCATTTCCCTTCTCCCTAATGGAATATTGCAAAGCCCCATATTGTTATAATCAGAACTTCATCTTTGACTCAATCCAGTTCATTTGCATGATATGATTTTATTATAAGCCAGATGTATAAATAATTGCTCATGAAGAGAGCCTTTCCTTCAAGCAAGTAATGGATATTTATTTATTTATTTATTTTTCGCCTAACAGAAACGGCTACGTCTAGAAGCACAACTTTTCATTATGGGAATTATACTGAATTCTTGTTACCGTTTCCAAAAAAAGATAACTTATGAAAATAATAAGTATTGTGGCTTAGATTTTGCTAATGAGATAGGATAAATAAAAGAGCACAGGCTGGGAAGATGTGGCAATTTATTTAAGAATCTAGAAAATTAGCCATCATGGTATTTTCCCATTTAAAAATGCACAGTGATTCCCTGTTGCCTGTTAGATCAAGTTTGGGCTTCTTGTGTTTCAAGAGCTTGCATAATCTGGCTCCATCCTAACTGCCCAGCCTGATTGACCTTGCTCATTACTACATGCCCTCCATCAGGGATTGATGAGCAGTGATAATCACTCCCCATGGGCCCCACATATGGCCTCATGCCTCATTTGCTGAAAACACACGATGGCCTTTGCACCTGCTGGTCCCTCCACATTGAATGCCCAACTTCTTGTGCTTGCCAGTTTAAATCTTAGCCATCTTTACAGGACCTTCTCAAGACCCATCATCTCAGCAATAAGAGACAAATGCTAACTATTCTTCCTATGACTTCCCAGAGACTTTTGTCTCTGTGGGTAGGCTGAAAAATGGCCTTTCAAAGATATGTCTATGTTCTAATCTGCAGAACCTGTGAATGTAATCTTATTTGGAAAGGTCTTTGGCAATGCTATTAAATGAAGGATTTTGAGATGCAGAGATTATCTGGGATCATCTGAGTGGGACAAGGCCATTGCCAATGTTGTTATAAGAGAAAGAGAGAGGGAGATTTGAGACACACAGAGTGGGCAGTGGGATAATGGAAACAGAGATTGGACTGATGTAGCCACAAGTGGAGTAATGCAGACCACCAGAAGCTGTAAGAGGCAAAAAACAAATTCTCCCTAGATCCTCCATAGGCAGTGTCACCTGCTGACACCTTGACTTTGGACTACTGGCCTCAAGAATAGTGAGGAAATAAATTTCCATTGTTTTAAGCCAGCAACTTTGTGGTAATTTGTCATAGTAACCTCAGGAAACTAATACACGTTCTTTAGAAAGTACCGTGCATTTACTCTGGTAGAGGTAAGTGCCAAATGGTACCCTAATGCTTCCCATGTGGCTGCTGTCTTCCCAAATAGATTATAAATTCCTGATAGGATTTCAGAGGTAACTGGCACAGATTTGGTCGTAGAATGTCCCTGAATTTTTTTGGAATAATTTATTGGTTATTTGTAATATACTGAGAGAAACAAAATGCTGGTTGTATCTCAGTCATCTGTTGGTGATTGGTGTTCTTGCTTCAGGTATATAGTTCATCTCCATAATGAGACTGTGGATCTAATACAATGTTTTCTCTTAAGCTGGCCATTGCAAGAGTGTAATAAATACAGGTCTTTGATATGCCTTTTCTTTCTAGTTCAATCTCCTCCTCATCTGTAAGTCCTCTCTAAGGTGACTTTCTGGTTCCAGGGTTGCTGACCCATCTGCAGTCCATTCTCATCTGTTGCAGAATGTCATAATTATGGCTTGCTTCTGTTCAGATTCCTCCTGTTCTCAGAGGAGAGGGACCAAGAGGCTTATGAGGTTGGCAGTGTTGTATCTCGGCTTAGAATGCTGGGCATATGCAACTCAAATAGGGTTAGCGAAATTAGCAGGTATAGGCATCATGCAATGCCACACCTTATGAGGGAATACTTGCATTTTTTCTGCTGTCCAGGGATCTCTGGAGCAGTGCTCACAGTGACTCAACATTCTTTCATGGAATATGGATGGATGGAGAATAAAGCTCAACACCCTACACTGATAGTTTTCTGACAGACTTTTAAGATGATTCACTTATAAGAAAGCTGAATTGTCAAGAATTAATTCCTTCAGGTTCAAGGTTTTGGGCCCCATTTTTATTTGGCCACTCACTGTAACTTTTATTTTGTCACAAATGTAACTCTAATGGTAGAAAGTACAGGCTGGTTCTAGCATTTAGAACTTTAGAAACTTCTCTGAGGTGCATCAATATTTAGGAATCTGAATTGCAGAGAGAAAGTTCACCTAAAGATTTATCTACAGGAGATCTAAACTAGATAGGTTGGTTCACCACAACCTCTGTCTTGAGACAGAGATGAAAACATTTGATCAAATTAATCTGCAACTGCAATATAAGATGTTAACTACTAACCCACAGGGTTAGTCTACAGGGAGCTTTAATGTTTCTAATCGGGAGACTACTAGTATTTAAAAAACTAGTGACTCCCCATCTGTTTGTAGGAGAAGGACAGTTTCGATACTGTAGAAGATAATCACATTCCCTTACTCTGCTATTTATGCTGTCTCACGTGGGTCCTCTTGGTAAGCCCGTGTGTGGGTTCTGAGATATTCCTAGCAGGGCTTCCATGAGAGGAATCATGTAAACACAATCCCCTTGATAATGAGATAGTATTTCCTAATTTACTGATACCACAAATTTACAAATTTAGAACTAGGTAGACCTACTTATTGTGGTAAAATGGACACAAAGAAGAGTCAACCTAATTTACAAAAAGCAACAATTTGTGGTGACCAAAGTCATTCAACTGGCTTCTGAGTATTTCCTTAAAGCTCTAAATTAATTTTCTTCCCAATAAACTATAGGTCTAAGTCTCTTAATCTGTTGTTCTGTAAGAAGAAGAGATAGCCTATAGGGGTAGTAATTTTTACCACTAATAAGGACCATATTCAGTATAACTCAACTGAAAAACTTTAAGAATACTTGGAGACATTTTGTAGCATTTATTGGCTTATCAATGGCCTTTGATTCATATATGGGAACTGTCACTTAGGCATGCCACCCGATCTTAATCTAGCCTTTTAAAGTTCCTTTATAGCATTTGCTAACACACCACATCAAAAATCACAGTGGGCAAAACAAATACCATTCTTAAGCAGCACAGGAAAGGACTCCTCTGTTTATAATCATTTCTAATGATTTTCTGTGGTTCTAAGATGAATTTGATGGCCACTACCAAATGCAATATATACTTTACGTTGCACTGATTCCAGAATGTCACTTAGACTTAACATTGCCTTAGGATTCAGGGATGACTTCATAGAGGAGGTGATACTTGAAAAGTGGTTTTGCCAGGCAGATGAAGGGTCAGAGAGAACTCTGGTAGAAGAAACAGCACATTTAAATATAGTATGGAGAGAGCCTGGCACCTTGGGGCACTTTTAGCCTTATAGCTAGAACCCATAGTAGTCCTGAATTGTAGTCCCAAGCTCAACCTTGGAAGATCCTAGTCCACAGCTTTATCTCTTTATTTTTAAAATTTTTATTTATTTATTTTTGTTTTTAGAGAGAGAAAGCGAGAGCGTGCATGTGTACAAGCGGGGGAGGGATAAGGGGGAGAAGGAGAGAGACAATCTCAAGCAGGTTCCACACCCAGCACAGAGCTGGACATGGGGCTCTACCCGACCACCAACCATGAGATCATGACCTGAGCTGAAGGCAAGAGTCTGGTACTTAACCAACTGAGCCACCCAGGCGCCCCTTTAGCTCCTTAAATAAGTGTTACATTCACTTGCTTTCCAGTTCAGAGAATCGCTTTGGTCTCTGTTGCTCATTTTATGTGCTAAACCTGACTTCACTTCTACATGGCTTCCCTGAATTTTATTCCTTTTCCTTCCAACAAACTCATTCCTCCTGGCCAGCCTTAGGGACAACAGCTAGCATGGAGGTCTGCCAGGATTGTGATCTAGTTTCCTTCAAAGACTGTCTGGTTTTATTGAGTTCCTGTTGGGGGCAGTCTGCAGGCCAGTGACATCTACCTTGTCGGCTCTGGCCTGGATTTCATCCCTTGTATGACTGGGATGAGGATCCACTATCCAGGAAGTAAAACTCATAGGAAAGGGCAGATTAATAAGATCCTTTCTTGCTAGGTTAGGGTATTTGGAGTCTGTCCATAGTGATGGTGAGCAACTGGGTGAATCTAAGCAATATTAGTGAGAAGCTCAATATCCATTTCAGAAAGATGACCTCGGTGGCTTGGTAAATAGTGGACAAGGTGGGGAGAACTGTTAGGAAGCTGTGTCAGCATTCGATTGTGTGTCAATGCTCAAGTGAGAATTGAAAAGCAAAGGTAATGGCAGAGAGAATGCAAAAAAAAAAAAGAGAGAGAGAGAGAGATTACAGAGATCTTAAAACATTAATGAAAATTGTTGATTTGGATGTTAAAAGAGAGGAAGTGGGAAAGAGTGAGGCTACGGGAACTTGGAGGGTAATGGCACCACTGTAGCTGGGAACCTAGAAGGATGATCAAGTTTAAGAGGAGCTAATGGGGCAATAATGGACTTAGTGATAGACATCTTGAGTTGAAAACTCCTAAGAAGAATCCAGGTATAACAGCCCAGGAAGCAGCTGCATGTATGAGGAGAGAAGGCTAAAGATACAGGTCTATGAGTTGTCATGACAACTGAATGTTATTCAGTCCTTAAATTATAAAGACTAAGTAGCAACATGGGAACATGAAAAGAGTAGGATATAAAATTGTTTCTATTTTGTGATTTCAACTGTGCAAAAAATTACATTTTTAAATGGATAAAAGTGAGAAGGGGAAATGGAAAAATTAAACATAGCAGATTTGTTGAGATGGTAGGTCCTTTTAAAATTTAATTATTCATATCCGGCCTCTTTCCAAAAAGAATTTGTAATGTCATGAAACTTTATCAATTTTACTAAAAAATTACCTCTGTTGTTGTAATATTGTTTGTATGATACATTAAAAATTAAGGTGAGAGGGGCGCCTGGGTGACTCAGTCAGTTAAGCATCTGACTTTGGCTCAGGGCATGATGTCATAGTTCGTGGGTTTCAGCCCTGTATCGGGCTCTGTGCTGACAACTCAGAGCCTAGAGTCTGCTTTGGATTCTGTGTCTCCCTCTCTGCCCACCCCCCCTCCCCCAACTCATACTCATCTCTCCCTCTCTGTCAAAGATAAACATTAAAAAAGTTAAAAAAAATTAAGATGAGATATCATATAGAAAGAACTTTGCAAACTTCCATGTGAATAATTATCATAATGTGAACACCATTTATTTTTGCTTAATTTTAAAGGAGTGATATTTTCCTAGTTAGCTTCTAGTATTTTCTTCTAAATATCTGCGTTAGTATATGGTTTCTCTATAATAATTTGAAGATCACAACAAGTCAGGGATTTCCTGAAAACTCACAATATGAATAAAGCACAAGTTAAAGAAACTGCTGGATGAAATTTATTTGGATGATAAGATCTATTTATTGAACAATCTCTATATGTCAGACAGTATGTTGATGATAAATAAAAAGAATAAAACATACTCCCTATCTTCAGGCATCTTAGAGTTGAGTACAGAGAAGAGTAAATAGCAATTTTTCTATAGTTAATGAGATCATAAGACTTTACCTACCCATAATTTTTTTTTTAATTTTTTTTTCAACGTTTTTTATTTATTTTTGGGACAGAGAGAGACAGAGCATGAATGGGGGAGGGGCAGAGAGAGAGGGAGACACAGAATCGGAAACAGGCTCCAGGCTCCGAGCCATCAGCCCAGAGCCTGACGTGGGGCTCGAACTCACGGACTGCGAGATCGTGACCTGGCTGAAGTCAGACGCTTAACCGACTGCGCCACCCAGGCGCCCCTACCTACCCATCATTTTAAGGGAACACATCATAGGGACACTTGGGGCTTTCCCTGGAGAGATGGTGTCTTCAGTAGGTCTTGAGAAAATAGAGAACTTGAGTAAAGGGGCAGGGGGAAGTTCTTCCAAAAAGGGGAGAACATGATGTGCAAACACAAGAAAGCATGAAAAGTTAGGGGAATCTGTAGAAGCTCATTCTGATGGAGAGGGCAAATGAGGCTAAAGGCAGAGGGAAGATCCTAGATGGTCTTACTTGTTATGCTCAGAATTTTGGATTATGTCCTGTAAGAAGTGGAGAGTCACTGGAAGACTTTAGAAAAGGGGGTAACATGGTTAGAACATGATTCTGGATGCAATGTGGTGAATGGATTGGGAGGGACTAGCATGGGGACCATGAGACCTGCAGCTGTTGCTATGACACAGAAAGAGAAATTAGAGCCTATATTCAGTATGCAGTACTGGAGACAAGGGGGTATGGGTGAGAGATGTTCATGAAGAATAGCTCAGAAGAATCAGCAATACTTGGTGACTGAATGTAGAAGGTGAGAGAAAGAGAAGAGTCAAGGATGATCTCTGGGTTTCTGATTTGGGAAGGGGGGGGGTCTCCCCGTCTCCTGAGATAGGAAAAATAGGTGGAGAAGCAGACACGAGTGGGAAGATGGTAAATTCAGTTTTGGTAATTTGAGTTGAAGGAGTCTGTGGGATGGCCATGTGACGGAAATGCCTCATGGGTGGTGATATATACCAGTCTGAACTTGGGTGAGAGATATGGGCTAAGATTTCTCAGATGAGGGGTGGCGGGGGGGGGGTGGTAAAATTGGAATTGGAAGTTGAGGGACAAGTCAGTGCTGCTCTGTGACTAGCACAATAAGATGCAGATATAAATTTAGATGTATCAGTGACTAAATTAAGAATGGAGTCATGAATTCTTGGGAATTGGAGAGAACTTCAGGGACCATGTAGTCTTTAAGATTACCGATGAATAGATGAGGATACCAAAGTTACAGAAAGAGGTTTACAAGTTGAATTCAGAAACCTAGGCTTTATGAATGTCTGTCCAATTCTCTTTGTACCTGTATTGCTATGGGGTGTGGACAGAAAGAAGAACTGAACGACAAAAAACATGAAAGAGGAAACTGGCTTAGCTAGAGCAAGAAGCAGGAGTTTGACATCAAGCAATGGCAAATGAGGTCACCATCCCTGACCCTCACACCCCAGTCCCGTCCTAAAAGGCAGTCATTCAAATTTTCATGGCCTGGCCACCATCTTGGAGCCCAGATTTCTCCCCCTTTCCTTAGGTTAGGGGTCCTTTTGCCTCTGCATGAAAGCTATAAAGGTTTGCTTTGTTCTGGGAGAAATTTTGTCACCTGAACAAGTCAAAAGCCATGACTTTCATTGCTCTGTGACCAAGGAAAAGCTTCAGATTTTCAAAAAGAAAGATGCAGTTGTGTACTAGCTCTTTCACTGCTGTGATGTTTCAGGGCAACCTCACTGTAATGTCATTTCCATGCTTCTGAATTGTTTTTATCGTAGATGAAATGAAATGAAGCTGTTAATGACAAGCCAAATGGGAAATGCATCTGGAAGCTCTGTGTGATACACATCGGGCTGCCCTCTACTCCGTGAGAGCGACACCTTGCTTTCATTTTGCCCAGCTCTTCAAAGGGAAATGGTCAATAGCATTAGCAGATCAGGTCGGGAGGACTTAAGTCGGCTTTGTAGTGAAACTCGGTGTTTCTCTGCTGTTGGACGCATTTGTGTTAAGTGCCTCGATCTGTTCAAATATCAGAGGAAGAATTTTGGATTCGCATAGTACTGACTCTCCCGGGTTGGTGGGCAGTTTGCAGGATACATTATATATTAAAGAAAATCAGCCATTTCTTAAGGTTGGCCTTGCTGAAACCTGGGTAAAAGTTAGGAAGACAGATCTCATCAGGCTGGAAGGTGTTTTATATTATCAGAGCAAGACTTTCCCTGCGAAGTTTGTCCTTTGCCCCGGGGAAGATGAGTTTTCTAAATGACTTAACTAACTTCTTTTTTGGCATACTTTTGCAATTGGTTCATTTCCAGGTACCAGAAAGAATGTAAATATGGAATGAATCAACTTTTTCCACATTTTTCTCTCGCAGTTCTTTTATGAAGAACAGATTTTCCATAGAGGAAATTAAAAAATACATAAAACTGAGAAACTGTGGTGTTGTTGAGGACGGCCTCATTTTCCACGTCACTTTGCAACTGGCAGTGTATTCAAATGGCATTAATATAACGTACAGAGTTTGTTTCAATTAGCTTCATTTTTCCTTGAGATGAGGAATTATCATAAATCCCTGAAATAACAGTTGACTCACAGAGATGCTTGTGTCATTGCATTGGGAATTTTTTATGGCTTTTTTTCCTCACTACATCTAGTTATAAAAATGATTAAACTCTGATTTAATGCATTTGATATGGGCCTTTTGCCTAAATTAGGAATGGGGAGAGAAGGGCAATGTTATAAGTCATTTCTCAAAGACAGACAAATTATGCTTTTTGCAGTAAATTTGGGAAGAATGATTTTTTCCATTTTAGAGTATTTTTCTGCATGGAACACAAGAATTTTCATTAGCATTTGGTTCACATTTTTTCTTGGATGCCATTCTTTTGAATGATTTGAAAATATTCTTCTGGTGCATCTGTAAACATCTGAAAATTAGATATTTGGTAAAAGACAATTGATCTGGACAGCTCAAAAAGCCAGAACTTTATGCAAAGCGGTATCTGGATTGCCATCTAAATGAAAACCGCATGTCAAACAGATGTCATAAATATGAATTCAGACAAATGCCCATTGATAGTTTTTCCGTGGCGCGTCTTAGATGGCTCAGCGAGTTACAGATCTCGTGAAGTGCAGCCTGTTTGGTATGCTGAAGGCAAGTTAAAGTTCTTTTCCTTTCTATTGTGACACTACAAGTCTAACCTTTATTGTCAGGGTCTCAACTGAATTTTCTAACAGCAGATGAGTGGGAATTCATGGAAATAGCATGTGTTTCACCAGTTTCCTTTATTTCTCCCTCAGGACAAGCAGCTGTCAGGTCAGCCCCCCATTGCAGAGCTTGAAGCCATCAAGAGCAGGGATGTATTTGCCTTGTTCTGAGGGCAGGCTTTCTGCCGACTCGGGAGATCACATAAATACCTTCAGGCCAGCATATCTGAGTCATCAGTGAGTGACCTCCCTGACAGGCTGAAACCACAAAATGCGACTTATGGAGCCGTCAGAGCAGGCTGCCCAGCTCTGGGTTCAGCTGAAGCAATAAACAGGAAGGGATGAATTCATTCATGTTCACACTCCCATTTTTCTGCATGGTAGGAAACTAATTCCAGAGAGTAATAGTAGCATAAAAATGCAGCCACATAACTTTTATAACCTCGTTTCCTCGAGTGCTTTACAATGAAATCCAGAGTCTTTGATAGAACTTGTTCTGTATCCTAAGTTCTTAATGATTACAGCTAGACATAATTTTGGAGAGGAAACCTGACTTTTAAAAATATGAATTTAATGTCTTCTCATTAGCAGACCTCATTTCGGTAAGGCGAGGAGGACCAAGTTTGCTATTAACCTACCTCTCTTCTCTGGGTCCTAGGAGGTGGAGGCAGGAAAACACTAATCTTTGTTTTCAGGTGTATGTCATTCTTACATGGGGACTGAGAACTTACTTCCTTTGTATCTTTTAAGAGTGTTGCTCCTCCCATTTTTCTTCTCAATAATAATGTCTAACATCTATTCATTGCTAGATCATTCCCCTGGACCATTGCACTTATATCTTCAATCAACCTTATAAGATTGATATTAATATTATTGCTCTCAGGGTGAAACTAAAGCTGGTGGGGTAAAGCCAGAAGTCATGCTGATAAGGAGTAAATGACCAATTTGAATCCTGACCATCTGACCGCAGAATCTATGTTCTTATTCATTCATTTACCAAGGCATGAAAAATGTGTGAAACAGCAGATGGACATACTAATTTTGCTTTCATACCACAGAGCTGCTAAGCACCTGTATATTCATTATGTATATTTATTTAGTACATTATCACTTAAGTTTTTGGTGTTTCATCTATCCACCAAGTATTTATTTAAAAACCTCCTCTGTGTCAACATTCCATGAGGGGCTGGGGATATAGCTGTGAATAAAACAAGTCTAGTCCCTCTTTTTGGGAATTCACAGGCCAGCGGGAGACAGGGGCCATCTACGCTGCCAGAGGAGAACTGAGGGTGGTGTCTTTAATCTGGCCGGGGGAGTCAGAGTAGGGTCTTTCAGGAAGTTTAGGAATCTGCCACGTTTTCAGGGTGGGAGAGAACATTTTACACAAGAGAAGACTCATTTGGAAACTATAAGGGGTTGGATAAGGATGAAGTATGAGGGCTTCCAGAAACCACCTACTTGTGTTCCAATCTTCCTGTATCATCCTCCCATGACACACACACCTTGCCCCCACTGCCCACTTACCTGGTAGATCCTTCCATAACCTTCATGTCTTGGTTTAGATGTTATTTCATCTGAGAAAACTTCCCTACATCTCCCAGTACTAGCCAGATGTTCGCCCATAGCAATCAGTGCTTCTCATTATCCTAACATGGTTGACATTATATTTTAATTGCTTCTTTACCTAGCTGTCTGCCGCTTCAGACTATAGGCCTTTGGTCCCTGGTACTATGTCTTAAAAACTAGCACATAGAATGTACTAAATAAATATTAGTTGAGTGAATGGAAATGGGAGGGAGATACAGGTAAGGGATAAACGGGAACAGATCATGAACGACGGAGTATGGCAAATAGATGCTCTTTCTGTGTGTACCCATGGCTAACCAACAGATATTCCCAACCCTTTCTCTTTCTTCACCTCTACTCCAAGGCTGCAAAAGTGAAATATTCACTTTTCCTGTATCCCTTCCAGGAAAGGGTAGGTATATGCCACAATTCTGTTTAATAAGTTCCAAGCAGAGACCTGCTGGAAGGGCTCTCAGAAAGTGTTTGCCTTCCTGATAAAAAAGAGTATTATATTCATCATAGTCCTCCACCATTTGGGTGAGGGCTGCAGTAGATGTAGCAGCTACTTTGTAATTATGGAGGAAAGGCCAAGAGAATCACAAAGACGTTGGCCTTGATATCACTGAGCTGCTGAGCCAGTGCCAGAAAACCACCTACTTGTGGACTTCTCTTTATGTGAAAAAAATAATCCTCTGCTTCAGTTGTCTGCTACTTACAGCCAAATGCATTCCTAATTGTAATGCTATAAAATGAGAGTTGTAGCTATATTTTTTGAATGTTTACTAAGTATGTCATAGTTTCAAACGTTTTCCCCATGCTTATCTCAACTAATCCTCATAACAACTCTACATGGAAGGTACTATTATTATTATCATCTCCATTTACAGATAAGAAATAGACACATTCACTCATCCAAAGTTCACATGGCCAACAAAAGTCAGAGCCAAAATTTGAACCCAGGACATCCCACCTTAGCATTTGTGCCCTTGGCCATGGTACATGAAACCAGGTCCAAGAGCTTGAACTCTATTCTGAGACTGGTGAGGTGGTCTGGTAGGCAGGCAAAATAGTAACTTCCCCCAAATGTCCACGTCCTAATTCTCAGAATCTGTGCCATGTATGGCATGGGGATTTAATACTTCAGATGGAGTTAAGGTTGTTAATTAGCTGCCTTTAACATAAGGAGATTTTCCTGGGTCATCTAGGTGAGCCTAATGTATTCATAAGGGTTCTTAAAAGGGGAAGAAGGAAGCAGTAGAAGAGGTTAGAGTGCGTCAGAGAACTCAGTCCATGTAGCTGAAGATGAAGGAAGAGGGCTACAAGCCAAGGAATGTAGGTGGCTTCTAGAAGGTGGAAAATGCAGGGAAATGCATTCTTCCTTGGAGCCTCCATAAAGGAATAAAAGTTTGCCAATTTCCTCTTCTTTTTTTGTTTTTACTTTTTAATTTTTTTAGTTATTATTTACTTTATTTTATTTTTAACTTATTTTTTAAATTTACATCCAAGTTAGTTAACATATAGTGTAATAATGGTTTCAGAAGTAGAATCCAGTGATTCAACACCTACATATCATACCCAGTGCTCATCCCAACAAGTGTCCTCTTTAATGCCCCCTGGAGATTAGCCCAACCCCCCACCCAAAACCCTTCCAGAAGACCTCAGTTTGTTCTCTGCATTTAAGAGTCTCTTATGGTTTGTTCCCCTCCCTGTTTCTACATTATTTTTGCTCCCCTTCCCTTATGTTCATCTGTTTTGTATCTTAAATTCCACATAGGAGTGAAGTCATATGATTTTTGTCTTTCTCTGACTAATTTTGCTTAGCATAATACCATCTAGTTCCATCCACATTGTTGCAAATGGCAAGGTTTCATTCTTTTTGATTACCGTGTAATGATCTATTGTATATATAAATTGCATCTTCTTTATCCATTCATCTGTCTATGGACATTTGGGCTCTTTCCATATTTTGGCTATTGTTGATAGTGCTGCTATAAACATTGGGATGCATGTGCCCCTTCAAAACAGCACTCCTGTATCCTTTGGATAAATATCTAGTAGTGCAATTGCTGGGTCATAGGGTAGTTCTATTTTTAATTTTTTGAGGGACCTCCACACTATTTTCCAGAGTGGTTGCACCAGTTTGCATTTCCACCAGCAGTGCAAAAGGGTTCCTCTTCTCCACATCCTCACCAACATCTATTGTTGCCTGAGTTGTTAATGTTAGCCATTCTGACAGGTGTGAGGCGGTATCTCATGGTGGTTTTGATTTGTATTTCCCTGATGATGAGTGACCTTGAGCATTTTTTCATGTGTCAGTTGGCCATCTGGATGTCTTCTTTGGAGAAGTGTCTATTCATGTCTTTTGCCCATTTCTTCACTGGATATTTGTTTTTTAGGTGTTGAGTTTGATAAATTCTTCATACATTTTGGATATTAACTCTATCTGATATGTCATTTGCAAATATAAACTTTGCCAATTTCTTGATTTTAGCCCAGTGAGACCTGTGTCAGATTCTAACCTACAAAAAAGTAAGATAATAAGTTTGTATTGTTTTATGCCATTAAATTTTTGGTAATTTGTACTCATACAGGTAGCACTGAAGGATTTTCCTTAGCATCTAGGCACAATTGGATTTGCTGTCTTTGTGAAATCCCTATGTTGACTATGTAGAGTCTGGATTATTGGTGGCTAAGGCTAAAGGCAGAGAGCTGAATTAGGAGGTATTGCAAATCCCAAAGCAACAGAGGGTCCAAGGCCACCTGAAGGCAGTGGATGTGCTTCTGTTTACTTGTTTTTCAAAGCGTTTGTGGAATAAATGTTGTAAAGCTGAAGAGGAGTCAGAGATGAACACATTTTAAAATTTAAGGTAAAGAGTAGGTACTTGTTGGAACTAGGTGTCAGAGGAAGTAGGCAGTGGGATGGGAGAGCTGTGTCACCCTGTTTCTGGTGGTATCTGGGTAAAACACTGGTTGTGGTGTGATGGTGGAGAGGGCAACAGTGGTAGAGATGGCAAATTTGGGCACAGGTAGAGGAAATGCAGGCATCCTGCCTTGACAGTTTCTATTTTCCTTGTGGAGAAGGAGGAGAGTTCATCAATGGAAAGTGAGTGAGGTAAGTTTCAAACTAGCCCCTCTTCAGAATGGAGGGAGGGGCAGTCCAGGTGGGATTAAACTTTAATCTTTTATGGTACCATCTTTTAAGGTTGTGTTATATTTGTTTTCCCTCACCATAGGCTCAGCAGCCTAAGAGTTGGAACAGAGATGGACATATTAAAGAGTGGGGATTTGGAAGAGAGAAAGGAATGAGAATTTTTACTCCCCGTTTTAGTGGGAGAATGATTTTTACATGGGGCAGAAGGAAAACCCATCTCATTTTGTTTGAGACTGGTTTCATGAATTCCTGACAAGCACATCCATCCTACCATTCTCTACAAAACCTCCCTCATTCAGTTCAAGAATACCTCCTCTCAGTATCGCAACTAGATCTTTCCTTCAAATCGGGGTCATTGTCTCCTGTTAAGGCAGATGTCTCAAGAAGCATGGCACAGTAAGTCATACCAGCCTTCGTTTAAATGAGCCAGTGCCTTTGCTGGGAAAAATGTGACTGGAGTAAGAATGAGGGGGAGGAGAACAGTGAGCTGGGTGGGAGGAGTGGCTCCATCTAGGGGGGTAGAAGAGTGAATTGTTGGAGCTCTGAAGGTAAGTGTTCTCTCAGTCACTTATGCCCACCTTCCAGGTTCCCAAAGGGAGTGCCTGGGACTGGGCAGGTATACAGGAATGGCAAAACCTTTTTTCCCCATAGGGTAACTGGATATTGTCTGCTCTGTCAAGGTTTGCTCACACTTTGAAGTGTGTCTGCATGCGATCCTTTGGGAGCCAAAGGTGAGAAATCACAGGAGAGTTAGAGGGAAGGCATACACACTTCCTCTGCCTGTAGAAGAAGATGTCCCTCACATTTTTGGCAATGGAGAGAAGGGATGAGCAGAACGATTACCATCTTATATAAGGCAAAGTCAGGGAGATGAGAAGATATAGCATTCAATCCGAGAGGTTCCTTGAGGGCTGGTAAACCTCTTTGAGAGGAATATCCTACAAGGAATGCGCAGCTTGCTAGGTTTAGAGTTCTGTTTATTATCAAAGGAAACCTTTCTCATCTTTGAAAAAAATTTTAAAAAGAGAGCCTGTAATCCCTAGGGCCTCAGATTTATGTTTTCCAAATGTGGACCTCTATTTCTCCATGTGCTCAATATCTTTTTAATGGGCTACAAATATTTGAAATGTGTAACTACACCATGGGAGGATGAGTATTTTAAGTGCGTGGGGATGTGGCTGGATTAGGAGAAGTAGGATGTCATTATGGAAGAGGGAAGCAGGAGATGAGATGTCCCAGCAGTCTAAATTGCTGGGCTGGAGCACACTCTTAGGGCAAGCAAACTGGAAACATTCTTGCATTTGAACTTTTAGACCAGTCACCTAGACAAAAGCATGCAACATCTTTCTTATCGGAGGTATTCTGTCTTTGGATTTTATCTTCTGTCCGGGGAGAGAGGGATTGCATTGCCCTTCCTTCTGTACTGGCCTACCTTCCAGTGGAAGTGGGGTCAAGTGTGTCTAGGAAATGCTCCCCTGGTGACTCTGATCTGCTCTTCTTTGCTTCCACCCCAGTCCTTCCCAATGGGAATTAACAGTTTCAAAGCCAGATACTGACATGGTCAGAAAAGATTGCTCATTCCAAGTAGAGTGATATGTTTCCAGTTGGAACAATCTCTGGAGTCTTCTCTGCGGTTTTCCTTAATGGACTCTATTTTCCAGACATACCTCCACTGCACATCTTCTGTTTCCCCAGGTGCAGAATGGGATGAGGATATGCTGCATGATGCTTTGGTGAAGATTAAATGAGATATTAATGTAGGTGAATCACATGCATATGGAGAGCCGTCAAGAAATGTCAGTTCTCTTCCCCATCATATCATCAGTTGATAATGAATTATTTCCTACTTTTCCTAACGCTTACTAATGTTTCCATGCATTTACGTACATATTAGAAAATTTGGAACTGCGGTGGAGGCCCATGGATCTCAGCTGTGGTCATTGCTTACTTATGGTCATTGAGTCCTTACTGATAAGTGGCAGGATGGCATAATGATGAGAACATGTCTCATCAACTGGATTTGAATCCAAGCTCCAACCTTTTAACTGCACCATCCCAGGAAAGTGTCTTAACTTCTTTGTGCCTCAGTTTCCTTATTACAGTGTGGGAGGAAATGAAAACAGTGTCTGCCTCATAGGGTCGTTCAGAGGATTAAATGAGTTAATGTATGTAAAGAGTGTAGATCAGAGCCTGGCATTAAGTAAGTCCTGTAAATTTTGATTTGTGTTACTGGGTTTTGGTGACTACATATAAGACATTATGATAGGGTTCAATACATGTTAGCTATTATTTTTATTATTATATGTTCTATAAAACATGGTCAAAGATTTCTGATCCTTGAGGGGTGTCTGAGTGGCTCAGTGAGTTGAGCGTCCGACTTTGGCTTGGGTCATGATCTCACGGTTCATGGGTTCAAGCCCCGTGTCGGGCTCTGTGCTGACAGCTCAGAGCCTGCAGCCTGCTTCGGATTCCGTGTTTCCCTCTATCTCTGCTCCTCTCCTGCTCACACTCTGTCTCTCTCTCTCAAAAATAAAATAAACATTTAAAAAAATGTTTTTTAAATAAATAAATAAAAAAGATTTCTAATCCATGAAACTAAGTTCCAGCTTCTTGAAAATAATTGGAGACTCAGAATGATTCCTAGGACCAGAACTGAAAATTTTTACTAGTGGTTAAGGTGGCAACAGAATTCAGTCTGCAGAAGGGGTGGCCTGGCTGGCTGGGACTTTAAGGCCTTACCCAGGGCTTCTGTAAAGGGCAGAGTATTATCTGTTTCTTAAGTACAAGCATTGCAAACTGATCATCAGTGGCCACAACTGTGCCCACAGACACAAACCAAAATAAATTGGTTGCCAATATTTAAAGTTTGGGCGATTTCACACAAAACTCTGGGCTTCCTACCCTTCAAACAGTTAGTGGGTCTACAACTCAGGTCTCACCCTCCTAAATGGCACCGTCTGCCTCGTGTCTGTAGAACTGCCCATTTTAGATTCTTCATTCACTTTTCATTTTTCCACAAACCCCACTATTCCATATTGTATTATATCTGACACACTTCACTCATCAATATTATTGAGTAATCTCAGTAGGCCTCTAAATTTGCACTCCTACTGTCAACTGATAGGAGAGAAGTGCTGCTGAGATGTGGGGCAGGTGGTACATTTCTACCACAATGTGGAAAGAATACTATGCTGTTCATCCAGTCTTGATTTATGACCTATTCTCTCAGCCTATAAATGGGCCACTTTATATGAACTATTATCAGTGCTTCTGAGCAGTGTCAATTCCTGTACCTCAGGTGTGCTAAGTATGCTTACTGATGTCCATCCGTGGCAGTTACTACCAGACAATGTTCACACAGATGAAAAAATCAAGAAATGGTATCAAAAGGGAGTAGCCGCGGTTAGCTTGGTATTTCCACGGTTACACAAAATATGCTTGAACACAAATATTCTTGGGAATTATGGTTTTGTTACATAATTCTTCTGGAAACCATAGTTTTCTTAAATACCAGAAAATAAAACAAAGACATTTGGAATCCAACTGTAGGGACATCTCTCATAGTTGGACATTTGAGAACTTGGGTACCATATTCCCATTTCTGGAATTAGAAGCAGGAAGGCTAAAGAAGCGTGTGGCTGATCTTTGGTATATCCAGGAGAAGGTGGAATATGTTTTAAATCTTCTGTGTAGTTGTTTTTAGTCCCACCCAACCATCACTCTGGTCCCGTCACCTCCTTCTGAAACAAGTCATTGACTAAAAGTGTATCTTCAAATTACAGTTGTACTGAAAGAAATGTTCTATAATTTAGATTAATAGGAAACCCACAGGTATGTGTCAAGGGTGCTAGGAAAGAGATGTACTTTTCAGAATTACCTGATGCTCGATCATCGGAATGAAAATGTTTCTCCTTCATTTGCCAGCGGGGAGAGGATTCAGAGACTGTTTCCTCAAGACTTTCTGGACCAAGTAGAAGACCGTCATTGTCAAAGTATACAGTCAGTGTTGCATCTCGCGATGCAAATTGCAAGACATGCTTCTTTATCAGCAGAACTGTATGTTAATGTAACTGTCACATTAAATATTTGCTGCTGTGACTCAGTTAATGGCTGTCATAAAAGTGTGGCAGTATCTGACATTTTAAGTGTTTGTGGTACCTAATGTACAGCTTGCTATTGTAAATAGGCCACACATTTAGAACTAATTACATGCAAGCTATGATAGCAGGTTTATATTTTACAACTATCTGAGCTGTGATCAGCACTTGTAATCACAAAGCAAGGAGAAAATAGGCAGTGACAGCAATACCTTCATGTTGAAAGCAAATTCTTGTTCTGAAGTGTTATGAACTATTAAGTATTTTTCAGTAGGAAGTGAATACGATTAGTCAGAAGCAACTATAATTATGGAAAAGGCTGCATCTGGTTTATATACTATGTTTACATCCATACACATTTTTTCTTTAAAGATTTATCCAGTCCAGTAAACAACCCAAATTGTATCATTCTTAAAACAATAGATACATTTTTTTAAAAAAAACTTCTGAGCATTGAGGAAAGGAAAGTTGCTATCTTTCTGAGTCTCCATGATGTGTTGTTTTCTGTTTGTGATTTTTGGTTGAAGCAGAGTTACACATTGGTTAAAACATTAAAGGAGGCTGATAAACTTTGGTTCCTCCTAGCTTAGCAATGCTTCTTATTTGGGTTACAGTCCTAAACATTTTCCACAGCTATCCTCCATGTCTGAAATAAGAAATCAGAGGTTTTTTGAAAGTAGTTACAGACCAGGGAATCTTAATCTGGAGTCAAAGGACTCTCTAGGGTCCATGGATGGGGTAAGGGGCTAGAGGAAAGCATAACCCCCCAAAATACATGCAAAATTTTATAGGAATTTGATTCCCCCCCACCACCACCCCAGTGGGGGGAGATTTTGCAGAGCTTTCTTCGGAGTCTGAGAAGGAATATTAAGTATCACTAATTTTTACAGCTTGATTAGACCACATGAAATAATGAAGAAATGGTTCTTGAGAGACCACCTGGCATTTGCAGTCTTGAGGATGCTAAGACAAAGGGGCTTGTGACAGTTGAGCAGGACTCTCTGAGTAACTGCAGCTAATTTTTAGAAAGTCTGAGAAAAACCTAACTGCTGGGGTCCTCCTGAGTGTGTTGGAATGGGTCCTATTTTCCTTTTCTCGAGTGCAGTCCTGGGACCCAAGCAGGGGTATGAGAGGGGAGGTGGAGATGGTAGAGGCGGCCATGACAATATGGGCAGCAGCTCCTACAGCAGTAGGGGCTCTTTCCTGCTGGTCCAGTGTCATAACCTGGGAGACCAGCACTTTCCTGACTCTGTGGGAAACCTTTTTCCAGTCCAATGGAGATTGTGTAACCAACGATGCTGGGCCACTTCTGGGGCTCAGGTGGATAGAGACTGGGGCTTGGGACTGTGGAGAAAGTTTAGGGTCCAGGAATCAGGCTTCTGCCTGGCTGACCAGGGATGGTGTCAAAGGCCAGGCAACCTGCAGAGGATTGAGTGCAGACAACAAATCTCTTGAGTATCCTATGATCCACATTCCTTTCTTTTCATATCTCTTCTCCTTTCCCTTTGCTGCTTCCTGTGCAGAGTCCAGAGCTCAGTGCAAATGCTCCTCCATATCTGTTCATTCCCTGCTCCCCCTCTTCTGCTCTTCTTTTCCTGTTTCTTTTGATACCTGTTCCCTCTCCTCTTTCTCTCCTTTCCCCTCCTTTCTTATTTTTGTCTTATCTTATTAATATCTGGAGCTTGGCCTTTCCTTACCTTTTGGTTCTCCTTATCTTTTTGTCACTAAATGCAGTTTGTTTCTGGTGCATTCTCTCTCTCTCTCTCTCTCTCTCTCTCTCTCTCTCTCTCTCTCTCCTTCTCTCTCTCCTTCTCTCTCTCTCCCTTCTTCTCTCCCTCCCTTCTTCTCTCTTTCTGTGTTTTTCATGAGAGGGAGCAGGTGGAACAGATGACCTTGGGGATCCTTGCTCTTCTAAAATGATCTGAGAATTTTGAGCATGAAGTATCCCATGGGTGATGAGAAGAAAATGGCTTTTTGGTCTATGGAAATCCCACCTGGGATAGAGCAGACAGCCAACCTTATGAAACAGAGTCCAACAACCCTCAGCTCTAGCTACAACTCTGGCTGAGGGTGATTCGGGGTGGCGTATGGATTCCCTGGAAATATCACTGGGAACCCAGTGGTAGACTTTATTGCTTGGCTTCCTTTATACAAGTCAAAGAGCAATATTCTTTGTGGGCCTAAACTCCCACCTGCATGCCTACTGAAAACTAAGTTGTATCTTAGAGAGAGATTGGTGGGGACTTCTAGCTCTCTGGCTCAGTCTTGTCCCTAGTTAGATTTCTAGCTACATTCAAGCCCATTTCCCCCATATAACTCCCTTTATCTTTGACTTTGTTCCTCAAAGGTCCACAATTTCATTTTCTGTGTCTTTGCTGCTGGTCTTCTCTTCCATCCCACTTTATTGAAACCTTTCTCACTTTTCACTGCCACCTGCTCCATGAGGCTTTCTTAAGTCCTTAGCCAGAATGAATGTCTCCCACAGGCTCTGTGCTCTCACAGACCCTTATCTTTGTTTCTGATAAGTATTTATCACAGTTTCTTGAATTATAACCAGGTATGTACCTCAGGAGACAAAAAAGTGTGAGGGGAGGACAACATCTTTTTTATCTTCACTGTGCCTAGGACTATACTTTAGTAAATGATCATTAAACTTACTTGCAGAGTGATCAATGAGGACATTTATCAATAATCCTCTGCTTATTTTCGTGCATGTCTAATAAAGATTTTCTTTGATAAGTTTAATGATGTTCACAACAATCATTAGTATATCTGTTTTATATGATGGGTTTTAATCCTCCCATTAACCCTGTGAGAGAGTGGATTGTCTCCCCTGCACAGAGGAGGCTGGATTCTCATCATAAGTCAGCATTCTTATCCTTGTCACTGATCTCCAAAGTCCCTGCCCTTTCCACTTTATTCTGAGGTTTCTCATGGGAAGGGAAAGCCCAGGAGGGGTATTCTGGTTGTCTCCACTTTCCTGCAGCCCTGTGCTGTCCGTGCTTCTCAGCCATGCTGCCTTCCCCTTAGTGGAACATCATAGATGAGTTGGGCCACCTTTCTTGGTTTCTTTTCTGGGGGAGCAGAAGCCACCAGTCCCTTTGTACAAGGCTCTGGGGCTGGGTGTCTAGTGCTCTCTCTGGTTGAGACAATGGCATGACCATGCACTTGGAAAGATCACAGCCCTTGTTTGCATACAGCTCCCCCTCTCAGCCTGCTTTGGGGCAGAAGCCTGCTTTGATCCGTGTGCAGGCCTGGGAGGTTATGGCCCTAATTAATTCATGCATAACAATCTGAATTTCCTTTTCATTCGGTGAAAAGCGTAATCATTTCAAAACTTTCATAATGCTAGAATTCTTAAAACCCTGATTGAA
Source organism: Panthera pardus (assembly GCF_024362965.1). Classification (NCBI taxonomy): domain Eukaryota; kingdom Metazoa; phylum Chordata; class Mammalia; order Carnivora; family Felidae; genus Panthera; species Panthera pardus. The sequence continues at coordinate 106,181,027 of NW_026526721.1, forward strand.
TCCTACTTTTCGTAAATCTGGTCTAAGCGTGATCTGTGGATAGCACTGAAACAAAAAGATAATGGAAAAATGTTTCTTCTAAATTTCTGAAAACTATTTCTGTTAGAAGAGGAGTTCTTGTCATTAGGCAAGATTAAAAAAAAAAAACTCATAATAAGCAGTGGGATGTCAACAAACTCTTCATCAGAATCCGGTTTTTGTTACGTGAATGCACCAGCTTACTAATCCACCCCATTCAATGGAAATGTCATATAAATTGAAGAAAAATAAAGAGTGTGAGGGAGACCATGGATATGAAAGCACTTTGTAAACAGCAACGTGCTTTATAAATGTGACACATTTTATAGCTCGACTTCTGCAGTTTCCTTCCCCATGGTTAGAAAGTATTAGAGGTCCCCTGACTCCTGTCAGATGCCTTTTTAATGATCTTTAAGCCTTATTCCTAAAGGCAGGACAGTGATAATGGCAGGAAAAGTGCTTAATAATTTGTTTATGGTAAAATGCTATCCTAATTAGTAGATCTCATTAATTTCAATAAGGCATCACCCAGCATTTTCTCTCACTCCCTACAGTCAATCAGCCAGAAAGTCTTACTGCTTTTGCTGAGATCTATCTCTTACTTATTTGCTTTGTTCCCACTGCTACCACTTGAGTTTGTGACCTCTAATGCCACACCTGGGCAGCAGCAACTCCTACACCCTCCCACAGTCCACCCTCCCTGGAGTCAGAGGGACCTTTTAGAAACAAATCATGTTGGTCACCTTCTAGCTTCTCAAACTCTGCAATGCATTCCCTACGAGGTTCAGCCTGTTTGCTCTCAGCTTCTTTTTATATCCCTTCCATATTACCCACTGGTCTTCCTTTTCAACCCCTCTTTCTGCCTTGAGCTTGGCCTCTGCTGTTCCTTCTGCCTAGAATGCCCTTCTCCCAGATCTTCGTGTGGACTGACTGCTCACCTGTCAGTTCTGAGCTCCGCAGTTCCTGCCTCAGGGAGACCTCCCTGACCACCTAACCTATGGTGCCTGCCCCTGCCACTAGCCTCTCTTACCTGATTCTTTCACCCCTAACTTTCGAACATTATCTTATTTATGTAATTGTTTATTTATTATTCATCTCTTTCTGGTCAAATATATGTTTCACAAGAGCAGGGGCTATCTCTATATTGTTCTCTGCTACTTCTCCAGAGCCTAGAATAGGGCCTGGAACAGAAGGGACTCTCATTTCTTTGTTGCACAAATGAGTGCTAACTACAGGAACTATTGAGTGAGGGGGAAAAAAGGAATGTTCCAATAAGGCGATTTGGTTTATGTTGACAGTATGCTAAAACAACTAGTAAAATTCAATTCAATGGAGAAAACTGTCGAAGGGACTTTCACTAATTATTGGTTAATTCAGTCATAGAACCCATTGTTGATAAAATTGCAGCAGGTGTTATAGAATTCTATAGCTATCTAATTCTTTTGGTTAAATTAGCCAGAACTGCTTATTATGCATATCATGCTTGGGATGCTTCTCATTCAAATTTTATAAATGAAAAACTATAGAAGAGAGATCATCTATTTTCCCAGAAAATAATTCTTCTGGGAAAATTTCCTAGTGCCCAATCTGAAAGGTTTGAGATGATGATTTTCTTCTTTTCATATGTCATATTCATTTATTCTTGTGTGTATCACCTCATGATAGAATGTGTTCACTTTACAAATAATTGTTGCAAGCTTTCTGTGTACCAGGCCCTCAGCTTAGCACTGGAGAGCCCATTTGGGACAAGACACATAATATCGCTGCTCTGGTAAAGGTTGGCTAAAGATTTCTCTTCTGTAGGAATTTAGGATGAACACATCTGCCGTGTGCTGTCATTTCCATGGGGTTTTAAAGAAGACACACAGTGATAGTAGGTTGGTCTGGAGGTTCCAAGAAAAGTCCATATTCTTATGAAAACCCAGTAGGAGAGTATCTGTGAAAGAGAAAGACAGACTAGGTCAAATGTTCTTAAAATGAACTTCATAGTTAGGCCATGACAACTGTCATGCTCCCAATAAAAGCCTGCCAAATAGTCTGAGCTAAAAGAGAGAGATTTGGGGCAAATTTAGATACAGAGTGACACTTCTTTCTTTTTCATCTTTTCTTTTTCATCTTTTTTTTTTCAAACTCATTGGGCTGCATATCTAAAACCACATTTGAGCCTTTTCAATATTGGTATCTAGTCACTGCAAAAGCAATGTCTAGTTGAAAGATAAATGAGTTTATAGAGTTTGGGATTAGATGGAAAATAACTGGAACTAAATTGTATTTTGCTGAATTTCAAAATAGCTCAGGAACAACTGGACCATATTTTCCTCAAAATTAACATCAGTAAAAAAAAAAAAAAAAGATTAAGCAAAATAAAACCCTCCTGGGCAAAAGAAAGAAAATTGTAAACTGAGATTTACTCAAACCAAACTTCTTCCAGTTCTTCCACCCTTGGTTGACAAAGGCATAAACTTGGGAGTGTGGGCAGGTTTCTAAGCCTTTAATATTATTATGAAATCAGAGTTCTAAGTTTTAGAAATGTTTAAAGAAGAGGTTTTTTTCTTGACATTTATAATTTCTGCTACGTATTGAAATATACCACCCATATAATAATTACAGGTCATAGGATTTCAGAGCTGGAAGGAACCCTGGAGACAATTTAGTCTAGTCTATGCATTTCTATGGAGGTGAAGACAAACTCAGGGAGGTGGATGGACTTGCTCAAGGGTATGCGCACGAGCCTGTGACAGAGCTGGAGCCCAAGTTCCTTTCATCTTATGGAAATGCCCATATTGGACAGGTCAGGCCTCACTCTCCTATTTATGAGGAGAGTGTAAAGTCCCTGGAATTTTGGTGTGCTAAAAGTATGAGATTTTGATCGTCAGGTAACTTATGGGTTAATCTGATGATCACAGTCTTGCTTTTTCCTCTGAACGGTGGCTGTTCAGAGGTAAAGGGCACTGAAGATACTCGTTAGAAATTGAATGTAAAGATTTAGGGAGCTGGAATGGGACAGAATCAATGTGTGGCATGAAGAAAATTGTGCTTGGGAATCCCTTCCCTTACTCTGCTGTTCCTTCACACTACAATGCCAGCTCTATTCATTGTTGAGTTTTGAAGCCCACATTTTCCGCATTGCCTAGTGGGAAGCAGTCCGCAGCCTAAATGCAGAGGTGGCCAATTGAGTGAAACATCTTTGTGAACTCCTTTTGTTAGAAGGGTGTGTGCACTCAGGACCCTTTAGTTTCTGATTTCATTGTGTGCTCCTGACAGCAAGGGGCGAGATTACACTAAATCATAAGAATGGAAAGCAGGGAAAGAGTGCAAAGGGACTGCCCCAAGCCTCTGTGATGGGGTGGGGTGTTAGTCATCAGCTTTCTTTGAATATCAAAGTTATGCCACACAAATACAAAGAAGGACCCTCCATGCCTTTAACACAGAATGACACTTCTTTCTTTTTCATATATATATATTTTTAATATAGGAAGGTACAGCTATAGGTTCCTGTGACCTATGCCCCTCCCAACCTCCTTATATGACAACTGTGCTCAGACAGGGATGAGTATGGATATAAATGAGAATGTAAAAGGTACCAAGTGCTCGCTTGGCAGCACATATACTAAAATTGGAAGGATACAGAGTAGGTTAGCGCGGCCCCTGTGCAAGGATGACACGCAAATTCGCGAAGCGCTAAAAGGTACCAAGTGAGGAGGAACCTGAGCAGGGAAGAGTGGGAAAGCGTCATCTGAGTGGTGATGGTGAAATACTCAGGAGTTACCCAGTTGCAGCCAAGGTTTTTTTTTTGCTTTGGTTTTTTAAAAACTGTTTTTTAACAGTTTGAGGAAAATAGGCATCTTGCTTCAAACACCCCTGACCCCAACATACACCCGCAGCTTCCAATTGTATTTCCTGAGGCTGTGAACTCCTCAGTTTTCACAAGCCAAGAAGAAATTTAGCTAGTTGGTAGTTGGAAAACAGATCTGGGGGGAGTAAGTAGCATGAGTAATGAGTAGGCCATATCCCCTTCCAAGATGTTCCCAACTACTTTTGGACCTAGGCCTGGGAAAAAAATATTATGTGAATTTCCCTTGGAGACACTGTTAAAATGTATTTCATTAATTAGTGTCCACTTAAATTTGACTCAATACCCAGGGAAATCAGTTTTGTTCTTAAATCGTACCAATACATAATAATGATAATAAAACAATACTTTAATATGTATAATATTTATTGCAAAAAGTGCTTGCATATATTGGCTTATATATTATCTTATATACCTTCCAGAATACGTCATTAATTGGTTTTTTGATGACAACATGGAAGTTCACCGTTTTCCTAATATTCAGATGATGATAAAAACATTCATATTCAGAAGTACTTATTAAGTACCAATTACTTATAATACCAACAATACTGAGCTCATTTGAGTTAAGTGAAGAACCACAAAAGAAGTTTCTATTTCTGTGAAGTTTATCTTTCTGACATTTCCCACTGTGTTTAAAAAGAGAATGGGCAAAGCCATTCGGGTATCAGAGTTTAGTTGGATGATACACGTTCCACTTGTGGAATTGGTCAAGATCAGAGAACGTCTTCATTTCTTGTCGCTTAGAAACTAAGTTGTTAATATAGTTATTCTCTCTGGTATTTAGATCATGAATTTTTCACAGACCCACATCAAGGAGAAAAGAGGCCTTTTCTATGTCAAATTTGAAGAATGACTTCAGATGTTTTGAGTGGATAGCTGTAGAACAGAATGGAAACAGTACAAGTCATGTTGCCTTCCAGAATCCACTGGGCTCTGTTATTGTTAGTTGTCTATTGGAATATCAGGCTATGGTCCTTATCCAGTGTGGTTTGGCTTTATTATTTCTCTTAAGATCTTGTTAATGTTCTGTTGATCTGTTTTATATTTCAGAGGACCCAGCAGGATCCTCCTATTAGTATCTCCTATCTAAAGTAGGGAGAAAAAGTTGGTAAGAATGATCTTTTTTTAAAATGGGAATTGTTTCATGTAAACATTCTACATAGAAATACATGTACATAACCACATACAAAGAGTTTTGAATTTGTTTCTTGCAAGCCCATCCTCACTTTCTGTGGAGAGTATCAGAATTGTCTTAGGAAGCTTGCACTGTGGGATTGCCATGGCACCTACACATCTTTTTGGTGAGTAATGCCATAGCCTCTGAAAACCTGAGAAGCTGAGCAATTGTCCATTCTCATTACTGAAATACTGTGGACAGAGCACCTGGCTGATTGTGGCAAGAGGATATAGGGTGGGATAAAGGATGACTTTTGCTTCTCACTGATTTCCCTCATCTCTTAACTGCACAGAAGTCTTAATCTTGAGGAATCCAACATTGGGTTGCATCCTAGGTGCATTCAGGGACTCACTTACCTCTAGTTTTTCCAGAGTTTTTCCTCTGGGGCTAATTTTAGCTGTGTCCAGAGACATATTTGAAAGTCAATATTACTTAAATTTTTCATATTGAGTGACGACAGCTGGGGAGGTGGTGTGTAGGGTAGAATGTGCCTGTATCAGCCAACATCACTGACTTGCAGAGCCACAAAGAGACCTGCTTCAGATTTTCTACTTTGACTTGAACTTCACAGCTTACTTACCCAAACTGTGTGTATGAGTGGGGCCCTCAGATGGCTCCTTTATCCCCACCTCATCCCACCTAAAGAGAACCATCATCAAAGAATTGTCCATGATGTCCAGCCATTCCCTTAAAGCTACCTTGCCTCTTTGTACACACTCAGAAAATGGGCAGTGCCCAACAGTCTGCCTCTTGCTTCATCTCGTGGGCCTTTTGGGGGTGAAATAATCTATCGTTCTTTACTAGTGCCACTTGTATGAACACCATTGGAGTGTAATCATACGCGGTCGTCCTATTTGGCCTGAGGGTAAGGCCTCCTCCTCTGAGTAGGCAGTAACATGTTCTCTGACAGGGGTGGTTAGCTCAGGTTTTAGTCCCAGGGAAGAGACCTAACATGAGACTGGACACCACAGCACTGGACAATACTCTCAATTCGTTTGTTATCTTGGGTTTTCTCTCTTAAGGGCTGAGATATGTTGGAATGTATGTACCCTGGGATGGTGGGTACAAAGATGGCATCCAACATGAGGAGCCAGACCCAGGGCTGGGGTGGGGGTATGTCTTGAACTCAGGGGGTCTGGTTACATATTTCTGTCTCAACCTCTTTCCCTTGATTGCTTAAAGCTCTTAGTATTTTCTTAAATGTCATGGCCTGGTCTCAGCTGAACTTGAAGGGGAAGATTTGGGCTGTATCTGGTCTGGGATATTAAAAGGGGCAGTGTCCTTTGGATTGGGACTGTGATGGCAGCAGGAATTGGGAAGAAATATCGAAAAAGGAAAACAGGGGTGGCAGTGAATCTAAGGGCCCATGTCAACGCCTCGACACTGCCCCACTGCTGGAGGGGATTCTCTCCTCAGGCCCTGCTTTAGAGGAGCTCGTGTTTTCTTAAGGAAGGACGTGGCTTCCTGACAGCTCTTTGGTAGTTTGTTTCTAGAACATGTTTTTGTTTTATGGTTGTTGATTGTCTGGATGTTTCAGTAATACCTAAAGAGAGTTGAGCAGCAATTGCTGCCTCAACTAACAAAAAGGCCAGAGGCACCCTATTTGAAGACAATAGTCTTAATCTCTAGAGAGAAAGTGAACCCTTGGCTCTATATGATCATCATAAGCAGGGACTTTTTCCCTCAAAGACAAAATTAAGAAAACAGATATTCTGTTGTTTGGAGACAAGGCAGTTCATAGATATCCGTCAAATGCCATCTGAAATGATGAAGTCGTAGGTCAAAAGAATAGATAACTGAGCTTTTTCTCAGCATCTATAAATAAGACATCAATCATAAGACCACTCCTGTCCAACCCAGCAGTATGTGGAAAGTTATCCACGATGGTTTATGTTTAGGTTGACCAAAATGATTCCCTTGCATGCCTCTATGTCTGTGGTTTGAGCTGAATCCACCACTTAAGTCAACCTACAGTAATCCAGCTGCACAGCGCCACCTGTAGGAAAATTATGTGTGGGTGTTGCATGATTTAGCAACATACGGTAGATTTCACTCTTGGCAACCTGTTCATTTATTTTCTTTAATTTCTGAATTGAATGAGTATAACATGTTCAAAACTTGTTTTTATTTTTTTGATAACTTAATGATAAGAGTCCTTTCTAGGCATAACACTGTGACTCATAGTTTTGGGACCGCATATGTCTCAAGTACTCTTCTTAATTGACTAACCAAAAAAAAAAAAAAAAAAAAGAATCCATGTTACTAACACAGATATTTACATTAACTGGCTTCTCTCCCTCTTTTTAAATTAAATTTTTTTTCTAGAGTCATTTCCTACAGCTTTAGTGAGACATTAGATTTGGTGTTTTGATGAGACCAGAAACTCTACACAGATAGGACCAGATTTCTGCCTTGTTCACTGATGTAGTCCTTACACTGTGCACAGTGATTTGCACATAGCAAGTCCTCAGCAGATGTTTGTTGAATGAATGAATGTACGTAGTCTTTTCATCTGCCTCTCTTTTAGGGTATGCCTGTAAGGGTTTTAGTTCAAATGCCCCTTCTTTATTGAGGCCTGACTTCCTAATTCAGAATAACCAAATATTGATTATCTCTTTCATAGAAACCAGATTTCCCATAACCCTCTAAAGTACTTATTACATTGATTTATTTACAGTTTATTTATTTTATGTGTATCTCATCCATTTGACAGGAAGCTCAATGAGGATAAGGCCCGGGCTGTTTTGTTCACAGTGCCTGACGCAGTGTGGTGCTTAATAAATAGTAGATGATTGGATGTATGAGTGAATGTTATATACCCACATGCACATCTGCAGTGACAGTCATATGTGGCCCTCTATTGCCCTTGAGTAATAAAGAACAATTAAGAATACCACAGAGAAAGGCTATAAGCACGATTTTGCAAATTGTTAGAGATTGAGTGGCTTTTCAAAAGAGGTAAATTTTATCATATAGTCAGGTTAGCTCCAGGGTTATCTGGTTTGGGTTAGACAACTTGTCTATTTCCATGTACTATAATATGGCCTTAGATAGGCGTTAGATGCAATTCTGTCTCTAATAACAAACTGTGTGATCTTGGGCAAATTACACAACCTTTCTGAACCTCTTAATATGTAAATGTGGAACACAAATAGTACTGCCTTCCTGCGGTTATTTAGAAGATTAAACAAGATAGTGTATATGAAGTATGTAGTTTAGTGCCTGGTACAGAATAAGGAATATGTACTCAATAAAAGTTATTATTAAATTAGTAATAACATTTGAAGTCCATCAGTGGGCTAGCAGTGTCCCAGGACTCAATTTTGTTGTAATTAAATGTATTAAACAGTGTCTTAGGCTCAACTTCAGTGAAAGGAATTATTGCTTTGCTTTTAATGGCTATAAAATTCTACTTAGCTAAATAATGGAATCAGATGAATTCCCTACAGTCAATGCTAGATTTAGTAAGATCTGTAAGGTTATGGCACAAAGCACACAGTCACTGCAAATTAAAACACCTCTGCACCCAAACATTATAGCTATTTAATAGCATGGTCTTTTAAAATTTCTTTGACAGAAAGAAAATTCAACCATGTAAGAGTTTAAAAGAAATCTATATCCATAACCTCACCAAAGTGCGATATAAGCAATATCCTGTGGTAAACATAATTACGTGAATATCCTTTTAAAAATCTTTTGTCAAAGTTCTACAAATGTATTAGAGTTTTTCCTTATTAGAAAATAAATAGAGTCTCTGAATATAAATGTTTAAAAATATTTAGTCTTAATGACATGACACAAGTTTTTATATATATGTATGTATATATAACAATTTAGATAATTTGCAGTGACAGGTAAGGCCTAAATTACAGGAACCAGAAACCTAATTATTTCAAATTGAATAATCTTGCTAACCAGAGTCACTCATTTCAAGGGAACAAAGGCAATGGATTTTTGAAATTTCTTACTTATCTTAATAGTTCTGTTATAATTTCCCATTAAATTATATCAGAGTTCTTCTGTATCACAAAGGCTGCAGAAGCTGGAAAAGTATTTTTTTATCAAATGCCAGAAAATGCATACTCTCTGCCTAATCCCTGTGTGTGCATGTGGGGATCAGTGGAGGCTCTTATTCTACAACAGTCAGCCTACAATCTTCTCATCAGTCTTCAGTTTGGACCAAAAAAAAAATACTATTCAGAAAAAAAAAATCTCACATTTCAGACATTACAGTAGATGTGGGTGGTATATTGTAGAATAGTTCTTCTCCATGTTACTGTGCCCTTGCATTTTTTGACAGGATAAAGACTTTAGTAAGCCACTAATCTCTTGTGTTTGTCATCTCTTTCTTTTTAAGGGGTTGACAGGGTGTGTGTTTAAAAGGAGAATTCTAGCTCACAGCTTCTGAGGTATGTTGGAGAAACCACCTCACCATGCTCTTCCTTTGTGTCTCTGGAACATCAAATAAGAAGGCTGTCTTCAGGGATGGTTGAGGGTAGTGAGACCCACAGCTGCCTTTATTATTACCATATTTGCTGCCACCCACACCCTATGAAAAGGACTATGAACTTAAGACAAGGGTGAGAGTGACAGTGAAATAATTGAATTTTTTAGATTAGGAAGAGACCTCCTTGATTGAACTTGTATTTTAATTCTATTTAAAGTAATGCCAAGCAAATATTGCCCTTAAGGATTATATATTAATGTTTTTCTGAAACACTTGAATATTAGGTAAGTTTATGCTTGCACATCTCTCTTGTATAATCAACTTCTCTCCTTCTCCCTCCCTCTCTCTCCATCTCCGTCTTTTGTTCTGTCTGTCTCTCTCTCTCTCTGTCACACACACACACACACACGTCTGTTGGTATACCCATATAACAATAAAACAAAAAAACAAAAAACGTGACAGTCATCAGATATTCTCCATTTCTCTTCTCATCCCAACGACACTCATGGAAAGAATGGAAACTCATGGAAAGAATGGTCTATACTTTGTGACTCCACTTTCTCATCACTCTTTCCCTACCCAACCCACAACATCCTAGCTTTCATCCCTATCAGTTCATTAAATTGGCCCTTATCAATGTCACCAATCACCTGTATTTGGCCAAAGCTGCTGGCCAATTTCCCATTCTCATCTTACTTTGTCAGTAGCAGTTGATGTTGCTGAACAGTCTTCTTTCGAAGCACACCCTTCTTGAACCACTCTTTTCTGTCTTCTGTGACATCATTCTCCTGGTTTTTCCTACTTCGGGGAAGCCCTATCTCATTTCTAATCCTGGTTTCTCCTTTTCTACTAGACATGTAGGAGGGCCCAGAGCCCCACTGACAGCAAGCAAGCTCCTCTAGCTGCACTTTCTCCGTTTCCATGACATTAATACTGCCAAACATGGACACATTTCACATGTGTATCTCCAGTCCAACTCTAGACTGTTTATCCACCTGCCTACTAAGTATCTTCATCTGGATGTCTAAGGAGTATAGGAAGAAGGGGAGATAAGGACCAAGTTGCAGTCCCCTCTGTAAAGATAAGAGAGAGGTTCGTTAACTTATTTCTTGAAACCAAGAGGAGAATGAACTCAAGTGAATTCTTGAGATGTGGTCAATTGTACTATATTCTCAAATTTGGACAACTATAAGGACCAAGAACAATTTATAGTTGCAAATATAGTTGACCCCAGAACAAAGTGGGGGTTGGGAGTGTTGCCTCCCTGTGCAGTAAAAAATCCACTTTTGAGTCCCCCAAGTTTTAACCACCAGTAGCCTACTATTGACTAGAAGCCTTACTGACAACGTGAATAGTCTATTAACACATATTTTGTATGTTGTATGTATTATATTCCGTATTTTTATAATAAAGTAAACTAGAGAAAAGAGAATGCTATTAAGAAAATCCTAAGGAAGAGAAAATACATTTATTGTACTACTGTATCTATGGAAAAAATCTGTGTATAAGTGGACCTGTGTAGTTCAAACCTGTGTCATTCAAGGGTCAACTGTATATACTTATACTGAAACACCATTCAACTACCTAGATAACCTCACATGCCTGGGACACCTCTGAAAACCTTGTTGTAAAACTGACGACTTACTCCTGGACTCAGTCTTCCCCAGTCCCACCTCCCTCTCACCTCCACCCTCACTGCTGAACCTTCACGTACTTTTCAGACTTCATTTGATGGTTCAGCTCTTAAAATTCTCTCAGTGTGCCTGTAGCAACCACTAACCCCACTCTGCCAATGGTCCCAGCTTTACACCACTCAACATAATTTCTCCTCACTCTTATTCATGAGACAAAAATAGTGAATATTGATATCGTCCTAAAGGACTCCTCTCAAATGATCCATTTTTATACCAGTCAGGAATTTTAAACACATGTGAGAATCAAATGCTAAACTTATAGAGAAAGATCTAATTCTTTATTCCTTTTCTTATATCCAGTGATTGTTTCTGTCATCACAATTATTTTAAAAGCATCTGGGATTTAGTGCTTTAAAGGAACTCTCTCTGCCAGCTTCAGACATAGTATTCCAAATGGTACTTATTCACAGTTTTACATTCTCTGTTCCATCTCATGACCACCCAAAAAGAACATTCAGTCTGTAAAATGGTATGGAGAGTCCTTTCTACCTCTCCTCGTATTTCAGTCTTGTTCACAGAAGAAATACGTGCTTCTCCTATCCCAACCATTCATAACTCAGTCTCCCCCAGTGGAACAGCAATGCCTAATCTGACTGGTAAGAGCCTAACATTCACTGGGCCACCACCAGTAGGTGGTATCGTTATGCTCTCAATGGCTACATGTCCCTCCTGCCCTTGGCAGTAGGAGCTTGGCAGGTCCGTGGTCATATTTTCAGTCCTTTGTCCCCAGTTTCTGAAGAGCAGTAAGCCTATTTTCAATTCAGGGAAAGACATGGGATGCTCCAAATTGACCTCAAGCCTAAGCTATACTCTTGGATATGAGCCTCCTGGGAAACCCCTGCTTCTAGAGAGTTAACAACACTTGCTCAAATTAATAAAACAGTGCTTCCTGTTTCATGTGGCTGTCAACCCTTGGGCAGATCCTCTGCCAGTAACAACCCCTGGGAGGAAAAGAACTGAAGGGCCCTAAGCTCCTAACATAATGATTGAAACAATTTAGAAATTAAAGCAGAATTTCCATTGTGTCAGTTTTCTATTAATGTTACACCAAATTACCACAAATTTAGCAGGTTCAAACAATACCCACTTTATTGTTTTCCGGTTCTGTAGGTTGGAAGTCTGGGCACAGCATGGTTCAGCTGCTTCTCTGCTTAACATCTCACAAGGCTGAAGCCAGGGTGTCAGCAGACTTGCTTTCCTTTGTGGAGGCTCTGGAGATGAATCTGATTCCCCATTCATTCACGTTGCTGGCAGGATTCAGTTCCACAAGGTTGTAGGACTGAGATCCCTGTTCCCTTGCTGGTTGCCATCTGGTAGTTGTCCGCAGCTTCTGCAACCTGCCCTTATTCTTGCCTCTTGGTCCCTTGCCTCCATTTTCAAAGCCAACAGCAGCAGGTAGAATCCTTCTCAGATTCTGAACCCCTCTAACCTCCCTCGGCCTCACATTTCCTCTGCGGCATCTGTCTGCCTTCCTCTTCTCTTAGGGGTGATTAGGTTGCCCCTCCCCCCCGGAGGGCTGGGGATACTCGCCCTATATTGAGTTCAGCTGATTAGTAACCTTAATTCCATTGCAAAGTCCTTTCACAGCCATGCCCACATGAGTGGTTCGGTTGAATAACCAAGGAATGGAAACAACTCTCAGCTCCTCTCGCACCCTCAGTTCTGGCTTAATTTTCACATTTGCCCCGAATGCCCAGGCATCAAATTATACTCACTAAAACCCTTCTGTTCAAATGGCAGCCATTTTCTAGCACTGTCTGTGCTCTGTATCATTGGACAAGTCCCTAAACCTCTCTGAGCCTCACTTTCCTCAAAGATTATAGAGATTTCCTATACTACGGCATTGTCCCAAGTATTAAAGAAAAATTTATTAAGCAAATAAGTTTCAAAACTGTAAAATGAAATGCAAATGTTTATTGTATTAATGTTCTAAAGACATATTCTAAAAATAATATATTAAAAAACAGAGTGGAGTGGCGCCTGGGTAGCTCAGTCAGTTAAGCGACTGACTCATTTCAGCTCAGGTTGTGATCTCACAGTTTGTGGTTTCGAGCCCGCCTCTGGCTCTGTGCTGTATCAGCACTGAGCTTGCTTAGAATTCTTTCCCTTTCTCTCTGCTCCTTCCCCACTCATGTGTGCATGCTCTCCCTCCCTGTCTCTCTCTCTCAAAATAAATAAACTTAAAAAAAAAAAAAAAAAAAGAATGGAAGGTTTTTAAAAGCAACAAAAGAGGGATTTTTAGAAGAAACAAAAGAACAATAGCTGAGTGTTAATTCTAAACTAGCATATATATGTTTTAATATGATGATTGGTAAACCTAATTGGAACTGACGTCAGAAAACATGCGCTAGGGTCCACTCATGAGCTGGGTGACCTTGGTCATGTCATTTCATTTCTCTAGGTTTTTTTCCCCTCATCTGTGAAATTAATGTGTTTAACAAGAGAATCTCCCATTCAGCTCCGAGATTCTATGCTTCTATTTTATGCTCTTTCTTCAAGATGCACTAAGAATCGGAGTTGCAAGAAGCAATCTATTTATGGTGAGCTCTTCACAAGATGACTGTAAAATGTCTGAGACAAGCTCATAACACTGGGACTAGAAATCTCTTCTAGGATAACCTGAAATATGTCTGTAAATCCCCACAGGTTTGCAGTCCTTTATCATTATAATCAAGCACTTCTTCAGCACCCAATTCCAAAATATTCAGCTAATGAACAGTTTCAGTTCAGAAATTCATATTATTTTATTGACTACATGCTATTATGTTTCAGAAAAATACTAAATATAATGCTGTAATAAAAAGTTGAATTTTGTTTCTAAAGGAAAAATCAAGCATTAACATATACTGTAATTTAACATTTGTGAAACTCTGGATTTCTCTAATTTTTCAAAATTTGTACATTAAGTCAGAACTTAAATTGTAAAACCTGCTTTTTTTCTCCATAAGATTTCTGCTTTTATTTCAAACAAACCATGAAGATTAAGCTGTGTGTCTTCAGTTATGGTCTTGAGAATCACTAATGAATGCATTCAGTTTGCTGAGCTCTAGTCTATTCTACATCCCGGGTCTGGAATAAAGACTATTTTTTATGAATTTTAGTTTTGAACTTTAAAAAGGAAGCATCTTCCTCAAACTCCCTTTTGGTGGGTTTTCATTTCTATCAGGGAATCGGTGCAGGATTTTAGGAGAATGAGGCCGTGAATTTTCAAGCCCCTTTTCATTTGATAGGCACCTGGAGAGCCCGGCTCCCTGCAGGGGCCAGGCTGGAAGCAGGAAAATGACAGGGTCGGCCGAGTGTGAGCACACGTCCTTGTCACATTTGAGTTAGTGCTTCTTAAGGGGAAAAAAATGAGTTATTTTGACCACACTGTGGTGGTCAACCAGCCTTCACTTAAAGAAAATAATTTTCTTTGCCATGGTAATCTCCTAGGTTGTTGTAGCTGGCTGGAGCTGAAGTTTCACAAGATGAATGTGGTGTGCAGTGTGTGTAGCTCTAATCAGTTGCACGTGTGTGATGGCTTCAGCCCTATGGCTTTGCAGAGGGTTTGAGTGGAAACGTCGGACCGACTGACGCTCTGAGCAACACAGGAACATGGGTGGGTTCACACACTCCACTTGTAGCTGCTCAGCCAGAAGCTGGCAGTTTTCACCTGGGGGGGTTAGAAACAGCAGAGAGAATGCGACGCCTGGGTGGCTCTGTCGGTTAGGTGTCTGACTTTGGCTCAGGTCATAATCTCTCGGTCTGTGGGTTCGAGCCCCGCGTGGGGTTCTGTGCCGACAGCTCAGAGCCTGGAGCCTGCTTTGGATTCTGACTCCTCTCTCTGCTCATGCTCTGTCTCTCTCTCTCAAAAATAAATAAACATTAAAAAAAAAAAAAGGAACAGCAGAGAGTAAAAAAAGAAGAGAGAAGCTGGGTCCATAAAAAAGAGAGAAAGAAGGATGGAAAAGTAGCAAAATAATAGCAGACTTTGAACTTGCTCTTGGAGTTGCAAGAAAAGAAGAGAAAAAAAGAGATGCCTAGGGTCAGACACTTGTTGATTCGTTTATTATTCATTCAACAAATTGAGCTCCTGCTTTGTGCTCGGTATTTGTGCTAGTTGTTGGAGATCCAACAGTGAACAAAACAGATTCTGTCCCTGCCCTTGAGGAGCTGATGGTCTGCTGGAAAGGCCAGTCTTAAAAGTGCCTTCAAGAACTACTTACATGTCTAGCTTTGCTCAGAAAGAGAGGAACTCAACCAATGAGCTAGAGCCTCCCAACCACCCTGAGATGGTACTCCTGCAAGTTCTGAGTTCTCCTCCTCAAGCATAATGTGCTCCTGTTAGGCCCGCCTCACTCAGCTCCTCAACTGCTGAAGCTATGTGTTTGAGGAAGCACTTTCCAATTTTCAGTTTGGAAGACTGGTTGGCAAGTCACAGTTTAGAGTTTTCTACTAGACAGATTTCTACTAGACAGATTTGTTTGTGTTGGGGGAAGAACAGTTATAGAGTGACATATGCATTGTCCTGAAATGGAGTTGGAATACTTCTGTAGCATAATCAAATATTCAGCCCCTGAGGTAAGAACGGATGAGAACAAAGGAGGACAAAACTGGGACACAAATTGGTGACTTTCTTTTTGCCTCTCTCTGGTCATCTTCAAACTCTTACCCTACTGAATGCTGGAGAATGGCCCTGGCCTCCCAGATCAGAAATCCTTTCCACAAGTCCGGCTCTATTTGTCCCGTATGTCAGTTCTGGATCTTGCTAGGCAACAGGAAGCATCAAATAAATTTCCTCAACCTGAACTGTCACTAGCAGATACTGATGAGGCCAGGAGTAAGTTCTCCCTCTACCAGCCACCCGTTAATGCCCATGTGGCTCAAATGAGTTAGTGACAGAGGATTTCAGACAGTCAGCCAGGGCAAGGGTACGGGCAGGGCCTTTTGACAATTGACTCTACTCAATTGTTTGCTTATTCTGAAAATGCTTAAATCTATTGGGGGAAAGTTCTGATGCTCTGTGACCGATGGGGAAGAAGGTAGAAGCATCTGGGGGCAGTTCTGGCAAAGCTTCTCATTCTTCGCACATGAAAAATCACTACTCAGATCTTTCCAGTAGAAATTCTAACAACTTAGAACCAAATTCTGACTTGAATTAAAACGTGTCTTTCATTTTAAGACTGCGTAAGTACACCTCATATGTAATCGTTTTTGTCAGATCCTCCCGCATCAAAAAGCGTGGCTTTTTAGGCCAATCCCTGGATGAAAAGTGCTTTGAGTTTGAGACCCATCCCCCACCCCTTTCACCATTTTGCCCTTAGCCTCTGCTAGAGCTACCAAAAGGGGCAAAACATCTGCAGCCCTGTCCCTGGGCTCCCCAGTGATGGACTCAAAGGAGGGGGGCTGAAAGCATCTCAAGTTTATTCTTCTAATCACTCATTGTTTAAGAAATAAAGTTTTGCTTATTTATTGTGGATTTTCTAGTCTTTTTTTTTTCAAGTGAAAGATAGGAAATAGAAATTTGAAAGACTATGTGGCAGTTATGTTTATAAATATACTTATCTACATGCCTAAGTTAAATTTAATACGTTTAAAGATTCTTTTAACTACCGTTTATGGGGTATTTTAGCATTGCCAAGGTCCTTCATATACATTTTCTCATTTGATCCTCATAGCAGCTCCATGGAGCCTGTTACTGCCTTTTCCCCACCCCCCCCCCCCCCACCCCCCAGGAGGAAGGAAGAAACTCCCTGGACCGCACTAGTCACTTTTATAAATATCCTATTCATATGTATATTCATACAGGTCTTACTGTGAAGTAGATACTGTTTATGTTTATGTCTTCGCAAGTGACATTCACCCCCCTTTTAAACAGAGAAACCAGGACCTGAAGGAGGTTTGTTGGGCCTCAAAGCCCTGTGCTCTTCCTCCCCCACCTCCCCCACCTTCCCAGGGCTAGCATGGTTTATTCTGGCCCCCGATGGCTATTTCCTCTCCAAGCACCACTAACCCCTGTCTGCAGAAACAGCTGGCTTTGTTCCCAGTCATGTTAGAGGCCTCAGCCTGCTTGGGAGGTACCGTGGGCCAATATGGCAGGTTCTCTCACTTAATAAGGAACTGGGTGGATGCTTCTCCTACAGCGCCCCCAGCCTCTGAAATTCTGTGCTGGGGACATGGAAAGGTGTTGTTTTGAGCCTCACTTACCAAAGGCAGGCATTGCAGCTTTTACCCACGTGCAATCAATTATTGCTTATTGCCCACCCATCGCCTCAATCATATTTCTCTGAAGTCACTTCGCTCTCTGCCCAGCACCTGGGGCCACAGGCCTGGAAGCTGTGGATTTCTGAGTTACTCCTTCACGTCATTCTGCCTGCTTCCTTCCACTTAGTAACATGCAGATTTTGTGCGCGCCCCCCCCCCCCCGCCCCCCACAACACACATGCATCTCCTTAGCCTCAACCCTTTTTTAAAACCCAGAAATGTTGGCTCCAGTCAGGATAGAAGGCAGGGGATGTAAAGGGGGAAAAAAAAAATCAATTCCAGCCTCTGGCTATCATTTAAACAAAATAGAATCAACTTCTGTGGACATCTGCTATTCTCATGCTAAATTATGGTGTTAAAAGACTTGAAATTGAAGAATGTAAATTACAAAATCTGTTTTATAAGTGATACTTATGTGATTCCAATATTTTAAAAATACATTCGATCCCTTATTTCTTGTCCCATCCTGTAAACCTAGGAATAGGCTAGGCCCACTAAAAAACTCAAAAAAACTTACCTGGATTAAAATGCGGTAACCCATTTCAAAGTCCACACAAGTAAAGCCATTTTGCCATAATTTTGGCTACTTTAAAACAAACTCTTGCGATTGTTGTCAACTCTAGTTTTCACTGAACCTTTCAACATGGCGCCCAGAGGGAGCTTTCAAACCTGACAACCATTTCCTATTTGTCATGAACAAGAAAGAAAGGTTTTAAAGAAACCAAGATCTCCCCCTTTCAGATGTAGAATGATAATAAAAAAGACTCTATGGTCCAAAGAGCTGGCTGGGAGACACATCCAAGAAGAGGCAGTGTGAGGACCTAATGGGTCGTGACAGCTCAGATATAGAAGTTATCTACCCACGGTAGGGGTGGCCTCATTACCCACTTCTGGTTTAGTTTTGCTGCAGCAGCCATGAGTGATGAGGCCACTCGTATCTCACAGAGACGAAGACCATATTCTCC
This sequence comes from Panthera pardus, assembly GCF_024362965.1. NCBI lineage: Eukaryota > Metazoa > Chordata > Mammalia > Carnivora > Felidae > Panthera > Panthera pardus. Next base: position 106,199,427 of record NW_026526721.1, read on the forward strand.
ACCACTGTGACGTGTTCTTTTTGTGTAACCACTTATGGCACAGATTTCGTTTCCCAACTACACATGTGCAGGTCTCTCTGTCTGTCTCTCTGTCTGTGTCTCTCTCTGACACACATACACACAGCGGAAGAAACAACTGCCTGTCTTCAAGTGACGTTCAAAGATGAATGTGGCACTGCTGACGTTTTGAGAGAGAACTCCCCCTGCCCCAATGCTGTAGGCACTTAAATGACTTTCAAAAAAGCCAACTCCCCTTTCTCTGTCAACACGATTTTCACACCAGTTTAGCTCCCTATGCCAAAACATTTTAGAAATGGCAGCGGCACATATGAAAAGCCAAAAAGTGACACCGCTTGTCCGTGCGGTGGAAAGCAAGGGGGCTCCTTGTCTCTAAAGTTCTGCTGTATTGGATCATCCCTGTCCCATGAGTCATCGGCGTCACAAAGCTGACAAAATGTACATTCTCAGGTCAGCTCTTTTCTAGAGCGGGGCTCCTGGCGGGAGGCCTGGTGACATGAAGAGGAAGTCTTCGCCCTGCTTAAATCAACCGATCATTCTATGTTGTGCTTTCTCTTTTTGGTCTTAAATTATTTATTAAAAGACACCATGCCTGTTAGGGCAACCTCATCAGGATGGAGAACATGGATTCAGAGACTTGTACATAAAATCTGCAGCTTGAATGAAAACTGTGGGGAAACTTCAAACAGTGACAGAAGAGAAGCGACTCACAAGTGAGGTGTTTTCCTTTCTGATTTCAGGTCAGCAAAGGAGATGGCTTGTAAATATCCTGGTTTTATTCTCCAAATGTTTCCCCCCCGCCTTTTCAAGGTAAAATGCTTTTAGAAACTCCCAACTTGGCTCTTCCTCAGAAAAACACAGGGAACCCTGCTTGGCATCGGTTTTGTCTCCTCCTTCAGGAGGTGCATGAGGGTTGCTTGGGAGGTGAAGGAGGGCTAGCTGCTCTCTTTTTCTTTGCTTTGATGGATTCCTCCCCTCATAAACCATAGCCCAGCTCATAATTATAATGCAAAACAGCATCCCCACAGCCTGCTTGGTGCATTTCAAATCTGAAGTTCCTTGAAGTTCTAAGGATTTTTAAATATTGATATTCATTAATTGTGTGGCTTTTTGTGACATAAATGCACATTACATACTTTCATGTGCTGGAAACAGCTAAAAATGCCATGTCACAAATGTTTACATGGCTGTTATGGAAAACGGTACCATGCTAATATATGTCTGCTTCTTAAATTCTGTTAGCAGTTGTAAGACAGTCAGATACCACCCGTGGGATCTTGTGCCCTCATGAAACACAATTACAATGAGAATATCTCATTATCTCATTGGCTTTAGCTTACTGCTCTGTTACCATGGTTTCAAATACACAGAGGAGTCTGAAACTAAGAGTGCTGCTAACAAAGAACATATCCTTGTACAATGACATCAGATCATGTTAGACAGAATAGACTTAATTAAATACCCCCTGATGGAGGCCAAAATACAGAAGTTGGGTCTACTTTTAAAAAAAGGAAGCCAGCCATTTCAAAACATTCTGCTTAATTTACTTGGGAATTTTGTATTCTGTTCTAATAGCAACGACAGTAATAAAAACAAACAACTCAGATCCCGTTTAATATTCACCGCCAGGGATGAGAAGTTAAGGAGATGGTGAAGAAAAAGGCAACTGTCAGAAAAGAATGATGTCAAATGCAGTTTTTCTTCCGAGTGTCTGGCTGCTGAGCCAACCAAACCTCAGACTAAGCAATTGGAACAGTTCTTGAAGGTGCAAACTATCCACCTCTCCGCCCGTGATGTGTTGGCGGAATTCAAAGCGCGAATTCTGGCCTTCGCAAACGGCATCCAGTTCTGCCAGACACACTTAGGGCATTTCACCCTCTTTTCTGACACGTCAAGTGTCTAACTTTGCAAAACTGGACTTTTTCTATCTTTCTTGATGGGAAGCCAGTTGATTTTATGAGAAGACAGCAACTTTGGACTCTTGGATTTCTGACTGCTGTGTATGTAGCATTACGCTTTGATAGATTTCCAGCCCCTGACTTACTCTGCATTGAGGCAAGTGCCTCATGACTCTGGCCAACATGGCTTTTGTTTAAGCAGATCTTTAAAATACACTTCAGTACAAGAAATCATTTAGGCCTCAGAGTTAGGCAAGTGTATAATTTTCTCCCAAAGACCTGAAACAGTGGCTTGCAGTTTTCTGTTGTGAAATTAATTTCCCTCTAATGGAAATCTCCTTTGTCAGTGTGAAGCTTATCCCTCCCCTGTCCAACACGCGCATACACACATACACACACACACACACACGAATCATAGCAGTAAGAACAAATTTAAATCACTTATAGGCCCTGGAGACTATCGGGTGACATAATGTGACAATAATGACATCCCTAGTGGTGTTAATTGATTTTGTCCTGGTAGAGGGTAATTTGGCTTCCACAGTGACTGCCGGATCATGGACTTACTGATTGGTCTGCCTAGGTAGTATTACCATTAATGAACAGAAAACACACTTTCCTCCTTAAAAGATACTGGTAATTATGGGGAAGGGAAGATGGAAAGCCATAGTTCTTAATCATTTAAGGAAAGTTAATTCTGAGCTGTTTGCATTAAAGGGGATATATGGTAAAAGACTGAATTAGCCATTCAGAGTCTCACTTCATAAAATCCAGCTGCTTTTATGCTACCTTAGGAAGATCTGTGAAAAAGTCAAATGATTTGTAAAGTGCGCTTTAGCAGAAAAAAATAGCAATTGGCAGCCGCATGTGCTGTGTGATTAAAAGTGATACATCATCTGTCAAACTGGCTTACTTTATTGGTCTACATTCCTTTCTTTATGGCTTCTAATTGGTGTGATTTTAAAAATATTTTAAAAATGGAAAACACATCTCATTCTAAATTGTGTGTGCAGAATCGGATACTGAGATAATTCTGATCTTCAGAAGAGCTGGAGAGATTTGGGAATCATTCATGCCAAAATCAAATCAAATAATCAATCATGTAAGTAGAAATGATGTTACCCATATCAATTCAAGGCACATTATTCTGCATGTCACTAAGCTTGAAAACTTTACAGGGAGGCATCTCAATTAATTTCTCACCAGTTGCGTTCGGGCTGGATATTCAGTTCTATCCATCTGCCCATGCCTGATGGATGATATTCTGCCTATAGGCACCAGTTCTGCCATAGCAGTGGTTTATGGTTGGTATCCATTCTGATGAGTTAACATCTGTGCACACTAGTTGTTAAATGTTTTGTATATCATCCCTGTATCCACTGTTTAAATATCTTTCAAATCTGCCCCATTTTCTCTGCTGCTGCCCTAGGTCAGATGTTAGTTTTCCCTAACTTGGCTCTAGTAACAGACTTTATTTTTTTAGGATGATTATGAGCTAGTAATTTTTTTCTCTAGTAATAGCCTTTCAATAGGTCCTTTTTTTTTTTTTTTAATTTTTTTTTTCAACGTTTTTTATTTATTTTTGGGACAGAGAGAGACAGAGCATGAACGGGGGAGGGGCAGAGAGAGAGGGAGACACAGAATCGGAAGCAGGCTCCAGGCTCTGAGCCATCAGCCCAGAGCCCGACGCGGGGCTCGAACTCACGGACCGCGAGATCGTGACCTGGCTGAAGTCGGACGCTCAACCGACTGCGCCACCCAGGCGCCCCTCAATAGGTCCTTTTTACTCCAATCTCCCCCTACTGTAATCCATGTTCCACACTGTAGCCACAGTTACTTTTTATATTTATATAAACTGTTTTTTAAAATAGAAGTAGGGAGTACATATACTAAAGTGCCCAGATTATAAGTCTACAGCTATCTTGTTTTAGAATGGGGTTCCTAGAAGCAGAACCTGAGATGGGGATTTTTATGCATGTGATTTATTGAGGGAACACTCTCAACTAAGACCTGAAAGAGAGCAAATGAAGCAGGAAAGGTGGGAGAAGATATAAAGAAATGTGAAGGATCTGAAATTAGACTCGACTTGCAAGCTAACAAATTAGCTGGCCATAGTTTCATAGATGCGAGGTCAGAGATAAAGGGCTTTATTCCTGACAGCAATAGCACCAACAAGAATATTAGCATTTGTACTGGTTTCCTGAGCCATAATTTCCACAAAGAGATACAAGAGGGCCAGGGTGTGCTGCACAAGTAGTGGATTATGTTACACAAGAGGACTCTGACCTCTGAAGTTTTTATAATGGGCAGTAACCTGTCTGAACTTTGTCCTTGAAGGAGATATTACCTTTATTATACTGGACAGTAAACAAACCTACCTTCTGCTCCAGAGAGATGCTATTTTTACCTTCCCAGGCTATTTAGTATATAGACATCCTTGTAAGGATGATGCAGAACAAAGGCATTCAGCCTCTATTTTATAAGATGTGCAGACATGTGAAAGGCCCATAGGGAACTGTCTCCCAATGGAAGAATACAGGTTCATTTATAGTCTAGCCATATTATGATCCCAGGGGGAGCTCTGGAGTATTAATGGCTCCTCAGGAAAGGGGGCTGAACTTTTGCACTCCCATATCATTCAACCATTGGCCATGGATCACCTGTAGAGTAAGGCGTGACCTAGAGAGTATTTCCAAGGGGAGCCACCTCCTTTGGCCTAGGTTAATTCTCAGAACAAGGATGTAGCTTGTGAGCCACTAGTAGCCACCTCTTACATCAGCTGAGGAAAGGATAGATTCAGTAAAGGGGATCTGGGTGAGACATCAATAGCATCTACTATATTGATTAATTATCACAAAACATACATACTTAGGGTACCTGGGTGGCTCAGTTGAGTGAGCATCCAGCTTCAGCTCAGGTTACGATATCTTGGTTCATGAGTTCAAGCTCCACATCAGGCTTGCTGCTGTCGGTGCATAGCCTGCTTTGGATCTTCTGTCCCTTTCTCTTTGTTCCTCTCTTGTTTATGCACTCTCTCTCTCTCTCAAAAGTAAATAAACCTTTAAACAAAATTAAACAAAACAAAACAAATGTACTCATGAATTTTGATCCAAGACAATAAATGGAACCTTACCAGCCCTCTGGAGCCTGCTTTTGTGTCTCCTCCTGGTTATCTACCCACTCCTCCTTAAATATAACCACTATCCTGACTTCCAGCACCATGGGTTGATGCCTGCTGTTGAACTTTTACAGGTGGAATTATACAATATGTACTCCTTTATGTCTGGTGTTTTTCACTCAATGTTATTTTTGTGAGAGTCATATGGACGGCCCTAGTAGTAGCTCATTCATTTCCATTGCTGTATAGTATTCCATTTTGTGGACATGCCACAATGCATTTATTCTTTCTTCTCTTAATAGGTATGCTTCTCTTAATAATTCGTTCTGGGTTTTCTTACTTATGAATAAAACTCTATAATATTCTTGTACATGACTTTTATGTTCACGTTTCTGTAGAATATATACTTCAAATGGACTTGTTGATTCATTGGATATGTATGTGTTCAGCTTCAGTACTTGCTGCCAACCATTTTCCCAAAGCGATTGTCCTAATTTATACTCCTGCCAACAGAGTAGTAAAGTTTCATTTAGTCCTCAGCATTACCAACTCTTGAGTTTGTCAGTCTTTTACATTTTAGTGATTTGGTTGGGTATGTAGTTATTTTTATTGTGGTTTTACTATGTATTCCTCTGATGACTCACAAGGCTGAGCACTTTTTCATGTGTTTGTTGGCCTTTTGAATAACTTTTTCTTAAGTGCTTATTTCAAATGTTTTGCTCATTTTTCTGTATTGTCTTTTGCTTAGTGGTTTGTAGGAATGTATTATGTATTCTAGATATCAGTTCTTTATCAGGTATATGTATGCAAATATACAAATTAATGTCTTCTCTCATGCTGTACGGGCCTTTTCACACTTTTAGTGATGTCATTTGTTGAATAAAAGTTCTTAATTTTAATGTTACCCAACTTATTAATCATTTTAAAGTGCTTTTAGTGTCCCATTTAAGAAGTCTTATCTACCCTAGATCATAAAGTAATTGTGTTCTCATCTCTGAAAGTGTTATTGTTTTATATTTCACCTTTAGATCTACAATTCATCTGGAATTTATTTTTGAGTATGATATGATGCAGAACTCTGTTCACTTTTTTCCCACATGTGTATCAATTGACCCAGTACTGTTTTTGAAAAGATCATCCTTTCCCTGCTACACTTGTTACCCCTGTTACCTTTATTGTAAGTCAAATAACGATAAATGTATGATTAGTTTCTGGATACTATATTCTGTTCCATGGGTCTGTTTATCTTGCCTTCTCATGTCTGGCCAATTTCACATACTCTTAATTATTGTCGCTTTGTAATGTCGTGATAGTTGGTAATGTACAGATTCTAACCTTCTAACATTTTTATTCTTTTTCAAGGGTATTTTGACTATTCTTTGCTCTTTGCATTGTCAAATAAAATGTAAAATTAACTTTTCTAATGCTAACAAAACTGCTATGGACAAAACTCACAAATATAACCAGAAATAATGTTTAATCTGACAGCCTGTGGTCCAGTCAAGCTGATACATAAAATTAAGTAATCATACCTAGTATAGAGTTTTTCCTCCTTTGATTTTTCTATCATTCTTTATTCTTCTGTTTCACATCTTTGATTTGTAATTCACATATAGTTGCATTTTTATCCAGTCTGAAAAATTTGTCTTTTAATTGGAATATTTAGTACATTTACATCTGATGTAACTACTGATACAGCTGTGTTTAAATCTACCACCCCTCTTTTATCTATTTGACATCTGTTTCTGTTCCTTTTTCTCTTTTTTGGGGCTTCTTTTTATTAACATTATATTTTTGTTATTCTGTTTCTTCCTCACTGATTAGTTATTTGTTTTTACATTCGTTTACTATCTTTGAATGGTTATCTTAAAATTACAACATGTAGGGGTGCCTGAGTGACTCAGTTGGTTAAGCAGTCCACTTTTGATCTTGGCTAAGGTCATGATTTCACAGTTCGTAAGATCAAGCCCCATGTGGCGCTCTGCACTGACAGTGAGGAGCCTGCTTGGGATTCTCTCTCTCTCTCTCTCTCTCTCTCTCTCTCTCTCTCTCTCTCTCTCTCCTCTCTCTCTCTGTCCCTCCCCTGCTCACACTCTCTTTCTCTCCAAAAAAAAAAAAAAAAACTTAAAAAAATTACAACTTGTGTCCTCAATTTATAAATTTCAATACGAATTAGTATTTTTACATTTCCTGAAAAATGAAAGCATTTTAGAACATGTAAATTCCATCAACCTGTGCCATCTTCAATGTAGTTTCATATTATTTTCTTTTCCTGAAGAACTCTCTTTTGTCTAAAGAGCTTCCTTTATATATTTCTTTTAATCTAGGACTAGGTGGAGATAAATGATCTCAATATTTGTTTTTATTTTTATTGGTATTTTATTGAAGTATAATTGACATACAATATTATATTTGTTTCATGTGTACAACGCAGTAATTCTATATTTGTACATATTGTGAACTGATCAACATAATAAATCTAGTCATCATCTATCAGTGTGCAACCTTATTACAATATTATTGACCATATTCCCTATGCTGTATTTTTCATCCCTGTGACTATTTATTTTATAACCAAAAGTTTGTACTTAATCTTCTTCACCTACTTTTCACATTCCCCAACCTCCTTCTCTCTGGCACACACCAGTTTGTTCTTTGTATTTATGAGTCTGTTTTTGTTTTTTGTTTGTTCATTTGTTTATTAGATTCCACATATAAGCAAAATAATATAGCATTTGTCTTTCTCTGTCTGACTTATTTCACTTAGCATAATACCCTCTAGGTCCATTCATATTGTCACAAATGGCAAGATTTCATTATTTTTTATGGCAGAGTAATATTTCATTGCATCTATATATCCCACATCTTTATCCATTCATCTATGGATAAACACTTGGGTTGCTTCCGTATCTTGGCTATTGTAAATAATGCTGCAGTGGACATGGTGCATATATCTTTTTAAATGAGTATTTTCATTTTCTTTGGGTAAATATCTAGTAGCAGAATCGTTGGATAATATGATATTACTATTTTTAATTTTTTGAGGAACCTCCATACCGTTTTCCATGGTGATTTCACCAATTTACATTCCCACCAAAACTGCCTACCTCACTAACACTTGTTGTTTCTTGTCTTTTTGATGTTAATAGCCATTCTATCAGCTGTGAAGTGATACCTCCTTATGGTTTGATTTTCATTTCCCTGATAATTGGTGAGGTTGAGCAACTTTTCATGTACCTATTGGCCATTTGTATGCCTTCTTTGCAAAATATATATTTAGTTCCTCTGCCTGTTTAAAAAATTTTAATCTTTAATTTTAATTTTATTTTAATTCCAGTCTAGTTAGTGTGCCGTGTTATATTAGTTTCAGGTGTACAATATAGGGACTCAACAATTCTGTATATTACTCAGTGCTAATCATGGTGACTGTACTTTTAATCCCCTTCATGTTTTCTGCCCATCCCTCCATAGCTCTCCTCTGGTAACTATCAGTATGTTCTCTGTAGTTAAGGGTTTGCTGTTTTTGTTTGTCTCATTTTTCCTTTATTTGTTTTGTTGTTGCAAATGGCAGGATTTCATTCTATTTTGTGGCTAAGCAATATTCCATTGTGTGTGTGTGTGTGTATATATATATATATATATATATATATATATATCTTCTTTATCTGTTCATCTGTTCAATAGTTAACTGTTGAATGAATAAGTATTCAAACCATTAAATCTTCTGGTTTATCTCACTATCGTTTCTCACTTACATTTTTCTCCAAACACGTCGCAGCAATAAAGTTCATTCATTCATTTAAATTTTTTCATTTTACTCACTCAACAAACATTTACCAGTTACTAATCATGTGTCGGGCACTTTTCCAGGAAACTCAGGAAACACAGTAATGAACAAGATAGAGTCAGTTATTGCCCACAGGGAGCTTCTAATCTAGAGAAGTTAAGCATTTCTTCTGAAAACATGCTTCTTACATTGTTTGGCAGGAAGTAGTTGCAGCCAGAATATTTCCTTCTTGGCTTTCTTTCTTTACTCTTTGTCCTAGATCTGCTAAGCTAAATGTCATTATTTGCAGTATTTCACGCTCTTATCTATTATTGCACCCTGTGTGCCATGGAAAACAGAAGGGCTCACATGCTGAGACTTCCCATCTCAAAGAGCAATTAAAATATTTTAGGTAGATCCTGTCAGTCAAGTTACAGAGAGTGTTTCATTAAACAATATAATTATTTTATCTTCATTTTAAGTGACAAGAACGTCAAATCTTTGATGTTAATGATATTTCCAATTGAAAGGTTGTTAAAAATCTTTCATTTGATGCCAAATAGCTATTTTGATGTCGAACTTTTTTTTTTCATCGAATTGATTCATTTTGTGGGGTGAAGACATGGAGGGTGTTGGATATCTGAATTTTGTAGTAATTTCATGACAAGTATCAGCTGGAATAATATCTTGAACATATTATTTCAAACACATGATGGTTTTCTAATGGTGATATTGTAATTTTCTTTGTTATATTTACTACATTTCCCATATCTCTGGAAATGAAATAGTCCATGGAAGTAAGGATCATAGGCTATAAAAGAATTTCTTCTAAAAAGAATTTAAAAGTCCTAAAATTTAAATTGTGATTTAAAATTCTCACGCTTAATAATTCTTATACTGTTTTGTTTAAATTGACCCACAAATTTAAATATGATCATTTTTTTTAGATTTACATCTACACATTTGTAACACATGAAGCAAATAAATCCTGAGAAATATATATTTTGGTTATATGAACTCTACACTGTCTAAGCTAAAATTCTCACTATTTAATAAAAGTTGTGCTTAGGATTTTAAACCCTGTAAAAAATACCGAGAACTTTAAAAGAGGTGTTTAGTGTGAGTCAGCACACAATTACTAGAAGAACACAAAAGAGCATCTTTTAACAGGTTGAGAAGACAGTTGACCCTCGAGTTTGTAACATGTTTATTTATATTAAAACATTAAAAATCTGTCTAGGGGAGAAATAAACAAGTAGATCAAAATATTTGAGGAGCAGAAAATAATGGGTGTTACAGAAAGGGAGCTATTCTGGAAGGAGTAAGATGTCTCTAAAACGCATACAAATAACACCTTTATTCTGACTTTATACCTATCACCCAGGGTAAGTTCACATTTTGACAGTACATTTCCCCATGATGACACTACAAAGAGGGGCAAGGAATGGGACCCAGTTATTATAGTAGGGGAGACGGGCCCAGAGTGAGAGCGTGTGTATGTGTGTGAGGGGGTGCAGTTCTGCGTGCAGATGTATCAGATAATGAGATCAGAGGGCAAGAAGAATACAATGTACACGGAGCACAGAGCAGTTCACTCCTCAGCTGCGAGACAGCAGCAAAGCCTCATTTGGCCACAGGGATACGCAGTACCAAAGAGCATGTGTAGGCCAGGGAAATTAACTGGCATGCATTGTTTAGAAGCAGCAGAGAAGATAATAGACTGTGACTTCTGGAATATTTGCAGTTCATCTTGGGCTTTCCTTAAAGTATAAACTTTCCTCTGCTTGAACCTGGTGAGGGATATAAAGAAAGCACAAAATTCCAGTGGGATATTAGCTGAGAAGACTCATTCTCTCTAATTACTGGAGGGAAAAAAAACCCCCACAACTCAGGATCAGTTTCTGGGAGAGAACAGGTATGTGGAAAAGTTTTAAAGTAGGGACAAGATACTTCGCTGGGATAAAATTCGGTGCCCTTATTAACTTTCCTCGCAGTTCAAACTAAGCTTTGTTCTGGGACATCAGGACCTGGAGCTCAACTCACACTCCTGTCAATATAGCTAATATTTCCTGGCTTCTCCAGTTCTAGGGTTCTAGACCACCTCCTGATGGCCTTGCCCCTCCACGGGAAGCACCTTTGCTCCTGCTGCAAGCGTCTCCCTGTGAACCAGGAAGCAGAGTCTGGGCACCTCTAGTCATGCTGCTCCTTCACCAAGATGCTTTCTCCCCGCCCCTCTGGAAAGCTGCCCATTGTTCCGTATGGACCTCACTGCCCTGTGTTTCATGACCTGCCAGTTCCCCATGTCTCTGAGTCCTTTGGGCCCCCGTGTCAGTGATCACATCTGGCTGTATTCAAAGTTAGTTTTACACAGTTCTCCCCTCTCAGATGGTAGGTTCCTTGAGCATCTTGACCACAAGTTATACGTATTCGATTCACTCATAGCATCTAGCTACCAACAACATTTATATAGCATTGTGTAAGACACGCCAGTCACATGCCTTTTCTTCATTTGTAACTTACAACAGTCTTGTGAGGGCAGTAAGACAGGCCATGATTTCTGTAGTTTGCAGAAGCAGAATTCGAGGTTCAAAAGATTCAGCAATTTCTCTTCAGTCATGCAGCCAGGAACTAGAAGTTTCTAGACTCGAATTCAAGTCTTTTGACTGCATTCTCATTTTTCCTTGCTCTCTTCTACTTCAATAAATGACTGTGAAACTGAAGAAAAGTCACCACTGGCTTAATCCTAACAAGAAGAAAATAAGCTCCAAATAACTACTTCTATGTATGTTTAAGCTGGTGAATGAGCTCATGGAGAAAGACCTTGCTTCACGGGTTGGGATTTGTAGCTGCCCCAAACCTATAACTGAACTTGACTTTGAATCAGTGAAAAGGGGTATTTTCAGCTTCATTTTGCTTGGGGTTTGTGTGATCTCTGATTAAACACAACCAATCTCTGCTTTTTTCTATTCATCTTGTCAAATCACAGGCTTTCCTTTTCTCCCTGAGAGGAACACTTGAATCTCATCAAAGTAAATGGCAGGGGTTTTACTTAACACACATGGCAAAGCAAACAGAGAGGGCAGGAGATCTCCAGGAGTGAATCCAGAGAAGCTTCTAACAAAAAGGACAATTTGTGCATGTAGGACTAGGGGGAAAAATCATCAGCGATACTGGCGGTGTCAACTGAGAAAACACTTTGAAGGAGGTAAGCTGTGGCCTCTTGGTGCCTTGTAGCAGAATGATGTGGACACAGAGCTCAGGAAGAGGTATACACAATGCTCTTCCCCGGATGGGGCAAGACCCCCTTCCCTCTGTGTGCTCTTTTGTATGAAGTTACTAAAGCTAGAGGGCGCTAGAGGACACCCTTCTTAGGAACGTGTCTTAATCCCCTTTTATTGGAAACTGCTCTCATACAAAAATAAGAACACATCCTCTCTTGATGTTAAACATCTGACTTCTCCAGGATGTAGGTTCTAAGTTAGAATGTTATGCCTTTTATTTGCCAGTATGAGTTTCTGTTGGGCTGATACCACATCAGTGAAGGCACAGTCTATGAAAATTTTTCTGCTAACAATTGGTAACAAAGCAATTTAGAATATTTGCCTCACAGCTCTTTTACCTTAGGCTTAAATCTGGTTTAGATACCATATAGAAAAATTTTAGTAGTACCAGATACAAAGTTCCCAAAAAAGTTTTACCTTGTCTGAATATCATCACTTAATTCTCTGTTTTCTTTTGTGCCTATAAATTTATACAGTCTTTGGTACTATAATAAAAACCTTGAGAGCCCAGGCCACTCAGACTAGGTTAAAAGAGGGTCATAGGAAGAATGACAGCCTTGCCTCTCACCTATTCACGAAGGCCCATCAGTCGTCCACAAAGTTCTGTTCAACGATTTCCAGGAGGGCTCAGCTCTGATCATGGATAATTAAGGCCAATATCACAATGCAAATGCTGGGCATTGCTGCCTCTTCAAGACTTCATTTCACTGTATATTGGTGTCCCTTGTTAGGTCTCCCGATGTACCTACTATGCAAATGACCATATCTTCTGGGCTTTGCCACTTATGCCACCACAAACCCTGGACACCATGGTCCAAGTCACTGCCAGGCATCTCTGCAGCCTTTCTGAGGTTCCATAGCCCTTTGTAGCCACTCCATGGCAAGAGCACACAGTGGACAGGTCTCTGTTCCCTCCTGTGTTACACCCTGCTAGCAGAGCTCCAATACAATGCTTCTTTGCACTTGCTGCTTTATGGTGGTTTTATTGAAAACAGTTATTTCAATGATTGCTTTGTAACACCTAAGAGTTCCTCCCCAGGCGACTAGACTGAGAACAAGAGCCAGTGACGAATGCCACGTACACTCTTCCTCTCCTCCTCCTACCCCCAGACCCTCTGAGGTTTTGTCATGAGGCCTGTCTGGCCCACCTCATCCCCTCTAACACAAGCCAAACAGATTTAGGGATATGTTAAGGATCATTTTCTTTGGGTAATTTATTTGTTTCCTATTGCCCTTGTAACAAATTGCTATAAGCTTAGTGGCTTAACACAACACAAATTTATTGACTTGTAGCTCCTGAGGTCAGAAGTCTGAAATGGGTCCTGCTGGGTCAAAATCAAGGTGTTGGCAGGGTGTACTGTTCTGGGGACTTTAGGGGGTGTTCTTTTCTTCTGCTTCTAAAGGTTACCTTCATTCCTTGAATCATGGTCCTCTTCCATCTTGAAAGCCAGCAATGGATTGTCAATCTCTCATGAAACTATCTCTTTGGTTCTTTCTCTTCCGCCTCCCTTTACTACTTATAAGGACTCATGTGATTACATTGGACTCGCCTGGAAAATCCAAGATAACCTTTCCATATCAAGGTCAGCTGAATCCTTAATTCCATCTGCAACTTTAATCCCTCCTTACCATATAGTGTAACTTATTCGCAGGTTCCAGGAATTCTGGACATGGTCATCATGCATGGGCATCATACCTAACCACAGGTAGATGGAAATAGCTACTCATGAAGGCTGTGCATTTGCAATGGGCAGGCTGCGTTGGCTGAGTGAACATGAGTCAGTGTGCCTTGGAATTTCTTCACAGATATGCCCTTATCCCTGGAGCATATATCAACCACGGTTTGGTTACACTAAGGTGGCCACTTCTTGTTCTTGCAAAGGCTCTCTGCTGTCACACACAAACCGCCCTTTCTTGGAATCATCTATCCCCCAAACTCTCTGATGCCATAAATCTAACTGGCTACTGTAGATGCTGTCTTAATTTTGGCGGACCTTTGTCAAGGTCTCCAGACCCAAACTGATACTCTCATCCACATATTAGATGCCAACAGGTAGGCAAATAGAGGGTTACTTTGTTTATGTCTTAATATATCCCCTGCTGGTCAGTATGTTTTAGGAACAATTATTGTGACCTGGAACTATCACATTAGTTACTTCAGTTGGTCCTTACCTTGACTCTGCACAGACCTTTCTCAGAAAGTAGGCACAACACAACTGGGACTTCCATGCTTTCTCTCCATTGATTTAAAGACCGACAGACCTCCAGGCCACTTACATTGACCTCAATCTACTCTCACCTCAACACAAGAGACCTTCATGACAGAGGAGAACAAAGATGATGCTTAAGGAAACTGTGACAGGGAGGTGGGGTCAGAGTTACAAGTCAGTGGAATTCTTCCTCCACACCCACCCCCCACTAGAGATCTGTGGGTTGATTGTCAGTTTACCTCAGCCCCAAGGAACATTCTTGAGTCAGTGATATTTTCTGAGATATTTATGGTGCTTACACATACAGGCTCTCCACCCTTTGCCCTACAGAAGTACATTTTCACGTTTGGTTGATGAGGGATGCTAACTTGTTCTCCCTTGCACCTTCCCTGAGATCTTTCATTTTGTTTCATTTCTGAACCTGTTCAGGTTTTGGTGTGTGCGAACGCACACAATACTAATAGCAGGGCTAGTCCTTGGTAGCATATGTTAAAACAAGCTCCAACCAAACAAAATACCAGCAAGTTTCCCTGATTTTGAGATGGGCAGCTCATTTTCTCTGAAAGCACACAATATTCAGAGTAAGCATCTCTTGAGAATACCAGAAATCTTGCAGAAATTCCTATCTTGGCATAATTTTGATCTAATTTATATGGAAAATATGAGAACTTTAACTTAAGATGGAAATGTAACCCATTTACAATATCTGTACACCCTTGATGAATAATAAGTTGTCATTCTCATGTGGTGCAAATGCATCTCCCAAGTTTGAATTTTCAGAATTTCTCGTTTTGCAAATCCCTTGAGAAGGAGACTCTCAAGAGGAAAGTAAGAAACAGCAAGAGGCAGCAAGTGGTCCCTGCGCCCCGCAGCTAATTTGAGCATCAGTGATACCCTAAGCAGCATCCTGCTGCCACCTGTAATGAAGAACATGCTTATCTCTAATTTGTAGCATTTCTCCCCTTCCTGATTATACAAGATGGGTTCATTCATTATTAATCTGGTTTGTCAGACAGCACGGCCCTCCAAGTGTCAGGCTTCCTTGTTTCCAGGCAGTGAGTTTGTGTAGGAGCAGTTAAATTTCAGAATGCATAGATCAGCAAGCTCTCGTCTGCACCTGATTAAAGTTAGATAGACCAACTTAACAACCTTAAAATAATTCTACATGAAGCAGCAGGACACCTTTCTATATTTGTCCTTATTATTGGAAAGGAAATAGACTAAAAAAAATCATTACTTTCCTTCCAAACTGCACATGATTTGAAAGGGAAGTAAGGGAAAGAAAACGATCCTTCTTTGTCTACACCAAGTAGCCTAGAAATCAAAAATAGCGAAGGAGACAAAACTCCAAGTTTGTTGTAAAGAAAGTCAGGGTCATTTTAGCACACATACACACATGCACTCATACACAAACATTCTCACATACACACAATGATCCTTGCTTTGTGAAGCTTATAACTTAATGTTAACCTGATCATGATATCGTCTTGTCCATGAAAAGAGTGCTGAACTTGCCAGATGAAAATTTGGGTTGATGTGATTCTCAGGGAAGGGGCCTGAAGAAGCAATCTGGTCATAGGTCATGTGACTGGGCTTCAGGGCACAGCTGGAGAGAAGGAAAAAGTAATGCATGATGGGAAACAGTTACACACACCATGCATTTCAAAACAGTAATTATTATGTAAAAGACTAAGAAATAGATTCTAGCTGATTTCCAAGTCATTTGAATGAGCGCTGGAATTATATTTCTTTTGTAACCACCTAGCTTTAGAGGAAGTGGGTAAATAAAAGGCCTGGATGATAAAATCTTGAACTAGATACAATGAACAAATTTCCATCTATGCCTGTTGAGAATTTTTTGATAAAGGTGTCTCTTGACCTTCTTTTTCTTCTTTGTACTCATCCGAAATCCAGCACTTTTGTCAACCCAGAAATCTCTGGGCTGGTTCTTGCCCCTGGGGTGGAGGTGCCCACATATGTGGCAGAAAAACCATTCACAATTATGACTTTTGGATCAGCAGCGTTACCCTGGAGAGTGTTTGGAAAAAGAGGAACAACAGTATGTGAGAGTGATGACGGATTATTTGTATGGACTTGCCAGCCAGAAAAATTAAGCAGACACTAGGTAGAGCCTGAAGCTGGCACAGGGACAAAGAGGGCAGACTGTGACTGTTAGGGGGGGAGGATATGCTGGAAGTCCCATTTGCCTGAAGAGTGTGGCTGATAAATCCTTGACACAGGTTGCCAAAATTTTATCCCCCAAAGTTAGAGGAAATAACAAAAGCAGTTTCTACTCTATACCAGTGGTTCTCAACAGGGGGAAAGGGGGTTATTTTGTCTTCCAGGAGACATTTAGCAATATCTAAAGACGCTTCTGTTTGTCACAACTGGGAAGAAGAGCCTTGTTATGACCAGAGAAGGAAAGAGAAAGGGGCTGGGGAAGAGCTAGCGAGTCTTTGCCACAACCTCACTGAACATCAATTGTTCTCATCTGTGTGATGGATAGTATCATAGTTACTATATATTAAATGAGATAATGTATGTAAAGTACTTATCACATTGCCTGACAGTCATGGTCCAACAAATCATCACTATTATCATTAGCATTTTTGCATTATTTTTAGGAATGGACTTTCATTATCAGACCAAAGGAAAATGACTTGAGAATTTTGTGAGACATTTAAGAAGAGATTTTTCATGTGCCTGTTGGCCATCCGGATGTCTTCTTTAGAGAAGTGTCTATTCATGTTTTCTGCCCATTTCTTCACTGGGTTATTTGTTTTTCGGGTGTGGAGTTTGATGAGCTCTTTATAGATTTTGGATACTAGCCCTTTGTCCGATGTGTCATTTGCAAATATCTTTTCCCATTCCGTTGGTTGCCTTTTAGTTTTGTTGGTTGTTTCCTTTGCTGTGCAGAAGCTTTTTATCTTCATAAGGTCCCAGTAATTCACTTTTGCTTTTAATTCCCTTGCCTTTGGGGATGTGCCGAGTAAGAGATTGCTACGGCTGAGGTCAGAGAGGTCTTTTCCTGCTTTCTCCTCTAAGGTTTTGATGGTTTCCTGTCTCACATTCAGGTCCTTTATCCATTTTGAGTTTATTTTTGTGAATGGTGTGAGAAAGTGGTCTAGTTTCAACCTTCTGCATGTTGCTGTCCAGTTCTCCCAGCACCATTTGTTAAAGAGACTGTCTTTTTTCCATTGGATGTTCTTTCCTGCTTTGTCAAAGATGAGTTGGCCATACGTTTGTGGGTCTAGTTCTGGGGTTTCTATTCTATTCCATTGGTCTATGTGTCTGTTTTTATGCCAATACCATGCTGTCTTGATGATGACAGCTTTGTAGTAGAGGCTAAAGTCTGGGATTGTGATGCCTCCTGCTTTGGTCTTCTTCTTCAAAATTACTTTGGCTATTCGGGGCCTTTTGTGGTTCCATAGGAATTTTAGGATTGCTTGTTCTAGTTTCGAGAAGAATGCTGGTGCAATTTTGATTGGGATTGCATTGAATGTGTAGATAGCTTTGGGTAGTATTGACATTTTGACAATATTTATTCTTCCAATCCATGAGCAGGGAATGTCTTTCCATTTCTTTATATCTTCTTCAATTACCTGCATAAGCTTTCTATAGTTTTCAGCATACAGATCTTTTACATCTTTGGTTAGATTTATTCCTAGGTATTTTATGCTTCTTGGTGCAATTGTGAATGGGATCAGTTTCTTCATTTGTCTTTCTGTTGCTTCATTGTTAGTGTATAAGAATGCAACTGATTTCTGCACATTGATTTTGTATCCTGCTCCTTATCAGGGAAATACAAATCAAAACCACACTCAGATACCACCTCACGCCAGTCAGAGTGGCCAAAATGAAGAAATCAGGAGACTATAGATGCTGGAGAGGATGTGGAGAAACAGGAACCCTCTTGCACTGTTGGTGGGAATGCAAATTGGTGCAGCCGCTCTGGAAAGCAGTGTGGAGGTTCCTCAGAAAATTAAAAATAGACCTACCCTATGACCCAGCAATAGCACTGCTAGGAATTTATCCAAGGGATACAGGAGTACTGATGCATAGGGGCACCTGTACCCCAATGTTTATAGCGGCACTCTCAACAATAGCCAAATTATGGAAAGAGCCTAAATGTCCATCAACTGATGAATGGATAAAGAAATTGTGGTTTATATACACAATGGAATACTACGTGGCAATGAGAAAAAATGAAATATGGCCTTTTGTAGCAACATGGATGGAACTGGAGAGTGTGATGCTAAGTGAAATAAGCCATACAGAGAAAGACAGATACCATATGGTTTCACTCTTATGTGGATCCTGAGAAACATAACAGAAACCCATGGGGGAGGGGAAGGAAAAAAAAAAAAAAAAAAAAAAAGAGGTTAGAGTGGGAGAGAGCCAAAGCATTAGAGACTGTTAAAAACTGAGAACAAACTGAGGGTTGATGGGGGGTGGGAGGGAGGGCAGGGTGGGAGGGAGGGCAGGGTGGGTGATGGGTATTGAGGAGGGCACCTTTTGGGATGAGCACTGGGTGTTGTATGGAAACCAATTTGACAGTAAATTTCATATATTAAAAAATAAAAAAATTTAAAAAAAAAAAAAAAAAAAAAAGAATATAAGAGATTGAACATTTGGCCAAAAAACTAAAAAAAAAAAAAAAAAAAAAAAAAGAAGAGATTTTTGACAAATCCCAAACAAAGGGTGCTACTGGAAAACTAGGTGGGGGTATGTGTGTGCAGAGCTCAATGTTGCAGCAATGGAAGCTCCTGACTGAGTTCTATTTACTAGAATGCATACAAAGCATAAAAGAACACATTACAAAGAAGTTATTTTTAAAGGAATATAAAACTGAGAGAGCAATCTTAATGACTAGAGCCTAGAGTAACACTGTCCAATAGAAATGTAATGGGACTCCCACTTACAATTTTAAATTTTGTACTTAACCACATTAAAAATGTAAAAAGAAATAGGAAAATTAAATTTAATGGCATATTTTATTTTACCCAACATATAAAAAATATTATCATTTCAACATGAAATCAACATGAGAAATTGTTAACCAGATAGTTTGCATTATTTTTACCACGAAGTCCCCCAAATCAAGTGTATGTTTTAGACTTAGAGCACAGCTCAATTTGGACAGGTCACGTTTCAAGTGCTTAATAGTCACATGTGACTAGTGGCTACCATATTGCACAGCAAATGTATAGAAGATGGTTTTAAAAATGTTAGGAATGACAAAAACCACTCTTTATATCCAGAGTAAGGAGGGTGGGAAAGAAAATATAAACCTGGTGATATATGAAGATAATTTAATGTTAGCATTCCTCAACTACTTTTAACTTCCATTCTCTCCTTCATGAAACATATTCCTCAGCAGGTACAGTTAGATCTCACTGTAGTATATGATGCTTAAAGGCCAAAGTATGTGATAAAATGTGAAGAGATTGTTTTGAGTGATAATAATAAGTTAAAATACCTTTTGCTAGACTAAATATGTTTTAGGAAACTGAAAGATTCTTGAATAGGTTGGAGGAATTGTGAGTGGCAATAGAGGTGTGGAGACATAATGTTAAAAATACGCAATTAAGGGAGTCTGGGTGGCTCGGTCGATTAAGTGCCTGACTCTTGATTTTGGCTCAAGTCTTGATGTCTCAGTTCATGAGATTGAGCCCCACTTTGGGCTTTGTGGTGACAGTGCAGAGCCTGCTTGGTCTTATCTCTCTCCCACTCTGTCTGCACCTCCACCACTCGTGCATGCACACACACTCTCTCTCAAAATAAATAAATAAAACTTGGGGCGCCTGGGTGGCTTGGTCGGTTAAGCGTCCGACTTCAGCTCAGGTCATGATCTCACGGTCTGTGAGTTCGAGCCCCGCATCGGGCTCTGTGCTGACAGCTCAGAGACTGGAGCCTGTTTCAGATTCTGTGTCTCCCTCTCTCTCTGCTCCTCACCTGTTCATGCTCT
Source organism: Panthera pardus (assembly GCF_024362965.1). Classification (NCBI taxonomy): domain Eukaryota; kingdom Metazoa; phylum Chordata; class Mammalia; order Carnivora; family Felidae; genus Panthera; species Panthera pardus. The sequence goes on from NW_026526721.1 coordinate 106,219,686, forward strand.
GTCTCTCTCTGTCTCAAAAATAAATAAACGTTAAAAAAAATTAAAAACAAATAAATAAATAAATAAATAAATAAAACTTAAAAAAAAGAGAGAGAGAACTATTAAAACAATTAAGCAAGTAATGCCTCAAAAGGAGGAGGACCCGTGGGCTCCTGTGCAAACCTGATACACCCTTTTATGAAAGCCAACCTCTGGATCCTAGGTTTCTCATCTATAGACTCAGAGGTTGAATCACAGGAATTCCATGATGCCTTGTGTTCTAACAGCCTATGAATCTGTAAGATTATCCAGAGTTGGCTTTTGAGCATTGAACAAGTTTATAAACTATAAAGCAATAGTTCATGAAAAACAAGTAACATGAGCCTAACCTCATTTCCTCTTTGTAAGAGGATCTCTAGTCTTACATTGTTAGGGGAAAGCTAGGGTCATAGCACATCTGGGTTTCAGGAAGAGGTTTGGAACCTATATTTAATGAGCACATACTATTCATTTAACATTAATTCAACAAATACTTATTGAGCATATACTGTGTTTTATTTATTATTGTTTAATGTTTATTTTTGAGAGAGATAGACACAGTGGGAGCAGGGGAGAGGCAGAGAGAGAGGGAGACACAGAGTCTGAAGCAGGCTCCAGGCTCTGAGCTGTCAGCACATAGCCCGGTGCAGGGCTCGAACTCATGAACTGTGAGATCTGACCTGAACTGAAGTCGGACGCTTAACTGAGTGAGCCACCCAGGCACCCCTGAACGTATACTGTGTTTTAGACACAAAGGCTACAGCAGTAGATAATGTTTTTCTTAAGTAACTAATTACACAAACTTGATCATGGAACAATGTGGAAGATGCAGGGGAAGTAAGTTTGAGGGGTCATTTAATTCAGTCACAAGAATTTATAGGAGGGTTTCTCTAGGAAATGGCATCTATATGGATACCTGAAGGTGTTAGTCAGAAAAAACTTTGGGGTGTGAGATCAGGAAGACTATGTCAGGAAGAAGAAACAGTAGGTCTTAAGGCTCAAAAGTTAGAACAGAGCTAATGTGTAGAAGAGCAGTGCTTCTCAAGGATTAAGGTACACAGGAATCATCTGAAAAAACTTGTTAAAATGCAGACTCTTACTCTGAAAGTCAGGGGTGGGATCTGAGAGTCTGAATTTCCAACAAGCTCTAAGGTACTGCCAATGCTGCCAGCCTGTGGACCTCACTTTGAGTAGCACCAGTGGAGAGTGCACAAAGAGACAGGTAAGAGAGAGTACTAAAGAGGTGGGGATGGGTGGGACCATGAAGGACATGGTAGGTCATGTGGAGGGCTGTGAACTAATATTTCAAGGGCATTCAGCAGAGACAAGATGTGATTAGCTTTGTGTTTTTGAAGGATCACTCTGGCAATAGTGAGGAGTTGAAATAAGCAAATCTGGAAGCGTTCTGTTGAGATCTTGTGTGAATTCCTGAAGAGATGATGGTGGTATTTAGGAGATGAAAAAGGATGATAGATTCAAGGGGGGAATTTAGGAAATGAGATTGATTCGACTCGATGATGAACTTGGCATGGCAGCTGAAGTGACAGAAGGGGTCAGGAATGAGATCCTGACACCCAGAGGGCTCACCTTGGACAATGGGAGGGAGGTAAATTCAGTTAATGGGGAAAACAAGAGAAGGAGAAGGGTTGAAGGGGTTTAGGATAGTACACTTGTAGACATACTGGAATGGACGTGAAACAGAACAACTACATGGAGATGTCCAGTAGGCAGATGAATATGCAGACCTGATACTCAGAAGAGATTATGAGTTAAAGATAGCAATTTAGTAGTCATTAGCATGAAATGAGTAATGAAAGACCTGAGAGTAGATGAGATTCCCCAATGGAAGAAAGGATTTAGAGGCTGTCCTACTATGCTTAAAGTGCTGTCATGGGTTCAAGACTTATTTTGTGTGTTTCCAGATAAGAGGATATTACATGGAGGTGGACTTTGATTCTTTATAGGGGAAGGGATTTCTCATGGAATTAGCTGACCCATTAAGGCCCGGGTTATCGTATAGGGTAGAGAGTTCCTTATTTATGGAGGCATTCAAATAGAGAGGATAAAAGTCCATTTCTCCAGAGTGTTGGAAAGAACATCCATGTGTCTGCAAAGAGATTGGACAAAGGGTCTCTGAAGCAGTGATTCCCAAGTTGCATTACTAGAGTGGAAGGTGGAGGGGAGGGGTCTGGGAAGAGATTTTAAAAATACAGATTCTAAGGTTAAAACAGGATTGTATAGGCATGAAAATGGACAGATCAATGGAACAGAATAGAAAGGCCAGAAAAAAAACACACGTATATATGGTCAATTAATCTATGACAAAGGAGGCAAGAATATACAATGGGGAAAAGACCTCTTTTTATAAAATGGTGTTGGGAAAACTGGACGACTACATGTAAAAAAAGAAAGAAACTGGACCACTGTGTTATACCGTATACATAAAAATGAATTCAAAAGGGATTAAAGACTTAATATAAGACCCGAAACCATAAAATTCCTAAAAGAAAACATAGGCAGTAAGCTCCTTGACAGAGGTCTTGACAATGTTGTTGTTGTTTAATTTGACACTAAAAGTAAAAGCAACAAAAACAAAAATAAACAAATAGGACTACATAAAACTAAAAAGCTTCTGCATCAAAGGCGCAGCAAAGGAAACCATCAACAAAATAAAAAGACAGCCTACTGAATGGGAGGAAATATTTGCAAATCACATACCTGATAAGGGATTAATGTACAAAATACATAAAGAACTCTTACAACTCATTAACAAACAAACAAAAAAAGATCCTATTAAGAAAAGGGCAGAAGATGTGAATAGACATTTTCCCAAAGAAGACATATGGAGGCCAACAGGTACATGAAAAGATGCTCAACATCACTAATAATCAGGGAAATGAACATTGAAACCACCTCGTACTTGTTACGATAGCTATTATCAAAAATATAAGAAATGACAATTGTTGGTGAAAAAGGAATGCTTGTGCCTTATTGGTCGGAATGTAAATCGGTGCAGCCACTATGAAAAACAGTGATGAGGTTTTATATAAAATTTAAAATAGAACTATATGATCCAGCAATGCCACTTCTGGGTATTTATCCAAAGAAAACAAAAACGCTAACTTGAAATGATATACGCACCCTTATGTTCATTGACGTACTATTTACAATAAGCAAGATATGGAAACAACCTAAGTGTCCATTGACGGATGACTGAATAAAGAGACTGTGAGATATACACTTAGGAATATTATTCAGCCATAAAAGAATGAAATCTTGTCATTTGTGACAACATAGATGTACCTTGAGGGCATTATGCTAAGTGGAATGTTAGACAGAGCAAGACAAATCTGTATGATCTCTCTTACAGCAGAATCTAAAAAGATGAAAACAAAAACAAACCAAGCCCATAGGTACAGAGAATAGAGTAGTGGTTGCCAGAAGGAGGGGATGGAGGGTGGGAAAAATGGGTGAAGGGAGTCCAAAAGTATTTTATAAAATCTCTCTAGATGATTCTAAGTGCATCTGGGTTCTTAAACTTGGACTATGTTGCCCCCAACTCTGAATTTTTGAAGTAACGTTTTTAACAAATCATCCTCAGGATCCTAATGTGTACATTTGTGAAGAGTCAACCCCCTCACTCCACCCCCAGTGTCATGACGAGACATTTCCTAGTTCTCCAGCTACCACTTTTGGGGCATGGTTTTCTTTTCAGAGCCACCTAATGTCCCATGCTTTCCCTATGCTTATGAGATGATGTTACAGGTCTTACCAGAAGGGCTTGTTAAATGGGAAAGCCATGCTGTTAACAAGCACAAAACTTAGTGGCACAAAGGTCACTAGCTTTTCCTTAATTGACGAAAAGCAAACATGCATGTTCCTTTTATAAACACTGATATTTAACATTTAACTCAACCCTCATGATACATTAAGAAAAGGAAATTCAATACAGTTGGGCAGATGTGACTGCAGGAAAAACTACCCCCAATGAATCTGTCTGTTTCCAGAACTTTGAATAAAAAAGAAATCAATTTTTAAAATAAATGCAAATACAGATGGCGACCATCATTATAAATACTAGTTTTTGCTTTTTGTCCTATTGTGACTATCTTTCATATCTTATACAACCGTGTTTCTTCATTCCCTGGGAATACTTGTTAAAGAATCTCATTGTGTGTGAACTTTACACTCTTGGGTCAGAAAGTGAGTCATGATAGCTAAGATCCTAGCCATTTCTGATTTCCAAAAACAAAAATTGATTTTTAGGAGACTCATTTTGTGGGTCTGAATTTGTGGGAAATGAAGTAGGCACAATAAATTGGTGGCAGAGAGGAGGCAGAAAATAATAGAAAACAGACATAAGAACTGGAAAAGAATGGCCGTCTGGGACCATTTAGTGAAGGGGCAGACAGTTCTACACACCTCAACAGTCCCTGGGGCACCCCTGGGTCAAAGGGCATAATCTATCTTACAAAGCTTTCCATCCAAATAAGTTTTAAAAGATGACACTAAATAGTGTTTGTGCCTAAAAGGCATAAAAGGTGCCTTGTAGGGAGCAAACAAGGGGTGCTTGGGAGGAGAGAGACGTTTAGGGATTAAAAACCCTGGAGATTTTGAGAGGGAGATGGAAACAAGAAATGATCCATGATAGTATTTGCATTTTCCAAAGCCACACAGCTCTAGGCACACTGTTTTAAACCATCAGTTTTGCAGGGTGGTGCCTGGGTAGCTCAGTCGGTTGAGCATCGGACTTTGGCTCACGTCATGAGCTCACATCGGGCTCTGTGCTGACAGCTCAGAGCCTGGAGCCTGCTTCAGATTCTTTGTCTCCCTCTCTCTCTGCCCCTCCCCTGCTCTCGCTCTGTCTCGCTCTCAAAAATAAATAAACATTTAAAAAAACCCATCAGTTTGGGAAAATTATAAAGAATATTTTTTTATTTAAAAAATATTTAATGTTTATTTATTTTTGACAGAGAGAGACAGAGCATGAGTGGAGGAGGGGCAGAGAGAAAGGGAGATACAGAATCCGAAGCAGGCTGCAGGCCCTGAGTGGTCAGCACAGAGTCTGACACGGGGCTCGAAGCCATGAACCGTGAGATGGTGACCTGAGCCGAAGTCGGACGCTCAACCGACTGAGTCACCCAGGCGCCCTTATGAAGAGTATTTTAAAAAGTACAATCACACACTGAAAAGTGGCAAAGCTTCAGTTAAACTTTCTGCCTAACTGGAACCTAAGAAATGAGACAGTGGCAGGTTTCACACCGGCTTTCCCAAGCCGTCCCCTTGGAATTATGGTCAGTGACTCCCATCATTTCCTCTTGCAGTCACGCCTTCATTCTGCTGGGCCAAATAAATACCACTGAGGTCATTTTCTTTTTCCTTCACTCTAATGCAGTTAGGGACAAGAGGGTGTGAGCTTGGAAGAGGAAGGCCGACGGCTGAAGTCTGAAGGACTCTGTCAAGACAACAGCAGTGATTCCGGTCTACCAAAAAAGCAGGTCAGAGACTTAAGACAGAAATAGAAGCAATCCCAGAACTGACAGTTAAGGAAGTGACAGTGAATGGGACCATGGCAATAGTCCCATCTCAACATGAACTCAAGGACCATTTAAAATAATGCTTACTGGTTTCTTCATTATTGGGTGGTTTTGTGCATATCCTGTCTTCCTAGCTGACCCAATATGCAAATATTCTAAAGAATGTGATTAGGAATGTGATTAGTTATGCTACAGTTAGAATATTTGAGTGAATTTGGGGATTCATTACTAGAGTGAAATCCTCTCATTCTCTTTTCCTCCCCTCCCTCCTTCTTCTTTCCTTCTTTCCCTCCTTTCCTCCCTTTCTTTCTTCTTTTGATCCTTCCTTTCCTTCTTTCCTTCTCACTTTTCTCCCTCAAAAAGTTTTTTTCCCCACTTTTGGTAAACAATGCGTTCTATCTAGAAGCAAAAATGTAGGTCTCTGATTCAAGGCCCTGATATGCATGATCAGATTTGAGTTTCGTGGGTGGTGACAGTATAGGGGGTTAAGCTGGAAGCTAAATTGGGCGAACCGTCAGACTTTGATGCTATGCCAAGGAGTAAGAGCTCTCTCATCTAATGCCCAATAAGGGAGTCATTCAAGATTTGATATGCAATGCAAGTTATTATGGTAGACTTAGACTTTATGACTTTCACTCTTGGAGAAAATGTTGTGTCCTATAATTGATGTTCAATTCATGCTTTGCTATATTTGCTAACAAGAAGTACTATATACAACGTAATAAAGCATTCTTTTTGCTACAAGTTTTCCATGGCATTCCCACATTCCACATATTGGAATGCTCCATGGAATTGTTACCTATGGTAAAGTTAGAAAAATCTGGGGGAGCCTGGGTGGCTCAGTCGGTTGAGCATCCAACTTCAGTTCTCGCAGTTTGTGGGTTCAAGCCCCGCGTCGGGCTCTGTGCTGACAGCTCAGAGCCTGGAGCCTGCTTTGGATTCTGTGTCTCCTTCTCTCTCTGTTCCTCCCCTGCTCACGCTCTGTCTCTCTCTCTCAAAAATAAATAAAGATTTTTTTAAAAAATTAAAAAAAGAGAAAAATCTGCAGCAATTGGATTTTGTTACCAATGATTTACTAAAAAAATTGTTATACAGACTTTCCAATGTTGAAAATAATTATTTCTCAGGACATCGTTAACTGGTTAGATAGAGCTCTCTGGTTACAGAGAAGCAGCAAAGTTTAGTGGGAAGGGCATGGGCTTTGGACTCAGCTGGGCCAAGTTCTGAATTTTCTATTTTTTTATTTTTTTATTTTTAACGTTTATTTATTTTTGAGAGTAAGAGACAGAGCGTGAGGGGGAGAGGGAGACACAGAATTGGAAGCAGGCTCCAGGCTCTGAGCTGTCAGCACGGAGCCCGACGCGGGGCTCGAACTCACGAACCATGAGATCATGACCTGAGCTGAAGTTGGACGCTCAACCGACTGAGCCACCCAGGCGCCCCTGAATTTTCTATTTGATCTTAGGTGAGTTGCTTATGTTTTCTGAGACTCATTTGTTTTAACTGTCAAGTTGGGATCACAGGGTCATTTTAAGGATTATATAAATTTATTTACATAAAGCACTTAGCACAATGTTTGGCATATATAGTAGTGATGATGATGGTGATGATGATGATGATGATGGTGATGATGGTGATGATGACGTTAGTGAGGAATATGGTATATCTTCTGAGAGGTAGAGTGGTATCATTATTTAACAGCACAGGCTCAGGAGCCAGACTCTTTAGGTTCAACTTTTGGCTCTGCCACTTAATAGTTATATAAATGTTGGGTAAATGTGTTAGTTATCTTTTGCTTCATAACAAATTCCCCTAAAGCAGAGCACTTAAAACAAATATATTATCTTAAGGTTGTAGAAAATTAGGAATCAAAGAATGATCTTGTGGTGTTCTCTGCTTTTTAGTCTCTCAAAAGATTGCAATCAAGCCCTTGGCCCAACGTCTGTGATCTCATCTGAAGCTTGATTGGAGAAGGATGTACTTCCAAGCTCAGTCATGTGGTTGTCGGCAAGATTCCATTCTTTGAGGACTGTTGGACTGAGAGCTTAAATTCCTTGCTGGCTCTTGGCTGGAGGCTGCCCTCAGTTCCTTGCCCCATGGGCATTTCCAACATACCAGACATCAAATCCAGCAGGAAAAGAGCCTGCTAGGAAGACAGATATCACAGGCTTTTGTAATCTAGCCATATCATCTAGCCGTGACATCCCATCACTTTTTTTTTTCTGTATTCTATTCATTTGAAGTGACTTATTAGGTTCAGCCCACAACCAAAGGGCGGGAATTAACAGTGTGAACACCACTTGGGGACCATCTTATAAGTCTTCCTCAATAGCAAGTTATTTACCCTCTCTGTACGTTAGTTTTTCCATCTGTTAAATGGGAGTAATAATCATAAGTACTTAATTGGACTGTTGTAAAGAGTAAACAAGTTAATATTTGTAAAGTACCTGTGTCGGTCACATAGTAAGTGATTAATGAATGTTTGACATTATTTTTCTAAAATATTGGTTTATAGCTTTTCTGCTTGTTAACAAAGCACTGGCTCCACCTGCTTTACAGCCCTTGTCACTCTGTGTCAAAGGGTGGTTGTAGTATCGCCAGTTAATACAGGGAAATGACAACAAAGTTCATGGCGAGGTGTGAGAGCACCAAAGGAGCACTGGAGAATGAGGATCCAGTTCAAGTTCCGGTTTTCTCTTAACAAGATGTGTAGGGTGGGCAGCTCACTATATCTTTCTAGGTCACTGTGTCTTTATCTGTGAATTGAGTGCTTCAGACCCTATCAGGAGTGATATTCATGATATTTAGCAACTGCTTGGGGTCAGGCACTGGCCAATCAGAACAGGCTATGAGTATGGTATGGTTTTGCTCATGTGGACTCATTGTATGACAGCCTCAAGAAGCTATCTTTGCAGTCCCTTCTTGCTCCAGACATCTGTGATCCCATGACCTATTTCCAGATGACTTAATGATCTTGTGGTCTACACAGCCCGTTAGTTTTGTTTCCCTTACTTTTATAACTTTTTGCCAAAGTGGCTTATAAGCCAGGATACCAAAACAATCTAAATAAAAGGCCATTTAATGTGATATGATTATCCTGTTCTGTGGGCTTAAACAGTGTGAGCAAGTGTATCTAAATATAATCATGCTATTTGGTTCAAGAGCTAATCCCATTAAGTGTGTTTTTAAAATTCAACAAATGTTATTTCAGACACTCATTACCAGAATAAAAATTTTAGTCTGTTTGTTTCTGGCAGACCTTCTGGATCCTCCTCAAGAAGCTCACATATGCCTTCAAACAAAAATGTCACCCAGTGCGGTAACGATGTCCTTGCTCGGTGTCTGTTGTGTCCCAGACTCCCTGTGTGACCTGCCTCTTTCCTAATGCTTTGCTAAGTACCTGATACTTTCCTATGCAGGAAGCTCATATGAACTAATTAACATTTAATGAGAGGAAACCAACTGATTAGAATGCTTTTCGTGGTACTTTAGCTAATAAATGTTGTATATACTTTTGACTACATCTAGGCAGCATGTGGCTTCCTCTTCCCAACTGCACCCTTCTTTTTCACAGCTCTGCCACGCTCAAGGGCTTTCTGCAGTAACCTGGCTGAACAGTTTTCCTTCGTTAATTTGAGGAAAGTTTTGGGCCAAATTATTGAGGTAAATATTTTGATTGAATTTTGCTTAGAGCAGTGACTGAAGCTTCTGAATCCAAATCAAGACCAAATCATTCCAACCATGGTTGATGGAGAACAGCAAGAGTTTGATGAAAAGCAAAATCTGCCCAGCAGAGTCCCAGGCAGCTGAAAATGATTTTGCCTGTGTTTACAAAGGCAATTAGGGTTGTACTCGTGTGCTCTGGAGGCCCAAAGGGAGGGGTGGGGAGGTGTAACTTCAGAGGCTCAAGTATTTGCCATGGAATATCTGGGTCTAGTCATTCAGTATCTACCAGTGGCTTCTGAATTATGGGAAGTGCCCTGGGATGGACCAGATTAAGGTCTCCCGTATTAGCAGTCTCCATTTTTTTTTGTTGTTGTTCAGGTGTTATTATCAGTAAAAGGTTGTTGAGCAGCACTTCCAATGTATTTATAAAGCATTTATATGTAGTTCAGTAATTAGTTAATATCTCAGAGAACACTATATACTTGGATTGAGATGCACTGCTGATGACAGTGGATAAATCCACATTTTAAATAATTTTGATAATTTATGTTACATTTAATTTTTTAATGTTTATCTACTTATTTTGAGAGAGAGAGAGAGTGAGAAGAGACGCAGGGGAGAGGCAGAGAGAGAGGGAGGGAGAGAATCCCAAGTAGGCTCTTCACTGATAGCACAGAGCACTATGCGAGGCTCAGAGGCTGACTCTCATAAACTGAGATCATGACCTGAGCTGAAATTGAGTTGGACGCTAAACTGACTGAGGCACCCAGGTGTCCCTCTGTTCTATATAAATAAATACTCATGGTTTCTCATGATGTGGCTGGGATCAAACAAAATATAAAGAGTATCATAAGTAGGACATGGGTCAGCTCTATCATTTTCTTGTGGTTTACCTGTATTTGCCTCATTAGTATTATCTTCAGCATCCACATACTTTGGCTGGAATATTTTAAGTCATACGACTAACTTTACTTTTTTTGAAGATTCATTCTATTAAAGCTAGGTAACAATTGGTTTTATTAAAATCAGTGTGATAGTTAATTTTATGTGTCAATTTGACTGGGCTAAGGAATGCACACATAGCTGGTAAAATATTACTTGTGAGTGTCTGTGGTAGTGTTTCTGGAAAAGATTAGCGTTTTATTTAATAAACTGAGTAAAGAGATTCACTCTCACCAGTTTGGGTGGGCATCATCTGATCTATTGAGGGCCAGAATAGGTGGAAGAAGAGTGAATTCCCTCTCTCTCTCTCCCTCTTTCTCTCTCTCTCTCTCTCTCTCTCTCTCTTTCTTCTTGAACTTGGACATCCATCTTATCTTGCCCTTGGACACTAGAGTTCCTGGTTCTCAGGCTTTCAGACTCTGGGACTTATACCAGGAGCCCCTGGTTCCCAAGCCTGTGACCTCAGACTGGGAGTTAAACCATTGGCTCCCCTGGTTCTTGGGTGTTCAGACCCACACTGAATTACACCACAAGCTTTCCTTGCTCTTGAGCTTGCAGACAGCGTATTGTGGGACTTCTCAGACTGCATAACCCCACTGGCCAATTCCTATGGTAAATCTTCTCTTATATGTATCTCTCTATGTTCTATTGGTTCTATTTCTCTGGAAAACAATGACTAATGCAACCAGATAAGATAACATAACATATAAATCCACTTAAACAGGGCATGTGAATTGCAGTGTGTTGCAAAACAGCCAAATGAAAGAACAAGGGCTCTGCTCTTAGGCTGCTGTGCCATGGAACTACCATTTTCTCTCCAGACATGTCAGATGTGCTTTTTGTCCTGTGTGACATAGGAAGGGATGAGAGCACTGGTATGAGCCTATTTATTAGGTGTTAGAAAAGCTTAATTTCATGTTTAAAAATAGAATTACTATGTTAAGAGAAGTTCTTATATTTTCTTCTCATTTCCCAGTGGATTGTTATGAGCATCTCCATCAAAGACCATCGGTGTAGATTTATGTCTGAAGACATTAATCTGGCCAGTTCTGTTTATACTGGAATAAGTCTCTAATAGTCTCACTTATTTCTGTCAGTTCCCAGCTCCTTGACCAAATTTCATAGAGCTGTGTTGGGCATTCTACTTAGTTGAAAGTCTACTTACGCACCACATGCATAGCAAATGGTGGTTGTAGCCTCCATCGAGATGTTCATTTTAGTTCTGATATCCCTTGTTTCCCACAAACCACAAATGAACTAAAAGTTCAGCCTGGTTCAGTGTATAGAGGGACCTCCATTAATAGGTATCCTCTTACATAAGGTGATCTGAGAGCTCCTAACAAGTCTCTTTAGTATATAGAAATCTGAACTTATTGCAGTTGGCAATCTGGCCTTTGTTGTCATTAGGAAGGAGCATGATGTTGCAGAAAAAGTATGGATATGGTCATTAGAAAAATGTGAGTTCAAGTCTTGGTTTTGGCACATTCTAGCTGTGTGACCTAGGGCAAATCCCTAACTCTCTGAGCTTCAGTCTTTTTATCTTTTAATGAGTATAATGATATATTCTTTCCTGGACTTTTGTGAGAATTAGGCATAATATATGTTTGATGGTAGGCACTTAGTATTTTCTAACTATTGTTCTCATTCTTGCAATTATTTAAATTTTTTTTCTTGGAGAGAATGTTTTTTCATACATTAAAATGCTTGCCAGATAAATTTTATGTGTTAGCTACTACTTACATCCTAAGGCTGAAATAGGTCACAGATCACGTAGAGGGATCTATAGGAGATTGCTGGGGAAGGACTGGCTGTGGTGTAGGCCCCAGGGGCTTGGTGGGACTCAGTTACTAAAAGGCATTGATCCAAGTGTCTGAAGATAATCAAGCAGAAAGTCACCAAAGCACAGAAGTGCAGCAAAGCTGTGAAGATAACTAAGACTCATAAATGCTCTGTGGATGTGGAACTTCGTGTTTTTGGCGTGTTGTGTTTTTTTTTTAATTTATTTTTTTAATTTACATCCAAGTTAGTTAGCATATAGTGCAACAATGATTTCAGGAGTAGATTCCTAAATGCCCTTTACCCATTTAGCCCATCCCCCCTCCCACAATCCCTCCAGTAACCCTCTATTTGTTCTCCATATTTAAGAGTCTCTTATCCCCCTCCCTGTTTTTATATTATTTTTGTTTCCCTTCCCTTATGTTCATCTGTTTTGTATCTTAAAGTCCTCATATGAGTGGAGTCATATGATACTTGTCTTTCTCTAATTTCGTTTAGCATAATACCCTCTAGTTCCATCCATATAGTTGCAAATGGCAAGATTTCATTCTTTTTGATTGCCGAGTAATACTCCATTGTATATATATATACCACATCTTCTTTATACATTCATCCGTCAATGGACATTTGGGGTCTTTCCATACTTTGGCTTTTGTTGATAGTGCTGCTATAAACGTTGGGGTGCATGTGCCCCTTCAAAACAACATACCTGTATCCCTTGGATAAATACCTAGTAGTGCAATTGCTGGGTAATATGGTAGTTCTATTTTTAATTTTTTGAGGAATCTCCATACAGTTTTCCACACTGGCTGCACTAGTTTACAGTCCCAACAGCAGTGCAAAAGAGATCCTCTTTCTCTGCATCCTTGCCAACATCTGTTGTCGCCTGAGTTGTTAACGTTAGCCATTCTGATAGGTGTGAGGTGGTATCTCATTGTGGTTTTGATTTGTATTTCCCTGATGATGGGTGATGTCGAGCGTTTTTTCACGTGTCGGTTGGCCATCTGGATGTCTACTGGGAGAAGTGTCTATTCATGTCTTTTGCCCATTTCTTCACTGGATTATTTGTTTTTTGGGGTGTTGAGTTTGAGAAGTTCTGTATAGATTTTGGATACCAACCCTTTACCTGATATGTCATTTGCAAATATCTTCTCCCATTCTGTCAGTTGCCTTTTAGTTTTGCTGATTGTTTTCTTTGCTGTGCAGAGGCTTTTTATTTTGATAAGGTCCCAATAGTTCATTTTTGCTTTGGTTTCCCTTGACTCTGGAGATGTATTGAGTAAGAAGTTGCTGCGGCCAAGGACAAAGAGGTTTTTGCCTGCTTTCTCCTCGAGGATTTGGATAGCTTCCTGTCTGTACATTTAGGTCTTTCATCCATTTTGAGTTTATTTTTGTGTATGGTATAAGAAAGTGGTCCAGATTCATTTTTCTGCATGTCGCTGTCCAGTTTTCCCAGCACCACTTGCTGAAGAGACTGTCTTTATTCCATTGGATGTTCTTTCCTGCTTTGTCAAAGACTAGTTGGCCACAGATTTCTGGGTCCATTTATGAGTTATCTATTCTGTTCCATTGATCTGAGTGTCTGTTTTGTGCCAGTACCATACTGTCTTGATGATTACAGCTTTGTAATAGAGCTTGAAGTCTGGGATTGTGATGCCTCCTGCTTTGGTTTTCTTTTTCAAGATTGCTTTGGCTATTTGGGGTATTTTCTGGTTCCATACAAATTTTAGGATTCTTATAGCTCTGTGAAAAATGCTGGTGTTATTTTGATAGGGATTGCACTGAATGTGTAGATTCCTTTGGATAGTATTGGCATTTTAACAATATTTGTTCTTCTTATTCAGGAGCATGGAATATTTTTTTCCATTTTTTTGTGTATTCTTCAATTTCTTTCATAAGCCTTCTGTAGTTTTCATTGTACAGGCTTTTTACATCTTTGCTTAGATTTATTCCTAGGTATTTTATGGTTTTTGGTGCAATTGTAAATGGGTCCTTGATTTCTCTTTCTGTTGCTTGATTATTGGTGTATAGGAATGCAACCAATTTCTGTTCATTGATTTTATATCCTGTGACTTTGTTGAATTCATGGGACAGTTCTAGCAGTTTTTTGGTGGAATATTTTGGGTTTTTCATATGGAGTATCATGTCATCTGCGAAGAGTAAAAGTTTGACTTCCTCCTGGCCGATTTGGATGCCTTTTATCTCTTTGTGTTGTCTGATTGCTGAGGTTAAGACTTCCAAAAGTATGTTGAATAACAGTAGTGAGAGTGGATATCCCTGTCTTCCTGACCTTAGGGAAAAATGGGAGCTTTTCCCCATTGAGGATGATATTAGCATTGGGTCTTTCATATATGGCTTTTATGATCTCGAGGTAAGATCCTTCTATCCCTACTTTCTTCAGCGTGTTAATCAAGAAAGGATGCTGTATTTTGTCAAATGCTTTCTCTGCATCTATTGAGAGGATGATGTAGTTCTTGTACTTTCTTTTATTGATGTGATGTATCACATTGATTGTTTTGCAAATATTGAACCAGTCCTGTATCCCAGGTATAAGTCCCACTTGTTTGTGGTGAATAATTTTTTTGATGTATTGTTGGATGTGGTTGGGTAATATCTTGTTGAGGATTTTTGCATCCATGTTCATCAGGAAATTGGTCTATAGTTCTCCTTTTTAGTGGGGTGTTTGTCTCGTTTTGGAATCAAGGTAATGCCGGTTTCATACAAAGCCTTTGGAAGTTTTCTCTTCATTTCTATTTTTTGGAACAACTTCAAGAGAATAGGTATTAACACTTCCTTAAATTTTTGGGAGAATGCGTCTGGAAAGCCATCTGACCCTGGACTCTTATGTTTTGGGAGATTTTTGACTATGAATTTGATTTCTTTACTGGTTATGGGTCTGTTCTAATCTTTATTATTTCCTGTCTTCTTCTGGTTTGGGGTTTTATTTGCTGTTCTTTTGCCAGCTCTTTAAGGAGTAAGGTTAGGCTGTGTATCTGAGAACTTCCTTCTTTAGCAAGGCCTGGATTGCTATATACTTCCCTCTTATGATGGCCTTTGCTGCATCCCAAAGGTTTTGGGCTGTGGTGTTATCATTTTCATTGGCTGCCATGTACTTTTAATTTCCTCTTCAATTTCTTGGTTAGCCCATTCATTCTTTAGTAGGATGGTCTTTAGTCTCCAAGTATTTGTTATCTTTCCACATTTTTTCTTGTGGTTGATTTCAAGTTTCATAATGTTGTGGTCTGAAAATATGCATGGTATGATCTCGATCTTTTTGTACTTGCTGAGGGCTGCTTTGTGTCCCAGTATGTGGTCTATTCTGGAGAACGTTCCATGTGTACTGGAGAAGAATGTATATTCTGCTGCTTTAGGATGAAATGTTCTGAATATATCTGTTAAGTCCATCTGGTGCAGTGTGTCATTCAAAGCCATTGTTTCCTTGTGGATTTTTTTATTAGATGATCTGTCCATTGTTGTGCGCGGAGTGTTGAAGTCTCCTACTATTATGATATTACTATCAATAAGTTTCTTTATGTTTGTGATTAACTGACTTATACATTTGGGTGCTATCACATTTGGCACATAAATGTTTACAACTGTTAGTTCTTCTTTGTGGATAGACCCCTTGATTATGATATAATGCCCTTTTCATCTCTTGATACAGTCTTTATTTTAAAGTCTAGATTGTCTGATATAAGTATGGCTACTCTGGCTTTCTTTTGGTGACCAGTAGCATGATAGATCGTTCTCCATCCCCTTCCTTTCAATCTGAAGGTGTCTTTAGGTCTAAAGTGGGTCTCTTGTAAACAGCATATAGATGGATCTTGTTTTTTTATTCATTCTGTTACCCTATGTCTTTTGATTGGAGCATTTAGTCTTTGATATTTAGAGTGAGTACTGAAAGAAATGAGCTTATTGCCATTATTTTGCCTATAGACTTGGGGTTTCTGGTGGTGGTCCCTGGTCCTTTCTAGTCTTTGTTGCTTTTGGTCTTTTATTCCCCCATCTTTTCTCCCCTCAGAGAGTACTCCTTAAAATTTCTTGCAGGCCTGGTTTAGTGGTCATGAACTCCTTTAATTTCTGTTTGGGAAACCTTTAATCTCTCCTATTTTGAATGATAGCCTTGCTGGATAAAGAATTCTTGGCTGCATATTTTTCTGATTCAGCACATTGAATATATCCTGCCACTGCTTTCTGGCCTGCCAAGTTTCTGTGGATAGGTCAGCTGCAAACCTGATCTGTCTTCCCTTGTAGGTTAAGGGCTTTTTTTCCCTTGCTGCTTTCATGATTCTTTCCTTGCCTGAGTATTTTATGAATTTGACTATGATATGCCTTGTTGATGGTTGTTTTTTGTTGAATCTAATGGGAGTCCTCTGTGCTTCCTGGGTTTTGATGCCTGTGTCTTTACCTAGATTAGGAAAGTTTTCCACTATGATTTGCTCACATAACCCTTCTACCCGTTTTTCTTTCTCTTCCTCTTCTGGGACCCCTATGATTCTGATGTTGTTCCTTTTTAATGAGTCACTGATTTCTCTAATTCTTAAATCATGCTCTTTTGCCTTAGTCTCCTTGTTTTTTTTCCTGCTTCATTATTCTCCATAAGTTTGTCCTCTATATCACTGATTCACTGCCCTGGCTCATCCATCCTTGCCTCCAAGGCCTCCATTCGAGATTGCAGCTCAGTTGTAGCATTTTTTGTATTTCATCCTGACTAGCTTTTACTTCTTTTATCTCCACACAAAAGGATTCTAATTTATTTTCAACCCCAGCTAATATTCTTATTATCGTGATTCTTAATTCTGGTTCAGTCATCTTCCTTGTATCTGTGTTGGTTAAGTCCTTGGCTGTCGTTTCTTCCTGCTCTTTCTTTTGTGGTGAATTCCTTCGTTTTGTCATTTTGAGGGAATAAAAGGAATTAATGATATAAAAAATAAAATCAAAAAAATTAAAATAAAAAAATTAAAACTAAAAAATTAAAAACAACACACACACACACATGCACACATGCACACACACACACAAATCAAATAAATGATGCTAGATCCTAGGTGTGTTTTGGTGTGGATGTTGTAAGGGGCTTGATAGATTAGAGAAAAAAGGGGGAAAAAGAGAAAAAACAAAGAAAATCATTTGAAAATTTGAAAAAATGAATACAATGAAAAAGAATAAAATGAAATGATAGAAGTAAAATAGGATTTGAAAAATGTACAAAAAAGTAGAATATATAGTAGAAAAAAATTAAAGAAACATATTTTTAATAAAAATCGACAATAAAAGTTTTTCTTTCTGTATTCAAGAAAAAGAAAAGAAATGAAAAAGAGAAAACAAAAAAGAAAATTGAATAGATGGGCCAGCAAACAGACTAAAATACTGTTGAAATTACTTTGTTTTCCCATAGAAATCAAACTATGAAGCGCTTTATAGTCTGTAAACTAAGCAGGCAGAGAGATTTGTGGTGTTTCTGAAGAGTGAGTTAGGCCCAGTTCAGCGAGGCTTAGTGTATTGCCTCCGTTCTCCACTAGATGGCGATGCTTAGCTCACTTGGGCGGATTGTTTTGGCGTTTGTAGGTGTGTAAGCGCATGCGCGGGAGGAGTGAAAATGGCGTCACTCAGCTGTAGTATTGGAACTCTGTTCTCCCCGATCAGCAATCGTGCGCCGTTCTTTGTCTCTGGCTTCTGTCCACTCCCTGCTTTTACACTGTCAGTGACCAAGCCCCAAGCAGCACCTCCCTCCAGAGTTTTATCTCAGATGCGGCTGTGTTTCCTGATGCCTTACTTCTGAGGGACTATGGCTTTGACCTGTTCTGCCTGTCTGAGGGAGGGTCTCACCAAGAAACGGCTGGGTGCCAGCCACACTCAGGAACATTGGTGGGACTGTGCTGTTGCCAATGCCCAGAGACTGTGGCTGGGTGCCAGCCCACCCCAGAAAAAGTTCACATGATCATTTGGCAGCAGCGTTTCAGGGATTATGGAACATCACAAGTCTGGTACCAGGCTTCCCCTTTAACGACCTTGTTCCAGCACCAGCGAATGTGGTTGTTCTCCCGGGTCCACTGGGGCCTTTGCCTGTGGAGGGGGCACACAGCCTCTACCAGATGTCCTCCCAGCAGAGGAACCGCCTCTTTCCGTGTGGTCCAAAGATCCCTGGACTTCACTCTGCTCCTGGGGATTTGCCCTTCTCACCAGAGCACCACCAGGTATTGAGCTGCAGAGTTTCAGGCTCTGCACTCCCCCTGTTTATAGAGTCTTAACGGAATTTAAACCCTCTCCTTTCTTCCTTTTTGTTTCAGTCCTGTGGCTATTCCCACTTTTCCACTTTCTCTCCAGCTGCTTTTGGTGGGGGGTGCTTTTCCCGTACACCCTCCACCCCCATCTCTGTCCACTCTCTGCAAGCAAAAACAGCTCCCCACCTTCAGCTCCCCGCCCTCTGTGGCTTCTCTCTCCCCCAGTTCACCTCTCTGTGCCGTGTACCTGCTGAGTTCTGTGGTTCAGTTTGTGCAGATTGTTGTGTTAATCCTCAAATCAGTTTTCTAGGTGTGCAGAATGGTTTAGTGTTGATCTGGCTGTATTTCATGGATGCGAGATGCAAAGAAAATCTTCCATGCATTCTGCCATCTTGGCTCCTCCCCGGGGTGCTGTGTTTTAAAGGAGCTGGTGTAAGGCTAGCAGCAAGAGAATGGATAAACTTACGTTGGTGTTCCCTCTTATATCAGCCCTATAGTTAGAATAATTAAAACTAGATGATCTAACAAACTCCTAATCTCAGCAGCTTAATGCAAATGGTTTGTATTTTACCCTGTCACAGTTCAGTGTCAGGTGATGAGGAAGCAGCTTTCCACATACACATTCAAGGGCTCAGACTCCTCCCATCTTATGGCTCCACCTTCCTCTGGGTTCCTCTCTATTCAGTTACATGTAGGGAAAAAGCAAGAATTATGTTTGCAAAGTTTTTATGGGCAAAATTTGAAAGGAATGCATGGCATTTCTATTCACACTTCTTAGCCAAAATTCAGTCATATGAGTACACTTAACTATAGAAAAGGCTTAAATGATCTAACAGCATTAGCAGGAAAAGGAGAACATACTAATACTGGTGAATACTTGTATTTTGCCATAACTGGATTTCAAAAATCTTGGATTACTATCGACAGAAAGCATATCAATACCAAATACACACACACACACACACACACACACACACACACACAGACCCCGTTTGTCAGACAGTACTTGATCCTATTACGTATGATACTTTTTGATGTTTTCTATTGCATTATGCTTAAAAATGCTGATTGTGCCACATTAAATTAATTCCATGATCTGGCAGAGTGAAAAATACTAATCTGGATTGTAAGCATGAATATAATATTCCACTAGTTATTACTAGAGATAGAGAATGAGGCACTGCCTACCATGATCAGGATCTAGGGTTCCTGAGAGCACTTTCTGAGGGGACCTGTGAAAAAAATTTGGTCAATGTGTCCAAAAACTGCAGAACCCTGAGACACTGCCTGTGTAGTATAGGGTACAGCCTGGGATGAGACACAGCATTCAAACATTTCCCTTTCAATACAACAGCTTTGAAATATAGTTTAAAAAAAAAAAGGCGAGACAAAACTAAACGTAGAGCCATTATGCTTGGTGAATGTTTCTCCTCATCTCCTCCAACATTTACAAGTTGTGAAACAGAATGCCTTTCTCATTAGCTGTACTTCATATCCCATATCTTCCCACCCCCCATGAAAGCAGAGAATCGGTATCTCATACTTTACATACCACTATCTTAAGAAAGTGAAACTTGAAAATTGCTCCTGTAGGGTGAATCATGGATATATACTATTTGTACTTGGACATTTGGATTGCTGTACAAATATGGACTCCTCCATAGCTCATTGCATGGGATTGGCTTTGTATTACAGCAGTACTGAATTTCCACATGGGAACTGAGAGGGAGAGCTTTATTGAAAAGGGAACACCAAATCAGGTGCACTGAAAGATTTCCTATATACATTTTTTTCTGTATGCAGAGAAATTCTAGGAGGTACCAAGTCCCACACATATCTCCAAATCATATACTGCATGTAAAGTGAGTTGTGTGTAGCATTTCATCTAGGAATACCCTTTCCAAACCCTTCTTGCGTTCCCAATTCCATCAATTAATCATAGAACAAAGCTCTTTTTTGTTTTTCATAGTGTGGCCATAGCTTATTGTCTTGATTATTAAAGTAACCTGGCTTTATATATGGGCTGCTGGTTTCTAATCTTTAGAAGCCTAATACAAAATGAACTAATAGGTTAGGGGCAACATAAAACTGGCTATATATTAATGAAACCAGTGTGTATAATGGGAATAAATTAGCTTTCATTTAACATAAGTTCACTTCCAGGTATGTATTTAATGATGCCTTATGTCAATAGAAAGAGTAGGAGGTAAAATTTTGAGCAACCAAGACAATAACATCCTACAATCTGATGAGCAGAGTCCCTTGAGAGTATTGTGACACATCATTATAGGGTCTGGGTCCCTAAAATGTATCACCAGGAAAACACTTAAGTTAGATCATTCTTATTTCATTTTTATGTTAGATTTAATGTCATTGCAAATTGGTACTAAATATTTTTGGCCTTGGTAAACTTTGTCTTTCTTTAGGCTGACTTTAGTTGGGCCAGGTTAATATGCAATGCCTGGAACTTTGCTTTTATGATTAACAGTATTATATTCAAGGCTAAATTGGCCCAATGAAAGACTTCACCAGTCCCTTGCCCCACTGAGGAAAAAAGAAACAACCACTGGACACTGTTGTTTTTATCAATGACAACATATGTATAATGAGAACTGTGGAGTCTTCAGTTTAAGTGGAAACCATGTAGACCTACATTCCCTTGCCTTTCAGAGTCTTCAAGGAAAAATAAAACAACCTGAAGGAGTAGCAGTTGACAGTTAAAACTTTAAAGCTTTGATAAATGAATGGTATTTTTTTTTCAAGTGGTAAAAATACATTAACATATGCTCTATCAATGAGCCCTTCAAGAATCTAATTTAAGAAGTGACAAGTGTACAAATATTGTTAAAGTTCAGTGTTAATATTTTATTATCCCCTTGCTCTCAACTACCTATTTATTCATTTATTTGCTTATTTGACACTTATAAAGCCTACAAAGTGCTAAGCTCTATTCTGAGTTTAAGGGATAGATCAGTGAACATATCAGACAAAACCCTTGCCCTACAGTATCTTATACTGCAGCAGGAAATAAATGAGCAAATAAAATGCAAAATACGTTAGTGCTGACATCTGAGGAGAACTAATAGAGAAGGGAAGAGGGAGAAGAAGTGGCAGGGTGAGGTTGCAATTTTAGATAGAACATCCAGAGAAGGGTTCACTAATAAAATGACACTTAGGTAAAGGAGGTGAGAGCGCCAGCCATATGATATCTTGGGGGGAAAATGTTCTAAACACAGGGAACAGAGGTTGCAAAGACCGAGATGGGAGCATGCCTGTTGTGTGGAGGAACATCAGTGAGAGGGTGGCTAGGTAGGTAGAGTGAGGTGAGTGCGGTAATAGAGCTGTCTGGGGCCAGACCGTGTGGGGCTCTGCTAGAGGGGGTAAGTGCCTTGGCTTTTACTCTGAGTGTGTCAGGGAGCCATTGGAGGGTTTTAAGTAGAGAAATAACAGACATATTTAGTTTTTAAGGGTCACTCCAGCCACTTGTTGAGAATAGACCAGTTAGGAGATCAGTGCAGCAGTCTAGGAGGGATGATGATGGCTTGGACCTGGGCAGTGTGGATGGGAGAAGTAATTGGATTTTGAAGGAGGTTGGAAGGTAGAGCCACTTAGATTTGCTGATGAATAAGATATGGCCTGTGCGGGAACAGCAGGTATCAAGCATGAAGGGGGCTGTCTGGGGATGGGAGGAGGGGGTGGAGACTATGGGAGGAGCAGGTTTAGGGCAAGAGAAAAGCTCAGTTCTGGTCCTGTTAAAATTGAGTGGAGATGCCAAATAGGTGGTTGGCCATATGAGCCTGCCGTTCAGGGGGCATTAGGGTATTGCACAGAAGAGCAGTCATAAAGGAGTGGAGCAGCTATGTTTTTAAAGAAAAAGGATCTGACCCTTGGTTAAAGGTCAGGTTTCCCTTTTATAAAGAATAATTATTACGTATGGTACATTTCTTAGGATTCATCTTCACGGCACCCCAATCCCCCAAGTTGCATAATGATGGTTTTCTCTTTCTGTAGTCTTTCTCATGATTTGTGGGGTTTGCTTCTGACCACACCCAAATTAGCAATTACTACTTCAGTTATTGATATAAAGATATGTAACATACATTAAGCACAGGGCATAACCTCTTTGTTCATGATGTGATAATTATGCATTAGGTCATGACTTATCAGAACCTGCAAAGGGCTATTCTTTGGATTTCTGCAGGGTTGTGGCCAACTGCTAATTGAAATATAGTTAGCACCCCACAACTTGTCAAGAAAAGTGTTTTATTCTAAACTGAGCCAGTCAGGGCACCAAATGTGGGCATCTGAGGTGGCTGAGAATGCACACTCAGAAACATCAGAGAACCTGGGCTCAGCTCTGATGATAACACACAGCACAAGTGAGCCTCACTATCTTGGAGAGTGGATTTTTTTCTTTTGTGTATGATAGGAGGTTGATGGATTGTGTCTGTTGCAGAGACACAAGGAGAAAAAGGTGACTCAAGTCCCAAAATAGCCCCTTTGAATGCATTAAGAGAAAGCATCTCTGACACAGACAGGAAGAAAGGAAAGAGGGGGCAGGAATCGGTGACAAAATGTTCATAGAGAGTTGGTCACCAGCATTGATTCATATTAAGTTATTGTCCTCTGCTAAGAATGACACTGTCCTTTGCTTTTATGTTAAATTATAAAACCCTTTAAAACTGTACAATTGTCTGAAGATTAAATTGATTGTCCATTATTGTATCTTAACAATCTACTTGGTAAGTGTTTCCTATAATTTCTTCATCACTTCAGACCCGGTTGGGGTTTGGAGTGGGTCTTATGCATGACTCTATTTGATAATGTGGTGGTAACATATCTGAACTCTCTATAAAAGTAAGAATATCAGTATTGAAGTGAGACAAAGGAAAAGTCTTATTTAAGTTTGCTTTAAATAGACAATATCTGAAAGAAATTTTAGTGGAAGAAATTATCCCATTCACAACGGCAGCAAAAACCATTATACATCTTAAATTAAACATGGTAAGTGTGCAGGAAATATATAAAGAAAATTATAAAATTAGTATGGACATGAAAGGAGACTTAGTAAGTAGGCAGAAAGACTCAATCATGTAAAGGTACAAGTAATTCCTAAATTAAGCTATAAACCTGATACAGTCTCAATAAAAATCCCATTAGAGTTTCTTTTCTTTGTGCATTGTTTGTTTATTTTGGAGGTTAAGGATAGTGAGAAAAAAGTAGGAAAATACTATTGAAGGAAACTAAGCTTACCATACATTAAAATGTATTATAAAACTATAAGAATTAAAACTGTGTGGTGTCAGCACAGACTAGAAAGATTAGACTAGTGGAACAAAATTGAGAAATAGAGCTAATTTTATATGGAAATTTCATATATGATAAACCCATGATTTAAAATCAGTAGGAAAAGTGTATTTTTCAATAAATAGTTTTATGAAAACTATCTAGGCTTCTGGGAAAAGAATAAAACAGAAATTATTTCATCTTCCTCCTAACAAAAAGATGAATTAAGATTTAAACATGAAAAAATGAAACCATGGGAATACTAGAAGCAAATGTGAGGCTTGTATATAATTTTGAAATGACAAAAGCCTTTCTAAGCAAGAAAACAAACCCAGAAACCATAAAGTTATAAATTTCATAACCTAAAAATTAAATGTTCTGCACAGCAAAAATATCATCACAAATACACTCAAAAGACAAATGGCCAACCAAAGAAACATTAGAATGTATATTACTGACAAATGATTAATTTTTTCAATATATAAAGAGTTTTCTCAAGTTGATAAGGAACAAGAACACAAATCCACATTTAAAAAAAGGTTATAAGTACATGAAAAGATTCCCAATCTCACTAATAATAAAAGACATTCATTTTAACAGTTAGATACCATTTTGCAATTTTCAGATTGAAAAAGATAAAAAAAAAATACAAGAGGCAAAGATCTAAGCATACTCCTTCACTGATGGGAGTATAAATTAGTTTGCCCGAGCTATGGTCTGAATGTTTGCATACCCCTTTACTACCCACTGCTGCTGCCCAAATTCATATGTTGAAATCCTAATGTTCAATGTGATGGTATTAGGAGGTGGGGCCTTTTGGGAGGGGATTATGTCATGAGGACAGAGCCCTCATAAGTAAGTAACATTAATACCCTTACAAAGCAAATGCCAGAGAGATTGCTTGCCTGCCTCTACCATGTGAAGATATGAGAAGTCTGCAATCTGCAAAGAGGATTCTCACCTGACCAAAGTAGTAACATTGATCTTGGACTCCCCAGCCTCCAGAATTGTAAGCAATACATTTCTGTTGTTTATAAGCTACCCAATCTAAGGTATTTTGCTATAGCAGCCTGAACTAAGACAGTCTTCCTTCAGAGGACAATCTGGTACTGTCTACCAAATGTAAGGTGCACATGCCCTTTTAGTCCAGCAGCTCACACTTTGGGGAATTTGTCCCATGTTGTATTCACACATGTGCAAGAAGTGTGAGGGATATGTTTATTATAGTATTAATGGTCATAGAAAAAGTTCGAAAAAATTGTCAACAAATAGGCTATTTGTTTAAAAAAATTTAGCGTATACATATGATGGAACACTGTGCAGTTATTAAAAAAAGAATGAAGCCATTCTATTGGTTGTATAGAGTTACAAGATATATTTTTTAGTTAAAATTTTTTGAATGTTTATTTATTTTTGAGAGAGAGAGAGAGAGAGAGAGAGAGGGGCAGAGAATGAAGGAAACACAGAATCCAAAGCAGGTGCCAGGCTCTGCGTTGTCAGCACAAAGCCCAGTGAGGGACTCAAACTCAGGGAATGTGAGATCATGACCTGAGCTGAAGTTGATGCTTAACTGACTGAGCCACCCAGGCACCCCTATATTTTTTATTTAAAAAAATTTTAAATGTTTTTATTTATTTTTGAGACAGAGCATGAGCAGGGGAGGGGCAGAGAAAGAGGGAGACACAGAATCTGAAGCAGGCTCCAGGCTCTGAGCTGTCAGTACAGAGCTCGACGCGGAGCTAGAACTCACTGACTGTGAGACCATGACCTGAGCTGAAGTCGGATGCTTAACTGACTGAGCCACCCAGGAGCCCCTATATTTTTTATTTTAAATGCCAAGAAGTAGGCACCCAGCTAATACAGTTGGTAGAGCATGAGACTCTTAAATGCCAAGCAGTATATGTACTATGCTCTAATTTATGTAAGCATAGAAGAGGATACACATATATTTGTATGTATTATTTTTGCATCACACACATACTTTTCATGCTTGTATATGCCTAGAACATTCCTGAAAAATGGTTCCCTCTGGGGAGGGGTACTGAGGAACTAGAAGAGGTTGGTATAAGAGGGAGATTAATTATTGTATATTTTTTATACTTATGTCCTTTTTTATCCTGTACATATATTATTTTTGCAATAAAACAAGTTTTTTGTAAATAAATTCTAAACATGGAATTTTATAATATATAAATTTCACATTTCAAATCAATAGGGACAAGATGAATTATCCAATAGGTAGCAATGGCACAACTGGATGGCCATTTAAAATGAATTTGGATAACAAAATAAATTCTAGAGGGATCAAAGTTTTAAATGTAATAAAAAAATAAAACCATTAAGGTTGTTGTAGATGATGGTGATAATATTTTATAATGTTTGATTGGGAAAGAACTTTATTTTTTTATTTCGGTATAGTTGACATGCAATGTTACATTGGTTTCATGTGCATAACTTAGTGATTTGACAAGTTTATACATTATACTATGTTCACCACAAGTATTGCTACCATCTGTTCCATTACAGTATCGCTATTACAATATCATTGGCTGTATTCCTTATGCTTTGCTTTTTATTCCTGTGACTTACTCTTTCCATGACTACAGGCTTGTATCTCCCTCTACCCCGACCCATTTTGCCCAAACTCCTATCTTCCTCCCTTCTAGCACCCATCAGTTTGTTCTTTGTATTTATACTTTTGCTTCTGCTTTTTGTTTATTCATTTTTTTTAGATTCCATTTATGAGTGGAATCATACAGCATTTGTCTTTCTCAGTCTGACTTATTTCACTTAGCATCATACCCTCTAGGTTCATCCATGTTGTCTCAAATGGCATGATCTCAGCCTTTTTTATGGTTGTGTTATATTCCATTGTGTATAAATACCACATTTTCCTTATCCATTCATCTATTGATTGATACTTAGGTTGTTTCCATGTTTTGGCTATTGTAAGTAATGCTGCAGTAAACATAGGGTTGCATGTATCTTTTTAATGGAGTGTTTTCATTTTCCCTGAGTAAATACCCAATAGTGGAATATTGGATCATATGGTATTTCTATTTTGAATTTTTTGAGGAACCTCCATACTGTTTTCCACAGTGGCTGCACCAGTTTACATTTCCAACAGAGCATGAGGATTCCTTTTTCTCTATATCCTCGCCAACACTTGTTTCTTGTCTTATTATAACCATTCTGACAGGAGTGGGGTGATATCTCATTATGGCTTTAAGTTTCATTTCCTTGATGGGTATGGATATTGAGCATCTGTTTATGTACAGTAAAACCTTGGTTTGTGAGCATAATTCATTCCAGAAATATGCTTGTAATCCAAAGCACTTGTATATCAAAGCGAATTTCAAGAACTGTTGGCTCAGTTGTGATCATGTGACATTCGGCAAGACATATTGCAAGATACTGCTCGTTTATTAGGTTAAAATTTATAAGAAATGTTTGATTATCTTGTGGAACACTCGCAGGACAAGTGACTTGCAATCCAAGGTTTTACTGTATTTCTTGGCCATCTGTATGTCTTCTTTGGAAAAATGTCTATTCAGGTCCTCTGCCCATTTCTTCTTAATTGGATTATTTGTTTCTTTGGTTTTGAGTTGTATGAGTACTTTATATATTTTGGACATTAACCCCTTATCAGATATATTATTTGCAAACACTTCTCCCATTCACTAGGTTGTCTTTTAGTTTTTGACGATTTTCTTTGCTGTGTAAAAGCTTTTTATTTTGATGTAGTCCCAATAGTTTATTTTTGCTTTTGTTTCCTTTGCCTTAGGAAACATATCTAGAAAAGTGTTGCTATGGCTGATGTCAGAGAAATCAGCCTGTGTTCTCTTCTAAGATTTTTATGGTTTCAGGTCTCATCTTTAGGTCTTTAATGTACTTTGAGTTTATTTTTGTATATAGTGTCAAAAAGTAGTCCAATTTCTTCTTTTACATGCAACTGTCCAGTTTTCCCAGCACCATTTATTGAAAAGATTATCTTTTTCCCATCATATATTCTTGCCTCCTTTCTCATAGATTAATTGACCATATAAATGTGGGTTTATTTCTGGGGTATCTATTCTGTTCTATTGATCTATGTGTCTGTTTTTGAACTAGTACCATACTTTGATTACTACAGTTTTGTAGTATATCTTGAAAAATGGAATTGTGATGCGTCCAGATTTGTTCTTCTTTATCAGGATTACTTTGGCTATTCAGAGTCTTCTTTGGTTCCATACAAATTTCAGTTTCATTTGTTCTAGTTCTGTTAAGAATTCTATTGGTATTTTGATAGAAATTGCATTGAATGGGTAGATTGTTTTGGATAAATGGACATTATGACAATATTAATTCTTCCAATCCACGAGCATAAATATTCTACTTGTTGGTGTCATCTTCAATTTATTGTATCAGTGTTTTATACTTTTCAGAGTGCAAGTCTTTCACCTCTTTGGTTAAGTTTACTCCTAGGTATTTTATTCTTTTTGTGCAAGTGTAAATGGTGGTGTTTTTTATTTTTTATTTATTTAAAAAAATTTTTTTAACGTTTATTCATTTTGAGAAACAGAATACAGTGTGAGCGGGGAGGGACAGAGAGAGAGGGAGACAGTATCCGAAGCAGGCTCCAGGCTGTGAGCCTGATGCGGGGCTTGAACTCACTGACTGCAAGATCACGACCTGAGCCAAAAGCGGACACTCAACCCACTGAGCCACCCAAGCACCCCATGTTTTTTAATTTTCTCTTTCTGTGAATTTGATATTTGTATAGAACTGTTACCAATTTCTGCATATTAATTTTGTATCCCACCTTTACTGAATTTGTTTATTACTTATAGTACTGTTTTGGTAGAATCTTCAGGATTTTCTATGTATAGTGTCATGTCATCTGCAATTAGTGACAGTTTAACTTTTTTTTTTTTTTTTTTTTTTACCAATATAGATGCCTCATTTCTTTTTCTTGTTTAATTCCTTTGGCTAGGGCTTCTAGTACTATGTTGAATAAAAGTGGCAAGAGTGGACATCCTTGTCTTGTTCCGACGTTAGAGGGAAAGCTCTTAGTTTTTCACCAATGGGTTTTCATATATGGCCTTTATTATGTTGAAGTATGCTCTCTCTAGCCCCATTTTGTTGAGAGTTTATTATTATTATCATTATTATTATTATTATTATTATTATTATCATGAATGGATGTTGAATCTTGTCAAATGTTTTTTCTGCATCTACTGGGATGATTATATTATTTTATCCTTGGTTTTGTTGATGTATTTTATGATGTTGATTGATTTGTGAATATTGCACTATCTGTGTATCCTAGGAATAAATCCTACCTTATCATGGTGAATGATATTTTTAATGTATTGTTGTATGTGGTTTGCTAATATTTTGTTGAGGATTTTTGCATCTATGCTCATCAGGGACATTGGCATATAGTTTTCTTTTTTTGTGGTATCTTTTTCTGATTTTGGATTAGGGTATTGCTGGCTTCATAGAATGTATTTGGAAGCTTTCCTTCCTCTTCTATTTTTTTGGAATAGTTTGAGAAGAATAGGTATTAACTCTTCTTTAAGTGTCTGGTAGAATTTACTTGTAAATCCATCTGGTCTTGGGCTTTTATTTTTTGGTAGTTTTTTGATTACCAGTTCACTTTTATTACTTATAATCAGTCTATTCAGATTTTCTGTTTCTTCTGGTTCAGCTTTGGAAGATTGTATGTTTCTAGGAATTTTCCATTTTTTTCTAGGTTGTCCAGTTTGTTGGCATATACTTTTTCATAGTATTCCCTTATCATCTTTTGTATTTTTGTGGTATCAGTTGTTATTTCTTTCTCATATCTGATTTTATTTGAATTTTTCTCTTTTTTTCTTGATGATTCTGGCTAAGAATTTTTCAGTTTTGTTTATCTTTTCAAAGAATGGCTGTTGGTTTCATTGTTTTTTTTTTCCTTTTTTTTTTTTTTTTTAGTCTCTACATCATTTATTTCTGCTCTGATCTTTATTATTTCCTTTCTTCTACTCACCTTCAGCTTTGTTTGTTCTTTTTCTAGTCCCTTTAGGTATAAGGTTAGATTGTTAATTTGATTTTTTTGCTTTCACTGTGTCCCAGAGATTTTAAACTGTTATTTTTTTCATTTTAATTTGTCTCCATGTATTTTTTTTTTAATTTTCTGAATGTTAACCTTCCTAGGTTGCAGGTTTTTTGGTTTCAGGTTTTTTCTTTTGAGCTGTTTGACAATATCATGCTACTCTCTCTGGCTTACAAAGTTTCTGCTGAAAATCAGCTGATAGTCTTATAGGTTTCCCTTATAGGTAGCTTTTTGTTTCTCTCTTACTGCTCTCAGGATTCTCTCCTTATCTTTAAACTTTGACATTTTAATTATTGCATGCTGTGGTTCATCTTGTTTGGAACTCTCTATGCTTCTTGGGCTTGGATGTCTATTTTCTCCTTAAGTCAGAAAAGCTTTCAGTTATTATTTCTTCAAATAAGTTTTCTATACCTTTCTGTTTTCTTCTTCTTGGACCCCTAGAATGTGAATGTTTGTTCACGGATGTTGTCCAAGAGATCTCTTAATCTATACTCATTTTTATTTATTTTTTTAAGTTTCTTTATTTTGAGAGAGAGAGAGAGAGAGAGAGAGAGAGAAACAGAAACAGCAGGGGAGGGACAGAGGGAAGGATAGACAAATTTCCAAGCAGGATCCACACCATCAGCTCATAGCCTTATGCAGGGCTTGAACTCATGAACTGTGAGATCATGATCTGAGTTGAGATCAAGAATCAGATGCTGAACTGACTGTGCCATTCAGGCACCCCAATCTATACTCATTTTTAAAAATTCTTTTCTTTTTTTGCCACTCAGCTTGTGTGCTTTCGGTTATCCTGTCTCCAGATCACTGATACACTCTTCATCCTCTAATTTACTGTTGATTCCCTCTAGTGTGTTTTTTACTTCAGTTATTGTATTTTTCAGCTCTGATTGGTTCTTTTAAATATTTTTTATCTCTCTATTGAAGATATCACTGAGTTTTTCAATTCTTTTTTTCAGCCCAGTGAATATCTTTATGATCATTACTTTAAATAGGGGTACCTGGGTAGCTCAATTGGTTAAACATCTGACTTTGGCTCAGGTCACGATCTTGTGGTTCAAGGATTCAAGCATCGGGGTCTGGGCTGACAGTTCAGAGCCTGGAGCCTGCTTCAGATTCTGTGTCTCCCTCTCTCTCTGCCCCTCCCCATTTGCACTCTATCTCTCCCTCAAAAACAAATAAACATCAAAAAAAATTTAAAAATAATTTATCAGGCATATTGCTTATTTCTGTTTCCTTTAATTCTTTTACTAAGGGTTTGTTGTTGTTTTTGTTGTTATTCTTTCTTTGGGAGCATATTCCTTTCTCTTTCCATTTTTCTTGACTTTCTATGTTTGTTTCTATGGATTTGGTAAAATGTCTATTTCTCCTAAATTTGAAGGAGTAATCTTATGTATGGTGACCCCTAAGCAGACTGTGTGTACTTGGTGACCTTTGCTGGCTGGCTGAAGCTATGGTGGTATATACTTGTCACTCTTTTAAACCATGGCTTTTTACAGCAAATAAGGAAAAAAATAAACAATATAAAGAATAATAATAAAATCAAAAAGAAAAAGAAAGGAAAAAAGAAGAAATGAACAGAAAAGGAGAACAAGAAAGAAAAGAACAAAACAAGAAAGAAAAAAAGAAAAAAAGAAAAAGAAGATAAGACAAATAAAACAGTAAAAATTTAAAACAACCTCCCCCCCTCCCACACACACAAAACTGTGGCTTCTTTTCTGTGCTCCTCTTCCACAGATGTGGGAGAGAACATTCCCACAGTTCCTTGGCCCTTTAAACTGTGACTTTTTTCCTATGCTCTAGTGTAACCTGGCTGATGTGGACTTCAGAATCCTGGGCCTGCTGAGGTCATAAGCTCCCTATGACAATGTGCCCATTATAGTGTCCAGATCCTGCTCTAGTCTAGGCTTTTAAGGTGGGGAGGGAATGTAAACCATGTCAGTCTCCAGTCCCCCTGACCTGGAGAGCTTTCCTACAGCTCCTTCGCTGCCTGGCAGAGTTCTAGTGTTGTGTCTTTTATATGCTAGTTGTTATTTTAAATCATAGTTTTTTTTCCTGTGCCTAAGCATAGAGGAATCTGTTCCCGATTCCTCAGTGCTATCCCCTCCCCAGTATGGGGGGCTGGGAGTTCCCTTTGTTATCATGTCTCTGTCTCTCTTACTGTTCTCTGTCTTTGGTTGTTGAATAGTTGTTCAGTCAGCCCTCAGTTCATCAGGAGGAATTGTTCTATTAATAGTTGTGATTTGGTGTGTTCCATGGAGGTGAATTCAGTTTTCCTACATTGCCATGTTGAACTAGAACCAGGAAAGCACTTTCTAAGCATGTCATGAAAACTTATGAAATTGAGCAATTTGACTACAAAAAGTAAACTTTAGCTCAGTTAAAAATATAAACAAAGTTGAAAGATAAGCAAAATGGAAAAAATATTTGCAAGACAAATGATATATCACGAGTCAATATTATTGACTAAATATTCTTACAAATCAATAAGGAAAAGCCTAAAAAAAAAAAAAGAGGATAGGATGTGGAAAATTCACAGAAGGAAAATTTTACATATGAAAAGTTTCCAACCATGCTAGTAATCTGTGAAATGTAAATAAAAATAATAAATTTTGTTTTCACCCAGAAAATGGACAAAAATAAAAAATTTAACTTAATAAAAGTTGTTGAGCAAGAGTTCTTTCACATACTTTTTGGTAGAGATAAAAATTGGTACCTTCTGAACATCTCCTTAATAGCCCAAATGCACAATGTGTATGTAGTATTTGTTCCAGCAATTCCTCATGTAGGAATGCACTCTGAAGAAATAATCATCCAAGTTCAAACTGAGAAAAATCTCTGTGATGGTCATTAAAATGTTGTTTAGGATCACACGCACACACACACACACACACACACACACACACCAATTGATATGTTCATCAATGGGGTATTTGTTATATAAAGATTGGCAACTCTTACAATGGAATATAATGTAGCCCTTTAAAATGAAATGGATCTATATGTATGGACATGCAAATTTCTCCTTGACCTGCTGCCAAGTGCTTAAAAGCAGATTACAAAACATCATGTAGATCACAAAATACTGTAGAGAAAGAGCTCTCAGGAAGGTTGCTTATACAAATATAGTGGTTTTTATTAAGTGGGAGGAATTTAGGTCATTTTTGCTTTCTCTCTTAGACTATTATTTTTTTTTAATGTTTATTTATTTTTGGTGGGGGGAGGGAGGGGCACAGAGAGAGGGAGACACAGAATCTGAAGCAGGCACAGGCTCTGAGCTGACAGCACAGAGCCTGATGTGGGCTTGAACTCATGAACAGTGAGATTATGACCTGAGCCGAAGTCGTTTGCTTAACCCACTGAGACACCCAAGCATTTTTCCCTTAGACTCTTTAAATTAAATCTGAGCATGTACCATTTTACTTCACTCTCTAATTAAGTTATTCCTGTGCAGACATTAAAAATAATGGAGAAAAAATGAAATGGAATGAAAAGATGCTTATAATTTATTAAGTAGAGAAATATAGCTTACAAACCAATATGTACAGCACTGTTCCATTTTGGAATAAAGTATACAAATGTATATCCCCATTACATACATTTGTGACTGGAAAAAATGAGCTCAATTGTGTTAGCAGTGGTCCTCTCTGTGTGGTGGGACTTTGGCTGAATTTTTAGAATATATTTTCTGTATTTTTTTCAATGAAATATCACTTTTTAGTGGAAATTATTAGAGTTACCTCTTTAAAAATTATTTTAAGTATAAAAATATCAAAATCTTGTCTTAATGAAAGCAGAGAATTATTCTCTCTTTAGTTCTTAACCCAATATTTAAAAAAATTTTTTAATGTTTTTTTTTTTAATTTTTGAGAGACAGAGCAGGAACAAGGGAGGGACAGAGAGAGAGGGAGACACAGAATCTGAAGCAGGCTCCAGGCTCTGAGGGGTCAGCACAGAGTCTGATGCAGGGCTTGAACCCATGAACCATGAGATCATGACCCAAGCTGAAGTTGGACACTTAACTGATTGAGCCATCCAGGCACCCCTTCTTAACCCAATATTTAAAAACCAAGTTACAAAACGGGGAAGGAGGCATTGAGTGATGGTGAAAACTGTATGACTTAAGAGTTTTCTGTGATTCAGAGTCTCTATTAGAGACTTTGCCATTATGAAATTAAGCCTTTTCCATGATATTTTTTAAAACTACCTTAGGTAGGGTAGAGATACAACTATCATTTGGATGAACTCCCTCCCAGTACGGACAACCATGTGTGCAGACAGACTTCCATCTAGGATTGGTGAATAATCAGATGTCTCTTAAAGCCATGGCCACATGAGCCCTCCTCAATGTCATGAGCCAAGAAGAATAAAGGGTTAAATTGATCATCAGAACTACAAAAAGACCTGGAGTTTGTTTTCACACAAGATCCTTAATCTCACTCTGTTGTAAACTGGCATTTGAGCAGTAGAAGTCCTTTTTCACAGAGAACTATGGGTTTTCACATTCTGATTTTATTTCTGATTTGTTTTTCATTATTTCCTGAAGCTATTGATGTTTCAGAGGCAGTGGGGGAAGTGAGAAAGCCCTGGGAGAGTTTCAGTCTTTGAATTTCGGAACTCAACCATTCAGAAGTTCATACTCATGTTCACAAAAACAATGTCACAGGGTCACTTTGGCCAATGGAGTGTTTTGTACGAGGGCTGGCGCTCGGGTCCTGTGCGTGTTTGCCGAAGCAGCCTTTCACCCCTTCTACACTTCCCTTTTTCTCTTTCTTTTTCCCTTTATATCAACATGTTGTAGCCTGTGACACCAGCTAAATTAATCACTCACTGCACTCAGGGAAGCCACCGCAGGATATAGAATAACAAAGACAACAAAATTATTGCAAAGCTGGAGAGAAGGGACTGGCATGTGAATAGAAACAGCACACCCTCACCAGCTGTGTCCTCACAGGGGCTGGAGCAGCAGATTAAATTGGGACTGTTTTTTATTCTATTTGTGTGGATTTGAGAATGGCCACAATACAGTGCCAAGGACCCCTAGTGAAGGGAAATCCCTTCAGAATTCTCAGCCTACTGACAAAGCTGAGGTTTAGGACTTCAGGATTACCCAGGAGTGTGTCCCCTTGGGGATGCTCTGGTGAGTAGATCCAGCTGACTGATTGCTGAGTCTCCAGGATCCAGAACATGCGGGGTCCTTAAGTCAGAGCCAACAGAGAAATAAAATCTCTAGTGGCCTAAAATGCACGGTTTGAGTCCTAGTGGGCCAATCATCTGCATAATAACCAAGAAAACGATGGAGAGGATGGAGGCTGTCAGTTTCTTTGACCCGGGGGATAAAGAAACCCCTGATGACAAATGTCAGCTGAATGAAAGGTAGTGTGATGAGTTCACCAGTGTTCTATTCCATACCTAAATTCATGGACCAGTGTCAACCTACAGGGGGCTGTCCCAGAGTGACCTAGAGCTCTGTTGGACCTTTCCTCTTAAAGATGTCTTCTAACAACTTATTTAAGGCAGAGAAAACTTAGTTGTGCATTGGACATACAGCTGAGAGTCACAGCAAGGATACAGAATGACAGTTTTAAGATTCAGAGGCTCTTTAAAGCAACAAACAAGAAGTAAATATAGCAAGAGGAACTATAATGAGAATGATAATAAACACGTATCTTATACAATCATCAGCAAAAACAAATGTTAACTATAAACTATTGCATTTGGGTTCAGAAATTCAATTGAATGAAGATAGAGTATGATTTAGCTTAACAGCAGAATCACCCCAAAGAAGTTCTAGGGTCATGAAGAGCCAGCTCAGTGACAGGTGTAAAGCTAATGCCAGTGGCAGAATAGAGTTTGGAACAAGGGAAGTAAGAGTTATATGCTCCTCAGCACTGCTCAAACCATATTAGAAGAAAACCTACCTCTGGATGACTAGCATGGGCAAGAAAGCATGCAACATATTCTGGGGACCAGAGAGAGCAGAACTAGGTCCAGTATAGGAAAAATGAAGAAAGAAAAATCAGGGCTTGTTCCAGGCTGATTTCTGTCTCCTCCAAATTCATATGTTGAAGCTGTAACCCCCAGTATCTAGAATGTGGCTGTATTTGGAGATAGGGCCTATAAAGAGGTGCTTAAATTTAAACAGGCCATTAGTGGAGATTCTAATCCAGTCTGACTGGTGTCCTAATAAGAAGAGGAAATTAGGACACACCGAGAGGCACCATGGGTTCACACACACAGAGGAAAGGCATGTGAGGACACAGCAAGAAGGTGACAATCTGCAAGCCAAGGAGAGAGCCCTCAGAAGAAACTAGACCTGCCTATACCTTGATCTTGGACTTTTAGCTTCCAGGACTGTCAGAAAATAAATTTCTGCTCTTCAGGCCACCCAGGGTTCAAAAGAAAGAAATATTTTCTAACAAAGTGGCAGAGATAATGTAGGCTGTGGTCACAGATGACATGGAATCTTTTCTTGAGTGAACTTTAGTCAGGCTCCTGAGTCTTCTTCTCAGTTAGACCTCCACTTTGGCCTGTTGAGCCTCATTTTAGCAAAGAATCCTACTAAATCAGTTTATCAGGAATTCCTTCATCTTGTGGAGAAAGGGGAACCCTCTTACACTGTTAGTGGGAATACAAACTGGTGCAACCACTCTGGAAAACAGAGTTAAAAATAGAACTACCCTACAACCCAGCAATTTTACTACTAGGAATATACCCAAAGGATACAAAAAGGCTGATTTTTAAGGGGCATATGCACCCCAATGTTTATAGCAGCATTATTAACAAGAGTCAAATTATGGATAGAGCCCATGTGTCCATTGATTGATGAATGGATAAAGAAATGGTATATGTACATAATGGAATATTACTTGGTGATCAAAAAGAATGAAATCTTGCCATTTGCAATGATGTGGATGGAGCTAGAGTGTATTATGATAAGCAAAAGACAGTCAGAGAAAGATAAATACCATATGATTTCACTCATATGTGAAATTTAAGAAATAAAACAGATGAACATAGGGGAAAGGGAAAAAAAGAGAGAGAGGCAAACCATAAAACAGACTCTTAACCATAGAGAACAAACTGAGGGTTGCTGGAGGGAGGTGGGTGGGGGGTGGGCTAAATGGGTGATGGGCATTAAGAAGGGCACTTGTGATGAGCACTGTGTCTTGTACGCAAGTGATAAATCACTAAATTCTACTCCTGAAACCAATACTACACTATATGTGAATGAACTAGAATTTAAATAAATATTTGAAAAAGGAGTTCCTTTATCCTTGATATCTAATGAAGTT
Source organism: Panthera pardus (assembly GCF_024362965.1). Classification (NCBI taxonomy): domain Eukaryota; kingdom Metazoa; phylum Chordata; class Mammalia; order Carnivora; family Felidae; genus Panthera; species Panthera pardus. The sequence continues at coordinate 106,256,506 of NW_026526721.1, forward strand.
CCTTTTAGTAATTTTCAATCCACTGACCCTCTCACTGTGCCCATTGGCTGTACATCCTTGGTTGTCTTTTCTGTATTGGCACTTAAGTTCAGTTCTATTCTGGTCTCTTTCCCCTATTGCAGTAGCTCAGATAGAATCTGTCTGGCCATTTTTAACAAGTGTTCTGGGAAAATTTTCTCTTTAACACAAAGAACCTCAAAATCTCAGTGTCTTAAGAACATAAGTTCAGTACACTTTCATGCTACTCATGCTCTGTGGACCAGCTGTGGACTCACTGCAGTCACTGAAGGACCCAGGCTGATGCACCATCCTGAGATATGCTTCCACAGTCCTCACATCAGGGGGCAGCACTGTGCTGAAACACACACTGGCTCCTAAAGGCTCTGCCCAGATGTGACCTTCACTCTGCCCACATTTTTATTGGCCAAAGAAAGTCCAAGGCCACACCTAACTTTCATCGGGATGGGTAAATAAAATCCTACCATGTGCCTAGAAGGAGGAAATTTGAAATGTTTGTTTTTAGCCCTAAAGTCTATAGCTGTATTTTTTTATTAAATTAATTCATGTTTTTTATGAATTCCTCTAGAAAGTGGTTTTATTAAGATAGCTAAGATGTGATGATGCTTATGATCTAGTAGAGGAGACAAACACGTCTACCACTAATTTTGTCGATGTGGTACCTGGTGTTTCACTGTCAGCCCCATGTGCTACCTAGAGAATCTCTTTATTCCTAGGTCCCTGAAGAAATTGCCTTTGACCACCACTGATTGGGCTAGGAGGAGGCACCTCATCCAGGGTGACTTGACTGGACGTAGCCAATAAAATATTTATTCTTGGAAATTTGAACTAAAGGGCAGAAAGTCTAGCTACTTAGTTGGGGCCTGTTTCCTCTTTCCTGATAAGGGTGCTTTTGCGGACCACAATCCCTAGAGCTGACCTCTGTGGCTTGGATCCAGAACTCCTTTTTGTGTGTGGCTCCAACGGCCTGGGCCCAGCCAGCAGGGGCCTGATCTGATTTGTGTGGCTTCAGAAAAATTGCTGCTGAATTATGCTGGGACAGAGCCATTATAGAAAGGGTTCTTTAGTTTGGGAGGCAGTTGGAGGAGGCACTCTGAGAGTATGGATACTATTACTCAGACTCATTACCAGAGTTGAATGTGTGCTAGGATTAGATGCCCACAGTTGTAAGATGGAACATTACTATAAGTGGTATTCACCGCAATTTCTTATGCGTCTTATTCCTATGACGTGGGTCCCTGTGTCTTGTCACTGGACTGAGCCACCTTCAGTAAAACATAGACATTTAACCCATGCAATGGGAACTTGGAGGAAATTACCAGGCTTTTGATTTTTTTTTTTTGAACTTTCAGGGAGTAACAGAAATATTAATGCTGACTTTCCTGGTATATAGGCCATTTATCAGTCTGCACAGTGTGAACTGATGTGTGCGTGCGTGCATGTGTGTGTGTGTGTGTGTGTGTCTTTGTGCATTTGGCTCCATGACTGTTTTTGCCATCAATGCCTCCTCTCTCTCCCTCACATGGCTTGTTGGAGTCCTTTTATGTTAACACCCTCCATAAGAAGCCTTCAGTTTGGTAGTACTGCTCACTACTAACAAATGCATCAGAAAACAATGCACACCCCTGCCCACTAGTAATCAGAGCAATTACTTAACGAGCACATCTCTATTTCCTCCAGGGTGGACTAATTAAAAGGCTTCCATGCTGTTGTCAGGAATGGACAGAGAGTGTTTTGTATTACTTTTTGGAGAAGCAGAAAGCTAACATTAGGTTTTATGTGGAAACATTTTCAACATTACTCATAGGATTCTTCTCATCTCTGTCCTTCTAGGGAAGGCTCAATTGTTGGCCATAGATTGAAAAGACAGGGCAAACAGTAGGTATGTGGGTTGCACCTGTTATTTTGAAGACAGGTGGTCTTAAGCTGTAGAGGAGCAGTTCTCAAACTTCAGCACTCTTCAGAATTCCCTAGAAGGCCTATTAAAACACAGCCTGTTGGCCCTGCCCCAGAGTTTCTGATTCAGTAGGTCTGGGATGGGGCCCAAAAACTTGTACTTCTAAGTTCCTAGGTGATGTGGATGCTGCTAGTGGGGAAACCATACTTTGAGAGCCCTGCTACAGAGAAGAGCTTTTCTTCTCTGGTTTCTACCATTTCTCAAGGCAACAGGAGCACTGCTCATCCAGCAGAGCTCATGAGAGAGAATCAGCTTTAGACACCATTACTTTGCAAGATGGAATAGATGTTAATGGACACTTACTTCAGGTGGAAGGAATGTAAACTCTGGGTTCAAATCCCAGGTCTGCCCCTTGGAAGTTATGTGAATGTGCACTGATTCCTCAATGCTGTGATTCTCAGTGTCCTTGTCCATAAAATGGGGGCATGCACTTCATAAGATTGCTGTGAGGCTGCATGAAGTCGCCAGTGTAGGTTGTGACATGCCCTTTGTGCCTAGTGAAATGAAGGCCCAAGTTAGTTTCTTCCTCTCACCACTCCCTGAATTTCCCTAGGGGGTTTGAAGTGACTTACTTATTCCTCAAGGTTCATGTAATGTTCATGTGATAAATGTCAGGCACAGTTTACTTTATGCTGCAGTGCATTAGTTAAAAATATTTGTTGAAGGTGAATCAAGTCTTAAGAGATAAAGGATAAACTCCCTTCACCAGAGATTTTTCATGCAGAGAGCTTTTTTAATAAATAGAAAAAGAAAATAGGAAGCTCCAAAATTTACTTTATTCCATGGAAACATGGGTAGAAAAAATATGTTGATGTAGTACTACCTTCTAAACTTGTACATCGAAAAGCTTAAACACACAGTCAATTTAAGCCAAAAGACTACAGTAAAAATATTTTGAATGCAACAGGTCAGTAACAAAGGAATGTTTTGGAAAGAAGATTGTGAAAGGGTATGGAGTCATCTAATTCTCTATGTTCACATCCTCAACCTTGTAAAATCCGATCAAGATTATTAATCCTGCTTTTAGTGCTGGTAAAATAAAATTACCTTAAAGAGAACATCGCTCATACCTACTTCTTACCGAGCTTACTGAGAAACCAGGTCAGTTATTAATATTTGACTTTTAAGTCTTTATCAACAGCTATATTTTATTGAGCCATTATTATGTGCCAGACTTGGGGCCATGTACTTAGCATACATTATTAGATAATTCCTACAACAACCTAGCGGAGAGGGTACTAAAATCTTTCCCAATTTATAGATGAGGAGACAGAAGCCTCGGGAAAGAGATGCTTTGTCCAAGTTTGTAAGAATTGGAGGGCTTGAAACTCAGGCCTGTCTGACCCTTTGAACATTTACAAGGCCTTTCTAAACTCCTCCCATCAAAGGACACCAAATGCCCAAAAGATAGTTTTATAAAATGGAGACAAATTGGATCCACTTGTCAAGTCTTGCCTTAGCACAAGCATCTCAGGTTTTCATGAGTCTGGAAACTATGTCCCAGTGAAACCTAAATATGCCCAAAGGTTAGAACTGTCTGCGAGGTCTGATGGAAGAGGAGTTAGACCACAGACTTTTCATTCATGCCTAAATATCTCCAGTCTCCACCAGGTCAGTGCCTGGCATTTTCTGAAGAGAATCCCAAACAACTGAAATTCACAGGGTCTCTTCTAGTCTGTAACTTCTTCTAGTAGGGAAATCTAACCCTTTAAGAGTCAAGTTCTTGAAACTAAAGTGAAAAATGAAGGTGGATATCTAGAACTACTTAGTATTCTGTGACATAACCTCCCCAATACACACAAATTTAATGCACTTTTGATTGAGCCCATAATTACAAAATTTGTTTAAAGCCGTTATATTATCTTCTTATTTGACACAATATGGCACAATTTTGTTATAGGATTGAAAACCAAATAAGACAACTACAGTTGGTAGCATTTCAAAGAAATATTCCCTTTAAGATGAAATCAATCCTGTTTTAAGTTTATTCCCCTGCTTTATGGCTGAGGCTCTAGGGGTGTATTTTGCTGAAAAATGTCTTTTTGATTTTTTAGAAATTCTTTAGATTAATATGCAGCTGTCATTGCAAGGCAAATCTAGATCTGCTTTTATGTTTCCTCTTTCCCCAGGCTGCAACTAGTGTCTACCTCTCCAGGAGAGACGGTCCACTCATTTCTGATTGGGGTTTGATATTCTGGGTCAGACAGCAAAGAATTCATCAACTCATCATCATTTAGAGCATGTCACACTTTGTCTATTTATATTGACTGAATACATTTTTTTGCTTAATGTGTCCAATATCTTGGTCTTAACATTTTGTTTCTGTCTAATTTTAATACCTGTTCTCACACACACACACACACACACACACACACACACGTGCTCACACACTCACACCCACGGTGCACCATGCCATATTATCACAATTTTCAACATAGTAAGAAAAACACAGTGCTTTGATGTGTTTCTGAGTATTGTTTCTGCACTTACTTAATTCTATTCAAGGTTTTTCTTCCTATCTTTCCTTCTATTGAATTTAAAGGGCAATGGACTCTCCTCTTGTGCTCTACTGCATATTTTCAATGCTCCCCCTCTCTAATTCCTCTTTTACAGATGCAAGCTTGTTTATCTGTGCATTTTAAATGTAGGTTAGATTTGTGCCCTTGATCCCATGATAGGAAAACACAAGGAGGTATAGAATAAAATAAACTTTTCTGAAACTTCTTTGTAATATATGTCTGTAACAAAACGTCTAAACGAAATGTAGCTGCCAGTCAGTTCCATAGCACCCGAAGGACACACATTTGTGTTGACTTATTTGATGAGTATCTTCATTGTACTTCTTTAGATTGAATGTGGATGTGATTCATTGGATTGAACAAGATCTGTTGATGACAGAAAGATTAGGAGCTTTGTTTGTAAGAAATGGGAGTGTATTTCTTTGATATTAGTTACCATATAATTAGGACCAACTGTTTGTCTTTTGCTTCTTTTAACACTTGTAAAGAAATCTGGAAAATATGGATTCCATTTAGTCAGTTATCAACAGAAAATATTAAAACGCTAGATCTGGTCAACATGCTGCAGTCTACAGACCAAATCCTGCCCTCCTACTTTTATAAACACAGTTTAGTTGGAGCACAGCCACACCCACCAATTTACATATTGTCTGGATGATTTTGCTAGAGCGGCAGAGTTGAGTGGTTGAAACGGAGACTGTATGGCTCGCAAAGACTGAAATATTTACTCTCTGGTCCTTTAGAAAAAGTTTGTCAACTCCTAATATAGATGTTCAGAGGTGGTGATATTTTAAAGCCTTTCTTTCCTCAGAAGAGGGCCAGTCGGTTTTGTTCATGAGTCTCAAGAAAACAGGCTATAAAAGATGTTGTTTTAAAAGCTCTATAACAGGGCAGACTGTTCACAAAAAAAATGGTTTCTGCCTGAAATTTATAAAGACATCCCATATTATTCAACCAGTACAATAAAATGCCTCTAAGATAGGGTAAGCATATAATTTATCATCCAAACCAAAGTGCTTTAGAAAGTAAAAAGGACTCTATTAACAATTATACTGAGACAGCAGACGAAAACTAGGACTGTCCCAGGCAAACCAAGATGTGTGGTCACCCAAAAAGTGCACCAGATTCAGTAAAATCGTAATATGTAAGATAAATACATATGATTTTAAGTTCATTTCTTCCACTAAAGCATATGAATCATCAAAGCCTTCTTTGTAACTGGAATTTTTACCTAACTGGTAGGAATCAAATGGGTGTTCCCAGTTCATTTGGGGAGTTAACGTAAGATCATTGGACCATCAGAAAACATTATGCAGTAATCAATACAACATTTGAAGAGAAAATTGAGCTTGAATAATTCTTGCTATGATTGCTCACCTGGACAATGAGGAAGTAACAGATATAAGTTATCTCGATTTTTACTGACACTTTCAGTTGTGTCCTGCATGATTGGCAACCTACAAAGGAATGACTTTGACCTTTCTGTCATTCTCTTCAAGGGCAATGTACTCAGATTCCACTGATCCATACTAGCATGGTATGGGAAGAAAGGAGAGAGAGAGAACCTAAAATACAAAGATCCTCAGCTTCATTGTTTAGAATTCAAGATCTTAAATATTTATTCCTTCTACACCTAAACAATTCTAAAGCAAATAAAAAGATTATAGTCTAGGATGATTATACTGATTCATTTATATTTTACAGTAAGGTCTCTAGTCGAATATTTATTCTATCCTCAAAAACCATAATAGAAAATATTAGAAACTACCATATGTTTGAATCTTTAAAATATCTTCTTTGATAATTCTATCCAATATCTGTTTGTATAAAGAAACTTAGAATGTGACTCCTACATGTGAAGATTCTAACAGTACCCCTAAACAAACCAACACTTGTGTGGTGCTTTATCTCTTACAAAGTACTTTCAAATTCATTCTCTTACCTGAGTCCTACCACATGCAGATTAGTCTGTGAGGCAGGATTACTATTACCTCTTTTGGTTGTGGGTAAAACAGAGTCTCATAGAGGATAAATGAGTTGCTCTAGATCACACAAGTGATGAGTCCTAGACCCAGGATTGGTCTAGGCCTTCAGACTATAGGTTGTAGGTCATACAACTCTACCACATTGTTTTCTAAGTCATTAGGAATTAATAATGTTATTAATAACCCTGAAAAATTAATTCAAATGGAAATGACCTTGGTCTATAGGAGAAGAGGCCAAAATGAGCATGAAACTTAACACAGGCTATTTACAAATATTAAAAGAAAAATATAAATATGACAGGTTAAGTGTAAGCCATCATTGCAGTTTTACTGTAGCGTAGGTCAACATGACAACAGAGATAAAAGGAAGCATAATATATAAGTGATTAAGGAATATACCCTATTTATTTACTAGTTAGAATTAAAGGTTAATATATATTTTGTCCACTTGAGATTGTCTTCCAGGCTTGGCTACATATAATAGAAAGCACCTAAGTAACAATGTCTTAAACAAGACACATGTTTATTCCTCTAACAAAGGAAGTCTGGTCGTAGGCAGATGAAGTCTGCATAAAACCTCAATGAATCACCCGAACCCCCTCCAGCTGTCTATTCTGTCATCTCTACTGTGTGACTTTTATCCCTGGAGTTCAGGATGGAAGCAGAAGCTCCAGCTGTAACATTTATGTTCTAGGCAACAGGAAGAAGGGAAAAACAAAGCAGGATGCTCCTTTTGAGGAGACCTTCTAGAGGAAGATACATGACCCTTTGGCTTATATTGATTGGCAGAATTTTTTCACATGGCTATATATAGCTGCAAGAGAAGTTAACAAATGTAGTCTTTAGCTAGGTCAGCTCAAAATTAGGGCCTTGTTATTAGAAGGGTGGGGGGTTTCAGATTGGGATGGGCAAATAGCAGTCTATTTTATTTTATTTTATTTTATTTTATTTTATTTTATTTTATTTATTTTATTTTGGGGTGCCTGGGTGGTTCAGTCGGTTGGGCGTCCGACTTCAGCAAAGTTTATTTATTTATTTTGGAAAGAGAAAGAGAGAGAGAGAGAGAAAGAGTGCATGCAAATGGGGGGGGGCAGAAAGAGATGGGGAGAGAGAGAATCCCATGCAGGCTCTGCACCATCAGCATGGAGCCTGCTGTGGGGTTCAAACTCATAAACTGTGAGATCATGAACTGAACCGAAGTTGGACACTTAGAGCCACCCAGGCACCTCTGCCATGCTGTATTTTAAAAAGAATTGAGTAACTTGGAAGTTTTAGAGGATAGAGATAAAATTTTACTGTGTTTTTCAACTTATGGCAGGCTTTTTATCTATGTTACACAACAACCCTGAGGTCAGCTTCATTAATCCATGTAATAAAGAAAAAAACTAAGCCACAGAGAGGTTAAGCAACTTGTTCCAGTTTGTATAATTAATAGATGTGGTGCAAAAGCCGTTTTGTTTCCCTAGTATGTCCTTTTCTCCCTAGTTTTTACAATGAAAAATCAGTTAAAAAAAAAAACCCTGAAAAATAGTGAAAAAAATTGAGGGAAATTTAATTGCTTGGTCAAGAAAATAGGGTTTTGAAGGGGTATAAATACATTTGTTCATTCATTCATTCATTCATTCATTCAACAAACATTCACATTACTCCTACATGTCAAAACTTCTGTCTTCAAATAGAGAGTTTTTGTTTTTTAAGAGAAACCAAAAATCGTCAATGAAGGGAATCAGAATTTTTAAAGTGGAGGGCTTTATAGATAATCTTGTCAGTCTTCCTCATTTTATAGAAAAGGAGATGAGGTCTGGCATGATGAAGTCATTGTCCTTCTAATTCTCAGAGGACAAGGACAGGAAATGGATCCCTCTTTAAGCTAGAACAGATTAAGTGTGTCCCAGGATCATGTGACACTGGAGTACATCACTGAGGGAGGTTATGGGATGTCAAATCCTAGAGATCAAGGAAAGACTGGAAAGCTTTCTCTTCTAGAAGGTTCCTGTTTACTTGGACCAAATGACTACTTCAGACCACTTGCAATTCTATGATGCCATGAGTGAGGCATCTGTGATGGGTCTAAACCCCACCTGAGTTTAAACTAAGAATTTGAACCAGGCTTCCATGTATTCAAGAATATGGCAAGGAAATTATTTTCAAACAGAAAAAGACCAAAGTAAGAATTACTTCCTTGTCTTGTTTACAACAAATACATTGCTGGAAGTGAGAAAGCTACGTTCTATGTTTCAAATTTCATTCTTTAGGGAGATTTCCTGACTCCTCTCTTTCTTTGCTTGGCTCTGTTTTTAAGCATTTAATTATAGGCTTTATTTTACTGTAGTTATCATGGTTGTCCAATTTAGACAGAAGTTGACGTTCCTGTGTGTAACTCTGTGGCCCTGGGTATCCTATTACTATAGAAATCATCTCTGGAGTTGGCAATTTACCAAAACGACTTTCCACCAGGAAAGGCAGAGTAGGGGTGGCGGTAGCAAATTGTAGCAGAGGTAGGAACAGCAGCTGTGGCTAAAAGCAGCAGACGTGTCCTGCCAAAAGAGGGGAAATTCAATCTGTGTATTTATACTAATGAGACATAAGCAGGTCACGCCAAACACAGAATCACCCTTTTCTCAATGTTCGAAAGACGGCATACTACACATGATGCCATGATTCGTATCTAATATATTTTTGAGAAGTCCAATTCTATCTCATTGTTCCTATTTACATAATTCTGTTGTTTTAATTGTTCTTGCATTGGCCACTTTACTCATTAAAAATCGAGGGAAAGAAGAGAGGGAGGGAAGGAGGAAGGCAGGGAGAAAGGAAAGGAAAGGAAAAGACAAAGAGAAAGAAAAAAAGACAAAGACAAGACAGAACCTCCAAACTGTGTAACTTTTGCTTAGATGCATTTTTACAGAACTGACTAATTACTGTTGTGTCTCTTCCTTAAAACTGTTGTTAACCCAACAAACAGCCTTCCTCTGTAGCTGGAGCCACACAGGGAGGAGAAGCGAGTGTGCATGTAAATAGAGGGCTGCTACTTTGAATTTTGTACACAAAAGTAGTCCTCTCAAGTTCTTCTCACTTCCCATCTATGTTCTCAGTTTGATTTTCCTGTTTCTCATCTTCCTGCCTTCAGGGCAAGTGCCAAGAGATGGTCGGGGCCATGACAATGCCAAGTAGTAAGAGCCTGAGTTTAATGAGGTTTGAAAATTTGAATTTATGACAGGTGACATCAGCTTATGAAATCGGTGTTTGTTATTTTCAAATGACGCTCATCGAGAAATATATTAGAGTCACAAGACATGGAAAACAAAGCATAGCTGATCCCTTTTAAATAGGAAAAAAATGCAATCCTAGGCTTTTTTGTAAACACTCTTTCAAAATCCGAGAAAATGACTTTGAATCCATGTTTCAAGGGATGAAAAACTGGAAACCACTTACTTTTTCATTTTGGATGAGTAGTAAAATTGGCATTTAAGTGAGGTGTTGAAATTTATTTTAATTCTAGTCTAATATTGTTGGGAAAGGAACAAGATGGTAACATTGACAGTGACTGTACCTATTCCTCCCTGCCACCCCAAGCTGTTTCCAAATTAAGTTTAATGTCCCCAGAGCCCCATCACCCTTTCCTACTTCCTAAGAGAAGGTGTGATCACTCTCCCAGGAAGTCACCATTCTGAAGCTTCAGGAGTATCTGCCCAATGTGTTTATTCTTGCTTTTTGAGAAAAAAAAATACCTAGAGAAATGAAATATTGAACCACTCCCAAACTCCCTCACTTTTCTGTTCCTTTCCTTACATTTTATCTGTTTGGATTAAGGAGGCAAAAACATCAGGGAGATGGTGTTACCTAACTGAAAGAAAGCTAATGGTGGCTATGTTCTCATATTACCAGAGGTTAGCAGAGAGCTACTTTAATATGACAGCTAATATAACTCATTGATGCAATTACTCAAAAAGAAGAATGCCATTGGTGTCCAGTTACATCCCAGCGGTTACAATTAGATAGGCCAGATGGATGGGGTCCAGCGAGACAGACTGACAAACCTGCAGACAGGTCAGCAGGGACATGACTGGGGCAAGGTGGACTTCATGAATCAGACAAAAGAAAAGGTGCTCTAATTAATTATAGTCTTTTTAATCCTGAGTTTCTTAAATAAGACCTGGATAAAAAGAACTAGCTTTTGGGTCTATTTGCTAACTCTAAGCCAAATATTTTGAATAAGCAGTTTCTTATAATGGATGATGACTAGTGACTATTAAAGTCATCTTAGGTTGACTTTAAAAATATAAAATTGAAACTCAAAGCCTCCTTAGAAAAGCAGGCTACTATTCTTTGAACGAGTCTGTGGTTGTAAAATTACGCTGCTCCCATCAGCAAACATAGTCAGAAAACAGTAGGGCTTAAAGGGACCTTAAGGTTCAACTTGTCTGAACCCTTTATTGTACATATTAGACAATCCCACCAGACAGCCCCACCCCCACCCCGGGACTTAGCACACTACAAAGGCTTAATTTAAGGGAGCTTTTTGAAGGGACTAGTCCAGAGGTCTCAGCAGAATTAGAGTTGTTGAAGCACTCTGAGACTAGCAACAGTGGGAAGCTTTAACCATCCTTCAACTGAAGGAGCAAAATGGGGGACTGTTCCAGAAGCTGGCAAGAGCTGAAGCTGCAGACAGGGGTGACCTAATGGGAGCAGAGGCCATAGATGAACACTGGCAAACCACTGTCCTACCAGGAGGGAGAGAGAGAGAGACAGGCAGAGATAGAAATAGAGACAGAGATAAAAGGAGAGAGACAAACAGAATAGGGGTAATAATGAAACCCACCTCCTTGCACCCTCTGATTTCCTGCAGGTGACTCCCTTTTGCCAAACCAAACAAGAAGCCACAAGGTAGGAAAGGCACCACAGGGGTTAGCTCCCAGGGCCCAGAGCAGGGCAGAGTAGGACAGAGAACAAAGCTAGGGGGAGATCAAGGGAGAATCACCAGCTCAGCAGCCAGAGAGGAGAAATGCCTCCTCGAAGGCTAGTTGGTATAAGGGTAAGACTAAAATCTAGTCTTTTGATCCTCACACACTGAGGTTCTTGGCATGAACCATCATACTTTTAGCTATAGATGACCAGACCCTCCAAAATAAAATGAGTTGCAAAGAATATGAGAGACTGTCCTTTGGATGCTCTTCCTGAATGTAGCCAATCTGGGAAGAGGCTGGCTTGTCTAACAGCAGATGTTTGAACCTTAGGCCTGAGAGGTGTGAGGGCTGTGTGCTCCTGGGACACCAGAGCCTCGAGGGTTGGGGTCCCTGCTGAGCCAAGCATGAGGCAGCTATTAGAGGCAACTTGGGCTGGAGTCAAGGTATGATTTAATGAGACTGCTCTTATAAATCACATACAAGGATCAGGATTTCCAAATGAGCATTGCACCCTTCTGCGACGTTCTATGAGAGACCAACATTGTTATACTGATTCTGCTATTTCTCAAGTAGCCTTTGAACCTGTCTCTGGAAATGATCTTTGGAGCCAATCTATGTGTCACCTAAGAAACTCAGTGTCTTATGATGCTACTCACCAGCTGCATTCTTACTTCTGCCCGTTTTTCTAACCAACTTCAATATTATTTATCAAACTTGATTTGACAAAATGTGATGAATTCCAAAAATCAAAACCACCCACAGAATTAAAAGATTTATCACACTTGAGCTAGATCAAAAGCCTAACAGGACACTGAAAAGTAGTTTGCATAGTGGAAGCTCAAAAGTTGTTGGACGATGACAGCCTTTTGGAAATAATTAATTAATTAATTAATTAATTAAATTTCTTATTAAATAAAATTAATTTGATTATAGATAACTTTATATGTAAAAATTATAACAATGTTAAGTACTAATACACAAATTGGCAAAATTTGTCTTAGAGAAGAATTACATATTACCTGTCCATAAATATTACATATGCACATGGACAGAGATGGGATAGAAAAGGAAAAATGAAAGCATGGTTTATTGAGAAGTGGAATTATGAATAACTTTCCTTCTCTTTGGGAAATATCTGCTATTGTTATAATATTGCTTGTGCAATATTTACAAGTATAAGACCATAAAATAAAAAAAAAACAACGTGGTCTTATGGAGACATTTCATAAATGCTATGAAAGGAGATGAAATACAGAAAGGAAAGTGACCACACAGACATAGAGCATAAGTGTGTATGCTGCACACACAATGCTTGTACTTTGCTCAAATACAGATACATTCTTATTCTTATTGATGTCAAAGAAATATTGCATACATTTGCTCTTAATACTTTTCCCATACAAACCTTATGACACAATGGAAGAAAAGATGCTTGACAATCTTTGGGAGGGGTCCTTGCATACCATGAAGAGATTATGGAAAGAATGATTTGGAAGAGGGAATAAATAGAACAGTTGGAATGGGCGTTGACTAATTAAATTTGGGCACAGAACTCATTATGTAATCACAGTTCCTAGAAGTCCAGTAAATTTGATAGCATTTATGAGCTAGTATGTTTTAGTTACTATTACATGTTGACTTCGTCAACATCAGGATTATCTGCATTCTAGAATAACTACTACTGCCATATGCCTAAAACTTCAGAATTTTAGAAAATTGGTGAAAGGGTGTAGGGGACACACAAAAAGGAGAGAAAAAGATTTAAATGTTACTTAGAAGATGCTCTTTGATTTCTTAAATGTGACCACATCTATTTGTTTGAGGAGGAAAAGGTGAGAGGTCCATGCTGCAATTTTATCACCTGTCCTCAGCAAGTTTTACACTTCATTAAATTGCTTAGAATTGTAGCCATCCCTCCAACACATAACTCAGAGGCATGGATATTGGTTTTATTGTTTTGCCATTTATAAAGCCAAAAAAAAAAGATTCAGAAGGTTTTATTTATTTGTTTTATTTCCTTCTGTGAGCAGATGTTGCTGTTTTTAAAAAATCTCATTGTTCCTTCTAAAAACATACGTAGTCTGACCTCCTAATTCAAAGATCTGGACTGTCTATATAATTGAGACATCCCATTTTCCCAAATGGGCTCAGTTTAGGCAAATCAATTCCCTATTTACAATGTAAATTTACAAGTGTTGGGTAAAGCCAGTAATTCAATGTGACCCTTTGCCAAGAAAACCAGTGACCTGTCCCGTATCACTCCTTCAATTCTCCCCACTCCTATGGACCTGCTAGAGTTTGAACTCTGCGACAGATAAGTGGTGGAAGGAGGTTTGCTTATAATAAAGTGAAGTGTAGCTCATGCCTACATGAGGTCGAGTAGGAAGAGATGAATGTGTTTAATAATTAATTTTTAGGTGATGAATCCTTGGCAGATATTGACATTGACTTTTTTGAAATACAAATGTAAATGCTCTTCTCTGGTTGAATAGATGAAGTGGATCGTGGCAGTTGCAGTGATGAGGGGAGGGGCCTACATGGCTGGAGTGGGGGACTGGAGTCACATCAGGGTCGAATCCTGACACCTCTGCTCACTAACCAGGTACTCATGAGCACAAAATCCCTCTGAGCCTGATTGTCTTCATCCATAAATATGGAAATAATAATAATAATAATACTTCTGAGAGTTGTTGTAAGGCTCAAAGAAGGTAGCTTGTGTAAATGTCCTGGTATATGTAGGTTCCAATAATCATTTTTAAAATAAATAATAAACAGTATTTCTGTTTTCTCAGATTTTAGGATTAACTAGGTTATTCCACATGCAAAAAGTCATCCCAAATAGTTTTCCAGCTGGGTTTCCTAGAGACTACCTAGATAATCAGTGTATTTTTTTCTCTGCTACACCTGTTCAGAACCCACTCTGCAGTTGCCTGTATTTCAAGGTCAAGCTGGATACAAGGGAACTGAATCATTTCTCAGAATGATTTCAAACAAAAGATATTGCCAGCTCCCAAAATACTGGGGTGGAGGTAATGGTGGTCCTGAGTAAGGTCCAGTTCTAAAGGGAAGCCATCTAATGCTTTTTCTGCAAGGAAGCCATGTCCAAGGCACTAGCTGGAAAGGGTTCACAAGAATGTAGAAGTGGCAGCCAGAGGACTTAACATAAGGAAAAGGGGCAGGAAAGGCTAGAGACAGACCTTCAGGAGTCACTGGATTGAGATGAAGCTATGAGATGGGCACTACCTTCTCAGAAGATGGAACCACCCCTGGAACTTACACACCTAAGCCACTCAATTCATTGTCATCTATTGTGGGTTGTCTAGCACGTCATGCATTTCCCAGTCATTCACACTGCATGTTTTGGGGCAAAAGGGGTATTACAAAGACAGTGAATAAAAGCCCTCATCCTTCTTTCACAAGAAGTCATTTTTGTACTTAAAAGGAATTTGATGAGATAACGAACAAAGCTGCAGAAATGAGTTAAGGCCTAGGACCTGTGTTCTATTGCCGATTTTATGACTCATGGGCTTTCACGCAGAGGTTGACATAGCTGACCCTCAGTTTTCTTACCTGTAAAGTGGGGTAAAAAGAAAGCCTACAGCATGAGTTGTGAGGATTAACTAAATTAACGTATTCCATAGTTTTTAGAGATTTGTAGATGTTAAGTAAACGTAGAATAGCATTGATAAGCCACTTTTCATGTCCTGCTCACTGATGCCAGCAGATAGAAAGTACTGGCAGCAGCAGTGATAACCTGTACTGAACTGTCTCTATTAGCTCTGGTGCTTTGTGTAGGAGAGTAAACCAGACTAACTAACTAACTAACTAACTAACCAACCAACCAACCAACCAACCAACAAGCTAACTCATTGCTTAAAACCTGACTTTCGCTTAAGAAGAAAGGAAAAAGTCCCTGCCCTTCCCGTCTTCTTCCAGAGCCCACATATATGCGCTCCCCGCCCCACCCCCAGTGGCTCCTCTCTTAACATGGTTCTACATCTGAATCTCTTTTGTGTGGCTGGGATGCTTCTTTCATTATGTTCTTCCCCTGAAGTTCAGCTTCAGTTGGAATATGTATTCTTGAGCTCTTCTGACTTATCAATCAATAAATGCATATTGAAGTTCAATTCTTCTCTAGATGAAGACCAAGAGGTAGAAGACACAGGGCCACAGTCAGCGAGCCTATGGATGCCGAGTGGCATTTAATCAAATCTACAGAGTGAATTAAGTGCTAAGAAAGCAGTACAGGTGATTCCAGATGGGAGGAGGGAGGTCTCTGTGTGACAGAGTGGTCAGGGGGCTTCCACTGATCTGCCTTATGGACAGCCTCTCCCCTGGGACCAGTTTGGAAAGAAACCAAAATCTCGGTGCATGGGATTGCTTTAAAAACAAGCTCACCCTGCACCCCGAGTCTCTAGGTTTTGGGTGGACCCAAGGAGATGGGACCAAACAGGGAGAACAGCCTTTTGTGGTCCACACATCAGAGACAATAGATTTGTTCTTCGTTTTCATAGCTTGTGCCCTCTCAGGCATTTTCCATATAGCAGGATTCACACACTCACTGTGTTTCCAACTCTCATCCCCACATTGGATTTTACTGCTGTCACTTTGTTGTTAAATCACTGTGGAGTTCCCGCATTAGAGCTAAGGAGGAAATGGATTACAATGTAGAGGACAGCCTTGCAATTTCCAACAGGAGCTGTCTGAATGAACACATTGTCTCTTACTATTTCTCTGGAAAGAGCACACATTATAATCGCTATTTGCAATATACTGTGTAAAATGATCTTCGTTTGTTTTCTACAATAGATATTGTGTCATTTAATTAATTTAGACTAAAGAAGAGCAATCAACATTCAGTAACAACATTCCCTTCGGGGATATAAATGAAAAATTTCCCATACCCTACACAGTAGTTAGAGCAAAGGAAGTGCTGATATTTATTTATGAACATCAGTGTTCATAGTTGCAAGCAACAGAATTCTGGCTGGTTTCAGCACTGATACATGTATGAAAAGAATACTGAATACTTTTCAGATCACCCTGAGGGCTAGAGGGACACACTTAAAGCTACGCATCCAGAGACGACAGCCACAATATGCCGGAGAGCAGGCCTGAGGAGAGAAACCACACTGCTCCCACCAAGCACTTGATGATGCTAATTAAGGCACCGTCATTTCAGCACCTAAAACGTGGTGGCCTTGCAACCCCCTAGCACCACTGCCAACAGAGAAAGGATCCGTGCAGTGCCCACTTCTATCTTTGGCTTCTCATTCTGTCTGGTATGGTTGAGTTGACTCTCAGAGGCCAGTTCACCAGCAAATGTCCTGTCTTGCAAGGGAGGCCAGGAAAGCAAGGATGTGAAGGTTTTCATTTTTAGAGTTGGGGTGGACCCTACCTATCTCTGAATCTTAAAAGGTAAGAAGTCTCCAAGTGTATGAAGTACTTGGCAGGAAAAAAAAAATGAGACAAATGATCACCCCAAATTGCCATTGCCAGGAATAAGACCTCTGATGCCCTCAATCAAAGCTACAGAAATGTGTCAGGCCTTCCCCTTGAACTACACAAATAACCCAGCAGCCTGGCCCTCCTTGGAGAAAAAGGCATGAATCACTGGTAGGGAAAGATGCAGGAAGAAATTTTTTTTTTTCACCAAATACTGTACTTGATCAAACTTAGCTGAATGAAGTCTGATGCCCTTGTGTTAGTATCCTTCATTTTGAGCTCATCTTGATCAGATTTTAAATTGGGTGGAATTTCCTATTTTATGCCTTGTTTTTATTTACTAAGAACAGCATGTTCTTTGATGGGCCCAGGAGACCAAAGACTTGGATGTGCAGCTGTGGTTTGAAAGAAAACGAAAAATGTGAATTTTTTAAAGAATATTTATTTGACCATTAGAGCTCTAACAACAATTGGTTTGGAACACCGGTGGAAATAAAAAATAAATGTAGGTCAAAGAGAAATCCTGGCAGTGGGTAAAAGGACCCAATAGCCTACCAGGCATTTATACAGTGCAAGTTCAAGATTCCAAGATAGGGGATAATCAAATGAACAGCTGCCTTTTCTGTAATTGCATTTTAAAATCTCATTCTATCCACACAATTTTCCCCCTACTGTCTGATGCATGCTTGGGTTGATACAATTTTTTTTTATTAAGATAGATTGATTGACCAAAGTTTTAATTTTAATCCCTGGGTTTATTTAAAAGAAAGCGATTTAGCAATCTGTGTTGTTAGGGATGTTTATGGAAGATGAGGCAAAGGAGCAGAGATAGCCAGGAGAAAAAAAACTCTGCAGTTTAGCATTCTTGTCCCTGTAGGATCCTTCCTTATATTATGGAAATTTCTGCAGACCTTAGGCCATGAGTATTGAACAGATCTCACCTTCCACAGCTTCTCATTGACCTACAGCACAATATAGGGTTTTTTGAACATGAAAGAATCATTGACAACCTCTATATTACTCTAAGAAATTGTTTACCCATGTGATAAAGAAGCTTCTCAAACTTCCTTAATTAAAAGTATGTTACATCGATGACCCACCTTCCTGGTGGAGAAACTGAAATCCACCAAGCCCATCTCCCCCCCTGTTAGATCACTCCCTCGGTTTGTTTGCCTCTCCTTTCCAACTAGGTCTGTGCTATCACGAGGGTGATTGCTTGTGCTGTCTGCACTGCATTTTGACTGACTGAAGAACAGAATGCCCAGGGTCTTGAAGGTCTCTGGGCAGTTGAACCTTTTGCCTTTGGGGTTATTAATTTATAATCACATTATCCCAGGAGTTTGGGGGAGGAAAGGGCTGAAGATATGTCTTGCCTGATTTGTCTGTCCTGTTCTTTTCAGCTTACCACGCTGGGTGGAGATTATAATTTCAAAAAAGGGGGCAGATTTAAATTTCCCTTCCTTTTATGATGCTGTGTTGGTATATGGGCTCCCACAATTTCCACATTCTTTCATAGGATAACATAAACATTTTTACAGGGGAGAGAAGCAAGGAAACAGGTCATAGGAACAAGAAAGGGAGAAGAAACCCTGCTGGACCCATCCTTGCGGGAGTAATGATCATTTCGCACAGATGTGTGGATTTCCTGGAACAGCCAGCCAGGCCAACCTTTCAGACTGCTAGGAATTTGCAAAGTTGTTTTAATTTAAAAACAATTAAAAAAAACAAAAGACAGCATAGGAAGGCAAACAAGAAAGTAGCAGTTCTGTGTGTTAGCATTACTTTACTCTCTACTAGTGTCATTCATGATGTTTCTTTTTCTAAAAAGGCATTCAAAATTCAGTAAAGGGCAATTTTATGTGTCACTTCTTTTAAAGGAAGATATTTCTTTTAAATAGGGATGACATATAAGGAACTCAAAGATAATTAGATTATTAAATAATTTAACTACTGTAAAGCTTAGTTACTAAGGGTTTATTCTAATTATTTAAATAATGAATCTTTTTTTCACTTAAAAAAGTTTTTAAGTAAAAATGGCTTTTTTTTGGTACAAGACCTAATTGGCAAGATAAAAAGCAAACTGTTTAGCCATCCAATCATCACCAATATCAGTGTTTTCTCCAGTCATGTAGAATTCATCCATTCATTCAACATTCAGTGAAATGACATCTGTGTTCCAGACATCATGTTGGATGGGGGTGTGGGGTGCAAAATGAGGAAAGTATAATCCCCGCACATAGGAGCTCAGTCGAAAGAGAATTTGAATGTATTCCTTTCCTAGGGCTGCCCTAACAAAACACTGCAAACTGGGTGCTTAAAACAACAAACATTTACTCTCTTACAGTTCTGGAGTCTTGAAGCCCAAGATCACAGTGTCAGCAGGGCTGGTTTCCTTTGGGGACCCAGAGGGAATACACGTTCCAGTGACTGCCCATAGTCCTTGGTGTTCCTTGGCTTGTGGCAGCAAATTCCAATCTCTGCCTCTGTCGTCACATGCAGTTCTCCATGTGTGTGTCAGTGTCCAGATTTCCTTTTGCTTATAAAGAAAGGCACTGGTCATTGGGCTTAGGGCCCACCCTGGCCCCATATGATCTCATCTTAACCTCATCATATCTGCAAAAGACCCTTTTTCCAAATAAAGGCACATTCTGAGATACTGGAGGTTAGGACTTCAACATATCTTTTTGGGGGTGGGGGCAGGAAGGAACGGGACATAATGAAACCCATGATACCATCCAGAAGACCCCACATAGTGCAGAGACCTCAGGCCAACAAGCCTGGAGGTGTACCACCAGTGTGTGGGGGCTGCAGGAGGCCTTGTAAGTGACCTGCCATAGATGACGCAGGGAAATGGAAGATGGGGATGTGGGTCACCCGAGAGAAAGAGTTAGCTTTAACTATCTGTACTAGCAGGATAAACCAACACCATATTTAAGCCAGTCAAGCAACACCTCTCCTATAAGGAGTCAGAAACGGAGACCACCAGACTGGATAAGGTGGGGAAATAGAGAGGAAGACCACTGTCCCCTCTCCTACCACAGGATTCTACTCGCAGCAAGATCTACCTGCTTGAGGAGAGAAGACATCACCCGAAATGAAGTTCAGAGTTTTTATTATCAGCTAGGGTGAAACACATTGATTATTGGTCTGAGATTTTTCAGGGCTAAAGTGGTGAGGGAATTTATTAGCCAAGGGTGACCAGTGGCCTGTCTGTTTCTTATCCTGAGGAGGTGGCAGGAAGAGCTGCCCTACAGGGGTGGGTGGGGCAGTCACGAGGAAAGAACGAAGATGCTTTCAGTCACAACCTACAGAACCCAGCTCATTCTACACAAGCCTTACAATGGAAATGAATGTGCCTGGTGTCTATAGGCAAAGAGGATGTGTTATGTCCTGAGATAGAGGTACACTTACACCCTCCTATCTCCCACAAGGCTCTCTCAATTCTGGCCCTGGAGTATGCACAGGAAGTTTCCCAGGACCACTGGGCATGGGCTTGAAAGATAGTTGAAGTTTGGGAGAGACACACTCAGTCTTGATGATGGTGAGCTTAGTCTTGATGATGGTGAGGATTCCTGTGTCCTAGGCTGTAGGGTGGTTACCCCAAGCTGCAAACCTGATGCTGACTTGGCTGAGCCTCAGACCAGCAGCTCCCAACGGCCAAGTCAGAGTGAAGCGATGCCATGGAACGGATATGCACATGGGCCCCCCTCTCTGCCTGTGATAGGAATTAGAAGTCTTCTGTGTTGACAGTTCAGTTACAGCACTCTGTCACAGCTGAGACACCAAGGGCCAGAAGGCCACAAGCTGCACCAGCTGGGAACGTCCAGAACAGAAGTAAAGATTGACACTGGAATGGGGGTGGATCAGGAGAGATAATCCACACCACAGTGCAGGGCGGAGGTGACCGAGGATGGTTAAGGATAAGAAGCCTCACTCCAAAGTCAAGGCAGAAATCCATAGTCAAACACTCACCCCCTTTTCCCTCAGGAAAGAGGGGAGAATTTTGAGTTAAATCTGTTATCCAGTCCATTGACACAATCAGAAGTAACTGAGTTGCTTGATGATTAAGTTTTTAGCTGCACAGGGAAATACGGCTTCAAGAGATACACTGAGTTAATTCGTAGAGAAACGAAGATTGTTCTGTTTAGGCACGCCTATGTTAGGGCTGTGTGTTTTCATCCTATTACTGAAAAAGTTGTGTTGGTTGAAGAGAATGGGTGGAGCAGCCAGTGGATTGTAGGTATAGCCAGTGAGTGTGGGAGGGATGCCATGCATTCAGGGCAACCTGGATCAACATAGAACAGATTCATCCAATACAAAAATGCTTTCTTTCACTGGCTAACAAAAATCAAGATGTGGCAGTAAAAAGAGACTTGCATTTCTACACTAGCAAAATTAAGTGCATTGTTTGCTCAAAAGCTGCAGGGAAGTGTCATTTCTGAATTATATCATATCTGTGGAGTTGGGCAGGCAATATGGCTCATAGGTTACTCTAAGCTTCCGTGGGATGGGTGGGCCTTGTGGCCGTGGAAATTTATTGTAAACACCCCAGGAAACACCATACAGATGCCAGATTTGCTGGAACTTGGCCCCCAGTGGTGCTAAGTATGTAGAAATGCAAATATAGTATTATAATTTATTGATATAAAAGCAGAGAAAAGGAATCCCTGGAATTCTCTGGCTCTTGGTCCCAAGCTTTACCCTTTTCAATGGTGCATTTTCACCAGCGTGAAAATAGTTCTATTTTGAATGTCAAAATGAGACACTGTAATTAATACGTATGTAATGTTTAGTAGGTAGCAGGCACTAATCTAAGGGCTTTATGTAAAATAATTCATCTAAACCATACACTGACCCTATAAAATGGGTACAATTATTATCCCCATTTCATGTATAAAGAAACTTAGGTACAGAAAAGCTAAGAAACTTGCCCAACATCATACATAGCAGCCCTGGGAATCATATAGGTGGTATGATAAATAAAATGGAAACAGACCAGTCTTGGGTAAGTGCAATTTGCTAATATTCTGTTCTTTGTAAATTGCAGGGAAGGGGCTGTGACAGTTTCCCCTCACTCCTCCTTCTCTTTGCCTTGGAGAAGGGCTCACCTTGCATAAGCTGGGCTCTGTGTTTGTTCAGCAGCCTTTGCCTACGGAGGTCCATTTGGAGCCCTGACACATCATTTATTTCCTGAAAGGATGCCACAGAATAGGGAGGAAGAGTTTAGCATCCAGTCTCAGAAAAGCATGCATCAGTTCTTCCAGAAAATACAGAAGAGAAATTAAAAATGATAGCAGTATGTCGCTCATTTGCCATCTGCCTTTAAAGAAGTCAGCATCTCCATGGATTTTTCTTCCACAATTATTAGATGATCTGTGCATATTATTGGTGAGATGAGAGATGGAAGTAACGATCCAGTTTCTAATCAGACCGTAAAGTTTGTTGCACATGCCAAGAAAGACTGACTCTGGGTTGAAATGACAGCATTTTGAAAATAATTGTGAGATGCAAAAGAATAATGTGTGTAGGTTATGTGCATGTAGTTCTTCATTTTTCCCTATTTTTTTCCTCTTCAGGAAGACAAATGGCCTCCAAATCATGGCTATGGTTCCATCTGGAAGTTCATCTTGTGGCTTCAAGAAACCCGAGGTTTTGCCAGGCTCCTCCTGCTCCCTTTTGGCTCAGAGCTTAGCTGGGGGTGGAGCCTGGGGGTGGCCTTCCCATTTTTAACATAGCAATACAATATTCATTAGAACAAAAGCTTCTGGTCTGCGTTGCTGGGTTCAATATAAGTGGTTTGCCTGGCCCACATATTGCAGCTCTGTTCATATTGCAATGATATCGTAATAGCTCATGTTGTACGTTGAGGTCAAACTTGGCTATTGATCTATTTAAACATAAATACTACGATTAATTAGAGATGGGCTCGAACTAAAATAGCTGACCTTTCTGGGTTCTTGAGAGTAACACTGGGATAACCTCAGATAAGAGATAAAGAGCCTGAGAAGGGCATTTTTTACCCAAAGATATTCTCGACAAATGACTCCACTGGGCTGGACCAAGGATTTGCTTCATCAGTATTCAGTGAATTCTATCAGCTTAGCATGAAAAAACCACGCCCTTACACCCCAGAAAAGCTTAGGATGGCTGTGGGACAGGCTGTGGGAAAAGGCTCTTTTCCTGAAATATATATGCTGAAGCACAGAAAGAATACAGGAAGATTTTTCACTTGGCTTCAAGCCTCCGGGAGTCTCTGTCACCTCCCAGTGACAGATGGCCACACGGGGTGGGAAGATGGAGCTCTGTGCCATCCGGAGAGCTTCATTCATATTCCAGTTATCTTAGCAGAGATCAAGAATAGACGGCAACACAAATGGACACCAAGGCTTCCGGACAGAGCCCTCAGTGGGAGAGTGGGGGTGGGTGTGGGGCACCCAAACTCTCCAAGCACAAAGGAATACACGTATGTGTTCCCCACAGTGGTGCCTCCAGGCTTTTCATTGGATCAAGAGTCAGTTCTACTTTTTCACTGTGGCTAATGAGGCACCACACAACCTGGCCCCAGTCTCTTTCTTCAACTTCATTCCGTGCCCCCGAGCCTCGCTCACACTGTCCAGGTCCACTGCCTGCTGTTCCCGTTCCTCAAACGTGACAGGTCGCTCCTTGTGCAGGCTGCGCTGCTGAGATTGGGTGGGACCACGGGACACTCTGTCTGAAAGTTCCCAGGGCCGGTTGCTCCTTGTCATCCCTGTCTCTGGACTTCAGTTCACATGTCCTCCCTGGCCACCCTCTCTGATGTGTCCTTCCCACCCCATCCCTCTCATTTCCTGATTTTATTTTCCTCCCAACACTTTATTACCGAGCTTCTCTTGCTTGTTTGTCTCTTCTTTCTTGTCTCTCTCCCCTATTCTAGAGGAAATCTTGGTGAAAAGAGAGAGCTCTACTGTCTTTTTTATCACTGTGTTTGGCAGACAGACGGTTCTCAGTAAAGACTTTTGAATAAAGAAAGGAATATTGGAGTAGGGGTGCAGCAATACCAGGGTTTCCTTGTCAAGATTTCTTCTTCCTCCTTAACTTATCAGGCAGGACGGAGCTGTAAGTCACAAGAGTGAGACTTGCTGTATCGGTTGATATGGCAAAAGTGATTCTAGCATGATATTGACAATTGGGATAAAACTTTTATTTTTCCAGAGCCTCTGGAGACGCAGGCCATGTCAGTGATATTTTGGAATCTCATCAAGCAGTGCATCAGGCAGTCAGGGACTAGAGGCACCCAAATGGCCAGGCAAGGCCCCTGGGCTCTTGCTGCTCTGGCTCAGTCTTTCCTAAGTCTTAATCTTCACCCTCTCTGAGGCCACCAGCCTGAGAGGCTCCATCTCTTATGCTTGCACTTGCTGCAACACAAAAATGTCTTGGCTGAGTGGCTCTCCCTTCAGGAGTATTGGTGTCCAGATCTCATTTGGGGCTAAACTGTGGTTCAAATGCTGGCTGTGCCACTTATGTGCTTTGTGATCTCAAGCAAGATATATAACCTCACTAGACCTCAATTTTCCCCAATTGTAAAGTGGGAATGATATAATAAAGTTGTTACGAGGCTTAAGTGAGAAAATGCCATAAATACTAGGATGACTATTTGCCAGGTGCTATACCTTCTCTTTACGTCCTCTCATCACTCAGTTTCAGCTGTGATGAAACCTCACTCCCGAGGCCCCCTTGGCCCTGACTATAATAAACACTTGTTCATGCCTCTATCCCAGCCCCTGTTTTGGTTTCTTGCTGGCAGTAATAATCCCCAGCAGACATGATCTGGGTGGCTCATGTGTTTCTAGTTTATGGTCTGTCTGCCCCCACCAGGATAGAACAGGGTCCCTGTCTTTCTTGCTTGCTGCCGTATCGTCAGTGCCAAGAACAGTGCCTCGATCATAGTGAATGCTCAACTAATGCTTGTTGAATAAATGACTGAATGTTCCAGCTGCTTCCCACATGTCACTTCAGTTAATCATGACAATTCAGCACAATATTATTGCCATCAGTTTAAAGATAGTAAAAACAAAACTGACATAACCTAAATAAGGTAATCAATACTATTTTCTGAATGCTCACTACAGGTCAGACACCAAGCTCAGAGATATTCGGTGATTATCTCTTCATTAAGGAAGAGAGGCAAATAAAGGAGGGAAGGGCCCAAAAGGACATTTAGGGCTGATCACTTCTACCCTGGGCTCAGTACTAATTTTAAATGAAAATCACTTCATAGGATGAAGTCCAAGTTTTCTTTTACCCCACAATGTTATGAAATCCCACTCCCACCCACATGGCATTACTTTAACTGCAACACAATTGGAATGAACATCAGTTGCAATTGTATCAGGCCATTAGTAACAGAAACCCACCTATAGGGCTTTAGTATATTTTCCTTTTTCAGCTATTAGGAAGTCTGGGGGGTAGATAGTACAGACCTGTTTAGCAGCTATGTGTTGTCACCAATGTCTCAGTGCCCTTTTGATTTTTTGTTCTGTCCCTCTCAGCATTGGCTTCTTCGTCATACCTGCTGCCTCATGGTTGCAAGATGGCTGCTGCATCTCCAGGATTCACATCCACATTCTGGTAGCCTTGAACAGAGGCTGGAATATTGAGTTATTTTGGTGGGTATTTTAGCTTTCAAGGAAGAAGAAAGTAGCTATTGAGTAAGAAACTACAAAAAATGATGAGTAGTTCAGCTGACAAGATGACCAATTGCTCTTTAATAAATATATCAGATAATCAGAGATCAAAATGAGTTAAGGAATATAGTTAGCTCTTGGTGTTTCAAATTACCAGAGAATCAATTTGCATTGACTCCCACAAAATATTTAGAGCTTTAAAAATATGTTGACGCATGCCCTTTGAACCAGACACTCTCAGATATTTGGAGGAATGGAGGCAAGTTGTTAGCTGTCTTCCAAACATTTGACTGACCCTACCCTTACCTTGTGGCATCCACAAGGGCCATCCACCTGAACCTGGCTACCATAGTGAAAACCCAAGGTGGAGAGTGCCCCATGCACAGTTTAGTCCTGGTCAAAGAAGGCCTGGGGGTGGGCTGGGGTGATAGAGGTGACATCAGAGCTGAAAGTGAATGATGAGAGAACTTGGTAGGCATAGCACTTGGTAAATAGTCATCCTAGTATTTATTTACATTTTTTTTTTTTACTTAAGCCTCATAACAGCTTCATTATATTATTCCCGTTTTACAAATGGGGAAAACTGAGGTCTAGGGAGGCTAAGTATCTTGCTTGAGATTACAAAGCACATAAGTGGCAGACCCAGCACTTGAACCATGATCCCTCTCTACAGTGGGTGGAGATGGGAGCTAACATCTGTTGAATGTTGGCAGGTACTGTAAATTGCCTCCCTAATAGCCATCTCTATCCCTTCTTCCCTGCAACATAATCCCAGTTTATTCAGTTACTGAGTAGAGATACTTTCCACCCTAGCTCCAAGGAACAAATTATGATTAATCTAAATTAGTCATGGCCAACTCCTTATCCCTGGACAGTAAATGATCTATGGCAGTGAGAGGGAGGAATGCACCCAGTTCTGGCCAATGAGAAGTAAGGAAAATTTGCTAGTGGTGGTAGTTCCTATGGAGGGTGGGGACTAGGAGTGGGGTAAGATACTTTCCTTCCCTCAAAGACAGAGACTCTTAAGGAGAAAGTACTTTCTCTTCCAGCTCTGAAGGTAGGTCTGTCACTGGAACTGTGACACCATCTTGGGAGACATCAATCCTGGCATTGTTTTATTGCTGAACAAATCTGAACAAATATTTCCTCTGTATTGCTTGCAATTTGAAAAAAGAACATCACTGTTTAAAACATTGACTTTTAAAGTCTTTATTTATTTTTTATTTTTGAGAGAGAGAGAGAGAGGGTGTGAGTGAATGAGGGGCAGAGAGAGAGAATCTCAGGAGGGGCAGAGAGAGAGAATCTCAGGAGGGGCAGAGAGAGAGAGAGAGAGAGAGAGAGAGAGAGAGAGAGAGAGAGAGAGAGAATCCCATGCAGGCTTCACACTGTCAACTCAGAGCCTGAGTTCACCTGACGCGGTGCTCGAGCTCAGGAACCGTGAGATGACCTGAGCTGAAGTCAGATGCTTAACTGACTGAGATACCCAGGCGTCCCAAACATTGAAGTTTTTTTTCTCCCTATTACTTGCAGTCATACACAATTTTAACTCATACACATACTCTATGTCAGGCACGGAAATAGCACTTTATCTCCCAGTTCTGGCTATGGACTTGACTTCAGTTTCCAGTTCTGTAAAATAAAACTAATAACAGCACCTGTGCCATTGAGTATAGTGAGGATGAAATGAGCAGTTCATACTCATCCTGTCACATTGTAAGCTGTCAAAAAGTGGTAGCCATCATTATTATTCAAGGGCATTTCCTTTTAAAATATTTTGGAAGCTGGATAAGGCAGGCTGGTAGAAAAGGAAAACTAATGAGAGGGTTATCAGTGGAGCTGCTGGGGGCAAGATGGGGATGAAAACACAGAGTAGGAAACTCCATGAGATTGTTAACAGCTATGAAGCCTGACTGGAAAAGTCTGGGGAGGAAAAGAGGGAGCAGAATGGCAGAGGTGAGGGAAAGAGTCATGTAGTATAGCACTGTGAACATACCAGATCTACAAAACTGCAAAATAAGCAAGAGGACATAGGATATGCATGATGGAAATGAGATCATGGGACAGTGTGCTTTCTGTAGTCAGAACCTGGGATAAAAGAATATACTTTTTTTGCTATACTTTCATTTCCAAGTGCTTTGTGTATGTCTGATAGAAGGGAATATGTGCAAAAACCAAACATGCAAAACCAAACAAAAACACAAAACAGAGACAGAGAAAGGAAGCCAAGCCTAATGTGGGAAGAATGGCATCATCTAGGTGGTGGAAAGGGCTCCTGGAGCCTTTGATTCATTCCATGTTGGTGTTTTGTTCTGCCAGCGGTTAGAGTTAATCCTCCCTAATCAGAATTATTCAGTTAGAAATTCTACTCACCCCCGGGATTCTTACACAGAAGGCAAAGCAACCTTGCTAACTGATCTTCCCCAGTTTTAGCTGGTTAGCTTGAACCACAGAGAAGCAAGTGTGTTCAGCTTAAAGATGCCCCAGCTGAAAGTGCCCAGACAGTAATGCTGACCTCTTTCACTTTAGGGCTTTCAGCATAAACACCTGGCAGATCTCAGACATGAATCAATAGTGCTACCAATCCCAGGTAGTTGGAACACACCCCAATTCTGACCTGTCTTGGACACAAAGCATTTCTGCTGGATGTGCATAGCAACCACGTTTTCGCATAGAAATCCTCAGGGAAAGCCAGTCTCTTGGAACCAAGAATCACGTGTAAGTGTTTAGGTGGAGTCTTCCTTGAATGTTTAGTGACAGAAAGGACTCCTATAATCACTAAAGTATTCCTTCTACTATTATGGTCTGAAGATGTGAGGCTCTTCTTTTGTTCCTGATGACTCTGGGAATGAACACATGACTTTATGGGAATTTTATAGGTCAGAAATATTTCATTTGGCAGAAATTAGCCCATCCTTTTTAAAAAATATTTTTTAATGTTTATTTATTTTTGAGAGAGAGAGAGAGAGAGAGAGAGAGAGAGAGAGAGAGCACAAGTGGGGGAGGGGCAGAGGAAGAGAGGGAGGCACAGAATGTGAAGCAGGCTCCAGGTTCTGAGCTGTCAGTACAGAGCCCGATGTGGGGCTCAAACCCAGGAACCACGATATCATGACCTGAGTCGAAGTCGGATGCTTAACTGACTGAGCCACCCAAGTGCCTCAGAAATGAGCCCATCTTTTGTATATGACAGGTAACACTTGTGTGTGTGTGTGTGTGTGTGTGTGTGTGTGTACATGTGTGTCTAGCCTTCCGTCTTCTCTCACCTGGATTATTACTAGGAATTATGGTCTACTTTACTTTGCCAATTCATCCTCCACATTATAGTCAGAATGAGCTTCCTAAAATGTAAACCTGACTCTTCCCTGCTTAGGACCCTCCCAATATTTGTACACAGGATAAAGTCCAAGCCATATCATGGCTTGTTAGTCAGATAACCTCCCTGGTCTCCCTGGGATAGTCCTGATTCATGCCTTATACTTATTAGCAATAAATATTAACTGTATACTTATTAACAATGTCTCCTTTCACTCTCAAAAGTAGACTGGGAAGATATGGTGGAAGAAACAGTATGTGGGCAACCTATTTATAAGGCCCCAAACCATTCAGCTTTAGTTATCCCTACTCCCTTCCATTCCAAGTTTAAAATACAAATATGTCACATTTCTCCTTGCCTCGGACCCTTCTATATGCATTTGTTCCCTTGCCTAAAACATTACCCCCTCCTTCAATCCCATTCACTTGACTAATTCCTACTCATTCTGGGATACCTTCCCCAAATCCATACTTCTAATGGAGTTGAATGGCCTTCCTTTGGCTTCCCATCATGCCCTACACTTTCCTTACTTCAGCTTATCACATCATCTTGAGATTGCCCACTGTGGGACAGATTCTATCATCCCTCTCAGTTATTTACTTGCCTCTGGAGAAGGGTTATATATCCCTGCCTATTGCCATGTAACTTGGCAGAGTTTGTTGGAGGAGTAACCCTGCCTGTCTCATTGATGGCCAGCTTGGCCATGTGACCTGCTGGAGCCAATGCAAGGGAATACAACATACAGTGGGTCTGATGGGAGGTTTCAAGCCATGGTGTGTCTGCACCAGCCCAAATGCTTTTCCTTGGCCATGGGGTCAACATATCTTATGTAAAAAGTTCTCCTTCAGCCTGGATCTCAGAACGAAAAGACAGGTGGGCAAAGTCACAACCAACATCATATAACATGAATGGAAAAAAATAAAGTAGTGATTGTAAGCCACGTGAAATTTGGGGGTTGTTACTGCAGGATAACAGTGAAGGCTCATTGCTTTGTGTAGTCTCCTTCATTTCTTAGGCAGTAAACAACCTAAGGTCAGGAAGCTTGTCTATCTAATTCATTCTTGTATCACCATTTCCTAGAGCAACACCCAGCACCGATCATTTCTCATTAGATTTTGTTTAATAAATGTATGAATGTGTATCTTTGGCTTTCTGGAATACTAAATTGAATATTAACTTTTCCAAGGTCCAGATTGGTTACATCTTTAGAAAACATTATGTCTCTTGCACAACATTCCCATTTACTGCTTCATTCAATTTCACATTCAATTCTGTAAAAGAAAGAGGTGTCACCAGTTTGTAAATGAGAACACTGATCCCAAGGAGATCTTTGCCCCTAAAATCACATAGCTACTTAGCAGCAAAGGAAGAATGAATGCTTTGATTTTGGGGTGCCAATTTTAGGGTTCTTTTCCATACTATCCTTGACCCAATCCCAAAGAAGACAGAAAATAACTGTTCCTCTTCACCCAAAGCCTTCTTAGTATTGGCTTTCATCTGTTCATCATGACCAGTCTTATGGGGAGATACACTGAATCCATCATCCTTTCTTTGGGATTAAGTGAAGGGGGGCAGTTAACTAAAATGTCTTCTCTGTTTTAAAAAAGAGACCATTTGAAGAATAGAAACGAAGAGAGAATCACCCAAATTTAGTTCCTGTCTGGTCTTTGTAGATTTCAGGAACAAATTCTGAGCTCCCACAGAGTGAATGAGGTTTTTTTGTTCTCCACAAAGGTTGTGTTCAAGAGAACAGGCTCCAGTCTGCCTCACCAATCCACATTCTCTTAATATTTCAGTAAAGAGTACTCTTATTTTTGGTGGTTGATTTAAGTCAAAGCTGATGTTTAAGTGGCACATCTTCCTACAGCAACAAATATTTATTGATTATCTCTATGCACAAGGCATTGTGCTAGTGGGAGTTGAGTTAATTTTAAGTGCTTCCTAATTGCCCTCTGGCTGCTTGAGGTTAAAGTAATTCTTAATCAAAACCTTTGCATCTGTCTTTACTGAGGAAAATGTAAGGGCAGTGTTTCTCTAATTGGCCGCACATCGGAATCACCTGGGGAGCTTTTAAAAATAGTGGTGCCTAAGTCCCACCTCCTGTGTTCTCATTTAATTGCTCTGGGATGTCACCTGGACATTGGGATTTTTAAAAGTTCCCCAAATGGATCATATGTATAGGCAAGGTTAGAAACCACTGTGTTCAGGAGTCCCATCCCCAAATTGCTTCTTGTAGACCAGTGATCAGAATCATTAGCTCAAACAATGTTATGTTCTGAAGATCTTCCTGACCCAATTCACCAGCTGGATTTGAGACAGGATGGGGTGGAAAGAGACCCCACAGAGACAGTGGTCAGGAGATCTGAGCTCCAGATCTGGCTCTGCTGCTCACTAAAAATGTGACTAATCTTGACTTA
Organism: Panthera pardus; assembly: GCF_024362965.1. Lineage (NCBI taxonomy): Eukaryota > Metazoa > Chordata > Mammalia > Carnivora > Felidae > Panthera > Panthera pardus. The sequence goes on from NW_026526721.1 coordinate 106,287,727, forward strand.
AGTGCTCTGGATCTCAGCTTCCTGGTCTGAGAAATGAAAGAATTAGATCAGTGTTTTCCAAATGTTATCATCAATGACCACCTTTTAAGCCTCCTCTTTCCAAGTGGATATGATGCTTTTAAAAACTCCATCTATCAAATTTCACTTATTAAATGTTAATTCTCCCTCCTCCAATTAAATAAATTGAAGATATTGTCAGAAGTGTAAAGAAGGGGTCTAGTGCCTAAATTCTACTACATACCATTTTTCTTCTCCACATTTTGGCTTACTCTGGATAAATGCAAAATACTGAGTTGAGTGGGCATCAAATGTTACCCTTTTTCTCGTCTTAGAAAACGTCTTAGAAATGACTCCCAATCTGGGAGCTGGGCATGGCTGGGCCATCCTCACTTTTCATCCCCACCACCTACCCCAGCCTCTGCCAATGACCATCATGGAAGCCTAAGAACAGTGGGATCTCTCCTCTTAATTCTTGGGGTAACACAGGAAGCTCCAGGAGGAAGCACACATGAGATCCTGCTTCCAATGGGACATTTAATGCACTAACCCTGCTCAACAGAGAGAAGAGGCCCTGGAGAATGCTAGGCTCCTTCCAATGTTATCAAACAGATTCTTCTGCTTTCTGTGGAGACGAATAAGAGGATGGAAGGAAGGGTGGGAGCTGCTTCTACAGTTCTGCAGGAGAGCTGCTGGTAGCAGAAGGTTTTTTTCTATGGGGACTGAGGCAAGAAGGAAAGAAAAATTGGACTTCTATGGTTATAACTGCCCCACCCGATCCTCTGATTAAGGTAAATTGTCAGCATTATCATTGAGCAAATAATGTTCAAGCCTAAAGCAAAGAAAACTGGTGAGTTAGCCTGCTCCTGAGTTTTAATAGGGATAAATGTTGATTTTTATTAGGGTTTTTTAAACAATAAAAATAGCTTATAGATCCCCATGACTAGCTTTGAAATGAGGGGATGGCTGGTGCTGCTGAATTCAACACTAAAAACTTCTTCTAACACTAAAAACCAAACAATTATATCATTTAACAATATAAATAGAAGGGATTTTTTTAATTCTTGTAGGTGGTAAAGAGGGATCAATCAATATTAAAGAAAAATTATAGGCATTGTTTTAACCACCTTTGAAAGTGCTTTGAAAGTGCCCAAAACCACCTATGATTATAAGAGGGAACTTTTTTGGAACTAGATGTGTGTTGTTATAGATAAACCATTTGGAAAATCTCATGTATGTGGAAAAATCATTGTGTCTTTTAGCTGAAACTCTTTGTCTACTGACCTTAAGCCACTTAAGTAGGTGTTGAAGAAAACAAACATATGCATTACATAGTATTCTTTGGTGCTGTGTTAACTTTGATTATTCAATGGCTAATTATTTCATTAGACGAATGCCAGAGACTCCTGCTTCCCTCAAACCTTACCTGGCTGTTTAAGTACTGGCCTCCTTTAAATACTATGATGCTTCACTATTTTACTTCTTTCTGATGAGTGCAAGTATAAATCTGAAAAGAGACTAAATGGATCCATGTTGATACTTGAGGGCATCTCCACAGCAAGTATGCCTGGCATGAAGGTGGTGGTGGAATGGGTAGACTTGTCAATTTTCCAGTCATGCTTGACTTCTCCTCCAAACTGCCCTGTGCACACATACAGGGCACCCATCTTTCCTTATGCATGACCAGACAGACCACTGTTGATTGGACCAATGATAGACAGCTGATTAAAGGGGAACAAAAAGGGGTGCCTGAGTGGCTTTGTCGGTCGAGTAGCCATCTCTTCATTTCGGCTCAGGTCATGATATTGTGGTTTCATGGGATTGAGCCCCGTATCAGGCTCTACCCTGACAGTATGGAGCTTGCCTGGGATTCTCTCTCTCTCCCTCTGTCTCTGCTCCTCCCCTACTCACACTGTCTCTGTCTCTCTCAAAATAAACAAATAAACAAAAAAAATAAAGGAGAACAAAATATTCATTGAGTTAAATCAGATTTTTCTTAAAATTTGAACCAAGTGACACAGTAACTCTAGTGTTCTCTAGATCTCAAAAGTCATATGGAGTCAGGGCCAAAGTTGACTCTAAGCCAGTCAAGGAGTGAGATGAAGTCCCAAGGAAACAGAAACTATAAACCCTGCAGAGGAAAGCAGTGGTCAAGAGAATGGAACAGAAACACAGAGAAAAGCAAAGATGAGAGACAATGTAGCCACATGAGTGAACAAATATTTAACAGTCCACTATGTGCTAAGAATATTAAAATGAGTAAGAATATACCTCATGCTTGAAGGAGTGTATAGTCTAAGGAGACACACATACACTATTAGCTACTACATTCATCAGATTTATTCCTCAAACTCTTGTTAATCTCATTATGCATCCTCTAAATAGTTTGTGAAAGTTCTATGGGAACACAGAGGACTGTGGTAACTCTGGCTGGCACATTGAGGAAAGCCTCACAGAGGTGAAAATAAGCAGTTGAAAGTGTGCCTAGTATACCATATTTTCCAAAGTGTGCTCCATGGAACACTAGTTCCATGAGATGAATCATTGTTAGTGTGACTGGATGGATGGATGTATGGATGGATAGACGGATGGATGGACAAATAGATCTATGAACAAATAAGTCTGAGAAATGCTGGGTGTTATGTGTAAGTGATGAATCACTAAATTCTACTCCAGAAACTAGTATTACACTCTTTGTTAATTAACTAGAATTTAAAAACTTGAAACAAACTAAAAAAAATTCTGGGTTTAACAAAGTTCACTATTTATTTATTTATAAATATTTACTATAAATATTTACTTACTGTTACTTACTGTAGGCCATCTCAGGGCCTTTAATATTCAAATGTAAATTCTGACTCTTCAGGAGAAACTTATATTATATTGCACTGTCCCAAATTATTGGGTTACAAAACTCTTTTTTCCTTTGAGCGTTTTATAGGGACCAGTGTTTTGCAGGTATAGGGGGAAAAGTAGATTTTGCCCGATTCTGGTTATTTCCTACTTTTGTTATCCAGAATGAGTAGAATATGACCACCATTATGCAGTCATGACAACATTTTAATGCCAAGACTACACAGGGAGGGCTTGCTTACAGAGTCCTAAAAAGATCTACCAACAGTTCAAAATATTTGTTTTATTTTGGTAAGAAGTTGACCTATCTGATAAAAGGTTACTATCCAAAATATACAAAGAACTTATAAACAATCCATAAAAAATGGGCAGAAGACATGAATAGACATTTTTCCAAAGAAGATACAGATGGCTAATAGACACATGAAAAGATCCTCAACATCACTCATCATCAGGGAAATACAAATCAAAACTACAATGAGATATCACCTCATATCAGCCAGAATGGCTAAAATGAACAACTCAGGAAATAGGTGTTGGCGAGGATGTGGAGAAAAGGGAGCCTTCTTACACTGTTAGTGGGAAGGCAAACTGGTGCAGCCACTCTGGAAAACAGTACGGATGTTGATCAAAAAGTTAAAAATAGAACCCCCTGTGACCCAGAAATTGCACTACTAGGTATTTATCCAAAGGATACAAAAATACTAGTGGTGCCTGGGTGGCTCAGGGGCATATCAGGTGAGCATCCCACTTTGGTTCAGGTCATGATCTTGCGGTTCCGTGGGTTCCAGCCCCACATCAGTCTCTGTGCTGACAGCTCAGTATTCAGTTTCTGTGTCTCTCTCTCTGTCCCTCCTCCATTCACACACACACACACACACACACACTCTCTCTCTCTCTCTCTCTCTCTCTCTCTCTGTCTCTGTCTCTGAAAATAAATAAATAAAATGATACAAAAATACTGATTCAAAGGGGCACGTATACCACAATGTTTATAGCAGCACTATCAACAATAGCCAAACTATAGACAGAGCCCAAATGTCCAATATCTGATGAATGGATAAAAAAGATGTGGTATGTGTATGTGTGTGTGTGTATATATATATACATATATGCATATATATGTATATATATATATACACACATTTATATTATATATATACATTTATATTATATATATAATGGAATATTAATTTGAAATCTTGCCATTTGCAACAGTGTGTATGGAACTAGAATGTATTATGCTAAGCAAAATAAGTCAGTCAGAGAAAGACAAATACCATATGATTTCACTCATATGTGGAACTTAAGACACAAAACAGATGAACATAGGGGGAAAAAAGAGAGGCAAACCATAAAGCAGACTCCTAACTGTACAGAACACACTGAGGGTTGCTGGAGGGAAGGTGGGCAGGGGCAGAGGTTAAATAGGTGATAGGTATTAAGGAGGGCACTTATGATGAGCACTAGGTGATATATGGAAGTGTTGAATCACTATATTTTACACCTGAAACTAATATTACATTGTATGTTAACTAACTTGAATTTAAATAAAAACTTGAAAAAGGGAGAAAAAAGAAATTGAGCCAATTTGACCGGAATAAGATGTTTTCTCCTTTAGATCATCTTCTTTCAGCAAGTTGCTTGAAACTATCAAAATCACATTTCAAGGACAGCAGTGGGAAGTGAGGTCCCTTACACCTTAGAGGCTCTGGGTCATGTCAGTGTGCAGGAGAGTTGCGGCTGGATTGCACACACCTCCTTGCTTACCTGTGCGATCAGGTTGCCATTAGCATTCCAGGATTATTCCTGTGATCATACAACTGGCTCCAGGGTGCATCCTGGGTGATGTTTGTTCAGCTCAGACAAGAGAAAGTTGTTGCCTCAGAGTCAATAGAAATTCAAAATCCTGACAGTCTTATGTCTCAGCATGTTTAAACCTGGCTACTTAATCCAAATCTTTAGTTGTTTTTTTTCCACTGTCTTGTTTTCCTTCTTGCTAAGTTTGAGCTATGAAATGACCTCCTCAATAGCCTTCATTTGAGGTTCATTAAAATTCTAGGAAGTCTTTTATTTTCTTGCTCCTTTACAGTTATTAATTTGCTTGGCCCATCATAATAAGAGGGTTAAGGAGAACATGGAACTACTTGGTATAACACTTCACTCCCATCCATTGTTACTAAACAGGTCAAGTCAGCTATGTGGGTTCATGCTACCATTGGCTATCTGGCTTTTTGTTTCTCTTGCCATATTTGTGTCAGTTATTAAAGAGAACACTACACACTTAGGAAAAAAATCACTGTGCTTTTTGTTTGTTTGTTTTGGTTTTTGTGGGTTTTTTTGCACATAGGAAAGAAGGTTGACAAGGCAGCTTCTGTAGGAAACTTGTTAGCTATTTGGTTCCAGTGAAACTTTATAGTTTTATGCTTCTTACTTTATACTTTTCAGATTTTCAGCAGATCAGCTACAGCTACCAAAAACAGGTGTTTCTTTCCCATTGAAAAATTGAAAAACACTACACCTTGACATCCAAAGAGTTTTTCCTTCCTATAAATTAGGAGTTAACTTCTATTTCCAACATCACTAATTTATTATTATAATATTCTATTCTTATTTTAGAACCTCCTTTTTTTTCACAGATGCAATTCTTTCCTTTATTTCACTGGGGATATTAAACCTGATTATTTTAAATTCTTGTTCTGTTTTATTAACTCTATTTCTTTGTATGTAGGTAGATTCTTTTCTTTCTTTTGTCTATCTCTTTTTTTTAAGACAATGACTTTCCTCAAATTATGATGATTTTTTATTGTGTATCCATTTTTTTTTTTGCAATAGATTTCTCCACTAACCACCAGAATGGAAGCTTCATATTGTGATTACCTAAACTTCATATGCTTTTCTTAGATATCGTCTTAGTCTGGTCCACTGAGAGTCCTCCATTGTGTTTGAATGTCTTAAGGCATATATTGCAGTGTGTGCTCAGTCTACCCCCTTGTCCTAAGACCATTAGTTATTTTCATACATGCTTACTTCCCTGGGAAATCTTATATAATAAACTTTAGAAAAGCAGGGTTTTTGTTTTGTTTTAAATTTATTTAAGGTTTCCCCTATTCTGAAATTCTGTGGTGACTTTTCAGGTTTGATTTTTGCTATGGCATGCATTCACATCGTTTTAAATGTTTATTTATTTTTGAGAGAGAGAGAGAGAGAGAGAGAGAGAGAGAGAGAGAGAGAGAGAGAATGAGCAGGAGAGGAGCAGAGAGAGAGAGAGAGGGAGACACAGAATCCGAAGCAGGCTTCAGGCTCTGAGCTGTCAACATAGAGCCTGACATGGGATTTGAACCCATGAACCATGAGATCATGACCTGAGCCAAAGTTGGACGCTTAACCAATTGAGCCACCCAGTTGCCCCATGTATTCACATTTTTAAGGAATGTCTACTTATCAAAGACCTGGTGTGTGTTTTGGAATCATGGTTGATTTTCCCACTCTAACTAGGATGTGTGGCCTTGAGCTCAGTAAGTCTGTTTCTTCCTCAGTGAAATTGGGAGAGTAATTTCCACCTTGTAGGTTAATTTAAGGATATGTGTGATACATATAAAACAACTAGCAGAGTCTGCCACACAGTAAATATTCAAAAGAAAAGGAAAAAAGGACTTTATATTTTTGCCCATATATTTACTAGTTCCATTGTTCTTCATTCCTTTTTGTGAACCTAGATTTCCAGCTGGTATGATTTTTCTTCTGCTTGAAGGAGTTTCTTTTGTTTTTTTTTTTAAAGATTTTATTTTTAAGTAATCTCTACCCCCAATGTGGAGCTTGAACTTGCAACCCTGAGATCAAGAGTCACATGCTCAACTGAGCCAGCCAGGTGTCCCAGGATTTTCTTTTAACAATTCTAATGGAGCAAGTTTGCTTTTAATGAATTCTCTCATCTTTTGTATGTCTAAAAAGGTCTTTATTTCACCTTTATTTGTGAAAGATATTTCTGGGTATAGGATTCTAGAATGATAATTTTTTTAATACTAATAAATGTAAATCCACTGTCTTCTGATTTGCATTCTTTCTAATTCAAAGTTGTTATCATTCTTATCTTTGTTCCTTTGTACATAATAAATCTGTTTTCTTCTAGGTGTTTTTAAGATTCTTTCTTTTTACTATTTTAAAGAAATTTTATTATTATATGCCTTGGAGTATCTTTATTCAAGTTTCTTGGGTTTGAAGGTCAATTGAGCGATTTGGGTCTGCAGGTTTATAGTTTAAAATTTGGAAAATTTTCAGCCATTATTTCATCAATTTTTTTTTTTTATCTCCACCTCTTCTTCAGGAATTCCAATTACATGGATAACAGGCTCCTTGAAAGTGTTCCACTGCTGATGAGACTCTCTTAATTTCATTTTGGTCTCTTGTCTTTCTGTTTTTCATTTTGGGTAGTTCCTATTGCCATATCTTCAAGTTCACTAATCCTTGCTTTAGCAAAGTCTAGTCTGCTGTTAATTCCATCCAGTGGACTTGACCTACTAGACATTATAGTTTACATGTCTAGAAGTTCAATTTGATTAGCATCATTTAAAAAAGTTTTTTTAATGTTTATTTATTGTTTTTGAGAGAGAGAGACAGAGTGCAAGTGGGTAAGACACAGAACTCAAATAGGTTTCAGTCTCTGAGCTTTCAGCACAGAGTCCAATGTGGGGCTCAAACCCATGAACCATGAGATCGTGACCTGAGCTGAAGTCAGACGCTTAACTGACTGAGCCACCCAGGCACTCCTGATTTGCATCATTTTTATATCTTCCTGCACTTAACATGATTATGATTCCCTATATCTTTTTTAATATATGGACTCTCGTTATGACCATTGTTTTAAAATCCTTGTCTGCTAATTTTAAACATTTTTTTAAGTAGTCTCTATGGTAAACATGGGGCTTGAACTCATGACCCTGAGATCAGGAATCACATGCCCTACTGACTGAGCCCCAGGTGCTCCCTTTTTCTGCCAATTCTATCATCAGTGTAATTTCTGAATCTTTTCTGTTGATTTTTTTATCCTTATCATGAGGCCTATTTTCTTCTGTGTATGCTTGGTAATTTTTGGTTGGATATAAGACATTGTGAATTTTGCCTTGCAGGTTGCTAAATATTTTATATTCCCCTAAACACTCTTGAGCTTTCTTTTTCTGAGATGCAATGAAGTTACTTTGGAAGCAGTTTGATGCTTCCAAGACTTTCTTTTAAGATATATTAGGTAGGCCAGAACAGACTTCAGTCTAGAGGCAATTTTCTCCACTACTGAGGTAATACCTTTCTGAGTATTCACTCCAATGCTCTGTGAATTGCAAGGTCTTCCTTCTCCTGCTGGTAAGAAAATTAAGTTAGTCCTGGTCTGTTCTTTTCCAATAGTTATTTCCCCTGCCTTGGGTGGTCTCCTCACCTGTGCGCACTGATCAGTACTCAGCTAAAGACTATTGGGAAACATCTGCAGAGCTCCAGAGAACTCCCTTTTTGTGCAGCTCTCCCTCTCAGTGACTCTACCCTGAGAAGTATAGTTGCTTTGGCCTTCCTTAATTCTCACCCTTGTCTCCTCAACTCAGAGACACCTCTGGGTTCTGTTTGGGTTCTCTTTCCCTACACTGTGGAATGGGAACCCTCCAGGCAGTAAGCTGGGACAGTCATAGGGTTCATCTGGTTTGTGTCCCTTCTCTTATGGGCTGTGCAGCCTGTTGCCCAATCTCTGCAAATCTTTGTGTCATATATTTTGTTTGTTTCTTTAATTGTTTATGATAGAGAGTAAATTCAGTCCCTATTATTTCATCTTGGAAATCAATTCTTAATCATGGTTATTCATTTTTTGTTTTGTTTGTGTGTGTGTGTGTGTGTGTAATTTTTCCCCAGCTTTATTGAAGATTGACAAACAAAACTTGTATATATTTAAGGTATACAATGTGATGTTTAAATATATGTATACATTGTGAAATGATTACCACAATCAAGCTAATTAACATATCTACCACCTCATACGGTTATCATTTTGTGTGTGGTGAGAACACTTGAGATCTACTCTTTCAGCAAATTTCAAGTGTATAATATCTTATTAACTATAGTCACCATACTGTACATTAGTTCTGCAGGACTTATTCATTGTATGACTTAAAGTTTGTACCCTTTGAGCAACATCTGTCATTTCTCCCACTCCACCCCCATTCTTTACCCCTGGTAACTACCACTCTATTCTCTGTTTCCATGTGTTCACCTATGTGTGGATTCCACATATAAGTGAGATAGTGCAGTATTTACCTTTTGTATGTGACTTATTTCACTTAACATAATGTCCTCCAGGTTCATCCCTGTCATTGCAAGCACAGGATTTCTTTCCTTTCTTAGGTTGAATAATATTCCATTGTGCATATGTATATGGATACATTTCTTTGTTCATTAATCTGTTGGTGGACACTTAGGTTGTCTCTTCATCTTGGCTACTGTGAATAACGCTTCAGTGAACATGGGAGTGCAGCTATCTCTTCAAGATACTGATTTTATTTCCTTTGGATATATTTACAAAGATTGTCAGATCATATGGATTAAAACTTGGATAAGGTTTTAAATTCTTGAGAAATCTCTGTAGTGTTTTCCATAATGACTGTACCAACTCATGTTATTCTTATTTTTTACTTTTCCATCTACCCAACACTATATTAGGTCCTATGGATTTTAAAAAGTACACAGTGAAACTGGGTACTTTCTTATCTGTGTATGTACTCTTTGTCCTTATCCTCTGTACATCTCTACATTTTTATTTTCTGCTTTCTTTTTATACCAGTAATTTTATCCAATATATTTTCCTGTGTTTCTGCCTACTCTTTGCAACAATTGTTTTTAATATTTGCATATTCTTTTATTGAAGGGGATGTGCCTAAATTATTTACTTGTGCACTAATTTTTGAGTAATTAGGCTTTTTGTAATTTTCTCTGCTGAAATAAAACCAAACTATAACACACACTGTGTGTGTGTGTGTGTGTGTGTGTGTGTGTGTGTGTGTGTGTTAAGAAATCACCACATTAGGTTCCTTTGCCACAAGGAAGAAAGCCTTAATGATGTTATAAAGTCAGAGCTCCACTTGTTTGCTCTATAATTTTCTTCCTTTATTTCCTCCGTCCATTCTCTCTCTCTCTCTCGCTCTCTGCTTTTGATTCTCCTTTCTCTCCCTCCTTCCCTTGTTTCCTTCTTCCCAATAATCATTTATTGAATACCTTCTATGTTCCAGGCCCTGTGCTGGTGCATATGGTATAATTGTGAACAAAAGACAGAATTTTTGCCTCAGAGGAAGTTGTGATCAGGCAAGGAACAGAAAGAAAATGGGTAAGTTCTAACAACATATAATAAGTATTTTGACAGTGGAAGTATATTTGAAGAATTCAGATAACATTGGCCCATATAAATTTTACACATCTCTTACAAAGAAGTAAGAGACAGGAGGAAGGAAGAGGCACTCTGGCCAGGCTCTTTGTACATGATGTGGTACAGAAACACGCAGGCAGTTTGATACCTGACAGGCCAGGCTTAAAGAGCAGGATCTGCTACCTACTAGCTATGGAAGCATGGGCAAGTTAACTCTTCTTGGTGTGACTTACCTCTAAATAAGAGTCATAATGCATTATATGGGTACTGTGAGAATTACAGATAATGTATTTAAGTGCAAGCACATAGTAGGTACTTAGACAAATACGTAATATTATTACCAGCTGTTTGATTCTGGGCAAAACAACCGCTCTGGACTTCAGTTTATTTACCTATAATATGATTTTTTGTATGACGCTTTTCTAAAGTTCTGCAAGGGCAATGATATTGTACAAATGCCTACTGTTGGTCTCAGTGACACACTGAGAAGATATTTTAGAACCTCTTTTGAGCCTAGTTATCCTTCCTTATCCCTGATCTGGCCTTGCACTTAGGCTGCTTTGAAATATAGTGGGGTTCTTCCTTATCTGGAAACCTGGAATTCATCTGGGAACTACCCAATGGCCAGCTGTCCCTCAACAGCTGCCTAGAAACCTTGGCACCAGCCAGGGAGAGCTAAAAGTTAACACATCAGATAAATAAAAACTTCAGACATAAAACATTTCTGTGAATAGAAGAAAGAGTCCTCTCCTATAACAATAAAAAAATATCTTAGATTTTTAAAAATTTTCTGAATTCTAGAAATAACTTTTTTAACATTTCATTAAATCATGAGGAGTCTGGGTGGCTCACTCAGTTCAGTGTCTGACTCTTGATTTCAGCTCAGGTCATGATCTCACACTTTCATAAGGTGGAGTCCCCCCATTGGGGTCTATAGTGATAGCGTGGGGCCTCCTTGGGATTCTCTCTCTCCTCTCTCTCTGCCCTCCCCCATTGCTTGTGAGTGCATGCATGCATGCTCTTGCTCTCTCTGAAAATAAATAAATATTTTTTAAAAATTTCATAAAAGAGAACTTCCATACCCTACTAAATATAAGGATCATCCCCTGTGAGAATTTCTGGCAGCCAAGAAAGCAGAGAGACCAATAAGAACAGTTCCAACTTACATCAAAACAACCTTTGGCATGGAGACCTCGCTTCCTGGCTGCTGAACATTGGGGTGAAATTTTCCATTATTTCTTTCTTGTAAGCACATTTTTCTGTTTCCTAAATCTCATATTTTATGTTTTACAAATTCCAGGTGCTTTGCCTGTATTATGGAGCATATAGACACTGGAAGAACTTTATGAATCCCCAGGTCCTTCCCCTTTACTTTAAAGATAAGAAAGCTGATGTCCAGGTTTAATAGTAAATTAATAATAATAATAATAATAATAATAATACTTAGTGAATGTGGCTGGAGAAGAGGAGGAAAGAAATGAAAATGATTGTTCTTCTCCACTCAGGATCTAACCATGTTTAGGAAACCTTAGTCCTATTTGTGAGCTATTAGATTTGTGCAGTTGTTAGGAGCAAAGGAGATCACTTTTTAGCATTTGGGTCAATCTCCAGTGTCAGACCAACATCACATATTGCTAATTGCTCTTTAATCCTTAGAGGGACTCAAGGTCTTTAACATTGCCTGCTAGCCAGCTATACTGACAGCTTTTTAAAAGGTGAGTTTACAAACCTCTTTAAAAACTTGCCCTAGATAACTTTGTAAAAACAAGTCAAACCAACATCCTATGTCCCCTGATATGATGTGCTCACTTGGACATAACTCTATTTATGGAGAATTCCTGCCCAAAATGCATAACCTGAATCTAATCATGAAGACACATAAGACAAACCCAAATCAAAGCACAATATACAAAACAACTGACCTATAGTCTTCAAAAATGCCAATGTCAAAAAAACAAAGTATTAAAAGGCTGAGGAAATGTTTCAAGTTAAAGGAGACTAAAGAGACATGAAAACTAAATGTACTACATGATTTATGGTTAGATCTTAAGCTTGAAAAAATGCTAAAAAGAACATTATTGGGATAATTAATAAAATTTGAATATGGGCTACATTTATATAATAGTATTGTATCAATGTTAAGTATCTTGAATTTAATCATCATACTATAATTATGTAAAAGATTATTCTTCTTTTCAGGTAATATATACTGAAGTATTTAGGGACAAGGCACTGTCTGTAATTTAGGGACAACTTTCTCTCAAATGGTTAAAAAAAAAACAATCTTATGTGTGCATATGTGTTTGAGTGTGTCTGTGTGTGTATGTGTGCATACATGTATATATATAGAGAGAGAGGGAGGGAGAATAATAAAATAGGGCAAAATGTTAATAATTGGTTAAGATACACAAAGGGCATACAAGAGTTCTTTATATTACTCTTGTACCATTTCTTTAAATTTGAAATTAAAATGAAAAGTTTCCTATATATTAGCAATAAACAAGTGAAATTTGAAATTTAAAACACATTATAATTTAGATTTGCACCCCAAAATATAAAATACTTAGATATAAATCTTTAAAAATACAAGATTTATATGGGGAAATTACAAAACTGTTATGAAAGAAAACAAATAACTAAATAAAAGGGGAAATATTGCATGTTCACAGATAGAAACATTCAATACTGTCAAGATGTCAGTTCCTCCTAACTCAATCTACAGATTCAATGCAATCCCAATCAAAACCTGAGAAAGTTATTTTACGGATATCGACAAACCGATTCTAAAATTTATATGGAGAGGCAAAAGACCCAGAATAGCCAACACAATATTGAAGGAGAAGAACAAATACGGAAGACTGATGCTACTTGACTTCAAGACCCACTATAAAGCTATAGTAATCCAGTGTGGTACTGGTGAAAGAATAGGCAAATAAATCAGTGGAACACAACAAAGAGCCCAGAAACAGACCTCTATTAATATGGTCAACTGATCTTTGACAAAAAAGCAAAGGCAATACATTGGAGCAGAGATAATCTTTTCAACAACTAGTGCAGAACAACTGAACGTCTACATGAAAAAGAATCTCAACGTAGATTTTACACCCCTTCATAAATACTAACTCAAAATGGTTCATATACCCAAATGTAAATTATAAAACTATAAGGTTCCTAGAAATCAACATAGGACAAAATCTAGATGACCTTGGGTGTGTACATTACTTTTTAGATACAATATTAAGGCAAGGTCCTTGAAAGACAGAATTGAAAATCTGGACTTTATTAAAATTAAAAACTTTTCTTCTGTAAGAGACACTGTCAAGAGAGTGAAAAGACAAACCACAGAATGAGAGAAAATGTTTGCAAAAGATATATCTGAGAAAAGACTGTTATCTAAAATACACAAAGAACTCTTAAACTTTAACAGTAAAAAAACAAAAACAAAACAAACAAAAATAAACCCTAACCATCCCATTAAAAAGTGGACAAAAGACCTTAACAGACACCTTGCCAAAGAAGATAAAAAGATGACAAATAAGCATATGAAAAGATGAACAACATCATGTGTCATAAAGAAATTGTGTACATCAATTAGAATGGCCAAAATCCAAAACCCTTAAAACACCAAATGCTGGTAGAGATGTAGAGCAACAAGATCTCTTATTAATTTCTGGTGGGAATGCAAAATAGTACATCTACTTTGGAATACAGTCTGGAAGTTTCTTGTAAAACTAAACATACTCTTACAATATGATTCAGCTATTGTGCTTCTTGGTATTTTCCCAAAGGAGCTGAAAAATTATGTGCACACAAAAACCTGCACGTAGATGTTTATAGCAGTTTTATTCAAAATGGCCCAAATTTGAAAGCAATAAAGGTATCTCTCAGTAAGTGAATGGATAAATAAACTGTGGTAAATCCAGACAATGGGACATTATTCAACACCAAAAAGACATGAGCTATCAAGACATAAAAACACATGGAGGAAACTTAAATGCATATTACTAAATGAAAGAAGCCAGTCTGAAAAGGCTACATACCGAATTATTCAACTATATGACATTCTAGAAAAGGCAAAACTGTGGAGACAGAAAAAAGACCTGTGGTTACCAGGGTTTGGTGGTTGGGTAGGGGGAGAGATGAATAGATGGAGCACAGAGGATTTTTAGGGCAGTGAAAATACTCTGTATGATACTATAATGATGGATACGTATGATTATACATTTGTCCAAGCCCATAAAATGTACAACACCAAGAGTGAAATCTAATAGAAACTATGGACCTTGGGTGATTATGATGTGTCAGTGAAGGTTCAACCTTTATAACACACGTACCGCTCTGGTGCAGGATGTCAATAGTCGGAGAGACTGTGCATACCTGGGGGCAGGTTCATATAGGAAATCTGTGTACCTTCTGCTCAGTTTTGCTGTGAACCTAAAACTGCCCTAAAAAATAAAGTATATTAAAAAAATTTAACTTAAACCTTTCAGTATCTTTCTAGGGTGGGTTGGGTCAGGAGATGAAAAGACACACATACGTACATGTGGAGATCACCAACTTGTGTCGTGATACATCAGCAAGAGCAGGAATTGGAAGGAGGGGGTGGAGGTGATCCAAGAGTGAGGTTGTTCCTCATGCTTTTGGACAAATGACTGGGTAGTGGCTGATTTGCAAACAGACCCTCTCCTCTAATTTTATTTCACTAATATTTCAAATTACCTGCTGGCGTATCTACAGACCAAATGGACAAAATGGCCTCTTTGTTGAATTCCCCATCCTTTCAAAAGGGTCATATGTAATTGACACTCTCAGTACTGTGTGTCATGTGCCAGGCACATACCAACTCATAAAAATGTCCTAGGGCATTAATTATCACAGCTAAGGAGAGCAAAGACAGCAGCTCCTGCTAATTGTCAAAATCCCCTCTGTGCACGCTGCCGCACACCCAGTCGGGGCTTAAGAAACTTGAATTGGCAATGAAAGTTGCTATTCTTCTTCCTTGCAGGCCACAGCAGTGATTAAGTCTGGAGGGTGGGGGGAGGTTCGCCTCAAAAATCCCCCTCTGCCTGCTCAGGCTCAAACACTCTAGCAGCACTTGGATCCCAAGCAAGTGGCGGCTGCCCCGCAATAGTGATCAGCAATTCAGTTTGATTTAGGAAGTGCTAATCAATAGCAAGTTCAACTTTGGGAACTGCACTGGCTTAATCATTTTGCATCTGGCACCCAGGACTGACACACCCCAGCTGGAAGGAAGGGAGACCCACAGGGATGGAGAGAAGGACAAGTGTGTGTGTGTGTGTGTGTGTGTGTGTGTGGTAGGGGGCGGAATGAGACAAACGAGTTCATGAAAAACCCAGTAAACCTCTTTCCTGAGTTAAAAATCGTTTCAACTTTCAAAGGCGAAATCTCACCCCCAAGTGAAAGACATGACATAAATGCAAAGGCAAGTGAAGATAAACAAAAGGCCCCGCTCAGATGTTCCCGAGGTTATCCGTCATTGTCAAGGAATTCTTTACACATCATAACGATTCCAAGCACCCTGCCAGGTTGTCTCAAATTCTATTTCTATATCTTACAGGGTTTTTTTTCTTTTCTCCAGTAAACAGCAGTTTACAACACACGGTTTGACTGTAATTTTCATCAAACTGCAAGTTGTGCAGGTTTGTGAGAGATGCATTATTACTTAAATCCAGCTGTAATGCTCTTTTACCTTCAAGGACCATTCATTTTATACATTCTGTCAGCTGAGGGTGGCAGGATAACAATTAGCCTGCAAGTCTATCCATTTAAACTAATAATAAAATGCAGGAGGAGTGCATGCGGGGTGTGTTCAAACTCCCCTCTCATGGATTCAAGCTGTGTCCATCCATTCCCCTCTCTCCACTACCTCCCAACCCAACCAGGGCCTCATTCCCAGACACAGGGTCTCAGGAGGCTGGACTATGGGGTCTGGTGATGGAAGAGAAGAGGCACGATGCAGAGATGCAGACCCAGCCCCCTGGGCAGCAGCCGTGAGCCAGCCCTATGGAGGCAAACCTGCAGTTGAAAACGAGGCTGATAGTCCAACCAGCTTTCCATCTGAAGAAGCTGAGCACTGGCTGAGATGCGGGCCCAGGGTGAGGTAAATGGATGGAAAATCGAGAGCAAGAGGGTTCTGAACAAAAGGCCAGAGGTAGAACCTGGTCTGATTTCCCGAGCCTCTGGGCCTCCCAGTGCCACAGGCTCATTTCACAGATGCTTCTGACTACCAAGGAGAGGAGGAAGGCAGACAGGGAGGGAGGGAGAGATTGTAAGGGCCCGGGGCAGCCAGGATTCTGATGAAGGGAAAACACTCAACTAAGTTTTTTTGGCTCCTTCAATGATAATATTTGTGAGGTTGGCTAATTTCTCTTTGTGAAAATGAAAATGGACACACTTATAAATAGTATTGACTCTTGTGGGAATTTTCTTGGGTATTGGTTAAAATTGGTTGTTTTCTTTCTTTTTTTGTTTTTGCTCAAAATTGATGACTTTTATGAATGAAAAGGAGACATAAGCAAGTAGAAACAACACAGATATCACTGCTCACCCATCAGGTTGGCGATGGAACTCTCACTCCATGCCGGGGGGGAGAGAAATTAGTTCCCCAGTCGGACAGCAACTCAGCAGTTCCTGTTACCAATAGTGGATCAACTTTCACTCATTCACTGAGAAGTCTAGTCCCATGGGGTGATAAACATGGCAAGATTTTATTCTCTCTGATAAATGCCCCACTGTACCAGGTTGAGCCTCCTTTCCAGCTGAGGAACAGGCTCCCTTAATATCCTTGGCCAGCTTCTCCAGCTTTAGCCACTTTTACTTATTAGAATAGTCTCATTGGTAGGGGCACCTGCGTGGCTCAGTCAGTTGAGCATCCCACTAAGGCTCAGGCCATGACCTCACAGTTTGTGAGTTGGAGCCCTGCATCAGGTTCTGCGTTAACAGTGCAGAGCCTGCTTCAGATCCTCTCTCTCTCTCTCTCTCTCTCTCTCTCAAAAATAAATAAACATTTAAAAAAATAGTCTCATTAATGTGCTTAAAACGGTCCTGCTTGTTTAAAGCTTCAATCTCTTAAGCTGATGCAAAGCACTTTTCTTTCTCTCTCTCAAGCAGAAGTTGTTGTGAGGGAAGCAGGTATCACAGCAACACTCAAGTGCCATCTTCCCCTCTCTCTTCCCCCTCTTGAGTCGGGTAGGGAAGAAGAAAAAGAAAATGACAGAGCTCCTTCTCGAATGATTGAATGAGGGAGCAGTTTTCACTCTGTCAACTTCTCTCTGGCCCACAGCAAGGGGTTGATCTCCCCTCCACATCGCAGGGTCCAAATGCTGGGTTGTCATAGGACACATATGTGAATTCTTTGAAGGGTTCCATGAAGAGCTGTCCCTTGAGTAGTTGCCTGACATGGGATTTATGTGTCTGAACTTCTACCCTGCCTCAGTGTCTTCGTACAGCATGACCTTCCCCCAGAGAATGGCACTGCTGTGGGAGTACCACCAAGATGGTTCAAGCACAGCCACCTTCGGTAGTGTCCCCTCAATTCACATAGACCAACAGTGGTATATTTGTCATGCCAAATGATGGGAATGCCCACTGCTTCTTTCTCAGTCCTGCCTTCCCTCTTCTGCATCTCTTTCTACACCCTGGAAACATTGGGCCCCATACAAGTCCAGGTCCTCACCCAATTTCTGCATGACAGGACCACCAAAATCTGACTTAGTTTATGTATGGAACAGAAGGGGGATGGTTATGATCGATGTCCAGAAAACCTTTATCATTGATTATCTTTGGTCTTCCTTCCTTGGCTTGCATAGTAGATTTTGTGGAAGTGTGAAGAGAGAATAGCCTTTCTGTGTGAACTTGGTATTCTCCAGAAGACCCCCCTCCTCTCTGCTGGTTGTCCCCTTAGGTTGACCCTTGTGGGGGTGGTTAGAGAAAAGACCTATTCTCAGCATAGGTCTCCCAATATGCCTTCCTGGGAGGTAGCTGGTCACAACTGCTATGACATTATGTTGGTTATGTGGAATGTGGGGTACTTAACATCTTTTGTCCTCAGCTTTAGGCCTTTGCTACAATTCTGATACAATATAAAAATAAAATAGAACATATATGTAGCAGACCACCCATCAATTCTACTCCTAAGTGTATATACTAGAGAAATTCTCACAGACGTGCATGAAGAGATGGCTACAAGAATATTTCTAGCAGTATTGTTTGTAATAGTGCAATATTAGAACCAACTTAAATGTCATAATAATGAACAGGAAATAGAGTGGAAGCTGGTTTGATTCTCAGCCAGGGGTGCACCGGTATGCACAGGTACCCAGAGCTGCTTTGTTTATGATGAACACCTGTGTGTGTTGGTTGATGGTGGAACCATGCCTGTTGTTAAATATTTTGACTATCACTCTGATCATCTGACTACAATTATAGTAATGAAAATGAATGAACTATGCAAATACCAATCAGCATGGATGGATCTCAAACGTGAGCTCATAGGAAGAAGTGCAGAAAGAACAATGATACTATATATACTAATATATACTAATACACTAATATATATATTAGTTCCATTTGCTATCCACATTTCATTCTTCATACATATATGAAGATACATATATACATATATTATACATGTATATATGTGTATATATATATATATATATAATATATATATATATGAAGATATTCAAATGTCCAATAAGCACATGAAAAGGTGCTCAACATCATTAGTCCATAGGGAAATGCAAATTGAGACCACAATGAGATACTTCATTTTGTACCTACTAGAATGGCTAGTGACCAACAAAAGAGGGAAAGAGGGAAATAACAAGTGTTGGTGAAAATGTGAAGAAACTGGGACTCTCCTACATTGTTGTTGGGAATGTAAAATGGTGCATCCACTGTGGAGAACAGTTTGGCAGTTCCCTAAAAAGCTAAGTATGAAATTGCCATACAATCCAGCAATTCCACTCTTAGTTATGTACCCAAAGGAATTGAAAACAGGGACTTGAACACATACTTGTATGCCAATGTCTGTTGCAGTGTTATTCACAATAGCAAGAGATGGAAACACCCCAAGTGTCCATCGACAGATGAATGGATAAAATGGATAAAATATATATAAATTTATATATATATTTATATATATATAATGGATTATATATATATATATATATATATATATATATATATACATATGATGGGGATTTTATCTAGCCATAAAAAGGAATGAAGTTCTGATAGATGCTACAACATGGGCGAAACTTGAAAACATTTTGCTATGAAATAAGCCAGACACAAAAGAATAGATAGGATATTATTCCACATATATGAACTATCCAGAATAGGCAAATTCATAGAGACAGAAAATTGATTAGAGTTTACCAGGAACTGAGGTGTGGAAGAGCGGGATTGATTGTTCATGGTTCCTGAGTTTTTATTTGGGGTGATGAAAAGGCTTTGGACATAGAGTGGTGATGGTTACAAAATATCATGACTGTAATGAATGCCATTGAACTGTAGGCTTAAAAGTGGTTAAAATGCCAGTTTTGTTATAAATTTTAGCATGATTTTTAAAAATGAATAACATAATATTCATGAATTGTATACTTTGAATGGGTGAATTATATGATATGTGAATTATAACAATAAAACTTTTTTAAAAAGATCTGAAGTAAATATGGCAAAATTTTATTAGTCCTTGGAAATTAGTAAAAGGAGCTTTTTAGTGTTGTCTGTACTTGTCCAAATATTTGAAAACGTTTTTCTGAATTAAAAAACAGAAGACAAAAAGCAAGTGAGTGAAGAATGATATCTGAAAGAGAATGTGGATAAACATTTAAGAAAAGGGAAATAAAACAGGCAGATTTTCTTTCTCATTGCACTTGGAAACACACACATGCATCGTTAAGCAAACCATCTGTTTGCCCGATGTTTATCTCATAATGGTGAAAGAAGAAAATATTCGCCAGGAAAGGATTTATTTTTTCTTCTATTTCTCCCTTGAACTATAAAGGTACTAATTAGGTTAGGGTTTGTTTTTCTGGAGCTCCTTATCTGACCGGGTTTACTATGAAGGGAATGAGGATCATTCTCTGGTGGGCAAAGGGAAAGCAGATCAGAAGCACTGGAGGGTGTTCGATCCTTCGCATGTTCTCTTACCTCACCTCAGGATTCCGAGGTACTCTGTGAATGGTCTTCCTGGGAACTCTGACATCACCATTCCCACCTCTGCTCCACTAAGTACCCCTTATCTAGAGCAGCGCTTCACTGAGATACAGCTTAGAATGTCAAATGCTAGCGCACAGGCTACTGGAAAAAAGGAGAAATCTGCCTATCCTCCTGCTTGGATAGGTGGGGTCAGTAGGCAGAAAATAGTGCTACAGGAGAAGCTATCTGAAAAGAGATACTGTCTAGTAGAGAGTCCATGGAACACACAAGAATGAGTGAGGTTTGGGGAATAAAAGATTAAAAATCCTCTACATTCAGGGTTCTTGTAGGATCTTCAAGAAACTCCTTTTGTGGAACCCAAGATCCTCTGAGCAAGTGCCTCTCGGTTCCAAGACGATGACAACAATGACGACAGGACTATTTCTTCTCCTTCCCCCCTCCTCTTTCTTCCTCTTCCCCTCCTTTTCCCCCTCCTCCTCCTTCCTCTTCCTCTTCCCCTTCTCCTTCTCCTCTCCTTCCTCCTCCCACTTTTTCTCCTTCCTCTTCCCATTTCCTTCTCCTCCTCCTCCTCCTCCTTCCTCTTCTTCCCCTTCTCCTTTTCCTCACCCCTCCCTCCTCCTTCTTCTCCTTCCTCTTCCCCTTCTCCTTCTTCTCCTTCTTCCTCACTTGCCTGTCTCCTGAAGTGATGGAAGCTTCTGGACCTGAAATATATAGCTTATTGATACCACCTGCTTGTAATACACCAGTTTGAAGCTAGTTGCCAATGCTGTGTTTGAAAAGTTAGTTTGATTGGTGCTTGCTATATACTGTTAAAGGATTGGGATTTATTTTGGCGTAAGAATTCTGGCTCCAGCTGAGCCTCACTGATTGTCAAGGAAGAACCTGGTTTTCTTGAAGGTTGTGAACCTACCAGAAGGGCTTCACCCCACCCACCCTCTGCCACCATCAACAGACCTTGTCTGCTGCCGGAGTGAAGAGAAATCAGACTTGCAGGAGTCCTTCTGTGCTGGCTACTCATCTGCTGTCTCCACTGACACTGAAACTGGCTGGTGTTCCCTTGTGTCCCACAGGTCAGTATTCCTTTTACTATGGCCCACTCATTTAGAAGAAAAACAGCTGCCTATAGCAGCAACTCCTGGAACTAGAAAGTCAGTCCTTATTTGTCAAGATGAACTCTTCTAAATTTCCTCAAATTTAGAAAAGTTAATGATAGCTCCAGAGGCCTGCATGAAGTTTATTATTTTATGTGTAGCTGCTTCCAAGGAAATTAACATCATGGATAAGTTACAAAAGCCTTAACTGAATATTAAATTATTAGATATGTCTTAGGAAACAAGAGTTAAATCTTTTACTAAAGGCAGTATACACTGAAAACAAAATACCTGACATCTGAAAGTAAGAGTAATTTTCCCTGGATCTGCTCTTTGTCCCAGGTACGCAATGGGTATAGGGCTTAGTGACAGTAACAAACATCTTTATAGGCCTAATCAGAGAGAGAGAATTCAATTAGCCTAGCCAGCATATTTCAAATATTTAACTGATTCATGCATAATTTCACATCACTTTGCTGACATCAGGGACACTCAATGATATGCCAGGAATTGCCTGCAGTTTATAGGTCTTTGTTATTTTAAGTACTGAGAGCTGCTCTGTGAGCTATGGGATGTCCTGCCTCTCTCCCCACCCCACCCCCCACCACCTGTGGACATGAGGTTGTAACATTTATTCCCACAGAATGTAGATTAAAGGGAGAGAACTCAAGTTCACAAAGTCATGTGTACAATGATCTGGCAAGTGTTAGGTAAAGCATACTGGCGTTGGGCCTGGGTATGAATGCTGCACCCATTGGTTATTAACTAGATGACTGTAGATAAGTTTCTTGTATGAAATAGAATTAATATCGTATCATTTCCTAGGGTTTCTGTAACAAAATACTACAACTGGGTGACTTAAAACAGCAGAAACGTATTCTCTCACAGCTCAAGACACCAGAAGTCCAAATTAAAGGTATCAGCAGGTTGGTTCCTGAGTAAGCCTTCGTTCATCTCAACCACATCTGCAAAGATCCTATTTCCACAAAGGGTCGTATTCACAGATACTGTGGGGTTAGGACTTCAACATACCTTTTTGGAGGACACAGTTCAACTCACTACACCATGCCATGGACTTCTACTTAGTATTTCATTTGACAATTCAGGGAAGCATTCTATACAGTGCCTGGCTCATAGTACATAGTGAATAAATGCTACTTCCCTTCCCCCGACGATATGGCATTTAAAAAAAAAGTCTTCTTTTACCTGTTCGGTAATCAGCAAAACTATTAGATTGTGTTTCCAAATCACAGGCATAAAACTATGATTTGACTGGAAATCTGTGAATTTCCAAAGTATTTTTTTCTGAGACTCAGCTATTCCTGGTAGTGGAAGTGAAATTGCCCTCAACTTGAAAAAACAATGTGCTACAAATGTTTATCACTGCAACCATCTCTGTCACAGGAACAAATGTGGCCTTTCGTGTCTGTCTACTTATTGGTAAATATTGAATGGCAGTTAGTCAATGACAGCAGTGGTGCTTTCATAATAGTCACAAGAACCTACCGAAGAGAAGCCATAGAAAAAGCACATTTTTACATGACCATAAAGGGTTAAGAAACATAGCGGAGATATAAAAATTGAATAATCACACTTGATATAAGCACCTTTTCTTAAAATTTCAATTGGATTAATTCAAAACCTTAGCCGGAATAAGAACAGAGCGATATGCCAGATTCTTTGGCTAAATCCTTCATTGTCAAAGTCTTGAATTATTGCAAAGACCTCAAGATTTCAGAATAATGATGATGTAGAGCAGCAACTTTCTATCACTGCACAAAATGTGCAGAGCTATAAATCTTATTATAATATAACATAGAGTTCTAGAAATGCTTAAAATTCCAGTTGGTAAAACATAGTGTCCACAATTTGCTGGTAGAAAAACTGAGGTGAATGACCTCACTATAATCACAGCAGAGGGAAGGGTGGATTTGCTTAGCTAATTACACTACAACAAGTGATCTGGTCTACAACCTCCTCTGTAATATTTATTTTTAATGAAATATACAAAAGTTTGCAAACATCTTGTCTGCCTTATAAGTATTTCCCTCAGGACTATTTAAAGATCAAAAAGGAAATTTCAAATGTGCAATCTGCTGAAAAAAAAAAAAAAGTAAGCAAGTAGACAGCAAAACAAGCTCTCTATCTTCCAGTAGGCAAACCCCCAGCTAATATATTCTGTTCCACATCCTCCACCCACTCCTTCTTTCATTAGTCCAGTTATCCAAGGGATATCTTGAAATTATGGGTCTGGGAGAGCTCACCTGTCCCTTTCTTCTTTTGATACTTTATTTCCAGGCTCATGAGCTCCCTCCCCTTAGCACAACCACTTATAAAGTTTCCAAACTACCCCATCCCTTTGCATTCTGATCTTCACCCCTGTTCCTCAGCTGTCCAGCACCCGGTGGACACACAATCGATACTGCTTATCAATGCTGATGATTCCTGGCTCTCTCAGTTTGTCCCTTTCTCTTGCTGGGAATACCACTTCGGGATACAGCTCATCCAGGGGAAATGTATTCAGCCTCTCACCTTTCCCTATTCTTATTTAGGCCAGCTAAAATCAATTTAAGACGATGGTGAGTTTGCCAAGAATCCCAAGACAGCAGCACCCTGAAAGCCGACCTGTTGAAGAATCTTTGATCGTGAAATACAGCCAATGCAAGTCTTGTCATGTCACTGTTTATCCCCATGCTCCCATCCCTATCTTTAAGGATGAATCCAATGGCAACAAGAAAGTTTTGTGAGAAAAAAAAAAGCCCATGTGGGCCTTTTCAAAGCACAAGTCTGGTGATTCTTTCTTGTACACATTTTTTTTTCCGAGATTTCAGTTCATAAGGACAACATCAACGACAACAGAACAAAAGGAGAATGGAATAAACTGACCAAACCCACCGCCACAAAAAAACCAGGCTCACAGAGGCATCACCTGAACTTGTGTGTGTGGGAGAGAGTGTCTTCCAGACCTGAGTAGAAATCCCAACCACCAGTGCAGCCTCATCTAGAACCAGGTGTTTGTAACTGGTTGAAGAGGGCTGGGTCTGATCAGCTGTCTAGGAGCTGCGGTTGGAAACTGGTCTTCCTCGAATGTGCGGCCTTGGAATACTTCAAGTAGATACAGCCTTTCAGGCACTGTAACCTCAAACCTGAGCTGGGAATGAGGTCATGACAAAACTCAGCCTCAAGGTGCAGGAAAATTAGTGAGGATTAAGAACAGTTTCAGATGATGGTGAAGTCAAACTCCCGGCCAGAGAGAGTTAGGGTGGAGTCAGTTTAAAGACAACATGGAGGTCCGGGAGTTTGCCCTGGCAGAGGGCTTGGGGCCGGTGTGGATGGAGGAGCACTTCATCACCCTCCTGGTGGAATGTCGCAGGCCATCCCAAGCCCTCTCGATGGGGTTGAAACGGAATGAGGAAGTATCTGAATGTGGAATAGACCGGGGTATGAGAAGAATGCTGTGACAGGAGTGTCTAGGCCTCCATCTGCTCACCTATATGGTAAGGAAAGCATGCTTAGCATGTAAGATTCTGTTCTATGGATGCCTGGGTGGTTCAGTCTATTAAGCGACCAACTCTTGATTTCAGCTCAGGTCATAATTTTACGGTTCCTGGGATGGAGCCCTGAATCAGGCTCTGTGCTGACAGTGCAGAGCCTGCTTAGGGTTCTCTCTCTCCCTCTCTCTCTCTGTGCCCTCCACCATGTGGTCACTCACTTGCAGGCTCTCTCTCTCTCTCTCAAAATTTAAAAAAAAAATCTGCCTTTTTAAAATATGAAATTTATTATCAAATTGGTTTCCATACAACACCCAGTGCTTGTCCCAACAGGTGCCCTCCTCAATGACCATCACCCACCCTCCCTCCCTCCCACCCCCCATCAACCCTCATACTGTTCCCAGTTTTTAAGAGTCTCTTATGGTTTGGCTCCCTCCCTAACTTTTTTTTTTTCCTTCCCCTCCCCCATGGTCTTCTGTTAAGTTTCTCAGGATCCACATAAGAGTGAAAACATATGGTATCTGTCTTTCTCTGTGACTTATTTCACTTAGCATAACACTCTCCAGTTCCATCCACGTTGCTACAAAAGGCCATATTTCATTCTTTCTCATTGCCACATAGTATTCCATTGTGTATATAAACCACAATTTCTTTATCCATCTGTCAGTTGATGGAAATTTAGGCTTTTTCCATCATTTGGCTATTGTTGAGAGTGCTGCTACAAACATTGGGGTACAAGTGCCCCTATGCATCAGCATGCCTGTATCCCTTGGGCAAATTCCTAGCAGTGCTATTGCTGGGTCACAGGATAGATCTATTTTTAATTTTTTGAGGAAGCTCCACACTGTTTTCCAGAGCGGCTGCACCAGTTTGCATTCCCAAAAGATTCTGTTTCCCAATGGGAATGGAGGCAGAGAAAAGCAAGCATTAGGAAACCAAAGATTTCCCTTAGTTCATTCCTTTCCAAGAGGCCAGTGGATAGGACTGTGCTCATGCATATTTCACGCCCAAATGCTTGACAAATGAAGATGTCACTCACCCACCATTGGTAGATCATGTGTGTTGAGTTTTTGCTACAGATGGGGCAAGGGACCCTGATTACCCATGTAGACTCTCAATCCGAGTTCTTGATTTGGGGCCTTCATTAAAAAAAATGTCTGGTTGGCATAACGCTTGTGAAATAGACCAAAACAAATTGTTTAAATATTTACATTGAAACTCTTCCTTTGAACTAATTATCATATTCCAACTAAGCAAACTTATTGACCATGTAGTTGTACAAATGTATACATGTTTATAATGTTTTTAAATACTAAACAGCTAATATCTTGAATTAATATAGTATACTAATGTTTAGCCCTCCTTTACCAAGGTTAATTGTTCATTATTCCAAGGCAATTATTTATGTGCTTGAAAGTGGGTTTGCTGAGCCTGGGTCCTCAGTGCTATGTGTTAAGATTTGTAAGAGGCAAATACACTTGCATAAAGGCAAATTAATTATTTAGGGAGGAAAGGCTTAATCAAGGCAGTGGGCCGCTACAATAATTAGACTTCAGAAAAGGAAGCAAACAGCAGCACAGTCCATGATTATTTATTATTCTGCCTCCTCCTCAAATATCAGAATTAGATCTCTAGCTGTGAAAATATTCAGAGAAATGCATATACTCCCACCTGTACCATCTTTTTCCATTATTGTAGCTGAACGACTGTAAGAAACAGATCACTTACAGCGTTTTAGAGCAAATAATCCACTTGGTCATTCCTCAAGGCTCCAAAAAATAGACCTTTGAACAATGACAGCTGGAAAATCCTGAGGCATCAGATGTAGCTAATAGAGGATTCAACTCCTGTTTTCAGGAGTCTTTGAAAACCAAAAGGCATAGTCCGCAGCACAACATGTGACAAGGCATTTATTTTCATCTATTTGCTGTAAGCTGTTGAAAACTAGAAATATCAAATTAGATCAAATGTTTTAAAATAGGTTAAAGTCGATTCTTTCTTGCATTTTGGGTTCTACCCAAACAGTCCTCAGATCGGAGTGTCTGCAGCATGAATATATATTTCATTATAAGAGGGAAAGAAAAGCTGTTACTGGTGATAATTACTGTCACCAAACTAGAAGGCTAATTGTCAGAGGAGTTCTCTCTATGCGGGGACATGTGTTTCACTCTGACGAAGGGTGAGGTGGGTGGACCAGCCATCTTTGGGCAGAACCGTTTTCTCCTTTCGGTTCTTTCAGGATGTTTAAAAGCATTTCATCTATAGGCACAGATTCATCAGGTGAAAATCCAGTGAGAATTTTGCCAAACAAAGGCTTTATTAGGTATTTTTGTTTTGTTTTGTCCCTGCCAACCCTCTTTGAGGAATGGGAAATGTGGAAACCCACAGGGCACAGAGCCCTTGTGACTTTGGCCGAAGTGTATTTATTCTATTTACTTTTATTACTCCAATCCAAGGATAAGCAGCACCTTTCTCAAAGAAACTCCAGGCCCTTGACTGCCTTTCTCTCATCATTAATCCTCACAACTTCCCAGAGAAGCAGAGAAGAGACAGCTCTCGGCACCGCCCTTTTATAGCTGGAGAAGCTGAGGTTTGGGAAGGTTAAGTGACTTGCCCAAGGTTATTTAGCAAATTAGGAGAGGCCACCTGGGAACAGAGCTCTGGGTTCATAGGTTCTGGGGCTGTGGCCAGGAAACACCAACCACAAAGAGGCTCTTTTGTGCTTGATTTTGTTGACATCCCTATTTGTATAGAGACGAAGTAAATGTTTCAGTTCTTCTACCTGTCTTCCCCCTTTTATGCCACACCACCAACACACACCCCTCCTCCCTATTCAATGGCTGTCGGGGTGGGGGTGGGGGGAGTTTCCCTCTGGATTAGAACCTGCAAATAAATTCACTGATTTGCTGCAATGGGCTCAATGTAGTCTATTGTTTTAGGTCCTATTGCTTGGAGGTGTCACTCCTACTTCCTGTCCTCACTCTGAGAGCTGGGCTCATATACCTCATTATGGCCATATTAAAGAGCTGGTACAAGAACAACTAGTCCATTGATGTGGACTTTCTTTAAAAAAAAAAGTTTAAAGAAAATTTATTGCTATCATCATGAGGGAGAGGAAAGGTGGTGTGTAATTCGTAGAGAAGAATGGATGTCCTACAAATCAAGGTGCTCTTGCGGGATGTATCAGATTAGCATCCAGTCACGGGACCCGAAGAAGTGGTGCCTTAGTGCTCAGGAGCGAGTAGTGTTGAGGTAGGGGGAAGAAAGAAACCACATCTTAAGGAATACATTTTTCTGCCCAGTCACAGGGCTAGGAATAGAAGGATGACACACACCAGAAGTTTAAAAAGGTGAACTCCTACAGAGACACTGCCTGTGGGGAGAAGTGACCTGTCCTGAGGAAGGAGGGAGAGGCATATCAAAGTCTAGGAAGAAAGAAAAGAATACCATCTTCAGGGCAAGCAGTGCCTTCTCATTTGTGTACACGCTGGTTTGTAAGTACAATAGATCCTTTGGTAAAATGCTTGTACCTTCGGGGCTGAGATTTTTTTATTTTTGAATTGCAAGTGCTCCATCTAGTGGTCAGTTTCTAAAACAACAAGCCCATGGTGTTAACTGATGTCATCCTTTGGATGCAAATTACTTAGTTCAAGATTTTTTTTTTTTTTTTAAATGACTAATGCCTGCATCAATCATAGCAAGCTATTGAGAATTTAACTTCCGGCAGGCACAGTTGGCAGTAGCTTCTAAGAACTAAAAGTATCTGTATATTGGCAATTTAAATCACAGCATTTTTCCACTGCTGAGATCAACTTCCCTGATTCATTATTATCTAAAATTTAATTATCTTGACATTGTTTCTGGGGTGAACAAGATAGTCCCTTGGAAAATTTACCAAAATTTATGCTTAAATTCAACATTTATTCTACTATAATAATGAAGGAGTGTAGGGCATTCATTTGGCATTGAGTTACCAAACAAGATGCATGAAGCTCCTCGAGTGAGTGTCCATACCCTTGAAAGGCCTTGCTGCGCCAAGGAAGGGAGGAGTCTGCTGACATCTAAGGACTCACAGAGACCTGGTGTGGCAGCATCATGGACCGCAACAGTCTCAAAGTGGGAGCATATCCCACTGATTGTATCGACAAAGGTTCTTCTCCTTGCTATAAAAATGGCATTAAGTAGCATTAAAATCAGATCCAGAACCACTTTCATGTGTCCTACTAAATCTTTAGCACCTCTGAGACTTGCCATTCATCCTTTATAGTCAGAACAGGTTTCCAGCTTCTTTTCTTTTCCCAGGCAACAATACCTAGTTAGAATTCCATACAATTACATTTCACATTGTCTTTATAACTTTCTATCAATGGCAAGTGATACGCCTTTTTCACTAGGTAATTATATAAAATCTCCCTTTGAAATAAATTTATCTAAATGAAAATGTGACAGAATCTGAAGACAAAGTATTGGGTAAATGATAATACAGAAGGTATAGGGATATAGCAGAGTTCATGAAGCTGGACGTGGGTGCAGGACGATTGGAAACATAGTGTGAGGATAGACTGTGCTCTGGAAACACCTGGGCCTGTACTCTCACCTGGATCTGCCATTTTCCCTCTGTGATTACTTGGACATGCTACTTAATCTCTTTCGACCTCCATTTTCCTCATTTGTTGAGTGAGGCTTTGGTTTTCGGTGAACCCAAAGACACCAATCAAATTAGAGCTTCTTTAGGCAACTTTTAAAGTGGAATTATTTTTTACCTGAATTCATCAGATGGGTGGGAGATAGGGAAGGAAATAGAACATCCTAATAAAACTTCATGAAAGAATGAAGGGGGACACGTGGAAAATCCAAGAGTACAGAGTGGTGGTGAATTATGTCTGGTGTCTGAGTTGTGCTTAACCACAAGCCCCAAATTATAGTCATGTTCTTTAAAATTCTAGCTCATGCATACTAAGGACCCATCAAATCAAAGGGCTATCAAAATATATCATTTCTTATTATAGGGTATCAGGAAAAAAAAAGCAGTATTTTGCCCCTTAAAGCCATGCAAAGGACTGTCCAGTGGGAATATAATGCATGCACCTTTCAACCTACCTTCAGACAGGCTTTTCCTGGTGCAGAGGGACAGCTTGCTAGGGACTGCTGGGTCTAAGGGGGCGTCTAGGTCTGGGTTCATGTGACTTAAGGTTTTAATAACAGTGAAGCACCAAGTATGAGTAGGGAAGTGTCCAGTGAGGGTTGACAAGGCCTCCTGGGACCTGAGATGCGGCTTCATCTTCTCCCTTCACTGAGCTGCCAGCTGAGAGTAACTGAGCACTGGAAGCTGGGCCCTGTGTTCACGGTCTGCGTACGTCTAGTCCTGACACAGGCCCTGCAGTGCAGGTATGTTACTCCATGTTAACAGGTGTGGAAACTAGGGCCCAGAACCAGTAAGCATCCTGCCAGAAGCCACCGGGCTTATGGAAGTGGCAACACCAAGTTTGGGTCTAGGTTTCTGTGATCCTAGGAATGCTGATTCCAACACCAGGTAGAACAGGATGCCTGGACTCCACATTGGGAAGCCATGGCTCCCCATCTTCTCTATGAGGGACAGAGGCAGTGGGCATGCAGAGAGACTGGCCTTCCACCTCTGTTACTATGTTAATCAGTCCTGATTCTGCCTTATGATCTTTTTTATCAGCCCAAGTCTCCAGTATTCATGCTGGTGGTGCCTGGAATTATGAACTCCAGCCTTACATTTTCTTCCTCCGAACCCTCCTCCAGCCATTCACTCCTACAAGGAGCAATCCCTGCCTAGGTTTGGAGAACTGAGCCACTCCCCATCCCATGAGGAGAACAGAGTCCCTCCCTTTTCTTCCCTCTCTCAGGAGTGTACATGATGCTTCCTTATGCAAGGGCAGAAGGGCCTCCTTGGGTCACCTCAGACCTAATCTATGGAACATAAAAAACATAACTATGTTCTTCCAGGTGAGAACAATACCCAATTGCAAGAAAACACAACGAGCTGAATTGTGTCACTCTGAAACATCACCCAACATACTGAGCGGATACCATGCATCAGGCACTGCTCTAGGCAGGGTGGGGCAAGAGAAGATGAATAGGACCCTCCTCCTGCTCTCAAGACCTATTAGGGAAGATGCAAAATGGATTGACATACTACACGAGAAGGTACAGTAAAATGACATGTTACTTATTTGCTCTCAGTGTTTTTCTTTCTTTGTAAAATGGGGATAGTAACACCATCTGCCTTGGAGGGTGGGTTTGAAGGTTAAACAGAAAAACCCATATGTTTAATGCACTACCTGATGTGTAATAATCAATGTTATGCACCAACATCTTTGTCATCACCATCATTTGGAAAAGGAAAGTGTCAGACTTTGGATGACATTTGGGGTGAACTTTGATGGCTGGATTTTGGCAGACTGTGGGGAGAGCAGGGTGGCATCAACATGAGATTGCTAATCTGGAAAAAAAGGCAAGGAGGTGAAAAAGCTCAAAAAAGAATAAGTGTAAAGAACTCTAAGAAATATGACTTGGCAGGAGGGCAGGTCTGTGAAAGACAGGTCAGCCAGCAGGATGGGGAGGTGGCGCTCTGGGACGAGAGTTTGCTCGAATTGGTAAGCAGCGAAGACCTACCACTAAAAACTTTCAATGGGAGTAAGATAAAGTTGGCCTTGTATACAAAAGGAGAGAACAAGGACAATCAGGGGAAAGGAGACCAGTCAACTGGCAGTTGTAGCATCCAAATGACAGGTAAACACATTAATCTCATGTGTCCTGACCAAGGTGATTTGGGAATGTACATACCATTACTCCCTGGCCTTTCTCCTCTGAAGTCTGGCTTCTACTCAAGCAGAGCAATGGGAGTCCCCACCATCAGAAGCTGAACTCACATTCCCATTGCCCAATGCTCCACATAGGAGAAATTTGAAGAAAATCCAAGTCCATTCCCTCTAAGACTGTGGCTCCTAGTCCTTCCTATAGGCAAAGTTTGGATGAAGGTTTATAAGCACTGTTGGCCTTTCCAAATGCAATGAGGATCTCAGTATAAAATCAGCTCCTGGTCTGAGGACAGCCTGTCTCAGTAGACCCCCTTTCCTCCTTTCACCAGGTTTATGATGAGTGGGGACAGCCCCAGACATAGCTGATTGGACAAATCACCTCAGGAGGGGATGGAGAGCTGGAGAAGGGCTTCTAGAGAGGCAGGTCCCAGAGCCATCTCCCCTCCTTGTTGCCTAGACATCCTCTCTTCTGGAAAGTCTGTTGGTCTCCCTCTGGCCCAGCCTGGCTATTAAGATAGGGGGATGAGTCTTTTGACAGGATCCATTGCAATGTTTGCAACACTTGGGTCAATCATTGTTCAGTGCTTCTAATTTGGCTCATGAACAGAGTGGGGTAGGAAACACCTAAAGCCAAAATCCATATTCACATCTATTCTTTGGTTAAATTTCACTTGGAAAAGAGTGTCAGTTCCCCCCTTGAGTGTAGAATGGTGGAATTTGAGGTCTAAAAAAATGACAGTCATTGATTACTTTAAATCACTCCTCCCCACTGTTTCTGTCCAATAGAATCAAATACGGCAAACTGTGCCACCACCAGGTATAGCCATGGACAGGCCCCTCACACACAGAGTTGGGGGCCCCTCATCAGGCCATTTTGCCTCAGTAGTTTCATTTATTTTTCTGCATGGAGCTGGGGGCTGGGGGTCCTTACAGTCTCAGATTCAATTCCAGTCTTACAAAAAACAAGTGCCAGACATAGTCATATGGTCAACATTAGTCTTATCCCCAATCCTTTTCCCTCACTGATAACTCGGGACAACAGATTCAGGACTGTGGGAAAGGAAAACATGAGTCAAGAGAAGGCGCTAGCTGGGAGCCAGGAGCTGCCCCTGGGCGTCTGGGGCAGACACGTGCAGGCTTCTCGCAGACCAAGAGGGAGAGGCAGCTCCCTGAGGGGACAGCTATTGGTCAGATGTCTTTCTTCTCTGTTTGATCCACAAACCGCAGAAAAAACAAACCCTATGACTCTGGAAAATTGTTTCCTGAGCCAATTATCATCATCAACAACATGTTTAAAAACATTTTAAAAAATCTCTGTCTCATTAGGCTTCTATGAATATGTGGAGGGTGGCACCAGGAGCTTTTTATAGGGGCTGAGCACAGAGGTATCTGCAGCCGCACCCCTTATCTGCCCCTCTCCAAAATGGGAGCAACAGTACTCAGGCTTAGCATCTATAGGGAATGTTGCTGTGGACACGTGGCCTGAGGGACACCTTCTCAGAACATGGCATTCCTGGGAGTACATTTACACATTGCCTGCCCTCCACCTAAGTAGGTAAACAGACCATCGAGGCATGATCTTGGCCAGCCAGCAAGGCCTACTGACTAGCAAAGGAACTCATTCCTGCCTTTCAATGAGGGGGATTCAAATCCACCCCTCATCAAAATAGCCACGGTCCTTCCACAGCGCATACTGTGCATACCGAGGACCCACTGCCCTGCCTTATTCCAAGGGAGAGCTGGCAGGGGGGATGCCCTGAAGTCCTTCCCCCTACCTTTGCAGCAGCACCGTGGCTTCCTGGTCCATGCTGTACAGGAAACATGGTCCACAGTCTGAGCCCTCAATGGGCCCAAGTGACAGATGGGGGAACAGACTCCTTAGGTGCACGCTGCTCCTTATAGCACCAGAGCGGAAGCAGCTTGAGACCCTGGGCTATAAGAGGCAGAATGGAAGCCACATCTGTCTGTCCATGAGCAGCCTGGGCCTGGACAGGGCTGTAGGCTCCTGTTACTCACATTCCTTCAGGAGTGCTGATCTCTTTCTGCAAATAAGCCTGTTTTCTGAGTATCGGATCTGAGAGGGTGCAAGGAAGATTAGGGGAATTTCCTTTCACTTTCCTTTCACCCTCAAGGCCTCCTTATGGAACAGGAAACTGTCACCAGGCTTACCTGGATTACCTTCAAGAAGAATGATATGTGGTGCCCTTTCCTCCTTCAGGATAAATATTGTACCTGACTCATCAAAGCCAAAATCTTTGGCCCCTAATCCCAAGACTTTGAGCCAGTGTCTGTCCTTTGTGCAAACCTGATTCTGGGTTTAAAGGTCAGCACTGCTTCTTTTGTGCTGAGGGCATGGAGTGAGAGAGAGGGGCATAGGGGCTGTTCCCTTCAAATCCCCTAGAAGGAAGCTTTGTCACTACTCTCTAGAGAATGATCACTATTGTTTTTACATTTGGGGCCTTAATCAGATGCTCCAGTATCTTTCTTTTATTGCTCGTCCCCTTGTCATCCTTAATTGAGGCTGCCGTTGCATTAGATAATTACATTTTGCCTCCTAGGCTCCCCCTTCACAAACCTTCTTGGAAGGCTGAGCTCATGACTCATCTTTCTCTGATATAAAGTGACTCTCTGAATTCATCAATACCTGACACGGGGCTGCCCCTGTCCCCATTAGGCACCGCATCATTGACTGGTTGGTTTCAGGATTTGGTTTAGGGTCATAGGAATGGCTGCAAAATTTTTGTGACATCAGGCTCTTGCAGCCCATCAGTTTATACAGGATCCAGGAATAACCTCTAACGTTAAGTACTGTTAGTCCTTGCCAATTCCTAGGTGAATAGCACTTGTCTGGGAATGAGCCATAAAAATGGCCACTGCTCCTCCTAACCAACATTCCCCACTGTGTCTTCACACAGTCAGGCTGCTGCATGTTCAGGGGGCTGCCATGAGGCCACTGCACACCCCCTCCTTCTGGAAATGTCTGTCTCTCTACTCTCACCTGGAATAAACCACTCCTAATGGGGTCTATCTCAACCTTCTTTCCTCTCCTCTTCCCTTGGACAGCCACAGAATTCTGAAGACTAGAGATGAGAACCCCAAGGCACACAGGGATGGCTTCCTCCTTGTCATAGACAGAGCCTACACATCCGGGCTGTGCTTTCCCCAGAGCCTCTCATCCCGTAGGTGTAGTGAGACCGGAGTCTCCAGCCTCCCTGCCCAGGCCACCACCTCCCAACCCTTCACACACTGAGGTCTCTATCCCACATGCCTCCAGACCTTCCCTGCAAGAATCCCTGGATGAGTCAGCCTTGGGGGATGAGAAAGTCTTATTTTTACAGGGGCCATTAAAGGAGCTACTTGGGAGTTGGCCTTACCCTCTCAGTTCAAATTCAGGGTGTGTTCTCTTACAGAGGCAATGTTTTTGAAGGAATGGGTGTTGTTTATTAATATGAGGAATATGTTCAGCTATATTATGGTATCTGTGAAATGGTCTAGACAGTAAGCCATTAGTGAGCTGAAAGCTATCTATAATCCAGTTTTGCACATGAGCCCAACATTCCTACTGACCGAGCCAAACTTCTGCCTTCTACTTGACATAAGCAATGGCAGTACCAGGATGTGGAGTCAGACACGCCCCTGGGACCCCTCCCTGCAGCAGAGGGGATCCTGGAACCTGGTGCCAGAGATATGGGTTCAACTGCTAATTGGTCCACCTTGGACACTGCTCTGGGAGTGTCCTCTGGGAGACTCTGTCTTTCCTCAAGGGTATAATGACAATGGTTGTGAAGGTGGAGTGTAATCACTGGGAAGAAGCTCGGAGACAATTGTTGTTCAAGAACTGTTAGTTGAATATGAATCCCAAACAGAATAATGAGTGATACCATGAACTGCCAAGGTTATTAATAGGTTGTGCAAGTCTAGAATCACTCTTTCTGTTTCCAAAGACCAATATCCATCCCCCCCCCCCCCCACCCTGCCGCCACTTCAAAATCTCACTCTCTTACCTTTAAATGTTGCCAGCTCCTCCTCACATGATCGGGGAATGTTTCTGGTGCCTTAAGTCTTATACCTTTTGCTTTGAGTCAGAGACCCTCAGAATAGCCACACCCCCCCCCCCACACACACCCACCCTTGACTTGGTAAGGAGGCATGAGGAATAT
Source organism: Panthera pardus (assembly GCF_024362965.1). NCBI lineage: Eukaryota > Metazoa > Chordata > Mammalia > Carnivora > Felidae > Panthera > Panthera pardus. The sequence goes on from NW_026526721.1 coordinate 106,323,691, forward strand.
TGCCAGATTTAGCAAATACAAATATAGGACATGCAGTTAAATCTGACTTCCAGTTGAACAACGACTATTTGCACAGGACATCCTTATAATTAGGAAATGACTCATTATATATCTGAAGGTCAGATTTAAACTGGGTACCAGGTATTTTATGTCAGCCCTAGGCATATAGTGTATTCACATCATGTAGGTGATGGGTCAGATGTCCTAGGGACAGTGCCATTGGAGCCACTGAATGATAGAACTCTCTTCAGTCCTAAGTAGTTTCAGGATATTTGAGGGGCCCACCCTTGTATCTCCTCTATTTTTCATTCCCTGGTCAGGACATGCCAGCAGCTGAAGGCTTCCTTTCAGCCCAAGGCCCCCTGTCAAGCAGGAAATTAGTTCCCCTTCCTCCAGGAACAGCCCTCAGCCAGTGTTGGGTGGAGGTTGGAGGATCAATATCTCAGCCCTTTCGTCTCTGGGTGGTGGCGATAAATCAGAGGCGTGTGTTCTCTTCTACAACTGTCCCCAAGTTCTGCAGTGTTACTCCAAATGCCCACGGGGTAACCACTAACAGTGCACCCCTTTTAGGCTTCTCTTCCCTTCTCTGTCTCACTTTCCGACTCTTCTAATAGTGCTACCTTGGCCACCTCCCAGATAAACCCCCTGCACATAGATCCATAGTTCTAGGTTGGCTTTTGAAGGCCTCTGCCTAGGACAAAGCTGAATGTTCTTTCTCTAACTCCAGACTCTCCAGCCACCTCAGCCCTCAGGAATCACCAAAGGTTAAATTCAAAGGGTATGTCTAGAAAATACAGAACCAGGAACCCAAGGATGATGTCAGGAGTCCTAACACACTGGTTGCTGAGATTTGTGGACACCCTAGCAACCAAAGGAGACACTCATGGGAGGAGGGCTCAGCCTTATTGTCCTGTTACCAGCCTACCAAGCCAGGAGCCCCGGAGTGGAAGAGCCATGTTCTGTGTTCATGGACGAAGGATGGTATCCCACGTCCTATCCCATCCTTCCAGGAAGTTAACCCTGTAGTCCATTCACATATCGATATGTCTCCAGAACCTGTCCTGTGAGTAGATTCCAGAGTCTGTGGGGTCTTAGTTGGCCTAAGATACTGGGAAGGGCAAGGGCTTTGAAACCAGAGCAATCTGGGCTTAAATCTTGGTCTGCTTCTACCGACCCGTGATCCTGGATAAATGGCCTCTGTTTCTTCACCTATAAAATGAGAGTGATCATGATTTTCTTGGGTGAATTACATGAAATCATGTACGTAAGGGCTGAACACTGGGTGGCAGTCAGTAAGGCACTCCACGAACGCTATTTCTCTTTCCCGATTGTAATGTACCAGTAAACCAAGCTGACAAGAACATGTACCCTGGTATAATGCTGTCTGCGTACTAGCAGCTCCCACACCCCTGTCTCTCACTCAGACTGGAAGTCAGGCAGAGACCTTGTTAATTGATTCAGCAGCCTTGATCTGCTAAGCTCTTCCTCCCACCTTGCCTTTCTCTTGGTTATCAAGAAGGTTCTGCAAAGATTGCCATCAGCAAGGCCGTCCAGCCTTATTCTAGAGTGGATCACACCAGTAATTTGCTGTGATGGATAGCGTGCCTCAAACAGCCTGTGTAATTGTGGTGAGCAGGCAGAGCAGTGGAGCCACTGTGTTTAGGAAATTCAGACTTGCAAGGAACACGGCGCTGCCTAAGCCACAGTCATTCCAAAATTAGACCTTTCCTCTACTCCATCATTACATGGGTAAGCAGTCAGAGCACTTCCTGAATGCGAACCACATATCAGAAGTGATTTATGGAAACATCCACATGTGTGTGGATGGGTGGCAGAGGGAGGGAGGGAGCCTCGGGGTTGGCCCCAGACCTCACTGCCACTCTGCACATTTCTGCTCAGACCAGTCACTGGTAGTCTCAGCCATAGCTCTAGCAAAAAATGGTGGCTGTCCCTCCACTGCAGGGACAGGGAAGGGCCACAGTCTACTGGGGAGAAGAAATTTAAAGTTCTTTCATTCATAAACTTGCCAGACCATATGGCCCCTGGCCGTGCACATTAATAGTTCAGGTGCCCTGGATCCTGCCCTAAAAGTACTGATTCAATGGATCTAGCTTGGGGTCTGGGCATCTGTGTTGAACAGGCTCCCTCAGTTAGAGGTTCTCAAACTGCGGCTGTGCATTAGAGTCACTGGGGAACTTTCAACTATCCTCATGCCCAGGTTTCATCCCAGACCAACAACATCAGAGTCGCTGGGTGTGGGACCCAAGGAAGGGGCTCTTTAAAGAGCTCCAGGTAATGCCCAAGTGTGTGATCAAGTTTGAGACTCAATGCCCGGATAATTTGTAAATCGGACACGTTTGGGAAATACAAGTTGAAGGACAAAGGCCTAACTAGGAGAGACTTATTTATTTGTCATCAGCAAACTGCAATTCAAAGCCCCTGATGGCTAAGGCAGATAAAAATGTGTTGTGGGGGCCAATTCCAAGCAGTTGTCCTGAAACCTGGCTGATCATTAGCATCACCAAGTTAATACATTTTTTCTAATGCAGTTTCCCAGATCTCAACTCAAATTCAATGAACCATAGCTCTATATTTTTTAAAGCTCCCATAGATCATTTGGATGCTCCTCAGGTTCTTGGAACCAGTGACTTCAGAGAATTTACAAAAGGTTGAATCTTTTGATTTATAATTATGTAGGAGGCATAAGGGTTTGAGCCACAAGGAAATTTAATGGTGACTAAGCATTTCTAGACATATTTTTATTTTTTAAATTTTTGTTTAAAAAAAAGATGCTTGGTTGACAAGTCGAAATTCTAAAATAGATGTCATGTTCTAAATTTCTAATTTGGTGTTTCCTTAATTAACTCTTGTGTCCTCAGAAGCTGTGGTGAGGTAACTCCACCGTTCAAGTTGATTTCCCCTTCTTGGTGCCACTTCTAACCAAAGCAAGAAAAAGAGGTTAAAATTTCCCTTCCCCTCCCAATCACTACAACAGGAAAACAAAATTACCCAGTCAGAGGATCCATGAGGTCCCCGGAATCACCTCCGGGGTGCGGTTACGGTTACAGGCCCTCTGTTTCCTGGGGGGGCTCCCCCTGCTGACAACATGTGGGATAATTTCTGATTAGTGCGCCGCGAGGGCTGTGGGGCTGCCTCCTCCAGTGGTCCCCGCCTACTAGGCTTGGGTTTATCTCAGTGAGGCTTCTCTAAACCAAGCACTTCTGAGGCTCCTGAATTTTATTTTCAGCCCTGCCAAGGGCAGATTAAATGGCTACATGAATGGGAAAATGCAGGAGGCTTTGAAACAGATGGTTGGCTGTGCAGGCTCAGTGACTTGCCAGGCCCTGGATTGTGTTGCCATATGAATGAAAATCCCACCGCGTCTGGGTTTTTATTTCTCCAACCTATGGATGACAGCCTCTCTCTGGTCCCCCTGGCGGTGCGGCCTGGAGCAGTTACCTGCTATTATTTGCCTCCCATCAGGGCTCAGTTTCTTGCCTCTCTGGATTTTCCTGGTTCCTTTCTCTGAAAAGGAGTGCCATTCTAGACTAATTTCCTGACGGTGTAAATGATTTAGCAGGGCTGATGAATATCAATAGAGCTGCAGATGGGTTTAAGGCTCCTAATGAATGTGACAGTCACCAGTGCCAAATATTTTTCCAACTTGCATTTAGGATGAAAACAAGCTTGAATAGTGCCTACAAAGGTTACTTCTTTAATTATGCATTATAAATTTTAGACTCAGTAAACAGGTGTCAGCAAATTATGTCACAGATGAGAAGCTGTGTACATGGCCATGTGCTGAATGCACAGGAACCAGAGAGCCCTGGGTTCAAATCCCAACTCTGCCGCTAACGAGCTGTGTGAATTTGAACAGGTTATGTAATTTCTCAAAGCTTAATTGCAAAATGCAGATAGTAATACTTGCTCTTAGGCATTTTAAAAATAATGAGCATGAGTGGCATTCATAATTCAACAAATAATTATTATGTCCTACTATGTGGAAAGGGGTATACTGGGTGCTGGGGAGTCAGAAAATTCTGGAAACCCTTCGATGAAGAAAACAAGTAGATCAATGGTATGCCAAGGACAGGACAGAGTCGCCTAGGCTCAGGCAATAGGGTGTGTGTTGTCTTAGAGAGTTTAAAAACAATAACAGAGCTGACTACAAGTTCATCTGCTTTTTAGCATCAACATGTGTCAACAATTCTAAACAGTATCGGTGATGAGACTCTTTCCCCCCCAAAAATCACTAGTTGGTCTAAGTTCTACAGAGCTATTATGGCTATTATTGGGTTTTAATACTATAGATGCAAGCTTCAGAGTAAATGTCATTCTTAAAATTATCCTCTAATAAATATTGTATTCCACGTGGAAATTAAGTGGAAAGAGCTGCCAGTTACACAGTGGGCCTCCTCCACCCGGCTCCCCCAGCGTTCATGCAATTGGCCGCAGGAGTTTATTCTAGAGCAAGTTTGTAACCATTGGAGATTGTTGGAGCCACTGGTTCTACAGCAGGTTTTGCCTTAGCCCCGGTGGTAGCGCCTTTGCCTGCATTTAGACAATAAATTTAAAACAAAGAATGGAGGGATGCCCTGTGGCTCGGTTGGTTAAGCATCCTACTCTTGATTTTGGCTCAGGTCATAGTCTCTCAGTTAGTGAATTCGAGCCCCGCTGTGGGCTCTGCACTGACAGTGTGGAGCCTGCTTGGGATTCTGTCTCTTTCTCCCTCTCTCTCTCTCTCTCGCTGCCCCTCTTCCACTGGTGCTCTCTCTCTCTCTCTCTCTCTCTCTCTCTCTCTCTCTCTCAAAATAAATAAAAACACTTAAAAAATTTTTAAACAAATAATAGCTGCTTGGTGATTGTAAAACCACACATACAAATATCTTGAAGAATATCAGTTCTGTCATTTATGTGTAACCTCTTGGAGACTCTGTTTTAAATTGAAAATAAGTAGACGGAACTGTGAGGTATAATATTTTTCTTCAGCAAGCGCACATTTTAGTTTATACCTGAAACGTATTGGATTCGAATGATCTTTAAATATGCAATTTGCTTTTCTTTTTAAATTGTTAATTATTTACTTTAAAACTAAAGAACAAATCTGGGGCACCTGGGTGGCTCAGTTGACTAAGCATCCAATTTCAGCTCAGGTTGTGATCTCACGGTTTGTAGGTTGGTGCCCCGCATCAGACTCTGTGCTGACAGCTCAGAGCCTGGAGCCTGCTTCAGATTCTGTGTCTCCCTCTCTTTCTCTCTCTCTCTCTGCTCCTGCCCCACTCATGCTCTGTTTCTCTGTCTCAAACATAAATAAACATAAAAGATATTAAAAAAAAACTAAAGAACAAATCAAGAAAATAATGATTATTGATGATTATTGTGATAATTACTGGAAATAATTTTATCAGATAAAGAAGGGAGCGTTAAGCAGTGATTCACTCTAGATATCAATTATGCAAGGTATATCACTGCAATGGATTACACAGTTCATTTTTTAAAAACTGCAGTTGACATAAATGGTGGTCCTTCCTCTTCTAACATGACCTTACTTGAAGATGGACGTTCATTATGGAAGAGTTAAGGTGTCTGTAGTCTTTCTGAAGACCCGACTCTGTGGCCTTTTGTTTATATCAAGCATGGAGCTGGCATTTTACAAACATTATTTAGGCTTTTCAATGGTACACTGAGATGGATATTAGTATGCCGATTTAAACAATGAAGAAATGGAGGTTAGGAGTGACAGAGCTGGAGTCATACCATGGATTACCTGTTTCTGAAGCATGTTCTCTTAACCACCATGCCATTAAAGAAGGGACACTGATGCTGACATTTCAGTTCCTGACTAGATGGCAGGAGAGGCTTTAGGCCAGTGAGATGTTAGATTCTGCTTGTCTAAACAACCAAGCAATTAGACAAGACACTGATGCTCTTAAATCAAATCAGTCTCAGAGCTGAAATGCAGCACACGGGAATTATGGAGAACTTCTTCATTCACAGGGAATGAAGCTGAGGCCCTGAGAAATTCTTGCACTAACAATGACACAACTACTCTGGGATCAAAAAAGCAGGTTTCCGTCCACCTACACCATGCTAACTCTGGCTTAAATTATACACTATAAGCTCTGTTTTCCCTTTCCATGTCTCTCCCTCTCTTATTTCCATGGGCTTTGGCTTAAAAAGGGGAGATTCTGGTTGCATGATGCTTTAGCCTTGAGAGAGCAGGATGACAACATCACTGACAGAAAGGAGAAGTGTGTGGACCAGAGTTAGTGCAGGGACCGTGGCTGCAATGATTCTGGATATCTTCTATTCTCCTTGAGCTGTATTATTCAGCTTCCCAAACACTGCTTAATATTGATGGTGAGTGATAGCCTGGAAAAAGCCTTACCTTTCCTTTCAATATAGAAGCATGGAGGGGTTTATGTAGAACTGTGCTTTTTCTTCTTTTATTGAGTTGTTTTGTCCTAAAATTTTCTCCAACTTTGTTGCAGCCCAGTTTGTCTGCCTGGCTTTAGAGAATTGGTATCATTTTCTGGCGAGACTGCTTCTGCCTCTAGAAGATATGAGCCCCTAGCTTAATGATTCTAAAATTTGAATGCATATGACTGTTGCAAAATGCACGTTCCCAGGCTTCACCCCAGATGTCCTGATTCACTAGGTCTGAGGCGGGCCTTGGAATCTGCAATTTCCGTGAAGGTTTGTTGCAGGTGTTGTATAGACTCCACTTTGAGATGCTCGCAAACAGTGACATTGTTCTTCCACCCTTCCCAACTCTTTATGAATGACAGGCCCTCAGTGTCTGCTGCTTGCAAATTAAGGCCACTTTTATCCTTCTCTGCACATATGCTGTTTGGAAAAGTTTATGACTGTCTCAGGCTAAGCTTATTTTAAATAACACTGATATTGATTCTTAAGGCCATTTCTCTCAGACATTATTTATAGTTTTTTGTTTGTTTGTTTGTTTGTTTTTTAAGGACCCAGGGGCACCTGGGTGGGTCAGTTAGTTGAGCATCAGACTCTTAATTTCAGCTCAGGTCATGATCCCAGGGTTGTGGGACAGAGCCCAGCATTGGGCTCCCTGCTGAGTGTGGAGTCTGTTTGAAATTCTTTCTCTCTCGCCCTCAGCCCCTCCCCCACTTGTGTGTGTGTGTGTGTGTGTGTGTGTGTGTGTGTGTGTGTTGCACACTCTCTCCCTCTCTCTCTCTCAAAAAATTAATTAATTAATTAAAGGATCCAAAAGTTATGTGCTAAAGAAGAAGTTGCTTAATCAGCAATCTGGCTAGAAAAGCATTTGGCAACATTTATTTCATAAGCATTTCACATTAACTGTTAGGAAATACATTGAAAGATAGAATAAGAAATTATAATCCATTTGTAGGTACTCCTAACAACAAAAAATGCAGCTTAGGAAAAAAAAACAATGGATTTCCCTTTCCTGATAATATAGAGTCCTTTTAATATTTGTAATGTCAAAAAAAGAATTGATTAGAAAGATTCAGAGAACCCAAATTCAAAGGAAGCCCAACAGTCATTTTTGCAATAATGAGACCTCCCAAGCATAATGTAGTGGCAGAAATTGGAATCTAATAGAGTCTAGGAAATCTAGGATAGTCTCTCAAAATAAAAAAAGTAAAATCCTAGGGTTCTTCTGCCAGTTTTTGTGACAGTCATTATTTTACACTTACACCAAAGTTTTAAAAGATGAGTAAAACAATGGGAAGCATATGTTTCTCTAACATCTGTCAACAGTTTGTAAGACCAAAAAAAAAAAAAAAAAATTAACAGAGGACTTGATGATTTGCTCTACGAGATATTCCAGGGCATCAGACAAGGTATTTACCAATTATTATACACCTCCTGGCATTAGTGAACTGCTGGAGGATTTTACCATTATTTCCCAAGAAATTCAGGTTGGAAATCCATTTGTCATATGTGACTTCATGATCAAATTATGGTAGAGCCCAAAACTGAGCCACTTAGAAGTTTGGTAAGCAAAAGTAAACCTACTTCCTGTTTTATAAGAATTTCACCTAAAAGCTAAGGTAATGTATTCTAAACCAACAATCTGTGTGGTTCTAATTTCAAATTAAGAATAATTCAAAATTCAAAACTCTCAAGAGCCTTTTTTATCACGCTCTCCCAATCATGCCCTGTCTAAAGCTCTCTGAACTTTGCATCTGCGTTACTTAGAGGTATCTCTGTCTCTTGAAGTAGCAGAGAAATGTTTGCTGTTCATCTGTTAGGGTCTGTCTCAATTTATTTTGCCCAAGTGAGGAGTCAGATTAGGACCAATCACATATCTTGAAAAGAACATCTCTAAATCCCAAGTTAAAAGAGCAAAGACAATATAACATTTTAATTTCCCTTGATGTTAAAGAATATTCTGGAGACATCGGTTTAAAAATAGAGCAACTAAAACTTACACAGATTTACATTTTTTCAGAATGAACCACAGTGGGAACAAAAGTAGAAGAAAAATCAACTTCAGGACATAATATCCTCAGCCCTCAACTTCTCTAGATTGGATCTCCTATAGAGTGGGGGAAATAGCTTTCTTCATAAGAAATGCTGGCTAACTTCATTTTTTTCCAGAAGTAATGCTGGATGTGAAGGTCTCTGTCACCCACACTTTCAGGAAAACAGGAAATGGAACACAGGAACATTATCTTGTGTTTACATTTCAAGATCACTTGTTCTTCAATTTACTTGAATTTAAAGACAAAATAGCCCTTTGGCTATTCATTCATCTAAAGCAATGAATGTTCCTACACTTGATAACTAAAAACTAAGTGATTCAAAAAGACCATATTTTTATTCAGGATCTTAAAGTGAGCCCCCCAAATAGATGTGGAGCCTTATGGGATGTGTCCCTTTTTAAAAAGTGTTTATTTGGTTTTGAGAGAGAGAAAGAGGGAGAGAGAGAGAGAGAACGAGCACAAGCAGGGGAGGGGAAGAGAGAGAGAGGGAGACACAGAATACAAAGCAGGTTCCAGTCTCAGAACTGTCAGCGCAGAGCCCAACACAGGGCTCGAACCCACCAACTACAAGATCATGACCTGAGCAGTAGTCGGACACTTAACTGAGTGAGCCACCCAGGCACTGCAGATGTGCCCCCCACCCCCGGCTTTTTTTAAAGCTATTTAACCCAGTCTTACTCTTCCATGGTATCTGTAGATATAAGAGCAGTACCAGAGGTTTTGCTCAAACACACTTGCAAGCTCTACCTGTCTGAAAAGTTCCAGACCAGGGCTGGTGGAAATCATATCAGGTTGGGGGTCAGGGGATTCATCTCAGGCCTTCCACTTTATCTGTATGACTTTGTCTAAGTCATTTAACTTCCTGAGGCCTTAATATCTATATCTGTAAAATGGGAGATTTATAGATGAAATATCTATAAAGCTCTAGCTTTCTAGGTTGTGTGACATCACTTGCAAAGTACCTCCACTACTCAAAAGAAAGATACAAACCTCCAAATAACAGGAAACTCTATGAATCGTAAAGATAACAGCTAACATTCGCTGAGGCCCTACAATGTGCCAAGCAAAATGCTAAGTACTGTGCACTCACCACACTATTGGAAAATAGTAAGGTTTTTTTTTTAATTCTACACATTTCAGTGTTGAATGACCCAGAAGATATAATTGCTTTTATATACACTGCTTGATTCGGCCAATATAAAAATCATTGTTATATTATGGTCATATAACTTTTATGTATCAGCTTAACAAGATTGACAGTGTCAAGGATCAAAGTAAATTTTTGAAGTGACTTGTAAAGAATATCTCCTTTTAGAAATATTCATTGCAACATGATATAAATACATTTTGTATTCAGATATGCCTATTACATTTATCTGAAGGATATGAAACATACAAAGGGCGCAGGGCCCCCTGATGTGACAGTCCAAACTTCTTCCTGGTGATGGATTGAGGTTCGAGCATTCTGAGAATGGGAACACTGATAATAAAATATCACCCAATGTTTACATTTCAATTTCAGTGAATGCTGGTTTCCATCTCAAAACAGAATACCAACCTGCAAAGTTGCCAATATTTCATGGAAAATTTGATGAACTATTATATAAACTAACGCCCAAAACATCTCACCCTTTTTATGACCTTTTTGGCATCTGCACCTCTACCCACTTGAAAACGTATACTTGAGGTAACCGGCACAGAGCAGGATGAGACCAGCTAACTTGGAATATTTATGGTATTTATGGTAGCCAACATGTTGCTAATGAAACTTTTTGATCTTTGAAAAGCAAACTGAATAACAAGTTATAACTTATATATGTATATGGTGATAATATTCAACCAAAATTCTTTCATCATGAATTATAGAAAATGTGTTGTAAATATAGAATGTTCAAAATTTTACAAGTTCTGCCCCAAATTTTAATTTACACACACACACACACACACCACCACCACCACCACCACCACCACCACCAACAACAACAACAAAACAAAACAAAGCAAAAACTAAATATTGTGAAGCTGAACTTCATCATGAAAGAAAATGAAATTCTATACTTATAGGAGGCATTTAAGATCATCAGTGTTAATTTAATTTCAAACTTTTATTAAGCAAAAAGCAATGTACACATACAGGAGTGTGAATGTGCTCCTAACCCCTGTCAAACATTACACTTGACTACCTACTTGCAAAGCTGTAGTAAAACGAAAAGGAAAAAGATTAGAGTTATTGTTATACTTTCCAAAACTTATAAACATTTCAAAATACTTACATTAAAATTTAGGCCTGAACATCTCAGGGACGATGATGGAGTAATGAAAGGAAAGATATTATAGGTAGAATTGGGTCCTTTTGTAATGACTCCATGTAACTGTGTCTCCCACCTTCTTCAGTCTCTAGTAGACATGTGACCTTGCAGAAATATACTACAAAAGGTATGAAAATTAATAGAGTATTTTCTTGCTCCTTTCCTCCAGGCCCTACCTACATAATTCATCGACTACATACCAAAACTGTATGAACTACTCATAGGAAAATATCCATTGTGTCCTAATGAACAGAAGGATTGAGCCCACCTACTCAAAAATGGGCAGATACAGGCAAGCTTTGCACAAAATTCTTGCATCAGACCAGTAAGGTGTGTCATTTGAAGGATATAGGGATGGCCTCTTGGTCTAAGGATAGCCACAGCTATTGCTGATGCCAACTATTCTCACACCGTTGTACGAAAACTTGACCTTTTTCTAACAGTACTTTCAAAGATATAGGGTGAAAGTCTGGGAGAATCCATTCATTCATTCATTTTTTTTTCAACCAATGTTTATTGACTGCCTACCATTCTCCTAGTAGGAAGTCCTGGGGATACAACAAATAGACAGCCAATAGACAGTCTTTGCTCTTGTGAAATCATATAAAATAGGGGAGACTAAGGTAGCATAGAACATAACCAATGCATTCGTGTGAATGCATTTTATCAAGTTACTTTATTCTATGGTATTAACACCTCGGGTACAAAGAACTGGACACTTGACTACGGAAATGAAATACAACTGTGTCCTCCTTCCATAACTTTTCTCTGGTCTGTATCCCCTTCAGTGGTACCACTCTAGAATTGTGTATTTGCCACTAAGACATGTTAGAAAGACATTTAAAATTTTCTGTAGAATAACAGTGCCAAGTATTAATGTTTTTTTTTTCTTTTGGTGCTTCCTTTTTTCAGTAATAGGGAAAAACTTAAATTCACATTGCTCTTTAAAATGACTTTCATTAGAGTCTTGGAGTTTTTTCAAACAGGCTTATAGGGAGAAAGCTAAGTAAAGGGCTTGATGTTTTTTTAACTAAATGAAGTCAAGGCCCTTATATCAGAGTAAAGTAACAGAATGAAGTTAGAGAGGCCACAGAGCTTGTGTGTATGCTACAACTTTAGGTGAGTGAACTTGATTTCTAGCAATAAACATTCTATCAAATTCAATTTCCTTTCACAAACTTATAGTGAGTAAATGCAATTTCCCACTCCAAGCAAGTATGTCTCTGAGATTAAGGATATAGTCCAGAGAAGATAACAATAAAGTTTAGAGTCAGTATTTCTCCAAGGAAATTCTTGCAAACTAGTCAGAGAATGATTTAATGACAACAAGAAACGGAATAAATATAAACATGGGGAGAAAAAGACCTTCACTCCAACCTTGCTGTTTATATTCTTAGTGTGTTTAAAGTAAACATCTTACATTTTCTAACCACTATAGATTTAGATGTTCTAGCTAACTCAGTGCTTTGTGTTCGCCAAGCCCCATGTCAACATTCTTTAAAGTTCTTCATTAAACTGATCCCTAAAGCTGTGATCCTCTGGTTTTCATCACAGGTTCAGCCAAGGCCTAATGAAATAGGTTTCAGAGCTCTAATTTTCTATCTCCATCACTCCTTAGTGTCACCTGATGTTTTTAGCTGGGTGCTTATTGCCTTGGGGAACAAGTGGTGGTGCCTGAAGAGAGGAACAAGCCATTTTATTTTAAAAAAATTTCTTTTAATTTAGAGTTTATTTATTTTTTGAGGCGGGGGGAGGGGCAGCGAGAGAGGGGAAGAGAAAATCCCAAGCAGGCTCCATACTGTCAGCGCAGAGCTGGATGTGGGACTTGAACTCACGAACCGTGAGATCATGCATGACCCAAGTCAAAACCAAGAGTTGGATGCCCAACATACTGAGCCATTCAGTTGCCCTAAGACATTTTCTCTGATTTGTTCAAAGGTCCAACCCTCAAAGGAAAACCAAAAGGGTGCTTGTACAGAAACAATGCAACAGATTTATAAGAATGCTTGATTACGTAAGCGCAAGGCTTGCTGCCCCAGAGGCTGGAAAAGATTTCCTGGAGCAGAGGGAGAAGCAGCAGGGAGGAGATGCTGGGGCCTTGAAGGAGGCGGGGGGGGGGGGGGGGGGTGCTGCAACCACACACAAAGTGGAATGGAAGAAACGTACCCCTCTTTCCTGGGCACAGCATGGGGAGCAGCAGTATCCCAAAACAGAAATGGTCACCCTTTGTATGGTCATAAATTTGCCAGAGGCAACCACATGGTGTACCCCTGCCCAGGGCAGTGTGGAAGAAGCAGACTCATCTTCTTATGCCCAGGAGATGCATGAATTAGTGGAGACCCAAAGCTTTGCAGTGGGGTGTGAGGGATGACATAGCAGCAAGGACCAGTCAGGAAAGAGGTCATTTCAAAGATGCGGGCAGAAACAGTTGATGACTCCAAGCTCATGGATAACCTCCATGCCACCCCTCCATCCCTGTGCCTTGGACTCACTTATATTCCCAATAACTTAGTGCAACCCCTGGGAAAGAGGTAGCAAATACTCCTTATTGACTAAAACTAAGATTTTCCTCAGCTAATGGAATGGAGCATGAAATAAAAATAGAGTTGAGTTATAGAAAAATAAAGTTCCCTTTCTTGCACATCTAAATTTGTGGACAATATTCTCACCTGGTATGTTTCTTATAAAGAGATTGGTATTTCAACTGAATTAGGATTAGTTGGTGGTAATTCTGGGCAGGGAATTGTTTTAGTGAAACAATTTTTTACTAAAACAATATTTACTTAAAAAGATTTTCTATCTTTTATTCACATGGTTTTGTTTTGATCGGTTGGTTTGAAGGAATCAAGAGGAAGAGAAGGGGATCTCTTTAAATTAGAGCAGAACGTAGAAGTGGCTGAATTTACCAGTTTGAATCCTGGACTGCAAAGCTTTTACTAGAGAAACTAATAAAGTTTGATAAAATTGGAATCATAGGGATTAAAATTCTTTGGTATCAAATTTAACCTTGTCCTCAAAACTGTTATAAGAGTTTGAAAAGTTGAATGTAATCAGTGGTTACCTATATGTCAAAATCATCCACAAGACTTTCTGTATGTATATATACCCAGAACCTACCAAATCAGAATCTCCCTGGGTGGGGACTTGTTCTTAATTAAGACTTTTCTGGGCAGTCATTTTTAAAAATGTCACAAGGCTCTAGAACAGCTAGTGTCAATGGAGGTGTGAGAAGCCTCTTCCGATGCAACAAGATACAAGTATTATCAAAAACCATGCAAAAGGACATTACTGCATTTATTTAAAAAAATAGTAAGCACCAATAATATTATAGGTTCTCTAGGAGTTATTACACACAGATAAATAGGCTTTTAAGGTTTGGATGCAAGATAAAATGCTGTTTCAGCTTCAACACCTAATGGGAACAGTGTCATATAAACCAAAAGATGAACTAAAGTTTAGTCTCCCTGCGAGAGTTGAGCTGGGACTTTCTTCAGAAGCCTAGAGCCAAACATGCCTCCTGAATTCTTCCACTCATGGGTCTGTTCCCTGCTCAACTAAAAACCAAAAAAAGTCAAGAAGCCTGGCATCTCTCTTTTATTGGCAGGGGATTATCAGGGGTGAGGTGGTAAGAGTTAGAACTTTAGGGGCACCTGGGTGGCTCAGTAGGTTAAGCGGCCGACTTCGGCTCAGGTCATGATCTCACGGCCCGTGAGTTCAAGCCCCGCGTCGGGCTCTGTGCTGATAGCTCAGAGCCTGGAGCCTGTTTTGGATTCTGTGTCTCCCTCTCTCTGACCCTCCCCCGTTCATGCTCTGTCTCTCTCTGTCTCAAAAACAAATAAATGTTAAAAAAAAAAAAGAGTTAGAACTTTAATAAGGCAGTAAAGATGCTTTTTCACTCATATGCAGTGGTGAGTCCTGACTCTCTCCCACCAATTCCACTCACCCTGAGCAGTGCTGTCAGCCATGCCTGGGATCCCGTCATACTCCTGCTGCTGACAGCCACAAGGATTTGGCAGGTGTCAGGCCTTCTCTGACAACTCCATATAAAACAATGTCTCCAAAATGCTGCCTTTATCATATCATTGTTCCAGAGTCTTTCAATGAAGCCACTGCCTGCCAATGGCCCTCAAGGCCCTAAGGATCTGACCTACCTCTTCTAGCCTGTTCTTCTACTCTGGCCCTGCAGTAATTCTCCCCTAGCCAAACAGTCTTATTATCTCAAGGACCTGCCCACCTCTAAGCTTTGCACTTTCTCTTCTGTCTGCCTGGAATTTCTTTCTTCTTATCTTGAACTACTAAGGTACCCATTCTTTCGAGCCCACATCAAATGCTTCCTCCTCCATGAAGACTTCTGTATTAGCTTGCTTGGGCTGCTGTAATAAAGTAGCACAGGGTGGCTTAACCAATGATGCTTATAGTTCTGGAGTATATAGTTCTGGAGTATAAGTATAGTTCTGGAGGCTGGAAGTTTGAGGCTAAGGTGTCAGGAGAGTTGATTCCTTCTAAGAGCCATGAGGACAGGCTCTGTGCTAGACTTCTCTCCTTACCTTATAGATGCCCCTTCACTCCGTTTCTACACATTGTCTTCCCTCTGTCCATGTTTGTATTCAAATTTCCTCTTCTTATAAGGAGACCAGTCATACTGGATTAGGGCTCTACCTTAATGACCTCATGTTGACATAACTACTTCTTTACAGACACTATCTCCAAACACGATTACATTCCTAGGTACTAGAGGTTAGGATTTCAACATATGAGCTTTTGGGGCAACACAATTAAACCCATAACAGCTGTAGTCCAGTCACTTATTTCAGCCAGAAGTGATCTCTCCTCCCTTGTGCTGATTGTCTCTACAGCACATAACACTTAGCAACAACTGGACTTCTGTCTTTGTTCCCCAACTGGGGACTGTCACATAGTGCTCTACACGGTAAGCATTGAATTCCACTCTAGTAGAAATGGCTTCACAGACCCCTGCATATAAATTCTGCAGATGACTGGTCCCTTCCACCCTCGGTAAGCCTCCTCCTTCTTTGCCCCAACTCTGAGAACCAGCAGAGATCAGACCTCTCTCTAGAACCATGGGCTTCTACTTTGAGTTGTAAGTTCATCAAGAATCCGTTGTTTTTGATCCCCAAACTGTGTGTGCCCTGTTGGGCTTCATATAAGTACACAATTTAAGTATATTATGTGAAGCAATGAAATATGAGTGTAAAGGGAAGGGGGTGTTTATGTGAAAATGAGGCAGGCTGCTTTGGAAAGGCTTGCCAAAAGGGAGCTCCTAAAAGTAGTGTGAAATTAAGCACGAGTGAGGCAACTGTAGAAGTCAGGGAAAAAATAATTACAATCTGGAGGCCTCTGTTCTTAGATGACAGTCCGAGTGTTTTTAAGTTCTCATAATGAAGACATAACTTTAAAGAAGCCAAAAACTGGAAACTGTAGATGGTGCATTATAAATGGGGTTTGTGAAAGACAGCTCCAGTATCAGACCCAGATTCAAAGAAAAGACTTTCCCCTTCCTACATGAAGTGATTCCTGAATGAATACAATGTTTTATATTTTAAGTTAAAAGAAAATGTTTATGGTATGTATGTATTAGCTTTTTAAGATGACTCTTCATTTTATGTAACTTTTCCGATCAAGGATCTGGCTCCCCCTCTCTCCTGAATAAGTTGCCACGTCAATGAAGGATTGCACTGAGGTGTGGTTTTCATAAACAAAGAAGGCACTAGAGCTGCCTGTACATTTGCTAAGCTCCAGGCAGCAGCTGACAGACCTCAGGCTTGAGGAATGATGTTTCTTTCCAAACAAAGGGCTCAGTGCAACAGCCTCAGAGGCAAGTCCTGAACAGAGACATTGTCTGGAGTGGCTGTCTCAGTGGCTGCAGGGATCATCACAGCCCAGCCCCCTCCTGCCCAGGGAGGAAGGCCTGCACTGTTCTGTCCTCCTAGCCATACCCACCCACCCGTGCACAGGTCAGTACTCTCTGCAGTGTTTTATCCAATGTTTATGGAACGCCTCTTCATATTAGGCAATTCTGCTTTGAAAACGCTTTGCAACCTTTTCCAGAACCAGTTCACTCCACAGATGATCAATACATTCCTCAAAGCCTGCTAGGAAATGAAACATTTTATAATTACCCACAACAGAAGGGATGTCTAATCCCCACGCAACCCCTGTCTGCTTTAAGAGACCACGTTGTCACACAGAACACATCTGAGTGGTTTTTTGTTTGTTTGTTTGTTGTTGTTGTTGTTGTTGTTGTTATTCTATACATTAAAGAAATAAGAACCACTGTGGATTACTGGATAAAGTTAGGAATAGAGATAGTAATTCCTACAGATGTTGAGATCAACTGAAATGTAGCCAGTTGCAGAAAACCTTGATGGGAAACACATTCTTTATTTTGCAACCAACGGACCCGGTTGGGGCAGAATGTTGTACAATGAACATGCTATAGACAAGAAAAGGCAGCAACTGGTTCCTGCACCCAAACAGTGTCAGCTAGAGGACGTTTCTCATCGCCTGGCCGTCAGAGGCTGTGGGCGAGGCTGCAGGTCGTACTCTAGGATGCCTCTTCATATAAACTAGCAATGGGTCTCCTTCCAGCACCACCAAACTGGGCTGCCGTGGTCTCTGCCTGCAGTAGAGAATCAACTGTGCAATCACCTGGAATGCTTTTCTTACGGAAGAAGTTAAAAGGATTATTAATTCTGACACTACTTACAGAATTACACTGCAAATCATCAGCTATTTCCCCCTCATAGTAAATCTGAGAT
The DNA here is from genome assembly GCF_024362965.1 of Panthera pardus. Classification (NCBI taxonomy): domain Eukaryota; kingdom Metazoa; phylum Chordata; class Mammalia; order Carnivora; family Felidae; genus Panthera; species Panthera pardus. The sequence goes on from NW_026526721.1 coordinate 106,341,256, forward strand.
ATGGGAAATTAACCCGCCTCCCACAGTCCTGTCACCCCATTACTTATCTGTAAGCTTATTTCCTTTCATTCTCCTCCAAGTTCTTTCTCACTCTTGTTTCCCCTTCCTGATTTTTGCCTTCCTTGCCTCCTTCCTGACTTGCTTGCTTTCCTTTACATCCTACACCCAAAGGAATTAAACAAACAAACCCAGAAAGCTCTTGAGTTGAATATAGAGAATAGACAAAGAATCCTAAAGCTGGAAAGGCTATTAAGGATGTAATTGAATTCCTTCCATTATTGACAAGCACAGTGAGGTGCAAAGACTCGAAAGCTGGTTACGGCAGAATCTGTGACTCCAGGGGTTCTTGCTGGTAGCTTTCGGGTTGTATTAGTGCAGGGATTTGCTAATGCAAAGATTATGTCCTGCTCTTTGAACTTGTTGAGGGCCTTCCCTCCAAAGAGCAACGAGTCTGAGATGCCATGTGTGAAACTGCTCTGTCAGCTGGAAAACATTGTAAATGTTTAAATGTTTTTAAAACTCTGTGTATCACCAGTATACCGTAGTGACATATCTCCTCGATTCCGAAGTCACATCCAGGCACGATGAGGTCTTGTGTGAAAACCTCGTTTAATTAGGTCTCCGACACGCATCCTCAGTGGAAGGAGTTAAATGAACACCTCCATAGGATACACACTTAAATTCTCTCATTTAAAATAGCCCAGCCTGGTTGGCTCAGTTGGTTAAGCGTCCGACTTTGGCTCAGGTCATGATCTCATGGTTGGTGGGTTGAACCCTGTGTTAGGCTCTGTGCTGAGAGCACAGATTTGGATTCTGTGTATCCCTCTCCCTGGCCCTCGCCCGCTCATGCTCGCTCTCTCTCTGTCTGTCTCTCTCTTTCAAAAATAGACAAACGTTAAAAAATTAAAATTAACATAGCCCAGAACTCTCAGGAAAGCAATAATACAAAGAAGGAGAGTACCACATGCTAGGGCTGTGTGTTATTCTTGTCAGCACCTGGAATCACGTGTAAATCCAATCTCTTATGGGGAATTGACATTTTTCTCAGTTTAAACAAGAATAAAATTCATCTTTTGAATAATCTGAAGATTTCTTATTTACTTACTTACTTACTTACTTACTGACTGACTTATTTACTTCATATTCGGCATCGTCACTTCCTGCCTTTGTCACTGACGTTCTCCTCCAGGAGATATTCAGCCTTTGGCTCAGGAATTTCTAGAATTAAGTTCATGGCCAGATTGTTTTACAAGTATAAGATTCTGTATTATGGCACAAGTAATGAAAAATACAAGAGCACTTCTCAGTCTCTCATCTGGTAATCACCCCTGAGGGATACTCTATCCATTGTTCTTATTCCTTTTAAATAAAGGATACATTTTGCTGTTAAGAAATGGAGTGCCATTGTACTAACTTTTCCTCTCTCATCTAGGTTCACTTAGACCATGGGGAGGTTCTATGCTCTGGCATCCAACATTAGTTTGGATCGAGATGACTCATGGAGAGGAAGCGTACAGAAAGAGTCATTCCTTCAAGCTGGCTGAACTCAACTTAGCACCCTTAGGGCCTAAAATTGTCCTACCCTTCCTTAGCAGGGCCGCAAAACCTTGGTATAACATCACGTGGGCGACAGAGATTCCACCCGGTGCCACAGTACGCTGACATAGAACAGAGGGCACACAGGGCACTAAACACGGACAGCTGACCTAAAGATGAGGGAGGAGTGGAATGGACACCCTTAATGTCAGCCACTAGATCCAGAATCAAAGCAGAAAGCAGGAGGGAAATGAATCCAAATCTCATTCCCTCTCAATGTAAAATAATTTTAAAAGAGTTTTCTGAGGGCAGAAACCGCCACCAAGGCTATAGGAGTCAGGCTAGCTGTGGTCTGTGACTGGTCTGACAAAGGCTAACTCTTACCCAGATGTCCAATAAAAACACTTAGCAAGTATCATTTCCATAAGGCTTTGTCTACTCGAAACACAAGCCAATTGTTTGGGCCCAATTTATGAAGCAAGGTCTTTCGAAGGTTATGGGGTGAGGAGGCCTGATGACAACTAAATTGCCTTAAATGGAGCTCAAAATACCACCTTAAACATTCTCCTCTCCCAAGAAATGCTTAATCATAAATCAAGTGGCTCAAAACGTATTAAAAATGACAAATAGAGCAAGCACTTACATTTCATTTTTTTCTTTTAATTCACCAATGCATCAAAGATTTCTGAAGGATATTATTCCACACAAAAGGGATGAAGTGCACCAGGAATGCGAGATTCTAGGGATAAAAGAGGAGATTAAAAATCAAATGGTGGACCAGACTTAATGCTGAAAATTATTCTGAAAATAGACGTACTCATTTTAGAAACAGGACATGAGGATGGTCTGTTCTGAACTTGTAGGGAGTGGTGAATCTCACAATAATTGGACACATGTTTTTCATCTTAGGAGAACTTATGAGTCCATTTTAACGCATTAAAGTTCATGGGGACTATTTGTCCACAAGTGAGCTCTCTCCTCCCTTTCCCCACCATGCGTACTTTAATGGGGTTCTGATTCAATGGGGGAAGAAAACCTTCCAAAACTCACTAATGTTTCCTGAATTGCCATTAGGCTAGCTTTAGAAGGAGTTTTATAGCATGTGTGAAATGAAACTTTCTGGACAATAATCTTTAATATTCTAGTACTTTGGGGTAACAATTTATTTTTTATGTGCCCCTTCCTCTATATGTAGACATTAATTCTCAGTAATAAGAATTATTAAGTGCCTAACATAAGATGCAAATTTGTTTTGACCTGGAATAGATTAGGATGTGGATTGGGCAGAAAAGTCCGGACTGGCTAATCATAATACATTTTCTCAAAAGGCACTGGTTCTGAGCACTCGGAAGGTTCAGTAGAAGGAAGGAAGGAAGGAAGGAAGGAAGGAAGGAAGGAAGGAAGGAAGGAAGGAAAGAAGGAAGGAAGGGAGGGAGGGAGGAAAGTGAAAGGGAGGGAAGGAAGGCAGGGCAAGCTCCCTGAGAACAACTCCTTATTTCTCCTCCCTTCCTGTTGATTATAAATACCTGAAAAATTCAACCAATCCTAAAGGCAGTGAACCTGATTTTTTTTTCCACAACCTTTTTCAGTCTATTTGGAAACATCTGTTTTTAATTGTATTTGGATTTGAAAACTAATTTCAGGTGAGATTGAGTTCAGGCTCCAATCAAGTTGGAACTGAGAGATTATTGCTTATCCACGCATCCCAACATTCAGGGAGGCTTGAGGCCAAGGATACCATACTTTCTGAATGCAGGCATGAGGCCCATATGTTTAGAAATGAAAAAGGAATGGCCTAATTCTCTCTGGGAAACTTTTTTAAGGCCATGATTGGGGGTTTTAGGTTACAGCTTTCAGATTCAGGATTTGATTTTGGGAAAGGTCATTTGGAGGACAATACCCTCCCAGGCATTCCGATACATAGAGCAGGAGATTAAGCATTCATATGATCAAACCAAAATAAAAATAGTATTTTGGGTTGTTCATTGAAGAGACCATAAATCCACCCCACTCACCCAATATGAAAGAAATTGAAAGAAACATGCTGCTGCACCACAATTTCCCTGTCGGTCTGCGATGGCATGGAGCTCCTCTCTGCCTGCCATCGTCCTCGAATGGTGGAGAGAAGTATGACTCAAGATTTCATCTTTGTACAGGTTCTCGGACTGCCTTGCCCACTCCGGAACTTGCTGCAGGTTCTGGGGACCTTGCCCCTCACTCACAGTGTATTCCTAAGCTCTCTGCCTCAAAGTTTGCAGTTTTAAATGAGGATCTTACTTTCCTGCTTCACAAAAACATTTTGGGAGTACTCATTACTGATCTGTCATAAAGCACTAAAAATCATAAAGATCTGCTAAAGTGCAAGAGGCTATTTTGATTTTCTTTAATGGCTGGGTCCAAGAAATAAAAGTAAAACTCAGGCCAAGAATTCTTAAGTGATTATTTGACATTCTGCATGACAATCCAGAACATGAGGCTTGGGTCCCTCACTTTGCAATTCCAAACGAGAACTACTACCAGTTTTATTTAGCCGATCCACGATAAGCACCGCTACGATTTTTAAAACTCAAAGTACCAATGAGTAAAATTACGTAAAAATATATTTCAATTTGACTATAAAGCTATCACAAATTTTCATAAGCTAAGATACTGAGAACGCAGAGTGCACTCATATTTGTTCCCTACATTCGCAGGACGTAGATAGGCTCAACACTACTGTTAGTTTTCATTAAATTAATTAGCCAATTGTTCCAAATGTTTTACATACCATAAACTATTAATGCGTAAGATTCACTTTTATTGATGAATGGCAGAGCACCAGCAATCATTTGTTAATTGTCCCAGTGTTCTAATTCTGAGGGAGGAACCACAACAATTTTCCCTGAAGAAAGCACTGTTTCCATGAAGCTTTTTTTATTCTCATTCAGAGCCTGCAATGTGATTTTTGTGGCTGATTATTGGTTTATTTATTCTTCTTGGTATATATTTAGAGTTATATAAATGTATATATTGTTCTTAAATTTTTTACCTTTTGTAATACTTCATTTCAAAATATTGACAAATATGTAAGAACATTTGTACTCTGTGCAAATTCAAAGGCATTAATTAGAGAAAAATATTATTTTACTTTCATTAAACATTTAGAAATTTAGTTGGAGGTTTTAATTTCTAGGACCTGACGGAATGAGAAAATGCAGTATCTGGACGCCCACATAAATCATGAAGATAAAGTACACGTATCCCAGTTGGGCCATACCTGCATGGCCATAAGGTAGTGAACTGGCTGCAAAGTACAAGGAAAGAGTGACTTTTTCACAAGCTGAAACAACCATAATATCCATGGCAAATGCTTCGTATAATTTACTGTGACTTTGTTATGTTGACGTTAATATGCGAGCCCAGCAAAAACGGATGTAGCTAAAATTCTGGCTGATCTAGGGGCACCTGGGTGGCTCAGTCAGTTAAGCATCTGACTCTTGGTTTCGGCTCACATCACAATCTCACGATTTAGTGGGTTCGAGCCCCACGTCGGGCTCTGTGCTGGTAGTGCGGAGCCTGCTTGGGATTCTCACTCTCCCTCTCTCTGCCCCTCCCTCACTTGAGCTGTCACTGTCTCTTTCAAAAATAAACAAATAAATTAAAAAGTAAAATGCAGTAAAGTTCTGGCTGATCTAATTCTATTGCCTAAGCTGAAAGGAGTTTAACAAACAAACAAATCTGAACAAGAATCGTTTCAGCCTTCCATGTTGCTGGTCCCAAAAGTACTTGTTAGAATTCTAAGATATCTTCCAAAAGTAGACAAAAAGAAATAAGCGCTTTTGATTTATTGGAGCATACAGATCAAATAATGTACTTAACTGGGAGAATTGAGATCCTACTTAGAACATACAATAAACATAGCCAGAAATAAAGCCTGACATTCCAACATACCTGGGATATCCTAAAAGTAGTAACACAGAAAGAAATGATAACATTTAGGGACAATCTAAATATACCTTAGGATATGAATATTTTAAGGGAAACTGGGAATCATTAGAGAAAAGTGGGATGGAGGTCATTTTTTTCTGCATCCTCGTTATTTTAGAGACCAATGAATGTTAAACATCTCTTTCTAGGATGGGTAGTATCCCTAATCATATAGCAAGATCATTTATCTATGTACTCAAATATGCTAAGTGGTTTTGAATAATAGCAATATAAAAATGTTTCCCAAATAACTTCAGTAGAGATATATTTATCTGGTTTCCATCTGAATTTCTGCTTCAGTCCCCACGGGACCCCTTCTCTGACCAATAGGAAATCATCTGCCTGTAGGAGGGCCAAGCGGACAAGTTCACCCGCGGGATAGGTATCCTCACTGTGGGTCAGGCCTTCCTGCCCATCAGTTTCTGACCCATGAGTAGAGAGGGTGCTTTCTGGATTGTCATGTATATGGATCTTACCAAGCCCTGATCAGTTATGGTATACTAAAGTTCACCACCCACGAAATCCCAAAGGATTGAAGTTTCTTAGATATATTTTAAAAAGTGAATAAAAACTCTTTCTTCAGCTTTTTTACTGGAAGATCACAGAGGGGGTGGGGATTGCTTCCTAGCACACTCTCATTTCTTTTTGAGATAATTATTTCCTAGACTAACATTGGCACACGTACAATATCCGTGTGAAGTTATAAAATTAACAACAATGAAAGACTAGGCAAAAGTATTTCTTTTTTAAAATGTATTTATTTTGGGGAGAGCACAAGTGGGGAAGGGGCAGAAAGAGGGGAACAGAGGATCCAAAGCGGGCTCTGCACTGACAGTCTGACAGCAGCAAGCCCCATGTGGGGCTTGAACACACGAACCGTGAGATCATGACCTGAGCTGAAGTCAGACGCGTAACTGACTGAGCCACCCAGGAGTGCCTCGAGCAAAAGTATTTCTTAAGTGACTCCCAAAAATGGATCTAAAAGAAAGAGTTTATTGCTATTCAAGTCCCATGTTGCTTTGTTGATTCTTCATCATAGACTTCGTATTGCCACTGAGGGCACAATGAACACCAGCACCCCTGAGAAAACAAATTTTCAAGCTTCTACTCCCCAGTGCTTAGCAATAAACAAACACGGCAATGGAGAACAAATGCCACAAACAACTGAACCGACACAAACTGGCACACGGAAAGAAATTATTGCCGCTGAATAGCACTTATCTGGTATTTAATCTCCCTAATACTTGCGTTTCTGGAATGGTTCCACAACAAAAGGTATCAGGGTAAAAAATATATACCCTCACATTTTTATGCCCTTAGAACTCAGCATCCATAAGTGCATCTGGGAGGACAGCCACAGGTGGTGTCTGATGGACTGTGGTGATTGGCTGAATCAATTATAGGAAAGCAACGTATTGTTCTAATTGCCCATCTACACGTCTATATAAGCTCAATGCCTCCATACTAGCATTGACAGACTTTGGGAAGGGACTGCAGGCGAGAGAGAGAACACTACAGAGATGACGTAGGAAGAGAGTGTAGAACAGGATAGAGGAGATTAAAAGCAGTGTTAGTGACAGCGTTGTCAGCAGAATTAAGAGCAGTAACAGAGAGGGCATCCAGGCCTCGGACAGGAGAGAGGCAGCAAAACTCCCTGCACTAGAGATAGGTAGAGAGCAAAGCGACCAAGGGAAACCCAGGCACCAGTGGAATGTGTCAAGCTAGGGTCCTGTGCTGGGGGAAAAGAGGAGTCATTTAGCCAACACATTCTGAATAAACACTCACATCTCATTGTCTACTTGTAGCACTCAAGGTTAAGTCGGCAGTGCCAGTCGAGGTACATTTTGAGAAACCCTCCGAGGCAAAAACTGAAAGCCCCTGGCCCATAAACCATTAACTACTGCAGAACAGAATGGCTCCTTCTCCACCAGCACTAGCTGGCTATATTCTAACTCCAGCAGGTAGTAATAAAAGCAAAAGAACTTCCAGGAGTGATGATCAGATTAAATACCCTTGTTTAGGGAGCTAGGAAATACTGGGATGTAGAACCTTAGCAAATGTGAAAGGCAGAGCCAGAAACCGAAACCAATTATGCAAAGTAGAAAACTGGGTCCCGTGTAAGATCATCGCCCACCACAGTTTGCTAGGTGCAGAAGAAGTCCGTGCAGTTTTACCTCTGTATTCTATTTCTAATTTTTTAGTTATGTTGCATCAGTATTAGGGTTAGCATCAGGAGACACCAGGCACACAGACATCTGACTTCAAGATTCTGGGTAAATCATTCCCACTTGTTTAACATCAAACTGATAAAGCTTTTTTAAAAAAAACATTTGTGAAGTTATAACTGCAGAGGTAGAACGCACAGTTTCTTACATATTACAACCACATGTTAAGACAATAGACTTCAATAAAAAATTACCTTCAAACACATTTTGTATTTGGGGGATTTGCTTTATCCCCTAATGCTCCAGGTTAGAGAGACCATCGAGCACACGTTCCTTTGCAAAACTTAATTTTCTTTTGAACCCTGCATTGACCTTAAGTTTAACATCATTCCAAATCCAGTCTACTTTGCCCACACAAGATATTGCAGCTAAGCAAAACTGTTCCGGAAGCCTCATAAATTGTATGAGCGGCTCATTTTAGGCCTGAGGGAATAAACTGAAGAGAGCTAGTCTGTCATATTGTTTTAGGCTGTTTGCCACAGAAATTCAGGATTTGTTCTAGATTGATTGAACTGGTTATGGTGGTGACTGCATGTGTGTTTATTATAAAATATATACATATAATTCATACTCCATTACTGTAGTGATCTTTACCAAGTTGTCCCTTTATTTTAGTTCCTGATGCCGTGTTTATTTAATACACTCAAAGTGGGTTTGGTGTTGTGGGAGGTATAGGGGAGAAAACCGATTAGGGACTCACTAAGTACCAAATGTTTCACTAGGGACGTCCACATATTTTTCAGTCTCATGTTTTTATTCACCATTTTAGAACTAAAGATGTAACACTTTATTTTTTACTTTTTTAATTTATTTTTTAAATTTACATCCAAGTTAGTTAGCATATAGTGCAATTGTGATTTCAGGAGTAGATTCCTAAATGCCCCTTACCCAATGTTCATCTGTTTTGTCTCTTCAAGTCCTCATATGAGTGAAGTCATATGATATTTGTCTTTCTCTGACTGACTAATTTCGCCTTAGCATAGTACCCTCTAGTTCCAGCCACGTAGTTGTAAATGGAAAGATTTCATTCTTTTGATTGCTGAGTAATACTCCACTGTATATATATGTACAACATCTTCTTTAAACATTCATCGATGGACCTTTGGGCTCTTTCCATTCTTTGGCTATTGTTGATAATGCTGCTATAAACCTTGAGGTTCATGTGCCCCTTCGGAACAGCATACCTGTATCCCTTGGATAAATACCTAGTAGTGCAATTGCTGAGTCATAGGGTAGTTCTATTTTTAATTTTTTGAGGAACCTCCATACTATTTTTCAGAGTGGCTGCACCAGTATGCATTCACACCAGCAGTGCACAAGAGATCCTCTTTCTCTGCATCCTAACCAACATCTGATGTTGCCTGAGTTGTTAATGTCAGCCATTCTGACAGGTATGAGGTGGTATCTCATTGTGGTTTTGATTTGTATTTCCCTTATGATGAGTGATGTGGAGTATTTTTTCATGTGTCGGCTGGCCATCGGGATATTTTCTTTGGAGAAGTGTCTATTCATGTCTTTTGCCCATTTCTTCACTGGGTTATTTGTTTTTTGGGTGTTGAGTTTGAGAAGTTCTTTATAGATTTTGGATACTAACCCGTTATCTGATATGTCATTTGCAAATACCTTCTGCAATTTTGTTGGTTGCCTTTTAGTTTGCTGATTGTTTCCTTTACTGTGCAGAAGCTTTTTATTTTGATGAGGTCCCAGTAGTTCATTTTTGCTTTTGTTTCCCTTGCCTCTGGAGATGTGTTGAGTAAGAAGTTGCTGCGGGCAAGATCAAAGAGGTTTTTGCCTGCTTTCTCCTCAAGGATTTTGATGGCTTCCTGTCTTACATTTAGGTCTTTTATCAGTTTTGAGTTTATTTTGTGTATGGTGTAAGAAAGTGGTCCAGGTTTGGGCCGCCTTGGTGGCTCAGTCGGTTAAGCATCTGACTTTGGCTCAGGTCATGATTTCGCAGTCCGTGAGTTCGAGCCCTGCGTCGGGCTCTGTGTTGACAACTCAGAACCTGGAGCCTGTTTCAGATTCCGTGTCTCCCTCTCTCTGACCCTCCCCTGTTCATGCTCTGTCTCTCTCTGTCTCAAAAATAAATAAATGTTAAAAAATATATATAAAAAAAGAAAGTGGTCCAGGTTCATTTTTCTTCATGTCACTGTTCAGTTTTCTCAGCACCACTTGCTGAAGAGACTGTCTTTATTCCATTAGATATTCTTTCCTGCTTTGTCAAAGATTAGTTGGCCACACGTTTCTGGGTCCAATTCTGGGTTCTCTATTCTGTTCCATTGATCTGAGTGTCTGTTTTTGTGCCAGTACCATACTGTCTTGATGATTACAGTTTTGTAATAGAGCTTGAAGTCTGGGATTGTGATGCCTCCTGCTTTGGTTTTCTTTTTCAAGTTTGCTATTCAGGGTCTTTTCAGTTCCATACAAATTTTAGGATTGTTTGTTCTAGCTCTGTGAAGAAAGCTGGTGTTAGTTTGATAGGGATTGCATTGAATATGTAGACTGCTTTGGGTAGTATTGACATTTTAACAATATTTGTTCTTCCTATCCGGGAGCATGGAACCTTTTTCCATCTTTTTGTGTCTTCTTCAATTTCTTTCATAAGCCTTCTATAGTTTTCATTGTATAGATTTTTTAAATGTCTTTGGCTAGATTTATTCCTAGGTATTTTATGGGTTTTGGTGCAATTGTAAATGGGATCGATTCCTTGATTTCTCTTTCTGTTGATTCATTCTTAGTGTATAGAAATGCAATCGATTTCTGTGCATTGATTTTATATCCTGCAACATTGGTGAATTCATGGATCAGTTCTAGCGGCTTTTTGGTGGAATCTTTTGAATTTTCCATATAGAGTATCATTTCATGTGCAACGAGTAAAAGTTTGACCTCCTCCTGGCTGATTTGGATGCCTTTTATTTCTTTGTGTTCTCTGATTGCTGAGGCTAAGGCTTCCAATACTATGTTGAATAACAGTGGTGAGAGTGGACATCCATGTCTTGTTTCTGACCTTATGGGGATGATATTAGCGTTGGGTCTTTCATATATGGCTTTTATGATCTAGAGGTAAGATCCTTCTATCCCTACTTTCTTGAGGGTTTTTATCAAGAAAGGATGCTGTATTTTGTCAAATGTTTTCTCTGCTCATATGGTTCATGTCCTTTCTTTTATTGATGTGATGTATTACATTGATTGCTTTGCAGATATTGAACCAACCCTGCATCCCAGGTATAAATCCTACTTGGTCGTGGTGAATAATTTTTTTAATGTATTGTTGGATCCGGTTGGCTAATATCTTGATGAGGATTTTTGCATCCATGTTCATCAGGGAAATTGGTCTACAGTTCTCCTTTTTAGTGGGGTCTCTGTCTGTTTTTGAAATCATGTAATGCTGGCTTCATAGAAAGAGTTTGGAAGTTTTCCTTCCATTTCTACTTTTTGGAACAGCTTCAAGAGAATAGGTGTTAACTCTTCCTTAAATGTTTTGTAGAATTCCCCTGGAAACCCATCTGGCCCTGGACTCTTGTTTTTTGGGAGATTTTTGATGATTAATTCAATTTCCTTACTGGTTATGGGTCTGTTCAAATTTTCTATTTCTTCCTGTTTCGCTTTTGATAGTGTATATGTTCTAGGAATTTGTCCATTTCTTCCAGATTACCCATATTATTGGTGTATAATTGTTCATAATATTCTCTTATTATTGTTTGTATTTCTGCTGTGTTGGTTGTGATCTCTCCTCTTTCATTCTTGATTTTATTTATTTGGGTCCTTTCCTTTTTCTTTTTGATCAATCTGGCTAGGGGTTTATTAATTTTGTTAATTCTTTCCAGGAACCAGCTTCTGGTTTTATTGATCTGTTCTACTGCTTTTTGGTTTCAATAGCATTAATTTCTGCTCTAATCTTTATTATTTCCTGTCTTCTGCTGGTTTTGGGTTTCATTTGCTATTCTTTTTCCAGCTCCTTAAGGTGTAAGGTTAGGTTGTGTATCTGAGATCTTCCTTCCTTTGGTAGGAAAGCCTGGATTGCTATATACTTCCCTCTTACGACCACCTTTGTTGTGTCCCAGAGGTTTTGGGTTGTGGTGGTTTTCATTGGCTTCCATGTACTTTTTTAATTTCCTCTTTAATTTCTTGGTTGGCCCATTCATTCTTTAGTAGAATGGTCTTTAGTCTCCAAGTATTTATCTTTCCACATTTTTTCATGTGGTTGATTTCAACTTTTATAGTGTTGTGGTCTGAAAATATGCATGGTATGATCTCGATCTTTTGGTACTTGTTGAGGGCTGATTTGTGTCCCAGTATGTGACCTATTCTGGCGAATGTCCCATGTGCACTGGAGAAAAATGTGTATTCGGCTGGTTTAGGAAGAATGTTCTGAATATATCTGTTAAGTCCATCTGATCCAGTGTGTCATTCAAAACCATTGTTTCCTTGTTGATTTTCTGTTTAGATGATTTGTCCATTATTGTAAGTGGGGTGTTGGAGACCCATACTATTATGGTATTATTATCAATGAGTTTCTTTATGTTTGTGATTAATTGATTTATATATTTGGGTGCTTTCACATTTGGACCATAAATGTTTACAATTGTTAGGTCTTCTTGGTGGATAGATCCCTTAATTATGATATAATGCCCTTCTTCATCTCCTGTTCCCTCTTTATTTTAAAGTCTAGATTCTCTGATATAAGTATGGCTACTCTGGCTTTCTTTTGTTGGCCATTAACACGATAGGTGGTTCTCCATCTCCTTCCTTTCATCTGAAGGTGTCTTTAGGTCTAAAGTGGGTCTCTTGTAAACAGAATATAGATGTATCTTGTTTTCTTATTCATTCTATTACCCTTTGTTTTTTGATTAGAACATTTAGTCTGTTGACTTTTAGAGTGAGTAGTGAAAGAGATGAATTTATTGCCATTATGTTGCCTGTAGTCTTGGAGTTTCTGGTGGTGTTCTCTGGTCCTTTCTAGTCTTTGTTGCTTTGGTCTTTTTCCCCCCATCTTTTCTCCCCTCAGAGAGTCCCCTTTAAAATTTCTTGCCGGGCTCGTTTAGTTGTCACGAACTCCTTTAATTTTTATTTGTCTGGGAAACCTTTAATCTCTCCTATTTTGAATGACAGGATTTCTGGATAAAGAATTCTTGGCTGCATATTTTTCCACTTCAGCACATTGAATATATCCTGCCACTCCTTTCTGGCCTGCCAAGTTTCCATGGATAGGTCTGCTGCAAACCTGATCTGTCTCCCCTTGTAGGTTAAGGACTTTTTTCCCTTGCTGCTTTCATAATTCTTTACTTGCCTGAGTATTTTGTTAATTTGACTATGATATGCCTTGTTGATGGTCGGTGTTTGTTGCTCCAATAGGAATCCTCTGTGCTTCCTGGATTTTGATGTCTTTGTCTTTGCCTAGGTTAGGAAAGTTTTCCACTATGATTTGTTCACATAACCCTTCTACCCCTTCTTCTCTCTCTTCATCTTCTGGGACCCCTATGATTCTGATGTTGTTCCTTTTTAATGAGTCACTGATTTCTCTAATTCTTAAATCAGGCTCTTTTGCCTTAGTCTCCCTCTTTTTTCTGCTTCATTATTCTCCATAAGTTTGTCCTCTATATTGCTGATTCACTGCTCTGCCGTAGCATCCATTTGAGATTGCAGCTCAGTTATAGCATTTTTTGTTTCATCCTGACTAGTTTTACATCTTTTATCTCTGCAAAGAGGGATTCTAATCTACTTTCAACCCCAGCTAGTGTTCTTATTATCACGATTCTAAATTCTGGTTCAGTCATCTTGCTTGTATCTGTGTTGATTAAGTCTCTGGCTGTCGTTTCTTCCTGCTCTTTCTTTTGTGGTGAATTCCTTCATTTCATCATTTTTAAGGAAGAAAAGGAATTAGTGAGGTAAAAAGAAATTAAAATTAAAAAGAATTAAAACTAAAAAATTAAAAACAACACACACACAGAAATCAAATAAATGATGCTAGATCCTAGGTGTGTTTTGGTCTGGGTGTTGAAAGGGGCTTGATAGATTAGAGAAAAAAAGAGGGAAAAAAAGAAAAAAAAAGGAAATCGTTTGAAAATTTGAAAAAATTAATACAATGAAATGGAATAAAATGAAATTATGGGAGTAAAATAGAATTTGAAAAATTTATAAGGAAGTAGATAAAGTAGAAAAAATTAAAGAAAGATATTTTTAATAAAAATTGAAAATAAAAATAAATTTTTTCTCTTTCTGTATTCAAGAAAAATAAATGAAATAAATAAGAGGGGGAAAAAAAAGAAAATTGAACAGATGAACCAGCAAACAGACTGAAATACAATTGGAATAACTTTGTTTTCTCCTAGAAGTCAGACTATGAAGCGCTTTAGAGTCCCTAAACTAGGCAGGCAGAGAGATTTGTGGTGTTCCTGAAGAGTAAAGTTGGCCCAGTTGGGCGGGGCTTAGTGTAATGGCTCCATTCTCCACTAGATGGGGCTGCTTAGCTTACTTGGGTGGATTGTTTTGGCGCTTGTAGGTGCGTATGCGCATGCCTGGGAGTGGTATAAATGGCATCTCTCAGCTACCCAGTATCTAGTATCAGAACTCTGTTCTGGATCAGCAATCGTGCACCAGTACTTTGTCTCCGGCTTCTGTCAACTCCCTGGGTTTACACTCTCCGTGACCAAGCCCCAGGCAGCACCTCCCTCCTGAGTTTTACCTCAGATGCTGCTGTGTTTCCTGACGCCTTGCTTCTGAGGGACTGTGGCTTTGACCTGTTGTGCCCCTCTGAGGGAGGGTCTCACCGAGCAATGGCCAGGTGCTGGCTGTACCCAGGAATGTTGGTGGGACCATGCTGCTGCCAATGCCCAGAGATTGCGGCTGGGTGCCAGCCCACAAGAAAAAGTTCACACGATCGTGTAGCAGTAGCATTTCAGGGATTATGGAAAATCACAACACAAGTCTGGCACCAGGCTTCCCCCTTAATGACCTTGTTCCAGCACCAGTGAATGTGGTTGTTCTCCAGGGTCTGCTGGAACCGGGTGGCCACACAGCCTCTACCAGATGTCCTCCCAGCAGGGGAACTGCCTCTCCCCATCTGACCTGAAGACCTCTGGACTTCACTCTGCTCCTAAGGATTCGTCCTTCTCACCAGAGCACCACCAGGTATCAAGCTGCTGAGTTTCAGACTCTGTACTCCCCCTGTTTATAGAGTCTTAATGGATTTTAAACCCTCTCCTTTCTCCTTTCTCCCTTTATAATTCAGTCCCTGTGGCTATTTCCACTTTTCCACTTTCTCTCTACTGCTTTTGGGGGGGGGGGCTGCTTTTCCCGTACTACTCCCTCCACCCACCCACCCCTCTCCCTATCCTCTCTCCACAAGCAAAAACAGCTCCCTGCCTTCTGCGGCTTCTTTCTCCCCCAGTTCACCTCTCTGCGCCTCGTACCTGTTGAGTTCTGTGGTTCAGGTTGTGCAGATTGTTGTGTTAATCCTCAGATCAGTTTTCTAGGTGTGCAGGATGGTTTAGCATTGATCTGGCTGTATTTCATGGATGCAAGATACAAAACAACTTCAATGCTGTTCCACCATCTTGACCCCTCTTGGGGACGTCCACATATTTTATAATGAATTCTATTCCACTGCTATTCATTGAAATGCCTGCTACATGCTAGGTGCTTGGGGCTCAAAAGTGAGTAGAGACCCTCTTCTCATGAAGGTTATTACTCACATGATAGCATTTAAACTGTGAATTGGTCAGATAAATTCCTGATATCCCCTAATATTGATTCAGAAATCTAATGGCCTTGGTCCAGTTCATGAACACCTCAGTTTTCTCATCTGTAAAGTTGAGGTCACTATGAGGAATAAGTGACAGCAAAGAGCACATATAAAAGGGACACCACTGGGAGGTGTCCCCATGCCTTCCTCACAACAGTACCCAGTGAGATTGGAGCTGATTGTATAGATTTGTGCAGCTGTCCTCACCTTTGTAACAATTATAGACACCAGGGGGCAGTAGGAAATATGTCCCATCAGTGCCAAGGAGAGAAATGGGGCCACTTTCACTGATACAGAGCTAAAATCAAATTTTGCTTTTGTGCTGGTTCCTAGTAAACGAATGGAGAGGCACACAGATTAAACAGTTTTTAAAGAAATGGTAATCAGAGTAAATTTAAAAATAATTCGAGTCAGATGGTTATTCAATAAATATATGTTGAGGGCTTTGAAGATAAAACCAGTACCTCCCCTATGGAGTGGTGTCAGGATTAAATGAGCTGAAACAGTACTGACAAATCAGTACACATTGGAACCATTTGTAGTTCTTATTTTGGGGAGGAGTGTTTTTCGAGTAGCCAGGAGAGAAAAAGCGGTACTGTTGATCACCGACCGAGATCTCTAAGAGTATTTGACTTGTCTTGCCAATCTCTCCCTCATCTAGAGGAACCAAAATTTTCTGATTTGTCATTTCTGTTCACTTTTCACCGAGACCAATTGAAATAAAAAGTAATAACATGGAATCTAAATGTGCCGCATCCAAAAATTCTCCAAGGACTCATTGCGATGAGTAAGAGAAATGTTATGTCTTATCAAAGTATGCCTTCTCCCATTGAAAATAACTCTAAGATGTTCTATTGGTTTTTAAATGAGAAAATGTCAATTACAAATAGAAGTATGAGAAAGAAGGATTACCAACCTTACATTTTTCTTCTGATTCTTTAACTTGTAGTACATGAATTGTGAGAGCACGCTTATATCCATATTCATGTAAAAATCTGGGGTGGTAAATAAGGATGGGGCACTCATGAATATAAAATCCAGGGCCACCATTATCCAACATTATAATGTGGTATAGGAAGATGACAGTCATTTACATGTTTAAATACATTAACACGAAATTTTAAAGCTTACAAATCTTCCACTTTAATTTTTTTTTTTCCATTTGAATGCTGTCGCAGAGACATTTGCCTTTGGCCACTGACTATATTTTTAATGATTACTCTCATTGTGGAGTATCTGTCAGCATCTGTGGATCATTCTTCGGCCTTCGTATAGAAAAGAATAAGATATCCCCTAACGGCAACATATCATGTTCAGCTACCTTGAGGCAAGAAAATATTAAAGCCGGATGAAGACAAGAAATTAAAACGGGATGTAGATTTAAAAAAAGAAAGAATATCTGAAAACAGACTGGCCTCTTTTTCACTGTACACAAGTTGCAATATTAAGGCAGTTGCTGGATAAAATACAGGCTATTCATGCAATATTTAAGGCATGTTCATACTAAAAATTTAATCATTGTTTATTTGAAAATCACATTTAACTGGGTATCCTGAATTTTTATTTGCTGTATCTGTAACCCTGCACATGAAGTCCTCCATGTACAACACAGAACCTTCACTCTTTTGAAGATAAATCCTGAGAAGGGTCTATCTCAATAGGCAGTTGGTTAGTCAGGTAGCAGCCCATGAATTTTGCCAGGTCCCCACCTATCCGGCACCTCTGAAAGCCCGGAGAAAGTGTTTCATCCACTTTTCCATTTCTGTAGGCCATGCCAAGGTGGCTGCAAAGTGACAGTTGACAAATAAACACTCAGAGGACAAAACTTAATGAGCCAACTTGGTACCAGTTACACACAAAACTGATAGTAGACAGCAATGACACATGTCATTCACTTCTGGTCAAGGTTCTACGACTGTTCTCTAACTTCACTTTTTATGGCAAGCAGCAAATACATTTAGGATCTAAAGGAAACCCAGGGGCAATGCTAAAAAATTAATCTGCCTCCTCTCTCTGCCTTTTCTTTGACCATTTGTAGGGAAAGTCATATACATGTCTTAGGTACATGCTGTCCTTTCTTGGCCTCAAAATGAGGGAATTTATTAAGTTAGGTAATTAGAGACACTAGACATGTCACTAAAACATAAATAAGACCACAGTTTCAAAATTTCTGTCAGTGGTTAGACTTTAAACCAGCACCTTTCTTACAAAATAAAATCACTTTTAAACAAATGCCCATGTTCACTAGTGTAGATAGGGAAATGAGTGTAAAGATCTATTTGACTCTTATGTGGAATGGTTTAAAAAAAAAAAAAAAAAAAAGCTTGAGCTCTGAGATCCAAAAGACCTTAAGCTGTGACTTGTCCCCTGGGGGAAACCAGACAATTTCTTAACCTCTCAGAAACTCAGTTTCTGTGTCTATAAAGTAAGATTAAATGATGACAGTCACAAGCCAGCAGTAGAACTGGACATCACCCTCAGTGTCCTGGCTTCTGGCAAATCTTCCAGTAGGACAGAAACTACCTACCTAAGAGTTAACATTCCCAGCACACAGATCTGAGACCATGAACGTCAATTCTGAGTCATTCTCCCAGTGAGTGCTGGTGCATGGGATACCAATGCATTTTCAAAATGCAGTTCCTTATGTTTCAGATTTCCAATGTATCTGATGACTGACTGTATTCTGTACTTTTCTATAATATTTTCTAAACAGATGACTTATCTAGACGTGTAATATTTTACAGCTTCCCTAGAAGCAGCTCTCACTTATAGAGATTATTCGTACAGTAGATATGGTTGGTGCCTGACTTCTAATTATAAATAAGATGGACAATTTGCATAACTATACTTCTCAGACTCTTCTGAGAAGCACTCCCTTGTCCACTAGAGAGGATAGCATAATTCACTATCTGACCAAAGGTGATTTAAATTTTGCCCTCATCAAAGAACATATTCAAAAGGAATTCAACATAGAATAGCAAAGAGATAAAGTACATATACTTTATTGTCATTTTTTTTTTTTTTTTTTACTAAATAAAAAGGTTGGTACATCTTAATCGAGAAAAAAGCAGTCAGGGCAATATAACAACAACCTTGCTGTCATATTTCAAGGTGTTTTAGAATGATGTTTCTCTAGAACCTTCAAAATATATAACTCAAATAGAACATTTGTTCAGTAGCAGGCCCAAGATAAATAGTTCAAATAAGAATACAGTATTTAAATTTTTAAAAATATGTAAGCATATTATGGGCAAGAGTATTCACTTATAAACTTGAAATCCAAGATTCTTAACTCATGGTAGAGTAGCAAATGGAAAACAGACAATGGAAACCAGTCCTATAAAGGTGCTCCAGTATTCCCAGGAACTGGACACACAGTCCTATAGGAGATGTCAAATCAATGACATCTCATTCATACAACTTTTCCTGTTCTCTGCTGAAGAGATGTTGGCAGCAAGCAAGTTCACTTGAAATTGCACCATTAAAGCATGGGTAATTGATGGTGCTATCTTCTGAGAAAGTACAATTTTAATTTCAGAATGAAGTCTTGCAGCCTAGTTGGGAAGGTAGACAAGAGCTATGACAGAATGCTATGGGAGCACTCAGTGTGAGTACTTTACCTGCTCTGGGCCCAGGGAGTGAGATAGGGAGAGAGAGATGTGTAGTCAGGGTTATATGGTGCTTAGAAAAGGCTCTGCACATTCTGCCTCCAAACTGCACAACTTTAACAAGTTGAGTGTAACTGCAGAAATATTCTCTAAGCTTCTGCTATTTGCAAAACTCGGCTTAGCCTAGTGACTTAACTTATATACATAAGTTGAATTATAAATTAAATTTAATGAAGAATAGGCAATGGTTAAGCCTGTTAAAGAGACACAAATAAAATAATATGGGAGTGAGGAACAGTGATCATAGTTCAGAGTTCCAGAGATGAGGGAGCAGTGTAGAGAAAGGGCTCCATAAATCTGCATATGAGTCACCTTGAATCCTTGGTTTATCATTAATCCAAAGTAGGACAAGCCTCTATGAAGCCAGGCAGAGAATAACTACCGGGGAAGCAAAACTATTGGGGCTCACACAGGACTAGAAGACATTTGGGTTCTGCCTAGGCAAGGCAGAGACTTTGTTGAATTACGAGGAACACTCAGTAGAGATCCCAGAAGGCCACACCTTGTAAGTAGGGGTAACTTGCCTTAGAGGAGGTCTCAAATTTGAAAGAATGATGATACAAAGTTTTGGTGAGGATATGGAATAACTGATTCTCATGCATAGCTGATGGGAGTAGATGTTTCAAGCACTCAGGAAGAGGTTCGGTTGTTCTTTGGCTTTTTTTTTTTTTAAATAAAATTAAAACACATTTACCTCATGACCCAGCAATTCCACTGACAGGTATTTTCCCAAGAGTAATGAAAACATGCCCACACAAAGAGCTGTACAAAAATATTTATAGGAGCTTTTATTCATAATTTCCAAAATTTGGAAACAACCCAAATGTCTATCAACGGAGGACTGGATAAAAATTTGTGGCTTAGTTGTACAATGAAATCTACTCAGGACTAAAAAAAGAATGAGTTACTGATACACTAACAAAATAGGCAAATCTTAAAAATATACTGAGCAAAAAAAGCTGGCCCCAAAAAAGTAAAGACACACAATATTTGCAAGAGGTTCTAAAATAGGGATACTAATCTATGGTGTGAGAAAACAGACTAGAAGTCACTGGTTGGGCATGCCAAGTGGTGATGTGACTGGAAAGGAGCACAAGGGAAACTTTTTGGGTGATGGACATGTTACATATCTTGATTGAGGTGGTAATTATATGACTGTGTTATGTAAACACTCATGGACATATCCACTTAAATTGAGTGCATTTTATTGCATGGATATTATACCTCAATAAAAGATTTTTTAATTGAGGTGAAATTCACGTTATTAATTTTATATTAACTACCTTATTTTTTGCCCTTTAAAATACTTTATTTTTTATTAATTTTTTAAATTTTAATTCCAGTATAGTTAACAGTGTTATATTAGTTTCAGGTGTACAATATGGTGATACAGCAATTCTATACATCATTACTCAGTGCTCATCATAAGTGTAATACTAACCCCCCACACCTATTTCTCCATCCCCCCATCTCCCCACCTCCCGTCTGATATGCTCTATTTTATGTATTAACTATCTATGTATTAACTATTTTAATGTGTAAAACCCAGTGGCTTCCAGCACATTCAGTGTTAGACAACCACCACCTCCATCTAGTTCCAAAACATTTTCATCACCCCAGAAGAAATCTTCATGCCCATTAAATAGTTACTCCACATTGCTCCCTCATCCTGGCCCCTGGCAACCACCAATCTGCTTTCTGTCTCTGTGGATTTACCTATTATGGATATTTCAAAGCAATGAAATCATACAATATGTGACCTTTTGTGTTTGGCTTCTTTCACTTAGCATATGTTCTCAAGGTTCATCTATACTGTAGCATGTATCAGTACTTCAGTCCTTTTTACAGCTGGTTAATATTCCATTGTAGGCATATACCACACCTGGTTTATCCATTCATCTGTTGATGGATATTTTGGTTGTTTCCACCTTTGGGCTATTGTAAATAGTGCTACTATGAACATGCACGTGTTTGAACCTATGGGTTTCAATTATTTGAGGTTTATAAAGAAGTGGGATTTCTGGGTTATGTGGTAATTCCATGTTTAACTTTCTGAGGAAACAACAAGCTGTTTTCCAAAGCAGGTTGGACCATTTTACATTGCTACCCGCAATGTGTGAGGGTTCCAATTTTTCTGTATCCTCTCTAATACTTATTTTCCTTATAACTATCCTAGTAGGTGTGGAATGGTATCTCATTATGGTTTTTAACCGTAGTTCTTTAACGACGAATTATGTCAAGTGTCTTTCAATATGCTTGTTTTCATATCCATATCTGCTTTGGAGAAATGTCTATTCAAATCACTTGCCATTTTTTAATTGGATTATTGGTCTTTTTGCTATTGAGTTGGAAGGATTCTTTTTTTTTTTTTTTTTTTAGAGAGAGACAGAGTGTGAGTGGGGGAGGGGCAGAGAGAGAGGGAGACACAGCATCTGAAGCCGTCTCCAGGCTCTGAGCTATCAGCACAGAGCCCCACGTGGGGCTTGAACTCACAAACTGTGAGATCATGACCTGAGCCGAAGTCAGATGCTTAACTGACTGAGCCACCTAGGCTCCCTTTGAGTTGGAAGCATTCTAATATCTTCTGGATACTAGACACTTACCAGGTAGTATATGATTTGAAAATAATTTCTCCCATTCTATGAGTTATCTTTTTACTTTTTTACAGTGTCCCTTGATGCACAAAGTTTTTAATTTTGATGAAATCCAATTTATTTTTCGTTTCGTTGCTCATGCTTTTGGTGTCATATCTACAAATCCATTGCCAAATCAAAGGTCATAAAGATTTAACTTTATACTTTCTTACAAGAGTTTTACAGTTTTTGCTCTCGTACATAGGTTATTGATCCATTTTGAGTTAATTTTCATATATGGGTGAGGTAAGGGTCCAACTTCACCTTTTGCTTGTAGATATCCAGTTGTCCCAGACCACTGGTTGAAAACATGCTTTCCCCATTACATGACCTTGGCACCCTTGTCAAAAATCAATTGCCCATAAATGTATGGGTTTACTTATGGCTTCTCAATTCTATTCCATTATTCTATATGTCTATCCTTATGCCAGTACCACACTGTTTTGATTACTGTGGTTTTGTTGTAAATTTTGAAATTAGGAAGTGTGAGTACTCTAACTTTATCCTCCTTTTTCAATATTGTTTTGGCTATTCAAGGTCCCTTGCAAGTCCATATGAATTTGAGTATCATCTTTTCCATTTTTGCACAAAAGGCTGTTGGAATTTCAATAGGGATTTCATTGACTGTGTAGATTTCTTTGGGGGGTAGTATGCCATCTGAACAATATTAGATCCTCCAATCTGTGAAAGTAGATGTTTTTCCATTTATTTAGGTATTCTTTAAATATATCTAACAGTGTTTCATGGTGTTCCGTGTACAAGCCTTTCACATCCTTGGTTAAATTTATTCCTAGGGGTTTTATTCTCTAGATGTTTTGTAAATGCAATTGTTTTCTTAGTTTCCTTTTTGGATAGTACATTGCTGGTGTCTAAGAAACACAACTGATTTTTGTGTATTAAACCTGTCCCCTGCAACTTTGCCGAATTCATTTATTAGCTCTTCTGGGGTTTTTTGTTGTTGTTGTTGTTGTTATATTTTGTTTTGTTTTGGGGCCCTTTGAGATTATCTATATTTAGTACTATGTCATCTGTGAATACAGATAGTTTTACTTCTTCTTTTCCAATGTGGCTTTCTTTTATCCATTTGTTTCATCTAATTGCACTGGCTAGAACTTCCAGTACAGTAACAAATACTAGTGGCAAAAGCAGGCACCATTGTGTTGTTCCTTATTTTAGGGAGAAAGCTTATAGTCTTTCACCACTGAGTGAAATGTTAGCTGTGAATTGATGTTAGCTGTGGGTTTTCCATAAGTGCCCTTTATCATGTTGAGGAGGTTCCTTCAATTTCTAGTTTTCTGAGTATTTTTATCATGAAAGGGTGTTGGGTTTTGTCAAACATGTTTTCTGTGTCAATTAAGATGATGTGCTTTTTCTTTCATTCCATTAATGTGATGTTTTACATTGATTTTCTTATGTTGACCCACTCTTGCATTCGTGACGTAAATCCCACTTGGTCATGGTGTATAATCCTTTTAAGGTACTATTGGATTCAGTTGACTAGAGTTGTATTGGTGATTCTTACACCTTTGTTCATAAAAGCTATTACCTGTAGTTTTCTTGTGGAGGCTTTATCTGATCTTGGTTTCAGAGTAAGGTGTATTGGCCTCATGGAATGAATTTGGAAGTGTTCTCTCCTCTTCAATTTTTTAGAAATGTTTGAGTAAGATTGGTGTTAATTCTTCTTTTTTAAATTTTTATTTATTTTGGGGGACAGAGAGCACACACACTTGCACGCGGGGGAGAGGAGCAGAGGGACAGACAGAGAGAATCTTAAATAGGCTCCACACTCAGCACAGAGACTGATGCAGGGCTCAATCTCATGGCCACGAGATCATGACCTGAGCCAAAATCAAGAATAGGACACTTGGGGCGCCTGGGTGGCGTAGTCGGTTAAGCGTCCGACTTCAGCCAGGTCACAATCTCGCGGTCCGTGAGTTCGAGCCCCGCGTCAGGCTCTGGGCTGATGGCTCGGAGCCTGGAGCCTGTTTCCGATTCTGTGTCTCCCTCTCTCTCTGCCCCTCCCCTGTTCATGCTCTGTCTCTCTCTGTCCCAAAAATAAATAAAAAACGTTGAAAAAAAAATTTTAAAAAAAGAATAGGACACTTAACCAACTAAGCCACCCAGGCACCCCAATGTTAATTCTTTTTTAAATGTTTGGTAGAATTTACCAGCGAAGCCATCTGGCCCTAGACTTTTCTTTGTTGGGAGGTTTGATTATTGAGTCAATCTCTTGTTATAGATCTGTTCAGATTTTATTTTTTTCTGAGTCAGTTTTGGGTATTTATGTGTTTCTAGGAATTCGTTCATCTCATCTAGGCTATCTAATTTGTTGGCCTACAATTGTTCATAGTATTTTCTTTTAATCCATTTTATTTTCTGTAAAGCTATTGATAACAACCTCCCTTCATTTCTGATTTTAGTTATTTGCACCTTTTTTTTTCCTCAGTAAATCTAACTAAAGTTTTGTCAATTTTGTTGATCTTTCCAAAGAACCAACTTTGGGTTCGCTGCTTCCCTCTGTTGTTTTTCTTCTCTAATACAATACATATATTTTTTAATGGTATAAAGGGTATCGATGACAGATAAATCAATTTTAATTAAGGACTCTTGGGAGGCTTTCTTTGAAGGGTTAGAATAGAATTTGGCATTAAATTCCTAAAAAGCAAACTTATTTCACAGCTCTCTCTCAAACTGAGAAAAAGACCTGGAAACAATTTTCCCCTTTTGAAGAAATGCTGGTTTAGGGAAGGTGATGCATTTGGCAAACCTTATGTGTTTATTTGACATCTTATTTAGTGGCTTTTTAGGTAGTGGTTAGCTTTTAAAATGCTAATACTAAAAAAAAAATCATACAAGCAGTTTATCTTACGGTTTACTACTTCTTTCAACTTCCTGATCCTCAACAACGTGGATCATGATTGTTATTTTGAAATCTGAAATGATACAGAGGTCTATCTTGTTCATCAAAGTGCTACATGCTTACTTAGATCCTGAAGGATGTATTTTGGAAATGAGTATGATCAAAAGAAGTGCCATTCAAAAAAAAAAAAAGAGAGAGAGAGAGAGGGAGAGAGCTTAAAGGTAAAGAATACCCATGTTTCTACAATGAAATGAGGGTGGGAAAAATAATTCATGCATAAGTATGTTGGAAACTTCTCTTGGAATTTGGTGATTAAAACCTTTTCTTAGGGCCATTCCCTAAGAAATGCTACTTCTTTTAACATACACATTAAAGCAAAGAAGAATGTAGAGCCAGTAGAAAAAAAATTTTTTTAGAAAAGGTTTACACCCTGTTTCATCATTGTATTTCTCATTAAATTTACTCTCCCACGTACAAAATACAACAATAAGCCACTAATCACCTTAGAGATACCAACTTTATTAGTATAAAAACTCAGATCCCATCTATAAAATCCCTTAGGATTTCATTTGAAGCTTATCATCAACAGCTATGTTTTCTTTTGAGATCACATTTAGCTTTGAGATACACACACACCCCACTTTCCATTTACTACTTCTCACTCATCTTCTATCGTAAAAACAAAACTATTAGAAAATGAGAGTCTTTGGCTTAATCTTTTGCAAACTATTCTGATTTATTCTCTAAAAAGGTATAAAAGGAGAAAGCTCACATGCCTCACATAACCACACATCACTATCGGTTTATCACAGTCAGTAAGTGTTAGTCCAATGTGGCAAATACCACCCAATATGCCATTAGTAGGCTCTTACTGATATTTCAAATCTGTGGCTCTAACATCATTCTCTTGTGCTTAGAAATAAATCCAAGATGGAAATTATACATCAAAGAATATACCTGTATTTAGGTCAGTCTAGTGTTCTATTGACCAACACTCAGCTATAAACTAAGCCATTGTCAGGTAGAATGACCTAGATTTTGTTGTTGTTATTGATACTTTATGCAATTTATAATAAAAAACTGCTGGCAGTTCAAGTGTGAACAGATTTCTGTAAAGATCCTCTCCCTCCACAGGGTGTGGAGCTGTGACATCAGTCTTTTCCCAGAGATTCTAAATAAAACCCAATCTTGGCAGATTGAAATCATTATACGCATGATCAAAGCTATTCAGACATCTGAAAATTAAATATTATACACTGGACGTCCTGTACTGATCCTTTGCCTGCTTGAAGAACACACTTTCACATTTTCCTCAGACCACATAAGAACAGTGAACTAGTTTGTTGAGTGAAAGACACAATCAGAAGTTTCAGGTAAAGAGTCTCCAAAGCAAATATTTCACACTCTGTTCTTCATCCAAGTGTCATCCATGCTAGTCAAATACTTTATAGCACACTGTGCCCCCTTTTCTCTCACAGTGTCTGAAATTAATTCTAGGGTACAGGCTTGAGAACTGGTGGTGTCTGATCCCCAGGTACAAAGTGCCAAGCAAACAGTTGTCACCGCCAGAACGCAGGATAGGCATCGTAACATTTCTCTTCCAGCAGTTAGAGATGCTGCGTCTAGGGCCACAGACTAGCATGAAGAACTCATCCAGACAGATTCCATTCTTTTCTTGTGCCTAGGGGGCTTGGTACGTGCCTCACAACCACCATTCGATGTTCTGGGCTAGTGATTTCGGTTCTTGAAAGGGATATAAAGACACAACATGTGCCTGAGAGGGCCGTCAGCTGGCTTGTTGCTACAGGGCCTTATCTGAAGTCATACAAGTGGGGGGGCGCCTGGGTGGCTCAGTTGGTTGAGTACCCAACTTTGGCTCAAGTCATGATCTCACGGTTGGTGGGTTCGAGCCCTTCGTTGGGCTCTGTGCTGACAGCTGGGAGCCTGGAGCCTGCTTCAGATTCTGGGGCTCCCTCTCTCTGCCCCTCCCCCACTCGTGTGTGCACACTCTGTCTCTCTCTCTCAAAAAATAAATAAACATAAAAAAAAAAGTCAGACAAGTGGGATGGCTGCCCTGGAGCCCACCTTGGGTGCTAGAGCATCAGGATCTGGAGCAAAATATGTCCCTCCCCAACCACCACCCACAACCTAGAAACCCTGGATCTAGTAGCACCAGAAATCCCAGGCCATATCACCAAGGTATAGGGGCCAGCTCTCACCCTCATCCTTCCTGAACCTCTTCTACCCCCTTCCATTTCTTATCCATCTCCTAAGCTCTATTTTGAGGGCAAAATACCAGAGAGCTGTGGTCAAATGCAGCCTGTAGAAGGATAATTTGGGGGGCTTTAGTTGTAAAAATTGTTTAAAGTTGTTGCCAACATTTAAAACCAAAGAGATTTAGGGACGTCTGGGTGACTCAGTTGGTGAAGCATCCGACTTTGGCTCAGGTCATGATCTCGTGGTTCGGGAGTTCGAGCCCCACGAAGGGCTCTGTGCCTCCCTCTCACTATGTCCCTCCCCTACTTGCACTCTGTCTCTCTCTCAAAAATAAATAAACGTTACAATTTTTTTTAAAAGAACAACAAAAAAACCTAAAGAGATTTCAAATAACAATAGAGACTTTGGGCTTCTTTTGGAAATGAGCTTTCTCCATGACAGTGGACTGAGTTGAGGAACAGCTTCACCTTCTAAGACAGGACAAGCACCCTATGTACCTGCTGACATTTGAGTTCGCAACTCTGGCTCTCTACTTCCCAGAAACTTTTAAAACACACTCACAGAGTCTACAGCGCGAATGCTGAGGGATCTGTAAGGAAGGTATTACTTTCGGAATGGGAGGCATGGTTTTGTGTGTGTCTTAGTAAAACTGGCCCAATATGACTCTCTGGTCTCTTGTTCATCTTGTTTACTCACTTAAAAAAATCTCTCTGAGGGTGCCTGGGTGGCTTAGTGGGTTAGGCGTCCATCTCTTGGTTTCAGCTCAGTCATGATCTCATGGTTTGTGAGTTTGAGCCCTTCATTCTGCATCGGACTCTGTGCTGACATTGCAGAGTCTCTCTGGGATTCTCTATCTCTCAAAGTAAATAAAAAACTTAAAAAAAAAAAAACTCTCTGTTACTTTCTTGAGTAGCATTTGTGAAATTGTTGCGCCTCACTTCATTAAAGCCATTTGTTAAATGGCTGCAGATACCTTTCCTGCTCTAACTTCTCTCATGTCCCTAGATGCCTTAATACTATTACCTGTGAGACAATCATGCTTGGTTGAATGAGCAACAATTAGCATCACTTGAGAGCTTGTTAGATATGCAGAATCTCAGGCTCCAGCCCAGACCTACAGAATCAGAAACTGTCAGAAACCGTATCTTAACAAAATCTCCGGATGACTTCTATGCGCATTAAGGTGTGAGAAGCACTGCCATAGCTCACGTACTTCTCAATCAGGCACTTGATTTTCTCTGTTCAGAGTGTTAGCTGAGCACTTTTTATGTGCCAGGTACTGTTAGAGCTTTTGATATTCTTTAACCTTTGCAAAAGTAAGAATTATTATTATTAATTATCTCTGCTCAAACTGAAGCTCAGAGAGTGTGAGTGCTTTTCCTAAGAAAGACAAGTCAAGAAAGGATCATGGCATCTCTCTAGGAGGACTTTACCCCTCAATTCTAGAGCTGAGGCTCTCAAATGAGTTTAAGAGGCAGGGCCTGAAAGCTATGGTAATCTCTCTGAAGAACGCCTTGAAATATAAGACATATAATTTTATCATATGAATGAGAAGTACCTTTACTAGCAGGATATAGGTCTAAATTATGTGTTTGTAATATAAAACTCACAAGCTAGAGCATGGGGGGAAAAGCAAACTGTCACACTTTGCAGTTAGCTGCTTCTGAATTTTGCCATTAATATTCATCTGCTCCCAGATCACTCACTTTGCCTTCTGCTCACACTCACGAGCCAACAAGCTGTAACAGGCACCAAAGCTTTAGAAAATACATATGAGGAAATACTTAAAGATAAGACAATTTTGCTAATTTCCCCTCTCCCCGCACCCCTGTGATTTGGTTGAAAACCATGCCCAGCCCATTGGGGCAGTCAGGTATTTCTGGGTGTAGCTCTTTGTGTTTTGAGGGGGGAGAAGTTTGAGAAGCATTGGCTGAGAAACTACTTAGGCAGTTTATGATGCAGAAAACCAGCCACGCAGCCTCTTTGGTACTGGAAAGTCTTGCTCCCAAATAGGCCCGTGGGAAATCACGGATTTTCTGTACACCCCATCCCCTGAAAGTCCCCACAGCCATTGGTAGACCATTAATGGCAGCCAGGTGAGACAGCACCCCTCTCAACACCTACAGATTTTAAGGCCAGGAGTGAGATCTAAACTATGACATCCCCTGCTCCTTCTCCATCTTCGATCTTTCCCCATATTTCCATGCATTCAACGAGGGCTTATTGAATAAGACAACAATGCAAGTTGATAATACAATATTACCATTTATTGGACACCTGCAAAGTGCCAGACACTGTAGGATACCTTCAGAAGCCATCTTCTTCAGTTCTCACAAAAATGGAAAACTCAGGCTTGCAGAGGTTAAGTGACTTGCCCTTGGTCATAGAGCTAGTAAAGGATGGGGGTGGGGGTGAGCTCAAACTTCAATTCTTTTTGAAAGAAAAAAATTTTTAGTGTTTATTTATTTTTGAGAGATAGACAGAGAAAGACAGAGCATGAGCAGGGGAGGGGCAGAGTGAGAGGGAGACACAGAATCCAAAGCAGGCTCCAGGCTCCCAGCTGTCAGCACAGAGCCTGACACAGGGCTCGAACTCACAAACCGTGAGATCATGACCCGAGCCAAAGTCGGATGCTTAAGGGAATGAGCCACCCAGGCACCCCTCAAACTTCGATTCTTGCCAGCCCTGCTAGGCCACACTGCCTCCTTGAGGTCAGAAAACTAGATGTAGGCTTCTCTGGCAAACAGCCTTTCTTCCCACTTCACCAAGTGATCTGTCCACAAAGACGATAGGACTCCTGGAGTCCTACTGAGCTCAGGATTTTTTCGGGTTTCTACAGCACAGTTCTCATAGTTTATTCCCTGTGGACCTGCATGTGGGGCCCAGGAATCTGAATTTTCCACAACCCCCCCCCACTCAGGTGTTCTCAGATGCTCATGAGACTGAATGGACTGGGGCTTATTCTACACAAAGCTGGTCTTGGGTTTCCCATCCAAATAACCAAATTACCCAGGCAAAATCCAGAGTGGCCTGGGGCCAGTTTACCAATCTCACAGAAATGTACGGTGTTTGGGGCCAAATCTCAGACAAAGGGGCACAGCATGCACACAGGTGGCTGTACCATGCGGCCCCAGCGGAAGTCCCCCAGGAGCTGGGAGGAAAAGCTGTTCTGCCTTGGTCCAAGGGGCAGGTGGCCACATGCCCTGTCCTGTGGGTGCCCAGGAAGTTGCACCCTGGTCCAGTAAGGTGCAGGTCTGCTGGCTCCATTTGCATAAGGTCCTGCCACCCCGAACACTGCCCTCCTTGCAGGCCAAGTTTAGATTTTTTTAGGCCTGGGACATCCAGGTGCCCCCTCCAGACCTCTGGTGTGTGCCCCATTTTCTTTCAAGCCCATTTTAAGTGAGTGGAATCTGAGCAATGGCTGCCTGTGTGCAGAGAGGATTTAAGGGGTCTTGTCCAGCCTTTTGTTTGTTTGTTTGTTTTTTCCTCCCGTGCTAGCTCCTGGAACCCACCCAGAAAACCCAGTAAGCCTTCGCAGCCCCACTGTGATCCCAGTTGTATCTGTGATCCCAGCCCAAGATCCTGGTCTGCTGCTCCACAGCTGGACATTGCGGCCGCTGGCTCCCTCACACCCACCGGTGCTGGGGGAAGATGCCCCTGTGCCCACTGATCAAGTGGCCCCGAAGAGGGTTAGGGGGAGTACAGGCTGGTGTGATGCCTGGCCTGAACAGTGACTCCTGTAGGTGGCCAGACAACAACCCTGGCGGATAACCAAACTCCTTGCCATTGCTAGTGTTTAAGGAGCTGCATGTTGGGGTGCGCTCCATGCTCACACCAAGTACAGGCACATGCACTTCCACAGGGGTGCACACGTGCATAGTCGCATGTCCACTGAACTTATGCACAGTAAGGACACTCAAACATACAAACTCAGTCACTCAGCACAAGCCGGATATACATATACAGCTGTGCACTTACACATTCTTTCATGCACATGTTAGCACACACAGGCACTCTCTTATACACACACCCCATCCACACACATATACATGGCAAACACACACATATGCTCGTGCTTAACACATACGTGCACAGCAACACGCTTTTTACTACATACATTAAAAAGCTAGGCTTTCTGTGGTGTAGGCTGAATAATGCCTCTCCCTACCCACCAAGGCATCCAGGTTCCTGGAACCTGTGAATACTACCTTTAAAACAAATGTTTGTTTACTTATTTTGAGAGGCAGGAGGGGGAGAGAGAGAAGGAGAGAGAATCGCAAGCAGGCTCCATGCTGACAGCACAAGCCGGATTCGCAGCTGGATCCCACAGACTGTGACATCATTACTTGAGCCGCCTAGATCAAGAGTCTGATGCTTAATCAACTGAGCCACCCAGGTGCCCCTTGAATGTTAACTTTTATGGCAAAAAAAAAAAAAAAAAAAGGATTGTGCAGGTGTCATTAAATTAATGCTTTTGAGATGGGGAGATTATCCTGGGTTATCAAGTGAGTCCTAAATGTAATCACCTGTATTCTTAGAGGAGGGAAGCAGAGGGAGATTGAATTTAGAAGAGAAGGCAATGTGAGCAGGAGGCAAAGTTGGAGTGATGAGGTCAGATTCAAGGAGTGCTAGCAGCCACCAGAAGCTGAAGAGGCAAGGGAGCAACAGAGCCTGGGGTGGGAGTGCTCCCATGCCAACATTTAGATTTCAGCTCAGTGAAACTGATTTCTGACTTCTAGTGTACAGGACTGTGAAAGAATACGTGTCTGTTGTTTTAAGCCACCAAGGAATTATGCATTACAGAAATCATTGGAAATTAGTACTTTCTTCTTCACACTTCTCACCCACAATTCAGCATGCTGGAGTCTTTGGAGTCAAAATTAGGATCATGTCATTTATAATAGTTGTTTCACTGTAGCCAAGTTACTGAACTTTGGCAGTCTCAGTGTCGTCATCCTGAAAACCTAGACAATAGTGCCTACTGGATGAGGCAGGTTATGGTGAGGACTCATACATGCATTCTTGCTTTCATTCCCAAATGATAAGCCACCTCCTGCCTTGTGCTAGGCACTGTTCTGGGGGCTGGGTTAAGTGAGACTCCTGAATGTAGGTACAGAGCAGCACTGAATTCTACTTCTGAAACCAGTATTGCACTGGATATTAACTAAAAGTTAAAGGAAAAAAAAATGGATCACCTAGGTGGCTCAGTGGGTTAAGCGTCTGACTTTTGGTTTTGGCACAGGTCATGGTCTCACAGTTCATGAGATCGAGCCCTGCATGGGGCTTTGCACAGCCTGCTTGGGATTCTCTCTCTCTTCCCCCACTCTCTCTGCCCCTCCCCCACTCTTTCTGGCTCAGAATAAATAAATAAACTTTAAAAAATAAAATAAAGGGAAAAAAACCTCTTGGATTCGTGACTGTCTAACATACTGATGTTACAGCCATCATCACGGGAGTTCAAACACCCAGCCCCACTTTAACGGGAGTTCACACCAGCACCTTATGGGGAGAGAATCTAAAGAAACAGTAATAAAAAAGCTGAAAGAGACTTCTTACCCTCAGAACACAATAACTGTCCTTTCCACTCTCCCTAAGCTCCAGTCACTTTTCACCTTTCCCTCCAGCAATGCTACACATGCTTCCGTTCAAGACTGAAACATCCAGCGAGCAGGGTCTGTGATTGACTATCTGTGGCTCTCTCTGCTGAATGAGGTTCATGTTCATCCCTTACCATAAGCCCAGCCTGTATCCATACAGAGCTAAATCTCTCCTGAGGGGACTTCCTCTTCTCTCTGCTCTCTATCCCACTTCAAATGGTCATTCCATCTCTTACTTGAGCTGTTTTCATAACTGAACTTGCCCTAACCTGGCTCGTAAGTTGCAGAACAGTACTCAGGCAGAAAGCCAAGCCCAGAATCCATGCTCCATCAAAACCACTCTAATAGCTCATTCTGAACACACACACGTCTTTTCTTCATAGTGACATGTGAGCCCCTCACAGACTGGACAGCCTACTGTGTCTACTGCCACACAGAGGCACCACTGGCTGATTCAGACAGTTCTTCGTGGGGTCAAGCTATCTTGGGCATTGTAGAACATCTAGCAGCCCTGGCCTTAATCATTTAATTTGTGTGGTGTCCCAGTGTTTGTGACCATCAAAACTGACCACACGTTTCCAAAAAGAAATGGGGAGGTGAGGCCACATGGGTGGGACAGTCCTCATTAAGTTTTTCAATTGAATTTGGCCTTCACATTTTCCCGCTGTCACATTTAATAATGCCTTATTTAACAATAGATACGCATAATTATAAACAAAGCAAATACCCCAGAATATGTAGTAATCTTTAAAATAGAGAATGTTTCCATGGAGTACAATGGCTCCACCACTGTGATCTCAGGCAAGTTGCTTAACTTCCCTGTGCATTAATATCCTCGACTGAAAAATGGAGATGATAAGGGCCCTCGAGGACACACAATTCTAGTACCCTTTCCATAGTATATAATTGTTCCGTGAAGTGACTTCCTGGCCAGAAGTGACTTCCTGGCCATTTCCTGGCCCCCACTGTATCTTGGTGGAACTATGTGGTTATTCACTAAATGTGAGAAGTGATGTGGTTATTCAATAAAATGTAACGTGATGTGTGTTGCTTTCTGTCAGTGTGGTTCGGAAATAGGTGCACCTTCTGCACCTGTTTCCTCATTTGCCAGCTAGATGTCAGTGTCCAGAACACCCTAGGAAGCCACACCTTGGAAATGAAGAAACAGCAATGTGGAAAGAGCCTGCAATCTTCATTTGGAGGAGAACTGCCTGCCAATCAGGAATACTCATACCAGACCTGGATGGACAAAGAAGCTTCTATGGTGTTTGACCACAGTACATTTTGGAATTTGTTAGAGCAGGTAGCATTGCCTTAACTAATGCAAATATTTACCTCCTGTTGTAGATTAAATAATGTAAAGCACTAAGGAAAGCCCCTGGTACATAGTAAATAATAAATGCTAGCTATGCTTATTATAATTATTATTATTGTCTCCTAGTGGAGTAGAATGTACTGAAATCTCCTCCATTGTTTGAGGGAAATTAAGTCGTGTAGATGCTTTTGGATACAACAAAAAACTCAATCTGAAAATGGCTTAAATGATCATAGAGTATAATCCCATTTTGTAAGTTCAGGGTCAGGGTTTCAGGATTGACTGGACTGTATTGTCACAGACCGGGTTTCAGGATCGACAGGACTGTATTGTCACAGACCCTGCTGTCTGTCTTTCTCCCTATCATCTTTGTGTGTGATGATGTCTATCCTCATGGGCGCAAGGTGGCTGCCATGGTTTTAGGGATTACATGCAGGCAGGGCAATGCCCAGTGAAGAAAAAGGGACTTCCTCGTAATTAGTGAAGAAAACTTTTTCCCGGAAGACCCCAAACTCCTTCTCCAGGATTGGCTTACATGCCCATGACAAAACTAGTCATTAATGAAACCATCCTCATTGGTCACCTTCCCTGAGCAGATGGGAGAGTAAGGAGCCAAGATAAATTGAGACTCAATGGATGCTGTGGGTGCCCCCCTCTTACCACTTACCCTTACCACTTTACAGCATGCTAGCCGGACTTGTAACTGCCAATGCCTACATTTTGCTGGCTGGGGCCTCTCTCTGGCCCCCAGAGCCTGCTTTGCTCAAACCTGCAACAGGAAGAAGTGCTAGGGGATTAGCACTCCAGAAGCAGCCCTCAATCAATGACTGATGGCAGTTGGTGCATAAATACCCAACTCTCCCTCATCTTTGATGACATCACTCCAAGGTACATGACTATCCCTGTTCCTGTGGAATTAAACTGTAGTCACCCATGGGAGTAACCTTGCTAAATAACAGAGTCTTTATTAGCCATTTTCTTTTCCTTGTCTGCCTCAACTCCCTGTCAATATTTCCTGAAAAAGCTTCCCAAATGATACTTATACCAAAGTTCTACTAAAGTTCTTGTCACAGGATTTACTTCCAGGGGAACAAAACTAAGATAGCTTGAAAGAATAACTAGGGGAAATGACAACCACCTACGTTTACCAGTTAGCTTCTTCACAAAACACTTTCTTAATATCTCTTCTCTACTGACAAAAATCCCATTGACTCTTTTTGTTGAATGGAAAACTTTTCAAGGTCAAGGAGTTGCTAATTGTCCTGGTACCATCAGTACCCAGAACAGTGCCTGATACACAGTAAGTGTTCAAAAATGTCATTTATGGAACTAAAGCGGTTTACTAGGCTGAGGGTGACCAACTGCTCTGGTTTACCTGGGACTGAGGGATTTCCTGAGCCACTTTAAATGTGAAAACTGAGGATGAATTGGCCACCCCATCTAGGGCCTCTGTAATCAGTTTCCACCCTATCTTCCCCTCATGAGTTTATGGATAGGAACTGTATATTTTCTGTTGAGACTGTAAGGTTTGGTATAGTGGTTTAATAAAGGTAGCTGATTTCATCTGAATACTAACATTCACTTTTCTGTCATTATAGCCATTCTGCCACCTGTGGCATTGTCCTGGGTAGAGAATGGATAGAGCCACCTGCTTGGCCAGGACCAGGGCACATGGATATTTCTAAGTAGCCAGCTGCGATGTGAAGGCTGGGATGAGACACAAGCCTGGGGCTCTGGCTGGGGGCTCAAGGAGGTTACATCTCCCTGCCCTCTGGGTCTGTAGCAGGGGTAATCTCAAATGGGCATAAATCCTGACAGTACATTTAATAGAATAGGATCAGAAAGCCTTAATTTAAAGGCCCAATTTTATTTACCTCTCTGATTGCATTTCCTATTAGTTTTGTTTTCATTTCATACTTTGCCAATTCCTTCTGTGAATTTCAGCTGATCTTGCTGTACTAAAACAGAAAAGGAGGTTGGTCTATCCTTGGGCTAGCATTTTTAATTAATGGAGAATTTTCTGGCTGGAAGACAATGGTAATCTACATAAGGGATCTCCAAGGGGAAGGGAAACACCATGGTAAAGGTCAGACTGTTTCACTGACCACCTCCTCCCATTTTCCAGGGCTGAAACTTGATGGGGCATGCATTTTGTTTTAATAAGAGTAACAATCTCTTACCCCCTTCTGCTTAATAGCATGGACTGGGTAGCCAGATTGCATGAATTCTTAGTTCATAATATACCGCAGACTGGGTGGCTTAAACAACAGAAATTTATTTCTCATAGTTCTATAGTCTAGGAAGTCCAAGATCAAGATCCCAGCAGCATTCAACTTCTGGTGAGAACTCACTTTCTTGCTTGTAGATACCTTCTTGCCATGCCTTCACAAAGCCTTTCTTCTGTGATGCAAGCAGAGAGAGAGAGAGAGAGAGAGAGAGAGAGAGAGAGAGAAGGCTCTCTTGTGTCTCTTCTTAGAAGGGCATTAATTCCATCAAGAAGGCCCCACCCTCCTGACCTCATCTAAACCTAATAATCTCCCAAAGGCTTCCTCTCCAAATACCATCACATTAGGGGTAGGGCTTCAACATATGCATTGTGGAGTTGGGGGTGGGGGATGGACACAAGCATTCAGTCCATAACGAATTCAGTTCTGCTTCTGCCACTTATAAGCTAAGTGACCTTGGATAAGTTACTTCTCTCTATCTCAGTTTCCTCATCTACAAAAAGGGGATTAAAAAAAGGCCTCAGGGTGTCTGTGTGGCTCAGTAGGTTAAGCATCCGACTCTTGATTTCAGCTCAGGTCATGGTCTTGGGGTTCATGGGATTGAGTCCCGTGTTGGACTCCACACTGGGAGCCTGCTTGGGATTCTTTCTCTCTCTCTCTCAAAATAAATGAATAAACTTCAACAAAAAAATGAAAATGAAAAAACAAAAAAAGTCCTCATAAGATTATTGTGAGGATTAAATGATATAATAGAGGCAAATGGCTTAGTAAAGTGTTAGTTGTTATTTGCATTATTGTTTCCCCAAAGGAGTGCTTTATACTTCCAACACAAGCCTATTTTACTCATCTTGTAAGCAGCCTTTATCACATTTACCTCTGTGCCTTTGCTCATCATGTCCACTGGGATGGGGGGAACAGGAATTGGAGGAAAGTGGTCACAAGGTACAAACTTCCAGTTATATGAAAAATAAATACTAGGGATGTAATGTGCAGCATGGGGACTAGAGTTAACACTGCTCTATGACATGTAGAAATGTGGTTAAGAGTAAATCCTAAGAGTTCTCATCACAAGGAACACAATATATTTTTCCTTCCTCTTTTTATTGTATCAGCGTGAGCTAATGGCAGCAAACTAAACTTATTGTGGTAATCATTTCACAATATTTTGTACACCTTAAAATTACACAGTGATGTATGTCAATTATACCTCGATAAAGCTGGGGGAAAAGGAGGATTAAATCTTCTCATCCATGAAAAAATTTCTTATCTGGCTCACACACTTGGTAGATATGGAGCAAGTAATTTAATCACTGTGAACCTTGGTTGTCTTATGAAAAAATGGGAATAATAAATTGCTTTTAAAAAATTTACCTGAAATAGCGTACCCATCTGGAAAACAAAGAATCACTACCACACAAACTCGATTTGTACCGTGTTCATCCGTTAGTGTACCACAGTCCTCACTCTCAAGCACTGAAATAACCCCAAGGGGAAACTTCATCACTACAGTTGCACCAAGAATGTAAAAGTGGCATGTTCCCAGCAGGTCAAAAGACTCCCAGTCATTCTGGATATCAGGTGTAATCATGTATTTCCTTCTCAAGAAAAAATGTGTCACCATTTGTCTCTTCTCTGCAAAGTGATCTAGGGCATTAAATCACAAAGAAGAGAAAAGACAGGAAGAATGGATTTAGGAAATCACTTAGTAGTTGCCTTAGGACTTGCACACAGAATATACAAGATGAAAGAAAGTGAAGACACAATCACTTTTAATAGTCCCTTGGAAAAACTCCATCCCCAAATGTCCTTCATTCTTGTTTCTATTTGTTGAAGGTTCGCAAAGCTGACTAAGAGTGTTTTATGCTAATTGGCTTTATCTGACATCCCTTTATCATTTGAAATTAATAGACAGCCTAGTAGATACAAGGTTAATGGAATATCTTCTCCACCTCAGATTTGCAACTTGGCGTTTTCCCCAAAACACCACTTTCATCTTTGTATAAATGGTCGTGTCTATAAAGTCTTCTAAGAAAGGCATGCTGTCTAATCCCATCAACCCATTTGTGAAATGTTCCAGAGGGAAATTGTTACACTGTCATTGTAGAAGCTGTTCTGTTCTTGGCATGCTCCTAAATGCCCAACAGATCTGACATCCTCTTAGCATGGTAGGGAGACAGCAAGCTCGTGTGCCAAGCACTAAGCAACAGCTGGCCCTGCAGCAAAGCCTCCTCTTCTTCAGCTCTTTGGAATGATTGCCATCTGAGAAAAGGAAAGCTTAATGTGAGTAGAACCAAACTCCACCCCAAGATGCAAGGATGATGGAGGCCATCTGTCCTCTACTCCCCCTTCTCCTTTTCTAGGAACATGGGCTGAGGTGACACTTGGAAAGGAAGTATGAAAATGTTCTAAGATCGGAAAGACGTAGGGCTGAAGGAAGGCTTCCCTGAGTATCTGTGAGGAACAAGAACAGAGGAGAGGAGGGGAAGCAGACAGGGTGACTGCTTTGTTCTTCAAGGAAGAGAGTCAAAAGAACCTGCAGGTATCTTTCTGTTTGTCCGACTCAGGTTAGCAAAGGGAAAGGAGAATCGAGGGGGGCAGATCAAAACCAGGGTCGATAATGAATAATTCCATATGCCTTATGCTCCAAAGCCTCCAAAGTCTTAAATAGTGTGATGCCAGAATTTAAGACACACAGAAAAGTATAAAGAATACAGCAAAACTGAGTCGATACGTGTTGTATAGAAGTCTCCCAACTCTTCCCCCTGCACCCCACCCCAAAAGTAATCACAGTCCTGAATTTGTTGTTTACCACTGCATGCTTTGCCCTACCTTCGCTACACGCTAATTGATTTGCGTGATTTTAAATCTTACTTACATCTGTATCAAGTGTAATGGAAACAAGTGGATGTAACACAGAAAAAGGAAGGAAGGAAGGAAGGAAGGAAGGAAGGAAGGAAGGAAGGAAGGAAGGCAAGCAGCTTAAACCAAATACAAGTTTATTCCTCTATTGCATAAAAGCAATCTGAAGGTAGGCTATCCAGGGCTAATACAGTGGTACCTAGGAATCTCTTTCATCCTAGCTCATGGCTTCTATTCTCAATACCACCGTCTAGTCTAAAGTTAGTTGCTGTAGAGGCGCCTGGGTGGCTCAACCTGTTAAGTTTCCAAGTTCAGTTGCGGTCACTATCTCATGGTTCGTGAGTTCGAGCCTGCATTGGGCTCTCTCTTGTAAGCATGGAGCCCACTTCAGATCCTCTGTCTCCCCCTCTCTCTGCCCCTCCCTTGCATGTGTGCCCTCTCTCTCTCTCTCTCAAAAATAAATAAACATTAAAAAAACAAATGAAGTTAGCTGCTGGAGTTTTGGCCACTATGTTCACATTGCTGGCTAGAAGAAAGGGAAAAGGCAGAAAGGCAAGAAAGGGTCATTAACAGCTGAGCAAGGCCCCTTTAAGTTCCTGGAAGTCATAGTTATCCCTTCCGATTACAACCCATTGGCCTGAACAAAATCACACGACCACACAAAACTACAGTGTCCCCTTTATTCTAAGAAGCAATTTGCCAAGTAATACTGGCATTCTATTACATGGAAGACAGTAGAGAACGGCTTGAGAAATTGTAGTTTCTGCAAAGGTCTACATATGCTTGTTTTTGCTTCATTACATTTGTGAGATTCATCCACATTGAATGTTATGCTCTGGCTCATTCATTTTCACTGCCGTATATTATTTCATTTTGTGAATATCCTACAACTTATTTATCCAGTGTTCTGTTTATGCTTTTTTTTTCTCTTTTTGGGGTGGTGAAAAGAAGGGTTTATGGAAATAATATGAATGCTCTCGTGTGTTTCCTGGTTCACACATATGAGTTTCTCTATGGTTCCTAATGGGGAGTGCAATTGCTGGATCAGGGGTATTTACTTGTTCAACTTTATAAGATACTGAATTTTTCTCCAAAGTGATGGTATTATTTATGCTCCACTAGCAGTCAGTGGGGTCCCTTACATTCCATTTCCTCAACAACTTTTGGTGGTTTGAGACTTTTTTTTTGCCTTTGATGAGTATAAAATAGCTTTGTGGCTTTCTTCCCCATTTTCTTGGTTATTAATGTAGGTGAGCATCTTTTTTTTTTAATTTTTTTTTAACGTTTATTTATTTTTGAGACAGAGAGAGACAGAGCATGAATGGGGGAGGGGCAGAGAGAGAGGGAGACACAGAATCTGAAGCAGGCTCCAGGCTCTGAGCCATCAGCCCAGAGCCCGACGTGGGGCTCGAACTCACGGACCGCGAGACCATGACCTGAGCTGAAGTCGGACATTTAACCGACTGAGCCACCCAGGCGTCCCAGTAGGTGAGCATCTTTATTGTGTTTACTAGCCATCTATGTTTTGTCTTCTGTAAACTGTCTGTCTTTTTGTCCATTTTTCAAAAATAGAGTTGTTTGCTTTGTTCTTTTTGATTATTTGTATATCCTGGCTATTAATACTTTGCTAGTTATAAGTGTAGAAAATATTTTTTTCCCAGTTGGGATTTGCCCTTTCACTTACTCCATGGTATCTTTTGATTAACATAAGGTTTTTTTTTCTTTTTCCTGATGAGAATTTTATTTTATTTTATTTATTTTTTTAAAATTTTACATCCAAATTAGTTAGCATATGGTGCAACAATGATTTCAGGAGTAGATTCCTAAATGCCCCTTACCCATTTAGCCCATCCCCCCTCCCACAACCCCTCCAGTAACTCTCAGTTATTCTCCATATTTATGAGTCTCTTCTGTTTTGTCCCCCTCCCTGTTTTTATATTATTTTTGTTTCCCTTCCCTTAGGTTCATCTGTTTTGTCTCTTAAAGTCCTCATATGAGTGAAATCATATGATTTTTGTCTTTTTCTGACTGACTAATTTCACTTAGCATAATACCCTCCGGTTCCATCGATGTAGTTGCAAATGGCAAGATTTCATTCTTTTTGATTGTCGAGTAATACTCCATTGTATATGTATATGCTACATCTTCTTTATCCATTCATCCATCGAGGGACATTTGGGCTCTTTCCATACTTTGGCTATTGTTGATAGTGTTGCTATAAACATGGGGGTGCATGTGTCCCTTCAAAACAGCACACCTGTATCCCTTGGATAAATACCTAGTAGTGCAATTGCTGGGTCGTAAGGTATTTCTATTTTTAGTTTTTGAGGAACCTCCATACCGTTTTCCAGAGTGGCTGCACCAGCTTGATTCCCACCAACAATGCAAAAGAGATCCTCTTTCTCTTCATCCTCGCCAACATCTATTGTTGCCTGAGTTGTTAATGTTAGTCATTCTGACAGGTGTAAGGTCGTATCTCATTGTGGCTTTGATTTGTATTTCCCTGATGATGAGTGATGTGGAGCATTTTTTCATGTGTCAGTTGGCCACCTGGATGTCTTCTTTGGAGAAGTGTCTATTCATGTCTTTTGCCCATTTCTTCACTGGATTATTTGTTTTTTGGCTGTTGAGTTTGAGAAGTTCTTTATAGATTTTGGATACCAACCCTTTATCTGATATGTCATTTGCAACAATCTTCTCCCATTCTGTCAGTTGCCTTTTAGTTTTGCTGATTGTTTCCTTTGCTGTGCAGAAGCTTTTCATTTTGATGAGGTCCCAGTAGTTCATTTTTGCTTTTGTTTCCCTTGCCTCCGGAGATGTGTTGAGTAAGAAGTTGCTTCTGGCAAGATCAAAGAGGTTTTTGCCTGCTTTCTCCTCGAGGATTTTGATGGCTTCCTGTCTTACATTGAGGTCTTTCATCCATTTTGAGTTTGTTTTTGTGTATGGTGTAAGAAAGTGGTTCAGGTTCATTTTTCTGCATGTAGCTGTCCAGTTTTTCCAGCACCACTTGCTGAAGAGACTGTCTTTATTCCATTGGATATTGTTTCCTGCTTTGTAAAAAATTAGTTGGCCATACATTTGTGGGTCCATTTCTGGGTTCTCTATTCTGTTCCATTGATCTGAGTGTCTGTTTTTGTGCCAGTAACATACTGTCTTAATGATTACAGCTTTGTAGTATAGCTTGAAGTCTGGGATTGTGATGCCTCCTCTTTGATTTTCGTTTTCAAGATTGCTTTGTCTATTTTCTGGTTCCATACAAATTTTAGGATTATTTGTTCTAGCTCTGTGAAGAATGCTAGTGTTATTTTGATAGGGATTGCGTTGAATATGTAGATTGCTTTGGGTGGTATCGACATTTTAACAATATTTGTTCTTCCTATCCAGGAGCATGGAATCTTTTTCCATTTTTTTTGTGTCTTCTTCAATTTCTTTCATAAGCTTTCTATAGTTTTCAGTGTATAGATTTTTCACCTCTTTGGTTAGATTTATTCCTAGGTATTTATGGTTTTGGGGGCAAGTGTAAATGGGATGGATTCCTTGATTTCTCTTTCTGTCACTTCATTGCTGGTGTATAGGAATGCAACCGATTTCTGTGCATTGATTTTATATCCTGCAACTTTGATGAACTCATGAATCAGTCCTAGCAGTTTTTTGGTGGCATCTTTTGGGTTTTCCATGTAGAGCATCACGTCATCTGTGAGGGGTGAAAGTTTGACCTCCTCCTGGCTGATTTGGATGCCTTTTATTTCTTTGTGTTGTCTGATTGCACAGGCTAAGACTTCCAATACTATGCTGAATAACAGTGCGAGAGTGGACATCCCTGTCTTGTTCCTGACCTTAGGGGGAAATCTGTCAGTTTTTCTCCATTGAGGATGATATTAGCGTTGGGTCTTTCATATATGGCTTTTATGATCTCAAGGTAAGATCCTTCTATCCCTACTTTCTTGAGGGTTTTTATCAAGAAAGGATGTTGTATTTTGTCAAATGCTTTCTCTGCATCTATTAAAAGGATCATATAGTTCTTGTCCTTTCTTTTATTGATGTGATGAATCACGTTAATTGTTTTGCAGATATTGAACCAACCCTGCATCCCAGGTATAAATCCCGCTTTGTCATGGTGAATAATTTTTTAATATATTGTTGGATCTGGTTGGTTAATATCTTGTTGAGGATTTTTGCATCCATTTTCATCAGGGAAATTGGTCTATAGTTCTCCTTTTTAGTGGGGTCTCTTTCTGGTTTTGGAATCAGGTAATGCTGGCTTCATAGAAAGGGTTTGGAAGTTTTCATTCCATTTCTACTTTTTGGAACAGCTTCAAGAGAATACATGTTAACTCTTCCTTAAATGTTTGGTAGAATTCCCCTGGAAACCCATCTGGCCCTGGACTCTTGTTTTTTGGCAGATTTTTTATTACTAATTTGATTTCTTTACTGGTTATGGGTCTGTTCAAATTTTCTATTTCTTCCTGTTTCACTTTTGGTAGTGTATATGTTTCTAGGAATTTGTCCATTTCTTCCAGCTTACCCATTTTACTGGCATATAATTGCTCATAATATTCTCTTATTATTGTTTGTATTTCTGGTGTGTTGGTTGTGATCTCTCCTCTTTCATTCTTGATTTTATTTATTTGGGTCCTTTCTTTTTTCTTTTTGATCATACTGGCTAGTGGTTTATCATTTTTGTTAATTCAAAGAACGAGCTTCTGGTTTCATTGATCTGTTCTACTGTTCTTTTGGTTTCAATAGCATTAATTTCTGTTCTAATCTTTATTATTTCCTGTCTTCTGCTGATTTGGGGTTTCATTTGCTGTTCTTTTTCCAGCTCCTTAAGGCGTTGGGTTAGGTTGTGTATCTGAGATCTTTCTTCCTTCTTTAGGAAGGCCTGGATTGCTATATACTTTCCTCTTATGACCGCCTTTGCTGCGTCCCAGAGGTTTTGGATTGTGGTGGTATCATTTTCATTGACTTCCATATACTTCTTAATTTCATCTTTAACTGCTTTGTTAGCCCATTCATTCTTCAGTCTCCAAGTATTTGTTATCTTTCCAAATTTTTTCTTGTGGTTGATTTCGAGTTTCATAGCGTTGTGGTCTGAAAATATGCATGGTATGATCTCAATTTTTTGTATTTCTTTAGGGCTGATTTGTGTCTCAGTATGTGACCTATTCTGTGCACTGGAGATGAATGTATATTCTGCTGCTATAGGATGAAATGTTCTGAATATATCTATTAAATCCATCTGGTTCAGTGTGTCATTCAAAGCCATTGTTTCCTAGTTGATTTTTTGATTAGATGATCTGTCCATTGCTGTGAGTGGGATGTGGAAGTCTCCTACTATTATGGTATTACTATTGATGAGTTTATGTTTGTGATTAATTGATTTATATATTTGGGTGCTTTCACATTTGGCACATAAATGTTTAAAACTGTTAGGTCTTCTTGGTGGATAGACCCCTTGATTATGATATAATGCCCTTGTACATCTCTTGATACAGTCCTTATTTTAAAATCTAGATTGTCTGATATAAGTACGGCTACTCTGGCTTTCTTTTGTTGACCATTAGCATGATAGATGGTTCTACATTCCCTTATTTTCAATCTGAAGGTGTCGTTAGGTCTAAAGTGGGTCTCTTGTACGTCGCTCCTTATCAGGGAAATACAAATCAAAACCACACTCAGATATCACCTCACGCCAGTCAGAGTGGCCAAAATGAGCAAATCAGGAGACTATAGATGCTGGAGAGTATCTGGAGAAACGGGAACCCTCTTGCACTGTTGGTGGGAATGCAAATTGGTGCAGCCGCTCTGGAAAGCAGTGTGGAGGTTCCTCAGAAAATTAAAAATAGACCTACCCTATGACCCAGCAATAGCACTGCTAGGAATTTATCCAAGAGATACAGGAGTACTGATGCATAGGGGCACTTGTACCCCAATGTTTATAGCAGCACTCTCAACAATAGCCAAATTAT
Organism: Panthera pardus; assembly: GCF_024362965.1. NCBI lineage: Eukaryota > Metazoa > Chordata > Mammalia > Carnivora > Felidae > Panthera > Panthera pardus. Next base: position 106,386,070 of record NW_026526721.1, read on the forward strand.
GGAAAGAGCCTAAATGTCCATCAACTGATGAATGGATAAAGAAATTGTGGTTTATATACCCAATGGAATACTACGTGGCAATGAGAAAGAATGAAATATGACCTTTGGTAGCAACGTGGATGAAACTGGAGAGTGTGATGCTAAGTGAAATAAGCCACACAGAGAAAGACAGATACCATATGGTTTCACTCTTATGTGGATCCTGAGAAACTTAACAGAAACCCATGGGGGAGGGGAAGGAAAAAAAAAAAAAAGAGGTTAGAGTGGGAGAGAGCCAAAGCATAAGAGACTGTTAAAAACTGAGAACAAACTGAGGGTTGATGGGGGTGGGAGGGAGGGGAGGGTGGGTGATGGGTATTGAGGAGGGCACCTTTTGGGATGAGCACTGGGTGTTGTATGGAAACCAATTTGACAATAAATTTCATATATTAAAAAAGAAAAAAAAATAAAGTGGGTCTCTTGTAAACAGCATATAGATGGATCTTGTTTTCTTATCCATTCTGTTACCCTATGTCTTTTGATTGGAACATTGAGTCCACTGACATTTAAAGTTAAGTAGTGAAACTTATTTGCCATTATGATCTTGTAGAGTTGGAGTTTCTGGTGTGTTCTCTGGTCCTTTCTAATCTTTGTTGCTTTTGGCATTTTATATATATATACATATATATATATATATATGTATATATGTGTATATATATATATGTATATATGTATATATATGTGTGTGTGTGTGTGTATATATATATATATATATATATATATATATATATATAAATTCATCTTTTCTCCCCTCAGAGAGTACCCCTTAAAATTTCTTGCAGGGCTGGTTTAGTAGTCACAAACTCCTTTAATTTTTGTTTTTCTGGGAAACTTTTTTATCTTTCCTTCTATTTCGAATGACAGCCTTCCTGGAGAAAGAATTCTTGGCTGCATATTTTTCCATTCAACACATTGAATATAGCGTGCCACTCCTTTCTGGCCTGCCAAGTTTCTGTGGATAGGTCTGCTGCAAACTTGATCTGTCTTCCCTTGTAGGTTAGGGACTTTTTTTCCGTTGTTGCTGTAATGATTTTCTCTTTGTCTGAGTATTTTGTGAATTTGACTATGATATGCCTTGTTGATGGTCGGTTTTTGTTGAATCTATTGGGGGTCCTCTGTGCTTCCTGGATTTTGATGTCTGTGTCTTTCCCCAGGTTAGGAAGTTTTCTGCTATGATTTGCTCACATAACCCTTCTACCCCTATTTCTCTCTCTTCCTCTTCTGGGACCCCTATGATTCTGATGTTGCTCCTTTTTAATGAGTCACTGATTTCTCTAATTCTTAAATTGTGCTCTTTTGTCTTACTCTCCCTCTTTTTTTCTTCTTCATTTTTCTCCATAAGTTTGTCCTCTATATCACTGATTCTCTGTTCTGTCTCATCCATCCTTGCTGCCATGGCATCCATCTGTGATTGCTGCTCAGTTATAGCCTTTTAAATTTCATTCTACTTTTTACTTCTTTTATCTCTGCAGAAAGGGATTCTAATCTATTTATGACTCCAGCTGGTATTCTTATTATCATGATTTTAAATTCCGGTTCAGACACCTTGCTTGTATCTGTGTTGATTGAATCCCTGGGTGTTGTTTCTTCGTGCTCTTTCTTTTGGTGTGAATTCCTTCATTTTGTCATTTTGAAGGGAGAAAAGAAATTAATGAGGTAGAAAAATTAAAATTAAAAAAATATTAAAATTAAAAATACACACACACACATACACACACAAATTGAATAAATGATGCTAGATCCTAGGTGTGTTTTGGTCTGGGTGTTAAAAGTGGTTTGACAGATTAGGGAAAAAAGGGGGGGGGGACGGAAATTGTTTGAGAATTTGAAAAAAATGAATACACTGAAGTAGACTAAAATGAGATAATGGGAGTAAAATAGAATTTGAAAACATTTACACAAAGTAAAGAATATAGTAGAAAAAAATTAAAGAAAAATATTTTTAATAAAAATTAAAAATAAAAATGAATTTTTTTCTGTATTCAAGAAAAAGAAAAAAAATGAAAAAGAGAAAAAAGAAAAAGAAAAAAAAGGAAATCGTTTGAAAATTTGAAAAAATGAATACACTGAAGTAGACTAAAATAAAATGATGTAAGAAAAATAGAATTTGAAAAAACTTACACAAAAGTAAAAATAGAGTAAAAAAATTAAAGGAACATATTTTTAATAAAAATTGAAAATAAAAATGAATTTTTTTTCTTTCTGTATTCAAGAAAAAGAAGTGAAAAAGAGAAAAAAAAGAAAGAAAATTGAATAGATGGGCCTGCTAACAGATTGAAATAAGACTGAAATTACTTCATTTTCCCCTAGAAGTCAGACTATGAAGTGCTTTCTAGTCCATAAACTAAGTAAGTGGTGAGACTTGTGTTCCTGAAGAGTGAGGTTGGCCCAGTTGGGCGGGGCTCAGTGTAACGTCTCTGTTCTCCACTAGATGGCACTGCTAGCCTACTGGGGTGGATTGTTGCTGCACTCATAGGTGCGTATGCGCATTCCTGGGAGCGGTGGAAAGGGCATCACCCCTCTACCCAGTCTCTAGTATCGGAATTCCGTTCTCTCCGATCAGCAATCGAGCACCCATACTGTCTTCAGCTTTCGTCCACTCCCCGCTTTTTCACTGTTGTGACCAGGCCCCAGGCAGTACCTCTCTCCCGAGTTTTGTCTCAGATGCGGCTGTTTTCCCCGGCCCCTTACTTCTGAAGGACTGTGGCTTTGACCACTTCTGCCCCTCTGCAGGAGGGTCTCACCGAGCAATGGCCGAATGTTGGCTGCACCCAGGAACGCTTGCTGGACCCTGCTGCTGCCGGTGGCTCAAGACTGCAGCCAGGTGCCAGCCCGCCCCAGGAAAAATTCGGGAGATAGTGTAGCAGCAGCTTTTCAGGGATTATGGAAAATCACAACACACATCTGGCACAAGCTTCACCCTTAACGACCTTGTTCCAGCACCAGCGAATGTGACCGTTCTCTGGGGTCTGCTGGGACCAGGTGGCTTCAACAGTCTCTACCAAATGTCCTTCCAGCAGTGGAACCGCTTTTCCCCGTGTGGCTCGAGAACCTCCCGGACCCTACTCTGTTCCTGGGGATTCACCCTTCCCACCAGAGCACCGCCAGGTATGGAGCTGCGGAGTTGCTGCCTTTGTGCTCCCCTTGTTTACAGTCTTAATGGAATTTAAACCCTCTCCTTTCTCCTTTCTCCCTTTTTAGTTTAGTCCCTGTGGCTGTTTCCAATTTTCCACGTTCTCTCCAGCTGCTTTTGGGGAGGGGTGCTTTTCCCGTTTTCTCCCTGTCTCCACCCTCTTTCTGCCCACAAAAGCACCTCTCTTCCCGGGACTTCTTGCTCCCTAAGTTCACCTCTCCGTGCCACATACCTGCTGAATTCTGTGGTTCAGGTTGTGCAGATTGTTGTGTTAATCCTCCAGTCAGTTTTCTAAGTGTGCAGGATGGTTTAGTGTTGGTCTGGCTGTATTTCATGGATTTGAGACACACAAAAAACTTCCACGCTCTGATTAACAGAAGTTTTAAATTATAATATAGTTGAAATTATCAAACTTATGTATAGTTTATGTTTTTTTTTAAGAAATATTTTCTGCCCCAATTCAAAATATTTCTATATTCTCTTATAAAACTTCAAAACAATTTTTTTTAATGTTTATTTAGCTTTGAAAGAGAGAGAGAGAGAACTCAAGTGGAGGAGAGGGAGAGAGAGAAGAGACACAGAATCTGAAGCAGGTTCCAGGCTCTGAGCTGTCAGCACAGAGCCCAATGCAGGGCTCAAACCCAGGAACCCTGAGATCATGACCTGAGCCAAAGCTAGATGTTTAATCGACTGAGCCACCCAGGTGCCCCTCTCTTCTAAAACTTAAAAAAAAAAATTTCACAATTCAGTCTTTAATTTACTTACACATAAATTTTGTTTATGATGTAAGCTAAAGTTCCAATTTTGCTTTTATTATTTGACTAATCATTAGTCCCAACACTACTTATTAAATAGTTCTTATTTCCTTCCTTGGCCTGCAATGCCAGGTATGAATTATATTGTTTCCAAATATCGATAGGACTTCCCGTGACTCTTTCATTCTTTTTCACTAGTTTACTTGTTTATCACTGTCAAGAAGACACTGTCTTAATTAGCACGGCTTTAGTCACAAAGTTAGCATGGTGTTAATGGTGTTAGACAAGTGAAGCAAAGACACAGAATGAAAGAACCCATGTTCTTCTGTCTTCTGTGTTCTTTCAAGTCAGTCAGGGCAGCCATAAGAGGAGCCCTAGGAGAGACTTAGAAAAACAAAGTTTATTGTACTCACAGGTCCTAGAGAGGGGATCATCACAGCTCTCTCCTCTCAGTACTCGCTTGGCATATTCTAGCCATCTTGGCCTCTCTGGACTATCAGCTCCGTCCCCTGAACTCAGAGAGTCCACCTGACTCCCCTTAGGTTTTCATCTCTGCAACCAGGTGTGGAAACTCTCTCAAGGCAATAATCTGTGGCAAGCAAAGGGCTCATCTCATTTGTTTTCCATATTTCAGGAATTACTGTCCTTCAATGCCTAATGTTCAACATCATGAAAAGCATTTTTTCATATATCTTGTCAATTTTTTGGTTTTTTTAGGTATTGGATAAATCTGGTCCTTGTTATACCAGCCTGACTGGAAACAACAACCTGGTCAATTTCCATTTTGTCAACATCCATGAACACATTAGTTAAGATTTTGACTGAAAGGATATTGAATTCATACAAATGACACCATTGTGATATTGAGTCTTCCTATTTATTAGTGATATGAAATACATACAAGTAACTTTGATACAAACATGGTGCATCTCTCAACTTTTAAAGATTTAAAAACAATTTTTTATAATTTTATCCATTAAAGTCTTGCACATTTTTGTTACATTTATTCTTAATACTTTTTCTATCTCTACTATTTTTTAATTTTTTAATTTTAATGTTTTTTATTTATTTTTGAGAGGGAGAGAGACAGAGCATGGGCAGGGGAGGAACAGAGAGAAAGGGAGACACAGAACCAAAGCAGGCTCCAGGCTTCCAGCTGTCAGCACAGAGCCTGATGTGGGACTTGAATTCATCAACCATGAATGAGCTCAAGACCTGAGCCAAAATCGCCTGAGCCACCCAGGCGTCCCTATCTATCTCTACTATTATAAGAGCTACTTTAATTAACTTTTAAAAATGTGTTTCTATATTTTTTGTAGTTAGTGTTTTGGAATGCAGTTGGGCTTATATATATTGATCTTAAAATCTAGCAACCTTGCTAAACTCTCTTATGAATTATACCTAGAGAGTCTTTTAGATTTTTTATGTAGATAATTATATCATCTGTGTAAAATTAGTTTTTTCCTTCTTTCTAATATCATATCATACTTTTTCTTTTTTTTCTCTACCTTTCCTTTCCTCCCTTCTCCCTTCATCCTTGCCCTTCCTTCCTTCCTTCCTTTTTTGTGATTTCTCCTCTTCTCCCCCCACCCCCAATCACATTGGACTGATCTGAATGTCCATTTCAGTGATCAATACTGAATACACGTTGCAGTAGAAGATCTTCTTGGTTTATTCCCTATTTCAAAAAGAATTTTTTTTAATATTTCACCAGTTTGAAGTTTGCTATAGGTTTTCATGAAGTTCTGTATTGTTTCTGTTTTTGTTTTTTTTGCCCTCTCAGCTTAAGTATCTACCAAACTTTTGCAACATGAAAGCCCTTGTGCTAGGTGCTATGAAGAGAACAAAGATGCAGGGCATGATTCCCACTTCAGGAAATTGACCAGAGCATTCATGATAGTACATACATTCAAATAATTTTAATACAGGACAGGTTGAATGGGAACAGTTGAAAGATACAAATCACTAGTTTAGATAATGTATCATCTTGAAGGATTAAACTCCATAAATTAAGTACCTACTCTGTGCAAGATTTAGGGACGTCTCTATACAGAGGTTATTTAAATCTTAGAAATGTTTCTAAAAATGGAGTGAATAAACTCTTAGGTTAGTAAAAGGATAAATTTGTGTTCAGTATTTTATTTAATGATTTAGCTCTTAATGTCCCAAGTTTTTAAAAAGAGAAAAAGACCAATTGTATCCCCACAATAGTGCTAAACTCTAAAATGTACACTGCAAAAAGAAAAAAAGACATCTTATATGTCAGTATTATGGGAAATATTGTATTAGGAAGAAGAGATACATTTTAGACATAAATTTAGGAAATAATATGGACTGGGGCACCTGGGTGGCTAGTGGGTTAAGCATCTGACTATTTCGGCTCAGATCATGACCTCATGGTTCGTGAGACTGAGCCCCAAGTTGGGGCAGAGAATCCTTGCTTGGGATTGTCTCTCTCCCATTCTCTCTGCCCTTCCCCTTCTCATGTGTGCGTGGCGTGTGTGTGTGTGTGTGTGCGTGTGTGTGTATGTCTCTCAAAATAAATAACTAAACATTTTAAAAAAAGAGAGTAGAGATGCAAAAGTTGTAGTACTATCTTTAGAGAAATAGAGGCCAAAAAATACTGTCCATAAGTAATTGCTTTTAGAGCCTTTAGAACTTGATTTTGTGTGTGTGTAATTTTGGAGTCAAATTCAATTCAGTAAGTTACAAGAAAAGATAACCTTCTAGGGCTTGTATAAAGCTATTTTTCAGTATGTTTTTCTCATTGTAAGTAGAGATAAAACATGATTGTACCCTCTTCTGACTATCATACAAAGAAGTAAATATGCACTTTCCTAAATCATTTGTACTTGGCAATGTTACATGTATATTACCACATAGGAAAAAAAAAAGACTTCTTGCAACATTTTCCTGTACAAAACGTACATCTATCTTATTATTGTTAATATTTTCTAGATAAAATCTTGTCTGGCTCAGTTGTGTGTGAGAAGTCAGAAAAAGCAATCCCTAATTCTCTGGTGTAAAGTCTAATAATAATACTAGAGAGAAACAGGTAAGAATACTGAGGATGATCAACAGTTTCCTATGCCAGTGAGATGAAGAAAGATGTCTGAGAAGTGTCCCTTTGATTGGACCACAAGGAAGTTACTGGTGACCTCATCCAGACCATTTTCAGTGAAGTGACAAGGGAGGGAAACCCCTAATCATGAAAGAGGAAGGTAAGATGAAGGACAGGAGACAGTGATTATAGACAACTCTTTCCAGTGGTGAGTCTGCTGCTATATTTCAAATTCCCTCAGGGGAGTTGGAGTCCTGAAACCAATGGCTCCCAAATACCAATCGTTGTTCCCATAAAGGAGCATGATAGAATTTTCACTAGTCCAAATCAAAATGAGAAAACTATGGACCATGTAGGAGGTTGTTCATAAAACTACGTTTATTCCGTTTCAAAAACTGGCTCATACTCTGAGATAATGATCTACTGAAGAATCCCTCATTCCTTTTTTTTTTAATACGAAATTTATTGTCAAATTGGTTTCCATACAACACCCAGTGCTCATCCCAACAGGTGCCCTCCTCAATGCCCGTCACCCACTTTCCCCTCCCTCCCACCCCCCATGAATCCCTCATTCCTTGTTGGAGATGGGGTGGGAGTGGAGGTGGGGAAAGTGTGTGAAACACCCTTTCTCCTATGAAATGATGGGGAAAGAAGAAAGAAAATTTTTAGTTGTGGCTTTTTTTTTTTGGTAAAAATGTTCTAACTTAGTAAATATTTAAAAGTTGGTAGTTGTATATTCGTTTTCCTTCATTTTTGTTTTTGTTTTGATTTTGTTTTTTTGTTTTGTTTTTGCTTTCTAGGATTTCAAAAGTCTTGGAATCAGATTTTTTTTTTACCTGAAAGAGAAACTGGATAGACCATTACCACAGCAACCCACCTGGGATAGTACCCAGGCTTCCACTCAGATGCTTGTCTACTTTCCCCCAAATTTGCTTCCTCGGCTACCCTGACTTAAGGAGCACACAGGGTCCCACATGGAGGGCCACTTCCCTTTCTTCTCAGGCCAACTGCATGGATCAATCATATAGAAGAGAGTGCAACTTCACTTCTGTAGTCACAAGATTGCTAACTACCAGCTCTGGGCTACTCAGAACACTACACGGTCTTGATCAGGGCATCTGTTCATGGCAGCTATGCCAAGTGTGGTAGTATTTTTAGTCATATGCCATGGGTGGTGAATTCTTGTCGAGTTCACAGTATGAACAGTTTGGTAGACTCTACACATTCTTTTAGTCCTCTTTTGCTAGATTATGATGATGATGATGATGATGATGATTGGCGTTCCATAGACAGAAAGCCCTTTAATGTTATAAATCATGCCTATTAAATTACTCCTCATTTACGAAACACAATTTTGTTCAAGAATGACAAATAGCAAGAATAATGTGCATATGTCACAACATTTCTCAATTTAGAAGCTCTGACGATTGTATTTTTCAACATGGCCACACAAGATCCCCCTTTTTACATGCTTTTCCTAAGATGTGATGTTGACACTCTTCCAATTAAGAGGGCATGTCTATATTACTACCCTTTGAATCTCGGTGAGCCTAGCACTGTGGCAGAAGTGATGCCATGTGACTTCTAAGGCTAAGTCTCAAAAGACGATACAACTTCCACTGTTCTCTCATGGGATGCTTGCTCTTGGAGCCCAGCCACCATGCCACGAGGAAGTAGACCACCTGTGGGTGATCTTGCCCACAGCTTAGCTGAGACCCTAGAAAACTACCAGCACTGATTGTCCAACATCTGAGTGAATGAGCCTTCAGATGACTCTAGCCCCTAGATGCTAAGTCACTGCAGATGTTCAAGTGTTCCCAGCTGAAGTTTGGGACATTACGAGGCAGAAACAAGCTGTCCCCACTGTGCCCTATTTTGTTCCTGGCCCACATAATCTCTGAGCATATCTCCGAGACCATTTGTTGTTTTAAGCCACTAATTTTAGATGATTTGTTATGCAGCAGTAGTTAAGTGACAAAGAAGCTTATTGTATTATTATAAAATAGTAATAAAAGCTAACACTTATTGGGCCTTGCAATAGGTAAGTATTTTATAGTACTTTCTCACTGAATCCCCAAAATGAGTCCTTGTAGTAGGTATTACTTATTATTAATCCCATTTTATAGATGAGCAAACTGGTGCATAAAGGCATAGATGTAACCTCATGGAGACAAATATGTTTTATATCGTAATTACTGCCATATTACTTTTTTCCAGTATTTTGGCTTTTTTATATGTGCCAGTGACAAAGGATCATTTAATGTGGAATATTTCTTTTTTTTTTTCAATCTGAACTACTTTTAGAAAAATCTAAATTCTGAGTAAACCTTGAAGTAAACTTATGAATGCAAACACATAGTTTGCATTGTCTTGTAAAAGAGGTTATAAAACAATTTAATGGAAGAATCCATTAATTTTAATCCAAATTAAAATACTTTGCTCATAGAGAAGATGTTATACTAAACTGATTTCTGTAAAGAATATAAACATTACATTCTTATATTTTATTATAAGGAGTTCAAAAGACTGCAAAGTGGTTATCGTTATTTCTTAGCCACATCAACCATAATTCTGTCTCTATTTTGAAGGCTTGGAATAGTATAATTAAGTGAGCTATAGGGGATCAAATGCTCATCAGGAGGGTGAAGTATAAGACTTGGACCCCTAATTTGTATTCTGGCCTCTTTGTTTACCCAACTGAAGTTTTCTGACATTGAGCATATATTTATTCAGTCATTTACTTATTAACTTTTAAAGTTATAAATACCTGTTCTATCCCAACAATGTACCAGGCACAATAATAGTTTGATAGAGAAATATTTTTGAACCATTACTTTATTAAAAAAAAGTTTTTCCCCCCTCCTTGTTCAGCTCTTTCCCCTAATTTGGCCAGTTAGGGTTTTCTGGGTTCATAGGTTTAGGAAAGTGATATGAAAACAGAAAGAGTAGGGGTGCCTGGGTGGCTCAGTTAGTTAAGCATCCAACTCTTGATTTTGCTCAGGTCACGATCTCATGGTTCATGGGTTCAAGCCCCATGTTGGGCTCTGTGCTGACGGCACGGAGCCTGCTTGGGTTCTCTCTCTGCCCCTCGACCGCTCATGTACTCTCTCTCTCAGAATAAATAAATAAACTTAAAAAAAAAAGGAAGCAGAGAATAAAGTTTCCCTTTGCTTCTGAGTTTCAAAAGATTAGGCCCTTAAAGGAACACGTAGGGCACTATATAGAAAAGATGTTTGAGAGAGGGACCTCAAAAATAAGAGCTAGCCTTCTATCTATCTGTCTCCTGTTCCTTCTAAGAAAAGTTTCTCTGAGCTGAGACAAGAGAGGAATTAGAGGAAGGCAGTAAGAGTGCAGATGTCGGTGGGTCCTAGAAAGGGGTCCCTGTGCCCATCCCCAAGTAGGAATGACTAAGAGTCAGACTGAGACAGACCAAGCTCCAGCCCGTAGTGCAGACTGCCCGGGGCCCAGCATGGTGTCAGAACTGTAGAATAATTTGTTTGCACCTAATGAAAATAGTAGTGAGAACAACTGGTTGGAAGGGCCTTGTGTTTAGGAAGAGGAGGTCTCTCTGATAGCCTTTGTGAGATACTTCTCAAGGCTTGGAAGGAACAGGCATCCAACCAGGTGCTAGTATGGACACAGAACATGGAGATCTTGAGGGGGTGCCTATGTAATTCCTCCACAACTTGGGTACAACCCCAGTGAAGTGGATGGGGGTCCACCTTGACTTAGATTAAATTGTCTATCTTGGTATCATGGGAATATGTAAACAAAAATGAAATATGTAAATAGTCATATTTTTGGACACCTATGTTGTGGACAGTGATTTTTACTGACTGAGCCAGGGTTAGGGATTACATGGTTGGGGAGAGAGATAATAAAGAAGCAAGCAAAGAAATTAATAAAATAATTATAGGCTGCAAGAAGCACTAAAAAGGAAATAAATAGGACGCTAGTGAGCAACCAGGGGGACCTACCTACATAGGATGGCCAGGAGAGGCCTGAAGGAACAGCCAGCCCACAGGTCCCAAAGTATGGAAAAGCATTGCTTGTTCCAGATGCCATAGAAGGCCAGCTGCCTGGAATTACTATTGTAATAAAGTTGGGAAGGTTATAGGCCCTTTAAGACCCTCATAGGGAGTTGGAATTTTATTCTATGTGCAACGAGAAGCCATCGAAGGGTTTTAATTAGGAGAAATCAGAGTCAAATCTACATTTTAAGAAGACGAATTGTGGGGGCTGGATTGTCAGATAGAGACAAGAATAGGAGTGGGGGTCCAGTGAGCAGCTCCTACAGTGGTCCAGGCCAGAGATGACAGAATCTTGAACTGAAGTGGAACGTGAAATGGAAAGAAAACAGAAAAAAAAATATAAGATACCTTTTCAATATAGAGTCAAGAGGAATGGCTGATGCATGTGAGGCAAAGGTAGATGTCAGGATGACTCCCCCCCAGGGTCTGGTTTTATGATGCTAGGCCATTTCTTGAACTTGGGGAAAAGGTGATGCCTTTTTGGGGTTGTGGTGGGAAATCAATTGGTTCATTAAGACCTGTTCAGTTTGACATGGCAAGAAGTTGTCTGCATGGAGTTGTCAGGAAGGTATTTAGACATGAATTGGGTTCAGAGGGAAGCTCTGGGGAGATAGAAGTTTGAGATTCATTACTCTACAAATGGTCTTCAGTGTTACAAAAATGGACAAGGTCCATTAGGGAAAGAATGTGAGGGAAAAGAAGAGAGGGTCTGGAACTAAGCTGGATGCCCAGTTAGAGGTCAGGCAGGTAAAGAGGGCACAGTCAGCTTTACCTCAAAGTGAGACGTGTGTTTACATTTTTTTACTCTTTGTGATGGCTCAGGTCAGTAGACAGGGAACCAATCAAAGGATCCCTGTTCCTCAGATAGGACCCCCTCCTCAGGCTCTGAGTAAGTCCCCTCAGGCATTAGTTTCCTCAGCTATACAAAAAGGTCCCTGTGGTAGCACACCTACCTTCCTTACACGGTTTGGTGAGAAGTGTCAAGATGGAATTAAACTCAGGCACAAAGATTTACATTCAAATGCCAGCCGTTTTCTCAGTCTTAATGAATAGTCCAGACTTTGTATTTTAGGCCTTTAGAAATACTAATAATGCAAACGGAATCAAAATCATCATTCATATTATTAACAAGCAGTTTTGAGTAATGTTTTGAGTAAGTGCCTAATAAAGTTTAAGAAATACAAGTAACTCATGTTTATTAAAGAAGAATTACTAGGTCTCCATTCATAAGCTTCAATATCCTGCTTAATGGATTCCATACAACTTAACATAGAAACCCAGTGAATGAATTATGGAGAAACAGTCCACAAAAATTATATGGTTTCCTTTTTTACTGTTGTTCCCCCCTCCATGAAATAACAATGAGGAGTGTAGCTTGAATAAAGCCATTTCTTGCAGCAGAATGAAGGCATTAGGGTGACACTGGTTGTATTTTAGCTGACCGGCAGGCACATCCAAAGCTTTGTGGTCAGAATGCGCCCCCTTGTGGAAGATGTGAATAAGGATGGTGGAGAGGAAACCGCATCGCCTTCAAGATCTTGTGAGAACTGAGGTGGGGAGAGACCTGAGGAGGCGATGAATAAAAGACTGTGGACCACATTTTGTAAAGAGCTGTGTAAGGAAGAAGGCACTTCAACAAATAAAAGGAGTGTAGCCGGATGGAAAGGAGAGCCTGGGGCAATTAAGCTTGCAGCCTTAGGTTCTAGAAAACTTGAATCATTTATGATGAATAATAAATAGAAAAGCCACGGAATGAATTGTAAAGTGGTGGAGGAGGGTGTTGTCTCTGGGCAACGCCTGCCTGGGTTCAGATCTTGGCTCCCGAAGTAGCTGTGTGATTTGGGGGAGTCATTTTGCTGCTCTCTAAGCTTCTGTCACCCTGCCTGTAAAGCAGAATTAACAACAGCACCTTGGTTGTTGGTTGTTGCTATAGATCAGGGTTGTTGTGAAGAGGCAATGAAATAAGGTATAAAAAGTGTTTTGAGTACAGTGACTGCTATACGAAAATAGCTCTCACTGCTACCTGCCAGTATGTGCATTTCAAATCGGAGAAAGACATTCGCATTTCTTGTTTTAAAAAAATGGCTTCCCGATATAGACATTTGTCAGCTACAGAGGGAAGCTTCCCTTCTGTGGCTCTGTGCAAGTTGCAAGACTGAAGATGCTTGAACCCTTCTGTGAGGTACCCCAGCTGTGGTCTGCCAGGTTCCACCCTGCTCATCTGCTGTGTGTGTGTCACCAAAGGTGTCCAGACACATTTGGGTCAGTGTGACCAATCCGTTTTTACTACAGGTCCGTCAGGGCTGGCTGGGTGGGTGGCTGGGGCAGGGGTCACCTTGCTGTGAGTGACAGGTTAAGGCATACATGGGAAGTTAAGCCAGGGCCACAGGAAGGGCACAGATTCACTGGAACCCAGAAAAGTCGTACTCCAGGAGGACACAAAAGAGTATTCTCAGGGCAGTAACTATTTCCATTCAAGTGGCAACATGGTGCCAACGGGCAAACAGACGAATAGCAGGATAATTATAGGAAGGTCTCTGAAACTTGATTTAAACAAACAAACAAAAAAGTATTTGTCTTTTAATTCCCTCAGATGCGCCGCCAAAAATTCAAGTATTTGAAAATGTCAAGGAGCAGTGGTGAAACTAAGAATCTCAAGCAGGGAAGAGAGGCGGGGTGGTGTGTGTTGGGTCCGAGGGCCATGCGCTGGGCTTAAGGCTCTCCTTTCCGGGGAGCGTCCTCGGGAGTGGTGCTGATGGATGGCTCTGCACATCTCTCTCATTCAGTGAAGAAGTCCACAGCCTGGATCTGAAATCCAACTTCTGTGAAACAGGTCTCAGATGGGGAGTTCCATTTCAACTAGCCAACCTTTGGAAGACTCTTCCCTCATGTCTCCTGTTCTTTCATATCGCGGAATTATAGTTCAGTGAGCTTTGGAAGTTAATTCTAGTAAATGTTATGAAATGAAACAAAATGAGCTTAACGATTCTAATATTGATGTTGGACCTCCGTGACCTTCCCAGCCTCCATGCCATCCTTCTGGCTTCATGTGGCTGCCTCCTCGGCCAGAATCATACTTTTTCTGACCCCACAGCACTCTCTCCAGCACCCACAATCCTTCTCCTCATTGGCCTTCTGTGGTTCCCACCTGCCAGTTCACACCTCTGAGTGGCTCGCGCTTTCTTTTTTGTCTTTTCTTCATCTGGGCTGACAAGTGTTACTTGGGGGAAACACATCCCTAAATAGTGCTATTAGATTCCATCGTGTTTTTGTGTTCTCAAAATCGGATCTGGGACCTTGAGCCTGTTTCAAATTTTTTATTCATTTCTTATTTTTCCCTCACAGTCCCCATAGTGTCTGAGTCAGACTTATTCCTCTGCCCTCAGGTTCCCAGCCCCAAAGGTGCCACTTCTCACTTTCAGTGAATCATGTTCTGTCCTTTACTTTAGAAGGAGTTCTAGGGTAATTTTTCTTGGCCCTTCCTTATCCACAGTGAACTAATTTTTGTTGTCATTGTAGATGTTCTCTTCTGTGTCTCAGGGGGATGTGGCCCTTCCTTTCTGCCAAGGCTGATCTTACATTCTGCTGTAGATCTCATTCTTCGGAGATTTCTTCAGTGCCCTACTCCATCAATTATTCCCTTTCTGCCCCTTCATCACTAGCTTTCAATATACTTTCTTCTCCTCTAACTGGTTCCAACTATACTTACCTACCTTTCAATTTCTACTTCTCTTTCAAATTTCTTGAAATAGATCTCTGTGCCTATTGCCAGTGACGATGGTCCTTACTGTCTAGTCTGGCCCTTATCACTCTATTATGATGCTTTCTTTAGGGCCATTGATGATCTGTCTTCAGACCTTATCTTTCTTTTTTTGTTTGTTATTATTGTTTATTCTTCAGGTTTTGATTTCAATTCCAGCTGGTTAGCATGTAGTGTAATATTAGTTTCAGGTGTACAATATAGTAATTCAACACTTACATATAACACCCAGTACTTACCACAACAAGTGCCTTCCTTAATACCCATCACCCCTTTAGCCAATCCCTCACCCACCTCCCCTGCAGCAACCCTCAGTTTGTTCTCTATTATTAAGAATCTGTTTTATAGATTGCCTTCTTCTCTTTTTTTCCCTTTCTCCTATGTTCATCTGTTTTGTTTCTTAAATTCCACATATGAGTGAAATCATTTGGTATTTGTCTTTCTCTGGCTGACTTATTTCACTTGGCATACATAATACACTCTAGCTCCATGTATGTTGTTGCAAATGGCAAGATTTCATTTTTTGGTGGCTGAGTAATATTCCATTTTACATGCACAAACATGCACACATGCGTGTCCACACACACATATACATATGTATATATGTACATATACACACACATACATATGCATATATACACCACGCCTTCTTCATCCATTCATCAGTTGGTGGACATTTGGGCTCTTTCCATAATTTGGCTATTGTTGATAGTGCTACTATAAATGTCACTGTGCATGTGCCCCTTCCAATCAGCATTTTTTGTGTCTTTTGGGTAAATACCTAGAGTACAATCACTCAGTTGTAGGGTAATTCTACTTTTAACTTTTTGAGGAACCTTCCACACTGTTTTCTAGAGTGGCCACACCAGTTTGCATTTCCACCAGCAGTGTAAGAGGGTTCCCCTTTGTCCACATCCTCCCCAACATCTGTTTCCTGTATTGTTAAATTTAGCCATTCTGACAGATGTGAGGTAGTATCACATTGTGGTTTCGATTTGTATTTCCCTAATGATGAGTGACGCTGAGCATCTTTTCATGTGTCTATTACAGACCTTATCTTTCTTAAACCTCTCTAGAAAGCTCCAAACAACTGACCATCCTCTGTCTTAATACTCTCTCCTCTCTGGTCACATACTTCTGCCTTCTCTTAGTGTTTTCTTCCTGCTTTTCCTAGCATCAGTTTTACATGCCAATCCATTCTCCATGTGCTGCTGGGTATTCTGTCTAGAGCACAAAGCTGACCATGTCATTCCTCCACTTAAACCATCTAAGCTTCCTTTTAGAATCAACCTCAAATCTTCAAGATGGTTCACGAAGATCTGCCACTCTTTAGTCTCTCTCCTCATTACTTTCATCCACTCCATAATCCAGTTATATTTAACTCTTCTCAGCCTGTTTCCTCTAATTAAACACTCTCCCCTACATTTCCCAGTATGGCCTTCACCTCTCATGATCCCCTGGACTCACAAAGTCCTACTGGCTTTTCATATTTCAGTCCAGGCACCACTTCCTCCTGGAAGCCTCATCTGGTGTCCCGTGTTTTGATCAGATGTCTCTACTCTGTGCTCCTGATTCTGCCTGTCTAAAGAAGTCATGACCTATAATGATCCCTTTTCTCATCTCTGACGCCCACCATATTTTGAATTCCATGACAAGAAGGCTCTGTCTGATTAGGTCACCCCTGAAGTCTCAGACCAGCATAGGAAATAACAAAGAGTAGAGGCTTAATAAGTATTAGTTGAATGATCAAGACAATGAATTAAATGAATTATATAATCATATTAGAACTACTAGTAACAAAAGTAATAACTAGTAGTAGCAAAATTAGCTAATATTTTCAGAGAGCTTACTATGTGTGAGTCATACTTCTAAGTACTCAAGTACTATTTATTTTTTTTTTAATTTTTTTTTAACGTTTATTTATTTTTGAGACAGAGACAGAGCATGAACAGGGGAGGGGCAGAGAGAGAGGGAGACAGAATCCGAAACAGGCTCCAGGCTCTGAGCGGTCAGCACAGAGCCTAACGTGGGGCTCGAACTCACGGACCATGAGATCATGACCTGAGCTGAAGTCGGACGCTTAACCGACCAAGCCACCCAGGCATCCCTCAAGTACTATTTAACTCATATAATTCTCCTAACACCCTCACAAGGAAGGTACATGTTTTCATGTTTTCATTTTACAGAGGAGTAAACTGAAGGATGATAGGACAATTTTCTAGACCAATGGTTAACAAAGTACTACCCTTGGGCCAAATCTGGCCAGCTGACTGATTTTGTACATAAAGTTTTGTTGGTTATACAGCCATGCCCATTTGTTTACATATCTTCTAAGGATGCTTTCCCACCACAGTGGAAGATTTGGGTAGTTGTGACAGACTGCGTGACCCAGAATGCTCGAACTATTTGCTTTTTGGCCCTTTGTAGGGCATTTGGGGCATGCTGAATATCATGTTTACTTGTGCTATCTTATTGTTGATATCCTGAGAAGACAACCTCATGTTCTTAAACCCCATTTTAATTTTTGATGTTTTGGTAGCATATTAAAGCAAAATCTATCAGTCTATAATTTAAAATCTTTCCCTTGGTGGAGATATGTTAAAAATCCATGACCTGGCTCCTAATACCTCATAGAATTTAGGAATTAAAGATGCCCATGGCCTGTCCCATATGTTTTTTTAAAAAAAAAAATGGAAAACGAGGTCTGGAGATCCTGATTTATTTCCTAATAGTTATGTGAACAGCCCAGTGGAGGGTTTGGACAAGAGGTCCCCTGGCTTACTAACAGAGGCCCCGGCAGCCCAGCTCTTCCTGCTCATTGGCAGGGCTCCCACAGCACCCACTTTATCTGAGGGACTCATTTTGGAGTCAGTGATTTGGGGACAGAAGCAGGAGGTTGGACTATTTATTTTCCGAATGTATAGAGCCAATTCTAAGCCCTCAACATCAACAGGATCCAGAAAGTCTAGCTAAAGATTGTTATCTCTCTGCTTTACTCTATATTCTGTTATTATTCTGAATTATTCCCTGATTTTTTTGTTTATCTCATTTATGCACAGAGTATATGGGGGAGGGTGTGGGTGAGTGTGAGTGGGTGTTGGAGGTGGTGGTGTGGAGTCTCCAGTTTTCATGACCAAACCTTAAGCGTATGAGAAAAGTGCCTTAAGGTCTAACTAGGGACAAATGCAACGTTAGTAAATATTGGTTTTGATACCATCTGAGCCCTGGGGTACAGAGTATGAAAATTCCAAATGGTTATTATTCAGATCAATCAGTAAAGAGCACATTAACGCCTCGGCGGAGCTGCATGGCTCAATTAGCACACACGGCATCCACTCCTCGCTTCTCGGATGCAGCTCACATCACCGAAGACCCTGTGTGAGCAACACTGTGGTTAAGGATATGTCACAGCAAATCAACAAAATATGCGGTTTGATCAGCACATTCTGAGAGCAGATCATTAAAATATGCAACCAGATCCCCCAAGTGCATGAAAAATTAACTAACAAGTTTTGTATCTTGATCAGTTTAATGAGTGAGAAGTCGCTGAACAAGAGTGTCAAATTGTACAGCCCAGCAAGGGGCAGATGATTGTCTGAGAGGAGAGGGGAGGGCCAGAGCTAATACTGTTGGTTTTCAAAATACCGATCCTTAGAATTCAATGTCAGAGAGAGCTGATTAGTATTAAGATGTTGTACAGTCTGTGTCCACCAGGATGTGATGAGATGTAGAGCCTTCTGATGTAAATGAAACATTGATTCTCCTTTTCAGGCTTCACTAAACCTTAATGGGCCCAGCCATGCGCCTAGAAGCCCCTGCCAATGGCATCATATACACATGTGTGGGACTAAGAGGCAGTGGCAGCCTTCTGGAAATATCTAAACCATCTGACCTTGAAGAACAGCTAAAAGGAAGAGAAAAAAAAAGCTCTTTAATCAAACTATATCAGAGATGCGGCATGCCATGAAGAAAGAAACAGGGCTTAATAAGCCAGGCATGCCCCCGCTAGAAAGTTGGTGGAGAATTTGAGCAAATTAAGCCCAAGTGGTTGATGATCACTGAGGAAACATGTGAATTGGATTGTCACAGAAGCCTATGGGGACTTCTGTCACCCTGCTATTGGCAGGATGCTGATGGGGAGGCTGACAACCCACTTTTAAAGCAGCCACACATGCCCCCAGTGACTTGGCCCATGTATAAACGGGAACTTGAGCACCAGTCTGTTAATCCTGCTCTGCTACTTTATCTTGGCCGACCGGCTGGCATTGCAGCTGCAGGAGTGTCGGTTTCCCAGGGCATAAATTTACCCCCTTCTCTAATGAGCTGGGCAACAGAAAAATGGCCATCCTGAATAAAAGGCAGAAAGCAAACCCAAATGGGAAACATTGTGCAGACAAAGGAGAAGATTGGCACTCTGGCAAATACTGAAGCTGGAGCTGGCGGCCAGTTACCCTTGTGTTGAGCATGTACTGTTGGGGCAGAGAAGGTGGGAGAGACGTAGACTTTTTTTTTTTTTTTTGGTCTTTCTAATTTTTTATTAGATTTTCCCAAAGTGTAGCACATGGACATACCTAGAATGACTTTTGGTCAAATGTGTTATATGGACAAACTTTTAAAATTAGTAACAGTTATGATTCTTTTTCATAAATACCAGATAAAATGGAAATAGCACATCAACTTCCTGATTTGACTAATATTCTTTTTTAGAGTGAGGTAAAGATAGCAAAAGTGAGTCAAATTAAGTTTAAAGGAAAGTACTACTTATGTCATAGGGCATGTGATAAATGGTGATGTCAAAAATCATAAAGGGATTTTCAAATGGCTGAAGTTTAGAAAAATTTGGGCTAGAATATGTTCCTTGGGTTAAAAAATTTTCATGCGGTTCAGCCTATCAGTTTGGTGTCTGTGTTGAAAAGATGTAGGTTTCTGTTTAAAATGGTTTTAAACAGAAAAGGAAGAACAAGGATAGGAATAAATCATGAAAACAAAAGAAAGATTTTTAAATTTGTCACTTATCCCATTTACATTTGTCAGATGGGCTAAGGGAAGTTCTTCAGCCATAAGCCTGAGAGGAGAAAAAAGTTAAGATCTAACAGATTTTTTTTCCATGCTGTGTTTCAACGACACATATTGTGCACTGCTTAATGCTTGCATGGGGGCCAGACCCAGGTCTGCAGAAGGACCTTGCAAGCATCTGTGAATCTCTTTCTTAGAGCAATCAGAAAATGTTAATTTCAAAATTTTGCAATATACAGCCGAAAGGATCTAAAAGCACATCACTAGCGTTCATTAGTATCTTGATTTATACAGAGATACAAAGAAGCTAAGACCGAGAACATACTCTTGTGCTAGCACATTAATAAGTTGTCATAATACCATGAAAATGCTCTTTGGATTACCAAAAATTAATTTGCAACTGTTGAAAGTTTTAATTAAATTTTTATGAAGACTTTTAAACAAATTATAACACGCATCAAAGGTATGCATACTCTCTGTGTATGTATGGCATGCATAGTTACACACACAGACAGATTTATGTACATTTTAAAAAATGTATAAATGTACGTGTGTATCCTCCAGCCAGCTTAAGAAATAGAAGATGGGGCACCTGGGTGGCTCAGTCAGTTAAGCAGCCGACTCTTGATTTCAGCTTAGGTCATGATCTCACAGTTTGTGGGATAGAGCCCTGTGTCGGACTCCTTGTTGGGCATGGAGCCTGTTTAAGATTCTCTCTTTCTCACGGGGCGCCTGGGTGGCTCAGTTGGTTAAGCGTCTGACTTCAGCTCAGGTCACGATCTCACGTTCCGTGAGTTCAAGCCCCGCGTTGGGCTCTGGGCTGACGGCTCAGAGCCTGGAGCCTGCTTCCGATTCTGTGTCTCCCTCTCTCTCTGCCCCTCCCCCGTTCACGCTCTGTCTCTCTCTGTCTCAAAAATAAATAAACGTTAAAACATTAAAAAAAAAAAAGATTCTCTCTTTCTCCCTCCCTTCTTCCCCTCCCTCTCCCTCTCTCAAAATAAATAAACTTAAAAAAAAATGACTAGTATTTTGAAGCTGCCAGTGTGCCCCCTCAACACAACCCTGTTCAACCCACCCCTTCCCAGGTACCTATTTTACTGAGCTTCATGTGATCATTCCTTTGCCTCTCTTTATAATCTTACTATGCATGCATGTACTCTACATAATATATTATCTAAATGTCCTGAACGTCAATTTTATATTAAGGGAATCACACCACATGGATTCTCTGTAACTTGCCTTTTCCACTCAATATTATGATTTTAGCATTGACCCATATCAATAGGCATAGATTTAGTTCTTATATTTTCACTCCTATGTACTGTTCCAGTGAATACCCCACAATAGTTTATTCACCTTACTTTTCACGGACATTTGGACTGTTTTCATTTTTTAATATCATGAGTAATGCTGCTTTTACAGGTCTCCTGGTGTCCATGGCCAAGAGCTTCCCTTAGGTATGTACTTAGGGCTGGAATTGCTAGGCTGTCAGTAGTGTCACATGGTTTTCCAAAGCAGTTTATCAGTTTATACATCCATTGTTTATAAGAGCAATAAAAATAAAGTGACTGGACCTTTACCTTGTAAAATACACAAAAATAAACTCAAATTGATTAAAACTTAAATATAATATCTGAAACTGCAAAATTCTTAGAAGAAAACATAGGGAAAAATCTTCCTGACGTTGGTGTTGGCAATAATTTCTTGAAAGTGACACCAAAAACTTAGGCAACAAAAGCAAAAATAATAAGGAACTAAAAAGCTTCTGAACAGCAAAGGAAACAAACAACAGAATGAAAAAGGCAACGTAAGGAATTGAAAAAAAATATTTTCAAACCATGTATCTGACAAGGAGTTGATATCCAACGTATATAAGAAACTTCAACAACTCAATAGCAAGATGATAACAACAACAAAACAAGTAACCCAGTTAAAAAATGGGCAAAGGACTTGAATAGACATTTCTTCCAAGAAGACATACAAATGGCCACCAGGTATATGGAAAGGTGTTTAACATCACTAATAATCATGGAAACACACAAAAAAACCCACAATGATATACTACCCCCACCTGTTAGGATTGCTATTATCAAGAAAACATGGCAAATGTTGACAAGCTTGTAAGAAACTGAAACTCTTGTATACCATTGGTGTGAATGTAGAATGGTGAAGCTACTGTGGAAACAGTATGGTTTATGTTAAAAATAGTAAAACCATTTCATTCAACAATCTCACTTCTGTGTATATATCCAAAAGAATTGAAATCAGGATTGCAAAGAGATATCTGCATTTCCATGTTCACTGTAGCATCATTTACAAAAACTAAAGTAGGGAAGCAATCAAAATGCCATTGATGAATTAACAGATAAAGAACATGTATATGCATACAATGGAGTATTATTCCGCCCTAAAAAAGACAACAATGTTGCCATATGTGACAACTTGAATAAACCTGAAGGACACTATACTAGATGAAATAAGGCAGTTGCAGAAAGACCAATAGTTCATGATTCCATTTGTATAAGGTATCTAAAATAGTCAAACTCACAGAAGCACAGCATAGAATGGTGGTTGCCAGGGACTGGGGGCAGGAGTGTATGGGAAGTTATTGTCCAATGGGTGTAAGGTTTCAATAATGCAAGATGATTAAGTTCTAGATATATTCTGTACAACATAGTTCCTATGATTAACAATATTGTATTGTGCACTTAAAAAATTGTTCAGAGGGAAGATCTCATGTTAAGTATTCTTACCACAAAAGCAAAACCAAAGACAATGGAGCACAAGAAAACTTTTAGAGGTGATAGATACGTCTATAACCTTGCCTGTGGTGATAGTTTCATGAAAGAGTGTATATGTATATCCAAACTCATCAAGTCATATACATTAAATAGGTGCAGCTTTTTGTGTACCAATTATACATTAATAATGATATTTTAAAAGTGTTTGACATTTAAAAAACGTATAATTTGTACATGAAAAACTAATGTATTGAAAAACATTAAAGAAGATCAAAATAATTTAGGAGTTATCATATACTATGGATAGGAAAATTCAATACTGTGTAAGTATTAATTCTCAAATTAACTGTAAATTTTATGCTCTTCCAATCAAAATCTATAGAGTTTTACATGGAAGTTACAATCTTATTTTCAAACTTATGTGGGAATTCAAAGGGCCAAGAATAGCCAATATAGTTTTGAAAGAGAAAATGATGAAGCAAGTTGCTCTACCAGATATAGTAATTAAGACAATGTGCCATTGGTATAAAGATGGACTGTATCTAAAAGAACAAAACACAGAACCCAGAAACAAAGCATTCCCCAGAAGGAAATGGCATACATTGATATGGCAGTGTGGATTACTAGAGAAGGGATGAATCCTATGAACGGTTCTCTGGCTATTGGTTGACAATATGGGGAAAGATAAAACAGATCCTCATATATACAGAACAATCAATTCCTTGTACATTAAGGACTTAAATGAGAAATGCAAAAGTTTTAAAACTTTTAAGAGACAGTAAAGTAGAATATATTTATGGTCTCTGTGTAGGGAAGAATTTCTTTAAAAAGAAACAAAAAGCACAAAGCATATACAAACAGATTTATAATTTTGACCACATTAAAATCAAGATCTCAAAAGACATTTTAAAATATCATAAAGAGGGTGAAATTCAAACCACAAACCAAGAGGACATATTTGTGATACACATATCTAGAAAAGAACTCATATTAAAAATACATATAAAGAACTCTTCTGAATAATCTAAAAAAAAAAAAAAGACAAATAGCCAAGTAGAAAAATCAGCAAAAAAAGAAAACACAAATAGGAAGTTCACAAAAGAAAAATATAAATGCCCAATAAATATTAAAAGATGTTCAAATTCATTAGTAATCAAATAATTGAAATGTAAAACCAGGGTGAGAGATACAACTTCATATTCATCAGACGGCAAAAATTAAAAAGTCAAGCAGTGTTATCTGTTGGTAATGATGTAGAGCTAAGAACTCTCACCCGTTGTGAACGCAAATGTAAATCAAGACATTTTCCAGTGCAGTGGGAGGCTTGCATATCCTATGACCTAACGGTTCTACTGCTGAATATAAATGCAAGAGAAACACTTGCACACTTGCATCAAGAGACATGCATAAGGATGTCCAGAGCAGACTCTCTGTCACAGCCAAAACCGAACAAGTTAGGCAGCCATCATTAAAGAAAGGATAAATCAAGTGAGACAAAGGTACACAATGGAATACTATACAGCTGTAAAAATTTAATCAACCACAACACCTTGGATGAATCACAAAAATAGAATGTTGAGTGAAAAACACTGAATCACAGAAGAATATATATTCCCAATTAATAATTTTAAAATGTGAAATATTTAGATAAACACATAGGTTATAAAACTATAAAGAAAGACAGAATGATACACAATTCAAACTGTGCATTATTTCTGGATGGAGACAAGGAGGGAAAATTGGGGAGGGGCACACGTTTTGACTACAGTTAATGTTTATTTCTTGAGCTGGATGGTGAGTACATGAGTGTTGATTTTGTTATCATCCCTTAAATTGTATTTCTTAAAATATACATTATATATACTCTTCTGTATATATTGTAAAACCCACAGTTTAAAAAAGACAAAAGAAATTCTACACCTAACAAATATGGCAAAAGTTGTGAAGATACATTTGACCGTTCACATTAGGGTTGTTCTGTGCCCGAGAAAAAAAAGGAAGTGTGACTGCAGTATATAAAATGCCAAACATCCTGCTAATTCTTTCAGGACAGTAGTGCCTATGTGAATATTCAGCAACTGGCACATAACAGATATTTAATACAGTTGGTGAAAGAAAGGAAGGAAAGAAGAGAAGGGAGAGAGAGAAGAGGGTCAAGAGAGAGAAGGAGAAAGGAAAGGGAAGGGGGTGGGGAGGGAAGAAGGCTGGCCACCCTGGATTTATGAATAATTGATTCTATGCAATAAAGAGATTCCCCATTGTTTGGAAAGAGTTTAGCCTTGTTTTGACTGAGAGAGAACTGTATTCTCTTGCAGAATTCAGCCCGTTGTGTCTTCATGTTCCTAATGGCTGCACTGACAGTTATAGTACACCACTGAGACTTGCTTGTCAAACATTAACTACTATGCCATGTTATTATAGACTTTTTTTTCGGATAGAGTAATCACTACTACTTATGCAGAATGACAGAAGTTGCCTGATAGTATTTAATCTAATCCGAAAATATAAGAAATAGCCCAGCTCTGTAAGACGTAGAAAGAACGCAAAGGGAATTTTTTTTTTTTTTTTTTTTTTTTTTTTTGTGAAACTCAGGACAGGAAGGGAAGCATTAAACACATAACTAAACTCTGACAGACTGTACCTTTTGCTTTGGTTTCATGAGAATTGGGGCAGCAGGTAAATAATTCAGTATGTTGACTGCATGTTTAAATCTGCGTTTTAAATATTAGTTTTTAAAGGTTGAATCAATATAACATAATATTCATAGCACATTTTAAACTATAAAAATAATGTTAAAAACAATAATTTGTGTACACGCCACACAGTTTTTAAAAAATTGAACACTGATGCAATCTTAGAGGTTCTTAATCCCTTCTGCTTTTTAAAAAAAATTTTTATTCACATTTATTTATTTTTGAAAGACAGAATGAGACAGCATGAGAGAAAGAGGGGCAGAGAGAGGAGACACAGAACCTGAAGCAGGCTCCAGGCTCTGAGCAAGAATTCAGCACAGAGCCTGATGTGGGGCTCGAACCCACAAACCGTGAGATCTTAACCTGAGCTGAAGTTAGACACTCAACCGACAGCCACCCAGGCTCCCCTTATCCCTTCCGATTTTCATCACCCACGGGAAACAATGACTATCCTGAATTGTATTTATATTATTCCATGACTTTTGTTTATATATTCTTAACCACTAACTTCTTTGTTTTTACAGATTTTTAAACTTCATATAAAGGCAATAATGCTGCATTTTTTTCTACTATGACTTTGGTCTTTATCATTCAACACTCTGTTTCTGAGACTTGTCCACATTGATAGTGTAACGTGTCTATACCTTATTCATTTCCATTGCTTTTTTACAATCATATTGTATGGATATCACGACATGCATATTCATTTTTCCTATTGATTAATACTTACATTGTTTCCAGTTTCTTATTATGACATTATGAACTTTCTTGCGTATGTCTCCTGGTTCACATGTGCAAATTTCTTTGGGACTATATCTAGGACTGGAATACTGGGTGAGAGGGCATGCACATCTGCAGCCTTGCTAGATAATCATTGTTTTCCTCAGTGGTTGGCTAATTTGCACCCCACCAGCACTGATTGAAAATTCCCATTGCCCCTTATCTTCACCTGTCATTTTTGCCACTCTTACAGATTAGTATTCATCAAGTTTTCTGATGTGCTAACTTATATCATACCTTTAAGTAACTGCAGATGTCATTTAGTCAGTATACAAACCATACGCTTAGATGTATGCCCATGATTTGAAGTTAGTGGCCCATGTCGAATGGAGCCCTGGCCTCGTTTGGACATTTGTCAAAAAGCAGGACTTAAAAAGGAGAACAACTCTGTTGTTTTCTCAATAAAGTGCTGATTGACAAATATGAGGAAAAAATCATGATGTTAGTGGTAGAAATGAAATATTATATTTGGCACTGTTGGGAAATCACCCAGGTTTTGTGGGTTTCTGACTTCATAACTACAAGATATTTGGATCAAAGTATACTTACTTTAGGTGACATATGAATTCATAATCCAAGGGAAAAAGCCTCATAAAAATAACTTAACATTAAATATGTCTTGCAAAAGAACCATTTAACTTGGCAAAATATTAATGAAATAAAACACATGGGTTAGATTTCCCTTATAATACACATAGGAATAAAATGTGCTCAACAAAATATGCTTTGGCTTTTGCCAAACTAGAAACATCTGAAAATAACCTAAGAGATTTCCCTAAACCATGGCATGTTTCTGGCTTTGTCCACCATTTAATTAAGTGTTGTTTTAATAATGAAGCACATTAGGGATGGGGGTTGTATCCAACCTACAAACCATTCTTTATGGGGTAGTAAAGAAATGGACAATAGTACCGACATAAAACAATGTTTAATTTCACGGTCTTACCTTTATAGCATGTGTTTCATATCAGCCTTATTAGTTGTTTTCTGAAATCCCCTTTAGTTAAGAAAGTTAGCCGTTGTTTTGTCCTTGAAAATGTGGGTGGAAGTCTATTATGGCTCAAGGACAAAGGAGGTAGGTAAGATGTGTCCCTGGCAAGTGCAGTACTATTGTTTATAAAGAACCAAGTTATGTATGCTGGTAAATCATAAATGGAATTCAGAAATTTTTCAAGGCAAGCTATTGATTTTTTTAGTGTCTTCACAATATAAACTCCTGAAACTTTAAAAACTCAGTTTGTAGAAATGATACAAAAATATCTGTAAATGCCATTTTAGTACAATCTCAGTGCATGTGTAGACAATTTATCTTATGAAACAACAATGCATTTTAGAGATTAAAACTTAACTGTGTTAGACTTCCACCCTCTTAATCTAGGTAAATCTGATCAGTCTGTCTACTGAGGACAATAAATTCTGGATAAAATATGTAAATTTAGGTATTTGGAGAAAAACTGTGTTTAGAAGCATTGAAAAGACAGAAAGATAATAAAGTATCCAGGTGTGAGCCAAGATGTGGAGGTACATACATGCACACACACACATTATATATATACATACAACATAGTACACATCTACACAAATTACACTCTACAAGGAAGAGCTAAGGAATAGTATATGAGCGTATAATTTCCAAGCTTACTGAGGAGAAAAGAGGAATAAAATATGCTCAATCAAAATAAGAGCAAGAAAAGAGAGAAAAAGAATCATAAAACAAATAGAACAAATAGAAAACAAATACTAAGATGATACATTTAAACCCAAATATAAGGGGCGCCTGGGTGGCTCAGTCGGTTAAGCGTCCGACTTCTGCTCAGGTCATGATCTCACGGTTCGTGAGTTCGAGCCCCGCGTCGGGCTCTGTGCTGACAGCTCAGAGCCTGGACCCTGTTTCAGATTCTGTGTCTCCCTCTCTCTCTCTGACCCTCCCCCATTCATGCTCTCTCTCTGTCTCAAAAGTAAATAAACGTTAAAAAAAAATTAAAAAAAAATAAACCCAAATATATAATTAGATGAAATGAACGTGATGTAAATATTCTCATCAAAAGACAAAATGATCAGATTGAGGAGGGAAAGAGCCATATGATGTAAAAAGACATATCCAAAACATACGGGTAAGGAGAGGTTGAAATTAAAAGAGAGAAAGCCTATCTTATGACCCAGCAATTTCACTTCTGGTGTACATCCTAGGCAACTGTGCACCAGGAAACTCCTACTAGGATGTTCCTTTTGTGTGTATTTAACAAACACTCATGTAGCACTTAACTACATTCCAGTCATGGTTCTAAGCACTTCACAAATATTACCTCAGGTAATCCTCATAACAACTCTAGGAAGTAGGTACAGTTAATACCCCTGCCTTGTAGATTAAAAAAACAAAACAAAACAACAACAACAACAAAAGCCTGTATATAAAAAGGTTAAAATTGTTGCCCGAAGTCATGTGGCTAGTAAGTGGTAGGACTGGATATGAACCCAGGCAGCCCAGCCTGAGCGTGTTCTTTCAACCTCAACCCCACCATGTCTCTCAGTAAAATCCTTCTCAGCACCTACAACTTCATCAAACAAAAGAATGGATTCACAGAAAATGCTGTATTCACAGGATAAAATGCTAGCAGCCACAAAAAGATATATGAGTATATATTTATATACCTGTGGATGCTGTATATATAAGTAGCTCTCAAAGCACCTTATTGTGAAATAAAATTTCTGAAAGAATTTGTATATGATTAGTATTATTTATTTCTTAAGTGTTTTGTAGAACATACCAATGAGACCATCTGGACCTTGAATTTTCTTCAGATGAATGTTTTTAGGTATGATTCCAATTTTGATTTTAAAAATTTATTTATTTTTATTCAAGTACAATTAAAATTTTTTTAAGTTTTTTTTTTTATTTATTTTTGAGAGAGAGAGAGACAGAGAGTGAATGGGGGAGGGACAGAGGAAAGGGGAGACACAGAATCTGAACTGTCAGCACAGAGCCCAACACGGGGCTTGAACTCACGAACTGTGAGATCATGACCTGAGCTGAAGTCGGACGCTTAACTGACTGAACCACCCAGGTGCCTGTCAAGTATAGTTAACATACAGTCTTATATTAGTTTCAGGTGTACAATAAAATGATTCAACAATTCTATACCTTACTCAGTGTTCATTGAGATAAGCATGATCTTTTTTAAAAAATTTTTTAAATGTTTATTTATTTTTTGAGAGAGAGAGAGAGAGAGAGAGAGATCAAGCAGGAGAGGAGCAGAGAGAGAGACACAGAACTCAAAAAAGGCTCCAGCCTCTGAGCTGTCACCACAGAGCCCAATGCGGGGCTTGAGCTCAGGACCATGAGATCATGACCTGAGCCAAAGTCAATCGCTCAACTGACTGAGCCACCCAGGCACCCTGAGATAAATTCTTAATTTCCTTTATTTTACAGTCTTCTTGCTCCCCTCCCCTCTGACAACCATGTTTCTTCTCTGTATTTCAGTCTGTTTTTCTGCTTGTCTCTTTTTTCTTTTTTTTCTTTGTTTTGTTTCTTAAATTCCACATATGAGTAAAATTGTATGGTATTTGTCTTTCCCTGACTGACTTATTTCACTTAGCATCATACTCTCTGGTGAACCTATGTTGTTATAAATGGCAATATTTTATTCATTTTTATGTCTGAGTAATATTCCATAGCATATATGTTATATATATTATTTATATATCTACATATTGTATATCATATCTTATTTTTTCCATTCATCTGTAAATAGACACTTGAGGTGCTTTCATATCTTGGCTGTTGTAAATAACACTGAAATAAACATAGGGATGCACATATCTTTTCGAATTAGTGTTTTTGTATTCTTTGGGTAAATATCCAGCAGCGAAATTACTGGATCATATGGTAATTCTATTTTCAATTTTTGAGGAATCTCAGCACTATTTTCCATAGTGGCTGCAACAATTTGTATTCCCACCAACACTAGGATTCCTCTTTCTCCATATCCTCACTAACACTTGTTATTTCTTGTGTTTTTGATTTTAGGCAGTCTGACAGGTGTCACTATGGTTTTAATTTGCATCTTCCTGATGATTAATGATGTTGACAATTTTTTCACATGCTTCTTGGCCATCTGTGGTCTGTCCGTATGTTGAAGACATGTCTATTCAGGTTTGCCCATTTTTTAATAGGATGATTTGTTTTATTTTGGTCTTGAGTTGTATAAGTTCTTTATAAATTTTAGATACTAACTCTTTGTTGGATATATCATTTGCAAATATCTTTCCCATTCGGTATGTTGCCTTATTTTGCTTATGGTTTCCTTTACTGTGCAGAAGCTTTTTGTTTTGTGTAGTCCCAATAGTTTAATTTTGTTTTTGTTTCCCTTGCCAGAGGAAAGATAATCTAGAAAAGTGTTTCTATGGCTGATGTCAAAGAAATTACTGCATTTGTTTTCTTCTAAGAATTTTATGGTTTCAGCCTCTTATTTATTTATTTATTTATTTTAAAATTTACATCCAAATTAGCATATAGTGAAACAATGATTTCAGGAGTACATTCCTTAATTACCCATTTAGCCCATCCCCCCCCACAACCCCTGTAGCAACCCTCAGTTTGTTCTCCATATTTATGAGTCTCTTCTATTTTGTCTCCCTCTCTGTTTTTATATTATTTTTGTTTTCCTTCCCTTATGTTCATCTGTTTTGTCTCTTCAAGTCCTCATATGAGTGAAGTCATATGATTTTTGTCTTTCTCTGACTGACTAATTTCACTTAGCATAATACCCTCCAGTTCCATCCACATAGTTGCAAATGGCAAGATTTCATTCTTTCTGATTGCCAAGTAATACTCCATTGTATATATATACCACATCTTCTTTATCCATTCATCCATCGAGGGACATTTGGGCTCTTTCCATTCTTTGGCTATTGTTGATAGTGCTGCTATAAACATGGGGTGCATGTGTCCCTTTTAAACAGCACACCTATATCCCTTGGATAAATGCCTAGTAGTGCAGTTGCTGGGTTGTAGGGTAGCTCTATTTTTAGTTTTTTGATGAACCTCCATACTGTTTTCCAGAGTGGCTGCACCAGCTTGCATTGCCATCAACAATGCAAAAGAGATCCTCTTTCTCTACATCCTCGCCAACATCTGTTGTTGCCTCAGTTATTAATGTTAGCCATTCTGACAGGTGTAAGGTGATATCTCATCTTGGTTTTGATTTGTATTTCCCTGATGATGAGTGATGTGGAGCATTTTTTCATGTGTCAGTTGGCCATCTGGATGTCTTCCTTCGAGAAGTGTCTATTCATGTCTTTTGCCCATTTCTTCACTGGATTATTTTTTTGGCTGTTGAGTTTGAGAAGTTCTTTATAGATTTTGAATACTAACCCTTTATCTGATGTATCATTTGCAACTATCTCCTCCCATTCTGTCAGTTGCCTTTTAGTTTTGCTGATTGTTTCCTTTGCTGTGCAGAAGCTTTTTATTTTGATGAGGTCCCAGTAGTTCATTTTTGCTTTTGTTTCCCTTGCCTCCAGAGACATGCTGAGTAAGAAGTTGCCGTGGGCAAGATCAAAGAGGTTTTTGCCTGCTTTCTCCTCAAGGATTTTGATGGCTTCCTGTCTTACATTTAGGTCTTTCATCCATTTTGAGTTTATTTTTGTGTATGGTGTAAGAAAGTGGTCCAGGTTCATTCTTCTGCATGTTGCTGTCCAGTTTGCCCAGCACCACTTGCTGAAAAGACTGTCTTTATTCCACTGAATATTCTTTCCTGCTTTGTCAAAGATTAGTTGGCCACACGTTTCTGGGTCAAATTCTGGGTTCTTTATTCTGTTCCATTGATCTTAGTGTCTGTTTTTGTGCAAGTACCATACTGTCTTGATGATTGTAGTTTTTTAATAGAGCTTGAAGTCTGGGATTGTAATGCCTCCTGCTTTGGTTTTCTTTTTCAAGATTGCTTTGGCTATTCGGGGTCTTTTCTGGTTCCATAAAAATTTTAGGATTATTTGTTCTAGCTCTGTGAAGAATGCTCATGTTATTTTGATAGAGATTGCATTGAATATGTAGACTGCTTTGGGTGGTATCGACATTTTAACAATATTTGTTCTTCCTATCCAGGAGCATGGAATCTTTTTCCATTTTTTTTTGTGTCTTCTTCAATTTCTTTCATAAGCTTTCTATAGTTTTCACTGTATAGATTTTTCACCTTTTTGGTTAGATTTATTCCTATGTATTTTATGGTTTTTGGTGCAATTGTAAATGGGATCGATTCCTTGATTTCTCTTTCTGTCACTTTATTGCTGGTGTATAGGAATGCAACCTATTTCTGTGCATTGATTTTATATCCTGCAACTTTGATGAATTCATGAATCAGTTCTAGCAGTTTTTTGGTGGCATCTTTTGGGTTTTCCATATAGAGTATCATTTCATGTGCAACGAGTGGAAGTTTGACCTCCTCCTGGCCGATTTGGATGCCTTTTATTTCTTTGTGTTGTCTGATTGCAGAGGCTAAGACTTCCAATACTATGTTGAATAACAGTGGCGAGAGTGGACATCCATGTCTTGTTCCTGACTTTTGGGGGAAAGCTGTCAGTTTTTCCTCATTGAGCATGATATTAGCGTTGGGTTGTTCATATATGGCTTTTATGATCTCGAGGTATGCTACTTCTATCCCTACTTTCTTGAGGGTTTTTATCAAGAAAGGATGTTGTATTTTGTCAAATGCTTTCTCTGCATCTATTGAGAGGATCATATGGTTCTTGTCCTTTCTTTTATTGATGTGATGAATCACGTTAATTGTTTTGCGGATATTGAACCATCCCTGCATCCCAGGTATAAATCCCACTTGGTCATGGTGAATAATTTTTTTAACGTATTGTTGGATCCTGTTGGCTGATATCTTGTTGAGGATTTTTGTGTCCGTTTTCATCAGGGAAATTGGTCTATAGTTCTCCTTTTTATGGGGATCTCTGCCTGGTTTTGGAATCAAGGTAATGCTGGCTTCATAGAAAGAGTTTGGAAGTTTTCCTTCCATTTCTACTTTTTGGAACAGCTTCAAGAGAATAGGTGTTAACTCTTCCTTAAATGTTTGGTAGAATTCCCCTGGAAAACCATCTGGCCCTGGACTCTTGTTTTTTGGCAGATTTTTGATTACTAATTCAATTTCCTTACTGGTTATGGGTCTGTTCAAATTTTCTATTTCTTCCTGTTTCACTTTTGGTAGTGTATATGTTTCTAGGAATTTGTCCATTTCTTCCAGATTACCCATCAGGTCTCATATTTAGATCTTTAATCCATTTTGAGTTTATTTTTGTGTATGGTGTAAGAAAGTCCAGTTTCATTCTATAATTCCAATTTTTAAGTAAATAAATATAAGGCTGTTCTGGTTATCTATTTTTTCTTGGATGAGTGTTGACAGCTTTTGTCCTTCAAGGAATTTATTAATTTCATCTAAGTCATCAGATTTATTGATATAAAATTTCCATAATATTTCCTTATTCTTCTTTTAATATAGCTGTAGAATCTGTAGTAATGTCAACTTTCTTATTTGTGATATTGGTAATTTGTGTCTTCTCTCTGTTTTTCCAATCAGTCGTGTTAGAGTTTTTCAGCAAAAGGATATGCCCCCTTCTTCTTTACCAGTATGGGGAAATTAAAAAAAAATGTTACCAACATAGCAAGAAAATAATTATATCTCAGCCAAGTATATTTCTTTGCTATCCATCTCTTTATTTCTGCATCATAATTCTTTTCAATTATATAATTATTATTTTATTGATGCTTTTATAAAGGAAGTCTTCAATCATGAAATTTTTATTGAATCCCTCCTTTGTGCCAGATAGTAGCCTAGTAGCCTAGTGCTGGAGTCCTCAGATGAATTAAAACCTAGTCCCTGTGTAGTCCCAGTGTGGCTGGAGCAGGGCAACCAAAATCAAGAGTGGTATGAGATGAATATGAAGGCATGGAGGGAGAAGGGGGAAGCTTTGTTATACAGGGCTTTGCTGATCTTGAAAGGACTTTGGCTCTGACTCAGGGTGAGATGGAGAGTCATTTCATTGCAGAGAATTGGGCAGAAGGGAGTCAGTTCTGTCTTGTATCTTTATAGGATTATCTGGATATTCTGCTAAGACCATATTGTAACAAGGCAAGGGCAAAATCCAGGAGGCTATTGCAATAATCTAAGCGAGACATGAGATGATAATGTTTTGATCACTGTAGTAGTGGTAGCAAAGATTGTGAAAGGTGATGGGTTCCTAGATACATTCTGAAGGTACTGACCCTACTGCACAGGGTTGTGTGTACATGAGTGGTGGAAGCAAAGCTGGAGGGGGGTGGGGGCCACATTACAAACTCCTTTGGGTGCCAAGCCATGAGGTTTATATGTCATCCTCAGGCAATGGGATGCCACTTATTAATTTTAAACAAAAGAGTTACATATCATACTTTATTCTAGAAAGCTGATTTGATGGCAGAGTTGAAAGGGCTGTTATGGAGGTAGTGAGACCTGCTACGAGACTCCTGTCAATATCCAGACAGGAGAGAATGAAGACTTTAACATAAACAATAGGTATCTAGCTATCACAGTGGAGAGAGGGAGTAGTTATGTATTAGTTTTCTATTGCTATGTGACAAACTACCATGAACTAAATGGCTTAAAATGACACATATTTATTAGTCCACATTTTCTATGGGTTTGGAGTCCAAGTAGGCTTAGGTGGGTCCTCTGCTCAGGGTGTCCCAAGACACTTAATCAAGGTGTTAGTTGGGCTGTGTTCCCATCTGAAGGCTTAACTGGGGAAAGAGTCCTCTTCTAACTTCATTCTGGTTGTTTTAAGAATTCATTTCCTTGTGTTTGTAGGACTGAGGGCCCTGCTTCATGCTGGTTATTGGCTGGAGGCCACCTTAAGCTCCTAGAGGCCACCCATAGTTCCTTGTCATGTGGGCTTTCTCAACATGACCAATTTTTTCATCAAACCAGCAAGGAGAATCTTTAGAATGAGTCTGTCAGCAAGATGGAATCATATAACATATGGTAATCACAGGAGTGACAGTCCATCATCTGCGTCATATGCTATTTGTTAGAAGCAAGTCACAAGTCCCACCCATACTGAAGAGTAGAAAACTCCAAGTTCTAAAGACTAGAAAATGGATCATTGAGGGTAATCTTAGGATGTATCCACTATAGACCATGCAGAATGCTGAGGACATGGAATGGACAAAATCTAAGATCATTGGCTGTGAGCGGGAAAAGAAAAGAGAAATAAAGGATAATGCACAGCCTTCTAGTTTGTGTGCTTGGTGGATTGTGAGGGCCCTTCACCAAGATAAGAAACAGAAGGAGGAGTTAGTTTAGGAGAATAATGAATTCTCTCAAATATGAGGGCAAAGACATTACTTTTACTACCATTTTTTAATCAAATTATTCTCTATTAAAATGAATCAAACTCAATAAACCCTAGCCACAGGTCTTGATTTCCCTGTTCAAAACAAAACAAAACAAAACAAAACACCCACTTGATTCTCACAGTCCAAGCCACATGCTATGTTACTGAGCCAATAGGGAGTTTCTGAATATATCTGGGTTTTTCTGTGCCTATAATGAACTCTTGCAAAGCTGGGAGGCTGAACACAGAAATGGTGTATCTGAAGGAGTGTCACTGATTTCAGGTAGAAAATCTATTTTTAGAAAATGAAATCATCTAAAAATTCTGTGTTTATATGTAATTTGCCCACTTAAATCTGCTTTAAAATGTATATATTTCTTGTAAAGGAAGCATCTTAATACAACTTTGTGGTTAGAGAGAATGTTGTTTATTTCAAGCTTACCAAAGGGTTTAGGGACTGTGCAGAAACAGAAGGGGGGAAAAATAAAGATAAAGCCATGTTCTGTGCAACTGATTACTCAGAGGAATTAATAAAATTCCACATGGATGGATGGATTCCGTGATCAGGTTTATTGAGTTCAAACAGTATGTAGCTAGAAACTACCAGACAAGTCTAGGTGGTTTAAGTGGAAGTATTTGGGGGAAGTGAACATGTTGTTGGTTAAAAGAATCAATTTAGGAAGTCACACTTTAGGTATACGGAATGACTACATTCGTTTCTAGGTCTTTCCTGCCTCACTGACTGTCCATGAAAGCCTGTGATTGTTATTGAAGGGGCTCATTTGTCATAGTTGGTTCCTAATACATCTCCTAGTGCATCTTCCTTTGCAAGGAGCTGCACTGTGAGGACCCAGAAGAACCTTCTCACAACCCGGGGTTTGGCTAATTTAGCCAACCAGAACTTTTTCAATGGCAAATGGCAGAAAACCCAATGTAAAATCACTTAAGCTATTAAGCACTTGGTCCACAGTGAAGGGTGGATCTTGTCAACCCTTCAGGGGCAGCTGGTTTAATTGGCCTAAACAAAGTCACTAGGATTTGGTTTCTTGGTGGCCATGTGGCAAGGGCAACCAGACCTTCTATCTTCTTGTCATCAAATCTAGCAGGAAAGACTCTGTCCCCTCAATGCCAAACATTCATCTTTCTCATGACTCTCGCTGGCCTGGAAGGGGTCACACCTCATTCTCTGAGTCAATCACTATGGTCAGGAGAATGTCATCTCTCTGATTGGCTAAGACCAACATGTTTTATCTGAGTGAGCTCTGCCCAAAGAATGTTGCTTCCCAAGGGAAATTTGGGTACAGTTTTTACCAGATAAGTGGGTGTTGGGTGGTAAACACAGGACAAAGTCCTCTTCGCCCCAGGAGTGTGCCTATTAATTGAGCCAGGAATTTGTGTACATAGCAGCACAATTGCCAATGACATAGAAATATCAATATTTCCAGATATGTACCTTACACCTTATTCTTCCCCACACATTCATACACTTGGTTTGACTGAAAGCTAGTTAGAAGAGGTTCCGAAATATTCTGTTGCTTTATGTGTAGGCAAAACCTCAGATCAATAAGGGGAGAAAACCCATGTCATATACATAAAAGGGGAGAGGATAGCCTCCAGATATAACAATCCACTGGGTACCACCAATTAATTTATGCATTAGAGGTTTGGAGAGCATTCTCCTTAAAAGAGAGAGAGATGTAAGACTGCTCATAAGGGATCCCCAGTGTATTAGGCCTGAGAAGAGGAGTTCTATATTTGGATGGCAAAAGGAAGTGAATTAGCAACTTGGATTGGCGCAAGAAAGAGCAGTGCTGGCCTGGAGAAATCCCCAGTGGTACTTGGGATGCTTCGTTCCGTTGTTCAGTGTTTCGCTAGCAATACCAATAGCATAGTTAGACTTTGTTCCTTTAGACAAGCCATTTTGTTTCTCTTGTGGTATTTTCTTCCATCGTCTTTGGTTTAAATACTATCTCATTCCACTACTTCCCTCTTTCCATTCCACACCAAGCCTTTCACTGATGCCTGCCTGATAAAAGGCTCTACATCTGATATTAACCTAAAACTTCCTTGATTCCTTAAAGTGAGTTATTCATTAATGGAAGCTAAGTTACTGGTTGTTAGGCAAATCTTCTAAAACTCTCTCTCAAACTACCGATCTGCTCAGAGAAGCTCCTATAAACCTACTGTAGAAATAGGTGAAGATTTGTGCCAATTGTTAGCTCTAAGCAGAAGGCTGGGAGAGAGAGAGGAGAAGTTACTCATTTGCCCGATTCCACACGGTGAGTCCAGGGGAGGGAATCAAGTGTACAGCCGGCCTGACAAGCAGCGCAGGGAAGCACGGCGCCTGCCAGCAGGACAGGACAGGACAGGAAGGGGCAGGGGCTCCCGGGCTGCCTCTGAGCATGGTCATGGGTTCCAGCCGAATTACTCTAAAGATCAAGCATTCTGCCTTCTATTTCCTATGATGGCCAGAGTTTCCTGTGCTAAGAGGTATGGCTATCTTTTCCCCTGTCCTTTTGTTCAGCAAAAACAAAAGCTAATTAAAGTAAATGTCAGCAGCTGCAGTGATGAAGGAGTGGGCTGCGGGAGTGGGGCAGAGAAACTTCCAGGGGCTGGCTGATTATGCAGATAAAGCACATTTGGGAGTTGTGTGTCTAGCCCTGTATGCATGCTTTTCGGTTATTAGGGTAAAAAAGCCACCTCTCTGTGGGTTATTAAAACATGTCTCTAGGCCTCAGGAGCAGAAATTTGTGCTTCTAGATTCATAGTATGTGCATTTTTGTTTTATTCCTTAACTGTCTGGGCTCATTTCTATTTCACACTTTTGTTTACCTCAAGAAACATCTTACAACCAGCAAAGAAGCTGGCCCTGCCTATGGTTTTCAAAGAAAATTCAAGCATCTTTCCAGTCAGTGGGTTGAGCAGTCACCATTACTGTTTATTGTTGCTGTCATTTTTTCCTTTGATATTTATTTTAGTTATCTTATAAATCATAATTGAATCTAACTACTTTTTTGTTCTTCTAAATACATATTTAAATTTCTATAGTAACCAACCATTGGATTCCATGACATTTTAAATTGAAGCATGTATGTTTTCAATTTAAGGAATAGAAAAAATACTTAGACATTATTTGAATTGGTCAATGCAGGTGTTTAGTATATGGAATTTAAATGTAAATAAAGACACATTTAACAGTGAATTTTCTTTGTAATTTGAGAGTTTGGGTATGTTTTCTGGGAAAAAAACCCTACAAAATTGGAATTAAAAATTTTAGCAAGATTTATATTAACTACTCATATTTATATTTATATAATATTTATTCAATTTATACAAAGATTTATATCAATTAGGAAAATATGACCTGCAAAGTCAAAATTTACGAAAATGGATACACTATGAAGTCATTATTACAGATCGCAAATTCTTGGTTTAGAAAGTTTGTTAGACTTGAAGATGTTTCCCTCATTTCCAATGAAAGAAAGTATTTCCTATTTGTGCTTCAATAAGTTGCGATATGTATTCAAAATAAAATATGTTTTTTGAACTGTTGCCTAAATAAGTCACCAAGCCTATTTTTGTATGTGCTTATGATAATTAGCCCGCTACAAACTGAGTATGAATTCTAGAAAAAGACCAAGGACTGAGTCCTTTAGCATCGTTTGGAACAACCCAGCCTCAGAGGCTTTCAGTAGAAGTGAATGTAGCAAGATGTCATGGCAGAGGAAACCGAGAGACGCACAGGGAACAATAGACATCTTGTGGGAAGGGCTGAAATGTATGCGGCCAATTCCCATGGGAACGCCTGTAGTTCTTTCACACTGTGTGAAAAAGATGCTCCTTGAAAAGAGTCTTTAATCCTTTCTTTCAAAGGAAAATCTATCCGAGAACTTTATTTAAATTTTCTAGAACCCAAATGGGTCTAACCTAGTCAGTGGGCATTTATAATACAGGTGAATAAAATGAGAAAATTTTGATGCGCAGTAGTGTTATCCAAAGCATAACGTAAATAAATGTTGTTATTCTAGAATTTTCTAACGTGAAGAAACCAGGGAATACTCTAACCCGAAGTTGGAAGCTAGAGGCTAATTTTCACAGAATAAATTGGCTTCCTGAGTTAATTATGTTTATTGAAACCTCCCAAAGAGCTTCAATTTTTTCCACAGGTGGTATCCCGATAGTGGGTCAATTAAGTCCACTGGTTCATATGTATTTTTATTTAATAGATCTACCAGTGCATAGTAGAATAAACCAGCAATGTTTTATTAGTGCCCATTGAGTGCAGGTCACCTTGAAGAGTCCTAAAGAACTTTTCCCTCTGGTGCCCTAGAGGGAATTATACACTCCATCCTTGCCAATAAATGTGGGAGTGAGCACTACACTTGCGAAGGAAACTCAAGTATTTGGATTACCCAGCCACAAAAAGTCTGAGATACGTTGTATCTTAGTCCATTTCCACTCTGTAAAAAATTCATTTACTGTTTAGCCATGGTTGAGGGGGTAAGGCTGTCTCTCCAGGGAACAAATTTGCCAAAAAACTAATATGGACACATTCAAGATAGTGTATAAACTACCCAGATTTAGGTTGGGGGGAGAGTACAATTAGGCTATAAATATGACCCAAATGGAAAAAGGACTTTATAAAAAATCTTTAACATGTGAACTCAGTGTTGGATAGCAGTACAGCAGTATATTAGCTCTTAGAAGGGATGGCATAGGGACATAGTACAGGAAAATGACCTATAAGAATAACGGCATTATTAGGGATATGATTGCTGTTACTTCTTGTGTGGTTGTTATATGCTAGGTTCTGTGGTGAATGCTTTACATAATCTCATAAAACCTCCCAACAACACATATCACAATCCTCAGGTGCAAATAAGGAACCTGAGGCTCTAGGAATTAATTGATCGACCCCAGTAATGATACAGCTGAATCCAGTTGTGTTTGCGTTCCCACACTCTTAACCACTCTGCTTTTCTTACTGGGTTTCTATAAAATGTCCAAATCTGGACTGGAGATTCATTCCCTTTAAAGGAATGTAGTCATTCCTTTAAAAATGGAAGAAAATTGGATAAAACCTAGCGATAAGAGCCATTAATAAGGAATGGAGAATGAAGAAGAGGGAAGCCTAAAGACATACAGTCTGTTCCTTTAAAAGAGAAGACTGCATCACTATCTGTAAGCCAGAAAATTACCAGTGAAAGGCTACACCTGCTCATGGGTGCCTGGCTTCTCCATTTTTATAAAGAAAACTCTTAAAGAGAATTCTCCATATGTGGATGGCATAAAAATGTGATTGACCACCAAATGTCTAGAATGATTTACAAGGTCATTCCCCTGGGGCATATGACCTGGTTCAATGGTAGTGTGTGACCCCTCTGACCACATGCCTTTGTGGGGTAGCACTCGCGGGAGTCACATCTTTGTGACCACACGGATGAATTTGTCTGCCGCACAGCTTCCTGTACGTTTTGCCAGCAAAGAGGTGATTTGATGGGCAGAAGACCCTCAATAAGGACAGATAAATTGGGAGTAGAGAATAATACAATTTAAAAGCATGTTTTTTAATGCACCATTAAGCATTGAAACCATTAAGTGTTGAGAGTTTCAGTACCTTTTCCTCCTCTGGAGTGTCAGCAAGATAAACATATTCTCTGAGTGTCGCTGCAATATTTAAAGTACAAATCTGACTTAAAGGGCAAATCCAAGTGGATTTTTATGAACCTCCCAGCAAATAGAGTGGAAAAGAAGGTATGCATTTTTGTTTAGTAGTTTGTTCCTTTTAGCAACTTTCTCCATCCTTAAGTTTTCAACAATATTAATCTAGAGGCAGAACAAGAGGATCAGTGCTTTAGGAGCTGGGACTCTTAGTGGACAAATGCTCTGTGGTTCAAATTCTGGGTGTGAAATCTTGAGAGGGAGGGAGGTGTTCATTAAGCCGCAGTCCTCTCTTCCCCAGGCTTTGTGAAATGGCTCCCAATAGTCATTCCATTCACCTGTTTGAGTTTCTGCTGAAACTGTTTCCTGCGTGGCTTTCTCTCCCCAACACCTCCCACCCCCTCCCCATTCTTCCCAGGGAAAGTATAGATTTTCACGAACACAGGGAGTTTTGTTTTCTCTGTTAAAAACAACTCTACTTTACTGGAGCAGGCTTTCTGTTTCACCCCAGGAAACAGAGCATTTCACTCAGAGGCGACTCTGCACTGGGTGAGGTGCAGCCTGTCACCTGACCAGCTCTGGAGCTGCCAGTGGCATCAGGCTGCATTCCTTGAATTCTTCACCCAGCACTACCGCCACCGCAATGAACAACTTCAGGTTCACTGAGCTGAGGGGATTCCATCTGCTGTGCCCTCGGAGTCCGCTGCCCGAGTCTCGCGCCCAGGCTCAAAACCTATAGCTGAGTAACAGCAAGCTGCCTGCCTTTGAGGATAGCATGCAGGTAAAGCCAGTTTGTGGGGACAGCTGGGACTCCCTGAAATGTGTCACCCTTGGTGCATAATCATTTTTTTTGTGTGGTGTCTGCTTCTCTTTACAGAAACTTGACTTACCAACCAATATCTGCTTAAAAATATATATTACAAATAATGAGAAAGTGGGCTCCAATTTAGGATCCCTTAAAGATTAAGGGCAGAAATTAGGAGAGCAAAAGCTGGGAGTAAGAGGAATTTTATAAGCCAGTTTTTGTAATTCAAAAAGTACGAGATTTGGAGGCTGACCTACTTGGTGTGAATCTTGGCTCTGTGTGTAACCTTTG
The DNA here is from genome assembly GCF_024362965.1 of Panthera pardus. Lineage (NCBI taxonomy): Eukaryota > Metazoa > Chordata > Mammalia > Carnivora > Felidae > Panthera > Panthera pardus. The sequence continues at coordinate 106,428,205 of NW_026526721.1, forward strand.
GCACGATATCTCACCAGTCCTGTTTCCTCTTTGGTAATAATATCTACCTGCAGGGTTGATGGGAGAACTGAGAAGAAAGTATCTGGCAAAGAGCTTGGTGCATAGAAAGCATCTGAGGTGCACACATATGTGCATTTGTGTACGTATGTGTGTGCTTGTGTGTGTTTGGTGGACACGTGTATACAGGCATACAGGTCACAGGACTGTGGCGTTCATGAGGGCAGGGAATTTCTCAGAGGATGAGGTTGAATTTGATCTGTCGCTGACCTTCTCTGCTGTAGCAGAGAGATCAACAGGAGAAAGAAGCCAGACACCTGAGCAAAACACTGACCAGAGCTGCTGAAAAATAAATTACATGCCTTGCTGATCCTTAGGCAGGAAGGGGGCAGTATAGTATACCATGTGGGGTGCTCTTTAAATGAAGACTGATGGAAGGGAGGCAGTTTAATAGTTATCACACATGGTCATGTACGCAACTGACAGGGCTTTGTTCTGGGAGATCAACTGCCTTCGGTTCTGACTCTGCAACTTATTACTCCCTGGGTGTTCCTGGGCTGGTTGCTTTCCTCTCTGAACATCAGTTTCTCATCACATGGAATCGTCGTGAGAATTAAGTGACTCAGTCCTTACGAAACACTCATAGTAGTGCCTGCCACATGGTAAACACCTGCTAAACATTAGCTGTTGGTGTCATTATTTGACAAGGGGCTCTTTCATGTGTTTTAGCTTTGATCTTCAAAACAACCTGGTGAGATAGACTAGGCATGTATTAGCCCCATTGTGCAGATGAAGAAATTGAGGCTCAGAGAAGGGAAAAGCACGAACCAAAGGTCCAACAACCAGAGTGACCAGGCTAGGACTTGAATCTCAGTCTGCAGACAAGCGGCTGACTTAGTATGTACACGGGACATGTACATTGAATGAAATCTATCCTAAAAATGTCTAGCCCAAACACCATTTCTTTCACAAAGTCATTCCTCATCATCTTTCCCTAGGAGAGATCTCTCTCTCCCTTGTACTTCCCCAAACTTCCTTTATAGTATACAAGAGACTTTTCTCTGGGTCATCCTTGTATTGTAAAATGTTTGGTGTAAGTTTCACCTCTCCCTACCCCACCTTTTAATGTGTAAAATTTCTCACGGATGGCAGTGTTTTGAACAATAATGTTTTGCACATGATGGACACTCAATAGTGATAGCATGAATGTAGGACTTCATACCAGGTGTCATTGTAAGTGTGGAGAGTAAAGAACGAGCCCAGGGATGCCTGGGTGGCTCATTTGGTTGAGCTCAACAGGACTCTTATTTTCGGCTCAGGTCACAGTCTCATGGTTTGTGGATTTGAGCCCTGTGTCAGGCTCTGCACTGTCAGTGCAGAGCCTGCTTGGGATTCTCTTTCTCTCCTTCTCTCTCTGCCCCCCCCCCACTTGCTCTCTCTCTCAAAATAAATAAAGGAAAAAGGAGCCCAGGAAAAACCGGGGGTGCTCCCCTCCACCAGCATGTATTTCTGTCCTCCTCAGAGCTCCAGCTGTGATACATTTGGGACAGCTGAATGTGCTTCAGGAGCAGCCAGATATTGACCAAGAAGCTGACTGGTCAAGGTGAAATCATATCCAGTGTCCGTCTAATATCTTATATTTCTGAATATTATTTCACTGAGACCCTGTCACTGTAAATGTCTGAGGCTACGGGGAGAATGCATTAAGGGGAAAATTCTGTCCTAAGGGGAACATGACGTCCTAATTTTCCCTGTAGATATTGTAACTCGCCCTTCCATATTTCCCAGGGCGCATCCTACCTTGTAGGGCTCTCTGCTCTCTCTCTACCCCATGGAATTCTCCCCCTCATCCCCAACTCTCCTGCTTTTCTCTTCCTCTAAGCTTCTGTTCCTTGTGACTCGCCTGCTGTCTGGTAGGCCTAAAGCCCAGGGCGTAGAAGGGCAAGGGTGCAGGGTCAGTGTAGGAGGAAAGAGAAATTCATTTTCATGCTTTATGACTCTACCCATATCTTCATCCTCAAATGTTAATAATGCTCTGAGGGTCTTTACTTATAACAGTAGCCTCACATGGAGCCTTACGTGGAACCAGCATACTATAGTGGTTATGAACTTGGGGGTCGCACTGGAATCTCTGGATCCAAATCCTAGCTGTACAGTTTACTGGCTGTGTGGCTTGGGCAAGTTATCTAATGCCTTGGTTCCTCACCATTAAAATGGGAATGAAATATCCTCATATAGTTATTATGAAGGTTAAATGAGTTAATGTTTACAAAGCATCTAGAACAGCACCTGGCATACAGACAAGCATGTATAAGTATTGGGTATGATTTTTCTGAAGCTGGTGAGCAACACAAAAGTCGCACGTAGGCAATACTACTCTCCACTTCCCTTCAATGTCCTACAAACTGCACTGAGTGCCTGATGAAGGATTTGGCTTGCGTTTAGAGACCATATTGCATGGAGAGTGTGTATCTTTAACCTTTAAACTTGCATTCAGCACACAGAGGTGCCCACACAGTGGGAGCTCAGAGGGGAGGTTTAAGATCACCCGAGGAAGCAGCAGACTCCCCTGTCCCTTTCAAAATCGTTCTGGGGAACACATTCAGAATGAAATGTTGGGCAGACTTGCCTATTGCTTATATTCTTATATGAAATAAGTCACCCTCAGCTGTTACTCTTTGCACGTGGGTCTTCATTTTTAAGTTACACGAGATGATTCCACTTCATTGTAAACCATAGGGGAAGCCCGCTGGCCTGAAGTCAGGGGAACAGCGCTCCTGCAGTTACTATGGAGCCTTCGGGAAGTCATTAAATAAATGATTGCTAAGGTCTCTACCATTGCAAGTGGTCCGTGATTTTATTAGGCCCAGAAGGGAGCTGATGAGAAAAATCAGATATTTAATTTGTGCCATTGCGCTTCTCTCTGTGGACTGTTAATTGAGTAAGAAGCATAGTGGGACTTTATTATTTCAACTGTGGGAGGAGAGGGAAGATTGCCTGATCCCAAAGCCCTTCCTCTTTACCCTGCCTGGCAATGCTGGGGGGAGTTTCTCTTGTCTTGTCAGTGTAGGAAAGAAACCTGGCCAAGAAGGCAAGCACTGGTTTCCATGTCCAGAAAAAAAGAGAAAACCAGGCAGTGGGTGTTTTCTGTGTTCCCTCTTTCCTTTCATTGCCCTTTTTTGTTTGCTTTCCATGGGAATCTGGGGGAAATATGGCAAGGGTTGGGTGTCCACTTGTTTCCTTGTGGCATAGAATGCCGGAGAAGGATACAGAAAGGAGAAAAATAAGTGTGAGGTTTAAGCAGCTTTTTAACATTCCTGTTAAATTCTAGAGAAACCTACACATTTTTGATAGGATCTTTCGGGAGTAAAAGAAAATAAATAAGGGAAGAGCTCATTTGAAGATCACCAAGCCAGGATCTGTGACTCTCTGCACATTTCCAAACTGTCTTCCCAGTCTCTGCTCAGTGGAGAGGTTACATTTTGAGCCCATGCCATTCTACTAACAGCAACATTGTTTCATTTGTTTCTTTTCCAGAGAGTGTCAAAGAAGACCTCAAATTCTGGAGAAAAATGACCTTTCAAGGACTACAAAGTATATACTTCCTGCTGCATGTTTCTGTCTTACTAACCTGTGATAACTGAAACACGTGGTCCTGGGGCTGCCGAAGGTCAATTGCTTATCAAATTTCCCATCATGCATCAGCTGTTCAGACTGGTTTTAGGACAAAAAGATCTTTCCCGCGCCGGGGACCTCTTCTCTTTAGATGACTCTGAGATTGAAGACAGCCTGACAGAAGCTCTGGAACAAATTAAAATAATTAGCTCATCTTCCGTAAGTAAACTAATTTTTAAACTAGACTCCCAAAATGACTTATTCTAGGGCCAAAGGATTGTACGTATCCTGTGGGAAAGGAACTTTGCAGGGGAAAGAGGAAAGACCACTTAATACTGGTTCCCTTAATACTGGTTCTGCTCTGTGGTTTAATTTGGTGTCTAAGAAATAACACCAGAGCAGTCTTGACCTAGCGGGAGGCTAGGCTGCCTTTTGCCCATTCATGGAGATCAGAACTCTGGAAATTGCAGACCAGAGTGGAATTATCACAAAAGCTTATCTAAGGGCTGTTTCTCTATCCTTGAAATGACATGGAGAAGAGAGGGAGCAAATCCTGGGAAAAGCAGATCTGCCAAGCTGCCAACAGCATCAGTAAACAAAGCAGGGTGTGTGGAGGAGGCTGAATAATGAAAGAAGGCAGGATGACGCCTCCTGCCGCATAGGTAACATAAGACAAGGACAAGGATCACTCTGTTGCCAGAAGTGACAGTTGCCCGGGGCTTGATAACACTGATTCTGTGTATTTCTATAGACTCTCCATTAAAAAAAAAAAAAAATCTTACTTTTTTACTTCTTTTCCTAACCCCCACCCCCATTTAATTCAACTCACTCATCATTAGCCCCCAGTGTGATCAGACAAATTTATAATCTCCCTCAAGTCTCCCATTCCTTTGCTTCTCTTCAATGTCAAGATTATATATTCTGAAAGTGCTTCCCAAAGAGGATGGATGTGGAGTGCCCAGTGTGGTTTGATGTTGCCCTTCTTGGTTGTGCATGGGCCCTCCATGAGATCAGTCCCATTTCAAAGACCAAGTCTACCAAGCATCTCTTGTGTCAACAGCATTTGCTAATACTTGGTGCAGACAGCCCCCAGGCAGACAGGAAAGAGACAGGACTTGGGCCATAAAATACTGAATTACCAAATGCGTACACATTTCAGAGATCACAGCTTCCTTCCACATTTTAATGTTTAAAAGGTGTACCAGCAACCAGTGCGGCTTCCTCCTCAAGACTGTCAGCGCGCTCACTTATTGGCCGCCAGGAACATACTAAATCCCCCCGGTGGCCAATGAAGTCATTGCCCACACACTCTTTTCTCAGCTAATGTCTTTGACAGCAATTATGTGTCCACATTTTTTTTTCAGAACATTAATCAACTTAGTCTGACTCAAAACACAAGTATTCCTGGTACATTTCCACTTTCTGGGCCATATTTGTGTGCTATTTCTAGCAGTCCCTTCCTTCACACTCCTGCAGAAATGAATTGGCTTAATATGCCACTGATTTTCATCTAATCTAATACAAATATATATATATACATATTCCCCTGAAGCCTGTTTCCACTAGAGGTCACTAGTGTCAGTGATTTCTTTTGTTTCCTTCATCAGTTGCTTATTTTTAACAGATGTCAAATTCAGAATTTTAGAACTGGTGAGTTCTGTTATGTGTCGCCACCTTTACCCATTAAGGCAGGCAGGTCCCTTGTCATCAGGGTGTCATCTGTCCCCTCAGATCAGCATCCTACCAGGCAGATCTGGAGGGCCAGTCGTTCTCCTGTGTTCTTCACCTACTAACTGGTGTCACATCTCACTTCTTCCACTGTTCTATCTGTAACTGTGGCATGAGCAGATGGATGGCAGAATAAAAAGAATTAGTTTTTAGAAGGATTGTGCAGATCGATCCATTTTTTATGTCTGCTATTCAGTCCTAGTTATAAGCAAGTCTCAGTGTGGAATTCCTTCTCCCTTTCCATTCTTTTAAAAGCCAGTTCAAGGTTTATTATTCCTGAAATGACTTCTATGGTTCTAGTTCTTAGTGATTACTTCTCTCTAAAAATACATAGTTGCCCTTTTGCAGAGTATATAATTAATATACTCTGTTCTTATAGAAAATCATCTATTCATATAACCTCCTGTAGTGAAACTTCTACATCCAAGATCTATGTTTCCAGCCTTGGCATCTCCCTCTAAGCCTCAAGCCCGAACTAGTTGGTATCCGTTATCTCAAATTCAATCTATCTAAATTAGAAGTTATCATCTTTCTTCCAGCTGTACTATCACTTTCTTAGATCTCCAGGTTTGCAACCTGGAGTCACTCTTGACCTTTTACTCTCACTCTCTCCTTTCCCTGTTAGTTCTGTGGACACTCCTTGAGAAATGTCTCTTCCCTTTCTCCTTCTTCTCCTTTTCCTGAATTACCTTCTCCTTCTCCTTTTGCTATCACTCTGGCTCAGGACTTCAAAACAATTGATCTTCTTGCCTTTGGTCTTACTGTTCTCTGGTTCCATGTACTAGAAGTTACCTAATTAAACTTCCTAAAGAAGATTTTATTGCATGTCTCCCATTGTTTGAAACCTTCCCATGATGCACCAATGCCCATGACATTCAATGGCCATTGTCAGTGATTAGTCCACTGAACCACTATGTCTACTCAGTAGCTCACTTCCCTGTTAGCTGCATCCCATCTTTCCCTTGTTATGACTTTCCTAATGACCCTGAATCTCAGTAATCAATTCTACTTCTCAACTCCTTTGTTCGTTTGTTTGTTTGTTTTTTGTGTCCCTAATTTTTTTAATTTTATTTTTTATTTTTTAAAATTTACATCCAAATTAGTCAGCATATAGTGAAGCAATGATTTCAGCAGTAGATTCCTTAATGCTTCTTACCCATTTAGCCCATCCCCCCTCCCACAACCGCTCCAGCAACCCTAAGTTTGTTCTCCATATTTATGAGTCTCTTCTGTTTCACTCATATGGGGACTTTAAGAGACAAAACAGTTGAACATAAGGGAAAGAGAGCAAAAATAATATATCAACTCCTTTTTAAAAACAAAGAACTTCCTTTTAAGTCATCTTTGCCAACTTCCTTCTAGCATAGAAATCCCTTCTCTATGATACCTGACAAATAGGTGACTTCTCCTTCTACATTTGCAATGATGAGAACATAGTAAGTTTCTGATATTTCCCTTTGACAAATTTCCCTTTTCCATTGCATGAAGGCTTGATGGAGCCTTTAGTCAAAGTTTTCTACCTTGCCCTTGCCAGGAGAGCAGAGAGGAAAGGAGTGGAGACACTGACTCAAGCTTTCTCCATAGTTCTAGGAAAGAAGTCAGCAGAGGGTGATTTGTCATGACAATGGTGCTCCAAAGAGATAGTCCTTTGCTGTAGTTTTCCGCACTTTATCCATTACTTATGGTCATAACCATAAAACCTACAAAGAGATAACTATTCCACCGTCAGAATTTAAAATTTTTAGTGTGTTCCTCCTTTTGGCTAGATGAAATCTTGACAACTCAGGAAACAACAGATATTGGTGAGGATGCGGAGAAAGGGGAACACTTCTGCACTGTTGGTGGGAATGCAAACTGGTGCAGCCACTCTGGAGAACAGTGTGGAGGTTCCTCAGAAAATTAAAAAGAGAACTACCCTACAACCCAGAAATTACACTACTAGGTATTTATCCAAAGGATACAAAAATGCTGATTCAAAGGGGGCACATGCACCCTAATGTTTATAGCAGCCCTTTGTATTTTCTATACATTGTTATTTGGTCTGTTCATTGCCCCAACAATCAAAAGAGTTTAACTCTGTTCCCGCGAGAACCTTAAATATAGAAAGATAGGTATAGGTATCAGGACTCACCTGTAGCTTCTCTTTTCTCAGCTAAACATCCTTAATGTCCTAGTGTCCTTAGGCATTTCCATGACAAAGAAGGAGCCTATGGCAGAGAAAGGTCATACAACCTCACATATCCAGGTTTAGGTCTGGAAACTCAAATTTGTCAGTACATGATAAATACTATCCAAATGCAAGACTCAGAGGTATAAATTAGAGTGTTGACTTATTGATTTACAATGCAAATTATAACCCATGTTAGTCGGAATTATTGTGTGCTCTATGCTGTCCTTACCAAGTGCATTTACCCAGTCTTTCTCTAGACAATGAATATCACTATTGATTAGATTTCTTCCTCCTCTATTAGAATCACATTCCAGCCCTACCGCCCTATATTTAACTCACCTGTAGTCACTCATGTACAGATAGTATGACGGTTAGTCCAGTAGCTGGTCAATCCCACTCATATAAGTGGATTTCCCCCCACTTAATTCTCAAAGGGCAATCTTGTTTCCAAATTCTTGAGGTGTCTCATTGTAGCTCCCAAGTACTGCCTACATTCTCAACATTCTGGCTTCTTTCCCTTGGCACCTTCCTAATTTACTTTTGTAATTTATCATTGCCCTGCACTTAAACCAACTGCTTAGAACAATTGCTGATACTAGTCAGATACTCTGTGTCTAAAATTTCTTTTCTACGGAAACGTCTCACAGTTGGCCACATTAATGTTATGATATACCAAAACCCTGAGGCTTAATCAAGACTTATAATTAGGCAACTTGAAAAACATTGTAGGTGTATTGTGTCACATTTTTAAACCATTGCAACAATATTGTTGTCTTTAGGCCCTCATTCCAGGATATTCATACCTTCAAAAAATTATGATTCTGTTCAGTATATTAGTTATTCCTATCTTTTTGGAATCTGAAAATTTGGCAAGCAAGTCTTCAATCCTTTTCCTAACATCACTCACAAAATAATTGAACCTTACTAGATTCCATTCTCCAGTCCATGCTCTCTTTTCCACTGGTTAGTCCAAAACACTGCTGGGCAATATTTTGTCCTTATGCTTTGCTTTGAAAGTGCATCTTCTCAAAATTCTCTCCAGGTCCCCAAATGTATCTTTAAGTTTCATCTTTTCATTTTGAGTCCTTTCTGGACTGCTTTCACCTAATAATCATTTCTCCTACTACCTTGGCTCTCCTCCCAGACTACTCATTGCTATCCACTCATCTTTTCCCACTCCCACCACCCTCATTCACCACGTTCCTTTTGCCTAATCCACCAACCCACCTTCTATCTCTCTTTAACTTTTTTTTTACACCAATAAAAAATGTTAGGCATGCACGAATTGCCCAGTTTTAAGAATTAGATAAAATTGAAATCATCTGCATGTTTCTATTTCAAACCTTCCTTTTCTCCCAAAGTAACCAATATCCTAATTATGGTATTTATCCATGAATGTTTTTATTTCTTTGCTATACACGCATAACTCAAAAATTATTTACAGCATGATACTCTACATTTCTAAACTTTATATAAATAGTATCATAAGGCTCAATATAATGTTTCTGAGGTTTATCTATGTTGGTACAGGTAGTCCCAGTTCATTTGGTTTTGGAGTGATAGAGTATTCCACTACATGATTATACCACAATTTGGTTATCCATTCTTCTTTTGATGGACATTTACTATTTAAACAGAGTTATAGTAAACATTCTTGTAATCAGTGTTTTTGCCAAATGTGCTAGTATTTCTAGTGAAGACAGCTAGGAATGAAACAATTGGTGTTGGGGTTTTATAGACTTTCAGTTTTCTGATATACCACCAAATTGCTCTCCACCATGGTTGTACCAACCTGCACTCCCATCAGCCATGCTTGAGATTCCCAGTGGCTTTATATTCTCACCAAAGCTTGCGTTTATCAGATTGTTAACAGTTTTTGTCAATTTAAACGAACCATATCTGACTGTTATTTACATTTGTACTCCCCTAATTATTGGGAAGGTCAACAGATCATTTTTTGGTGTTTATTCGCTATATGTCATTTGGGTTTCAGTATTTAGGATTTAGGGGGGTTTTTGTTGTTGTTGTTTCTTTCCATTTTTCTATTGAGGTTTTAAAGAAGTCTTTTCTTATTAATCTTAAGGACTTTTTGTATATTCTTGTACAAACCCTGTCACTTAAGCATGTTGCACATCTATTTCTAATGTAGCTTGCCTTATACCTTTTACTGTAATAGTCCTGACAGCTGGTAGGACAAATATCCCCAGACTTCTTTAAAATTGCTTTGTTTGTTTTTGTTCTTTAATAACTTTAAAGAATGATTCTGTCACTATCTTGATAGGAATTTTATTATGACTATAGATTTACTTGAAGAAAATTAACATCTTTATGTTACTGTCTTCTTATCTGTAGGTATTATTTATCCATATTCTTAGATCTTCTTAAGTATCTTGCCGTAAAGTTTTATGATTTTTTTCTTAAAGATCTTAAGAGTTTTGTAAGTCTTTTTAAAAATTTATAAGTATTTTAGGTTTTTTGCTGAGATTATAAAAATTACATCCTTTATTTTTTTTTTTAAGTTTTTTTCTTAATGTTTTATTTTTATTTTTGAGACAGAGGGAGACAGAGTGTGAGTAGGGAAGGGGCAGAGAGAGAGAGGGAAACACAGAATCTGAACCAGGCTCCAGGCTCTGAGCTGTCAGCACAGACAGAGCCTGATGCGGGGCTCGAACCCATGAACCGTGAGATCATGACCTGAGCCAAAGTCGGATGCCTAACTGACTGAGCCACCCAGGCGCCCCTAAAAGTTACATCCTTTAAAAAATATTTTCCAACTATTTTCTTTCAGGTGATTATAAAACAAATGACACTTATTTTTGATCATATATCAGATTCAACTCTCTTTATTAATCTTAATATCTTGTCTATAATTTTTTCCATTTATTCAACAAATACTTCTTAAGCACTTACTATATGCCAGACACAGTACCAGATGCTGGGGATACAAGAGTAGGCAAAATAGAAAAAGAAATCTCTGCCAACATCCATTTTAATTGGGGGAGACAGAAAAATACACAAAATAAATAAGGAAAGTATGCATTGCATTAAAAGAGGATCCATAAGTGCTATGTAAAAAAACACAGAGCAGAGGTTGAGGACAGGGGATTAAGGTATGAAATTTTAAACAGGAAGACAAAGTGGCCATATTGAGAAGCTGGTGTGAAGCAAAACTTGAAGGAGATGAAGAAGCAATACTTGTGGAACCCTGGAAGAACTCACTTCAAGCAGAAGAAGCATAAGATACAAAGTTCTTGAGGTTGAGGGCAGCCTGAAGTTCCTGAGGAATATTAAGGAAGCCAGTGTGGTTGTAGCAGAGAAAGCAAGGCAGGAAGGTCATAGAACATCAGGTCAGAAGGGAAGTGGAGGCCAGATCATGCAGGGCCTTGGGCAGCTATTGGAGAGTTCTGACCAGAGAAGTAACATGATCTTATTTTCCTTTTCCTGCTTTGAGAAGAGTCTGTGGAAAAGCAAAGGTGGAATCAGGAAGGCCATTTAAAAGACTACTGCAAAAATCCAGATAAGAAGCTCAGTAGTTAGGGCGCCTGGGTGGCTCCAACTTCGGCTCAGGTCATAATCTCACAGTTTGTGAGTTCGAGCCCCGCGTCAGGCTCTGTGCTGACAACCCAGAGCCTGGACCCTGCTTTGAATTCTGTGTCTCTTTCTCTGACCCTCTCCTGCTTGCACTCTCTCTCAAAAATAAACATTAAAAAATTTTTTTAATTAAAAAATAAGCAGAGACTTTGGCCATGAGGGTGTAATGGAATGGTGAGAGCTATTCAGTCTCTGGGTATATTTTAAAGGTAGAACCAATAGGATTTGTTGATATAGGGTGGCATGGAGGAAGACAGAGAGCGGGACTAAAAATTTTCGGCCTGAAAAGCTACAATGATGAAGTTGAGAGGTAGGAAGGAATCAGGAGTTCTGCTATAAGCATGGGGGCTGAGCTGTCAGCTGTCTCAATGGAGATGTTACGGAGATAGTTGCATATGTGAGTCTGGAGTTGAGGAGACAAGTCTGGGCTGGACAGGATAATTTTGGAACTCATTAGCTTTGAGACTGAATGAAATCATTGAGAGAGCGAGTGTTCACAGAAAATAAGCCCAAAGACTGAGCCCAGCCTCGAGGAGATGATGGAGGACCAGTGAAACCGACTGTGAGAAAGGGCCACTGAAGGAGGAAGAAAGAGCATGATGTCCTGAAAGCCAAGTGGAGAAATGATCAAGGACCGAGCGAGGTCAATGCTGCCAGTAGGTCAGGTGAGATGAGGACTGAGAATGACTGTTATTCAGGTCCATGAATATCACAATGAGAAAAGCAGCATCATTGGATACGTAGGGGTGAGAGCTGAGCCAAAGTTAGTTTAAGACAATGGGAAGAGATTTGAAGAAAAGCAGTGACGTCTCTGGGCATTTTCCTTTGAAGAAGAGTAGAGAAATGAGGTGGTAATTAGAAAGAATTAGGGAATCAAGAAAGAATTTTTTTAAGATGAGAGAAGCACATTCTTTAGAATTTGTTTATGCATACAATCAATATCTTAATAGTTTTGTTTCTTCTTTTTCAATCCATATCCTTTCTATTGGATTTCTCTGTCTCCTTGTCCTGTCTAGTTCTCAAGAGCAATGCTGAATAGAATGGAGTTAGCAGATACCCTTTTTTCATTCTTTAAAGGTAGTTTTCTGACTTAACATAATTATAATGTTTGTTCCAGGCTTTTGATTAGTACCCCTGATCAGATTAAGGAGGTTCCCTTTTATTCTCGTTTTTTTTTTTTTTTAATGTTTATTTAGTTTTGAGAGAGAGAGAGAGAGAGAGAGAGACAGACAGACAGAGACAGAGCTTGAGCAGGGGAGGGGCAGAGAGAGGGAGACACAGAATCCAAAGCAGGCTCCAGGCTCTGAGCTGTCAGCACAGAGCATGATGCGAAGCTCAAACTCAGGAACTGCATGATCATGACCTGAACCAAAGTTGGACGCTTAACTGACCGAGCCACCCAGGCACCCCGTTCTTGTTTTTCTAAAAATTGTTAAATTTTATCAACTTCTTTTTCTGCTCTTTTGAGATAGTCATATTTTCCCTTTTTCCCTATTTTCCTTGTTAATGTGGTGAATCATAATAATAGATTTTTAAAATATAAAACCATTATAACATTCTGGGATAAAGTGAAATTTGACATTAATTTTAATACATTTCCTGATTTGGTTAATATTTTTAAAGGAGCTTTGGAACCGTGAGATTGGCCTATAATTGTCCTATCTTCCACTGTTTTTACCTGGCTTTAGTAGCAAGTTGTATGTACTGGGGTCATAAAACAAGCAGGGAAAAGTTTCCATGTTTCTGTTATCTATAAGACTTTCATAGAAAGCTATAAAACCCTCTGGGCACCATGAGGGTTTGTGTGTGTGTGTGCGTGTGTGCGTGTGTGCATGTGTGTGTGTGTGTGACGGGAGTGGGGGTGTTGGTAGATTTTTAAATTATTGATTTCATTTTCTTTGAAGAAAATCAGGGGAGTTTTCCTTCAGTCACTTTTGATAAAATATATTTTCTAGGAAATTATACATTTTATCTGAGTTTTCAAATTTATTGGTATAAAACTTTTTAAATCGTACTTTTATGTTCTGCTGTATCTGTATTTAAGTGCTCTTTTTCACTGATTCTTTCATCGGTATTTTCAGAGATTTGTCTTTTTAAAGTTTTTGGTTTATTAATCATCTGTATAGGGTGTTTTTATTCTATCTCATTAATTCCTTTTTAAATCTTCGCTGTTTTCCTCTTTGTTCCTCTTTATTTGGTTGTATTCTATGCTTTTTCTAATCCCCTCAGTTGTACAATTAGCTTTTTTTTTTTTACTTTCTAATATAAGCATTTAAGACCCTAAATTTCTTGCTAAGTACCACTTAGTGTCATCCCATAAGTTTTTGAGATACAGTATTTTCATTATGAATTCTTAAATACTCTCTTATTTTTATTGTGATTTCCTCTTTGACTCATAAGTGACTTACAAGTTTGTGCTTTAATTTCCCAAAGAATTTTTGGAAACTTTTTGTTGTTAAGTTAAAATCTAGCTGCATTGTAGTTGGAGAACATGAATGGCATGATACAAATTGCTTAGGAGTGGTTGAGATTTGCTTTGTAGCACAGTTTATGGCTAAACTGTTTAACGAATAACAGCTAATACTTATGTAGCACTTAACTATATTCTAGGAATTGTTCTAAGAGCTTATCACATGTTAATATATTTAGTTCTTTCAGTAAACTTTTGAGATAAGTGTACTAATATTATCTGCATTTTATAGATAAGGAGACCGGAGCACAGAGAGGTTAATAATTGAACTTGTTCAAGGTTATATAGCTAGTGAATAATAGAGACAAAAATCAAGTTAGGAGAGTTTGGATTCAGAGACTACTCTTAACTACCACACTATGCTGCCTCTTTAGATGTTTCATTTGTGCCCCAGAGGAATGTGTATTCTTGAATTAGTGAGTATGAGATATTAAGTAAGTTGGTTAAAGAACTCCTTTTGATTATATCGTTCACGTTTTCTATATCCTCAATAAATTTGTGTCTGCTTGGACAGTCAATTACTAAGAGAGGTGTTTTAAAATTTCCCACTATAATTTTGGATTTGCCAATTCTCCTTGTAATTTTGTCAATACTGCTTTATAAATGTGGGAGATTTTCTAAAATTGAAGCATAATTAACATACAATGTTATATTAGGTTCAGTGTACAACATATAGATTCAACAATCCTATACATTACTCAGTGCTCCCCACAATAAGTGGAGTCGCCCTCTGATACCACACATGTAGTTATTACAATATTATTAACTGTGTCCCCTATGTTTCACTTTTAATCTCCGTGACATTAATTTTATAACTGGAAGTTTGTACCTCTTAATTCCCTTTATTTTACCCATCCTCCCATCCAGCTCCTCTCTGGCAACCACCATTTAGTTCTCAGTATTTAAGAGTCTGTTTGTTTTTTATTTGTTTAGTTTTTTTAGATTCTACATGTAAGTGAAATCATATGTTTGTTACTCGTCTTTGTCCGGATTATTTCACTTAGGATTATAGTCTCTAGGTCCATCCATGTTGTTGCAAATGGCAAGATACCATTTTTTTTATGGCTGAATAATACTCTATTGTATATACATACCACATCTTCTTTTTTATTATTATGTACAAGTTTAGAATCATTATTTACTCTTGGAGAACTTTTCCTCTTACCATTGTATATTGTACAACTTTATTCCAATAAGTTTTGCCTATTTTCTTTGGAGTAGTTGCCTATTTTCCCTTTTCCTGTCTTTTTACTTTTTATCTTCCCATGTCCTTATGACTTAAATATAATTTGTAAACATCCTATAGATGTGTTAAATATTACAAATTGAAAATCTGTCTTTTATTGATACATTTAATCAATTTGTATTTGTCATGATAAATTACATATTTGGCTATATTTCTCCATTTTTATTTTGAGTTATATTTCCTGATTTTCTAAATTTTTATCTTCTTTTCTGCACTTTTCAAAAAAATTTTTGTTTATTTATTCATTTCAAGAGAGACAGAGAGAGCAAGCGGGGGAGGGGCAGAGAGAGAGGGAGAGAGAAAGAATCCCGAACAGGCTCTGCACTATCAGCACAGAGCCCCATGCAGGACTCTACCCACGAAACGTAAGACCATGACCTGAGCTGAAACTGAGTGGGGCACTTAACTGACTGAGCTACCCAGGCACCCCACAGTTTTTTTTAATTGAATGCATTTTTAACCTTTCATTTTCCACCTCTATTGACTCCGTTGGTTTGAAAGTTACATATTCTATGTCAGTTCTTTTGGTAGGTACCTTTAAAATTTTAGAAAACATATTTGCCATGTTTTATCAATTCTAAGACATTTTTCACACACTTATAACTCTGAAACAAGAATATATTTTATAATTGATTACAATCTTACAATCACCGTTGGCCAGGTATTAGGCATAATAAAGTTTCCATGGCCTACTTGTGCATAAATTTGTCGTAGCTTTCATACTGTTAACATTCCAACTGAATTAGGTGCATTATTGTTACTAGCAATCAATGTTGGGTTAAATGTCTGCTTAAAATGTTTCCAAACTTTCTAGATTATAATGTGGTAACAAACACTTACTGGGTATTTGGGAAGGCATGGAAGAGAGCACTAGGGTATGCATTTTATATTAGTGAACAAAATATTCATCAAAATATTCGTGCAGGAATGATAGGAATTCCACATTTTCTTACAAAATAATAACTGAGAGCTTTATGGAAACTAAAAAAGAATATACTCTTGTTACTGAGATATTGGTAAAATATTGTCTATTAAACTACAACAAGTAATGCAGCTAAAAGCAGGAAACAGGCAATTCTGGAAGAGATGAAAGAAACTTCAAAGAAATAAGAGGTTAGTACCATCAATTTATGTCTTGCCTAGAATTCTCTTTAAGACATGATACAACTCACAATTTAATTGTTAGTCTTTTCTCTTCCTTCATAATGGAAGATCTTATCACTGATACCACCTTACATTTGATGGATTACAATGATATCTGAAGTTATTCAATAGCTCTCTTTTCCTATTACCATAAGAACCTTGAAATACTTTCATGCCCCTCTTATATAATAGCGTTAAGCAGCACTTTTCATTTTACCTTGTTTAATACCCTTGAAACTTATTCTCTAAAATTACTGATTAAAAAAGAAATCAGCCAATGTTTGGTTCAAGAACCTATTTCCCCATTTTTTCTTATCATTCCTTTTATTCCCCATTGTCTTCCTCCCTTTTTTTCTTCCAAATCCAAGTTTCCACTTTCGAAAGCATCATAGTAAGAGTCCCTTCAGCCAGGATCTATTAGTGATAAACTGTCTAAATGTTTGTCTTTTCCGAAAAAGTCCTTGTTTTGCCCTTTACTTTGAATGGTGATTACCTGGGTGTGGATTTCTAGCTGGGCAGTCTTTTTATTTCTCAGTAACTCCTACTATTGCTGTTGGTTTGTCATTTTTTATACCTACTCTACTTTTTCCATGCTGTAATATTTTCTCCATGTCTTTGGTGTTCTATGGTTTCACACTATTATGTGTCCGGATGTGATTTTACTTGTATATCCCTACTTAATCCTCGTTGTGTTTTGTGAGTTTGAAGTTTATGCTTTTTGTCACTTTTGGAAATTTTAAAAATATTATATCAAATATTTTCTTTTCCAACTAACTTTTCCTTCTGGAAATGCTATTTATTCATTCATTTATGCATTCCGCAAGTATTTTTTGAGTACCTACTATCTTCTAGGCATTGGGGATATAATAAACAAAGCAGACAAAAATAACTGCCCTCACATTCTTCATATTCTCTTGTTTCATTCTCCATACCTTCTGATCTTTTGTAGTTTCCATCTCTGTATGATCCATCATGTTTTCCTTTCCTCAACTCTATATTCCCATCCATTGAGTCTTTTTTCCAGCTGTATCTTATCCACTATTTCATTCATTTGTTGAGTTTTTCATTTCTAGAAGTCTCATTTGTTTCTTTTTAACATCTTTCTGTTCCTTTTTAAAGAGATGTCATCTTTGTTCATAACAAGAGTTTTCCTTGATACAATGAGTCCTTTTGCACGTCTAATTGCATAATTTGAGATCAATAATTCCATTATCTGGTTTTTGACTATCCAGTATGCCCCAAGTTTTATATGTGGATATGTGCTCATATTGGCTTAGTTCCTTGAATGTTTTCTGAGTTTGGATTTTCAAATTCCGTTTAAGTAGAATTTTACTTGTGTGAATACTGGATGGCTTTGTGGAGTGTTTTCCCCCTCAAAGTAGTTTTATGTTTGCTTCTGCTGGGAACCCCAGTGAGGTTATGAGCTCTGGGATCATTGCTGGTGCTGTTGGTGTTGTTATTGTCTTCACCTTGGAGGTTCTCAGAATGATAGAATAAATGAGGTGTGTATATATGGGTGCTCTTAAAACTAGAAAGAATGATTATTAGTATGGATGCCATGTAGAATGTAACAACAAGAGATGGGTAAGTATGTGGTCTTTTTGTGCTGTACATTGTTTAATAGTTGTGAAATGAATATATAAAAAATTATAACACACAAGGAAATATTTGTAACTCACTGTGTGTTATAACATCTCTCTGTACTTATTACATGCCAGACACTGTTGTAAATCCTTTCCCTACATTAACTAATTTAAACTGCACACTACTACTAGGAGATAGATACTAATAATATCCCAGTTTTAAGGATTAGACAACTGAGGGACAGAGAGATAAGTGATTGCCCAAGATTGCAGCTGATCAGAACAGAATATAGCTTTGAGCACAGGCAGTTTGACTCTAGAATCCATGCTTTTAACTGCTATGCTATGCTGTTTCTGAAGGAAGGGAAGGAGAAATGATCCTCAAGATGTCTTCCTTCTTCTCTTTCAACTTCTACTCCTATGCTATTCCCACCGTTGAGTACTTTATTTCATTTATTTCATTCCCTTTTGCCACTGGGCCATTCCCTGAAGACTGTTTATAGCATCAAGAAGTGTGACTAAATGGTTTAAGAGTGTTGAAATGGAGTTGTGGTGTCTGTGGCTGAGTGAGAATGACCCATCCTGGAAACTAGGCTCGAAACAGCACAATGTGTGGATTTTTCATTGTCCTACCCTTATAATTGGACCTCCCCACCACTTTAGGGTAAATTACTTTAAAATTAACAATGACCAGGTTACTGTGAGACTGAACCTCTAAACCCAGTTTGACGGGTTTGATATAAATAGATCTGGTTCTTAGAAGTTACTCATTTTAATGTGCACAGGTACTGACCCAATGTTGAGCTCAAACATAAACACATATGTACATACACACATACATTTCATAAGAACAGGGTGTTTCCTGGAATGTGAGTCAAGAAAACCCTAATTGCAAAGCTGATTTCATGCCAAGAATCTTTAAACTATTCAATGATACCATTAAAAGAATTTGTTTAAATTTCTTTTGTCTTTTTGAATATTTGTTGAATGGAGCAGTTAACAGCTTTCCAGATTTTCACCTCTTTTTGGAGGAACTCTCCTTTTTGGAGAATGTTTTGCTTCGTGTCATATGTAGGAATGTGTAAAAAAAAATTCAAGCCAAAAAATCTTTTCTTTTTCATAAAGTGTTATAGGAAATTCTTAGGTACAGGAGATTCACAGTAATATCAAAGTTCATAACTGATGCACCTATGCCTAATATATGAATATATTCAATGAAATGACCAGTGGGCAGTGATTTATCCTTATGGACATCTGCTTAACTTTTCTAGTTAGAAATCTTAGAAGCAGAATATATGCCTTTTGTTAAACAATCTTGCTGACACAGTAGTCTCTCCTGTATACTCCAGCTTCATTCCAAAGCACTCCTTTCAGAATTCCGCAACAACTCAGTACTCTTTAAAGCAGGAAAATGGAATCTTGGTGTTCATGAACCAGGGCACACATGTTTCTCATGTACTTTTATTGAGTTGCAACTTCTGCTTTTATTGGCTTATTTCATCCAAATGGAAATCTCTCTTCTATTTATTGTTAAACTATTGTTTACCCATGGTTTGCTATGTTTCCCAGTGCCATCTATAAACACCCTGTTGCAATTGGGTTCCCAGAAAAACAGGTTCCAAAATGGCTGTTCCAAGGGAGGAACAAACTCCTGGGTGAGGCCATTCCCTTGGACAAAGAAGTTTATGCAGGCAGGTTTTGC
Organism: Panthera pardus; assembly: GCF_024362965.1. NCBI lineage: Eukaryota > Metazoa > Chordata > Mammalia > Carnivora > Felidae > Panthera > Panthera pardus. The sequence goes on from NW_026526721.1 coordinate 106,447,450, forward strand.
TCTGAACTGGAAGCTGAGAATATGAGTGCCTTTGTCCCAAATAGGTATATGGGCAGTGTACTATAGTATCAACCCAGTCTACCCTTCTCACCATTCAGATCCATTTGCTTTGTATAATAATTTCATCCCATATGGAAACAGCTTCTCTGAGATACTTTTCCTGAAAAAATTTACAAGAAGGTTAGTGAGAGGATCTGTCTACCACCCCAGTTGCTATCAAGGCTGCAGTTGGTACTGATCATCTCTGTGGTGGGCTGAATAATGGCCCCCAAAAGATGTCCGCCTGTGAATTTTATCTTACATAGAAAAAGGGATTTTTCAGATATAATATAGTTAAAGATCTTGAGATGGGGAGATTATGCTGTATTATCTGGGTGGGCCCAATATAATTACAAGGGAGTGAGAAGGTCAAAGACCTTCTTTGAAGAAGGAGGTGGCCTGATGGAAGCAGAGGTTGGAGTGATACACTTTGAAGATGGAGGGTCATGGAATGATGGAGGGTCCTCATGGAGGACATGAGTCAAGGAATACAGAGAACCTCTAGAATCTATGCAGAAATGAGGCAGAAATTGATTCTCTTCTCACAGCCTGCAGAGAAACCAGCTTTGCTGACACATTGACTTTTGCCCAGTGAGACTAATTTTCAGCTTTTGACCTCTGGAACTGTAGGCAAATACAGCTATCAACACAAATTCTTGAGCCACTAGGCATGTGATGATAAGTTATAGCAGCAACAAGAAAGCTAATACAGTTTCCCTCCTCTACCACCTATTCTATTCCCTATGCCTTCAGCTAGCACCTCTGCTGATTTAAGTTGCTTTCTAGTTGGGTGACTCCTATGCTTTTTCCTGAGGGATCTGCATCCCTGGTCTCCATCCCTGTCTCAAAGTGTGATGACCCCCATGTCCATTTACCACCAAAATTAGGCAGGGGAGTACCTCGAGATGCCCCCCGTTACAGAACAGCAGCCCCACCTCCTCCTAATGATATGGTCAATTACCCTTATCAGGGTGGTCACTCTTTTCTTCTTTTGCTGATCTCTTGACCCAAGAGCTTGAAGTGACTGAGTTCTCAGGCTCATGTATTCTACCCATAGGGAATTCAACACCATGTAATAGTCACTGTTTTAGTATGTATGTTGCCTCTTAGAAGATAGTTCCTCAACCTCATAAGATATTAGGCTAAGTTGCTCCTTTGAAGACCTGTTCCATTGATCTATTAGTCCAGGAGTTTCAGGGCAGGGGAAAGAAAGGTTATCATATGTGATAGGACTAATGAATCCATGATCAGGTGCCCATTGTTCTATCTCCTTTGCTATAAAGTGATTCTCTAACCTGATGCAAGTTAAGTAGGATCTTGTTTCAACACACCAAATACTCTGTGATCCTTCAAATAGAGGTTCAGGCTTAGGCCCTATGGACAGGAAAGTCAAACTCAAACCTGGATTATGTGTAAATTCCACTCAATATAACTGATGTTCTTTCCGAGGTGGAAAATGACTTACGTAAATAACTTGCACCAAATGATTGATTGGTGTCCTTGAGGGATGGTGCCATTCTGGGGCTCAGCATTAATCTCCGTTGCTAACAAATTCCATATTTAGGTAATGGCAATAGCAAGAGCACGTTGGTGAATGGGAGTTGATGCTGTTGGGTAATGCATAGCTTTTATTCTTGGCACCAAGATTATTCCATTTGTTCACCTATTGGATCACACTGGGGTGGCCATGACAAAGGCTTGGCTGATGTCATTTGGAATATAGACTTCCTTGCATCTATGACATTGGTTCCCTGTTCTATCTACCCTTATGTATATATTCTCTTTATTACATAAAATACTCTTTATTGCCTATGATGCTGCTTGATATTTGAAGATAATGCCGTTAAAAGTAACTGCTACTTACAAGGGCAATTGTGACCAAAAATAGTGATTTTAGCCCAAGAGTATTCTCTGTTATTTTTCACCCTGAGAATGATTTTGGCTTTCCATGCAGCCACAGAGATTTTTGGAAAAGCTAGAATCATTTTTTGCTCATTTACATCCTGTGTTTTCTCTGTGACTTGGCTTCATAAGAACGTGTTTATTGCATAGCAGCATTCTGTTCTGGCATAAGTAATTATTCTGTTGCATTAAAATAAAGAATACAGTCACCAACAAAGGAGGAATGTAGAAAATATACTAAAACAGTCCACCAACCAAGTGGTGTTCATTCTAGGAATGTGGGGATGGATTAATATATGGACGTTTCATACTATATGTTAACATAACACATACACAAGTTGACTAAGAAAAAGTGCTTATTTATCTCCATAGATGCTTATAAGACAGTTAAAAAAATTAAAACAAATGCATAAACTTTGAAAATAGGAAGAAAGTGATACATCCTATATGCTTTTAAAATATTTACAGTATTTTCTTGCTTTTGACCATAACATTTTTAATCAAAAATCATGAACTAAAACCACAAACTAAACATGCATTCTTGCTTTTATTACTTTTGTGTGAAATAGCTTAGGAACTACTAGTCAACACAATAAGCTATGGGATATACAAAAGGTATAGATCCAATACAGAGATGTTTCTGGAAAACCCAAGAGAATGATCTGAAAAAAAGTATCATAATTAAGATGAATTGAGCTAAACAGCTACGTACAAAATAAATACAAAAAAAAAGCGTAGGTTGACTTATTCATCAATAACTAATTAAAAGTTCTGAGGATGAAATAATATAGATTTTGTTAACAGCCACAACAGAGACATAAAATACACTAGGACGTATCTTTAAAATTTTGTGGAGTTTGTATGGAGGAAATGGCAAAATTAATATTGTAAAAGAATTAAAAAATCGTACAAACAAAATACAACTCTGAAATAGAAACTGATGTATATAAAACAATTACTAGGAATAGAATTATTCAATACATGGTGATGGGAACATTAAATTAGCTATTTATTGTAAAATGTACATCTTCTATAAATAGATTTAAGAGCTAACTGATTGGTTAGCAAATTAATTTCTAAAACCCAAAATGTTAAATGGTTTATTTTATTTTTATTTTTTTAAGTTTATTTATTTTGAGGGAGAGAGAGAGAGACAGAGACAGAGAGAGAGAACAAGTGGGGAAGGGGCAGAGAGAGAGAATCCCAAGCAGGCTCCACACCACCATGCAGAACCTGATGCAGGGCTTGAAATCACGAACAGTGAGATGGTGACCTGAGCCAAAGTTGGACGCTTAACTGACTGAGCCACCAAGGCACCCCAAGTTTTTGTTTTTTAATCTAGAAAAAATTCAGGAGAATTTTTATTAAACCTTTGAGTAAGGAAAGTTTGAAGTTAAAAAACAGAGCCATTAAAGGAATAACAAGTAAGAAAGGAGTAAGTGTAGGTGGATATTTTCATGTGCCTGGAGTGCCTTTGCCAAACACAGGAGACCCTGTGAGCGTTGTTTTCCCCAGGGCAGGAAACCAGGGTGAGAGGGAGATTAACTTTTCACTGTAAACCTTCCTTTATACCTTTTGTTTTTTTGAACTAGGCCCATATATTACTTTTAGAAAAGAAAAGGGAAAAAAAACCCTCAAATTTCCAATTTAGAAAAGGAAAAACATTGAAATCCCAGAAGTTTGACAGTTTTGTCCACTTAAAAAACTTACCATGTCAATAGATAGGAGCAAAGAAATTAAAAATAATGAAAAACAGAGACGTATTCACAACCTGTATGTCAAATGTTGACTTAATATCCTTGGTAGAAAAAGATCTCAAAGGAGGATCACCAAATTGAAGTCATCTAAGGAAAAACTGACATAGGATACAATGGGCAATTCCCAAAGGAATATATACAAATGACCAATAAACATGTGAAAATACTCAACCTCACCTCTGATCAAGGAAATTCCAAGTAAACAGCAGTGAGATAACTGATCTCCACTGATCAAATTAGCAAAGATTAAAAATACCCTGTTCTGGCAAAGGCGTGATGGAGAAAGCATGCTTTCACCTAGCTGATGGGAATATACACCGTAAGACCCTCTCGGAAAATAGTTTGGCAGTAAGTATCATGAGCCCTAGACATTCTCCTGTGTTTTATGTCAGAAATTCCACTTCTGGAGGATCTAAGCCATAAATAATCTAAGTATGGAGAGGGCTTCATGCATAAGATGTTTGCTGTGGCTTTAGATACAATAGCAAAACCAGATTGTTCCAGCTGCAGCTTGCAGTGGACAGAAAAGCCCCATCACTTCCCATCTCTAACAGCTCACGAGGGTGTAAGGATCAAATTGCTTCACTGCTCGATTATGTTTTCATTTTTGTCAGTCCACCAGCCAGTGGCAGACCAATTTTCCAAATTAAAGTGATGGGCCTATTTTTCACATTTAGATGTTTTGGAGGGTCATATTACCTCTCAATAAAGATGATTAGATATTTGAGGGAGAATTAAATAGTTGAATGAAGGGAAATTTTTTCGGGGTAAGCTAACATGGATTTGGTAGTTATTTGAACCAAAGATGGAGAGCTGAATTGATGTGTTCTGCTGTGTAGAGAAAGAGAAATAAAGTTTATGTGGGGAAATTGGAGGGTGATTTGAAACATTTCACAAAAATTACTGAAATGTCAGAGTAAAAATGTCAACCCTGACCTGTAATGGGCCTAGGAACTGAAACAGCCTGGGGTGCCTGGGTGGCTCAGTTGGTTAAGCGACAGACTCTTGGTTTTGTCTCAGGTCATGATCTCACCATTTTGTGAGTTTGACCCCCACGTTGGGCTCTGCGCTGAGCCGTGAAGCCTGCTTGGGATTCTCTCTGCCTCCCTCTGCCCCTCCCCCACTCACACTGTCTCTGTTTCTCTCAAAAATAAACATTAAAAAAAAAAAAAAGGAAAGAAAAGAAAGAAACTGAGACAGACTGAAGATTAAACCCGCTTGGCAAGTGAATAATCAAGCTGCTTTGAACTCTCCCTGCTCCCTGGCTATGTATCTGTGAGAGCAGGAACCTGCTCCATTTTACCTCATTTGCCTATCACCTCCTCCACAAGATTCTCATCCCCAAGGAAGAAGGCCCTCCTTGTATTGGAGCTTTACAACCTCACCCCTTAGCACACAGTATGGCACACCCACTTGCTAAATGAGTAAGTTGGCATTTTATCGGTCCTTTGAAAGATAACTTTCCAGAGCGTTATTTAATATGAAGGTTTTCTTTCAACTAGGATTACCAAACCAATAACAATGACCAGGCAGTGGTTGAAATCTGTATCACGCGAATCACCAACAGCCATCAGAGAGACAGAGTCCATTGAAAAGCATGCCAAGGCCCTTGTGGGGCTCTGGGACTCCTGCTTGGAACACAACCTGAGACCCTCTGGGAAAGACGAAGACACTCCGCATGCAAAAATTGCTTCTGATATCATGAGTTGCATTTTACAGGTATGTCAGTGCTAAACATCACGCTATTTGATACTGGCTTTGCAACGGAGGTGAACACGTGGTGTCTCTGAACCAAGAGCTAATGTTTCCCTAGCCTTTAGATACTGTAAAAAGATACCACAAACCATTATTGCTGAGCCCAACAAGGTTCTAGACAGCTTCTACGGTCTCAAGACACACTGTGGGGAATTCAAAGTAATACCACAGCAAGCTCCAATCTATTTAGATAGATAAGACATGTGCATATAAAAACCTAACATTAGTATATGCCAAGATTTAAATAACCAGTTCTGGAAAATTCAGGGAAAAAAAAGACCTCTTTCATCTAAGAACAGAGAGGGGGTGGAGTCTGAACTTGGGGCAATGAGCTTGGAATATGTGGAGAGAAGTGACTAAATCATTTTTAAGTGTGCTTCTACATGTGTTGTGAATTTTCCACGATAATAATGTTTGCCTATTCTAACTGCGCCTGGCTGGCTCAGTAGGTAGAGCATGTGACTCTTGATCTCAGGGCCATGAGTTCAAGGCCCATGTTGGCTATGGAGCCTACTTAAAAAACATTCCTTCCTCTGGTGAAAATATGAATTTATAATTTTGGCTTAAGCACAGAACAATTATGTAAGATTGAAATAGTAGGGAAGTCATTTAACTTCCTAAGCCACAGTTTCCTACCTATAAAATGCAGATGAAATTGACATTGTCTATGACAAATTTTATCAACCAGTAAATGTTGGTGATGTTGATAGGTATTTCTTGAAAGAGAATTCTGTGGCCAAATAAGTTTGGAAACACTGAATTCAATTTTTCCCTTTTGGGCTGTCATAATGTTTCATAGCATATTAAAGGCTCTGAAAAGTCCCGCAATTAAGAAAGCTGGTTAATTTTGTTCAGTACAGTGTTCTTCAATCTGAATTGCTTACGAACTTCTTTTCCCCTCCCTACCCTCAATACGACATCTATGAATATCTCTCAGAACTATGGTTTCTGAGCATAGTTCAGGAAATTCTGGTTATGTGGAAGTGTTTAGCACTGTGTGTAGCAGGTAATATTAGCTTCCTTTCTTCTTCTCATCCCCTCCCCTCCTCCTTCTCCTACTCCTCCCTCTTCCCTCCCTCCTCCTCTTCACAGTTGTCTGTACTTAACTGGAACATATTCCATTTTGTCTGTCTAGTCCAGACACTGTTCAACTGAACAAAAGACCACACACACTATCACCCTGTTGTTCCTTTATCCCCAGGGCTAGGGATGGGAGGGGAGGGAATGGGGATTTCAGCAAAATTAATGAAAGATGAATACTGCTTGGATATAGCAACAAAGACTGTTCTTCACTGATTATCTTAAATACGTTATCGACATTCATCAGAAACAGTTTGTTTTAGTCCAAAGTGCCATTCCACAGACATTCAGACAGAAATTCAGAAATCATCCATACTCTCTAGCTCCCACTGTCATTTCAAAACCATTGATCTGGACTCTAGAGTGACACTATCCAATAGAAATGGAATGTAAGCTACAAACATAGGCCATATATATAATTTCAAACTTTCTAGTAGCCACATGAAAAAGAAAAGAAACCAATGAAATTTATTTGATAATATTTTTCCTTAACCCAATATATCCAAATATTATTTCAGCACATAATCAATATAAAAATCAATGATATATTTAACTTATTTGTATACTAGGCCTTATAAATCTGGTGTGTGCTTTAGCACATATTACTTTGGGGCAGTCACATTTCAGGTGATCAGTAGCCTCACGGGGGGGCGTGGCTCCTGTGTCAGCACAGTTCTAGAGAGTCAGGAAGCCTTTCTGGATGGAGACCACATTTGGAAAGGGTTGTGAGTACCTACCAGAATTTTCACCAGGTAAGAAAGGCAGAGCAAGAACACGTCTCAAGCAGACAAAACGTTCCAAGCTTGTGCAAAAGTCCAGGTTTGTGAAATGAGATCAAGGTCGAAGATTTATAAGCAGGCTGCCCTCCAAAATGCCCCAAATTTAAACATAAAGGGATGTTTCATCCTGGGAAAGGCATTATGTCCCCTATTTAAAAAGGGGTTGGAGGTGTGGAGCAAATAAGAATGTTCAGCTTAATGCTGATCAGTGACTCCAAGGAGATGACTCCGTAAGACTGTTGAGAGCAGGGCCCTGAGCACAAGCACTATTATGGAAAGGGACAGAGAACACAGCTAAGGGATCAGCCTCTTGGTCGAGAGGGACAAGGGTCACAGAGATGGGCAACTCCAGCCTGCAGGGTGAGTGTGGGCACAGGCTGTTCACTGTGTGCCCTCAGAGGAGGACGAAGGGATTAAAATGGAAGGCAGGGAGCCCTGAAGACCAACTTGCTTTTTGGCAAAGTTCAGTGATTTCAGTGGATGTGGTTCCAGAAAGCCAACCCCAGGAACCAAAGGCAAGGCTGTGGTTGCAGCTTTGCCATTTTGCTTTGATCAAATTTCAAGGACATTTTTGGCCTGTGGTAAATATTGAAAATACGACTTTGTACTACACGTAATTTAGGTTCTTGTGGGAACCATGGAGAAATCCAGATGACTCATATTCTGTTCTGTTTTTTCAGTAAAATAAAACAGTAGACCAACTTTAAAGCCAACCACTTAGCATTCTGAGCTTGCACAAAACCCCCCCAAAAAACCAACAAAACAACAAAGAGTGAGCCCTTCTCCACCCATCCACCTCCCCAGATAAGCAATCCCAGAATCACACTATCAGGCAAGACCTACCAGTTCTTCCCACATCCTTGGCCATTTTACTCAATTTTTTTCTGGCCATTTCACTGTAATTTCAAGCTAAATATGTTCACATACACAGAAACCTTCTGTCTTTTTTTCCCCCAAATCCCTTTTTTAACCTATACTCCAAACCTACTTCAGGTGACTCATTCCTATTCCACTTTTAATTAGTAATTATATATTTAATTCTTTCTCTTTTTGGCCCCTAAATTTATGAACTTGATACATTTACCTTAAAACAATTTTTTAAATTCCATTATTCTTCTTCTGTACATTCCTCAATACAAAATCAGTCCATGTGTGTGACTGCATTTGCCTTTGGTGAAATGCTTTTGCCAACCTACCCCATGTCTTTAAACAGGTCTTATAACCTGTCATTTATAAAACAAAGGATGAACCAACTGATTTCTCAGCTCACCTCCTGGTCTGAAATTCTGACTCCTGTAGAAGATGCTGAGAGGTAAAATAGGAAAGAGCTTTGGACCTTGAGGGCCTTAGAGTCAAATACTCTTGGTCTTATATAAATGAGAGTTTGGAAAGTTATTTTCTCTCTCTAAGCCTCTGTTCTGCTATCTGTAAAATGGGCATAACAATATGTGTTGCTCATGAGAACCATCTTTTATTATAAAAGCAATCTCTATTTGTGGTCCAGCCACCGTCCAGAAGAACCTATGTCAAACCACAGCTTCCTCTGACTAGGATGCTATGTGGAGCTGGCCAATGCCTATTTCTTTGCCTCTAGAAAAATACCGAAAGGGAGGGTACCCCCTATAAGGCACGATGCTTTCTAGGATAAATTCGATCCTGGAGACTGATGAAGAAAATGAAAATGTACCTCAAGAAAGCTGTAATTATTGACATAGCTGATGTGCTGGAATGACGTTCTAGCTTGAATTGACAGGCCAACCGTTATGAGGTTGAGAGCCAATACCTGATTTTACCAGTTACAGCAGTATCTTCCCCAACCAAACTGCTTATGGGGCTGTTGCCAAGTAAGCTCAGCATTTTATCTCTTCCTCCATGTATGCTCACACTATTGATGACTGTATAAAGAAGGAGATAGCTGCAGGGGGTTGTCTGGGGGGCAGGAGGGAGGAATAGAAAAAATCCTGAAATTCACTGTTCGAAATCAGAAGGTCTTTTTTTTCTTTCCTTTCTTTCTTTTTTTTTTTTTTTAAGATGAACCAACTGTCCATTCACCTTGATTCCACACTTCAGTATTCTTATTTCCTCTTCAGTTAATGCTATATGATGATTCAAAGCCTCTCCCTGGCTGGCATTGCCAGCAAAGTGACTTAGACATTTTTGAGAGCAATTCCATTGCAACTCTTAGAGGCAGAATTGGTTGTCTTGATCTAGAAGTTTATTTAGTAGGCAACCCCAGCTCTACCATTTACTTGCAGTGTGATCTTGGGCAATTTTATCTTTCTGTGCCTTAATTTCCTCATCTGTAAAATGCTGTAGCTGCCTTATGAGTTTGTTGTAAGAATTAGATAGTCGTTAAACAATAGACATAAAATATTTGGAACACAGGAAATGCTACATGAGTATAAATTCTGGTTGGCATTAGCATTATCTGTAGAAAACTGTAAAATAACACTCAACACTGTCTAACAAGCTATTCATTTAATTATTTATTTTAGTCGTTGTTCATTGCTTGTCTCCCCCTCCCCAAAATAGAAGCTCTGTTTTATTGATGTAATCCCAGCATCTAGAATTGTGAATGGTAAGCATATAGTAAGTGCTCAAAATGGTATTTATTGAATGAGTGAATGAATGAATGAATGAATGAATGAAGTACTGAATAGATCAGGAGATGTGACTGCTCTATGCTTTTCTCCAGAATGGGTCTCAGTACTTATTCATCAGTTAATGCCACACAAGACAGTGACAAAAAAAAAAAAAAAAAAAAGGGAGGAGACTGTGATAAAATCTCCCAGTTTACTGAGACCCAATCCTTTATTACCCATCTGAAAATACACTGGGAAAATATAGGTGTATGTTCCATTTAGATTTTATATATAGCCATGCTGCTAAGAACCAAGCATTTTAGATATAAATCCAAAATTCGCTTGATTTTCTGATCGATGATGCAGGATGAAAAACCATAAAACAGTGATTTTAATAAATGACACTTAATATTTCCTGAGATTACTCTTTTATGGCTTTCGGTTGAATTCAAAGCCCAAGAGCCAAAGAGCTTTTTAGTTGCTATCATCTCAGATAGATATCTCTTTTACTTAGCTTTATTCTTTTCAATTTTAAAACTCTGGGACATGTTCCCAAAGTGCATGTTTTCGAAAGGAAAACCTCCGCCGCCAATAGCTCAAATTGGTGCTAATCTAGTTAAGAAATACAATTCTTGGCATCCATAGAACAAAGACCTTTTGTTTTGCTTCTACAGCTAAAAATAACTGTCCCCCTGAGCAAGTCTTTATATCTACCCTGTACTTCACTGAATTTGTTCTCTGAGTACTGAGCACTGAATTGTGTGTAAGATGATATGCATACCAACATCTCACGTCTACACTGAAGGGCAAGGTCCATCATAAGCCCCAGCATTAACAGTTGCTGTTAAAGTGGTTTATTTGTACAGTGACCATAGGGCTTTCTCTGTGTGTGTACCATTGGCATTTCTGTGATCTAAATACTACCAAAGATAAAATAAATTCATGTGCCTGAGATCTACTGCATTAGCAACTCCTTTTGCTTCACTTGTAAGTGAAGCCCAGCCATTAGAAGGAGGTTGTATGGTACCTGTTAGGGCCCATGGGACCTGGTGTCTTTCTAGCCTCATCTTGACCTCCCAGGCTCTCACTGACATCCTGTTTCTGTCAGCATTGTCCATGGCTTCTGGACACACTAGCAATGGTCTAGACAGTATTTAGAGATTGAGAGCCTTTGGTAGGAATTCCTTGTTCCTACAAACAATGTGCTCTTTGCTTAATGTTTTACTTCTCCTGTCATTTGAAAAATTTCTGGATGACATATTGGGAGGAAAACAAAAAAGTTGAGTATGTTAAAGTTTTTTTTTAATTTTTTTAAATGTTTATTTATTTTTGAGAGAGAGAGAGAGAGAGCACGCATGAGCAGGGGAGGGGCAGAGCGAGAGGGAGACACATAATCCGAAGCAGCCTCCAGGATATGCGCTGTCAGCTCAGAGCCCAATGCAGGGCGCAAACTCATGAACCGTGAGATCATGACCTGAGCTGAAGTCGGACACTTAACTGACTGAGCCACCCAAGCACCCCAAAGTTTTGTTTTCTTTTAATAATGACATTATTTACCTGTAAAAACATTTATACATTTCACCTATAACCACACTTCAAAGACTTTAATAGCTGCCCACTACTTTTCTCTAGAACATTTAGAATTGTTTTAAGAAGAATTTGATCGAATTGGTTAAGACAGCCTGTTCTTTCATGGTTGCTGGCAAATATTGGCTCACTCCAGGGTTTAAAAACCTCAGTTGCTGCGAATACTGATTTTCATTGATCTTGTACCATCTGTGTTCATGATTAGTGGGGAACACAAGTTGTACTTCCAAATGCGACCATCTGTGCTTTCTAAGTAAGTTACAGGTAAATGTGCTTGAAGACATATTCCTCTAATGGAAGACGTGTACTTTTCTAGCTGCAAGTTGTTCTTGGCTGAAGATTCAGAGTAGGTAAAGTAAACCTGGACATGAAGTTTTTTGTTGGAAAGCTCTGAGAAAAACTGTGTGATTGCATTCCACTCTCAAAACTGGGGGTTTGATCAACCATGACAGGGACAAAGATTTGTCATCTAAAAGCTAAACTAGCAAAAATCTACACATAATGGAAAGACTGGCTGTCTGTGGGGGCAACCCCAAACATTGTACAGGTGAGACAATGTTTTGGAAAATACCAAATACTGTGATTGAGGTAACTTGAATGTAACCTCAGGGGAACAGTGATAGAATAAGATTATAATGGAGAAGATGGACAAATCAGTCAGCCTCCCTAACACGACCACTTCCTAAATTACATACTCTGAAGAGTACATCAACACAAAGAGGATGTTCAGTGGGGGGGTCATTGTTATAGTACAATTACTCAGTACTGTGTGTGTGTGTGTGTGTGTGTGTATTGGGGGGAGGGGTGGAGACTGACTCTGATGGACAGGAAAGTTCCAGTTAGTCACCAGAGATGGGGATTTGGTTATAGAGAAGGACTGTTATTTTAGTCAGGTTTCATCATGGCCTGGATGACATAACCCTCAGGATCTCTCTTTGCTTTTATCTGATTTTGTGCCTATCTGTGAACATTCTGGTTAGTAATCTGGTTCCTGATATCCTGATAATGTGAAAGAGTCTGACCCAGGAAAGACCCTCACTGTAGATGAGTAAACTGGCATGCTGGATTATGCACTGGGCTTTTAGAAATCCTTTGGTGTGAGTTAGCATCAGTGGATCCAAACAATTCTGTCTGGCCTGACTAAACACACATCCAGACTTCTAAAGCTGAAAGGCAGGTTGCAGCCAGCCTCCCAGGGAGACCTCACAGCTCATCACATCAGTAATGGCCCAGTCCAATCAGGCCCAATTAAATTCACCAGGAGAGGAAATACTCTAGATAAAGTCAAAGCCTGCTATCAGAGAAGTCTGGCTGCAAGCCATGGTACTAATAGACGTGTTAGGAACTCTAAGAAGGATAGGACAGAAACCTAGTGAGTGGAACTTCTATAGAAGCACATGATTTGTCAAAAAGGGGTAAAGTCAGAGCTTTCAACATGGCTGACTTAACTGTGGGGATATCTGTTAGGGTTTTGAATACTTACTTTCTCTGCTCAGGAGTCAGATTGACTCTTCAATCTGGAAAACGGGTGCAACTGCAGGAATGAATTAAGGATTTATAAGTCTATTTCTTGTTTCTAGGGACTGGGAGGGGAAAAAGCTTAAGTACTAAAGAGATAATTGTCTCAGAAATATTTGGGGCTAGTATTGGCCTCAGGCGCAGCCTAATGCATGGGGCCCAAATGATGTCACCAGGACATTTTTTTCCCTCAGTTTGTCTCTCAGATCCATGCTGCCTTGAATCACAGACAGATTCTCTCCTACTGAGGTCAAACCTGGCAGCAGCTACTCTTGGTCTTCCATTCTCGGCACTTTTGATTCATTAGAAGAGAGAATCTCTTGCACAGAGCCCTTTTAATGACTCCTTAATTGTAATTGGGTAATTTGCCCATTATTGAACCAACTATTTGGACTAAGGAGATGTGATTCTCTGATTGGTCAATGTCTGAGTCATTTGACAACCTTTGAAGCCAAGAGGGCAAATGCCCTCATTAGAAAGAAGTAGCATGTGGCCTTGGCCATGGAAATAGGAATCTGTTAAGGAGTGTGTAACAACTCAGCTGCCCAATCAACTAGTCCTAAAAATAGATGGCATTGGAGGTTTGAGCCTATACTCAGCCATTGCTAACAGCAACATGAGCAAGACAGATGGGAGCAAAAGGGCCCCCTACCTCCATGCCTTCCTTCCTGTCACATTATGTTTCTGATGACAACTATCACAGTAGGTTTATATATTCTTCATTAGTTATTCAATTTCTCAGATGTTTGTTGAACACCTACCATAAACCCAGAATTGTGGGACATAATAGAGGGAGGAATCCACAAGTGGCAAGATATAAGCACTTTTCACATGAATAGACTTAAAAAAAAAAAAACCTTTTATTTCTAATATAATAATATGAAGTCAAATGTAGTGTGTGCAGTGTGCAACATTTGCCTTATAATTAGGCTAAAGGATGGGGTTGATGATCAGAATAGCTAATGGTAATGAAGACAAACTGTCCACTTTTAAGAAAATGCTTTGTATGTTTTAACTATTATTCCCTCATAGGCAATTAAATGCAGATAGCACTATTTAATGTATAAGGACATTGATGGTCAATCACAAAGTATATGAAAAAGAGAATTGTTTTAGGACCCAGAATTTCTTTCATTTTTAGTCTCATGTTCGTTCACTTTTTTTCTTCTGAATCTCACTGGCTGAAACTTTAGTTTTTAAGATAAAGTCAAAAAGTGACTTGTTCAACATTCCTTGGGTTGTTTTCTCAAGTATAAATCTGATGAGTTATTTTTGTCATCAGTGACTCTTGATCAATTTCAAACTCCTTGGCGTGGAATGCCAGACATTTCCTAATCATGTCCCTTTTACTCTTCCAGTTCCTGTGCTCACCTCCCTACCCCAACCTTCCCACATGGCCCACACTCCCACCACAGTGAGCTATTCACAATTTCCAAAGGTACATGTTCTCCCTCACCTCTGTGCCTCCACAGGTGCTTTTCCTCTGTTCATTCCTTTCCTCGCCATCACCCAGCCATCTCCTGTTCATCCACCAGGTCCAGCTCTGACACCACTCCCTCCAGAAAGTCTTTCTTGGCACCATCCAAGACTGGGTTAGGTGGTCCTCCTTTGTTCCCTCAGCATTCTGAACTTTGCCTATCAGTGCCCCCATCAGCGTATGGTGTTAGCTGCCTGTTTGCCTCCAAGTCTCCCTAATAAGGACAAGAATTCCCAGAGGCCCAAATACAATGAAAACAGGGTGGGGTCTGTGTTTTCACAGCTGCACTCTGGAGATTAGCTCAATAAATATTTTTTTGGATGAATGAATAAATGAATGAATAATGAGCCACTTATTATTTGTTACTTTCTTATGTTTCCTCAGAATTACAACCGGCCCCCTGTGATGGCGTTAGCCATCCCCATAGCAGTGAAATTCCTCCACAGAGGCAACAAGGAACTGTGCAGGAATATGTCCAACTACCTGTCCCTGGCTGCAATCACCAAGGCAGATCTTCTGGCTGATCACACAGACGTTATAGTAAAGAGCATACTCCAAGGTATGGTGCAAAGGCTGAGTGTGGGCATGTTTTTCTAGGAGTGATTTGAAAATATTTTCATGAAGCAGTAATGGATTGTGGAAGGGAGACCTAGAGTATTGAGAGGTACGTTAGATTCTCTGCTTTGCCACTAGCTGGTTGGTGAACGGGGGTGAGATTTCTTGGGCTGGTTGAGTCTGTGTCTCTTCACTGGGCAGATGAATTATTTTGACTCATAGAGGAGTTGTAAGCTCTCTCTCTTCTAACTCGACATTTCTCAGTTTGGGGAATGGTGTTTTCCATGCTTCTGGTCACCTTGTCCAGCTACCAGTTGTGGAGAACCTACTTGTCTGCACTGAGTGGAACATGTCCCACTGTTCTCAGTGGCAGATGGACAACCTCTCCTGTCTTTGGTTTCCAAAAGCAAGGGATGTTAGGTAAAATATACCAGAGAACATGTGAAGACTTCTTCAGTTGTGAACATGACTTGGGACTGATGTGTAATTGTGTTAAATACTGCCATAAAGAAATCAAATCAGGACATCTCTGTTAATTGTTTCATATTTGAATGAAAGAGATCAAGTTAGTCCAGTCAAATTATTCTCTTTTCTTAAGTTTTTTCCTTTGGTTTCAGATCTGTCAGAAACCATGGTTTTTTGGTATCTTTGATTTGGGATCAGAGACAATATATGGTATTATCTGATATGCACCCAATTCCCCCAATTCTCATTAATAACAATCAAAGGTCTATGAGTATATCTTGCCCCACATTCTACTGCCACATACCCCAAGTGCTCAGGTTGAGCATCAACCCTCTGTAAAGTCCACTCAGACCAAGTGTTTCTTAGGGTCTCCATGCTCCACAAATGCTCCCTTTCTGAGGTATCCAGACCAATTCATAAGCCCATGTTGTTACTCTCCCTATGCTTCCTGGCCCAGCATGCTATGGTGGTGTCCACTTCTACTACCCCGAGCCCAGCAAACTCTGTGGCTGCTACCACGGAGGTTCCAGGAACTGATTTCACTGCATACTGCCTTGTCAAGGATGGCAGCCTCTGTTCCTTTGTGCCGCTCCCCCTGAAGCTTCAGGAGCCAACCCCCACTTCACTAATTTCATGTGGCAGCCTATGGCAGGATGGGGAAGAACACCTGTCTCTCTCCTTGGTGTTACACTTTGATAAAGAGGCCCCAAAGCGGGGTTGCTTAGCTCCCAGTACCAAAATGTTCCCAAGTTTGCAGTAAAATGTATCCTTCTGTTCTGTCCAAAAACTTTCTCTCTCATGCCTGGGCTCAACTATCCAGCCAAGAATCAAGCTAGCAAGAAATTAATCAAAAAGTTTTCAAAATGACTATGGCCCACCAAGGACAAAGGCTTTTTTCATTGTACCAGACATTCCTAAGAAGAGTTCATAGCACCAACCCTCGACATCTGACCAGCCACCTCAGTGGTCTGACAGATGCCCAGATATGTCTGAAGCCCAGCCATGACAGGGGAGATTCATCACTTTACCTGTGTTTCCCTCTAAAGATTTGTCATTGATATTACTAGGCAGTATCATTAATTTCTCCTTTTCTTTGGCTACAGGATTGAATTGCTAATTTAACTTTTAATCATGATGCTAAAGTTTCTAAAAGTCCAGAAAAGCAGTTATGCCTTTTTCACCACCTTGACTACATATTTGAAAGAGATTTTATATGATATTAAAAAACGCTTCTACACACCACACGTTTTAAAACCATGGTAGTTGACTTGCAAGTAACAGATTTATTGAAAAAAAAAATGAATTGTTTCTTTGCAGCTGCCAAGAGCTTAGCTCATGTTTTTTTTTCTTTTTTTGTTTTTTTTTCTTTTTTTGAAATGCACTTTTAATAACAAAGAACTCTTTTGAAACACAAATACACTTTTTGAATTCATTGCAAACATTTGAAATAAACAAATGATTTGGTTTATTCGATGTGACACTATAAAAATTACCATAAAAGACATGATAATTTGACCTATAAGAAGTTGGGGCTACATATTTCAGGGTTTAGATTTTTAAGACTAATGTGTCTGTATAACTCCACAGCCATTCACATGAGCCCATCAAACTTAAAGCTGCAGGGTAGAGAGGATCTTGCTGTCTCTGAGTAAGTTTCTGTTCTGCATATCTTTGTCATATATACCCTACAATCAGCCCTAGGAGACATCATTGGGATTTCTGTTTTCCTTACCTATAGTTTTCTTCCCTTTAGATCTTCTTCCTTGATTTATATTATCCTAATCTGCACTCTCCCACTTTTCAATGTCTACAGATGACATTATCTACTCAGTAATAACAATAATGATTATGACAATTATAACTACAATGGCTAAAATTTATTTCATGCTCTCTTTATGCCAAATAATGTATTAAGCACTTTATATGGATTATATTGTTTAATCCTCACAAGAATTCCATAACAAAAATCCTATTACTATCCCATTTTACCAATTAGTAGTATTTTAAGTGATAGAAACACCAGGTATGAATAGCTTGGTGATGAGCAGGAGGATAGTGATAATGGAGAAGAGGAAGAAAAGACAAAGGAGGGAAGGAGAAGGAGGAAGAACTTATCAGAACACATGACTGAAAAATACATAAATACATCAGACTTCCCATATGACTTGATTCAGGGCTCAGTGGTAGTACCAAAAGTCATTACTCAACTCTGCTTCCTTTGGATTAGTTTCACTTTCTTTCTTCTCTCTACTTGTTTTTTGTTTTTGTTTTTGTTTTTTGTTTTTGTTTTTTTTTTTTTTGAGAGAGAGAGATTTGGGGGAAGGGTGGAGGGAGAAAGATAATCTTAAACAGACTCCACACCCAGTGCTGGGTTCAATCTCATGACAGTAAGATCATGACCTAAGCTGGAAATCAAGAGTCAGATACTTAACTGACTGAGCCACCCAGGTGCCCCTGGATTGGTTTCATTTTCATGATCCATGTTATGGGTTCTGCAGCTTCCAGTTTACATCATCAAGAATACCAATTAAGCAAAAAATCTCCATACCCAGTCTCATTGTCTCTGCTTGACCTAACATGGGCCATATGCCTATTTCTGAACCAATCCATGCTTGTTCCTGGGAGCACAGTCTTTCAGTTGGCCGGGCTTGGGTAATGAACCCCCTCAAGGCAGGAAAGGGGGTCAACTACAGCAGAACTACATGGATGGGATGCAGATCACTGCTCCCCAAATCCAGGGTTATTGCCAGCAATGGTTAAAATGAATACTGGGTACCAACAAACAGCCTTATATACTTAATTTTATCCTCTTATACTTCCTTTTTTAGAGAATTACCCCATTGCTTTGGCATAACAAGACCTTATTGGATAATGATTCTTTCATCTCAGTGTATCTGTAGTTCTTCTCGGGTTCTTGGCATGTGTAAATTTTATGAACGGAACCATTCTACCTTCATTTTAAAATAGTAAGGAAAAAGTAGACCAGATAGGGCCAGGCAAGACTGGTGGTATACCAGTGGTGACTACTTCTTATACTTAGTTGATATTACTCCACTGATAATATTTTTCAATTGTTTTATACATGTTTGTCCTTAATTCCAAACCAAATGTCTCCTTTATAATTACAAGTCAATCATGAGAGACTGTCAAAGAGCTTGTGTATTTATCCCTGAAGGCCAATATTTCAATATTTCCAAGCCAATTTTTACTACTTTTCATTATTAATAATTATATATAAGTAACGTTGACTTTTACATTCAATGTAAATATAAATTCATTTAATTTAAATTGCTTAGACTCCATTTGTCTGTTTTATATTCTCTGAATTCTTCCAATGAGAAGGAAATTGTGAAAAATTCTTCCATTTGGAGAAAAAAAAATAAAGGCATGAGCAGTATCAGGGTGTCTGGGTGGATCAGTCAGTTAAGCATTGGACTCTAGATTTCAGCTCAGGTCATGATCTCAACAGTTTGTGAGTTCAAGCCCCATGTCAGTCTCTGTGCTGACAGTGCAGAGCCTACTTGGGATTCTCCCTCTCCCTCTCCCTCTCCCTCTCCCTCTCCCTCTCCCTCTCCCTCTCCCTCTCCCTCTCCCTCTCCCCCCTTCCACCCCCATGGGCATTCTCTCTAGTTCTCTCAAAATAAATAAATAAACTTAAAAAAGAAAAGGTATGAACAGTATTGCCTTGGTTCATACTTGAGAGGTAAGGTGCTAGAAAACCTGAATATCTCTATAAAAAATAAGACAAATCAGTATTTTTAAATCAACCCCCCAAGAAAATAAAAATAAATTAAAAAACCCTGTTCCATTTAGTTTTACAGTTGTACAATTAGAAAAAATATGCAAGTAATAATACAGTCTTAACTAAGCTTTTTCAGATAATTAAAAAACATTCTCCAACTAATTCTGTGAGCTGGTATATATGTGATACAAAAACCAGAAAGGAAAACACAAGAAAGGAAAATACACACCCATCTTAATTATGAACATAGATGCACAAATCACGAATCACAAATAAAAATGACTCCAGCAATGCTTATGGAAAATAACATTAACATTTGCTGAGTGCTTAATGTGTACCATTTTCTGGCCTTTTAACTCATGTAATTGTCCCAATATCTTGTGAGGGAAGAACTATTGTTATTCTAAAACTCATAATGATTCAGTTGAGTTTATCCTAGGAATGCAAGAATGTCTTAATATTCAAAATGTAATTCTCCACAGTTAAAGACTAAAGAGCCAAAAAGTCATGTGATCAGTAAGACCATCTCATAAAGTTCGGTACCCATGCATGAAAAAAAAAATTTTTGCGAAGTAGGAATTTTGGAGACCTTTCTTAAATTGATTAAGGGGATATTGTATATGTATACAAGAGAATATTATATATACATATGTATATCCTCTTCTTTTGTAAAATGCAAAGTCCATGACAAAAAAAAAAAAACCTCTAGCAATAGAAAGGAACACCCTTTGTCTAACAAAGAATATCTACAACAACTAAAATCATACTTAATGAGAAAATATTAAATACTTCCCTTGACTTAAAAAATAAGACAAGGATGTCATTTAGGTAATAAGTTTGTTTTCTGCTTAAATAATATCAGAAGTGGGGATCCTGGGTGGCTCAGTCAGTTAGGCATCCGACTCTTGATTTCAGCTTAAGTCATGATCTCAGTCATGGGATCGAGCTCCACACTGGGCTCCAACCCCACATTGGGCTCCGTGCTGAGCAAGGAGCCTGCTTGTGGTTCTCTCTCCCTCTCTCTCTCTCTCTGCCCCTCTCTTCTGCTGGCACTCTCTCTCTCAAAATAAATAAATATTTAAAAAATAATATCAGAAGTAATTTAATATTTTGTGACATCATAACTTTTTCAGAGTGGGAGAGTCATTTCTTGATGACTCTTGAATAATTCTCCAAACTTGTTCTTTGCCATTTAGATGCTTTGTAAAACCTGTCAAGTACTGGCATATAAAAGCACAACCAATGCTTAGTACAGCATAATTTAGCACATCTTTTACCCAGGAAGCTGACAATATCGTGGAAGAGTATCTCCAACTGTAAGGGATCATTTAAGGGCTTGTAGGAAAATCCTTTCCAAACTTTGGAACTCTGTGATGCCATGCACATCACTACTATCAAAACTAAAAGTAGTGATGTCTCTTCCTCTGCATTTCTGAATCAATGGTTATAATAAGGAAATATGCCTCTTTTACGCCTTTTACATGGCCCTCTGGCACAAATCACAAGATGACCTCAAATGATTTGAAACTTAAGTAGAAAGTCTTTGGAAAGAAAATGTTATATTGTCTCAGCAAGAGTCCAAATTCCTTTCTGACTTACTGGCAATAGTCTAGAAAAGACTGTCTAGTTAATTATGATAAATTCACCTCATTTCTTTCTCTATGTGAGACAAAATTCAAACCACTGATTCGTGAGCTGTCTCAGAAAATAGAGATAGAAAATTAACCTTTCATTTATTATGGCAGTAATGATATGTATCACATAGGGTGAGGTGAGGCTTAAATAGATAAAGCAGCTATACTTTGCACAATGCTGGGCACGTAGTTCATCAATGGTTATAGTGATTCTTCTCATCGTCATTATCATAATCAACATCATTGTCATTGTCATCCCTAATTGAGCATCTGCCATGTACCAGGCCCCTATTAAAATATTAAAGGCAGAACCAGATTCATTTGTGGAGTTTTATAATCCCTGGGGAGATACTTAGCCATTAAAAATTCATGATACAATTATTCTTAAAGAACAAAGTTTTAAGTTCACCATATTACAGGTTGTTGAGAAAGAATTTATTAATCCAATTTCTAGGAAACAGGCTATGAAGCAATCTTATTAAGAATATTCCAACCGAATATGAATACACATAGGGAAATATTAAAAATGATGTTCAAAAAAGCCAACCCAAATGTGGATCAAGAAATAGAGACACCTCTTGAAACAGAAAAGGCCCTCTTCTGAATTGTTAACTAAATCTGGGATCAGTTGCACTCCAGAGTTTGCACCTGCTTGACTCCACCAGCAGATGTTGCTGTGAAGTCAAATAAGGCCTGCACAGAGAGGAACATCCCTGGGCTGGCCTCTGAGAATGACTTCTCCGCAATATAAGGGAAGCTTTATGTTAGCTTATTCATATGTTATTTTCACGTGTTTGCTTCTTTTTGATTTAATCCACTGGTAACAACATGGAAAAACTTAAAGACAACTTTTATTTCAAATATTAGTTTAGGAAGTACTTTTAGATACATTATCAGTTTTTCTATTATTTTCATAATAACCCTGCAGCAAGGCAGGCAAGTCCTTTATCTCTAATGTCTTGGCTACTGTGAAACTCATCAAGATTACTTGGCAGGTCTGACTTCTTCTAGTTGTTAGGTGATGGTGTTCTAAGATTAGAATGCTGGATTTCTGAGCCCAAGACCAGCATGCTTTCTTTCACAGTCCAAATTTATGAAACTGAATGCAAGTGTCAGTAATCTATTTTCTAGTTCACTGAAATCCATGAATATAGATGTAAACGTATATCATTACTTTGACCAAGATTTTTAACTTTATGAGTGCTATTTATTAAGGGGCTAAAAGACAGTTCTGGAAACATTTGACCTCAGTAAGCTTCTCAACGAAAAGCTTTCTAACATAACATTTAATTAAAAAAACTAAACATCAGTTAAAATTTCTTTGTTTGCAAGTGTAATTGTTAAAGTGAAGTTAATTAACTAATGGCAAGTACCAAACTCTAAAATGTATACTTAGTAGTAAAATGTTCTGAATATATTTTAAAGGAATTAACATTTTACAAAAAGCCAATTTATATTGTAATAGACAAGGAAAATATATCAACTCTGTTTTGTTCACATATTCATATGCAAAAATATTGCTCTAGTGACATACATACATATGTACTAGAGTGACAAAGTGACAAATGTCACAATTTGTCTAGAACTGAAGGGTTTTCTGAGACACAGGACTGACTCTCAGTGCTAAAGGGGGGACAATTCTAGGCAAACCAGGGCAATTGGTCACTCTAGTGCACATACACACAATATTTTATATTTTATACATATAACGTATTACATTTTTTCCTCCTAAAAACTTGAGTCATCTTGCACATTTTACAACACCATGATATAGCGATGCCCTTAATAACCATTCTGGCGAATGAAACTCTTTGCCGATGTGCCAAACTACACCAGCATACTGATATTTCTTTTTAGAAATTTTATGTCAGTTTTACACATTTCTTACTTCTTCCTTTTGATGACACTATGTATTCTGAAACTCATTAAATACTATTAGAAAAAAAAAAACAGTCAAATAGCCAACTTCCTGAGAATTTATAAAATGTATTTTCTAAGTATAGTCTATGAGTGTTTTGAGGGAATAAAGTGTGTGTGGTCTTTTCAACTAAAACAAAAATTGTTCTACTGGATCAAATTAGGTTGGTCAAACAATAGTGGATTTAAAATGCCAGAAGTGTAGTTTTCTCTCCTATAAAAGAAGTGCAGGGATAGGCAGCCCAGGACTGACAAGGCAGCTTCACAACATGTGAGACCCAAATTGCTCCGAATTTCACAGTCTAAGATGGTTGCTGAAACTCCTGCCATCATTCCCATATTCCAATCAGGAGGAAGAGGAAGGGAAAGAGATTCACATTCAATCTTTCAACATCAGCCAGAACTTAGTCACCTGGCCACACCTAGCTGCAATTGATGCTGGAAAATACAGTCTTACTATGAGTGGGCATACTCACTATTTAAACCAGAATGTTGTTACTTTAGAACAGAGGGAAAAGATAAGTATTAGGGAACAATCAGAAATCCCTTGAACCACTTATCTGGATTTACTGCCGTAGCAGATGAGATTTCTACTTTTGTAACCCAAGAATTCCTTATTTTTCTTCTGTTTGCTTCTTCTTTACCCTCAATGTGTGATCCCCATAAAAAAATTAAAAATGCCCTTATGCTTAACTCTGTCAAATACGAGTTTGCATGTATTTTGGGAAGATCTAATGCTTGCATCTGGGATGTGGAAATTGAAGGCATGCCTAATTCTCTACTTGTGGTTGGATCTAGTGTTTTTTTTCTTCCAGTTAAGTTTTCAAGTCATATAGATAATGGCTAAACAAGGACAGTGTGCCTACAACCTTGAATCATGTAACCTCCAAGGTTCTGAGACTGGCCTTTGACCTCAACTGTGAACACCCTTTTTGGAGATCCATCAGCCTGATTTTGTGGGTCTCACAAGTGGAATGAAACTATATTGATACCACAAACATCCTCAAGCATACCTAGATTCATGGCATTTTATTGATAAAGGCAATGAGAGACCAGTTCCCTTCTTTTACTGAGAACAGCCAGAAGAGTTAAGTGACTTGCCTAAGGACACTCAACTAGTTAGTTATAAAATGTGGTTTGATAACTACTCCTGGCCCTATTCTCCAAACCTGCCAAACCATGAAGACCTGTGGTTGCTCAGGCCCTGTCTTTAGGTGGACATATCATCACTGTGGCCCTACCACATTTGCTACTGACATTCAGAAACAGCTTTGCCGTAGTCTTCTATTAGCCCTGCATAACCTCGACAGGAGGAGAACATCAGTGTGGGAGAGAGTTACCTCACCTTCTGCAGGGTGAAGAGGTTTGATTGTCCTCTCCTTCATGCATGAGTATGAGAATGGGGTACGCTTTCAGGGTAGGAGTCATCGTTTCCTTTCCAGATTCTTAGATCTCCCAGGTAACAGTCCTCATCACATACATTTGGGGAACTATGCTAATTTATGTTTGTTGCTGTGTTACACAGGACAGAAAGTTGTGTATGGTCATAGATTTGCCAAATTGGAAGGGACTTAGAGATAATTTTTCCTCAATTCCTTGATTTCTCAGTGGAGAAAACGAAAACCCAGAGAGATGAATTGACTTAGCCAAGATCAGATGTTTTGCTTATGATTTATAGGAAGCCAAAGCTTAAAGCAACTCTATAGTTTATTTCTAACAATATTAGCTATTACCATTCACACAATAGATTAGTATCTGAAAACTGTTTCCTACCTCGAGTTTGGATTTGCTCCAAAACATCTTTTAAATTTATAGTTAGATGATACGGGGTAGTTTTATAAAATATTTTATTTACAGTACAGCTTTACAAAAATAGTCTTAATAAAATTAATACAAAACCATTTTACAATATAACTTATATAACTATCTTCTCAAAAAAGTGACATTCGGTTATAACACATAAACTACATTTGCATTTGTTAAGTCACATTGTAGTATAAATATGTTTTATCATCATTTTTTAATAAGGTACATACCAATAACAATGAACAATGGACAGCAATATGTTATTTTATTTTTCTTCCAATGTAAAAGTCCTCTCTGGCCAAAACAAAATTAACCAAAGGAAAGTAAAACAATTGTCCTTCTGTTCAACAATACAGTCCGTTTTAATTATTTGAGAGTTTATCTGACAAAGACATGGCATTAATCTGAAAGCACCTGGCATAAAGTCTAGTAACAATATCCCCAAAAGCATTCTCCAATGTCTTGTCTTCAACTGTTTATTCAGTATTTTGCCAAGATGAATAAAAATTGATCTCAACTCTCCCCTTCATTAATCTCAAGTGTGCTTGATATGCACTGAGGTTTTTAGACCTTCCCAACTGGCATATGTTGAAAACGTGAGTTTCTTTCTTTGGCTTCAAGTAGAGTTTCACAACACTTATGAAACATACTGAGCTCCTCCATGTGGCTGAATTTCTGTGACTCCCCACCCAACAACATTTCCCCGGATGTGACAAGAATCTGCTCCTGCGGTCTCTCTTATCTCTTCATTGCTGAGAACACGATCCCAGATATTAAAGCCTGTGAGTCTTCCAGAAAAGGCTAGTGTTTCATCAAAGCCACCACCTACACAGCAGCCGTTCTTTTCTTGGCCAATCTGCAGGATCCCTCCCTCAGGAACAATATGACCTATGGCCACCTCGACAGTGGTAGCCACTAGTTCACCGTTTACCCACAAGGACATGCGCCCCTTCTCTGAATTCCAGGTGCTGCACAGATGGGTCCACTTTCCCAGGGAAAACACAGTATTAGCAATCAGTTTGTTCTCCTCTCCACCCACCACAAACACTATGGACTGATAGCCAAGGTACAGCTGGATCTCATATGGATTTCTCTTTGTGCCATACGAAAACAGGATGGTTTTGTTTAATACATCTGTGGCTTTGACCCAAATGCAGGCACTAAAAGACTCAAGCTTCATTGGTGTCGCTGGATGCACGCTTCCAAAAATCTTCTTGGAACGCATTGGGAATAAAAGTGCTGTTTCACAACCTAGAATGGCAAGAAAGTAAGAAGGATAGGAGAGAAAATATAAATTCACTCAGAAACGATTCCAGCATTTGGGTCTTTTAGCATAGGCATTTTAATGACTACCACTGAAAATTATATGCAGTATTACACCATGACTTGAGCTTCAAGAGTGATTTCTTGGTAGAGCAAAGAAAACAGGAATAAGGAAAGTCAATTGTCAGGCTTGCTCAGTGAGGTATCTAAGTGGACACGATGACATGCAGAGGAGCCAAATTGTCCCAACTCAGAAAATAATGGAAACCATATTTTAATAACTAGTTCCCCTCACAATTAGCTTATTTCCTTTTACTGCCTTTTTTAAAATAAAAATGTTGAGTCACTATGCTTTAACTTCAAACAATGACACTGTATTTTCAAAAAACCTAGAGCCAAACTTGTTTCCCTCTTCTTGACTTCACCAAGCTTTTAGAATAAAAACAAAAACAAAAAACCTATGAAATTCAATGGACCTGGCTCACCCTATTTACCCATGGTCAACATGTATTTTTATTTTATGTGTTAATGTTTTATTTATTTATTTTGAGAGAGAGACAGCCAGCAAGTGAGCACCAGCACAGAAGAGGAGCAGAGGAAGAGGGAAAGAATCCCAAGCAGGCTCAGTGCTGTCAGTGCGGAGCCTGACTCAGGGCTCGATCTAGTGAACTGTGAGACTGTGACCCAAGCAGAAACCAAGAGTTGGTGCTCAGTCAGCTGAGTCACTCAGATGCCCCAAGTCAACATGCATTTTTAAGTGAAAATCTAGGACAGTCATATTGTCGCTGAATACATTTCATATACCTCATGTTCCAGATATTTGTAAACTTTGCAAAGTTTGTAGAAAGCTACCTTTGAAAGTCAGCAATAGATGATAATGATGACTAACTCTAATTGGGTAATCTCTGTGTGCCAAATACTGTTCTAATCCCTCTATATCATTTTAATCTTAATATTCCCATATTAAGGGATAGTCTTAATATTCCCATTCTACAAAGGAGGAAAGTATGGCATAGAGCACTAAGTAACCTGGTCATCTAAGGGATAGTCTTAATATTCCCATTCTACAAAGGAGAAAAGTAAGGCATAGAGCACTAAGTAACCTGGTCATCAGAGGCCACGCCCTAACTAGCACACTGCATTGCTTCTTAATGGTAGATGAACCCCTAGATTTGACTAGGGGGGCTGGAACTCAGTTTGTTTTACTATTAGCAAGCATGCAGTTTTTGATGAGCCCCATATCTCTCTAGGCTTTTATAGGTTAAAAGCCTCTTCCAGTCTCTTCCTAATATTCTGCAAGTCTGTAAGCAACAAATATATAGTACTCGGGGAAAAACTGAGTAGCCCAAGGATATGCTTAAAAACTCTTATTTTGTCCACAGGCTTATAAATACTGTTTAAGCAACAATAGAAAGCCTTTAAGGAAGAGTGAACTCTTTCAAGGGGCCTACTGGAGAACATATTTCTGCTCAAGAGCACTTGGAAGGAGACTTTGTGACATGGGAGTTGGGAGCTCAGTAAACTCCCACCTCAGTTCATCTCCAGGTCACATGTCTGGTCAGGAAGCTAGAGATGCTGAAGTGAAGATCTTCTAGGTGTCTCTGGGAAACATGCTAAAACCTTTCACGGGTGAGCTCTACTTTGTGATAACTTCATAGGTGTATGAGAGACCAGAAAAAAGAATTTTTTTAATGTAAATGAGGCCGAAGTATTCACTTTATGACAAACTGAAGATTTACCATAAAATAGCTTTGATAAGCAAACTTCCAGAGCATTTAGAGACTAACTGGTGAATGTGTAGAACTTGCAGGCACCAAACGCCCATGAAAAGTGTGCTGAACTAAGTTCAATGACTGCAAGTGATTGAGGGCTAGGCTCTGTCCTGAAAAGTTAAACAGATGTGGACCTAGAAATAATCAAAGAAATACTGAGATTCAGAAAATTGTATGAAAGTAACGACAACACTAAAGCACAAGTTGGTCCTGTTACATTTTGCTATTAACTTTTTCAGTGAGTAATTTGAATTTTTGAAGATTTTTGAAATTCTTAATGAGGCATTCTTTTTTCAAATGAAATTGGTAGATGCATTTTTTTCTCGTGTTAATTAAATCAAACAAAGATAATGGAATAAAAGATGCATAACCATTTGAGATCTTCTCTGTAATGTCCCAGTAAAGTAGTGTTCAAGAAGGGGCCTACTGCAGTCTAATTAACTGATTTCCTGTTTAAATAAACCCAGGCAGTCAGGATTGCATTCCAAAGCATTCCTTGATTGCCTCTCTGAGACCCAGCTTCCCCTGCAGGGTGCACTGGCCATAGGAGTTCATGGAGTGGAACTTGTTGTTCACAGGATTTTTGTGGATTTTTTGGTGGGGACCAGTCACCCCCAAGAGCAAGAGGCTCTTGCTATCTCTTTAAAATGTCAGAGACTCTCATGATATGGCTTTTAACTAATGGGTTTTTCTGATTATATTATCAAAGACCGAACAAAATTAAAACCAGGTTCTTAGGAGGCCGACAACAGAATAATTAGGAATCCCTTAGGAACCAAGCTGGCAGGAAACCAAGGGAAGAGAAACCAAACCATGTGGAAAAAGTACTATTGGATATAAGAAATTAACTATTTTAGAATTCAGAAATACATTCCTCTCTGCTCTAACTAGCATACAGAAGTGAGAGTGAAAATTCGCCTTAATCGGGTACATTGAATGTACAATGATTTTACATGGTTTGCCAAAGACAAGAGATTTCATCCATTAAGACAGCCACCAGATTATAATTTGTCTCTTTGCCACTTACATTGAGGATCTATTGTATATTTGATTTTATGCTTTTTCAGTCTCTGAAACCACACGTAATACATTCAAGAAAATATGCTCAGTACTGAGAAACAGTCCTCAGCTATTTAGTAACTACTGATACTCTGGTATGGTTTCTGTAATTTTAAATGAAACATGCTCTCACACATGCTTATGATTCTTCCTCCTACCTCAACAGATGAGTTGCTTTATTGTAACTGTAAAGAGGAATGGCATTGTTTGTGATTGTTTTCCCTTCATGAGATTCTCAGGAACAGCGTAAATGATATTTTCTTACCCAAGTCGCTGATTTTCTAATATAACCCACAAATGATTTTTGCCCTACTATCTCCAAAAAAGTTTGACTTGTAAACGAGTGTTACTTGGCTCCAAATAAATCTCATTTCTTTTAGCCATCTTCCCAATGTATTTTTCAGGCCCATATGTGTTTGGAGATTCATGTAGTATCACATGGGACTTCCATCAAGTTGCATCTGGTTCGAACCGCCTGTCTTTCTCTCTCTCTCTCTCCCTCTCTCTCCCCCTCTCTCTCCCCCTCTCTCTCCTTTGGCTCTCACCCCTTAAATCACTGGGGAAGAGGGTTACCAATTGGCTCCTACCTCAGACCCTTCTACCTTGGATCCCGCCCCCGCAAGTTTATCCCAAGCTTCCTCTCTCACAGGCTAATTCCCCAGGCCCCGGGGGCTGGGGGACCCCTCAGGAATTCCACTAATCTTTCAGGAGATCAGGTTCAGTCTCAAGTCTCTTGCTCAGAAGCAGCGAGGAGGAGGGGCCGGCCCAGGGATTGGAACGTGTCCCTAAAAATTAGGCTGGGCCCTGAAATAGCGCGGGGGAACCGGAGCCCTTTCCCCCCTAAAGAGAGACAGGCTAAAATTAGAAGAAGTGGAAATCCCTAACGGAGGGAAGCCGGACAGCTAGAGAGGTCACGGTTATAACTGGCCAATAGAGCTCCTGCACCTCCTGGTCGGATCGGGTGTCAGGGGCCCTTGACGTCTATTTCAAGACTGTGATGGTTACGTGCACTGGTCTCTTCTGGGCTCCTCGCGGCCGGAGAATACTTTTTAAAGTCAGTTTTCGCGCCTTGTATGGTGTGTGTGGTCCGTGTGAGCGTGCATAGAGAACTATAGCTGCGTGTGTCCCCACTGAAGCTGGCCCTAGGGGGCTGCCACTAGGCTTCCCGCCACGCACGTTCCGAGGACAAAGCGGCGGGGGAGGGGAGGGGGCCGCTCCGCTCCGCGTCCTTACCTGCCGGCAGCCAGCGCCCGGCCGCCCAGCCCTGCACCGCGCGGAGGTCGGCTCGCGTCCGCCGCAGCTCCTCGAGCACCGCGCCCAGGGCGCGCCCCGCCTCCTCCGGGCGCGGTGTGTCGGCGCTCTCCAGGCGCGCCAGCCTGAGGCCCGCGTCGCGGCTCGCCTGCAGCAGCTCGTCCAGCGCCCGGGCCAGCCGGGCCTCCGCGGGGGCCGGCGGCGCGCACGGCCTCGCCAGGCTGCCCGCCAGGCGGCCCAGCTCCGCCCGCAGCCTCTGCAGCTCGCCCCGGAGGACGTCGTCGGTGGCCTGCAGCAGCATGCCCTCCCTCATCTGCGAGTCCTCCAGCATGATGAAGAGCTTGTCCCACTCGGTGTGCTCCCGACGGCAGTCACACGGCGTGGCTAGAGCGCGGGACACACGCGTTACCGGCCCGCCCAGGCCTTCCCAGGGCGTGCTTTGTAGAAAGCCGACCTCCCTCGGTGGTCCCAAGTTACTGCCCGTCCCCAGCACCCCCTCCCCTTTAAGGACACCTCCGGAAAACAGCGCGTGACTCTCTCGACAATGACAGAAACCATTCACGGAGGTACATATTAAGTGGAACGCTGTGAAATTGCCGTTCGTGAGGCTCAAAACAGGCAAATATCGGCGATTTCATGCGGTCCAAGCCATTATGTGTCTGTGACAGAACTTTTTGAAACCTCCCCCTTTCCTAAAGTGCTTCTTTTCTTTTGCAAAACAAACTATAGTTTTTTTTAAAGCTCATTTCGTTGGCTACGAAGTATATGTATAATATTTAGACCCACAGGGATGGATATGTAGTTAGGGTTAGCAGAGAAACAGTTAAAATGAACTTACGGTCCTCAGTGGGATGGAGTCCATTGTCTATTTCGTTGTCCAAATTCACATACATGAGCTCGTAATCATCCGAGGTCTCGGCAGACACCGCACACCAGAGAGCACAAAACAGAATCGCAGGGAGATGCATTGCTGGAGAGAGACAAAGTTCTTTCTTTTGCCGCTTCCCACAGCTGGCCTGAGGGGACGAGGCGAGCTCTCGAGTGAGCAGTGTTTGAGCAGCAGAGAGGGAGAGTGAGAGGCAGGAGCAGAGAGCCCTTAATAAATGCTGGAGAAAGCCTGAATGGAGATGAATGAGTAATGCCGGTGGCACCGCGGTAACGGGAGTTCCCCAGAATTTGGAGGGGAGGGGGCTGGGTGGGAGGGCGAGGGAAATGTGGACGTTGCACAATAATAGACCGCAAAGGTTTACGCTGCAGTCAGATTAATTGGAGGAGGGTCAGAGGGGAAAGAGGTGGGGAAACTGGGCTAAGACTGTCCCCGTGAGGATTAGCTGTTGTAACTTGAATTGGTAACACTGAGGGATGAAAGGCAGGGGAGGGGAGGGGAGGTAGGGGGGGAAGTAAGTCAGCAGGCGTAGAGGCATGAAAGCAAGATCATCATTCCAGCATTTCGTGTGGCGCTTTTACAGTTTCACAGCCCTTTATGTATAGAAAACTTTCCCACTTATCCTTTGTACACAGTTTTATAGGTCTGAGTTGTGAAAATTACTCTGTGATTCTGAGATAAACCAACTTGGTAAGGGTTTTGATGGCCCTAGAAGCCAAGTCCATTCTGAGTTATTCCATCTTTAAGCCTTCTGGAGTTGCAACTATGCTTTTATAAACATACTTTTAAAATGACAAACAACAAAGCAAAAGCGATAAATCTGAATTAAGAAAGAGCTGGGGGGAGAGGAATTAGATGATTTTAGGAATGTTTCTTTTCATAAACCAGTATTATGCGGAAATGATATGATTTCACTAGGTTTAGAGTCAAAGTTCATGTTTTTAAAGTAAATTTAGGGATTCCTGCTTCTGTGGAAATAATGAAGGTCTATATAAGCTGAAAACTACTGTACGAAACGCCTAGAAATGCATTTACATTATAATAACATTAAATGTGCAAATGGACTACCAATAAAGTTAGGGAAATATCCAGGGGCCAAAGGTAAAGGGGGGACCCACAACCAAATGTGTAAGCCCAAGAGCTGATGCTAAGGCCCCCCTGGAGGGAGGTAAAGGGAGGGAAGGGTTATCAGTTCTGCAGCAACCAAGTATTAATGACCATGTGGGAGCAAAGCTTAGGCCAGAGTGGGGAGTTAGGAGTGAGACCCTCACCTAAAGCCAGACCCTCAGAGAGTTGTATATTGGATTTCAGTGGATATAGCCCCATTCTCTGTCCTACACCAAATAAGTGAGATGTAAGCATGTCTCTCTTTAACTGAACTTTGCAGAGTCCCTAAAAGTTTGTGACTGTGGGTCTGCCCTCACACATGTGCAAGATTCAGTGTGTACTATCTGCCACAGTAAAAACAAGTTCACAATAAAAATATTTAAACATATGAGGAAACAATCCACGACAAATAAGAATCAGCAGAAACAAAAAAAGGACTAAGCACCCCTCTCCCAAAAACTTCATTGACTTAAAATATCACCTAGGAACTAGAAAATAGATGTGTTTAAAGTTATTTTAGATCCTTGGGGCACCTGGGTGGCTCAGTTGGTTAAGCTTCCGCCTTTGACTCAGGTCATGATCATGCGGTTCATGGGTTTGAGCCCTGCGTTGGACTCTGTGCTGACAGCTCAAAGCCTGGAACATGCTTCAGATTCTGTTTCTCTCTCTCTCTCTCTCTGCCCCTCTCCTGCTCATGCTCTGTCTCTCTCTGTCTCTCAACAATAAGTAAATGTTAAAAAAAATTTTTGAAATTATTTTAGATCCACAAGGAGTTGGAAACATGAACAAAGAAAACACATTGTCAAAAGAAAAAGACTAGGCAGGTTTTTTTTTAAGGACCATATATAATTTCTAGAAATAAAAAAAAATAATTGAAAACTTAAAAACCTCAAGGAATGGGTTAAATGACTAATAGGCAAAGCTGAAGAGAATATTAAAGAATTGGAAGAAAAATCTAAGAAAATCATCCAAAATATACTCTTTAAGTTCAATAAAGTATTCTAAAGTCATTTCATTGTTCAGGAAGATGATAGAGAAACTAATTTTGTTTTGTTAGTTCCA
The DNA here is from genome assembly GCF_024362965.1 of Panthera pardus. Classification (NCBI taxonomy): domain Eukaryota; kingdom Metazoa; phylum Chordata; class Mammalia; order Carnivora; family Felidae; genus Panthera; species Panthera pardus. The sequence continues at coordinate 106,480,445 of NW_026526721.1, forward strand.
GAATGTATCTTTTAAAGACAGCCATGAGAACCAAAAGGAAATAGAATGTTCAAATAGAAGGAATACAAAGAATTGAACAAAACTTGTTCAATAGAAAGCAGTAAAGAATGGAAAAAGGCATAGACAAAGCAAGATGAATAACAAAACACAACACAGTGTTGTAAAAATAAATCCAAGTGTACCAATAATCATCATAAATATTAATAAAACAAACTTTCCAATTAAGAGACATAAGTTGTCAAGTAAGAATATTTTTAAAATCCTCAGCTATGTGTCATCTACAAGAACCACACATAAAACATAAGAACCTAGAAATGTTCAGGGCGCCTGGGTGGCTCAGTGGGTTGGGCGGCCGACTTCGGCTCAGGTCATGATCTCACAGTCTGTGAGTTCAAACCCCGCATCGGGCTCTGTGCTGACGGCTCAGAGCCTGGAGCCTACTTCGGATTCTATGTCTCCCTCTCTCTCTGACCCTCCCCCCGTTCATGCTCTGTCTCTCTCTGTCTCAAAAATAAATAAACGTTAAAAAAAAAAATTAAAAAAAAAAAAAAGAACCTAGAAATGTTCAAAGTAAAAAATTTTACAAGGCCAAGGGGAGAATGTATGAAACAGGTACAATTCAAAAAAGCTAGAATAGTTATATTAATATCAATCAAAAATAGACTTTAAGGGAAAGAGAATAAAGTATGATAAACACTTTACCAGGAAGATATCTCAGAATTATTTAGTAACATAGTTTCAAAAAATATATGCTGAAGACTGACAAAATAATGGAAACTGAAAAATCTATAATTATAGAGATTTTAATGGAAGTCTTTCATAACTATGTCCACTTCTGTGATAACTGATCAAATTACAAAAACACTGCTAAAGGATAAAGAAACCTAAACTATATAAAGTTCTATATAAAATGAAATATATAGAACATTGCTCAGAAAGTTTGCTAAGCAAGTTCTACCAAACATTCAAGGAACATATAATCCTCATCTTACACAAACTGCTTCTGAGAATAGAGTGTGCGGGAATGCACTACATTCTTTCTATAACTTTCTATAACTTTAGTAACTAGGATACTAAAAAGAGACAAGGACAGTACAAGAAAGGAAGGCCAGTCTCATTCAAGAACATAAATGCAAAAGCTCTAAATAAAATATTAGCCAAACATACTCAACAATATAAGCATAAAAATACATTATAACCAAGTTGTGTTTATTCCAAGACTGCAAGACTCATGTAAATATTAGAATTATCTATTAATTTATTACATTAACAATTTAAACAAGAAATCATGGAATCGTGTCAACAGATGCAGAAAAACGTTTAATAAAATTCAACAGTTATTTATGTACAAACTAGAAAACAGAAACTTAAGCTGATAAAACAGAAATGCCAAAATAGATAGAAACATATACATACATAATAATGAATCCTTAGAAACATAATTTTTTTTTAATTTTTTTTTTAACGTTTATTTATTTTTGAGACAGAGAGACAGAGCATGAACGGGGGAGGGTCAGAGAGAGGGAGACACAGAATCTGAAACAGGCTCCAGGCTCTGAGCTGTCAGCACAGAGCCCGACGCCGGGCTCGAACTCACAGACCGCGAGATCATGACCTGAGCCGAAGTCGGCCGCTTAACCGACGGAGCCACCCAGGTGCCCAGAAACATAATTTTTAAAAACAGGAATAACAAAAGGATATCCGTAGACACTGGTTCTACTCATAGAGCATTAGAGGTCTCAGCCAGTAAAAGTAGGACAAAAAAAAAGAAACATAAGATATAAAAACAGAGAAAAGAGACAAAGCCATCATCAATTATTATGAGTTGATTACCTATAAACAGCAAATCTAAGAGACTCTGAAGACAGATTATTAAGAGAAGTGAGCAAGCTTTGCTGGCTGAAAGAACACACAAAAATCAGTGTTTTCTTAATACCAGCAGACAATTGATAGAACATTTTTTAAAGCTTCCATTTATTTACAGTAGCAACAACAAAAATGAGATACCTGGGAACCAATTTAATAAAAGATGCATACAACACAACTAATATCACAAAACTTCATGGAAGACATTTTTTTAAAACCCTACATGGATGGAAGGCCATGTTCTTGAATGGGAAGACTTGCTTTCACAAAGATGTCAATTATCCCAAATTAGTCCGTACATTCAGTGTGGGGGAAAAAATGCCAATCTAGTTTTTTGAGGAAGTTGACAAACTAATGGTAAAATTTATATAAAGGAGCCAAGAGGGATTTGAAGTAGAAGATGAAGAAATTTGTCCTATGAGATATAATGATTTATTATAAACATTTTGTAATTAAGAAAAAGTATAATTGGTGACGCTATGATAAATATCCAGAAACAGACCCAGATATATGAGAAACCTTCTGCATGAAAAAGGTATTAAAAATCAGAAGGGAAACAACTGACAACTTGATAAATGGAGCTAGGGCAATTGTTTATATACACACAAAAAATCTCTTCCTCATTTACAAAAGTAAGTCCCAGCTGGATTAAAGACAAATATGAGAAACAAAATCGTAATGCTTTTAGGAGAAAATTTTTATGAACCTAGGGTACAGAAAGATATCTCAATAACAAAAAAAAAATACAAACTATGAAGAAATTTTAAAAATCAACTACATTAGCAGTGCAACTTTAAAAGCAATCAACAAAAAACTAGTATACAGAATAAATAAATGCCTTCTACAAATCAAGAGGAAAATATAAACATCCCAAGTGAAAATAGACAAAGGATATGAATGGTCAAATCACAAGAGGGGAAATGACCTGTGAGCCTATTAAAAGGGTACTTAGTCACACAAGCAATTAAGAAAATAAAAATGAAAACAAGCACACACACAAAACAATGAGGTACCATCTCACACTCCATCAGACTGGCAAAAACCGATGTCTGTCAAGACCAAATGTTGGCAAAGATATGGAGCAACAGAAACACTCATGCCGCTGGTGGGTGTGTGAATTGTTATAGTCATGATGGTAGGCAGGATAGTGCCCCCCAAGTGTTCATGTCTTAATCCCGACAGCCTGTGGACAGGTTATGTTTCACTTCATTGAAAATGGAACTAAGGTTGCTACATAAAATAGGGAGATAATCCTAGATTATACACATGGGCCAGTGTAATCATAAGGATTCTTAAAAGTGGAAGAGAGAGGCAGAAGGGAGAATCAGAGGAAGAGATTGATGATGATAGCAGCAGAGTCAGAGGACTTGCTCTGTTGCTGACTTTGAAGATGGAGGAAGGGAACTCTAAGGAATGCTGACGGTTTCCAGAAACTAAAGAAGCCGAGGAAATAAATTCTCTTCTACCACCTCCAAGAAGGAACCTGACCCTTCCAATGCCTGGATTTTAGCCCAGTGAGAGTCATGTCAGACTTTTGAACTATAGAAATATAAAATAATAAATTTGTGTTGTTTTGGCCCACTAAGCTTTTGGCAATTTCTCATGACAACAATAGAAAACTAATACAACCACATTGCAAAGAAATTTTGAAACATCTAGAAGCTTAACTCCCAGGGACAAAACCACTGCTTTGCCACTTAATTATGGGGTATAGGGGACATCAGCATCACCTGAGAGCTCGTTAGAAATTCAGATTCTCAAGCCCAAACCCTTAACCTGCGGAATCAGTACCTATGGTTTAACAAGATACTCGGGTGATTTCTAAGCACATTAAGCTCAGAAGCAGTACCCTAGCGAAGATCTCCCATTTATACACAAAGAAATAGGTATAAAAACTGCCACGTTGTTGGTAAAAGCTAATCATAATAATCATCATATTCAAAATAATCATAGTAATGTCTCTCAACCATAGAGTGTATGAATAAATTGTTGCCTATGTATACAATAGAATACCATACAGCTGTGGGAGAGCTCCTTGGAGCAAAACTTCAACACAATGTTGAATGTACAAAAAGTTAGCTATTACAAAGAGGTTTCTACAGTGTGAATTTTACTGTTATAAAGTTTTAAAGCATGAAAAACAACACTGTAAAATGCTCGTTGGTGCATATACGCATACAACGAAAGTGTAGAAACATTCCTGAAGATGATAAATACCAACTTTAGGATGCTGGTTGCCTCTGGAGAGAAAAAGATAGGAGTGTGACAGGATGCAATTCTGGCGCGAGGTTGTTTTGAAAAGATGGTTGGTGTGCACACCCTTGTTCTTTATATTATTGCCTACATTTATCTAATGGCTTCAAACATTCCATGATTTAAAAATATATTAGTTTAAAAATGGGATAGATAGGATTTCTATACCTATATCAGTTTCTAACTCAAAAAAAAGTTTTTAAAAAAATTTATTAATATGTATTTGTTTTGGGGAGAGTGCAAGTGGGGGAGGGGCAGAGAGAGAGGGACAGAGGATCCAAAGTGGGCTCTTCCCTGGCAGCCTGACAACAGTGAGCCCTATGTGGGTCTCAAACTCATAAACGGAGATCATGACTTGAGTTGAAGTTGGACGCTCAACCGACTGATCCACCCAGGTGCCCCTCAAAAAAGTTTTTATGCATTTATTTTTTTGCATCATTTGATAGAAATTCAAGTCAGCTGACAATGACTAATCTGGAGTTTTCCCCTTCAGGGCTCTCAGGACGTTTAGTGAGTGAGTATTGTACCAAAAAGCCTTACACCAGTTTCCTCTCTTCAATTCCAATGACAGTCCTATTTATCACAAACTTTTTTAGAGATTGATCAGGATGTCTCCATAACTAAGCTCTATGATCAAATGTACCCTGTACATTACATTTAAAATTCCCGATCCTTTAGAGAAAACTCTTGGTTAAAATAGAAAACAAACAAAATAAAGCAATGTTTTGGGACGGACACAACATTTTTTAAAAAGAAAACTCTGAGTATATTTCCAATACCTTGTACTCTGTGAACTCTTGTACTGTCCACAACCTGCTGGAGACCAATTCTATGAATCACATGTGAGAAAAACAATTCTCATTATTTATCATCTCCATAATCATTCAGTTTGATCCAGAATCACGCTTCTATTAAATTTAGTCACTGATATTCTGAAAATGATGACTTTCTTTCCTTAATTCTCACATCTAAATGTCCTTTTACATATAGACATGTCCCCACCATTTAAGAAAGGTCTACATATGTGTAATCACTTCTGTTTATTTGATTCCTTCTGTGTATTTCTTCTATGTACAAAGCCAAATTTAAAGTAAATAGACACAAGAAAATTTTTGTTCAAGAAATCCCTAGAAACCAATTCTCCTGAGACATGTAAGTACTTAAGAGGATTCTGAGGGGAAAAAAAATCCATACCATAAAGTGATAAGCAGATGTTTCCCATATGTTGTTTGCAGATAAGTCTCTGTAGCTTATGCAGTATCTTTTCTTGAGATTTTGCCATTTTAAATCCAGTTGTCCCTACATGTCTTTGAGGTAAATCATGTGTGACAAACAAAGCTGAGTCTAAAGTTCCCTTGAAATAGTGCAGAAATTGGGGATTTAAATTTGCATTGCTACTTTTCTAACTATTCATAAAAATAGAGCATAGTTTCCATATGTCAGTTGTCTAAATCATGCCTCCGTATCTCTCAGGAAGGTGAATACATTCCTCTGTGCTCTTTTTTTGGTTCAGTTTCATTTAGTCTCATGCTTACGGCACTGCTTAGTTTTCATTTAAACAACATCCAAATGTTGTGTCTCATCAGGAATTCTTTATCAGAACTGTTTCCTTCTTAAGGGTGTGGTCCGGTTACTGTCAAATTTTCCTCTTTCCCCATGGTGCATTACTCAGGAAAATTTTTCATTAGATAATAAATAAATAAAATATTCCCTTTTATGGAATCAGTTTAAGCCATGCTCTAGTGATTTTTCAGGATAAGATACTGTGTTATTTTTAGCAGAAGACTTGGCCATTTAATGAATAAGTGCAAAGTTTACTGAATTGACACTAATGGTGTTTCTACTGATTGGGAGCTAATAGTCATCATTCCTGGTATTGTTCTTTCAACAGGTAATGCCATGTTGTTGAGGGTGTTACCTGCTGTGTATGAAAAGCAGCCTCAGCCAATTAACAGACACCTGACAGAACTCCTGGACTTGATGTCTCAGCTGGAACAACCAGAACAGTACCATCTTCTACGGCTTTTACATGTAGCTGCAAAGAGAAAGCAACCAGAGGTAAAAAGTACACCATATACATGATGGTCCACATAACCATGCATGTTTCTGGGTTTGTGAGCAGGATGTGTGCTTCAGGCTTCCTCCCTCCTGTGTCTAAACACACCTATCCTTCAATGAAAGCACTCATTCACTTTTTCTGTAACTGTGAAAGGGGGAGGTAGGTGATGGCAGAGGTTGAGTACTGTTATGGGTCCCCAGAGAAACAGAACCATTAGGATACATATATCATGAACAATTGGAATTGGCTTATGTGATTATGAGGCTGAGAAGTCCAGAAGTCCCACAAATGCCCCTTACAAAGTGCCATTTGTAAGCTGAGGACCCAGGAAAACAAGTGGTGTAGTTCCAGCCTGAGTCCAAAAGCCTGAGAACCAGGAGAACCAATGGCTTAAGTTTTGGTCCAAATCTGAAAACTTTAGAACCCGATGGCTGATGGTGTAAGTCACAGTTCAAGAGCAGGAGAGGACCAATGTCACTGTTCAACCAGTCACATTCAGGCCCTCAGCAGTTTAGATGAGGCCCACCCACATTGGGAAGGGCAATCTGCTTTACTCATTATACCAATTTAAATGCCAGACTGATCTGGAAACACTCTCACAAACATACCTAGAATAATGTTCAGGCAAATATGTGGGCACTGGATGACCCAGTGAAATTGACACATAAAATTAACTTTAACCGGTATAGTACTAAAAACAGAAGAAAGAACAAACAAATCTACAGCCATTGCAGAACAACCTTAATTGAAGTTTGGTGTGGCCATGCAGTCCCAGGAATCTATGCTTTCTCAGATAGGGCCAAAGGAATGACCTGCACATGGGGAAATCAGTCTACAGTGAGAGCAAAGTCTCATTTTCTAGAGGGCAAGTTAGTTGCTTTTTTGGAATCAAATAAAATATTAAAATAATTAGGATAATTGTGATTATCAGTAACAGAGCACCCAATCCATGCTGGCTTAAATAATGAAAGGAATTTATTAGCTAATGTGATGGGCGAAAACAACCCTTAAGATGACATTTGATCCAGCACCTCAAATGATATGAAGACAACAATTTTCCTATGCTCTATTTCTCAGATTTGATTTCTGGTTTTGGCTTCTATTTTCTGCAGGCTTTGACCTGTGGGCTTCAGACGGGTACCAGGGGCTCTCTAGGCACTGTGCTTCTTCTACCCCCTCCACCACCAACAACAACATGCAAACAAAAGTCCTGATAGTCTCTGTTTAGGACACACACTCTACCCCTGACGCTTCTGCTACCCCTCAAGGATACTCAGATGGAGACTAGAGGCTGCCAGGAAGAGGAAAGTAGAAATGGATTACGGAGGGTACCAAAACATGTGTACGAGTAAGATTAAAGGTCATCTCCAGGTCATATCACTTATGGCTGTATCCTGCTTCATTTCTTGATAATGTCAATACCCACCACTTGAAAAATCAGTGAACGTTAGGTGAATACTGGAACATTTGAAGTCAACATTCAAATTATTCAAGGAAAGACAGGCAAAATGGTCATATGCGTTATTAACTATAATAGGCTGCAAATGCCTTGTGGTAAGGAACTCTTTCTTCGTTTCTCCTGTATCCCAGACCTTGGCATAGTGTCTGATAGCACTCAATAAACATTCATAAAACCAAACAGAATAAAACAGAGTGGTAAGTGTTCTGCAAATGGTATAAACAGAAGGGGTGGCAATGAATTCTGCCTTAGGTAGAAGAAATAGGTGACATGAAGATTCATAACTGGGGTGGCATCAAGGCCAGACCTTGGAGAATGGGAGGTTTTGTTTCAAGTGGAGCAGAGGGGCAAAGGACCTTGAGGAAGTAGAGATGGGGCTGGGAGTCTTGGACACTAGAGAGCAGACTTGAACCCTACTCGTGGAAATTTCGATTCAGTAGGTCTGGGTACCCAGATCCTGCCTTTTACAAGTTCCCAGGTGATGCTTCTCCTGCTGCTCCAGGGACCACACTTTGAGTAGCTAGACTAGAGATTGGGCAGAAGACTGGGAACATCCATGTCACCTGGTGTACATTTTTGCTTTTGCCCTTAGAACAATATATATCATTATTTTTGCATGTCTGTCTTTCCCAGTGCACTCTAAACTCCTTGAGGGGCCTGTGTCTGAATATTTATATATACTCCCTAGCATAGTGCCGGACACATAGTAGGATTTCAATAAAATGTTAAATTCAGAAATGAATAAATGACCAAAAGAGACCAAAGAGATTGGAGAACGTGAAGAATCAGGGAGAAGTTGTGTTGTGGTCTCCAAAGGGTGTAAAGTGACTCAACAGGATCAAGATCCAGAGAAGTAAATGAGTCTGGAGATTGGAAATGTCCTTAGATTTGGCAACCGGGACTCCCCAGGACACTGTCTTTGTGGGTGGGGTGAGAAGTGGCGGTCATCGTCATGGACTGTGTGTGGAGAGAAGGTTAGGAACTGACTGCATGAGTGTACAAGTTTAAAGAAAATAAGGAGAACTAAAGAACAATCCAGTAACAATGAAGAGATTGAAGATGTGGAACAAAACACTAGCCAGAATCAGATGCTTGAGGAAGTTAGGGAATGAATTCCAGAGCACAAGTGGAGGAATCAGTTTGGGAAAGGATTAAGGACAGAAAGTTTGACCAAAACTGTAGTTGAGTTTGGGCAAGGGATAGAGTTGAAAGATCACTGGATCACCTAAACGGAGGCTTGGAGTGAGGGACAGAGAAGGGGTGAGGTATTTGTTTCCCATTACCACAAACGCAGTGGTTTAAAACAGCACAAATTTATTATCTTACTGCTCTTGAGATCAGAAGTCCAAAGTGGTTCAGCAGGGCTGTATTCCTTCTTGAGACTCTAGAGGAGAATGTTTCCTTGCCTTTTCAGCTTCTGGAGGCTGCTTGCATTCCTCAGCTCATGGACTACATCCCTCTCCCCTCTTATTTTCTCATCACACCTCCTCCAGCTCTGAGTCTCCTAGCCTCCATCTTCTAAGGGTCCTTGTAATTACATTGGTGCCACCCAGAAGATCCAGGATTATCTCTCCATCTCAAGACCTTTAACTTAACTATACCTACAAAGTCCTCTTTGCCACATAAGGCTACATCATCACAGGTTCTGGGGATTAGGGTGTGCACATCTTTGTGGAGTCATGATTTTGCCTACCACAGATAGAGCCTGGAGACCAGATGATAGGGAAATCGTGGGGGGGCGGGGAGTGTGACTAAAAGGCCAAACTTGGTTTCATAAAAGAGGCAGCTGGCATACCATTTTATCTGCAGCCTGCAAGCAAGAGCAAAACAGTTTTTGGAAAAGAAGGTTCAATAAAAATTCAAGGGGGATCTGGGGAGAATAACTTAGTTCAATTTATTTCCCATGGGCTAAAGGCTGGACATGAAAGTAAATTAAACCGGGGGAAGGCTCACTTACAAGAAGGGGGAGGGAAAAGTCTTGGGATCTCCCTACCTAAAAAGGTGGGGTCGAAGAGTGAGGATGGCCCCAAATATGACATTCAAAGAGGTCCCGTCAGACATCTGGTGGCCTCTGATAGCCTGAAGACTCAGGAAAGGACTTAGGAGGCCATTTATAAGGCCCCTGACATCTGTCCATTCTCATAGTGTCTCTTTAACTCCCAACACTTTGAGCAATTATACAGTCCTAAGCACCCACAGATGGGCACTCTCAGAGCACTGAGGTTTTTACAAATGTTCTTCACCTGGAATGTCCTTCCCTCACCACTACCACTCTTTCTGGGATGACTATTCCTGGACTTTAGACAGATACTTAGATGTCCGTTTCTTACCAATAATCTTATCTGACTCCTTCCTTCACCCCCATCTCTGCCTAGCAAATTTCACATTGTAATGACTCTGCCTCTAGTGGTCTCTCTCTCTCTTTGGACCAACTTGGTTCTGATGCAAATGCTGGAGACATGAAGACCACCTTGTTCACTACTGTGTCCCTGATGCCCTGCATAGTCCCTGGCATACAGAATTCATTCCATGAATATTTCTTAACACAGATGAGTTAATATTAGTGCCTAAATTTACAGAGGACTTTATCATTCACAAAGGGCTTTTTCTTCTTAAATCTTTTTTAAAATTTTGTAATGCTTATTTATTTTTGAAAGAGGGAGAGAGACAGAACACGAGTGGGGGGGAGGGGCAGAAGGAGAGGGAGACACAGAATTCAAAGTAGGTTCCAGGCTCTGAGCTGTCAGCACAGAGCACGAGGCAGGGCTCGAACTCATGAACCGCGAGATCATGATGTGGACGCTTAACTGACTGAGCTACCCAGGCGCCCCAAGGGCTTCTTTTTTTAAGATCTAATTCTACCAATTTACTCCTACCAACAACTCTAATGTGTGTTATTTTCCCCTCTGTTTTACACCAGTCAAAATGGTTGTTCTGGGAGGCTAATTTGCCCCCATCACACAGGTAGTAAGAGGTTAAGTGACTGGTCCAGTCCAGGACTCTTACCCCCTAACCCCCTTCTCTCTCCTCAGCTTGGGGAAAAAGACCAAGTAGCCTCCTCTTGAGAGGAGTACAGGCAATACCTCATTTTATTGTGCTTCATCATATTGTTGCACTTTGCAGATACTATATTTTTTACAAATTGAAGGTTTGTGGCAACCCTGTGTCAAGCAAGTCTATTGACACCATTCTTTTCCAACAGCATTTGTTTACTTTGTGTCTCTGTGTCACATTTTCATAATTCTTGCAATAATTCGAACATTTTCATTATTATTATATTTGTGATGGTGATCTGTGATCAGTGATCTTTGATGATATTATTGTAATTGTCTTGGGGTGCCCCAAACCACACCTGTATGAGATGGTGAGCTTAATGGATAAATGTGTGTGTTTTGACTACCCCACCAACTGTCCATCCCCCATCTGTCTCCCTCTCCTAGGGCCCCCCTATTCCCTGAGACACAACACTATTGAAATTAGGCCAGTTAAGAACCCTACAAAACCTCTAAGTGTTCAAGTGAATGGAGGAGTAGCAGCTCTCTCACTTCCAATAAAAAACTAGACATGAGTAAGCTTAGTGAGGAAGGCACATCAAAAACCGAGACAGGTCAAAAGCGAGGCCTCTTGCACCAAATACCATTCTCTTAGCTAAGTGCAAATGCAAAGGAAGAGTTCTTGAAGAAAACTAAAAGTGCTACTCCACTGAATACATGAGTGATAAGGAAGCAAAACAGCCTTATTATTGATGTGGAGATAGTTTGGCTGGTCTGGATAGAAGATCAACTGCGCCGCATCATTTCCTTAAGCCAAAGCCTAATCCAGAACAAGGCCCTAACTCTCTTCAATGCAGGTGAGGAAGCTGCAGAAGAAAAGTTTAAAGGTTGCAGAGGCCAGTTTGTGAGATTTAAGGAAAGAAACCGTCTCCATAACATAAAAGTGCAAAGTGAAGCAGCAAACGCTGATGTAGAAGTGTAGCAAGTTATGTAGAAGATCTAGCTAAGATAAGTAATGAAGGTGGCAACACTAAACAGCAGATTTTCAGTGTTGATAAAACAGCTTTCTATTAGGAGAAGATGCTATCTAGGACTTTCACTGCTAAAGAGGAGATATCAATGCCTGGTTTCAAAGCTTCAAAGAACAGACTTCTCTTTTTTTTTTTTTTTTTTTTTAAATGTTTATTTGTTATTGAGAGACAGAGAGAGACAGAGCATGAGCAGGGGAGGAGCGGAGAGGGAAGACACAGAATCCGAAGCAGGCTCCAGGCTCTGAGCTGTCAGCACAGAGCCCGACGCGAGGCTCGAACTCACAAACCACGAGATCATGAGTTGAGCCGAAGTCGGTCACTCAACCGACTGAGCCACTCAGGTGCCCCCAGACTTCTCTTTTGTTAGAGGCTAATGCAGCTGATGACTTTAAGTTGAAACCAGTGCTTACTGACCATTTTGAAAATCCTAGGCTCTTAAGAATTATGCTAAATCTACTCCCAGATTTGGAACAACAAGTCCTGGTTGACAGCACATCTGTTTACAACATAGTTAACTAAATATTTAAAGCCCACTGTTGAGACTTAGAGCTCAGAGAGAGAGAGAGAGAGAGATTCTCTTCAAAATGACTGCTCATTGACAATGCACTCTATCACCCAAGAGCTCTGATGGAGATATACAATGAAATTAAAGTTTTCATGCCTGCTAACTAACACAACAACCATTCTGCAGCCTATGGATCAGCCTATGGAGTGATTTGAACTCTCAAGTATTATTTAAGAAATATATTCCATAAGGCTCTAGCTCACATAGATAGTGATTCCTCTGATGTATCTAGGCAAAGTAAACTGAAACCCCCCTGGAAAGAAGTTACCATTCTAGATGTTAGTAAGAATATGCATGGTTCATGGGAAGAGGTAAAAATATCAACATGAACAGTAGTTTGGAAGAAGGTGATTCCAACCTTCATAGATGACTTTGAGGGGTTCAAGACTTCAGTGGAGGAAGTAATTGCAGATATGGTAGAAATAGCATAAGAACTAGAATTAAAAGTGGAGCCTGAAGATGGGACTGAATCGCTACAATTTCATGATAAAACTTTAAGAGATGAAGTTTTGCTTCTTTTGGATGAGCAAAGAAAGTGGTTTTTTTGAGCTGGAATCTACTCCTGGTGAAGATGCTGTGAAGATTGTGGAAACGACAACAAAAGATTTAGAATGTTACATAAACTTAGCTGATAAAGCAGCATCAGGGTTTGAGAGGACTTATTCCAATTTTGAAAACAGTTCCACCGTGGGTAAAATGCTACCAAACAGTATCGCATGGTACAGGGAAATCATTTGTGAAAGGAAGAGTCAACTGATGTGGCAAACTTCACTGCTGTCTTATTTCAAGAAATTGCAACAGACACCCCAACGTTCAGCAACCACCACCCTGATCAGTCAGTAGCCATCAATATAAAGACAAGACCCGCTACCAGCAAAAAGCTTGCAACTCATTAAAAGCTCAGATGACTTTAACAATAATGTATTTTTAATTAAAGCGTATATATTTTTAGACATAATACTATTGCCCACTTAATAGACTAGAGCATAAACATAACTTTTATATGCATTGGGGAACTAAAAAAATCATTTGAGTCTCTTTATTGTGATATTCGCTTTATTGTGGTGGTCTGGAATATCTCCAAAGTATTACTGTAGTGTTCTCAGCTGGTTACAGGAGGCAGAGGAGAGTAAACAAGGACACTAATAGTGGTTGAACTAATGCCAAGTACCAGACACTGTGTAGGTGTTTTACAACATTATCTCACTTATTCCCCATAACAACCTTTCCTTTGGTAAACAGAAAAGTCAAAGTCTGGAAGGGTTAAGAACTGTGGTGGTACAAAGGAGTGATAGTGAGGTGGCTTTTCACACCCTGCTCATCTGTAGCAGCCCCTCCAATTTTCAAATAGGCAATGTCCATGTCTTCCACTGGCCATTACAGTCACGATGCCTCCCATATGATGGCCATTTACAGAAAATCTGGGGCTGTCACTGGTTAGGTAACTTTTCTAAAGCCATAGAGATAAGCCTGAGGTACATCATAAACCCAATCTAATTCCAGCCATTGAGATCTTTTGACCTCAACACGCTGAAAACTTGAGGCTATAAGGCATGGCTTGTGAAGCAGATGGGGGGTTGAGAGGGCTCAGTAGACAAAGGCGGTCGGAAAGGTGAGCTCTATGGCAGAAGTAGGAGACCTGAACTGAATGAGGAGAGAGTGAAAGCAGAGTCCTGTAGGTGTTGTGCATGCTAAGTGTGGATCCCAGGATGAAGCAACAAGGGTTTAGGAAACAGGCACAGTGATGTTAATGGACCTCACCTGTGCCAGGGCCCTAATGGGTGAGAAGTTGTAGCAGGGGAAGGACCCAACCTCTGTTTCTCACCAGCACTGCCCTTCATGTTAAAGTGGGCCTCCACCTGCCTCCCGCGGCTCGTCATGGGGCTCTTCATGGCTAACACTTGGTTACTGAGGTGTGCAGACAGTGAGCCAGAGACATGCTGGATTCACCTCCTCTCTCTCATGTTCCTTAATTAGACAGTGCGCAAAAAGGAAGGGAGACATATATGGAGAAAGGGAGAGAGGAAATTGAAAACAATGGCAACAATCAGAAATGCAGACTGAGACTTCCAATTTAAGTCTAGTTATTATAACTTCATTGCAGATGAAGCAAGAAGCTAAATAAGAAGGGTTTGATCCTGTGGAACTGGGATTAAAGTGAAGTTTTCCTTTCTGCATAAAAGCTATGCCAATGCTCTGTAAATAGGAGGTAAACTGAGCAGGTTCTCCAGTGAAGACAAGGTTGAGATCGCAAAGGTGGCAGAGCTTCAACATCCATATATCTGTGAGCTTCACGTGTGGCTGGCCAGGAAGGTTGGTCCCCTTCCTCCATCACTGCCCTCTGGGTATCCCTCTTTCAGAAAACCATCCTTCCCAGTTAAAGGGAGGCAGTTCCTGGCTAGTGATTCATGGCTGGAACCTCCAGAGAATCCTCAGGGTTCATTTATAGGAAAAGGCTGGGTGGTCAATTTTCCAAGTGGCCTTTTGGGGCTAAGTCTGTATTCTTGGCTGCTATAAACCATGCTGTAACCTAGCCAACAAAAGGAACAGCATTTAGTAACACATAAGAGCCCATCTGTTATTATCCCCAGGACTTGGGCTTCTAGCCCCAACCGTACAGAGATGAGTGGCAGAAAATAGCAACTTCAGCCCTCCGTTGATTAATGTACAAACCCAGAGGAACTGCTTTTGTGGTCCGGTCCCTAGAGCAGAGAGTCATTTTCTTGGATTTTCAAGCTTACGGCATTCCTCTTCACATACCTAATCCTGAGGCACCTAACACAGCATCATCATGCTGACAATACTCAGAGGTCACTTTTAGTATTTATTTAAAATAAGCCATTTGCAGAACATTAAGAAGATGGAGTGATGGAATATATAGACTGTTCTACAACAGTCTTTGGAGCAGAACCATAATTTTCAGTATATATATTTTGTCACTATGGTGGGAGTAATTAGTAAATGAAAAGAGTGGCAGTTATTTTATAGGGTTTCGAAGAGTAATAGAAATTGTTAATGCTGGCCAAATCAATTAGAAGAGAAAATTGAGCCCAAGGAAAATTTAAGAGGGAGTACATGCACACACATGTACACATATGTGCATACACACAGTAGCTCTACCTTTTATTATATACATAAAAATTTAAATATCATTTGCTGCTAATTAAGTTGCTATGTATTATGGTGCTATATTTTCAGATGGCCCTACCCTCATGGCCCCATGGCCTGGGCTGATGAGATATGTCCACAAAACTTCAGTTCAGTGGCAAGATGCTAAAACTGTCAGCAGACTGCTCTGAGAGCACAAAAAAGGCAGCGGTTAATTCCACTCAGGAAGGAATGGAGAGCCAGGGAAGGTGCCTTGCCTGGGCTATTTACTTTAGAGGATCCTGGTCTGGCCCTCATCTACATGTTCCCCCAGTTTCCACACATTCTGTCACCTAATAAACGTAGTCCAGGTCACTGGGACCTTGGAATTCTTTTCCTGTACATCTCTGTCCTCCTAAGGCTTCAACAGGCCTGGCCCCTGGATCTGTTCTCCCAAGGACAGGCCGTGCCAACCCCTGTTGAAGCATGACCCCACAGGCCTGAGGGGTGTTTTAGATGAACTTGAATTTGTGGGCTGGGGTATTCATATACATGCATACAAGACTCCTTTCAGGACAAAGCCAGGAATAGAAAGAGAAGAGAGGGGCAAGGAATGGGGCCTAGAGGTCATTTCTTTCTGTTCCCTCTATACAGGCCAAAAATTCCAAATTCAAATCAGGCCTCCAAGATTGTTATAAAGGTACATGTGTCAGGTAGAGGGTAGCACCTGAGTATTTGAGTGTGTGGTGTAGGGCCCTTTATTTGCACTCTAGCCCTAGGTCCTGCATGTGTTAGGGTGGGCTATGGGGAAGGCTTCCCAGAAGTAGAGCTCTTTGAGATGGGCTTTGAAAGCATGAGCATCCTCTCCATGTTTAAGCCACTGTGGGTGATTGTGGCATGTCGCTGGGTCAGAGTTCATGGTGGAAGAGGCAGTAGATATGCCAGTCAGTGAAGACCCTGGAATGCCATGGCATTGGGATCCCAGCCGTAGGCCATGACAAACCTTTGAAGTCTTGACATGATTAGATAGGACAGCTTGGAAGCTCTTTCGGCGGTCCATGCCATGAGGCTATGGTCTCAACAAAGGCCGTGTCAGCTTGCCCTCTGCTAGACATCTACGCTGTCTTAGTGGCTGCTCTGCTCTCAGTGATGATAAGGCCTTCTCTGAGATATGAAGCAGCTCCCCAGTGAGGCAGCACGAAAGAGACCAGCCTGAGGAAATGCCTGTATTTAGAAAATAAAATTCCTTCTTATCTAAGAATAATCTGTCTAAAGCCCAAAGCACCGCTTTCCTTTCATGTGTGTGATAAACTTCAAGAAATATCTGTCTTTTCTGTCACCATCATAACAAGCTTTTGGGTTATCAGGAAACCACAAAATAATAAATTTTTGTTTAATCGTAAAATTACTTTGTTTACACTATTCAAGTCTTCTCTACTCTTTGCTTCTATGGATTCAACTGTGCCTAAGCATATATATTTGTCTCGAACCAGCTTTATTTTTTTTCTTTTTCTTTTCTTTTCTTTTCCTTTCTTTTCCATTTCTTTTCCTTTTCTTCTTTCTTTCTTCCTTTCTTTCTTTTTCTTTTTCTTTTCCTTTTTCTTTTTCTTTTTCTTTTTCTTTTCCTTTTTCTTTATGGTACAGTACATATAGTATACTCTTGTATGGCTTGGGATGTATGGCTGGAGTTTAAATAAAATTGGCATGACTGGAAGCACATGTCACAGAGACCTTCATGTTCCAGAAATAGGACATGAAGGGTAAGGACTAGGAAATAGAATTTTATAGAATGGGGCAGGAAATGTGTAAGCATTTTCCATTACTAAAAGACTCAGGTTAAATATGCTGCCCTGACCTAGAGCAGCTGGCTGACACTTCTACCTTATGTGCCAGGGATCTCTCTTTGTTTCTCCGGAAGGACATACAACCATTCCCAAATGCATAGGCAACATTTGTAGACCTGTTCAATCATGTATGCTGTATACCAGAAACTAGCCCTGGCCCTTCCTCCATAAGTACTGGATATGAATATCCAGTTTAAATTTATATGTAGGATAATTTTAGTCCTCTCAAAATGTCTGCTTTCATGTCCCTGTTAGTTATGTTGTATATGACATGTGACAATATATCCATTAAAACATTATGTACAACTATTCAACACTATGGGGTGGGGTGTGGAGGTTATTCAAATGCTAGCCTGTAAAACCATTTAGATTTTTCTTCATTCGGTTTGTTCCTCAAATATTTATTGACTCAGTTTCTGGCCAGGCTCTGTGCTAGGCTTTGGCTATACAATGGGGTACAAACTCTTATAGAGTTTTTAATCCAGCCTGCAAAACAAGCATCTAGACTAGCAATATGAAGAAGGCATGAGAAAGGTTTGCTGGGAGCCATGTAGGGTGTGATAGGGGCTTCAGCCAGGGCACTGGATTGAGGAGGAAAGAGAAGGGAGTGGAGGAAGGCTTTTAAAGGAAACAGCAGCTAATCCAAAGCCTCACGAATGAGAAGGAGTATCCAGAAAAAAAGGGGCAATAAGAATTACAGGCAGAGTGAATCACGTGAGTACAACCCTAGATGCAAGAGAAATCTTAGCAGGTCAAGAAAACATTTTGGAAAAATCCACATGGTTGAAGTATGATATCTGATGGGATCTGGATGGGGGGATACATCTAGAAAAATGGATAGGCATCAGTTTGGAAAAGGTATGTTAAGCCTCTATCTTGAGATTGATGGCAAATCAGTGAACTATTTTAAGCAGGGGAAGGGTTGCTATTGAGGCCACAAGGTAGAGAAGGAATTGGATGGACAAGACTGATGGCAGAGAGAAGAGTTAGAAAGCTGTTGGAATAACCCAAGTTCAGGATAATTGGATCAGTGGTCTCAGCTTAGATGTGCCTGCTGGGAGAGTACTTCCCTGATGCCAGCTTAACCTAGGGCCCCAGGATAGTCTGTCACAGCACCTTGTATTTTGCTATATGGCATTTATTAAAATTTATAATTATGCATTTCTATTAAAATTACTCATTTCATGAAATGTCTCATTTACTAGGCAGTGAATTGTTCCACTATGGCAGGAATCTCCTAGACTTATTAGCAGCTTTAGCACCTAGAATACTACCTTGCAAATAGGAAGGACTCAATAAATATTTGTAAATAAGTGAATGGAGAAATGAATGGAAATTAATGGAAGTGGACAGATCTGTGGCATACTTGGGAGGTGGAATCAGTAGGACTTGGTGGTTGTTTGGAGGAGGCTAATGATAAGGGAAAAAGAACAGTCAAGAATGATTCCCAGACTTCTGACTTGAGTAGCCAGGTAGATAATGGTGCCATTCATGGGGAAAAGAGACACTTGAAGCTAGAGCGGGAAGTGAGAGAAGCAGGGTTTTGGCAAAGGGTGGATTATTAAATTTAGCAGGTTGAGCTGAGTATCAGATTCTGTTTTAATACTGGAAGCTACATTTCAAGTCCACCTTACCAAAAAAAGTAACCAACCAAAAAAGCAAACCAACAACAAACTAAACAAATCAGCATAGAAGTATAGATGGGCAAATTGTTTTTATTTTTACTGTTCAGTTTCCACGGGTTGTCCTTTCTAATTGTTTTATTTTAGCAGACAAAACAATTCATTAAGTTGTCAGTGTGCAATGTGTCTGTGTATTAACATAGTGACTTTATTCCACAAAAAGTCACATTTTCTTCAATATGAATTATTGCATCTTTATATTAATACAAGCATTCAAAATCAAGAACGCCATATTAGGGTGTCAGGAATATGGTAGAAATTATTTTACTTTAGTAATATTTTTTATCTTAGTACTTTTTTGTGATCAAAATGGAATATTGAAGAAAATTTAAAGGCTGTTTCCTGCTTTCTTATTTTTATTATTAAATATTTCCAAACCATACTTCTCCAATTTGAAGGCTTTCACTGAAGTCATCAAGTATCTTTTGCATATTTATATTGCCCTTTAAGTTGCACTTTTATGGTGGATTGGAGGAAATTTAATATTCTGGTGAGGATATAACATATCAAAACTTGACTTATGAATAGCAGCATCTAAACATTTTATAATGTAGTGTTGTTACTCTTCAATTTCACAGATGAAATGAAATGAAATGTTACTTTTCATTTCACAGATGAAATGAAAAAGGGAAACAAACTGAAGCCTCTGAAATTTTATCGTAAATTCTAAATTTCAGACTTGTATTTGCTTGAGTTCCAATAAGGGCAATAATCCCAGAATGTGTTGACCTCAGATTTCATAAAATCAAAAAATATTAAATTAGTCCTGATTTAATTAATTTTCCTCTTTGTTTCTCTTCTCTTCCTCTCTCTTTTCTTTTCATAGGTGGTTCAGAAGTGTATTCCTTTCTTAATCAGGCATTTGAAAGACTCAGCCCATAATGATGTCATCCTAAACATCCTCATAGAGATAGCAGGCTATGAACCTGTGGCTTTGAACAGTTTTCTTCCAATGCTGAAAGAGATTGGTGAGAGATTCCCCTACCTCATCGGACAAATGGCGAGAATCTATGGAGCTGTGGGGCATGTGGATGAAGTAAGTTTGACTTTTTTTTCTCTCTAAATTCCATTGGCACTTAATCCACTGGGGGCTCTGTGAGCTGCAAATGGGTCCTGGAACTTCTGAGAGCTCCCATTTTTCTTTCAAAACTTTTGCATGGACAGTGGCCTTTGGATCAAGGACACATTATAGCAGAGCTAGGTGGAAGGTTCAGGAAGTAAGGATCTCATTGCTGGAGTGTCACCTGCGGAAGGGAAAGGATTAAAATGGAGGAAGCACTATGACAGATTAAGACCACTTTGTAATAACAATAACCAGTAAAAGAATTTCAACTCATTTCTGGTTGTAGTTCTGCTTAACTGAGGAAACCATCAGTAAGCATAGGGTTAGGCCTCAAACACTACTGATTAAAAGATCCCATAGCTATACTGTCAATAAGCGCCTGCATTCGTTGGTGTATTTTGAGCCCTCCGGATGATGTTACTTGGAAGAGTGAAATAAATGTTCATGGTTGTTTAAAAGGCCTAGCCTAAATATTTTCATAATAGAATCTTTTGGCAGGAACAACAGGATGCCATCAGTTTGTGGGGATTAGGCGACTGAGAAACGATTTCCAGAAATTCAGGTTCTGAAGGGTGTGCACGCATGCATGTCTGTCTGATGATTTTATATTGGGCTTTAGGACTATTATCTTTTTAAAATAAAAGTAAATATATAATTGATAGAGGGAAGCTTTTCTTTTCACCCACTTACATATAGTACAGTTATAAAAATCGTACAACTCTTAAAAGGGAATCCATAGTCCATCAAGTTCAACCTCTTGATTCTACACAAGAGAAAATTAAAGGCAAGAAAAGTTGAATGACTTACCCAGACCGAGACTGGGTTAGTTGGTGACCCCGCTGGAATTAGATCTTTGCTATCCTTGGCACTCTTTTCAAAGTTTGTCTTAGAATGGATCTGTGGTTCTGTTTTATTTTATATCTGCTGAGATTTGCAGAGAGCCTAGTGAAGGAGAGGCTTCCTTCTGGTGGAGGGCCTTTGTCCTCTAGCTTCCCAGACGAAGGTGGGAGAGCTGTGCTGCCAAGCAGCCTGTAACCGTCAACATGATGGGGGGATCTTGTAAAAGGATTACTTTGGTGTGGACATGCTGCTTAGTATAATCCCTCTCTATCCACTGCTGCTGGGAATGTCTCACACCTGCCACCATCTGCCTTCTGGTAACACTTTCCCGTGCCTGTCACCTTGGCTGCCAGGAAAACCCACTAGAGTGCCCAAGTGCTTTTAGGACAACTTCAGCTGACAGCTGTTTGATGGAATCTGCTGACCTTGCAGATTTTTATATGCACCAAAAACTTCAACCTGTGATGTGTGAGACCCTGGAATCTTAAAAAAGTTAAGTCTTCCTGCACCTTAATGGTAGCTATTTTCATCACAAATACATTTATGATTCATTAATATGTAGTAATGCACATTAGAAGTGATTAAACTTCCCACAGAAAATGTTACCTGTTAAAACAATAACAAAAAACACAAACCACATACAATTATGTCACTGTAGGTTTACCTGAACTAAGGCTAACCTGACAGAGAGTAGCCTGTTAGTGTGACTTTTGCATGACCCTACGTGGGTGCAGTGAGAAGATGGGATCCAAACGGCCAGTGGACTCACTTATTTCACAATTCAGAGCATCAAAATATTTGCCCCTCCCCCATCTCTCATTCTCATATGTCCATGAAGACATCTATGTTTGGGGGAGAAAACTTTTTTCTCGTGGTTCTGACTCACCTTCTCAACAAATAAAATTCTAGATCAAATACTTTCCAAATGTACCTGGATATCAGGATTACATGGGGAGTTTTTTTAATAATATAAGTTCTTGGGCCTCATATAAAATCTACTAAATCAGAATCTCTAGGAAAGCAACCTAGGAATCTGGATTTGTGGGATCCTCTGACAGGTAATTCTTATGCAGCTGTTAGTGGATCAGTATTTGAGATTTCATGATGTCAAGTATTTAAAGCATATTCTATCTTAGACTTAAAATCAGGTCTTGTCCATCACTCTTTATGCCTTCCTCCATCAAGCCATGTGAATCAATTAAGACTTTTCCAGACTACTGATACAGCTGATACTGATACAGTTTAGATTAGGTATGGTTGAGAGTAACACCAAAGTTCAAAATAATAGTGACTTAAATAAATACAGTTGTCTATTTCTCTTATACATAAAGAAGTCTAGAAAGCAGTCAGCCTAGAAATACATGTTTCAGAGACCCAGGTTCCTTCTACTTTATTGCATTGCCTTCCTTGAACACAATAGAAAACACATGACTTCCATGTCATGGTCCAAGGTGGCTACTCGTCTCCACCCATCAAGTCAGTATTTCAGTCAGCAGGAAGGTGAAAAAAAAGAAGGACTCTTCCAGATAGTCAAACACAACCTCCTATTCATATCCCATTGCTACCATAGAACAAAACTACATATGACCATACCTAGCTGCAAGGGAGGCTAGAACATGTAGTCTGGATTCAAGTAGTTACATATCAAGAGAGAATCAAGGGCAGAAATAATGATGGAGGTCACAGAATGTCTCTGGTGCACTTTGTCAAGTCATTTTGTTTCTCTGGGTCTGTTTTCTCTCCTCAAAAATAACATCCTTGCACAGGTATACCTCCTTTCTGCTCTGATATTCTTGATTTCATTATTCCATTTCCTTTAAGATCAGCCTGACCAAATTACCTATATAAATGTCAGTCAGGCTCCTTTACTGAGAAATAATACCCTTCTTACTTGTTTCTAACACTGAAAATATCACCATTAGAAAGTCTTTCTTTTAGTTTTAAAGAATACTAAAGCTCAGATGTCCCAAGAATAAGTGTAGTAGTCTAAGCAGCTATTAACTGATTAATTTGAGTGAGTCTGTTCAACTTTCTAAAACTCTCATAGAGCCATATTCCCAAATACCAAAACCAGCAGGGAAGATATATATGTATTTCTGTCCAGCCTCCTTCTAAAAAGAAACATGAAGTTACTGAAGGATATTGCCAGGTGGGCCTGAGGGCAGAAGTTAGGGTCCTGGACACCTATGGAGGAGGGAATTGCAATAAAGAGGAAGTAGCAGGAACTTTGCCCTGGAAAAAACCCCATCATTTTCTGTGTGGAGAACTTGGTCTCTGGTTAGATAAAGATGCATGAGAATATATAAGATATAGAAATGTTTAGGGTGTTAATGATAAGACAGCCACAGTACCCTATTGACCTCAGGCCCTAGGATCCTCTCTCTCATCCTGTCCTGGTTTTGTCTAAAAATTGACTCCATTTAAAAATTTTTCTCTTTGCACAAAAGTAGAATTTCTGGATGTATTCAGGGGTTTCAGCATCAGGTGATTACACTGATAGGATTTAAAAGATTTTGGAAATGCAGAAGAGCCAATCCAACTTTGAGAATCTTGCTCCAACTTTTGGAATGCACAATCTGTGACTGACTGGAGCCTACTGTTTCATCCCTGCCTTGTTACCTGGCCTCCAGAAAACTGCATTGTTAGATCCTTAAGAAGAAAAGGGGAGTCTCCTGAGGGTATGCAATCATCAGGTGAGGCATAACCTTGGAGTAGAGCTAGCCTGGAATTAGTCACATGAGTTATTAATCAACTTATGCCTCACCTTCTGTATTTGAATGGAGCCACATGTGAGAACTGCCAGGCCTGGCTACAGGGGATCCAAGCCGGATGTGCCCTGTCTTTCAAATCAGGGCCCATCTGGGTGGGCACACTGTTTTCAGCAGCTTGATAGCAACGTCATGGATTTTTCATCTGCATTGCACCTCACAGAGGTAAGTTGTATATATAAACCAAAAACGAAAGCCCGATAGATCCTTATACTCACTATCTCCCAAATTACCTCAGGAATTTTTTTTCCACCCAAATTTAAATGAAACCATGTTTAATAGCTTGATAGTGCTTTTGTCAATATGTGAGGCAATACAGTGTCTCCTGAGCCATTTTCAGGTTTGTGCTTATGCACAAAGCACATCTACTGAACAGAGAATAAAATGGAAGAAACACAGGCCAGAGAAACCTGCTTCTGGGGCAACTGATGCATTGTTGCCCCTGAGTTGCCTCTTCCTTGTCACTGTCAAGAAAAGGACACAGATGGTTTCCATCATGCCAGGATTTAATCCACCTGTGTGGGATGCTCAGTTGAAGCAGATACACAAATAAGAAATATCACTATATTAGATATGTCCTCACGTTGGCAAAAATGCACAGATCCTTTTGTCTTTCTTCAATGAGAAGTCTGCAGTGGAGACCTTAGGAGACAAAGCAGTTCTCAAGAATCCATCCCCAAAGCACCCAACAGTTTGGTACTACCACATCTCTGGCAAACTCCTGGTCTGACCTAAGTCAAGTGCATGATTGCTGATCGGGAAAAACAGAGTTCCGATACTAGAGACTTGGTAGCTGGGTGGGGCAATTTTCTCCACTCCAAGGTATGCGCATATGCACCTACAAGCGCCACAACAATCCACCCCAGTAGGCTACCAGCGCCATCTAGTGGAGAACAGAGCTGTTTCACTAAGCCCCACCCAACTGGGCCAACCTCGCTCTTCAAGAACACAAGTCTCACTGCCTGATTAGTTGATGAGCTATAAAGCACTTCATAGTCTGACTCCTAGAGGAAAAGGAAGTAATTCCAGTCATATTTCAATCTGTTAGCCAGTCCAACTATTCAATTTTCTTTCTTTCTTTCTTTTTCTCTCTTTTTCATTTCTTTTCTTTTCTTATATAAAAAAAGAGGAAAAGTTCATTTTTATTTTCAATTTTTATTAAAAATATTTTTCTTTAATTTTTTTCTACTATATTTTTTTACTTTTGTGTAAATGTTTTCAAATTCTATTTTACTTCCATCATTTCATTTTAGTCTACCTCAGTGTATTCATTTTTTAAATTTTCAAATGATTTCCTTTTTTTTTCTACACAAGAACACTCAGATCAATGGAACAGAATAGAGAACCCAGAAATGGACCCACAAACATATGGCCAACTAATCTTTGACAAAGCAGGAAAGAATATTCAGTGGAATAAAGACAGTCTCTTCAGCAAGTGGTGCTGGAAAAACTGGACAGCAACATGCAAAAGAATGAACCTGGACCACTTTCTTACACCATACACAAAAATAAACTCAAAATGGATGAAAGACCTCAATGTAAGACAGGAAGCCATCAAAATCCTCGAGGAGAAAGCAGGCAAAAACCTCTTTGATCTTGCCCAAAGCAACTTCTTACTCAACATATCTCCGGAGGCAAGGGAAACAAAAGCAAAAATGAACTATTGGGACCTCATCAAAATAAAATCTTCTGCACAGCGAAGGAAACAATCAGCAAAACTAAAAGGCAACTGACAGAATGGGAGAAGATATTTGCAAATGACATATCAGATAAAGGGTTGGTATCCAAAGTCTATAAAGAACTTCTCAAACTCAACACCCAAGAAACAAATAATCCAGTGAAGAAATGAGCAAAATACATGAATAGACACTTCTCCAAAGAAGACATCCCAATGGCCAACTGACACATGAAAAAATGCTCCACATCACTCACCATCAGGGAAATACAAATCAAAACCACCATGAGATACCACCTTACACCTGTCAGAACAACTAACATTAACAACTCAGGCAACAACAGATGTTGGCGAGTATGCAGAGAAAGAGGATCTCTTTTGCATTGTTGGTGGGAATCAAGCTGGTGTAGCCACTCTGGAAAACAGTATGGAGGTTCCTCAAAAAACTAAAAATAGAACTACCATATGGCCCAGCAATTGCACTACTAGGCATTTATCCAAGGGATACAGGTATGCTGTTTCAAAGGGACATATGTACCCCCATGTTTATAGCAACACTATCAACAATAGCCAAAGTATGGAAAGAGCCCAAATGTCCATCAATGGATGAATGGATAAAGAAGATGTGGTATATATATATATATATATATATATATATATATATATATATATATACATATATATACACACACACACACACACACACACACACAAAGGAGTATTACTCGGCAATCAGAAAGAATGAAATCTTGCCATTTGCAACTACATGGATGGAACTGGAAGGTATGATGTTAATTAAGTGAAATTAGTCAGAGAAAGACAAAAATCACATGACTTCACTCATATGAGGACTTTAAGAGACAAAACAGATGAACATAAGGGAAGGGAAACAAAAATAATATAAAAACAGGGAGGGGGACAAAACATAAGAGACTCTTAAATATGGAGAACAAACAGAGGGTTACTGAAGGTGTTGTGGGAGGGGGGATGGGCTAAATGGGTAGGGGGCATTAAGAAATCTACTCCTGAAATCACTGTTGCAGTATATGCTAACTAATTTGGATGTAAATCTAAGAAAATAAAATTAAAAAAAAAAAAAGAAATCCAGATCTAGGATGCAAAGAATGCCCCAACAAAGTCAACCCAGAAAGGTCCACACAAAGACACATAGTAATTAAAATGGCAAAAAAAGTATTGATAAAGAAAGAATTTGTAAAGTAGCAAAAGAAAACAGTTACAATCAAGGGAAACCATATAAGGCTATCAGCTGATTTTTCAGCAGAAATTTTGAAGGCTAAAAGGGATTGGCATAATATATTCAAAGTGCTGAAAGGAAAAAAAATCTGCAACAATAATACTCTATCTAGCAAGTCTATCATTCAAAATAGAAGAAGAGATAAACAGTTTTATAGACCAAGGGGGAAAAAAAAAAGAAAGAACGAAAAAAAGAAAAAAAAAAGAAAGAAAAACAGTAAGAAAAGAAAAAAGCTAAAGGTATTCAAGACCACTAAACCAGCCTAACAAGAAATCTTAAAGGGGACTCTTTGAGTAGAAAGGAAAGAAATAAGTAGGAGGAAGAAAATTAGGAAAGATAAAATCAGTAAAATTAATTATATCTATAGAAATTAGTCAAGTGACTCACAAAATAAAAGGATGTAAATTATGATACCATATATCTAAAATGTAGGGGAAGAGGAGTAAAGATGAGTTCAAACTTATGTGACCATCAAATTTATATAGACTGTTATCTACATAAAATATTATATACAAACCTAATGATATCCACAAATCAAATACCAGTAATAGATATGCAAATAATAAAGAAAAAGAAATCCAACCATATGACTAAAGGCTGACAAACCATGAAAGAAGAGAACAACAGAAGAAAGGAACAGAGAACTACAAAAACAACTGTAAAACCACTAACATGGCAATAGGCACATACCTATCAATAATGACTTTGAATGTAAATTGACTAACTGCCCCAATAAAAAGGCATAGGGTGACAGAATGGATACAAAAAGCAAGACCTATCCATATTCTGCCTATAAGATACTAAGTTCAGACCTAAAGACACTTGCAGATTGAAAGTGAGGAGAAAAAAGAACTATTAATCATGCAAATGGAAGTGAAAAGAAACCCAGAGTAGCAATACATATTATCATACAAAGCAGACTTTAAAACAAACACTGTAACAAGAGACAAAGAAGGCCACCACATAATCATATAGGGAACAATCTGGGTGCCTGGGTGACTCAGTTGGTTGAGTATCCAACTCTTGATTTCAGCTCAGGTCATGATCTCAAGATCATGGGATCAAGCCCCATGTCAGGCTCTGCACTGAGTGTGGAGCCTGCTTAAGTTTCTCTGCCTCTTCCTCTGCCCATCTCCCCTGCTGGCGCTCTCTCTCTCTCTCTCTCTCAAATAAAAAAATAAAATCAAAAATAAAGGGAACAATCCAACAAGAAGATATAACAACTGTTAAAATTTATGCACTCAATATGGAAGCACTCAAATACACAAAGTGTTAATAACAAACATTAAAGATGTCATTAATAGTAATACAATAATAATAGGGGACTTTAGCCCCCCAAACATCAATGGACAGAACATCCAAACAGAAAATCAACAACAACAACAACAAAAAAAACAAAACAGTGGTTTTGAAGGACACATTGGACCAGATGGATATAACAGATATATTCAGAACATTCCATCTTAAAACAGAGTACACATTCTTTTCAAGTGCACAGGGAACATTCTCCAGAATAGACCATATATTAGGCCACAAAACAAGTCTCAACAAATTCACAAAGATTGAAGTCATACCATCCATCTTTTCTGACCACAACATTATAAAACACAAGAAAAAAATCAATAAAGGATACAAACATGTGGAGGTTAAATAACATGCTCCTAAACAATGAGTTGGTCAACCAAGAAATCAAAGAGGAAATTAAAAAAAAAAAACATGGAGGCAAAAAACAAACAAAGACAAACAAACCAACTAAATACATGGAGACAAATAAAAAAATGAAAATATAACAGTCCAAGATCTTTGGGATATAGCAGAAGCTGTTCTAGGAGGGAAGTTTATAGCAATACAAGGCTACTTGAAGAAGCAAGAAAAAAAGATCTCAAATGAATAACCTAAGCTTACACCTAAGGACAACAAACAAAAGAACAACAAACAAAACCCAAAGCCGTTAGAAGGAAGGAAATAATAAAGATTAGAACAGAAGTAAATGAAACAGAAACTAAAAAAAACCAATAGAACAGATCAATGAAACCAGGAGCTGTTTTTTTTTAAAGATAAAAAAAATTGGGGCACTTGGGTGGCTCAGTTGGTTAAGCGACTGACTTCAGCTCAGGTCATGATCTCACAGTTTGTGAGTTCAAGCCCCGCGTCAGGCTCTGTGCTGACAGCTCAGAGCCTGGAGCCTACTTCAGATTCTATGTCTCCCCCTCTCTCTACCCCTCCCCTGCTCATGCTCTATGTCTCTCTGTCTCTCAATAAATAAACATTAAAAAAATTTTTTTAAATAAAAAAATTGATAAACTTTTAGCTAGATTCATCAAAACAGAAAAGAGAAGTCTCAAATAAATAAAATCAGAAGTGAAAGAGGAGAAATAACTGACACCAAAGAAATAAAGAGGATTGTAAGAGAATGCTATGAAAAATTATATGCCAAAAAATGGGCAACCTAGAAGAAATGGATAAATTCCTAGAAGCATATAGCCTCCCAACACTGAATTGGAAAGAATTAGAAAATGTGAACTGATTATCAGCAGTGAAATTGAATCAGTAAGCAAAACACTCCCAAAAAACAAATGTCCATGATCAGATGACTCCAAAGATGAATGCTAGCAAACATTTAAAGAAGAGTTGATATGTATTCTTCTATTCCAAACTATTGCAAAACAAAAAAACAAAAAAACAAAAACGAACAAACAAAAACAATAGAAGAGTAACAAAAGCTTCCAAATTCATTGTATGAGGCCAGCATTACCCTGATGCCAAAACCAGATAAAGACAATCAAAAAAAGAGAAAAATAGGCCAATATCTCTGATGAATAAAGATGCAAAATTCCTCAACAACATAAGGCAAACTGAATCCAAAGATACATTTAAAAAATTATGTACCAACATCAAGTGGGATTTATTTCTGGGATGCAATAGCAGTTCAATGTTCACAACTCAGTTAAAGTGATACATCATCAAGAGAAAGAATAAAAACTATATGACCATTTCAATGGATGTAGAAAAAACATTTGACAAAGGACAACAACAATTTATGATAAAAACTCTCAACAAAGTAGGTTTAATATTTTAATTTTTTTATGTTTATTTATTTTTGAGAGAGGAAGAGAGAGAGACAGAGCATGAGAGGGGGAGGGGTAGAGAGAGAGAGAGGGAGACACAGAATCTGAAGCAAGCTCCAGGCTCTGAGCTGTCAGCATAGAGCCTGACGTGGGTCTGAAACTCACGAACTGCAAGATCATGACCTGAGCCAAAGTGGGAAGCTTAACCAACTGAACCACCCAGGTGCCCCTCAACAAAATAGTTTAGAGGGAACATACGTCACTATAATAAAGACCATATATGAAAAACCCATAGCAAATGTCATACTCAATGGTAAAACACGGAGAGCTTTTCCCCTAAGATAAGGAACAAGACAGGGATGGTCCACTGTCACCATCTTTATTCAACAAAGTACTGGAAGTCCTAGCCACAGCAATCGACAAGAAAAAGAAATCAAAGACATCCACTTTGCTAAAAAAAGAAGTAAACCTTTTTCTTTTGCACATTACATGATACTATGCATAAAGAAACTATAATGACTCCAGCAAAAAAACTACTAGAAACTGATAAGTGAATTCAATAAAGTCATAGGATATAAAATCAATGTGCATAAATCTGGTGCATTTCTATATATTAATAATGAAGCAGTAGAAAGAGAAACTATGGAAACAATCCCATTTACAGTTGCATGAAAAACAATAAAATACCTAGGAATAAACTTAACCAAGGGGGTGAAAGACGTGTTCTCTGAAAAATATGAAACAGTGATTAAAGAAAATGAAGACAAGACAAACAAATGGAAAGATGTTCCATATTAATGGATTGGAAGAGCAAATATTGTTAAAAAGACCATGCTACCCAAAGCAATCTACAGATTTAATGCCATCCCTATGAAAATACCAATAGCATTTTTCAGAGAACTAGAACAAATAATCCTAAAATTGGTGTGGAACCACAGGAGACCCCGAATAACCAAAGCAATCTTGAAAAAGAAGAACAAAACTGGAGGTATCACAATCCCAGATTTCAAGATATAGTACAAAGATGTTGTAATCAAAACAGTATGGTACTGGCACAAAAATGGATACAAAAGCCAATAGAACAGAATACAGAACCCAGATAGAAACCTACATTTATGTGGTT
Source organism: Panthera pardus (assembly GCF_024362965.1). NCBI lineage: Eukaryota > Metazoa > Chordata > Mammalia > Carnivora > Felidae > Panthera > Panthera pardus. Next base: position 106,511,076 of record NW_026526721.1, read on the forward strand.
AGTTAATCTTTGGCAAAGGAGGCAAGAACAGTCGATGAGAAAGAGACGGTCCCTTCAACAAATGGTGTTGGGAAAACTGGACAGCTACATGCAAAAGAATGTAGCTGGACCACTTTCTCACATAATACAGAAAAATAAATTTAAAATGTATTAAGGACCTAAATGTGAGAACTGAAATCATAAAAATCCCAGAAGAGAGCACAGGCAGTAATTTCTTTGACATTGGCAGTAGCAATATTTTTCCACAGATGTCTCCTGAGGCAAGGGAAACAAAAGCAAAAATAAGCTATTGGGACAACATCAAAATAAAAAGCTTCTTTTCAGCAAAGGAAAACATGACCAAAACTAAAAGGTGGGGCACCTGGGTAGCTCAGTTAGGTGTCTGACTCTTGATTTTGGCTCAGGTCATGATCTCAACAGTTTGTGGAATCAAGCCCTGCATTGGGCTCTGCACTGACAGTGTGGAGACTGTTTGAAATTCTCTCTCTGCTCCTCCCCTACTCAGGTGCACATTCACTCTCTGTATGTCTGTCTGTCTGTCTCTCTCTCTCAAAAATAAATAAATAAATAAATAAATAAATAAACAAACAAACAAACAAACATTAAAAGAAAACTAAAAGGCAACCTACGAAATGGGAGAAGATATTTGCAAATGACGTATTTGATAAAAGGCTAGTATACAAAATATGTAAACAACTTATACAAGTCAACACCAAAAACATAAACAACCCAATTTTAAAATGCCAGAAAACATGGCATTTCTCCAAAGAAAACATCCTGATGACCAACAGGCACATGAACTCATTATCAGGGAAATGCAAATCAAAACCACAGTGAGATATTACCTCACACATGTCAGAATGACTAAAATCAATAACCAAAGAAACAACATGTGTTGGCAACGATATGGAGGAAAAAAATCCTTAAGTACTATGGGTGGAAATGCAAACTGGTGCTGCCACTGTGGAAAACAGTTTGGAGTTTCCTGAAAAAGTTAAAAATAGACCTACCATATGATCCGGTAATTCTACTACTTGGTATTTACCCAAAGAATATGAAAACACAGATTCAAAAAGATATGTGCAGCCCTGTGTTTATTGCAGCGCTATTTACAATAGCCAAATTATGGAAGGGTCCATCCCTAGATGAGTGGATAGAGAAGAAGTGGTATGTTGAACCACTATATTGCACACCTGAAACTAATATATATATATATATATTGCTGTGACTATTACTCAGCCATAAAAACAAAGGAAATCTTGCTATCTAGAGAGTGTCATACCAAGTGAAATTAGTCAGAGAAAGAAAAATACCATATGATTTCACTTATATGGCAGATTTAAGAAACAAACCAATGAACAAAGGAAAAAGGAGACAAACCAAGAAAGAGACTCTTAACTAGAGAGAGCAAACTGATGGTTACCAGAGGGGAGGCAGGTGGGGGGTGGGTGAAATAAGTGAAGTGAAGCTATCTTGATGAGCACTAATATATGGAATTGTTGAATCACTATATTGTACACCTGAAACTAATATAACACTGCACATTACTGGAATTAAGATTTAAAAATAAAATTAAAAATATAAAAACTTTTCCGTCTAAAAATAAATAAACAAACAATCCAATGAACCCTCTTAAGATGAGAAATTTGGGGCGAGGGTGTTTATTTTCTCTCCATGTTAGTTCATGTATACTCACTAAAGTATTTCTTGATTCCCTGTAACCTAGTCACATTTCAAAAATTAAAGATACCTTTACTTTTGCAATTTATTTCAGAAATTTCTATAGCTGGGATCATTGAATCTTAAAAATATGGAAAGCACAACATATACCCCAACATGCATTTATTAGATATTGAGCATTACAAATCTCAAAACATGTAACTGTTAGAGGAATAATTTCTCACAATTTCACTAGTTTTTTTTTTTTCCTTTCTACATAAAGCTTTAGGTTATATCCGTATTTAAAGCAATAGCGTTTTCTTCTAAAAACTTTGAATTTCATGTGATTATAGTATACCTCCCTAGATAGTTTTATTGGATCTGTTTCTGAACTTTTTTAATGCATATATTTTTTTACTTACAGAGATCTTTATTTTATTTTTTTGTACTCTTTATATCCATCTCCCTATCTATAAAATGGGGGAAATAACTGTAGTTAACTCACAGCGTCATTGTAAAGATGAAATGACAGAATCAGTGTGAAGCATTGCTGCTAACACATAACCACATTGGGGATTAAAAGGACACTCATCACGATGAGCACTGAGTAATGTATAGAATTGTTGAACCACTATATTGCACACCTGAAACTAATCTAATACTCTATGTTAATTACACTGAAATTAAAACAAAATTAAAAAGAGACCATCCACAAACATACACCCAGATAATTCGTATAAAGCCTTTAGCACAGTGTCTGGAGTAGAGTAAGTGCTTGATATGTTTCAACTAGCAGAAAGTTGTATCACCTCTCTGGACTCAGTTTCCTCATGTGTAAAATGGAAATAGCAATATTATTCACCACATTGGCTTGTCGTGAGGATTTGATGAATTATAACATGTGGAACAGTGTCTGGCTAATGGTAAACAGTAAATAAGTACGAGCAATTTAATTAATTTATTACTTCTTCAGTGTTGCCCAAACCTTTCCCATTGCACTTATATGGATATAGACTGAAGCTTAAGCCTAACAGACTGAAATTAGGGAAGACAGCCACCAGGGAAATGGCTTGCCTCTTCCCTGCTTCTCCAAAGAAAGAGGCTGACTAGATGGGTATGCATGGGACAAGTCAAAACAAGGATAGGTCAGAATGGAATGAGCTACCATAGATAAGGGCATGTGTCATTACAGATGCAAAGCAGAATTGACTATAGCTTTTTTTCTTTTTTAGAGAATAACTGGTATATGTTGATTTTTTTTTCTGAGTGGAATGCGTATCTGCTTTATATTTATTTTGCAGACAATTATTCCTGAGGGGAATAAGAGTGACAAAAACAATAATAAAACCACATTTTGTAAAAACTTTATAATTTAAAATAGGCCTTCCTTGTATTCTTGGGGGCACTGGAAGTGCATGGCTTTCCATAAAGGGTGGGTTGTCCTCAGCTCCTCACCTATAAAAACAGCTAAAATAATTTTGCAGCATTTTTTTTAAAAAAGCTCTTATTAACTAAATATGAAGTGGTTTAAATTAAACCCAGGCCAGACTGACTTTTTTGTCTGTGGAGAACTGAAATAGAACTTCAGTGCTAAAATATTTTATTTTTTCCATCATTTTCTTGACTCATTAGACTGTCAGCCATGCAGGTGGCCTCGGCCCACTGGGTTGGGTACTGCAGTTATCATAGCTCTTTCCTAACATGGTTCAACATGGAAAAGAGACTCCATTAGGAATGGCTTAGATTTTTTTTTTTTTTGAGAAGCAAAATCGGATTCATGTGTTCTATTTACTTAAGGCTCAAGTAAACAAACTGAAACAAATTTAGTTGAATAGTTGAATCCTCATTGGGACCCAGTCTCATTTGAAGGCACACACTAGTACGGAGAAGCACACGCTCCATAGCTATGTTTTATTCCCAGTGCCAGACCCATGAGGCAGCAGACCTGTGTAGTGGAAACAGAGACAACATGCTTTAAAATGCTCTTTATAAGTGATTTGGCACACGGAAGGATGCTATGCCCGGTTGTTTTCCTTAGCTAGAGACCAACACTCTGCACCTGTGAAGAATCAAATGGCATGCCCTCCCAGTCCAGCCGCTGCCATGGTGGGTGTTAAATCCTGTGTCTTCTGCCTTGTTTTTCTAACTGGCTGGAATCCGCTGGCCAAGCACCTGGGTGTGTTTATTACATCCTCTCTGGGCTCAGAGTCATGGACACTTTTCAAGTAAAGAAGCGACACACATCTTGCCCAGGTCGCATTTCTGTGACATCCGGCAGGCCTTCTACAAAAACACTTTCAGGAGGAAAAGGAAAAGAATGACAAAGGCAACTGACAGCCACATTACTGTCCTCATCCTGACTGTGGAAAAACATCCTGGGAAAAAGGAGCTGGATGGATGATTTGCTCCTTTAACTTGCAAATCAAGACTGAAGGATCTGGGGCCATTCTATGAGAGGAGGAAACTGCGACTTAAAACTACACTTTACCCAAAGATAGAGAATTTAGTTAAAAATTTGGTAGGCTCAGCGACTTTGGGGACTCATTTTCTTAAGCCTTGGTTGGTGCCAGCCAGCTGCTGCTTAATCCCACAGAATTGTCATCAACTGGGGAAGCCTTCCCCACCCCACCCCCGCCCCCCGTTAAAATGCAAATAGCTTTATTGTTTTTTATATTGTGAAAAGGTTACATGCTAATTGTAAATAATATCAATAATAAACCTCTACCAGAGTGTAAGGAAAACAAACAAACAAACAAAAAACCTATGAGTATATATAAAATAAGCTTTCAAATAATGGTGCTGATATTCTACACCCTCCCTCCCTTCATGATTTGGGTTGAGCTGCTGATTCTTTCTGGGTGCGAGCCCCAGTGCTGATGATGGTGACACAGAGAAAAGAAAAATGTGGTCCCTGCCCTATAGGAGCTCTCAGCGAACGTGGGCCAAGGGAGATGTACAGATTATTTGAATTTAACTTGGTGTGTGTTACTACTACTAACCCTCCCTGCATGAGCGAGTTTGGGAGAGTGTTATTATCAAAGCTTGGTTTGTCAAATGATAGGGTCATATCATGGGAGGAAGAGGTAGCTGTCTATGGGAGGACATGGCATGTGTAATAGCAAGCAGCTGGGAAAAGACCAGGAGTCTTTTGGAAACCTTGAGAACTTCAAGTGCCTGGAGCGTTGAATGAATAGTCGAAGAGAGGGGGAAGGATGAGACTGGTCCGGAGACTGGGGTTAGATTATGAAAACTCCTCATTGATTAGCAGATAGTTCCTGTCTTCTACCTTCTCTCTCCAAAGTTATTCATCACTGGTGCCCAGATGACCTTGGAACAGTATTTTGTTTCCCTTCCTATTGTGGACTAGTAAATGAATACCGTGTACCTCAGAGTTCCCAAGAAACCAAAGAGCCTGGTAAAAGGACAAACAGTCCCCGCAAATAGTTGCAAACATAGAGTAGTAAATAATGGTTACAAAAGTTACATGTTGCAACAATTTTCAACAATGTCTTGTAATTATCAACTGTAATTTAGGCCAACTGACCAAATCCACAAAGATCCCTCAGTTCCTCTGTGAGCCAGGCAGCTTGACAAACCTTATGATGCGGTAGCAGCATCTAGAAGGTACCTCTGCCTGACCAGTCTCCCCTTAGGACTGAACCCCAAGAATGATCACCCTGGTCCCCACAGATCTGATCTCCTTTCTTCCAAGAGGGACCTTTTGACTTTTTTACAACGATATCTGTGAGGAAGTTGGTGAGCATATTTGCCCCAGGGAAGTGGAAAGCTCCCACTCCATGACCACCTCTTTAGTCCTGAACTTAAGAAGTGATTGAATCCTGGATTCACCAGGACAACTGAGCCTTGGCAGCGGGGAGATTGAGAGGATGAAGCAGTGGCTAATTCTAGCTCAAATCCTGCTGCCTTTTTTTTTTTAATGAAATCTATTGTCAAATTGGTTTCCATACAACACCCAGTGCTCCTGCTGCTCTTTTAAGAAGGTGGCCAGTAGTCCTCACCCCTTCCGTATCCCCCACAGATTTAATCACTTCAGTTTAAACTGGCTACTTTAACTACCAGCATCTGCATTTCTTTGCCTATGGCTTTCCTCACCTTCACAAGCCACTGGGATAATATGTCTGACAGGATAGATGTGTGAGGAATCAACAGCCCTCAACCAATGATAGGGGTTGAGGTATGTGCCTCAAATGAGATCTGCCTTCCCCAGAATTCCTAGGTACCCTTTCTGAACTAGTTCTCTTCTACTCCCCTGCTGGTCTCCTGCAGTTTCCAAGTAGTTGACTGGCACTTCAGTCATCTCAGGGATCACAAGCCAAGGAGAAGGCCTTTACATACCTCCCCAGGCCATTGTGCTCTCCTCTGCTCTGAACACTTGAGAGTATATATCTGTGATGTCGAGTTTAACATCTGATTTTCTTCTGGTTGCATTTGCTTTTCATTCATTTAAACTGGAACTTGACGAAGCATCAGTGTCTTGTACTGGTGAATGGCAGCTGATGACATGGCACGTTGTGTTTAAGGAGGGCCAGGAAATATATAGACATTAGGTTCCAGGCATGGCTGGTGGCTACTGTTTTTCAGAACCTGTCAGTCTGCTTCCTGTGTGGTGGCCAAAGTGTGGTCACCAGACTAGGAGCAGTGAGTATCACCTGGGAATCAGAATCTACAGCTTAACAAGATCCCCAGGTATTCTGCATGTACCTGAATATGTAAGAGGCACTGGTCTCAAGGACCCAGGCCCTGCAGGATTTATCTCCCATAGAATCCCCTAGAGATTTGCTTATCAAAACAAATTTAAGCCTGGTTTATTTTGTAGTAAGTAGCAGTTAAGAACTTGGTACTGGTTCATATCATCTGAGTTAAAGCCTCTAAGAAAATTACATGTGACAGCTGACTGATCAGCAGTAGACTGTCCCACTGAAATATTCATGTTATAGTTCTTAGCATTAACCAGAATGATCCTTCTTATCTACATGAATATGTGAAGATAACACATGAGAAATTACACTGAAAAGGGTGTCTTGACATCAGTTTATTTCTTGGTAAGTAATAAATAAATCTAAAGTAGATAAAGACATAGTTATTGCTATTTAAGACTGATAAACTTGAGATGACTGGAAAATAAATTCTCCCAGAATACAAGTGAACGGAAATGATCAACCTTCAATGCGGTGTAGGTCCCACAGAGTTTCAAATATCTGGAAGTTTACTCAGAAAAGTGAAAGACAAACTTTCCTAACTATCTCATGTCATTGAAATCTTTATTTACTAAGTATGGTTGATTTTAGAAAGCCCAGAATTATGCTAAGCTGATACTGGTTTCTCCATTTTCTCCTGCTATTTCTTATACTGACATCTGCTTTGGAGGGCAAACTTCCTTCAGATGCAGATGACATTCTTCGTGACGATGTGATGATTCTAGCTCATTCAAAAGCCCCCTTCTTCTTTCAAAACACTTCCCAGAGCCCACCTTCTCTATGACAGCTCCACATTCCTGAAGCACTATTTGGTTATAAATTTGCTCTCTCCTTTCTGCCTGGTAGGTACAGATTCAACTAGCAGGAAAAGAGGGTGATGAAAGGAAATAGTACAAGTTACAAAGATTTTCCAAAGGTAATATTCTAGCTTCCTTCACTTTAGAAAGTGAGAATGACCTTGAAGGCAAGATGCATGGATTTTAGTATCCCGTACAGTAGATAAAATAGACACAGCAGACATAGTGAGGTGACTCTTCTGTTCTTCTGTTAAGAAATGGCAAAATTAACCCATGCTATGCTCTGAATGTGCCCCCCTCACCCCTCACCAAGTCATATGTGGAAACCTAATCCCCAAGGTGATGGTATTAGGAAGTGGAGCCTTTGGGAGGTGATTAGGCCATGAGGATGGAGACCTCATGAATGGAATTAGTTCCCCTATAAAGAGCCTAAATGTCCATCAACTGATGAATGGATAAAGAAATTGTGGTTTATATACACAATGGAGTACTACATGGCAATGAGAAAGAACGAAATATGGCCCTTTGTAGCAACGTGGATGGAACAGGAGAGTGTGATGCTAAGTGAAATAAGCCATACAGAGAAAGACAGATACTATATGGTTTCACTCTTATGTGGATCCTGAGAAACTTAACAGAAACCCATGGGGGAGGGGAAGGAAAAAAAAAAGAGGTTAGAGTGGGAGAGAGCCAAAGCATAAGAGACTCTTAAAAACTGAGAACAAACTGAGGGTTGATGGGGGGTGGGAGGGAGGGGAGGTGGGTTATGGGTATTGAGGAGGGCACCTTTTGGGATGAGCACTGGGTGTTGTATGGAAACCAATTTGACAATAAATTTCATATATTGGGAAAAAAAAAAAAGGAATTAGTTCCCCTACAAAAGAGGCCCAAGAGAACTCCCTTGTCCCCTTCCTCCATGGAACCAAACAGCACTATGATCTTGGATGTCCTAGCCTACAGAACTGTGAGAAATAAATGTTTGTGGTTTATAAGCCACCCAGTATGTGGTGTTTTGTTATAGCCGCCCAAATGTCCCAAATGGATCAAGACAAACTATGAGCCCATTCAGGATCTCAACACAACCCCATCTAAAAACCCTAAAAGGCTATTGTACTCTTTTGTCACTGTTACTAAAAGTCAACTCACAAATAAGTGGAAAACGATTTGAGAGTTAATAGTTTTCTTCAGGCTAGTGCGTTTCAAATGTTTGAGCACACCATGGTCAGATATAACTTCAAAACCCCATCCTATTCGTTGCAATTTGTTTGCATATTTTCATTTACTTGCTTGTTTATGCCAGTTAAGTTGCAATAAATTAAGTTAAATATGTTTATCTCAGCAAGCAGTTAAGGCAGTTCACAATGGAAATGTAGTTGCTATGAGACCAAACATCATTAACCCAAGGCAAAATCCAATAACTGAAAAGGGAAGCATTGCGAGAATGGGGAGCAGGGTACCAGAAAAACTATCTCAAACTCTCCTAGCTAATCTCAGGCAAAGTTTCCCCTGTGGCAAAATGAATTTTTCCATTTTATTCTCTGCTGTAAGTAATGAAATACTACCCAAATATTTTCTGTCTAACCTGTATCTCAGGAGTTAAATCTCAGCTACTATGAATAAAACTTCCTGGCTATTTTTTATGAAAATAAGTAGGTGCAAAGAAAGATAGGCATCTTGTATGTAATTACATAATGAGTAAATTATGTAATGTAATGAGTAAATTATGGAAAGTTCAATTGTAGCTGATGTGTAGTTCAACTGAGTTAAATCTTACCATATTTTTCCTTTTCTAATGAGCAAAAAGCATTTTTTTTTTTCCTGGCAAAGTGCTCAAACACTATTTCTCTTTTCCTTGCCTTGCCTTGCCTTGCCTTGCCTTTTCTTTTTTCTTTCTGGGCCCATAATAAGCATCTTTCTTCAAAATGTTTCCATGATTGGGCCAGAAGGTCTGTGGTTACTTTTTCTATCATTTTGTGATTACCCTCCATTTGCTAAACAGATATTGTGTAATTAAAGATGGGCCACTTCTTGAGGTCTCTAGAAATGTTTCAATGCTAAAGGCCCCAGTGGTCTTTCAAAAATGTTTGCTTAATTAAAGCAAAAGAAATAGTGGAACCATTGTTCAGGATAATCAATGAAAGGCCATTTACATGAGGGGACCATGGCGTGGTGGAAGAAATCCTGGCTCAGTATAATTCATTCTGGGTCCCTTGAGCCCACACAAAAGATTTACCTTTAAGAGGCTAAGTTCCCAAGCCCCCATGTTTTTAGAAAGTAAATCCAAACTATAGACCCTCTAAATCTTTTATCAACCCTCAAAATAATACTACGTTAGAAGCTCAAATTAGAAGGACTTCTGCAAGCTTTAACATCTGTATTTGGGGGTCAGTGCAAAGAAAAGATGCTGGGAAATAAACCCTCAGGACAAATGTAGAGCGATTTGTTTTCAAATATAAATGTGGGCACACTGAATTCTGTTTTAGGAAAAATAACTGCAAATTGGAAAAATTTATTTGATAGCAGATCATGTCCAGTTTTCTGCCCTTTAAAAAAAATCAATCATACTAAAACCATTAATTTATTTGGCTGCATTATTATCTTAAAAAGCAAGACATAAAGGTAAGCTGTCTTTCACATTCTCTGATTTCTATTTTAAATGTCTTTTTGAGGAAGACATACTAAGTCCCATGTTTAAATAAAAGCTATAATTGGTTTATAAATATACCTTTTTTTTTAACAAGGGTGGGGTTTACTTTAGCACTCTGTGCCAAATGCATGCAGTTGAACTGAGTCCAATGGTCCTTAATTTTTGCCATGTTACAGAATTTGAGGTTCATTCAAAACAAAGGATACATCTGTTTTCATCAGCTGTTTCTTGACTTTTATTACTGGGACTTATTTTTTAAAATTGTTTTGCCTACATGGTATTGTTTTACTAGGCATGATTTATTGCTCTCCCATGTGCCCACAGAAACTATATGTTCAGAAATAACGCAAACTGAACCAAAATAAGAGGGGAAAGATGGGAACGATTTCATTTACATTGGATTAAATAATCATTTAGAATATGTGAATACATTTACATTGCAATAAAGTTTTTATTAATGGGAACAAAAATATGTTCAATTTCTCCAAGCTGATATACAGAAAAATTGAGGCATGTTCAGAGGACAAAGGGAAGAATTGAGGAATGTGAGTTTTGGAATGCTATTTAAAAAATCAGCTCAGGGGCGCCTGGGTGGCTCAGTCGGTTAAGCAGCCGACTTTGGCTCAGGTCATGATTTCGCGGTCCGTGAGCTCAAGCCCTGCGTCGGGCTCTGTGCTGACAGCTCAGTTTGGAGCCTGTTTCAGATTCTGTGTCTCCCTCTCTCTGACCCTCCCCTGTTCATGCTCTGTCTCTCTCTGTCTCAAAAATAAATAAACGTTAAAAAAAATAAAAATTAAATTAAAAAAAAATCAGCTCAAAATTGGAGGATTATCTGCCTAACAGAGTCATTAACAATGTTTTAGTTTATTTATTCTCTACTTGATTCTACAAAAGAAGATTTCAAGCAGCTTGCCCTCTCAATGTTCTGTTAAAAAATTTATTGAATCTTAGCTTTTGATCCTTATAAACTAACAACACTTGATGCCTACTTACTCTGAAAGCATTTTGCCTATATTTTTATGCTAATTTTTAAGGCTAGAAGAGCGTATCTTTGGGTAATATAACTTTTAAAGAATAAAATGTATTAGTTGTACAGTTATTTTGGTTGGCATTTATAGATCACTGGATAGCTTGACCATCACTGCCTTGACTACTTCAAGAGCAGTAATTTTTTGTGGATTTGGAAATGTTAAAATAGTAAAATATTTTTACTTCAGACACAGGGAAATATTGAAAAAGACTGGGGAATAATTGCAAAGAGAAAAAGATCTATATAACTATAGATAATGAGCTAAAACTTGGCTCAAGTCACTAAGAAAATCTTAAGTTGTGTAGTAGTTTTACTTAATCATGTAACATTTTTAAAAAGGGAAATGGGTACCTGGGTGGCTCAGTCAGTTGAGTGGCTGACTCTTGATTTCAGCTCAGGTCATGATTCCAGGGCATGGGATTGAGCCCCACATTGGGCTCCCCACAGAGCGTGGAGCCTGCTTAAGATTTGCTCTTTCTTCCTCTGCCCCTCTCCTCTACTCACTCGCTCTCTCTTTAAATAAATAAATAAATAAATAAATAAATAAATAAATAAATAAGGAAACAGACTTTCTCAGTAAAATATAGAGCATATTTCACTTCTAGGTAAACTTTTTTTGTAGGTTACTAATACACTGGCCCATATACTGAGCTGATATTGGGGTTTGGGACCTTTCTAGAACTTCCAAGCCTTCTTGATTCACAAAATAAGTTAACTGGGGGAAATTAAGGGTATATAGCTTCTGAGACAGCTTGTTTTTGTTTTTGTGATAATTCAAATATGCCTGCATTTGCATTTATAATTTTTTAAGTTTATTTATTTATTTTGAGGTGGGGAGGGGTAGAGGGTGGGAGAGAGAGAATCACAAGCAGGCTCCACACTGTCAGTGCAGAGCCTGATGTGGGGCTCTATCCCAGAGATTGTGACCTGAGCCAAAATGAAAAGTTGGATATTTAACCAACTGAGCCACCCAGGTACCCCTGTATTTATACTTTTTGACACTCAAGCAATAATAGCTAACACTAATTTAGTATTCCATGTTGCCAGACATTATTCTGAATGCTTTGTTTTTAACTGGATCTTCACAGCCATTCGATGGGGCAGGTGCTCTTATTAACCTGTTTTATAAACTAAGCCATGGAGAGTTAAGTAACCTGCCCAAGCTCCATGACTGGCCATCACAGTGCCATGACAAACTCAGGAAGGAGCTTCTGAGCCCCCTTTTGTGACCACCACAATACCATCCACTCCTGCTTGGACAAATGAGGAATAGCTGTGAGGGCTTTACATGGTACTGTCACCTTTCTGTTCTCTGAGGGTGAGATTTTCTCTGTGAATATTTATCCAAAGGAAATCTTTCATATTTATTGACAATTTGAACAGCCAATAATCTTCTTATTTGCCTTGCTAGTCTCTTATTGTCATTTCTGTTTTACATGAAGGAAATAAAGCTTCTGGAAAGCCAAATACTTAACCAGTCCTTTTTTCAAGAGGAGATTTTAGGCAGTGGAACAATTTAGGTTGTTGCTAGTAGATATCTCAGAGGGAACTATAAGTCTCCAGGACGGGTCTGAGCAGCAGCTGGAATAAAGAAACTTAATACATTGCTCAGACCAGCTGAATCCAACAGAAAAGCAGTGCTAACAAGTCTCTTATGACTTGGACTCAGTCATTTTGGATTTTCTAAAAAGGGTGATTATAAACTCATCAGTCAATAGAATATTTGGAATTAAAAAATTTTTAATGTTTATTTATTTTTGAGAGAGAGAGAGAGAGAGAGAGAGAATGAGCAAGGGAGGGGCAGAGAGAGAGGGAGACAGAGAATCCTAAGCAGGCTCCAGTCTCTGAGCTGTCAGCACATAGCCCAACGCGGGGCTTGAACTCATAAACTGTGAGATCATGACCTGAGCCGAAGTTGGAGGCTTAACTGACTGAGCCACCCAGGTGCCCCTAGAATATTTGGAATTTTATTTTAAAGGTTACTACTTCAAATTATGAACAGAAAACAGAATAGAAGATATCAAAAATCTTCTAGCATAATAGGACAAAGAATCATATACCATCAGTAAGTGGAACTTTACCTGCTCCAAAGTGATTCCCATTGATTAAAAATTTTCCTCAAATATGAGTTACAATTCTCATGCAGAGAGGGCTCCATAATGCAGTATCCCAGACCAAAGGGATCCCCCTTTTTAAATGGCATTTTCTAACATGTTTTTTTTTCCTTTTATGTGGAGAACCAAGAAAGAAATAAAAAAAGGATTTCAGAATATGTCAATGTTACTCATATTTTCATCTTCTTCTATACATAACTGAGTTGTAAGAAAAAAGCAAATGGCTGTCCCAAGTCTTCAGTCTGCACACCCAAGCTGGGTCACATATACAAAATAATCTGTAATGGGGGGAATTAATATTTGATGAAAAGCAAGAGTTCAAATGGATTTGAATGTGTAGTAACTTGTTACTGAGAGAAAATTTCAATTATTTTAAAGTCCCATGATGGGACATAGAAGGAAAGACAAACTGGTAGATGTGCTTGAGACAAAACTCCATCTGACCTCAGTAAAGGTGAACTTGCATTTCTCTGGACATGATGTCAACAGCTTATGGAAAGTCATGTCTTAACAATTTAGAGTGTCTTTCAACTCTGACCAACCAAGGTAAAAGCAGATATTTCCTTTTGTAGGAGATCCAGAAAGATTTGAAAAAAATCAATAGATCCTTCTACTGACCTACCAACTCATATTCCATCCTTCCTTGCTTCCTGTCTTCTTTCCTTCTTCCTTCTTTCCTTCCTTCCTTTCTTCCTTCCTTCCTCCCTCCCTCCCTTAATTCCTTTCTTCCATAAACTTCATTGATTTTGTACGTGTGAATTCACCCACCAATAACTGTGTTTGTAACCCCAGATCAATACCTTAGATGCTACTGAGATCATTCACAGACATGCACAGAGCAGCAAAAAATTTGAGTCACTTGACTCACAGGTTCCCAGTTGAGGTCAAACAAGGTACTGTTTTGTCTTCTTGTTTCAGCTGTCATACTATAAACAGGTGCCTTTTCTTTTCATAATCTATTTAGTGCTACATTTTACTCATTTTTGTGTGTTTTTTTTGTTGGCAATTTGCTGTTTAAAGTGTCTCACAAGTATAGTGCTAAAGTGCTGTCTGGTGTTCCTATGTACAAGATAGCTTTGATGTGCATTATGGAGAAAATGTATGTGTTACAGTAAGCTTTGTCCAGGCATGAGTTACAGTGCTATTGGCTGTGAGTTCAATTTAATAGAATTAACAATATATATTAAGATGTCTTTAACATGCATAAAACAAGGCTATGTCCTCATCAGTTGATGGAGATGTATGACCAGAGCTTGCAAGAGGCTAACCCTGTACTTTCCCTAGACACAGTGCTTCTGTGTGTGCTAATTCAGTGTTCCCAGTGACTTTATAGAACATAACTACCATGAATAATGATAATTGACTGCGTGTACACACACATACACACACACACACACACACACACACACAGGTATGTACAATGGTATATCATTATATCACCAACAGTGTGAATAAGAGTAGAATCCTCTGAGATGAAATAATTTCCCACCTTCTCACAGGCTGCAGAATAAGGTGACCAACTGTCTCAATTCACCCATTTACCCTTGATTGAGGGGTTTCCCCAGATGAGGGACTTTCAAGTGCTACAACTGGGAAAATTCCAGGACCAACTGGAAAGAATTAGCCTCCTACTCTAGAATTTCTTGAAGCCAAAGAATTGGGGTGGGGGTAAGGTCCATACAAACCCTTCAACTCTTGCTCTGCATCTAGAAACCCCACCATCATTAGGAAAGAGACTCCTAAAATAAATATATGCCAAGCTATTAAGCACCACTGGCCCCACTCATGCTTCTGAGGGTTCCTGAGAAAAACCTGAGGCCTCCCTGGCAAAGCCTCATTGAGAAAGCATTAACAATAAGTTCATTTGATTTACATTTCTATGGCCCTTGTATCTCTTTGGGTGTGTGGAGACTTCAGAGTTGGGCTGTGAAGAAGTAGAATGATTTGACCCAATAAAAAAGCAGATGCCCAAGAAATAAAATATTTTCATTCAGGCAGCTGAATATATTCTTTTCCATTAGTCTTTTGTACATTGATAAAGGATAAAGGAGAGAAAGTGTGGATTTTAGGATTTAATACATATTTCCTAAACCAGCAAATGCTCAGCTTTCCAGAAATTTGTGACTCTATACAGACTAGTGAATCTCAACCCTGGCTGCACTTTAGAATTATTTGGGAGGTTTAAAAAAGTCCTGTGCCTGGACTCCCCCCATTACAATGAAATTAAAGAAGAATGGATGGTGAGGATGTTACTGTGCATTAGAATTGTTTTAAAAGGATGATTCTAACGTGCAACCTGGCCTTCTCTGAGAAGCACTGTGAAGGAAGACAGTGTTGAGAATAGGTCTCAGGAAGCTTCCAGGTTCAGCAAAGAAAACACTATAATCAATTGGTAATGCCTGTAGTGGGTGGAAGAGAGGAAAGGTTGCAGCAAGCAGGGCTGTACTAAACCATCTTTTCTAGTCCAGGCAAAGCAGAAAGGTTCTAACTCTGGAATCAGGCAGATCTTGATTCTCTCTTGGCTCTGCCATTACGACTCTCCTACCTGTGTAACCTGGGTCAAGTGATTAGCCCTCTTATCATCAGTATCCTTATCCTGATACCCATTTTGCAAGATTTGTTGTGAGGATTAAGTGAGGAAGCATATGCCGAATACCTGGCATGCACATGCTTATTAATATAGGGAAAATATCATCATCATTACAGGCACCCACACTTTCATTTTTGGCCGCTTTCTGAGTTGCATTCTGTTATCCTGACAAAGAACAACAACAGAGGGGCTTTATGAGGTAGGAGTAGTAGCAACTTTAAAAACAAAATGAATAACACTGATACAAATGAATGGTATGGCCAAGGCAATGTTGTAAGCACATGATCTAGTTCAGGGGTCAAGAAATTACTGCCTGTGGGCCAAATCCAACCATACCCCATTCATTCACTTCTTGTCTGTAGCTGTTTTCCCATGACAGAGATCGTATGACCCCTAAATCCAAAAATATTTACTATCAGATACTTTACAGAAAAAGTTTGCTGATCTTTGATTCTAGTACATCAATTCTCAGTGGGTTCATGGGTCCCCGAAACCCCCTTTCAGGAGATCTGTGAGGTCAAAGTTATTTTCACAGTAACACTCATACATCACTGACGTTTCTCACGGTGTGGACATTTGTGCTGGAAGGACAAAAGCAATGGTGGGTAAAACTGCTAATGCTTTAGCACCAATTGAGACAGTGCACTTTATGTTCTTGACCACCATACACTTGCAGGGAAACAAAACAAACAAAAAGCCGGTTTCACTTAACTCTGGGTTTCTTAGGTTTGGCACTATTGACATGGTGAGCCAGATGATTCTTGGTTGTAGGGGGATGTCCCGTGCATTGCAGGATGTTTGGCAGCATCTCTGGCCTCCACCCACGACATTCTACCAGCCTTTCTTCTCATTTCCTGGCTGTGACAACCAAAAGTGTCGCCAGACATTTTTTTTAATTCCTCAGTTTTAACTCAATATGTATGGTAATAAATGGCAAATATGAATAGACATAACTCAGATAAACAAAAAGTCTTTAGGGTCTTCTATGATTTTTGAGAGTAAAGAAGTTCTAAGACCACAAAGTTTGAGACCTGCTGCTCTATTTTGTATTCACAGAGTATTTATAATGTTTATGTTGCTAAGTCAAAAATAATGAAATGAGGGGCACCTGGATGGCTCATTCGGTTGAGCTGCTCAGGTCATAATCTCACAGTTCAAGCCCCACATCAGGCTCTGTGCCGACAGCTCAGAGACTGGAGACTACTTCGTCTTCCTCTCTCTGTGCCTCCCCTTCTCAGGCTCTGTCTCTCTCTGTCTCTCAAAAATGAATAAATGTTTAAAAAAAATTTTAAAGAAAATAAAAAAATAATGAAGTGAAAAGGACCATGCAACTGATGATGAACAAGATACAGAAACAAAAATTGGAAAAATATGTGTGTGGGTGGGTTTGAGTTTTTGGATGGGAGGGGTAGAGGGTATCGCCAGTGAGGACACAGCTTTAGAGACAGAGAAAGCATATGTGACCTTGAGCAAGTTAGTCTTGTATTTGTGCTTCAGTTTCCTCCTTATAAAATGGCAGTAATCACAGTACTGACTTCAGAATATTAATGGGAGGATTACATGAATAAACACATAAAAAGTGTGTAGAATAGGCTTTGCACTTAGATGAAGTATACTCTGTGGCCCAGCTATTAGTATTATTATAATAAATAATTTGTCAGAAAGGACGAGGTCAGGCCTTCAATTAAGACATACAGGTGCTGCTGACCTTACCGCCAGCAGAAAGACAAAGCAGAAAAAATGAAGTCACTGGCTCCCTATAGACAAAATGTCATGGAACCCAGAAAGAAATCAGAATCTCCTTACCCCCTTCTTACCCTAACACCACACTTTCTTGTCCAAAATCACATCTGTTACCCCTGTAAGGTACATGAACATCCTCCAAGGTTTCAAAACAAACGATGTGAGGTTGGCTTGGTTTCATATGTTAGTTCCAGAGCAGTTATAATTTTTCTTGTTCCTGCATTGTGATTAATTTTCCCCAGCTCAATTTGGCTGCCAGAAGATCATCCAGAATTGTGTTGATTTCAGCAAATACCCACAGAGTCACTTTCACCTTTGGGAAGACACATGCTTTAAAGCAAGTGCTTGCTAATTTTCATAGTGAGAAAAATCCTTAATAAAACTATAGGGACACTTGGATAAGCAAATGAAATTTGCAGCATGATTTTAAAAAAAATTCTGAAGAAGAATCTGATTCTGAAAATGAGGAAGCTACCTCAAATGTGAAATTATGTTCTCAGTAGTAAAGTGACCCATCTCCTGTGTTCTCCTATCTTCCTACCTTCCTGTTTCATGCAGGACAAGTTTTATTGTCATTGTTTACTATGGCTGTTGAGAATGTTGGGTTAGATTCTAAAACCTAGTTGAATCCAAATGTCACCTTTTCTATGAGATCTGACGACCCTACACTATTTAACATTGACTTCCCTCCCTGCACCTCCCCGTCTTGCTTCATTTTTCTGTAAGGCATATTTCTTCATCCAATACATTACATATTTTACACATGTATTTTTTTTATTGTCTGCTTGACTCATTGATGGCAGAGGTTTTTATCCTTTTCCTTGAATAATGTGTTCCTAGCTTCTGAAAGAGAGCCTGGCACGTGGTAAATACCCCCACATTAAACTTTTGCCTTTATTTATTTATTTATTTATTTATTCATTTATTCATTTATTCATTTATTCATTTATTTATTTTTATTTTGAGAGAAAGAGAGTGCACGCACACCCCCATGTGAGCGTGTGGGGTTAGAGAGACGAGGCAGAGAGAGAATCTGAAACAGGCTCTGTGCTCTCAGTGTGGAGCCCAACACAGGGCTTGATCCCATGAACCATGAAATCATGACCTTAGCTGAAATCAAAAGTCAGATGCTTAACCAGCTGAGCCACCCAGACACCCCTCAGCTTTTGCCTCTAAACAGGAAATGGAAAATGTCCCTGTGATGTATTGCATACTGTGAATTCACATATGGAGACCTTGCATGAATGACAGCATCTATGTTTTGCAAAAAACCTATTTGACTCAAGAGCATTTAAGTGTCATTCTGCAACCTGGCAATTGTATGAGCCAAAGTATAAAATAGGCTGTTAGGAACTTGTTCCAATGGTCTCTATTTTCTAGTCATCTAATATTCTTATCCTTTAATGAATAAATGTCTCTTCAGTTAGCTGTCCAGGTCATGAAATATGAGCCTCTACCCCCACACCCAGGCAGAGCACTGTGATTTAGTGGTTGTTAACAAATGATTATTAAGGGATTGATTGGCAGATGTACTCCACATCCCCAAGAGATGTGTTCCACTGCAGTTGTACATGCAGTCTTTGAAAATCAAGTTAAGTAGTAAGGACTAGGGAACTTCACTACTTAAATCTGTTCTATAATAAATATTTCTTGTAAAGCACAAAATTCCTTTGCAACTACATATTTTATTTGTAAAATCATATTTTGGCATACAAGGTTTGCTTAAATTAGTGAATCAAGACTTATACTCTGGGTGTAGACTCTACAGGCTCAGTTCTGTGCCAGGCTGATGACTGATGTTGAGAAATAGCCCCTTTAGGAGACCTGACTCGGGTATGTAACCATTAGTGAATTATAATTGGAAGGAGGGATTGCAAGTCTCTCAAAGGCAGAGTCTACCTCTTATTCACCTTTGTCATCTAGAATCTAGCACAAGCATATTTTAGGCATGCAATACCTATCTGGTGATTGAATAAAAGCATGAATATACAATTGATCAAATGTAATCAGGTACTAACAAGATTTTTTAAAAGTCTATAATGCAGTGAAAATTCAGACAGAAGAGGTCACTAGGAATGGCTGCATGGAGGAGATAGGACAGAAGTTACATCTGGAAAGAAATTAAGGTTTCAAGTGCAAGAACAAAGGGTAAAAGGGAATGCCTAGCTAGAAAAGTAATTTAGACCTGTACACCTATCAGTCTAAAGGATATTGAACATCAACTTCCAGCATATATTTATTTATAATTACATGTATATTCTGCTACATTAACATAATGAATAGTTTTTAAATACATTTTAAAACTGGACTTTTAAAGAGGAATTAAAGATGAAATAAGTCATGTTTTAAATTATCTTTATTTATTATGTATCATTATTTATATTGGGTATAAATGTACAGTTCAAACAACTCCCTTGATAATTTTGAATTTTTTTGGCTAACTTCCAGCTATGTTGGATTAAATCATGGTGTCTCATGGCTCATGTGAAGATATAGGAGACCTATCGGCGAAGATATTTACTTGTTACTCACCCATGCCTGAACTCATATGATCCTTCATCTTCCGTTTCCCTGAAGGAACCTAGTTCAGTTACTTGAGAGCATTAACTTGATTAAACGTAGATAATATAATCTGCTCACTAGACCAGTAACCTAGAATCCATAACATGTTGAAAGATGCTTAAAATGAACAAATGAGTGAGACTAACCTGTGGAGAGGATGGAAACTTACACATCGGTGTGATACCTGGCATTGTCTGATAGAAGGATGGATCAGGGGTGCCATTGACCAGCTTCTTCCTTGCAGGCAGTTACTGAGTCACAGACATGGAGACTGGAGGACACAAAGTTGGGAAGAGTAGATGGATTGGGCTAGATTTTTAATGGTAGTTGAGAGGTTTTGACCTGATGAGATAGGCAAATGCGATTATTCATGTATTTTTAAGAAAAGAATAATGGGGAAAAAAAGTTTTATTTTAAAAAAGTTTGTCCTGAAAACAAGGAAAAAATTAAAATCTCAAGCCAGTTCAGAGGCATTGTGAATGAGACATTATTTAGCTCTAGCTAGCTCTCTCAACTCCCCATAGAATTGTCATCTGCTGGTCATGGGACTGTAATTTTCCTTTAAAATATAGGTTTTTGCTTTTCACTGTTCTTCTGTTCCCCTTTAGCTTCACTTGATGTATACTTGACTAGTACAATTGTAAGATATTTAAAAGGTACAATGTGATTATTTGATATACATATTCATTATGAAGATGTTTCCCCCACATTGAGTTAACTGACGCATCCATCACCACACATATTTACCTTCTTTGGAGAAAGGGGTGAGAACATTTAAGTTCTATTTTCAGCAAATTTCAATTATACGATATAGTGTTATCAATTATAGTCACCATGTTATATGTTAGATCCTCGGACCTTATTCAACTTATAGCTGAAAGTAAGTTTGTACCCTTTGAACAACCTCTCACTATTTCTCCCACCCACTCCAGTCCCTGTTTCTGTGAGTTCAACTTTTTTTTTTTTTTTAGTTCCCACATATAGGTGATACCACATGGGATTTGTCTTTCTCTGTCTGGCTTATTTCACTTAGCATTATGCCCTTCACGTTCATCCATGTTGTTGCAAATGGCAGAACTTCCTTCTTTTTTATGACATGATTATGAATGGATAGTATTCCGTTGTGTATGTATACCACATTTTCTTTATCCATTCATCCTTTTATGGACACAGAGGTGGTTTCCATGTCTTGGCTATTATGAACAATGCTACTCTAAACATGGGAGTACAGAAACCTCTTTGGGATAATGATTTTGTTTCCTTTGGATAAATACCCAGAAGTGGGATTGCTGGCCATATGATAGTTATATTTTCCATTTCTTGAGGAACCTCCATACTGTTTTCCATTGTGGCTACACCAGTTTGCATTCCCAACAGCGTACACTGGTCTTCATTGTTCTTGGCAGGAGAGAGCCAGGAGCTGCCTGCCATTCCTGGTGAGTCAGCTGGCCAACATGGAACATTCGTTTCATCATATTCTCCTGCTGGAGATTAAGAGCATCACTGATGCTTTCTCCTCCATCCTGGGCCCTCAGAGCAGAGATATCTTCCGCATGAGCAACAGCTTCACTGCCATTGCCAAGCTTCTTACCCAACAACTGGAAACTACCAAGGCCAGAAGCAGCAGGTGAGCAGGAGGTCCTTTGTACCTGAGGGATATGTCATAAACCCAGGGAAGCGTAGCACAGGCAGTAACAGTTTCTTTTGTAGGCATTCAACTTCCCAAAGAAAACCAAACCCACTAACGATCTCAATGCAGAGTAACTTCTGAATAAATTATGGCATTTGCCAGAATTTTTTTTAATTTGTGAAAACCAGAATGTAACAAAGGATTTTCTAGAAAGTGAACAAAATATGACAAAGGAATAAGAATGTAGTACAAATAATGATATTTATAACACTCACTTATGTAGTCAACAAGTGTTTAGCAATTGCTTACTCTGTACCAGGAACTCTGTTAGAAGCTAGACATATATAGAGAGATAAAATATATTCCTTGTACCCAAAGAAAGCTCACTTTCTTTTTTTAAAAAAACCTTTTAATATTTATTTATTTTTGAGAGAGAGAGGGCAGAGGAGGGGCAGAGAGAGAGGGAGACACAGAATCCAATGCAGGCTCCAGGCTCTGAGCTGTCAGCACAGAGCCCAATGAGGGGCTCGAACTCATGAGCCATGAGATCATGACCTGAGCCAAAGTCGGATGCTTAACCAACTGAGCCACTAAGGCACCCCTAAAAACCTCACTTTCTAATAGGGGAGATAAATATTTAAGTGACTAAGAGAATAGTGGGAAGGTTATGCTTAATCAAGATGCAGCCAAGGAGTCTGGGGACCATAGAGATAGGGATATCTACTTCTGTATGGAATGAAGAGGAATAGGAAACTGAGATCAGGGAAGGCTTCCCAGAAGAGATGATATTTTGAGCCAAGTCCTAAAAGATGACCAGATTGCACCAGGCAATCTTCTGGGCAGCACGTGAAAGAGCACACACTTTCTAGAAACATAAGCCATTTTGTATTGCTCGGGTATGTGTTAGAAGGTAATGTGAGTGAAGTGGTAAGCAGGGACCAGATGATGTTGGGTCTGACCCCTTCCTAAGGAGTTTGAATATTACTCAGTAGGCTAATGAAGAATCATTGTGGAGGTTTGTACATGGCAGGATATTATCAAAATCCATGTTTGAGGAAGCTTACTCTGATTCCAGTGAAGAGAATGTCTCAGAAGAGGCAGACTGAAGTCAAGTCCAGTGAGGGAAGGACAGAAGAGTGTCTCTGGGTATTGGCCATAAGGAAATTATTGAAGACTCTGAAGAGTGAGCTGCCAGTGGTATGGCTGGGCAGAAAACAATACCTGGGGTTGAAAGGAGAGAGTGAATACAATGCATCAAACTGGCCCTTTCAAGAGGTTTGTGGGGAAAAAAATAAAGATCATGCGAGACTGAGGAAGAGGTTTTATTTTATTATCTTGCTATACTTTGAACACAGATGTCTTAGAAGTTAAAAAATTTTTCAAATATGTACTCTCATTTGATACTCATGACCACCCCCACAAGGCAGATATTATTCCTATTTTACAGAAGAAGAAACAGAGGGTTACAGGTGAGTTAAATGTCTTCCCAAGGTTACACAGTGAGTAGGTGATAGAGGATGGACTCAAACCTTAGCTTCACACTTCAGATCCTATACACTGGAAGGTATTCAGTTCTAGAGAAGGGACAGGGCTAATTTGAGACTAGTGTCAACTTTTGTGACTTTTTGGGGGTATCAAATGATGCATACCATTTCTAGTATGAAATAAGGATTCCCAAAACAAAAGAAGGCATCTTGACAAAATAGTGAGCATTTAATCATGAGGGTCCACTTTATGTCCAGCCTGGCACAAAGTCTGGAGGTTCCAAGAGATATAAGACACCATCCCTGCCCTCAAGAGGTCTGTAGACAGGTATGCAAAGAGGTTCTGGTAGAAGTGCATACAACAGACTGTGGAGCATGAGAGATATATTGTCTAACAGCCAGGAAATTACAGAATGTTTTACAGAGAAGGTCAAATTTAAGTTCATACCATATTTATTGAGTAGCTTCATGGGCCAGGCATTTCTCTAGATACTAGATTAAGTCGCACAGGATGAATGAGAGTTTCTCAGACAAGGGTAGAAAGGTTACTCCAAATACAGAAAAGAGCATGTGCAAAGATACATGGGGTTAAGAGTGTGTGACCCAAAGTAAGGAAAAGTAATTGGTTCATTGTGGTTGAAGCAAGTACATCAGGGGAGGGTGGGAGAGTAAGCTGAAATGTTAGGTCAGAGGCAGATTATCAGAGGCTTTACACACTGTGTCGGGAAGTGAGGCGCTCATCCCTTAAGCAGTATGGAGGCTTGGAATGATTTTTATCCAGGGAGTGATCACAGCTCCTAACAGAGTAATTAGCAGATGGTAGGCCCTTTTAAACATTTCTTCACTGAAGGACTTGGTAAATGAGGAAGTGGCTCAAGATGTGGAGCACTGAATGGGTTTGGCTGGAGCAGCAGGAGAGTGACCAGGATGCTATCGTTGGAGCCCAAACAACAGGCTCTTTCAACTATAAGGGAGGCCTGGACTAAATCATTAATGGAGGACCTAAGAAGTCAGGGCAAATCATTATAGTGAGGAGAACACAGAATTATGAGGAATCGATTACCAGTAGGAAGGTAGGATGAGGAGAAGAGGGGGAGAGTAGATAAAACCCAGAGATACATAGTTTGAGTGACTGCATACATATGGAAGATGATGTTAATAACCATGAAAAGAGGAGCAGGAGGGGAGCCCAAATGGCAGGCTCTTTGAGCCCCCTAGAGCCCACGGAGATATTATGTGGCCAATAGGGCCATCAAAGTCAACAATAGCTATTCATCCAAAGAAGACTAATTGCACGTGCCCTTTTCTCTCAACACCATAGTTTTGATCTGTTGTTGCCTGGCTCAATATATAAATGCTTGTAAACCAGGGTTTCTAATTTTGGTACTATTGAAATTTGAGCTAATTAATCCTTGGTTATGGGGCTGTCCTGTGCATTATAGAATAGTTGTCAGCACCCCTGGACTCTGTCCACTAGATGCTGGTAGCAGTCCTCCCCCTAAGTTGTGGCACCAAAAATGTATCCAGACATTGCTAAATGTCCCCTGAGAGGCAAAAATCGCTTCCAGTTGAGAACTACCACTATATACATATTCCATTCAAAACAATAGCATTTTAACAGACTCACGACCTGCCTAGCAACAGCCTAAACACAGCGGTATCCAAGAAATCCAAGGCCTGCATCACAAAAGGGTGATTTGTCATTTGTATGCAAGCACAAAGTCACTGTTGGCCAATTTTCATGATGTGGTTTTAGAAATTTGGTTGAGAGCCTCTACAGCAGGTGTTTGGAGGAGCCATTTTGTATTCTGTGCACAGCCAGCCTGCTTATTTCTTCTTCCAGTGATGAGTGACATGTGTATCAGATGTGAAAGCTTAGGCACACATTCTGGCCAGTGTTCTATGTGTTCTCTATTGCCTCTACAAATGCAAAGCTGCATGAGGCCAGTTGGCATCCGTAAGAGTATATATTGAAAAATATTTACATAAAGGAAAAACACGTTACACAAGAGTGTTACATTGGGCACTCTAACAAGAAAATTGACCCTTAATAAATAGGCCCAATCTCAGATGCGTAGGTGGCTAGTGAGTTAAGCATCCAACTTTTGATTTAGGCTCAGGTTATGATCTCACAGTTCATGAGTTCAAGCCCCATGTCAGGCTCTGCTCTGTGTCAGTGTGGAAGCTGCTTGGAATTCTCTCTCCCTCTCTCTCTGCCCCTACCCCACTTGTTCGTTCTCTCTTTCTCTTTCTCTCTCAAAAATAAATAAAACTTAAAATACATAAATAGGCCCAATCCAATTAGCGATAAACACTTTCCCCATGAAAAGAAGAATTTAGGAGATATGTACAGAGGAGGAAAATTATAAGGTTTTACTATTAAAATATGAATCTGTATGTATGAGAATGCATTTCTATTCCTCCTCCTTTTGTTATTTTTCTGGAGAAAAAAAACACAGAGAGAAAAATTAAATGTGACGAGATCAAAACATCACCACTCACCTCCATCCTCAGTACTTCAGCCTTTCTCAATTCAAAATATTCACTCTGCCAATGTTCAACACTCACTGTCAGTCTTCCACTCGACTGTAATTATTCAGTGGGAACCTCAAAACACTGGTGTGGGCAGCCAGCCTTTTGTATCAGCTGCTCATCCTCTCTGGGATGGTTGCTAAGGCTTCTCTCTGAACATCTTTTCCCTGAATAGCCTTCATTGTGACCACTTAGCTTCAGTAATTTTAATCTGTGTCCCCCACAGAAGAAAGGTCTATACTTTTGTCTAAAGTAACCAACAAAGTCTGATCTTTACAATTAAAGGGGAAATGAATAAGTGAAGAGAGTTTGAAAGAAAATTAAAGATGATAAAATTCAAAACAGATGTCATCTAATTTACAAATCTGACCCATCGCCCAGCAGGCCAGATTTTAGACTTCAGGCCAAAAATACAAGATTATCAAAAGAAAAACAATTAGCATCCTAGAGAGAATAAAAACCTGAAGTAGACAGGCACCTTCTTTGTGCCAAATCATTCTGAATTAATTGGGTGAGTTTTATTAGATGCACCAGGTAACATACTTGCACTTTTTTTGTTCCTATGTTTTAAAAAGAATGTCTATATCTAAACAATAAACCAATGGGAGCTAAATAACAGGACAGCCAAGCAAAACATTTAGAATTTGAATCTAATTCTGGAGGAGCAGAAAGAGGTAACAGCAATTGTGGATTAAAAAGGAAGATGTCAAGATAAGGGAAAAGATCTATACCTTTTGAAATTGTGGGAGCCCTAAATCGCCTTCTGGGAAGCCACTAACCATTGAACCATATGCCATCCAGGACCAGGGGAATCTAGGGAAGGAGAGGGTGAGCTTCTGGCAACTGTGTGCTGGCTGAGCATTCAAGTGGTCCTTTGACTAGAAGACATCTTTGCCCCGTGCATGTGATTCCAGGGAGGCTGCTCTAATCAGGCACCATCAGATTTGGGGACAGTTTGTCCCAGGTGGTCTTAGTAGATATTTAGGCTCAGGCTCCAGTTGGTGATAGAAACTTTGAGGGGTGGAAATTGTGAAAAAGAAATCAGGGATAGGGGGTCAAATAGGAGAAATGAGAAAAGACAGGGAGAAAGGGTAGCAACGAGAAAAGGCCCAGGGAAAAGCAGAGGACAAGGAGGGAGGGCATCTGAACACAGCCCAAGTCCCAGGGTTAGGTGGGGTGTGTGTGTGTCAGGGGGTTTCCAATTCCCTCATATCCAGCTTTCAAACCCTAGCCAAAGCCATCAAGTCATGGGGAGAAAAAGTTGCTTATAAGAAAAGTTTTAACACAAAGCATGTGGTTAAAGCTTTCCCAAACATCTCTGGCTTGGTTAAGTGGGTGGTAAGTTCTTTTGTTGTTTTGGTGATAATGGTGGTAGTTGTGGTAAAATTTTGTGTTTATTCTTTGTTTTTAAGAATCAAGCTTGGCGAGGTGGGGGAAAGGAGAATGAAAGGTAAATTGTAGTCAGAACTAAATGGGTGGGTGTAAATCTGATTTGGGATAAATGGAAAGAGATGGCACAATGGAGGGAAGGTAATAAAACAACAGTATGTTGGGGAGAATGAAGGGAAAACAGGATAAGAAGATTATGTTTATAAGAGAATGACTCCAGGAAATCTGTCCTCCTTGGAGTTGCCCCAGAGTTTTGGTTTATCCTAAATTTCATGCAATAAACATCAAAGAAATGGATTACAGACGAGAACCAGGGATTTGAGTCAGGCTGTGGCCCTAATGTATAGCCAAGCAACATGGCCTGCAAAGACTCTTTCCAAACTGTGAGACCTTGTATAAGCAAGGTTGCAGAGTTCCCATCTTGATATCCTGGAGGTCACATCAGAACCTACCCCTGATGTAATACACAGTCCCTGAAGGCATTGCCCAAGAAATTGAGAATATGGCTTTTTATTGGGTCCACAGCAGAAATTGCAGAAAGCAGTGGTCCAAGTTCTTTACAACTCGCAAAGCAGTTATCTGTAGGTCTGATCACACCTTTAACTAGCTCCCACCACATGATAGATTTTGTGCTAAGGATTTTTAACTATGTTTTATTGTTTAATCCTCACAACAAAGTCTTCCAGTATGTATTAGAACTACAGACGCTTCATCTTAAAATATAATGGAGTAAACCTTGTGGGCAGGCGAGAATAAAGGAAAATTCTCTACCCAATACTTACTCCCCTCTAGGTCCATGGCAGTTCTTGGAGTGCAATAGTGCAAATGCCCAGATATTGGCTCATAGAATTTCCTTTCATTTCTTCCTTTGGTCTAGTCCAGTAGATCTCAAATGTTAGTGTGGATGAGATTTACAGTGCTCACAGTGCTTCAGAGATAATTCAAAAAAATTTTAAAGGAATGTCAAAGGTGACTTTTGCTTACTCCTCCCCAAAGTGATACACTCCCCCCCCCCCACCTTTTATCATTATCTTCTAGAACACCCTCCATCCCTCTTTTCCCTTTGAAGGCCTGCCTTCTCTAAGACTCTAATTCAGTACCACTTCCCCATGAGATGTTTCTCACCCACCTCTGCCCACTGTAACCTTCTCTGAACTGCTACAGTTCATCCTGCCTTTCCATTCTTCTGCACCCACAGTCCTGCCCTGAAGTGTTAGGTAGCTTTCTGTGTGCCTCTCTAGTTTTCCCCAAACTTGAGAGAGCTACTTTTCAGGGCCTATTGCTCTATGGAAGGAAAATAGAGTCTTAAAAATGCTTATAAGAGTTCCCACTTTTTTAGGCAAGACATGTTTATACAAAGAGAAATTGATTCTTTGAGAGCAACTCTTGGCTCAGGGAATATACATGAGGAGGTTCAGGACCATAATTAAAAACATGTGATGTTCTGGTCAACATTGCCCCCTGCTTAGGAAAAGCTGAATGTAATTTCGCCCCACCAAGGTAACCAGAGTTTTAAGAAAAAAACAAGTATATATCTTTTCAATCTAGAGAGTTCTATGCTGGCCTCTCATATAAAAAGTGAATTGTAACAGCTGTTTGTGGCAGTAGCTGTGGCTGTTGTTACTCCTCCATGTGCAGGGAAGGACGGGCTTCAGTTTTTTGCCCCTCTTCTTACTGAGGAGATTAAGCCTGACATGTGGTACCATTTATGTTCCATGTGTTGTTCATTTACTCCACCATTTGTCCTTCCTTAAAGCAGCATTTATGGTGATGTGAAGGTCTGTAAAGGTATTTCAGGAATTCGTTTATCAGCAAGAGATGTAGGTGGGAGACATCATTATCAGCTTTGGAGACAATGAAGCAAGCCCAGGGAGCTTGAGGCCCCAGAGGGGCTGGCCGAGGGAGTGTGGACAAAGAGGGGTGGAGAAGGGAGGTGGGGCAAGGCCCTGCCAAGGAGCATGAGCAACGCAATTGCCACTTTGCGAGGGGATCCAGGCTTTTTGCCCATAACACAGAAGTGTTTAAAAACACAAGACACACCAAAAAGGAAGAGACCTTTTCATCAAGCTCCCATGGCTTGGCTTCCTCTTTCAAAAAAGACAGGAAACACCAAAGCTTTAGCATGGAGAAAAGGAAAAAATGCACTTGTGGAAGAGAAGGTGAGAGGGACTTGACCCTCTATAGCCTCTTGCAGGAGGGGTAACCCTCCCTGGTTCTTTTTTGATATTAATCATAATTGAACTGTGAGGTTGCTATTTGCGTGACATGTCCTGAGTTTTGAACACCTTTTCAGTTTTGGTTAAAGGGGATGCCGAAAGTCATTTTTCAGATCACTATGAAGGGTTGCTCAGTGATTGTATGTCAACTCTGTTCTGGTGTCTTGTTTCCCATAGAATGTTACTCAAAGATATGAAGGTAAAATGATTCTTGCTAGTTACTGCATTATCACCAATGCCATTATATGTATTACTTATCCCTGGGGTAGATTCAGATGCAGCCTGAACCACACACCTACAGAGAGGCAGGTGGGAAAGCCATGTGAAGTGGGTGCAGTCTGGAAGCAGATACTTTGTGCTAGGGTTTACTAGTTGACCTTCAGTAAGTTACTGAACTTCTCTGTGCCTAAGCTTCTCCATCTGTAAATGGAGGAAGTAGCAGGATTTGACCCACTGGATTATGTAAGAAGTAATACATGTAGCAGACCTGAACAGTGAGTGGCTCATGCATAGAAAGCCCTCAGTAAATATTAACTATTGGCATCAGTACTGTCTTCCAGGTGGGCACTATAGTAGGTGCTTTCACTTAACATGTCCCTTATACCAGAGCTGCTAAAAGTGTAGCTCATGAACCAACACCAGTCTGCAAACATTTTTACTAGCCTGTGATGAGGTTATTGCAGAAACTGAAAATAAGAGTTTAGCAATTTGACATTGCTGCAATATCCAAACGGATGATCAGTGGGCTTATACTCAGTTCTTTGTCTTATTTGCTTTATTTCTCTGGTCATTTATTTTTATCATATTTCACAAAAATATTGCTCTGTGACATATGAAAATTAAAAAAGCAAAAAGCTGGTTCTCTTCCACAGGTCATTTGAAAAGCATTGCATTAGATCCTCGATGTAGCTAAACCCAGGCAGAGCTTAGAACTCTCTTCAGTGACTAATATTTCGCTCTCCAAACTTTCCTTTGGGACTTAAAGAAAGACATTTAATAAATGAGAGAGAATGAACACAACACTTCAGCGATGATTGAGATCGATGATTGTGGGATAGCTCAGCCTAAGAAAAATAGTTCTTAACTATTTACCATCAGGCTTTACCATCAGGCAAAAGGTGGACTTTTTATTAGGTTGAAGGCTGTTGGCTAGACTTTGATATAGGTTGGCAGGAATTGAATCACAGGATTTTGTTTTGTGTAGTGTTCTGTCCCCAACTCAGTCATTGGTGTGTTTTGACTGACTTTACCCCCCCCTCCCATTTCTAGGTAGCTATACATTTCTACCTATTAAAAATGGGGTAAGATATCATATTTGGGGTGGAAACTATGATAGCATGTATCAAGAAGGAAAACAACCATTATTTTTTTCTTCCAGTGTCAAAAGCTGGCAAGTGACAATGTATCAACTTTTTTCTTCTCCTGTGATTTCATTTTCATGGTAGATAACCTCTCTTTAATCCTTTTACCTGCTCTCATCCCTAGACAGTAATGTTAGCCCAGAAAAAAAGGAGCATGTTGTTTTTACAGTTCTTACCCTTGATTCAAAGCATTCTAATGACATTACTACTTTACGTTTTTATATTCCTTTATACTTAACAGAGTGCTTTTGTGACTTGGGCCACATTCAGGTGCCAATTCATTAAGATCCAGCTGTCTTCTGTTAAGGCTGCTATTCATCTGACCTGCCCATTCTAGTCTCAGGACTCCTGACTAAAGAGTTAAGGCACATCTGAACCACCAGTCAGTGGCAAAACTGACAAGGTACCTTTACCTCGGAATCACAGGGGCTTTGCACTTTTTGCTCATGCTCTTTCCATATCCCACTCTCTCTCATCCTGGCTGAATGAAAAGTGAGCAAATAAATGCCTGAACATCTGCATTAGAGAAGCCACTTCCTCATATGAGAGCTTTTAACTTTTATTCTAACGATTGGGAACTTTCTGTCTACAATTGCTCAGAATTTATACTTACAGCACAGAGGGTTTTTTGTTGTTGTTTTGTTTTGTTTTGTTTTTAAACTACTTCTGCATCTCAGTAGCAAGGGCAACTATCCTTTAGGATAATACAGAAGTAAAAGCATTGTATAGTCCCCCTGGCTCTGAGCAGGAGACACTCATCTTCCAAGTTTGGTATCACCTACACAAGCTGTCTTCCTCTGGTGTCACATGTCCACACGGGGCAGCAGCCACCCAGGGTTTTACCATTTGATTTTTTTCATGTCCATTCTGTATGGGCTACACTGTCAAATCCAATGTATAATGCTTTCAGCAATCTGATGATGCTCTGTCACTAATTCCATCTTTATATGACAAGAATGAGACTTAGATTTCTAAAAAGATTTGCCACATCACTAATAAACAGGAGATTGGAGTCGTGAACCTTCCCTGTAAGGCTATGTTCAGTTCATTTCCCCACAACCATCTCCTTTTGAGAACCCTTTAAAAAGTCTTGTGTGAATGAAATAAACCATGGAATCATTTCATTTTAGGCAAAGTTGTATCAGTGGCATGACTGGCTCCCATATAACCAGGCATCTAGTGGACTCTGCTCTTGCCCATTCAGTCAGGGGCCAAACTGAGTACCAAGACCTAGACTTATCACCGTCCTTTCCCTTAGTATTTGAGTGTGACTGTTCCAGAACTGTTACCTATTATAGTCCCAAAACAGATGACAGCACTGTGGTGCTGGGGGATCCTCTGTCATTCTTATGATGACCGATGAGCCAAGAAATTGCTAAAGAGTAAAGAACATAACATCCTAAGAATTTAGGACTCCAATGTGGATTTGATCCATTATGTTCTTCTACTTGTCCTCTAACAGAATTAACTTTGCAGGAGTACATAATCTGGACATGGGATCACAAGCCAAGATTGTCAAACATTAATTAATACTACTTTCCTTTGACTTAAGGATCCAGGAAGTGCAGCTGCCAGTCTCTCCACCTCTGCCAGCTTCATAGTCCCATCTTGAGGTACAGTGAGAGCAGTGAGCTAGCTGCCCAAGGGCTAATTTGTTTCCAAGGGAAGTCCAGCTCACACAAGAGGGGGGTAATTAGGCCTCCCCCTGAGCATCCCTAGAGGTACTTTTAAAAACTTTACTTTGGCAACAAGACCAGAAACTGTTCAGACTGGAAATCATCTGAGCCTCTTGTAATATGGCATGTTGAGTTAAAGCCAAGTTAATATCTAGCGGATTATAGAACTCTGACAAAGATTTCTGTGAAGTTACCTCTGGAGTTAAAAGTGACAAATGGAAGAGAAATAACAACCCCCTGCATGAGCCCAACCCACTGGTCCCCAGCAAGTAAACACACACAGGACAAATGGCTCCACCAGTGTTGTTTGTATTTGTGATGCATTTCCTTGCTCTCCGAGGAAAGCAGAGTTTATCTCCAGAAAAGGGTTTTAGTTTTGAACAAATTCTCTCCTGTCTTTTTACAACAAATTAAAAACTAGAAGAAGTGAAGGGGCAGTGAATGTTTATTATAAATTCTAACTTCTACCTACCATTTCCTGACCTTCTAACCTATCGGAACGAACACTGATCCTAACTCCCTGACAGCAAAATCCTATGACAAAACCCAAGTGGATCGATGGCTAGTGACAAAAAGTTCTCTTTGGTCCATCTTGTGGCTTCGGCTGCTTTGGTAACTCATTACCATCCCTGTCCCCTAACTCCTGTGTTATGCAAATCTCCAAATCATAAAAACAAGGAAGATTGTGTATAAGAGAAACTCTTTGTGGTGAGAATTCCACTTATCAGAAATGCTCACCAGCTTCAAATGAAGATATCACTTCTCTGACCCAGACATTTTATTATTTCTTCACTCTTCTTATCTGGCCTTTTGCAAATCCCTCATTTTACTCCTACTCTTGCTCCCTGCTTCTCTACTTTTGATATTTAGCAAATGACATTGCCCCACCTCCAACCCCCTATAGGCCAGGAGAAGTGGCCAGTGCCTCATGGACATCTGGTGGAATTCAGGAAGTTTTTGACGTGCAGAGAGTAGGCTGGCTTTAGAAACCAAGGTGGTCTTAGTTCATTTATTCCACAAACATTTCAGGTACCTGTGTGTGTGTGTCAAGTACTATTTCAGATACAAGAGAACAAAGATGAACAGTACAGGTCCCTGCCCACCAAGCAGTAGGGATTTACCCCAGGATAGGGTTGCCAGATTTAACAAATAGGACACCCAGTTGAATTTCAGATAAAGAACAAATAATTTTTTAGCATAAATATAATCATTTTAGTATAGTAGAATACACTTTTAGTATGCCCCACTAGAGGTATACCTATACTTAAAAAAATATTTGTTGCTGATCTGGAATTCAAATTTGGCTGGGTATCCTGTATTTTATTGGGCAACCCTACCCTAGAGGCACTGGACTTGCCCCTCTTAGGGCCAGTGGATGTCTAGGGACAACCCATAACTTCTCTCGTGCCCAAAGTCCCCTCTGAGGGATGTGACAAGGCAATCTGAAAATGAAAGAAGGCATGCTCCCAGCTATTAGAGGTCTGACTCACTCAGGCCATGGCTTCATAGCCAACGCTTGGTAACTAGAGACAGGGGCAGGGAAAGGGAGCTGAGTGTCCTCTCCTAAAGTCTGAACAGTAGTTCCCTCCAGGATATGGAATATTGGTCTGCCTGTGTCTAGACCACTGATACTTTCTCTATATATTAACACAAGAAAGACAGGGCAGATGAAGTTTCTAAAGGAATAGTAATAATAATTATTGTTATTAATAATAATAATAATAAATTAATAATGACAGTAATACTAATAATAAAATCTAACATCTACTGAGCAGTGTATCCTCTGTCAGAAGCAGTGCTTCACATTGATTCTGTTGTTTCATCTTTGCAACGACACTTGAGTAAAGTACAGTTGTTTTTCCTATTGTATAGGGACATTGATATAAAGAGTACAAAAAATAAAATAAAGATCTCTGCAAGTATTATTTTAAAAAGTCAGAAACTGATCTAGTAAAATTATCTAGGGAGATTTACTATAATCATATGAAGTTTGAAGTTTTTTTGGAAGAAAATGCTATTGCTTAACTCTTATAACCCAGAGCTTTATGTAGAAAGAAATCAAAAACCCTAGTGAATTTGTGGGAAACTTCCTTTAACAAATCATATGTCTTAAGATTTAAAAATTTGCATATTGTTCAATATCTGATGTATGCACATAGGGTATACTTCATGCCTTAAAGTTTTATAAGGTTTAATAAGCCAAGCTATAGAAATTTCTGAAATAAAGTACAAATATAAAGGTATCTTTCACTCATGAAATGTGATTAGAATCCAAGGAATCAGAGAAATACTTTAGTTTGGTGACTATACATGGACTATCATGGATAGAAAATAAATACTTGCTCCTCAAATTTCTCATTTTGAGACGGTCATTGATTATTTTATTTATTTATTTAAATGTTTAATTCTATTCTAGTTAACATACAGTGTTATGTTAGTTTCAGATATACAATATATTGATTCAACAATTCCATACATGACCCCATTGTCATCATGACAAGTACACTCCTTAATCCCCATCACCTATTTCACCCATACCCTACCCACCTCCCCTCTGTTAACCCTCAGTTTGTTCTCTGTAATTAATTGATTCTCTATATATGATTGGTTTCTCTCTCCCTCTCATTTTTTCCCCTTTGCTTGTTTTTGTTTGTTTCTTACATTCCACATATGAGTGAAATCATATGGTATTTGTCTTACTCTGACTGTCATATTTCACTTTGCATTGTACTCTCTAATCAATCCATGTTGCTAAAAATGGCAAGACTTCATTCTTTTATATGGCTGAATAATATTCCCTTGTGTGTGTGTGTGTGTGTGTGTGTGTGTGTGTGTGTGTGTGTGTGTGTGTGTGTGTCTGCACCACCTTTTTATCTACTCATCTATCAATGGACACTTGGGCTGCTTCCATATTTTGGCTATTATAAATAATGCTGCAATAAACATAGGGGTGCATATATCTTTCTGAGTTCATGTTTTTGTATTCTTTGGGTAAATATACAATAGTGGAATTACTGAATCATAAAGTAGTTCTATTTTTAATTATTTAAGGAACTTCCAAATTGTTTTCCACAGTGGCTGCATTCCCACCAACAGTGAGAGAGGGTTCCTTTTCCACCATATCTTCACCAAAACTTGTTTCTTATCTTATTGATTTTAGCCATTCTGACAGGTGTGAGATGATATCTCATTGTGGTTTTGATTTATATTTCCCTAATAATGAATGATGTTGAGTATCTTCATATGTCTGTTGACCATCTGGCTGTCTTCTTTGGAGAAATGTCTATTCATGTTCTGCCCATTTTTAATTGGATTATTTGGTGTTGAGTTCTATAAGTCCTTTATATATTTATCAGATACGTCATTTGCGAATATCTTCTCTCTCATTTGGTAGCTTGCCTTTTAGTTTTGTTGATTATTTCTTTGGCTATGCAGAAGCTTTTTATTTTGATGTAGTTCTAATAGTTAATTTTTGCTTTTGATCCTCTTGCCTTAGGAGACATATTTAGAAAAATGTTGCTATAGCCAATGTCAGAGACATTATTGCCTGTGTTTTCTTCTAGGATTGTTATGGCTTTCAGGTCTCACATTTAATCTTTAATCTTTAATCTTTAATCCATTTTGAGTTTATTTTTTTGTATGATGTGAGAAAATGGTCCAGTTTCATTTTTTTGCATGTGGCTGTCCAGTTTGTTGAAGAGACTCTCTTTTTTCCCATTGGATATTCTTTCCTACTTTGTCAAATATTAATTGACCATATAATCATGAGTTTCATTCTGTGAAATCCTTCCTCTGTTCCACTGATCTATGTGTCTATTTTGGGGCCAACACCATACTGTTCTGATTGCTACAGCTTTGTAGTATATCTTGAAACCTGGGATTGTGATACCTCCAGTTTTGTTCTTTTTCAAGATTGATTTGATTATTCAGGGTTTTTGTGGTTCCATACCAATTTTAGGATTATTTGTTCTAGTTCTGTGAAAAATACTATTGTATTTTGATAAGGATGGCATTAAATCTGTAAATTGCTTTGGGTAGTATGGACATTTCAACAATATTTGTTCTTTCAATCCATGAGTATAGAATGTCTATCCATTTGTTTGTGTCATCTTTAATTTCTTTCATCGGTATTTCATTTTTTTCAGAGTATAGGTCTTTCACCTCCTTGGTTGGGTTTATTCCCACATATTTCATTGTTTTGGCACAATTATATTAGGATTATTTTTTTAATTTCTCTTTCTTCTACTTCATTATTGCTGTATAGAAATGCAACTTATTTCTGCATATTGATTTTGTATCCTGTGACTTTATCAAAGTCATTTATCAGTTCTAGTAGACTTTTTTTTTTTTTGGTGGTGTTGTTTGAATTTTTTATATATAGTATCATGTCATCTGTAAATAGTGAATGTCTTACTTCTTCCTTACCAATTTGTGTGCCTTTTATTTCTTTATCTTATCTAATTGCTGTGGCTAAAATTTCCAGTATAGAAGTAAGGAGAGTGGACTATCCTTGTGTTATTCCTGATCTTAGGGGAGGAGCTCTCAGTGTTTCACCATTGGGTATGATGTTTGCTGTGGGGTTTTCATACATGGTCTTTAATATGTTGAGGTATATTCCCTCTAAACCTATTTTGTGGAAGGTTTTTATCATGAATAAATGTTGTAGGTTGTCAAATGTTTTTTTTTTTGTATCTATTGAAATGATCATATAGTTTTTATTCTTTCTCCTGATGATGTGATGTATCCCTTTGACTGATTTATGAATACTGAACCACCTTTGTGTCTCAGGAATAAATCCCACTTGAAGGTAGTGCATGGTTTTTTTAATGTATTGTTGGATTCAGTTTGCTAGTATTTTTTTGAGGATTTTTGCATCTATGTTCATGAGAGATATTTGCCTGAAGTTCTCTTTTTTTGTGTGATATCCTTATCTGGCTTTGGAATCAGGGTGATAATGATCTCCTGGAATGAATTTGGAAATTTTCCTTCTTCTATTTTTTTGGAATAGTTTGAGAAGAATAGGTATTAACTCATCTTTAAATATTTGGTACAATTCACCTGTGAAGCCATCTGGTCCTGGACTTTTGTTTGTTGGGAGTTTATTGATTACTGATTCCATCTCATTATTAAAAATGGGTCTGCTTACATTTTCTATTTTTTTCTGTTCAGTTTTGAAGATTATATGTTTTTGGGAATTTGTCCATTTCTTCTATATTGTCCAATTTGTTGGCCTAAATTTTTCATAATATTCTCTTACAATCCTTTGTATTTCTGTGGTGTCACTCATTATTTTTCCTCTTTCATTTCTCATTGTTTGAGTCACCTCACTCTCTGTCTTTCTCCCTCTCTCTCTTTATGAGTCTGGCTAAAAGTTTATCAATTTTGTTGCTCTTTTCAAAGAACCTGTTCTACTACTTTTTGTTTTGCTTTGTTTTAGTTTCTATTTCATTTGTTTCTCTTCTAATCTTTATTATTTCCTTCCTTCTACTGGTTTTGGGTTTTGTTTGTTCATCTTTATCTAGCTCCTTTAGGGGTATGAGTAGGTTGTTCATTTGAGTTTTTCTTGCTTCTTGAGGTAGGCCTGTATTGCCACAAACTTCCCTTTTAGAACAGCTTTTGCTTTTGCAAAGATTTTAGACCATTGTGTTTTTTATTTTCATTTGTCTCCATATTTTTAAATTTTTCTTGTTGACTTCTTGGTTGATTCATTCATTGTTTAGGAGCACGTTATTTAACCTCCATGTATTTGTATTATTTCCAGATTTTTTTCTTGTTGATTTCTAGTTTCATACTGTTGTTTTAAAAAAAAGGTATGCATGATTTCAATCTATTTGAATTTGCTGAGGCTTCTTTTGTGGCCTAATATATGATCTTCTGGAGAATGTTCCCTGTGCACTTGAAAAGAATGTGTGTTCTGCTATTTTAGGATGGAATATTCTGAATATATCAGTTAGATCCATCTGGTCCAATGTGTCATTCAAAGCCACTGTGTTCTTGTTGGTTTTCTGTTTGCATGATCTGTCCATCAGTGTAAGTGGGGTGTTAAAGTCCCCTACGATTATTGCATTACTATCAATGACTTTCTTTATGTTTGCTATTAGCTGCTTTATGTATTCAGGTTCCTCCATATTGGGTACATAAATATTTACAATTGTTATATCTTCTTGTTGGATTGTTCCCTTATTATTATATAGTGTCCTTCTTTGTCTCTTATTACAGTCTTTGTTTTAAAGTCTACTTTGTATGATATAAGTATTGCTACTCTGGCTTTCTTTCAACTTCAATTTGCATGATAAATGCTATTCAGTCCCTTCATGTTCAATCTGCATATGTCTTTAGGTCTTAAGTAAGTTTCCTGTAGGCAGCATATAGATGGGTCTTGTTTATTTATCCAATCCGTCACTCTATGTCTTTTGGTTGGGGCATTTAGTCCATTTGTATTCAAAGTAATTATTGATATGAATGTACTTATTGCCATTTTGTTACTCGTGTTTTGGTTGTTTTTGTAGTTTTTCTCTGTCCTTTCTACTCTTCCTCTCCTCTCTTATGGTTTGCTGACTTTCTTTAGTGATACACTTTGATTCCTTGGTCCTTTTTTTGTATATTTATCACTGGTTTTTGATTTGTGGATACTAATAAGTTTCCCTATAACATCTTATACACATAGCAGTCTATATTAAATTGATGGTCATGTAAGTTTGAAACCATTTGTACTCCTCTATCCCCATGTTTTAGGTATATGATATCAAACTTTATGACCTTTTATTTTGTGAATTGCTTCACTGATTTTTATAGATATAATTAATTTTACTGGTTTTGTCCTTCCTACTCTTCTTACTCCTATTTATGTCTTTCCTTTCCACTCAAAGAGTCTGCTTTAACATTTCTTGTCAGGCTGGTTTAGTGGTCATGAATTCCTTTAACTTTTGTTTGTCTGGGAAACATTTATTTAGGTTTACTTCTTTATGTTGAGAGAGAAGGAGAGCACAAGTGGGGAAGGGAAGAGAGAGGGAGAGAGAGAATCCCAAGCAGACTCTGCACTGTCAGCATGGATCCTGATGTGGGGCTTGAACTCACAAACCATGAGATCATGACCTGAGGCAAAATCAAGAGCTAGATGCTTAACCGACTGAGCCACCCAGGCACCTGTGTCTGGGAAACTCTTAATTTCTCTTTCTATTTTGAATGATATCTTTGCTGGATAGAGTATTCTCAATTGCAGATTTTTTTTTCCTTTCAGCACTTTGAATGTATCATGCCATTTCCTTCCAGCCCTCAAAGTTTCTGCTGAAAAATTAACTGACAGCCTTATAGGGTTTCCCTTGTAACTTTTCTTTCTTCTTGCTGCTTTTAAAATTCTCACTTTATCACAACTCTGCTATTTTATTACTATAAGTCTTTGTGTGGATCTCCTTGGGTTGGTTTTGTTGGGAGTTCTCTGTGCCTCCTGGCTCTGGATTTCTGGGGTTTTTTCCCCAGATTTGGGAAATTTTCAGCTATTATTTCTTCAAATAAATTTTCTGCCCCCTTTTTAATCTCTTCTTCTTCTGGGATCCCTATAATGCAAATGTTACCACATTTGATGGTGTTGTGGAGTTCTCTAAGTCTTTTTTTTCGTTTTTTATTTTTTTCTCTCTCTTCTCAGCTTGACTACTTTTTATTACTCTGTCCCCCTAGTTGCTGATCTGTTCTTCTGATTACTATTTATTCTATCTAGTGTATTTTTATTTTCAATTATTGAGTTCTTCATTCTATTGGTTCTTTCTTATGTTTTCTATGTCTTTGTTAAAGGGTCCTCCACTCTTTTTGAAGTCCAATGAATATCTTTATGACCATTACTTCACATTCTCTGTCTGGCATATTACTTATCTCTCTTTCATTTAGCTCTCTTGCTGTGACTTTGTCTGTTTTTTCATTAAAGACATATTGCCTTGTCTTCTCATTTTGTCTAACTCCGTGTCTCTCTCTATGTGTTAGGAAAGTTAGCTTCATTTCCTGATCTTGAAAGTAGTGGCCTTTCAAGTCCACTTGACTTGAAGAAGAAGTCCTGTAGTACCCTGCAGTACAATGTCCCCTGTTCACCAGAACCTGTTGTTTCAGGGGTGTCTCCTATGTGTATTGCATGCACCCTACTGTTTTTGCTGAGCCCCTTTTGCCTTCAGCTCTGTCATTTGCAGTGGCTTTCTTTGCCTGTTGTGGGCAGGGTTTGGTCCCTGTGTTGTTGTTTGGTCAGTTTGGGTCTGCCTTGATCTTGAGTTGAGTCAGACCAGGAATTTGCCAGAGATGCAGTAGCATTGATCAGTAGCATGCTTTCCCTGTGTTGTCCCCTGGGAAGGTTTAATTTGTGGCTGGGGCCTGTATTCAGACCTGATGGCTGCCCCTAGCCCACTGGGGGCATGTCTACAGGAGAATGTGTGGACAGAGCTTATGGTTTGTGCAGGTGTGTCATGGGAGGAGACCTTGATCTGCTTTAGGAAACTGGAGCAGAGCCAGAGGAGGCATGTCTTCAAGAGAAGGCAGGGGTGGGGCATGGTGTTAACATGTTAGGTGGAAAGTGTTCCATGATGTGCTGTTCCCCCAGATGTCCATGTGTGTAGGCTGGGGGTCGGGGGAGGTGGGGGATGTTGCTTGCCATCTCCTCTTTTCCTGGAAAAGTCTCCTAAAGATGTCTGACCCTCCAGCACATGCTGAGATTAGGAAATAAACCTTCCTATATATCCCAACCATGTTTCAAACTGCTATTTCTA
Source organism: Panthera pardus (assembly GCF_024362965.1). Lineage (NCBI taxonomy): Eukaryota > Metazoa > Chordata > Mammalia > Carnivora > Felidae > Panthera > Panthera pardus. The sequence goes on from NW_026526721.1 coordinate 106,551,971, forward strand.
TGCTGTATCTCTGCAGAGCTGTTTGTTGTCCTATCTCTTTAAGGACAGTAACTCAGTTTCTTCTTGCCCTCTGGTTCTCCCAGAGTGGAGCCTACTGAATTTTAAAGTTCCAGATGTTAATCTCCTATTGTAAGAGCTCACAAAATTTGTCCCCTGTGGTTTCCAAAACAACATGTTATAGGAATTCATCTTACCTGTGTGGGTTCCCCATGCCTGAGGTGCTTGGTGTGAGGGTTTGTTTCTCTCCTCTCTTCATACCTGTGGTGCCTCTTCCTCTGTGGACAGTCCTGTGGGTCCATTATCTTCCACTATGTCTCTACCCTTTCTACCCTCTTCAATGTGGCCTCTTCTCTTCATTTAGCTGTGGAGAGTCTGTTCTGCCAGTCTTCAGGTCATTTTCTGAGTTGTTTACACTGATGTGGGTGTCATTTAATTGTATCCTTGTGATGAGGTGAGCTTAGGATCGTCCTACCCCACCATCTTCCCCAGAAGTCCCATTGGATCTTTGAAAATTAGCCTTGGTAATTATCATGGTTTGTAAGTTACCATCCAGTGATAGTACCATCTTTGTTTCATTTGTAATAGGAGTATAAAGTCCATCTTTTAGAATCATCTGGCTGGAACATGTCAAAACCTCCCATCTGTGACGGGTAGCCAGTATCATATGTATCATAAAGGGAAACATGTTCATGATTATTCCCTTTATTCCCATGTACTGAGTCTTCAAATCTACTCATGTATATTTCAGTGAAGCATGATGTGGATAATAAATTTTGCATTCTGTATGCAAAACCAAGGAAGCCTATAAAAACTACACAAATATGTATTTAAGTTTTCTCAGCAATAGCCTATTAGACAATAAACAATATCTTGGTTACTTAAGGGATAATCTACGTGCTTTCCCAGTGGCACCATTTACATTTGTCCCTGAGCTGGATTAAAGGGTAATTATAAAAACTGTGGGCCCAAAACTATGAACCCTCCCTCAAAGCCAGTACTCCTCTATGGGCCAGCCAGAAAAGCTTCCAAACAATCTTCCTCAGTACCCACCATACATATGACCCCAGAATGGGTGGAATGTAGTTGAAAAAAATCTGTCACCATCCCTATCATGTTGGTTTTCCCTAAAAAGCAGTGCCGTTAAAAAACAAACAGAACAACAAAACAAAAACAAAAACAAAAAAAAACAAATTGTATTTTCTCACCCTCACCTACATACTATGCCAGGTTTACTTTGGCTTTTAGGGGGAAATAGCCATATGTTTGAAAAAGCTATGATTGTTTTGTATGCTTGAGGCCCTTTTCATTAACCTCCAGGAAAAATGATAAAGAGGGCCAAGTAAATATACATAGACAAACCAACAGAATCATTAAGCCATCTTGATGAATGGATTTCTAGAGATTATTAACCTTTATGTTTATTAATAACCTCACATGATAGGATTGATAGTGATTGTTAAATAGAAAGTAAAGTAGCTTTAGGATGTCTAAGGCAGATCAAGGAAAATAAACACATACTACTTCTCTGTAATCATTCAGCACCTTGGTGAGCATCAGTGAGCTATTTCTGCAGCTTATCAGTAGGCTTCCACTCTGTTTAAGGCACATATTAGTCCTTAGAAGGGTTCCAAAGTTATTCCACAAATAACCCCTGCGTTAAAGGAGGTAATTTTAATGAGTCACAGAGTATTTTCACAAATGCTGCTATAAAAAAGATAGTTGGGGGCACCTGGGTGGCTCAGTCGGATGGGCGTCCAACTTAGGCTCAGGTCATGATCTCCCAGTACGTGAGTTCTAGTCCCGCGTCGGGCTCTGTGCTGACAGCTTAGAGCCTGGAACCTGCTTCAGATTCTGTGTCTCCCCCTCTCTCTTTTCCCTTCCTCTGCCTGTGCACGCTCTCACTCTCTCTCTTAAAAATAAATAAACCTTAAAAAAAGATTAAATGGAACTATTAATATCATTCATGGAAAATGTCTTTCCTCCAACATATTAAAATTCAGAAAGAATTTTCTTATTTCATAACATAAAAGGGTTACAGTGATAGCCATAAAATTAACAAAACCATGACTTTACACAGTCCATTGAAATGTTCTTATTCTGTCAATTTCATTGCAAACAAATCAGCGCATCAGAGTTTTCTAAAAAATGTCTGGCATGAATTTCATATGAAAGCCATGCTTTTGTAGAGCTGGATAAGAATATGGTAGATAACCATAAAAACTGCTTTTTATTCTCTGATTTCTTCCAAAACTCTCCTTCTAATGTAAAATTGATATAAGTACCAATATTTATAAACTTCTGGCAGAAGAAGTTATAGAAGCAATTTCAAAGATCCGTGTTCATTGTTCACCTGGAAGTAATGTAACATTGTGTGTCAACTATACTCAAATAAAAAACAAAAATTTAAACAAAGAGAAGGAAGTTTATTTTTTTAATTTTAGTGTTCTTATTTTATTTTTGAGAGACAGAGGGAGAGAGAGACAGAGTGTGAGCATGGGAGGGGCAGAGAGGGAGACACAGAATCTGAAGCAGGCCCTAGGCTCCGAGCTGTCAGCACAGAGCCAGTGCAGGGCTCAAACTCATGAACTGTGAGATCATGACCTGAGCCGAAGTTGGACGCTTAACTGACTGAGCCACTGAGGTGCCCCAAGAGAAGGAAGTTTAACACACAGATCACTCCACTGTTGGCAACAACAAAGAGCCCTAGAGTGTAAATATCAGTGCAGGCAAAATTGAGCAAAGGGTTCAGATGACACATAGAGTGATCTGTGGTGTTAGGGCTACAGAAGGATAATTGGAAGCTGAAGAAGATCTGTATGGTTGCATGAAGAAAGCCTCCTACTCACACCACTCCCACCAGCAGGCCACGTACCTGCCAGGACATGATGGTTGTATAGTTCAAGGGCTTGCAGATGGCCACATAGCAGCCATAGGCCATCATACTAAGTAGGATGACCTCAGCAGCTCCAAAGACATGTTCTCCAAAGACTTAGGTCATGTACCCCTTGAATAGGATGGTCTTTTCATAGAGTGAATCTACAATCAGTTTAGGGGTGTTTATAGAGGAATAGCCAGCATCAATAAAAAAAGAGATAGGCCAGGAAAAGGTACATGGGAGACCCCACTGGTGGGCTGGCAGTGATGGTGACCATAATGAGCATATTTCCTACCACAGAAATGATGTGGGTGACAGAAACTAGAACAAATATAATTTTCTTTAAGAAAAAAAAAAGGTGGGGGCACCTGGCTGGTTCAGTCAGTGGAGCATGCAACTCTTGATCTTGGGGTTGTAAGTTCAAGCCCCACATTGGGTATAGAATTTACTTAAAAATAAAATCTTAAAAACAAACCCTATATCCATTGTAGTTACTCAATAAATATTTGTTAAATGACTAATGAAAAATGTATCAGGGGCACCTGGTTGGTTTGGACAGTTAAGCATCCCACTCTTGGTTTCAGCTCAGGTCATAATCTCATGGTTTGTGAGTTCAAGCCCCGCACCAGGCTCAGTGCAGAGTCTGCTTGGGATCCTCTCTCTCTGCCCCTCCCCTGCATGTGCTCGCTCTCTCTCTCTCTCTCTCTCTCTCTCTCTCAAATAAACTTAAAAGATGTATTAAATAATTTTTTCTATTTTGAACAAGAATCAGTTAAATAGAGAGTAACACTGTTCTGAGGGTATATGTGACCACATCTAATGCAATGATTTTTGGTTTTTTAGGAGAAAACCCAGCAATGAAATTGAATTCCCTGAGAAGCTGGAAGAAATCAAGTTCACTGTAGCTGAAGATGAAGACCATGAAAAGCTCCAAGTTAAAATACAGGCTTTTGAAGACAAAATAAATGCTGAGAGCAATACTCCTAGCTCTATAAGAAGATATAGTTTGGGCCAATTTTCTAAGGAAGAAAGAAAAGACATTAGATTTAACAGGTATAAATTTTGCTTGGCTGTTTTTTTTTTAAAGTATGCACTTTGTGTTTGCTGTTAGTTTTGTTATCGCATTATCACGGTGTGTTTTTTTAAATATCTTTTACCTATAGCACCCAAAGTCCCGTCTTTTCATGAATGAAATGGCATTCACAGTGCTTCTGTTATCCAAAGGAGCTTGCTATAAATACAGGGTCTCCTGGGTGGCTCAGTCAGTTGAGCAGCCAACCCAATTTCAGCTCAGGTCATGATCCCAGGGTCCTGGGCTTGATCCAGCATCAGGCATCAGGCATCAGGCTCCATGCTGAGTGTGGAATGGGCTTGGGATTCTCCCTCTCTCTCTCTCTCTCTCTCTCTCTCTCTCTGCCCCTCTACCCCATTCATGTGCTCTCTCAAAAAAAAAAAAAAAGAAAAGAAAGAAAGAGAGAAAACAAATGGAAAACAAACCTGTGGCTTATTTTTTAAAAATACTTTTTAAACATAAATGTTATATTGAGAATGACTATCAGAAGCTTCTCTTGTTTTCTGATGAAAAAGCAGACTCCGAAGTAGAAAAAAAGAATACAAGTGTATAAGTCCACCATTTTCCAGTTAGTTTTGCCATGAAATTGATTTTTAAATCTTTGTTTTTGGAGGTGGCCTAGATCTTCAAAGATTTGGCTTATTACATAACTTGTTGCTGGTCTATGTGTTTTATCAAATCTGTTTGTAACACCAATTTATGGTCTCCCTTTCTAGAGGAAGTAACTTTTCCCCACTGTTATTATCCTTTCTTTTCCTTCTCAGTGGATGCTAGCTCAACTTCTTTGCCTGTCTTCGCTTTTTGTTTATATTGCAGGTCAAAGAGTTTGGCTTTGCACACTGTGCTAACAAAGAGCATGAGTTCAGATGATGGGGAAATTGTAGAGAGTGGAGACATGCCAGCTAGGATCATTCTTTCAGAAACAGATCCACTTAGCCAAGGAAACGACAAGTTGCCCTTTAAGGCAAACTCTGACAGATCACAGCTGAGAAATTCTTCAGTTTCACACCCAAGTATTATACATACAGAATCAGAGAATTTGCCAGAGACAGTTAAAGAAAACTGCCAGGAAGAAACTCCAGAAACAACTGCAAGTCCTGTAGAATACCAAGATAAGCTCTACTTGCACTTAAAGGAAAATTTCAGTAAAGTAAAGGCATATGCTGTGGAAATCGGAAAGAAGATTCCAATCCCTGATCAGTGTACCATTGAAGGTAAGTTCTTCGAATACCCTAAACTTGAGAAATTTCAACTATCACTGGGGAAGAAACAAAAAGGCTCAAATCATAAAAATTGCCATACCCTGGATTTTTTGTAAAATAGATCATTTTAAAACACCCTTAGGTTATTTTAATTGCTTTTTTTCCCCCCAATAAGGTCAATCATCTTTTTGATTCCTATTTGAATCTACTTAGGTACACCTAAGCTCACCGACTCTGACTTTTTCAGACCTGAAATATATTGTTCCTGATTCCCTGTCCCTAGTGTTTAGGAAAATTCTGGAAGAGGTCTGTGTTTCCCAAAGCAGGCTCTCGGGTAGAGGTGCAGCCAGAGACATTTTTTTCATCCACATAATAATGCAAGGAAGCCATGTACAGCATTGAGCCCCAGGACATTTTTCTCCCATTCATTCAATAGCACTTATGAAGCAATTACCGTGCGCCAGGCACTGTACTAAAAATTCAGCTTTGTGTGAGATTCAGCTATGACCCAAACAGACACAGTCCCTGGCTTCTTGGAAATTATAGAAAGGAAAAAGTGAAATCATAGTCAGGAGATGATGTATGTCAGGAACCAGTAACAGTGTGAGCTAGTCAGAAAACAGAGAACAAAGTAAAAGATGTCAGGAACTGAGGCATCCCTTGGGTGCACAATTTAAGGAGGTGCCAAAAAAGCTCAGCAAAATTTTAAGTAAAGAAAGGATTAGTATGTCTTCCTAAGTCATATTGGAGCAGAGGCAAAAGGAATATGAAGTAATATTGATCATGTTTCCACTTACAATTTTGATATTTTGTTCATTATGAACTTTTTGTGTTAATTTTGATTTCTTAAAATATTACTTATTTTGACCACTAGATTTTCTGGTGCTTCTTAAATTTTGTGCCCTGGTACCGAAAAAGATGATAGGTTTGAGGCACAAGTGCTAAAATGAAAGAGTGCCCAGGGCAAGCTCATCCTTCTGGCAGTGGGTTGAACAGGTTTGGATATTTTGAAGGCACTATCAGGCTAATTAGATTTTTCCTGCGGTTCTTCTCACTTAACAGCCATGCTATTCCTTTCAGATTAAGACGAAGGTCCTGGACCACTTGTTGGGCATGACAGCTTTTCACAGGCGATGCCCACGTAGAAAAAGCTAGGCAGCACATCTTTCAGAAAGAAACACAGCTGAAGAATAATGAGTCCAATTCATATTCACCCACCCACTGTCATCCCCCTCAGGGGATGGTACTAGGAAGGTCCCATTTTCCATATTCTACTTTCTATCCCTTCTCCCACTCCAAATCAGAGGAAAGAATGTATTCTCATGCTAACAAAGGGAAAGGAATGTATTCTAATGCTCACAAGGACTTGGTAATGACAAATACTGTCTGTGTGTCTGTAGAATCTGACATTTTCAGAAGTGTTTACAATAATTTATTGATTAGGAGTCTTAAAACTTTTTTAAAGAGTGACAATAAAAGCGGTATTGCTCATATTCAATATAAGTTTTGGACAATTAAGTATAGTAGGACTTGAGAATAGGTAAAGTCAATAAAACTCAATTAACACAAACTTTTTATGATTTCCCATTTCACTAATATTCTATGTATTTAATGCACAGGTTGGAGAACTTAATAGAAATGAGGTTACATGAATTTCCCAGCTTAAAAAAGGAAACCTGTAGCAAATATAAAGTTAGACACATTTCCACCTGCCAGAATAGTTTTGTTTTTTAAGTTTAGGTTAAAGCATTGAAGCTTTAGAGTGAGTTTTAATCTTGTGAAAATGTAAGGCAGTCTCACAGTTACTTCAAGCATCCAGTTGTTAAAAACCCATGTTATTTCTTATTGCCTTGAATTATTTGAGGACTTTGAGAGTTAACTAAGTGGCTTGGGATTTTTTTCCAAAATATTGAAGGAATCCATCATCTTTACTAAAAACAAACAAGAATCAAAAGGTATTTTCTTTTGATGTTTCCTGCCAGGAATGACCTAGAACTGAGTATGTCTATTTTTTTTTAAGTTGACATTTTGGAATTTGTTCACATTTTTGTAACTTCCTGGAAGTTCCTGGAAAATTCCTTGCACAGAGATATGTGTGAGGGATTGAAGATTTATATGACTCACTGTAAATACATCCACTGAGAAAGGACTCGTACTGACTGCAGGGGACATGTTGTTACTATTCCAGGGATTGTGTAAACCATTCAGAAGAAAGCCAGCAGTCATCTGGCTGACACAGTTTTGCTTGCTGTCATGAGATCACTCAGCTCAGCAATATCACATTTCTTTTCTTAGAAATTTATTAAAGAAAGATTTAGGGTTAGAAACTGTGTTATGTTTAATGTGTTGTGGGTGTAAAAGAGGCATATTTGGTCTTTCTTGCTGAATAATTCAAGGCAATCAAGAAGCAAAGGGAAGAAGCATAAAAACCACTTCTACAACAGGGAGAGTTAAAAAGATAAATAACCAGCAGGAAACAAGAACAACAACAACAAAGTATTAAGAATAATTTTAGACAGATGTCATAATGTCTATAGTACAAGAAAATGATAAAACAACCTTTAAAGAAGTTCTTTTGGTATTGTTTTGAATCATATGAAGAAAAAAAAAACTGATATCTGATTTCCTTACTCTGACCTGCAAAAACATCACTTTAATGTGGTTCAATCTAATACTTCAATAATAAACTGTGTTGAAAGAACAGGAACCTCACTAGTCACAGCACAACAGAATCCAGTATTAGGTGAGTCAAGGTCAGAGATACCATTCTTATCCATAGCCCACCATCTTATTATTGCATGATATTAATCACAGCGGGACAGGCAATGGAGTATAAATAGAGCAGCACAAATCTATCATCATGTCTGGAAAAATTGTCAAACCCCAGGTCTTATTGAGGTTGGGTCAGCAGTGTCATTTTGGATATGAAAGAGCCTGTTATTCCCAAGTCAGTAATTCTCTCCTTGGTCTTATAGGCCTCTCGTGTGGGTGCAGGTTAGCCAACCATGGAAAGTTATATATTCATATCCAGAGTGATGGTCTGACATCACTGACTGATTGTATTTATATACAAGACTGAAGGAATTTAGTTCATTAGCCAAAGGGTATTTTAAATATCTGAATCACTGGAATTCCTTTATGTGAACAAAAATAATTAGAGGTTAAAAGAATCCAGAAATGCATGATATTGAAATAAATCCTTGAAAATCTGGCCCATCACTGGTGTTCTATAAAGGATGATATAAAAGCTTACAAGAACCCATCAACGCTGCTTTGGTTTGCTTTGAAGTATTTCCTGATGGGGTGAAAATACATCCCATCTGTAAAGCATATCAGCAAGCCTGACTTGCAGAAAGCTAATTTTAAAGCTAGTAATATCTTCCTTTCTCTAATAGACCGACATGAGTTGATTTTTCAACTTGAACAGATATAAGAATACAAAAAAATAAAAGTTTATTATAAAATCAAGAAGCAGCTGTTATTTCATAATTAATTACAAATAAAGATTTCTTATTGAAAGTTTGCATATAGTCAACTCCAACCTCATGTTGGCATGACCAAGGAGGCAAAGCCAACCCAGCCCTTACCTCTTTGTCCTCGGTTGGTCTAACCTGAGGGACGATGATAAAACCCATTCATTTAGTGGTTCTGGAGGAGGTTTCCTTCTTTTTTAAAATACATTGGTAATTGTGGGATTAGGATCATTTATCCCTGAGGAGAGTTGTAAGATTTGGAGACAGAGGAAAATCCTAAAGCTTTTCCACACAATTTCAGAGGGAGAAACAGCAAATAAGAAAATATTGCAAATTCCTTGGTGTCTTATTCATTGATATGGTCCACTTGGCCCCTGTTTGAAGGACAGTTTTCCCTAACAGCTTTCCTTGGTAGGGAAAACTTTTCTAGAGAATTTTTCTTGGTGCTTTGGACTTTATCTTAGATTACCTCTCTGCCAATTCCCATTTTTCCAGAGTGAACTTTAGTCAAAAGAAGATAGATATAATGGTGACCAGATTCTCCTCTTAACCTTCTCCTGTCACTCCTATCCTGGTTCCAGTCATCCTCAATGTCCCATGAGAAACATTTAAATAATATGGCTAGAGGAAGACCTTACAAATCCTTTTGAAAAGATCCCCTCCAAACTCTTCTTTTGAGTTAACATCAGATTACTGTCCTTGTTCATCCCCAGTAGAGTAGCTGCAACACCCTGGCAGGCAACCACATCACTGGTAAAGATGTTATGCACTTAAATATACAACTTACTTGTTTGCAAAGTTCCACTAGAGAACATCACATAACTTCTTTTCTCGTTAGTTATATTTTCAAAAGCTACTTCTAAAAAGAAGGAGGAGAAGAAGGACAAGTTTTATTTTCTTTGAACATTCAAATAGATAAGGAAAAATGCCCTGGGGCACCTGGGTGGCTCAGTGGCTTAAGCTTCCGACTTCAGCTCAGGTCATCATATCACAGTTGGTGAGTTCAAGCCCCGCCTCGAGCTCTGGAGCCTGCTTCAGATTCTATGTCTCCATCTCTCTCTCTGCACTTCCCCGCTCACGCTGTCTCTCTCTCTCTCTCTCAAAAAAAATAAACATTAGAAAAAAGAAAGAAAAATGCCTTAACCATGCTTTTGAACAAAATGGTGTGCTACTTATGTGCATGTTGGTTTACCTGACATATATCTATGAATGAGAAGTATCTTCAACTAGGAGACAGTACAAAGGAAAATTGGTAAGTATATGTACACTCAGGCTATTTTGTATGGAAATCCAGGAGTGATTATCTGCCTGTATATCAAATGACTCGTCCAAACCCTTGAAATGGTCAGTTCCCCTAATATAGTGCCCACCTTGGATATGTCTCTAATAGGTTTAAAAAGACCTTGCTAATAAATAAACAGAAGTAAAAGTAAATACATAATAGAGCAAAAATGCACAGGAGTGCATTTTGATATATCTCACCCAAAGGCAGCCACATTAAAAGAAGGAGGAAGTGGGGTGCCTGGGTGGCTCAGTCGGTTGAGCGTCCGACTTCAGCTCAGGTCATGATCTCACGGTCCGTGAGTTCGAGCCCCACATCAGGCTCTGTGCTGACCACTCAGAGCCTGGAGCCTGTTTCAGATTCTGTGTCTCCCTCTCTCTCTGACCCTCCCCCATTCATGCTGTGTCTCCCTCTGTCTCAAAAATAAATAAACGTTAAAAAAAAAATTAAAAAAAAAAAAAAAGAAGGAGGAAGGGAAGAAAGTGAAAGAGGAGGTGTCTTAGGTACAGAAGTAGTTGTTGTGAGAGATATAATATTCTCAGCTATATTCTTCTAAATGTATTACTTTTAAGATAGAAAGATATGGCATTATACTCTTATATCTGTAGTTAGTATTTCTTAATCTTTTTTTAGGGAAGCTCGTACTCGGAGATTATTAGTAGTAATCCCTTGTTGTCTGGGTGGTTGTCTTTAGTCCAAAGCATACAGTGCTGTACAAAAAGGTCCTGAGCCACTGACTGTCAACAGCACAGGAGTACATTCCAATCCAGCTTGCCACAAACTAAATTTCAGGAAGTGAATGTTATTTTTCCGTTTGCTTCCATTATGAAACTGGCAGTATATGCCCTGTAGGGAAACAAAATGGTCCCTGGATATCATCAAATCTCACTTAAAAACTGAGCAAATCCATATTTCTGAGCTCTGTTGATGTTGAAGAGCTGACAGCCAAGGAAACTGAAAAGAGTTTTGATATAATATAGGAAAAGGCAAAAAAAAATTAATTTCCTCTTGTTTGATCCACAACAACCATCAAACTTCAGATGATGGAGGATTTTAAAGTGTTTTTCCAAAAACGCAGGCAATTACATAATTGGCAACCAGGAGTCCAGGTATTGATAATTTGGAAGGTATTTATTTGTGTCACAGTCTATATTCATAGAGTTGTGTGTTTACAAACAGCAGATAAGTCTCTAAAGCAGACAGAATCTCATGTCATTTGTTGGAAGATCCATTTGGAGTAAGAGAAAAAGAACTATGTAAATGACACCAAATTCCTATGTTTCCTCTGCTCACATTTTTGCCCTGTCCATATTAGAGATCAGTAAGAAATCATAAAATGAATTTTTTTCTTTTTTTAAAAAAAGTTCAATGCACTTTTAAAAATAAATTGCTTTATGGGAACATCATTTTTCATGTGAAACATTCACATCAATTACCCAATAGCCATTAAAATATTATGCCACCATTAAAATAAGCCACAAATGTGGGAAGCATACCATTTCAGAAACTCAGAGTATGATTCTGTTTCTCATACCAAACATCCTCATTTCTAATAGCCTTTTCATTTCAGCTTCTGTCATTTAGTAATATGCATTTATGCTTCCTTTATATCTTTTTTGTGGTTTGGTAGCTCATTTTTTTGCATAAGTAATATTCCAACGTTTGGATGTATTTACCATTGTAGAATCATAGAGAATAGCTTCACTGCTCTAAAAATCCTCTCTGCTCTGTCTAATCCTGATTCTTCCTTTTTCATTAATTCTAGAAATATTTCTGAGTGCCTACTCACACCAGCATCCTTCTAGGAACTTGAGAAATGTCTGTGAACAAAACAGGCAAATATCCTTGGCTTCAAAGTGATAAATAAATAAAGTAGGGTGTTGGAAAGTGTTAAGTGCTACAGTCAAAGAAAATATAGAGCTGGCTAAGGAGAACAAGGACAGAAAAGGATTTACATATATGTATATGGAGAGGGAGGCACTTCTAGAAAGACACACATAAAACTATCACCACTACTTCTTTCTGAAGAATCAAATTGGGGTAGAGGTAGAGAAGAAGTGGAGGGTAAAGGCGAAACTTGCACATTTTTAAAGTACACATTTCTGCAAGGTTTGGAATTTTGTAATTCCAAAAACCCTGTATATTACAGGGTCATGGATTTTTAACCTGTACTGGTTAAAACTGTCAGGGGCCCCTCGAAAGGGTCCCAACCCCCCTCTTTCCTTCTTTCTTTGCCCTGCAAACAGAGCAACTGTGATATAGTTGATGTTATACAGGGACCTTCCTGATTGATATTTAAACCAAGAATTCCACAGCTTAAGGAAACTTGAAAAGCACTCAGTTGGATCATTTTTAAGGTCCTTTAAAAGAATCTTGTGTGCTCTAAATTAATTAATTCTAAGTGTCTTATGTCAGAGCTAGAAAAATGTAAATGTTTGTTATTTGGCCAAGTTTTTCATCGGCCTCAAGTTTATTGCTAATTTTATATCTCCAGTGTAAACCTAAAAAAAAAACAAAAAACAAAAACTTCTCTTTCATGTTAATTTCCAGTCCTTTTTTTTCCAGACATCTGTATCCATCAACTTACAATAGTTTATTGGGAGAAAATAGACCAGATTGTTCAATACTTTTGAAGCTTGTCACACTGTCTACCTGGATTTATTGATATCTATCAAACAGCAAATGACCAGCCATGATAAGCAAATCAATGCATTGTGCCTGTATTGACTGGTCTATTTTTTTTTTTTTACTTTTTTCTATTTTAATTCCAATATACTTAACATACAGTGTTATATTCATTTCAGATGTACAATATGCTGATTCAGCAGTTCCATACATCATCCAGTGCTCATCACAAATGCACTCCTTAATCCCCATCACCTATTTCACCCATCTCCCCACCCCCTCCCCTCATGTAACCATCAGTTTGTTCTCTATAGTTAAAGAATCTGTTTCTTAGTTTGTCTCTATTTTTTTCTCATTTGCTTTGTTTTTTAAATTCCACATATGAGTGAAATAATATGGTATTTGTCTTTCTCTGACTGACTTAATTTGCTTAGCAATATACACATATGTGTATGTATGTATGTATGTATGTATACCACTTGATCCATTCATCAATTGATGGACACTTGGGCTGCTTCCATAATTTAGCTATTGTAAATAATGCTGCTATAGTCATAGGGATGCATTTATCCCTTTGAATCAGGCCTTTCGTATTGTGGGTGTAAATACACAGTAGGGCCATTGCTGAATCATAGGGTAGTTCTGTTTTTAACACTTTGAGGAAACTCCATCTATTTTCCAGAGTGGTTGCACCACTTTGCATTCCCACCAACAGTGCACGAGTGTTCCTTTTTCTCCACATCCTTGCCAACACTTGTTGTTTCCCGTGTTTTTGATTTTAGCCATTCTGACAGTGTGAGGTGGTATCTCCTTATAGTTTTGATTTGCATTTCCCTGATGATGAGTGATGTTGAGCATCTTTTCATGTGTCTGTGTGACATCTGGATGTCTTTTTTGGATAAATGTCTATTCGTGTCTTCTGTCCATTTTTTAATTGGATTATTTGTTTTTGGGGTGTTGACGTGTAAGTTCTTTATATATATGTTCAATATGGAGCCTTTATAAGATAAGTCATTTGCAAATATCTTCTTTTATTCAGTAGTTGCCTTTTAGTTTTGTTGATTGTTTCCTTGGCTGTGCAGAGGCTTTTTATTTTGATGTAGTCCCAAAAGTTTATTTTTGCTTTTGTTTCCCTTGCCTTAGGAGACATATCTAGAAAAATGTTGCTACAGCCAATGTCAGAGACATTACTGCCTGTGTTCTCTTCTAGGATCTTTATGGCTTCAGATCTCACATTTAGGTCTTTAATACATTTTGAATTTATTTTTGTGTATGGTGTAAGAAAGTGGTTCAGTTTCATTCTTTTGTAGGTAGCTGACCAGTTTTCCCAACACCATTTGTTCAAGAGGCTGTCTTTTTCTCATTGGATATTCTTTTCTACTTAGTGAAAGATTAATTGATCATATAATTGTGAGGTTATTTCTGGGCTTTTATTTTGTCCTATTGATCTATGTATCTATTTTTGTGCCAGTACCATACTGTTTTGATTGCTACAGCTTTGTAATATAACTTGAAATCTGGAAATGTGAGGTTTCGAGTTTTGCTTTTCTTTCTCAAAATTGCTTTGGTTATTCACGGTCTTTTGTGGTTCCATACCAATTTTAGGATTGTTTGTTCTGGTTCTGTGAAACATGCTGTTGGTATTTTGAAAGGAATTGTGTTAAATGTGTAGATTGTTTGGGGTAGTATAGACATTCTAATAATATTTGTTCTTCCAATTCATGAGTATGGAATGTCTTTCCATTTGTGTCATCTTCAATTACTTTCATCAAGTAATTTCAGAATACAGGTCTTTCACCTCTTTGGTTAGATTTATTCCTAGGTATCTTACTGTTTTTGGTGCAACTGTAAATGGAATTGTTTTCTTAATTTCTTTCTGTTGCTGCATTATTAGTGTATAGAAATGCAACAGATTTCTGCACATTGATTTTGTATCCTACAACTTCACTGAATTCATTTATCAGTTCTAGCAGTTTTTGGTGGAATATTTTGTGTTTTCTATATATAGTATCATGTCATCTGCAAATAGTGAATGTTTTACTTCTTTCTTACCAATGTGGATGACTTTTATTTCTTTTTGTTGTCCGATTGTCTAGGACTTCTAGTACTATGTTGAATAAAAATGGTGAGAGAGGACATCCTTATCTTATTCCTGGTCTTGGGAGAAAAGCTCTCAGTTTCCCCCCATTGAGTATGATGTTTGCTGTGGGTTTTTTACATGTGGCCTTTATTATGTTGAGGTATGTTCCCTCTAAACCTACTGTGTGGAGGAATTTTACCATGAATGGATGTTGTACTTAGTCAAATGCTTTTTTTTTCTGCATCTATTGAAATGGTCATATGGTTTTTATTCATTCTCTTACTGATGTGACATATCATGTTGACTGATTTGCAAATATTGAGCCACCCTTGTATACCAGGAATAAATCCCACATGATCATGGTGAGTGATTTTTTTTAATTTACTTTAATGTTTATATATTTTTGAGAAAGTGTGCAAACAGGGGAGGGGCAGAGATAATGGGAGACACAGAATCCAAAGCAGGTCCAGGCTCTGAGCTGTCAGCACAGAGCCCAACACAGGTATTAAACCCATGAGCCGTGAGATCATGACCTGAGCTGAAGTCCGGCACTTAACTGACTAAGCTACCCAGGTGCCCCTGGTGAATGATGTTTTTTAATGTAATGTTGGATTTGGTTTGCTAGTATTTTGCTGAGAATTTTTGCATCTCTGTTCATGAGAGATATTTGCCTGAAGTTCTCTTTTTGTTGTTGTGTCCTTATCTGGTTTTGGAATCAGGGTAATAATGACCTCCTGGAATGAATTTGGAAAATTTCCTTCTTCTATTTTTTGGAATAGTTTGAAAAGAATAGGTACGAACTCATCTTTAAATGTTTGGTAGAATTCACCTGTGATGTCATTTTGTTCTGGACTTTTGTTTGTTAGGAGTTTTTTGATTACTGATACAATCTCCTTGCTGGTAATCAGTCTGTTAAAATTTTATATTTCTTCCTGCTTTAATTTTGGTAGGTTGTATGTTTCTAAGAATTTATCCATTTCTTCTAGGTTGTCTAATTTTGTAGGCATATAGTTTTTCATGATATTCTCTTCAATTTGGATTTCTGAGGTGTTGGTTGTTATTTCTCCTTCATTTGTGATTTTTATTTGAGTCCTTTCTCTCCCTCTCTCTTTGATAAGTCTAGCTAAGTTTATGAATTCAGTTGATCTTTTCAAAGAACCAGCTCCTGGTTTCATTGATCTATTATTTTTTTTAGTTTTTATAGCATTTATTTCTACTCTAATCTTTATTATTTCCTTCCTTATACTGGTTTGGGGGTTTGTTTGTTCTTCTTTATCCAGCTCCTTTAGGGGTATGAGTAGCTTGTTCATTTGAGTTTTTCTTGCTTCTTGAGGTAGGCCTGTATTGCCACAAACTTCCCTCTTAGAACAGCTTTTGCTTTTGCAAAGATTTTAGACCATTGTGTTTTTATTTTCATTTGTCTCCATATTTTTAAAATTTTCTTGTTGAATTCTTGGTTGATTCCTTCATTGTTTAGGAGCATGTTATTTAACCTCCATGTATTTGTATTATTTCCAGATTTTTTTCTTGTTGATTTCTAGTTTCATACTGTTATTTTCAGAAAAGAGGTATGTATGATTGCAATCTATTTGAATTTGTTGAGGCTTCTTTTGTGGCCTAATATATGATCTTCTGGAGAATGTCCCCTGTGCATTTGAAAAGAATGTGTGTTCTGCTGCTTTAGGATGGAATATTCTGAATATATCAGTTAGATCCATCTGGTCCAATGTGTCATTCAAAGCCACTGTTTCCTTGTTGGTTTCCTGTTAGTTTGATCTGCCCATCAATGTAAGTGGGGTGTTAAAGTCACCTACTATTATTGTATTACAATTGCTGATTTCCTTTATGTTTGTTATTAGCTGCTCTATGTGTTTGGGTGCTTTAATGTTGGGGACATAAATATTTACAATTGTTATATCTTCTTGTTGGACTATTCCCTATGATTATATAGTGTGCTTCTTTATCTCTTGTTACAGCCTTTGTTTTAAAGTCTAGTTTTGTCTGATATCAACATTGCTACTCCAGCTTTGTTTTCACTTCCATTTGCATGATGAATAGTTCTTTATCCCCTCACTTTCAATCTGCAAGTATCTTTCGGTTTGAAATTAGTCTCTTGTAGGCAGCAGATAGATAGGTCTTGCTTTTTTATCCACTCTGTCACCCTATGTCTTTTAGTTGGACAAGTCCTCAAGTCCTGGCCCTTCCTACCCTCTTTGATGTGGCCTCTTCTCTGCATTTAGTTGTGGAGTTTGTTTGGGTCCTTTTCTGGGTTGTTTGCTCTGGTTCAAGTTTTATCTAGTTGAATCTGTGGGATGAGTGAGTCTAGGGTCCTTCTACTCTACCATCTTTCCCAGAAATCCCCTGGGTTGTCTATTTTTATTGAAATTCTTTGGTTTACCTTATTTAAAGGAAACCAATCTTATTTCAAATCATATATGAAGGAACCTATGAAAATATAAATTAGAGGAGGTGATTCATTTAATGTTGGAGGAAAAAAGAGAAATAAAATAAATCTAGTAGTTATTTCTGAAAAATGTATCCCTGTAAATTTTCACAATTCCTAAATGTGGTTTGCAAATTTACATCTGAGCATGCTGGTGACCATAGTAAGAAAGGAAATAAAATCAGTGAAAAATCTAGAGTGTCCATAAATAAAGTATTATAATTTCTCAGAGGAAAAAAAAAAGAAAGAAAGGTATTTATTTAGTTAGTTAATGATGCAGTATTCACGGAAGCTAGTTCATCAAAAAAGGTGTTTATATTATGCAATAAATATTTAACCACTAAACATGAAAATAGAGCACTGATTCTCAACTACAGGCAATTTTATCCCCAGCTTTGGGACTTTTGGTAATGTCTAGACACATTTTTGGTTGGCATGACTGGGGAAGTGGAGGCAGGTGCTACTGTCATCTAGCAGGTGAGTAGAGACCAGGGATACTGCTAAACATTCGAAAATGGACAAGACAGCCCCCTGCCAAAACAAAGAATTATCCTGCCAAAATATCAGTGGTGGTTAAGACACCCTGCAACAGACCTTGCTTCTCAAAGTGTGATCCATGGACCGGCAACATTGACATTACCTAGGTACTTTTTAGAAATTCAGATTCTCAGGCCCATCCTAGACCTACTGAATCAGCATTTATAAGATCCCTCAAGTTATTGAGGGATCAATATCAGTAATTAATATCAGTATTAATAAGTATTATTAATATCAGTATTAATCAGTAATATCAGTATTAATAAGATCCCTCAAGTTATTCATATGCACATTAAAGTTTAAGAAGCACTGCTACTGTAGGAATGAGAAATTCCAGTGAATCCCAGTAGTAGAGAAAGTGATTTTCTTCCTCACAGTGAATTTGTGATTTAGTTAACTGACTCTTCATTAATAATCACCTCTTAATTGAGGAGATGACTATTCTTCTCAAGGACACTCAAGGTTACAAAGCTTTGTCATCTGGACTATTCATTAAATTTGTGGTTCCAGTCATCCTTTATTCTTCTCATGGGTTATAGGGTTAAGAAAGAATGAATAGGGTTCCAAGCCAGGAAACTACTCCATGGTGCATGTTTGAATTTGTAGTGTGTTTGGCTCTGACTCCTTATGAATGTGGAATTTAGTTCCTGATGGAGGTAGTTTTAATAGCTTCAAAATATCTTGGGTATCAAATATGCCTTCAATGATGATTAGTCAAGTTGTATAAATGAATTAGAAACATATGGATTACGTTCCCCTTAAAATATGCAGAGAATTAAAATTAAGCAAAAGTGTGCTAGAGGCAATGTATGCTTTCTTAAACCCAAAACATTGAAAAGTGGATTGAGACAGTGTATGTGCACTCACCTATCATTGATATTTACAGATTAATCCAGCTGGCCTTCATTCTTTTTAAGTATGTAATTATACATTGGACCATCTCCTCTCTGCTGAATCTAACCTGATTTTTTATAACTTCTTTTAAAGAACCGTAAAAATATTGAAATCAAATCTATCTTTTCCAGTAAATGTAGATAGGACATTCCTATACCCCTAGCATGTCTTTCTACTGAATTTTTATTTTTCAGTCACACCAGTTACACCCGGATGTTTTTTGTTTTATTTATTTGATTTTTTTTAACAAATCCTTTGAACTCTTAGAAACAATTGAATCTACAGTAAAAAAAAAATCAAGGCAAATCTTTATATTCTTAAAACACTGAAATTGTGCAATCTCTCCATAATTCCAATATCAAATGTGCATTGAACACTTAAGATGTTTGTTAATGTTTTCATAAATTTGATCATGTTTAACTTTGCATTTCCTGAACTATTGTGTGTTTTTAATTTATGTACAAAGCAAGAAGAGTTATTCTGTCTTCATAAAGCAATTCAATAACTTATCATTTAAAGGGTTTATTTGAATATTTAAAGCACTAGAATACAAAGAAATTTCCAAAGCAAAGGTTAAAACAATAGCATATTGCCCTTGGTTTGTTGAAGTGTTATCTGTGAATACCTTTAATGCAAATTATAGTGCCCTAATGTGTAAGAGAACCCATCTAAGTTCACCTTAGAAACTGGGTTTTCAAACCCTTAAAGCTTAAGAAATTTCCAAATGCTTTTAGTCAAGCACTATTATTGTTAACTTTTGAACTCATGCACATTTTAGGGAAATGTAAGCCATGTGTTTCAAATTTATTTTCACTTTATCCATCAAGATATGGTTTAGTAAACTCTTTTGATCCTTATGAGGTGTTTTACTGATAAAAATATCATCAAGAAAGGATCTTTGCTGGTATTAAGAAGAAACTGTACCCAAATTGCTGTAATGATGACCCCAGTGACTTTTGGGGAAAAAAAAATTTTTTTCTGGTTTTGGTCACACTCCTTACTGTTAAAGAAACAAACAAATCCACATATCTTAACATGGAATCATGGAATCAACTAGTTGTGGGCAGAGTCTGTACAGGGAGAATGTGGGTAGGCTACTTTGTTCATTCATGTTAGGCAGGGTTGGTCTTGGAACTACCCCTGTAATAAAGCAATGATGGGAGTTAAATCAATTAAAAGATCTGAGAAGAATTCCCCTTCTCTTTTTCAATCCAAAGTCTAAACTACCACCTTCTTGGACAGGAGACTCAAATAATTGCCATTAGCGATGCGTTTCTTTGCATTCTCACCATTTGTCCCTTTCCTCTAAACAGAATTGGCTCACATTCTCCAGACAGATGAGGGTTTGGAGACACAAAGACTTAAAAGGGAAAGTGTGGGGGTGAGGTGTCCTGAGTGAATGGGCCAGTATCATGAGAGCAGTTGGAGCCCTTAGCTACCTTTGCATCTGTCACTCAGTGCAGGGCCCAGTGCTTGACAATAGCAGCTCTGGAGGAAAAGCAGGTGACATCTTCGGTGGGCAGCTGACCAGAACAGAGAAATCCATGCAGCAATGAGTCCCACCACAGGCAGCCTTTGCAGCCATTGTAGGCCTTCTCATGTCACAAATCACTGCCTTTATCAGACAAATGAGCTTCCCAAAATACTTGTTTGTGTCCTGGAGTCTTTCACTACCCCTGCATGAAGTTCCCAACTAAACAAGCAGAAGCCCAGGGCACCAGACATAGTCTTCTCAGCCCCTGGGGGCCTCAGCCAGGCCCAACGTGATACAGGAGTAGCACTTGGAACCCAAAGAGATTCCCTGGGCCCTAGAGTAGGACTCAGGGTTCCTTGTTTTAAGGTTTCCAATAACTTGGCTTTTAGGGCTCTGGCTTTTAGATTGCCCAGTTATCTAATACCCTGTACACTTACATACCTTGTGAGACACCTGCTGAGGATGTCAGGCAGGGTTTGACCTCTCAGACACAGAGAGATAGAGTGGGATACTCCAACCACAGAAACTAAAATGAGAAGTGGTTGGAGGCGCCTGGGTGGATCAGTTGGTTAAGCGTTCAACTTCAGCTCAGGTCATAATCTCACGGTTCATGAGTTCAAGCCCCGCATCTGGCTCTGTGCTGACAGCTCAGAGCCTGGACCCTGCTTCAGATTCTATGTTACCTGTTTCTCTGTCCCTCCCCTGCTCATGTTCTGTCTCTCTGTCTCAAAAATAAACAAACATTAAATTTTTTTTAATGAGAAGCAGTCAGCACCATGAGTCTGAGTCTATATCCCTTTGACATCCTTGCAGACTCTGGACTTTCTCTATCCGCAGTGTCCAACATAGTGCAGAACAAGTGTTCAACACACACAACTGAATGAAGGAATGAACAAATGAACCAACAAATGGAGCGCAAGATGCAGGCCTGACCTAGGAGACAGTGTGTATATCATTTATGTGCAACTGAATCCCAGTCTCTTTGTCAAGTGGACTTTAACATTGCATGCAACTTTTCACTTATGGTTAGATTGATACCCTATATTTAATTAGGAAAAGAAAAACTAACTGTCTTGTGCAACTCAAAAGGTTGAAAGCACACAGACTTTTACAAATAAATTATATCTCAAACTCAGCATTTAAAAAGGGGCAAAATGTTTAGTCATTTGCTGGGAATATGTGTGTGGTATTTTTTAAAACACTTGATATACTGAAGAAAATACTGAATTAGTGGAAAGTGGTGACCATTGGTTCTTTTAATAAATGAGATTCCTTATAGTCATTTATAAACTCAGAGGAGTGGAGCATCTGTATGGCTCAGTCAGGAAGTGTCCAACTCTTGATTTCAGTTCAGGTCATGATCTCACAATTGTGAAATGCAGCCCCATGTTGAGCTCTATGCTGGGTGTGGCACCTGCTTGAGATTCTCTCTCTCCCTCTCCCTCTGCACCTCCCTCACTTATTTACATGGGCTCTCTCTCTCTCTCCCCTCCCTCCAAAAATAAAATAAAATAAAATAAAATAAAATAAAATAAAATAAAATAAAATAAAATAAAATAAAATAAAATAAAAATCAGAGGAGACATTCAAAAGTAAGGCAATTGGATGGGATGGTTGGGAGCATGGGCTTTGGCAGCTAGAGTAGAAACCAGAAGTCTCTTTTCTACAATAATGGCCAATATATTGCATATCTGAGAATTAAGTGAGATGAATATCCAAATATTACTATTCATAAAGCTTTTAGCACTTTTACCTGAAATTCAGTCAGTTTTCACATTGCAGTCTCCAGCTATCATGGATATTAATTACATACAGATTTTTTACTGTAGAAAAATGTGAGATGGGGAACAAGTGCATGGTGTAACTCTCTGAAACCCCCACTTCCCATATCCAGGAAAGGCATAGGCTAAGAAGGAAATGAGGCCAAGACTTTTATTCTCCAGAACAGTTCCACAGGCTGTGTCACCTGTGGGGAGGATGGTCTTATTCTCCAAACTACAACTGGGACATGTGAGCTGGAGAAAACAAAACTGAACTAAACTGGCTGCCAATTATTTATAACAATGGTTTTCAGACACAATTCTTAGTCTCTGAGTATTTTGCACCACTGAGATTTGTCTTGCCTGAAATTGTTTCATCTACAAAACAAACTTAGCTTATCATTTGTCTCTCAGAGGGCTAGCCCCCTGTGACACTAACTTTGTGACAGCTGATAGATAAATTGAATTTATCAACTAATAGCACAACACAATTCTAACCCATTTCCTGGTAGAAAAAAAACTCCTTGTGAAGTTAATTTTTTAAATAAAAATAAAAGTGTAATGTCCACTATAAAAATTTTAAAAATAGAGAGAGATAAAGAAAATTACCCTTAATTTTACCATTTTACTACTGTTAGAAATTTTATGTATTTCCTTCCAAGTACTTTGATCTTTCAAGGAAGTGCTATCACTTTTTAAAAGTGAAGATGCTTCACTTTTTAATTAAAATGGTGAAAATTTGGATTTGAAAAACCTGGACTGGTTTATAAGTCCAACTCAAAGACCTAGGCCAGCAATGTGCAATAATAGCTACAGTCTGCCACCAAATTTTAGCAGAATGAGCTTCTAAATGGAATATTTTTGTTGAAGCACTGGAAATAATAGGCCTGCTAGTCAACTAACATTTCTTTAATTTAATATATAAAGAGTTGCCAGGTTTCCCTCTATAAGTAACATCATCTTACATCTATATCAGATATAAGATATTGAACCTAGATCCATACTTTTCTTTAAAGAGATACTCTTACTATACCTTAGTAAAAAAATATTTTCTTCCTGCCCATGGCATTCACTTTAACCCTAAAACTAAATGTAATAATTCCAAAAATTGTAACACTCTTCAAACAAATTTGAAATATAGAAAAATGTTTACTTCATCTTGCAATATTAAGCATTGTTACCAGCCTGCATTATAGACCAGAGTTTGGCAAACCTTTTCTGTAAAAGGCCAATTACTAAATTTTTTTTTTTGGTCAGAGACAAACCATTCTATCTCAACTACAACTATTCAACTCTGCCATTGTAGTGTAAAAGCATCCATAGGTAATACATAAATGGATTGGCGTGACTGTGTTCCAATAAAACTTTATTTATGCTACCAAGCAGAGTCAGACTTGGCCCACAGCCATAGTTTATCAAGCCTAGTTCTAGGCAGTCATTTTTACTAGCTGCTGCATTCACCTGGAGTTTTATGTTGGATGATGTTTAAGGGTTTCTGACCCACCCCCCACTCCTACCCCCTACACACACACACACACACACACACACACACACACACACACACCTTCCAGTAAACACAGCTGATTGAACACATGCTCATCTTCACTGTCACTAAAATTCCACTTAAATAATAAAAGGATTAAAAACTGTAAGCTTAGGTAAATGGAGGCTAAAACAGCAGACAAAGGATGTCAACAAAATGTCTGACAGAGAAAAGGAGATGCAAAGTTGGCACTAAACAGGGGCTGGGTTGTGGTCCAAGAGAGTTGCCACACAGGAGGGATTTTTGTACTGTTCTGCTGATATCTCCCAGTGACCTACTGTTGGAGGTCCAGCAAACTGTTTTTCAGGACAGTTGTTTCTAACCTGATGCTGTCCTTGTCGGAACTGCCATACTTAGCGTGCTTGTAAAACTCAAAGTAATTGATGGGGGGTGAGGGGAGTGGAGGTCTTGACTCCAACTGTGAACGTTTTGTTATTCAGTGGGCTTTTGGAATGAAAAGAATAGTGCCAACAAGAACTAGCAGTTTGACTACTAGTGCTTTTACCGCTCTTAGGCTATTTTGAAACCCTTTCTCTCCAGCCTTCTTTGTACGGCCCAAGGGAACTATTTGCTCCTATTTGCAAAGTCACTTCTAGTATTGACAAGATTCCATCATGTGAGGAAGTGTAGGAAAGAAAATTGGAAGGTAGCTAGTGCAGAAAGAAGGCTTCTTATTTGGGATGCTGATTTGCATGTCTGGTTCTCTGTCTGCAGAAGGAAGCACAGAGAGAAGCAGGCTGATAGCTATGGTGCTGGTGGTCTATTTGGGTGTCTCACTAGATGGCCCTGCATGAATCCAGCAGACAAAGGCAGTGTATGAGGAAGCTGTGTGCTGTGTTGTGACAGATGCAAACTTCAAGGGTGACTGGGGTCAAATATAACAGGATTCATTAACTCTGAGCCAGTAATTCTCATCCTCTTTTCCCAGCAGAGTATTTAGAGAATTGATGAGAAAAAAAAAAAAAAAAAACATGCAAAGTTAACTGAGGTGGATTTTATTTGTTCTTACTTTTTATTTTATTTTATTTTATTTTATATTTTATTTTATTTTATTGAGACAGACACTTTTTGTATTCTGTTCTCCCTTTTGTCCCAAAGCAGACACTAGTTGTATTTAGGTCCTGTTTTCTCTATTCAGAGGGGAAAAAAAATATTGGACTTCTTGGGTTATTACTACCACCATCACATTATTGTCTTTCCTTTGATTTGAATTCCTTTCCTCATAATAAATCTTCCTGTCTTCTCCCTCTCTTTGATGTTCTCATCTCCGTCTCATTTCATTGTATTTGCATTTCCTTATTCCATGCCCATTCCTTTCATTCTTTGGGTTGGTCTACTCTCTTTGAGAATGTCAAAGAAAAAACATCCCTCAATACCTGCATACACACAAACTTCTGGCCTTTCCAATGATAGCTTTTCAGAGAGCATTGCCCTGATCATAGAGCATCATAATATTGATGAAGGTGATTAGGGGGTGGGCTGGTTAGTGATTTTCAGTTTTGACAGAAAGCAAAATTAAAATCTAATAAAATTCAGCAGCACCACATCCCCACGTAGATTAAGAAAGGCATGAAATACAAGGAATCATGTATCTTTCATGGTGGTGGAGCAGTATGTCTGTCATCACTTCCTGCCAGATTCTGTGTGCTCAACGTGGTATCTGGTTCTCCAGACAACTGAATTTTACATTCTAGCCAGGACCCTATGTAAGGACATCTGCAGACAACCTGTAGTTGTTGACCATTGGGTTTATGTTAAGTGGTAATTGTATTTGGGGAAAGGTCAAATCAGCACATTTAGAGGGAGGTAAATATCAGGCATTTGCCATATTGGATCTGCAGGAAGAGCTTTGGCCATTTCACTCTGTACGGGGTATGTAGTGGTTCAAGCCAGGAGGAGGCAATATGTAATTGGTAAGAGGCAATAAAATTAACCCTATCACCTGTTGTTACACTCTTTATTACCATTCTATTATCAGAGCACAATATAGTTGCAGCATTCCCTCTAAATTCACTGAGTCTGATTTGAATTGCTTTTTGTGAATGCGATCTCTTGAAGCCACAGGGCCTTTTTAAAGCCATCCTTCTATGTATGCTTGGGGATTAGAGTACCTCTGTTGCCAGAATTAATATTTGAAGTTCTACTACAAGAATGGCCAATGGATTTCAATCACCATCAGGCTGAGTTGACTTTGAAGTCATCTGTTGTGGTCAAGGTTTATGAAAATTAAAAATATATATACATATAGGCTACCAGGTCTGGCATGGTCTTTGAGAACTGTGTACACCAGCCCCATTGCCCAGGTTCTTTCCCACCAAGGGCCACTGGACCACTTTGTCCTCTCCCTACGCTTTGTTCACTGCTGCCTGTCCTTGAGGCCTCAGCACAAACACTGCTTCCTCGGAACAGCCCTCTCTAGCCCCCATCCCAGTCTAAATGAGTTATTCCAATATTGTTCTTTGGGGAAATTTTCCTATTTTATTTTCCTTCAGAGCACTTATCACATTTGCTCTTTTATGTGTATTATTCTTTATTGTCTCCTCCACTAAACAAAATAAATAACACTTATTTTATTTACTGTAGCATATCCAGTGTCTATACTGTAGAAAGTCAGTAAATGCATGTTGAATAAATGATCTTTTTAAAATTCCTATAAGTCAATGTCTATACTATATTAAACCCCAGCCCTCTTTAATACTTTTTTTTTTACTGCTTAGAAAAATTTTTATAAGGAACTCTATTCATCTAGTATAACCTTTGTATATCTGGATACTTTTGATTTTATTTTTACAGCTTTGACTATCTTCTTCCCAGATAACCCCTACCTTTGTAAAAACAAACAAGAAATAGGGAATTACCTGTAAATTATTGAATGAAGGAATATACATCTTATAAATAATAGAAATAGACCATGACTTGGTTTTTGCTATCAGTTTTTCTTTGTATCAGTGTTACTAATTACTGTCATTTGTATTTAGATGCAGCTTATGCCTCTAGTTTTAGGCTTCAGTAATTTCCTACATGGACTTGCTCTTTCCAGATGAATAACTTATTATTTGTAAAAATAGCTAACTTTATTCAATAAATATTTTTATGGTGCATAATGAATATTTATTGAATAAATATAACTGAATAAGTTTATTTATTTAACCATGATGAAAAGCCTGCAGCCTAGTTATGATTGTCCTCATTTTACAGATGAGAAAATAGACTCAAAGTCAAATAGGCTGTCCAAGGTACTATAGCCAATAGGAGGCAGAGTCAGGACTCAACCCCGGATTCATGGCCATGCCACTGCCAGGCTATCCCACACTGCCTTTTTGGATGCGCCATTTTTATCGACACCTCCATGCCTTTGTCCATGCTACTGCTCCATTAGGTGCCCTCTGCTCCATTTATCTAGGCTCATCATTCATCAAGTCTAGGTCAAATCTTACTTCCTCCGTCCTCAGTGATTCCAGGTACTGCTCACTTTACATTTTACCTTGGATTGCTATTTTTTAAAATATTCTTAATATCTCTTTTTAAATGAAAAGACTCTCAATGAGTCTTTTTATAGTTTTAGTACCTAGATCAATGCTGCATACTTGGTAAATTGCCAAAATATTTGTTAATAATGATGATGATGTTAGATGTTTCCCTTGTATGGGATAACAAATGAAATCAACTTTCTTCAAGCTTAATAGCTGTCTATGTTGTTACAGCAACTACATCAATAAAAAGTAATCTGTAACATGTTTCAGAACTTATGTTCTAAGAGTATAGTTCATATGAAAATGCCTTCCTCAGACACTTTCAGTCATATTTGTAGACTGCAGTATTGAGTTTCCCTTAAGACTAGAATTATGTTCTAAAAATAGCTTACAAATTTATGGCATATCCCCAGGACCGGTTGCCCAAAATTAGCTGTTTTCTCTTTAGTGAGACCTCATTTAGCAGCAGTTAATGAAACAAAATTCTCCCTAATTTTCCCATGTCAGACACATGATTACGAAATCAACTTAGAGTAGATTCCCAGTGTACATCCTAGGAAAGCCAGGCTTGGCTAGGCGTTGCTAAAGGCCACTTCCTGCAAGAGCTTCAAAGAGCTTGAGACGGTTGATATATACTCTATGGAGGTACCATGCATCTTGCGCCAACCTATCTGACATCATCAAACTTCTTAGAAAATACATATCCCTCTTTCAAGAATGCTCTCTTGAGGCTGTTGGGTGGTGGCTAGGCCAGAAGGTCTTAGTTCAGAACTGTCAGATGGAGAGCAGTGAGACAAATGACTCACACATAGACAACCTTGGGCTTGTCCTTTTTTCCTTGGGGAGAAAACAGGTAAACAGACTCATTTTAGTGGAGTTGAATAATAAAATATCCTAAAATTTTCTGTACCCTAAATCTGGTTGCTGTTATATATTTTGCAGAATTGTAAAGTAATTGGTCACACATGGACTGGTACCTGCAGGGGATCAAGTCTTGCCTGCCTTGTTTGCCTCTGCACGACTTTTGATAAATCTCTCCTTGGTGGAGCCAAATGTTTATTTATAACACATGGGCTTCCACTGACTCAGTGTGACCACAAAGTGACTCTGTATCATTGCCAGAAATCAACTACATTAGCATCATAAAAAAATAAATATATATATAGAGATGTATGTATGTATTTGATTTAAAATTCATATAAATTCCAAAATTACTTTCATGTCTGCAAATTGTGCTAGCTCCTATGAAAATATCCCAAATTTCTTTCTGATCGTATTGATGTTGACTACTTTGTATTCTTACCGTTGGGACAACTAAATTGTATTTGGCGACTGTCAAGAGTGCATGGTAGGAAACAGTTGAGCTCTTCCAAATGAATTTTCCCTTGAGGGTTTGCGATGTATAAGTGCTCCAGTTCCTCCTCCCAGAGCCAAGTCAAAGTCATCATTATTGTTGGAGGGTGCATTCTTTCTAGAAGTAACCAAAACTTCACTGGAGGAGTAATAAAACTATCAATATAATCATTTAAAGATATGCTCAATTATAAATTAGCTACATAATTTACATTTTCATTATTCCTGTTTTGGGAGAAGTATTGACTAAATTCCTGAAAATATTAGAAACAACATTGAAATTAAAACAAAAATATGAGTCATGTTACTACAGTAACTGTTTCTATAATGATAAGCGACCAGTCCTGACCTGAGCAGCTCAATTTGAAGACTATTTGTAAGAGTTGCTGCTCGTCGGTCTGTGCAATCAGGACAAGAAAGTGATGGCAGATGCCACTATCCAGTTACATCTCCTTTATAATTAATATGATGGTTTCATTCCTGAGTGAAGTATTATCATTCCTTAATTACAAATTCAGAAACTGAAATATATAAGAGAAAAAAAAATTGCCCTGATCACACATAACTGGCAGGTGGGTGGTAGGCCTGAGGTTGATTCCAGGTTGTCTAACTGCAGAATCTGCACTGTTAGCTACTGTGCTGTTAGGTTGAGCTGATCTTGTCCTGTGATAATAAAGCTAATTGTGCTTATGGCAGCATGTTCTCAGGTTCTCAGAACAACGCTCATATAGTTTTAGTTCTTAGAGAATACTCTATTTTTATTCAAATCTGCAAAGTACAAAGATATTTCTATTGGCTTTATTATTTATGTGCCTAACTACCATTGAACATACACACCATATGCCATGAAATAACTACAAGAACTACAGTTCCTTTACATGGCAAAGTCATTATGCTCTATAAGGCTATTTGCCATGGTCAGAGGTATCCTGTGGCCTTCTGTAATCTTCTGTTGGAACAAGAGATGTATACAATTTCTCAAATATATTTATCCTCCCTTGTCTTCATTCCTTAGTAAGCTAAATTAGGTTTGGTTGAGTCCTAAAGAAAGGACGTGGCAAATGTTCATTAACTAAAGAATGGATAAAGAAGATATGCCGTATTTATATACAATGGAATATTACTCAGCCATCAAAAAGAATGAAATCTTGTCATTTGCAATGACGTGGATGGAGCTAGAGTGTATTATATTAAGCAAAGTAAGTCAGAGAAAGACAAGTACCACATAATTTCACTCATGTGGAATTTAAGAAACAAAACAGATGAACATATGGAGGGAGAGGAAGACAGAGGGAAACAAACCATGAGAGACTCTTAAAGATAGAGAACAAACTGAAGGTTGATCAAGAGAGGTGGGTGGGGGTAAGCTAGATGGGTGATGAGTAATTTTTTTAAGTTTATTTATTTTGAGACAGAGAGGCAGAGTGCACAAGCAGGGGAGGGGTAGAGAGAGAGGGAGAAAAAGAACCCCAAGTAGGCTCCATGCTGTCAGCACAGAGCCCGACATGGGGCTCAAACTCATGGATCGTGTGATCCAGACCTGAGCCAAAATCCAGAGTTGGATGCTTAACTGACTGAGCCACCCAGGCACCCCTAGATGGGCGATGGCTATTAATGAAGGCACTTATGATGACCACTGGGTGTTGTGCATAATTGATAAATTACTGAATTCTACTCCTGAAACCAATATTGCACGGTATGTTAACCAATAAGAATTTAAATTAAAAAAAAAAATGTTACGGCCATAAAACATGCGGGGGGCTAAGAGAAGTAAATAATATCATAAGCACAAAGAATAGGGGTTAGAAATCATGAATGAGAAAAAAACCTAAAATAGAATGTCAGCCTACTCCAGTGATCTCCATCCAACCCCAAATCACATTGTCCAAGGAGTATGACTCACTCCAAAAGTTCCTGTGCAGTGGCCAACTTCAGAAAGGAACCATTTACACTGTGGCCTGTGAGAATGACTTCCCTGGACTCATGCAGTAGACAAAGCCTGTGTGGCTGTGAACAGTGGCCCTGCAGATAAGGCCTAAAGTCATATCTAAAAGGATGAAGTTTGCAGAGCAACCAGAACTCTTGGATAGATGTAGTTCTCAGCAGCAAATGAATGCCAAGGGCATGTTTCCAGGATCATCCATTCAATGGACAGGGTAGATCCACAAACAAGGCCTATCTCCAGATGGGAGGGCACTAGCAGCAGCTAGGCAAGATTCAAAGCCAGCTCCCATTTCATTGAGGAGATGGGATGGGTTCCAACACTGGGAAGAAAGTGAAGACCCATGGCTTTACTGTTCATGTTTCTCCATTTTTGTTCATCCCAACCTAGTCTCTTTCCAACCTAGTAGCATTAGTGGTGTCAGAGCTCCTGGTTAACCACAATGTCTGCCTCCCTTGGTTCTGGAAGTGGCTCAGGAAAAGCCTGCCATCAAAGATTATTGCTTTTGATGGGTGGCCAGGGCTGGCATAGGCAAGGGCAAGTTCTGTGATATTTGTACCTGAAGCACTGTAGCCATTCCAGGCTCCTCATAAGTGCAATTGGAAACAGCACATTAGCTATTTCTTGCCTTTTTGCCATCCAAATTTTAAGAAAAACTCTTTGTCATTTATCCTACCTGCTCTTTTGCTCCTGCTTCTCTCAATCCAGGAGACCAGCCCAGGACTTAACAGTGATGAAATGTTTCCTTAAAGAGTCTCTCGTACGGAACAATACCAGATACTACGTGGTTGCTCAGGTTGTGCACTTCGTGAATGTGGAAAGTCTTCTCCTGAGGGCACCAACCCAATGGTTCTTTGCTAAGATTTCATTTCAGCAAGATGATATCATACAATATATATAGGTTTTAAATATCTCAACCATTTTTCAGATACCTCCCATCTTGTCTTTCTGATTCTCAGATTCCCCTTTACAACATAGGGCTCTCAGTGAAGCAGAAAAACTGACTATAGAGGTCTTGCCAAAGTAGAAACATTTAATTTCAAAATTAAGCCATTATATAAGATCTAAATATACAGGAGAAATTAAATTGTGAGCTTTGCTATGCTTTCAAGTGTGTTTCAATCTCAAGATTTTAAAGAAAAGAATAGTTTTCTGAGCTTGTTCCATTGCAATTCTGTCTTAGAGAAACTACAGTTCTGGGATTTTATCATGTTTCCCACACAAGGCAAATATTTGAGATGCCAGAGTTTCTGAGGACAATAGGCCACTCCTACAGCCTCTGTTGAATGCATGTTGATTGTCTTTTCACCTCAAAGTTTATGCTACCCCATTAACCATTGAGAGCTAGCCAATTGAGGCAGGGATAACTCAACTCTATTCCCTCTCACTTTAGTTTGTCAATAGATCTTTCTGTCTTCCTGTATGGAACAAAATATATAACCAGCTGGTCCAAATTTACAGTTAGAAGTTTGAGTTTCTGGAAGCTGTATAAGCAGTCATAAGAAAATTAAGATAGAAATAATTAACCAGAAAGAATTAAAATGTTAATAATGATGAGTCTCATTAATGTTAAGTATGATGATTAAGGTCATCATCCGTGGATTTTAGGTTACCTAAGAATGAAAAGAGTTGCACTTAAAATATAACTTGAAAGAAACAATGAAGGAAACTAAGGCTTTCAAAGATATGTTGACTTCTGTCATATGTAACACTGATTTATAGAATAATAATTTTATGATTATGACTTTTGCTTCTACTGTAGACTTTCTACTTTCCAAAGCTAACTTGACAGAGGCAGTTTATCTCCCTGACTTATTTCCTTGATTGCTATGCTTCCAGTTCAGATGTTTCCCATTGGGAAGCAGTAATATCTTGAACAGGGATTTCATAGGTCAATCACATGTGCATCCCTCAAAAGAGGTTTGAGCATGAATGCGAATGTACCACATAACTCATCCAATTGTATGATAAAGATCAAAACTGCAATCAAAACCAAAAATAAACTATCAATAAATCTCTAAATACAGCATAAATGAGAGTGATACACAATTTATAAGAGGATTTACATAATTAAAATGCCTGGGTATGAATGAAATCCCTCTTGGACTTCAAGTGTTACTAATTGCTGTTTAACCCAAGCATAGAAAATTACTTACTATCGTTGAGTTTCAGCTCCTTCTCTAAACTGGAAGTATCCATATCACAGGATTGTTGTGATTGTTAAGTGGCAATGCACACATAAAGCTCTTAGAACAGTGCCCAACATATAAAAACCAAACAAATAATGTGAGCTATTTTTTCCTTCTTCTGCTGCAAGAAAGTCTTCCTCTCACTTACGATGCTTTGAACACAGCAAATATCAAACCTTTTCTCAGAGCTTCCTGGTGGCATTCTTGCCCCATTTATGTGCTTCTGAGCCTCAAAATAGCATTAGCATCAAAAGCTTCACTTGTTCCTGCCTGGAGTACTAGCACTTTGGAGGACTTCGGAGAGACCAAGTGGATTACTTCAAGCACTGTTGCTAGATCTTCTTTCTTTCTGGATCTTCTTCTGTCATGTCTCCAGAGAAATTTATTTCAGTTATATAGAGTTTTATTTCAAACTGCACTTCAGTATTAGCTCTGTATTAAGTTCTTTTTAAATAAACAATTAGGCAAAATTTTCAGTACACTAAGCGACTTAGAGATTCCAAGGGTCGTTATGCAACCTCTTTAATCCAGATAGCATTATGGCAATGTTTAAATACTCCACCTGGCTGAGGAATCCTTTCTTTCTTTATATTCAATAGTAGTAGTTGTAATAGTGATCATGATAATGGTAACAAACATTACTGAGCACTTGCTCTGTGCCAAGTACACTTCTGTCAGAGAACTTCATATGACTTAATTCATTTTATACTTGTATTAACCAGGGTGACCAATGTCTCTTGGTTTTTCCAGGACTTTCCCAGTTTTAGCGTGGAAAGTCTCAAATCCCAGCAGCGATCTCAGTCCCAGGCAAACCAGAATGGTTGTTCACCCTAAAGAGTCCTTAGCAATAAGTGTTCTGGGCCGCCTCGGTGGCTCAGTCAGTTAAGCATTGGACTTCAGCTCAATTCATGATCTTGCAGTTCGTGGGTTCGAGCCCCGCATTGGGTTCTGTGCGGACAGGTCAGAACCTGAAGTTTGCTTCAGATTCTGTGTCTCCCTCTCTTTCTGCTCCTCCCCCACTTGCTCTCTCTCTCTCTGAAAAATAAATAAAAATTAAAAAAAGAAAAAGAAATAGGTGTTCTTGTTCCCATTTAAGTCACAGAGAGGTTATGTAACTTTCCCGAGGACATAAAGCTATTAAGTATGAAAGTCTTGACTCAGAATCTGTGTTCTTAACCACCACCTTGGAGAAGCACTGGACTTTGGATGAGAGGTCAGAGCAATTGGTCTTAGAATGGCTTCTGAGGAAAGGGCTTTTCCTTCCTGTGTCAGGGCAGAAAGATTGGTTATAAGAGAGAGCATCCAAGATTCTCCATCACCTAAAAGTTAATGAGCAGGTCTAATTCTGTTCTTTAATAGTGACATGAAGTAGAAAGCTGAAATAATTTCTGAAAAGTTTTCACATAAGAAATTTGCAGGTGTGTATTCACCAAGAGACACTACAAGCCACTGTATGATTAGATTTCAGCCTCATGTGCCAAGTGTCCAGTTTCCTTCCTTAAGCCGACTCCCTATCCTCTATCCTTTGCTGCATGACTCTTAGTAAGACTTCCTGACTTTCTTTTAGGACAAGATTTCTCTCTCCACCCAGTGTTCTTATTCAGTGTAGTTTTATTCTCTATCATTTTTCATTTATTGTAATATTACAAAATTTGACAGTACAACTCATACTTGTAGAGAACATATACTATCATTTTGTCCAGAACTCATAAGGAATAACTAACCACTGGCTGGTGAGGTGGAAAATAAACTGAGTCTTGTTTACATTTAATCCCATGGGATCATTTGAGTAGTACAGTTAGGAAACGATTTCTTATTTGCGTCAAAATATTCTTTTATTTTACCCCCTCCCATGCTTATCTCCCAAAGGTGGCATCTGGAGGTGCTCTTTTTGTATGGTGGAGGGAAAGCACTGTGCCTGGGAGCGGAGGGTGAGGAAAGAGTGTCTTCTTGCCTAAAGGATAGTGTCTGTTGCTTGCCTGATCACCGTATCCCAACTTAAGTTAAGAGTGGTGTAATATCATACAGGAAATGTACATAAGGACAGGCCAATAGCTCTATCTGACCATTCTGACCCCACCTCAGTACCCACTGATGCTGTGGTGCCCTCCAATGTCTGCCTTGGACAGTTATCCCTGTAGCCCATCATACAGAGTTTTCCACACCACACCCCCACCCTCACACACGCACACTGTGATGATTTCTCTAAAAAGCTGTCTAGCCACAGTTGCAACTCCTTCCTCCTCCATCTACTTCAAAAAAGAGACAAGGGTGGTCCATGAGAGCTGAACCTCAGACTTTCTCTGCTTAGTTCATGAAGCTGTGCTTGTAACTTAGTTGACTGCTCTGTATTGGTGCTGAGTGCCACCTGGGAATGTATCTCATCCTTTGTAAGGATCACCACTGCTCCCAGTATTACCATAACTTATCTAATATACTCCCTCTTCCCCAGACTGAAGTCCAAAGATTGGGAAGTCAGGACTCACGTCTGATGGCTTCACACTTGTCTCTCTCCTTCTCTCCCCAATCTATCCTACCACAACTGAAAAGCTTTCTCTTTTACTTCTTCTATGTTATGTTCTCCCATAACAACTCAACCACAAAACTGACTTAGCTGCCATTTGCTCCACACCACCAATCTATACAAGTCCTCCAAGTACAGGAGTTGATAGACTAAAGAGAAATAAATAAATTAGAATATCCTTTACCAAGACAGAAGCTTTGCTAGCAAGGCTAGTCATCATACCATATAATCCAAATTTGGCAACTGAATTCTATTTCATCTTGGTCATTCTCTCTGTACTTGTATAATTATCGGATGTCTACTCCCACCACTCCCATGCCCATTTGACTGACAGGTAGGTGGAGGCTCACAAGGATTAGGGCAAAAGTTGTGAACTCAAGAAGGCAAAAGAGAAAAATGTTTTTAAAACTATAAATATTAGCTCCATTGCATGGTAATTTTAGTGAGATCTTATTTAAATTTCCTGCTTTAATCAATATCAACTTTTTCATTTTATATAAGTTTTTTCTTTTTAAATTATGTAGGTACACATGAATATAAACCCACAAGGAGACAATTACAATAATATAAATTCCATTTATATGCAATAAAAAGTATATGCTCCCACACCCAATCCCACTTTTCAACCCAGAAAAATCACTGTCAATGATTGATCTGTAGCTTTACAGACCTTTCTCCCATGCATTTATATGAATTTATATGTTCATATACTAATATATAATTTTGACTTGGGGTACCTGGGTGGCTCAGTCGGTTAAGCGTCTGACTTTGACTCAGGTCATCATCTCATGGTCTATGAGTTCAAGCCCCACATTGGGATCTGTGCTGACAGCTCAGAGCCTGGAGCCTGCTTCCCATTCTGTGTCTCCCTCTCTCTCTGCCCCTCCCCCACTCACACTCTGTCTCTCTCTGTCTCTCAAAAAATGAATAAACATTAAAAAAATTAAAATTATATATATATGTGCATATATATATATAATTTTAATTATACATATATATATACACACATATATACACACATATACACACACACACACACATATATATATATACATACATATATATATATAATTTTGACTTCATCAGGGTCTTGTACTGATTTTGTACACCAATGGTTTGTACATTTCTGAATATGCAATTACCAAATTTCCCTTTGCTTCTCTGAATTTTATTGGTATTATTAAAGCAATCACTTGCAAAATAACTTTATTTCATTTTTTGGATAATTCCAAACAAAAGCATCTGTCATGCTTGTTTGGCAGCTAGCTGGAATTTTTGCCATGAGTAGGAAAATGAGCCTTGTACTTTGGCTCTGGGGGGATGTTGCACACATGTGCATGTGATATGGCCAGTAGCCAGTCAGCTGCTGAGAATAGACAATGTATTTCCCAACCAACACTGATGTAAGTAGAACTTCATAAAAACAAGGCAAAGTCTCCTTTCCCGTCAGTTTCCTGCCCTACATTCTTCATCAAATGAGAAATTCGGTGAAATGAGAAATTTCCTTAAGCACATATCAGTTCAAGAAATCACTGATTGCAGAACCTAGCCCTGTAAATACCATAATAATTAAAACAATGTCTACTCTTAAAGAATTATTTGATATCATTTCAAACAGTCATTTCAAAAATTCATCTTTGCTTTGAGAATCTATTTTTTTATCTTGGAATGTCTTTCCTCTATTTCCTACATCAAAGTTATAAAATAATGGTTATTATTTTCAAAGCATCTAAATTTTAATTTGGGAATGACAGAGAGTACACTTTTCGTCTAAGATAAAAATATGTATTCGCAAATCATTTGGAATTAAAGTTTAATAAGTGGTGCACACTGGCTTGTCATGCCTGCTTCCATTTTTTTTTTTAGGCAAAAGCAAAAGTATTTTAAAGTAATAAAGCATGTTCTACATTTTTTCCCCAACATTGTAATTTATGGTTGACTTTAAAAACATGCTTTATTTTACATGATTTGGAAAAGCTCCCATCAGATAAATTACCAGTTTCATTTCCTCCTACTTTTTTTCTGTTTAATTTAGGATATTTATACAGTGAAATGACAGTATTAGTTAGAAATTCTGATTTAGTATTTTGAATTTCATGTCTCTGAAATACATCAAAGAAGAATTACATGCGAGATGTAAGAAATGGCCTCAGTGGTTCTTGTCTGTCTAGTATCAAGTAGGAAGAGGAAATCTACTCTTACAGACCCTGTTGCCATCTGTCCTGTATTGAGTACTGAAAGCAAGTTGTGGTAGCCCTGGGCAAACATCCAACCCTAATTTGGGAAGTCATCAGAGGTTCATTTCTTCATGGACTTCTTAGCCCCTCACTGAATTATAGAATCTCAGAGCTAAAAAGCACATTCCAGTATGAAAGTTCCCCCAAAATTGAACATAGAATTGCCATGTAATCTGACGATCCCACTTTTGGGTATGTATGTAAAAGAATTTAAATCAGGATCTAAAAGAGATATTTACACACCCATGTTCATAACAACACAATTCACAATAGCCAAAAAGTGGAAATAATCCAATTGTTCATCAATGGATGAATGGGTAAGTAAAATGTGGTAGATACATATAATGAAAATTATTCAGCCTTGAAGAGGAATGAAATTCTGATATATCCTACAACATAAATGAACCTTGAAGATGTTATGCTAAATGAAATCAGCCAGGCACAAAAGGATAAATGTTGTATGATTCCACTTACACGAAATACCTAGAGTAGTCAAATCCATAAGGACATAAAGTAGAATGGTGGTTGCCAGGGGCTGAGTGGGGAGAGGGAAATGGGAGTTATAATTTAATAGATACAGAGTTTTAATAGGAGAAGGGGAAAAAGTTCTGGAGATGGATAATGGTGATGATTGAACAATGATATGAATATACTTACTGCCATTGAACTTTTTACCTAAGAATGGTTAAAATAGTCCATTTCATATTGTATATATTTTCCTACAATAAAAAAAAATCCTTACCTCCATGGAGCTTACAATCTAGGAGAGAGAAAGATAATAAGCGGATAAATGTTAAGATTTAAAAAGTACTTTCTGGATCAGCTTTTGACTGGCCCCATTTTATAGATAAGAAGCCCAAGGACAGACAGAAAAGATAATAGGAGGCTACTCACTAAGACCCTGGTTGTCTGACTTCTGGGCCAATGATATTTCCATTGAACAATACTTCCTTTTTTAGGTACTTGTATTACCACTATTTTATCTGAGCCATTCAGTAATACACTGGAAAGAGACGGGCTTTAGAACCTGGGTTCAAATGCTCACTCAGTTGCTTGCTGGAAGTTTGATCTTGAAATTTCCTTCTCTATAAAATGGGGATAACAAGACCTACTTCATAAAAGTTTGATTTGTTTATTACACTTACACCTAAGTACAAAGTAAGAAGTCAATGAAAATTAGCTTTCTTGACGCTAAGTCTCTGAAAATGCCTTCTCTGAATTTGTTGTGTGTTTATGTTATGTTCAATGTGTGAATACTTTCAGTCTAGAAATTTCAGCAAATACCTTCCTGTGTTTGAGTTTTCACAAATCATTCTGGAAATACAGTTTGGCTATGGAGACAAATGGCTCAGCCAAAAAACCTGGGAAACAAGCCAGATAACATTTATCTGATCCTTATTTAGCTGGAAGAGAACTTTCAAAGTATAAGTTTGGTAAAGAATACAAAACAAGAGTTAACATTCTTTTTTTCCAAAAACTAAAGCCAACTCTTTGATATTTCTGCTAGCTACATTAAAAAAAAGTCAATGCTGTATTCTATATTTATTCTTAAAAGGTATTTATCTCTAAATAAAAAGCATATAATGCCATAGATTATATATAAGAACCACCCTGGGTGATGAGTTATAAGTGTCTAGCCTCCCAAGAAGAATGATGTGTTTCTCAGATCCAGTATAGATATTTAGAAAAATAGTCACACTTGTCAGCTGCTCTCCGAGCATCAGGGGGCATTAAAGTTACCACCACAGTCCTCCTTCACCTGATTCTACAGCTTTCTCCACCTCTAAGGAACTCTAAGCAAATTCATTTTGATTATTCTTTCAGGGTTTGTAACTCTCTCCTATTTCTGAGCACATATATGGATAAAAGAGACCAATTATTCCCATTTTACACAGGCCTATAAAGAGCTTCTCTTTACAGATTTTCCACATCTCTGTAGATTTATGAAGATTTGTCCTACCCCCAAGTTAGAAAATTATGTTGGGGGTACCTGGGTGGCTCCCTCACTTAAGTGTCCGACTCTTGATTTTAGCTCAGGTCATGACCTCACAGTTGTAGAATTAAGCCCACGTCAGGTTCTGTGCTGGGCATAGAATCTGCTTAAGATTCTCTCTCTCTGTCTCTCTGTCTCTCTCTCTCTTCCTCTCCCTGTCTCGTTGCCCCTCCCCCTCTCACACGAGTGCATATGTGTGCACACACTCTCGAAAGAAAGAAAGAAAGAAAGAAAGAAAGAAAGAAAGAAAGAAAGAAAGGAAGGAAGATAGAAAGAAGGAAAAGTATGTTGACTCTATAGTAATTGCATAGAAATTAATGCCTCAGTTTATATTTCTAAAGCTGGACAACTTATGTGGTGTCGTTAAAGATATTGGCAAATTATTTTGGATTGTCGATTCTGTCCCTGCAGAAGATAACTCAGCTGGGGAGGCAGATTCAAGTCTATTAGACAATGTGACTTTGAAAGAGGTAGTATTGCTTTGTGAACAAAACATGGGTTTAGCATTTTAATAAACTTGGATCCAAATTGTAGTTCCACATCTTACTTAAGTCACTTAACTCTCTGAGCCTTTAACCTTTTAAGTGAAAAGAGATAATAATAGATAAGTATGAGGATTGAATAATTGATTGAATTATATAAAACATTGAACAGAAATTGGTACAAGGGTAAATGCTAATATTAGTTATTCTACATATTGACTTGCTCTAATATTTCAAGTACATCACATACATTCACATATGAACTAAAGTCTAATTTTTATTTTTTATTTTCGTTTTGCTTGATTCAGAATTTCCACTAGACTTAAAATATTATTCTAAAATTATAACTCCTTTCTGAAATTTTAGGATGCCATTTAGGACCATTTCTTTTTTTTTTTTTTTTTCTTTCTTTCTTTTAGAAAGGGAGGGTGCACACATGTGTGAGAGGGAAGGGCAGAGAGAGAGGAAGACAGAAAATCCCAAGCAGGCTCTGCACTCAGTCCAGACCCTAATATGGGGCTCCATCCCACAATTATGAGATCATGACCTGAGCCAAAATCAAGAGTTGAACACTTAACCAACTGAGCCACCCAGATGCTGCAGAACCGTTTCTAATCTTATGTTTTCTAAAAGTTCATTTCCAAAAATGTATACTTTTTAGATTATTTGTTAGCATTTTACAACCATGAAACAAATAAAGAAGTATTTATTTACTAAGATCATAACATAAGATTACTGGCATCTGGGATACAGCTAAAATACAAGTAGCTAAACTGAGGAAGAATGTTCACATTGACAAATAGTTGTATCTCTTATGTTAGATATGACATTGTGAAGCATTTAAAGTGAGATAAAATTTCAACATGAAAATTAATATGGTATTATTGTTATTATGATTTCTCATGTTCATGGGGTTGTTTTACTGGTTTTATCTTTATTGTTCCAGAAGAAACTAGAAAGAGTGTAATAAAGTATCATTATGATGTTTTGAAGTGAGCCTCTCTATGCCAGGCACTATAGTAGATGTTAAATATACAAAGATTTTTAAGAAAGAAGGTGGCAGGGAAGGAAGGGAAAGAAAAGGAGAGGGAGAGAACTCTACCTTCTATAGTAGACAGATGATACTAACAGAGCAAGAGCCAGGTTCATGTAGAAACATGTATACATACCTGGGTTACTATACACACATAATTTCCTTGTTTTATCAGCTGAGAGGGCCAAGGAGCAATGGCACTCCAGTAGCAACAAACATACCTAGTACCCAGATCTTAGTTTCTAACACCATTTTCCAATAAAAGGAACCCGAAATCCTTGGAGAAACAGCTGATTCTATAACAGGGCAGGAAACAATCATGATGAGCCTGGAGTATCTTTTATTTAGTGCTATAAAGTAAGGAAGTGCTCAAAGACAAAACAAAACAAAACCACACACACAATGGTGGGAGCACTTCAAATGAACATAGAAGCCAACGAAAGAGCTCCTAATGGCCAAAGCTGAAACAATTAGAGCAATAAAATAAATAAAATAGTCCTGAATTATAAAATAAATATCCACAAGTACATACTGATAGAATAATTGACTAAATTGTTTGAATTAAATAACTGCAGGAGGAAGAGACAAATATGTACAGAATCCTACATAATTTATGTAGCTATTCTGACCACAAAGAGGTGGAACAGACTTCCCACACCTTAAATGTGAGCTACACATAATGACTTCCTTTCAAAGAGTATAGTGTGCAAAGTGGGGGGAAAGGAGTACATTTATAGTAGACAAACCTGGTAAACACTACCTCAACCAGGTGATCAAGGTCAACAACAAAAGTTATGTCATGATCAGCAAATGTACTCTTGACATGATATGATGAAAATAACACTTTACCTCTGTGGTCTTCCTCTCCAAAACTCAAAATCTCAGTCTAATTGTGAGAGAGAAACAGACAAACTCAATCTGAGGGACATCCCACAAAATATATAATGAAAGTACTCTCAAAACTGTGAATGTCATCAAAAACAAGGAAAGTCTGAGAAATTGCCACAGCCAAGAGGAGCCTAGAGATACACAATGAATAAATGGCACCTAGTATCTTGAATGGGTGGGATCCTGGAACAGAAAGAAGACACTAAGTATAAACAAAGGAATTCTGAATAAACTATCGACTTAAGTTTGTAACAGTGTATCCATATTAGTTCATTACTTGTAATAAATATACCATATTAACTTAAGATGTTAATAATAGAGAAACTGGTTGGTTAGTTTATGGGAACGATTAGTTATTCATAAATTTTCTGTAAATCTAAATTTTCTAAAATAAGAGTTTGTTTGAAAATACTAACAAAATGTTAATATGGCACAATGTAGTGCAGGAATAAAGGTGTATGAACTGAGGGAGAAAAGAGATAAAAAGAAAATTCCAAATGATTCCTAAAGACTTTGAAAAAAAGACCAAATGTTTTGTTGTTGTTGTTGTTGTTGTTGTTGTTGTTTTTAATATAGCTGACACGGGTCCTGAGTTCAGTCTCATAATATAGCCAACACACAATGTTACATTCATTTCAGGTGTATAACTTAGTGATCTGACAAGTTTATACATTATACTATGTTCACGACAAATTTAGCTACCATTTGCCCCATGACATCGCTATTACAGTGTCATTGGCTGTATTCCATCTTCTCTACATTGTATTCCTGTGACTTTCCTCATTCCATAACTGTAGGCCTATATCTCCCTCCCCGCCCCCCTCACCTATTTTGCCCAAGCCCCCACACCCCTCTTGTCTGGCAACCATCAGTTTGTTCTCTGTATTTGTAGTTCTGATTCTGCTTTTTGTTGATTTATTCTTTTTTTTTTTTAGATTCCATTTATGAGTGGAATCATACAGTATTTGTCTTTCTCAGTGTGGCTTATTTCACTTAGGATAATACTCTCTAGGCCCATCCATGTTGTCTCAAATGGCAAGATCTCATCTTTTCTTATGGCTGTGTAATATTCCATTGTGTATACATACCACATTTTCTGTATCCATTTGTCTATTGATCGACACAGGTTGCTTCCATGTCTTGGCTACTGTAAATAATGCTGCAGTAAACATAGGGGTTTACATTTCTACCAACACACACAAGGGTTTTTTTTTTTCCCTCCACATCCTTGCCAACACTTGTTATTTCTTACAATTTTCATTTTAGCCATTTTAACTGGTGTAAGGTGATATCTTATTGTGGTTGTGGTTTGAATTTCCCTGATGATTAGTGATGTTGAACCTCTGCTCACGTGTCTGCTAGCCGTTTGTATATCTTCTTTGGAAAAATGTCTATTCAAGTTCTCTGCTCATTTTAAAATCAGATTTTTTTTTTAGTGTTGAGTTGTACAAATTCTGTATATATTTTGGATATTAACAGCTTATTGAATATATCATTTGCAAATATCTTCTCCCATTCAGTAGGTTATCTTTTTGTTGATGGTTTTGCTGTGCAAAAGTTTTCTTTTTATTTTGATATACTCCCAATAATTTATGTTTGCTTTTGTTTCCCTTGCCTTAGGAGATATATCTAGAAAAATGTTGCTATGGCCAATGTCAGAGAAATTACTCCCTGTGTTCTCTTCTATTTTTTTTTAAATTTTATTGATTTATTTATTTTTAAATTTACATCCAAGTTAGTT
This sequence comes from Panthera pardus, assembly GCF_024362965.1. Lineage (NCBI taxonomy): Eukaryota > Metazoa > Chordata > Mammalia > Carnivora > Felidae > Panthera > Panthera pardus. The sequence goes on from NW_026526721.1 coordinate 106,595,086, forward strand.
AACATATAGTGCAATAATGATTTCAGGAGTATATTCCAGTGACTCGTCCCCTATGCATAACAACAGTGCTGATGCCAACTAGTGTCTTCCTTAATGCCTCTTACCCATTTAGCCCCATAACCCCTCCAGCAACCCTCAGTTTGTTCTCCATATTTAAGTCTTTTATGTTTTGTCTCTTCCTTGTTTTTATATTATTTTTGCTTCCCTTCCCTTATGTACATCTGTTTTGTATCTTAAATTCCACATATGAGTGAAATCATATATTTGTCTTTCTCTGATTCACTAATTTCACTTAGCATTACACACTCTAGTTCCATCCACGTAGTTACAAATGGTAAGATTTCATTCTTTAGGATTCCGAATAATACTCCCTTGTATATACATACCACATCTTCTTTATCCATTCATCTGTCATGGGACATTTGGGCTTTTTCCATATTTTGGCTGTTGTCAATAGTGCTGCTATAAACATTGGGGTGCATGTGTCCCTTCTAAACAACACACCTGTGTTTCCTTGGATAAATACCTAGTAGTGCAATTGCTGGGTCCATATTGAGGAACCTCCATACTGTTTTCCCGAGTGGCTGCACCAGTTTGCGTTCCCACAAGCAGTGCACAAGAGATCCTCTTTCTCCATATCCTCGCCAACATCTGTCATTACCTGAGTTGTTAATTTTAGCCATTCTGACTGGAGTAAGGTGGTATCTCATTGTGGTTTTAGTTTGTATTTCCCTGATGATGAGTGATATTGAGCATTTTTTCATATGTCAGTTGGCCATCTGGATATTTTCTTTGGAGAAGTGTCTATTCAGGTCTTTTGCCCATTTCTTCACTGGATTATTTGTTTTTTGGGTGTGGAATTTGGTGAGTTCTTTATAGATTTTGGATTCTAACCCTTTGTCTGATATATCATTTGCAAATATCTTCTCCCATTCCGTTGGTTGCCAATCAGTTTTGCTGAATGTTTCTTCACCATGCAGAAGTTTTTTATCTTGATGAGGTCCCAATAGTTCATTTTTGCTTTTGTTTCCCTTGCCTCCAGAGACTTGTTGACTAAGAAGTTGCTGCAGCCAAGGTCAAAGATGTTTTTGTCTGCTTTATTCTCTAGGATTTTGATGGCTTCCTGTCTTACATTTAGGCCTTTCATCCATTTTGAGTTTATTTTTGTGTATGGTGTAAGAAAGTGGTCCAGGTTCATTCTGCATGTTGCTTTTCAGTTTTCCCAGTGCCATTTGCTGAAGAGACACTCTTTATTCCATTGGATATTCTTTCCTGCTTTGTCAAGGATTAGTTGGCCATATATTTGTGGGTTCATTTCTGGGTTCTCTATTCTGTTCCATTGATCTGAGTGTCTGTTTTTGTGCCAGTGCCATACTGTCTTGATGATTACAGCTTTGTAATACATCTTGAGGGATTGTGATGCCTCCAGCTTTGGCTTTCTTTTTCAGGATTGCTTTGGCTATATGGGGTCTCTTCTGGTTCCATACAAACTTTAGGATTATTTGTTCTAGTTCTGTGAAGAATGCTGGTGTTATTTTGATAGAGATTGCATTGGATATGTAGATTGCTTTGGGTAGTACTGATATTTTAAATATTTGTTCTTCCAATCCAGAAGCATGGAATATTTTTCCTTTGTGTGTGTGTCTTTTTCAATTTCTTTCAGAAGCTTTCTATAGTTTTCAGTGTATATATTTTTCACCTCTTTGGTTAGGTTTATTCCTAGGTATTTTATGGTTTTCGGTGCAATTGTAAATGGGATCAATTCCTTGATTTCTCTTTCTGTTACTTCATTATTGGTGTCTAGAAATGCAGCTGATTTCTGTGTATTGATTTTATATCTTGCAATTTTGCTGAATTCATGGATCAGTTATAGCAGTGGTTTTGTGGAATCTTTGGGTTTTCCATATAGAGTATCATGTCGTCTGTGAAGAGTGGAAGTTTGACTTCCTCCTGGTCGATTTGGATGCCTTTTATTCCTTTGTGTTGTCTGATTGCTAAGGCTAGGACTTCAAATACTATGTTGAATAACAGTGGTGAGAGTGGACATCCCTGTCTTGTTCCTGACTTTAGGGGAAAACTTGTTTTTCCCCATTGAGGATGATACTAGCTGTGGGTCTTTCATATATGACTTTTATGATCTTGACATATGATCCTTCTATCCCTACTTTCTTGAGGGGTTTTATCAAGAAAGAATGCTGTATTTTGTCAAATGCTTTCTCTGCATCTATTAAGAGGATCATGTGGTTCTTTTCCTTTTTTTATTGATGTGATGCATCACATTGATTGTTTTGCAGAAATTCAACCAGCCCTGCATCCCAGGTATAAATCTCACTTGGTTGTGGTGAATAATTCTTTTAATGTAGTGTTGGATCTGGTTGGTTAGTACATTGTTGAGGATTTTTGCATACATCTTCTAAGATTTTTATGGTTTCAGGCCTCACATTTAACTCTTTAATCCATTTTGATTTATTTTTGTGTATGGTGTAAGAAAGTGGTCAAGTTTCTTTTGCATGTAGCTGACCAGTTTCCCCAACACTAATTGTTGAAGAGATTATCTTTTTTCCAATTGGATATTCTTTTCTGCTTTGTCATAGATTAATTGTCCATATAAATGTGAATTTAGTTCTAGGTTCTCTATTCTGTTCTATTGATCTATGTGTCTATTATTTGTGCCAGTACCATACTGTTTTGATTACTACATACTTACAGTGTATCTTGAAATCTGGAATTATGATACCTCTAGCTTTGTTCTTTCTCAGGATTGCTTTGACTATTCAGGGTCTTCTGTGGCTCCATACAAATCTGAGTATTATTTGTTCTAGTTTTGTGAAAAATGCTATTGGTATTTTGATAGGGATTACACTGAATCTGTAGATGCTTAGGTAATATGGACACCTTGACAATACTAATTCTTCCAATCCATGAGCATGTAATATCTTTCCATATGTTTGTGTCATCTTCAGTTTCTTTCATCAGAAAGAATACCCCTAGGTATTTATTCTTTTGGTACAATTGTAAATCATGTTGCTTTTTAAATTTCTCTTTCTGTGACTTCATTGTTAGTGTATAGAACACTACCAATTTCTGTGTATTAATTTTGTATCCTGCCACTTCACTGAATTTATGTACTATTTCTAACAGTTTTTTGGTGGAATCTTTAGATTTTCTATATGTAGTATCATGTCATCTGCAAATAGTGAAAGTTTTACTTCTTCCTTACCAGTATGGATGCCTCTTATTTCTTTCTCTTGTCTGATTACTATGGCTAGGACTTCTAGTAATATGTTGAAGAAATGTAGTGAGAATGAACACCCTTTTCTTATTCCTGACCCCAAAAAAAAACCTCAGCTGTTTACCACTGAGGATTATGTTAGCTGGGGTTTACCATACATGCCTTTATTATGTTGAGGTATGTTTCCTCTAACCCCATTTTTCTGAGTTTTTATCATGAATGGATGTTCAATGTTGTGAAATGCTTTTTCAGCATCTATTGAAATGATCATACTATTTTTATCCTTTGTTTTGTTGATGTGTATGACATTGATTGATTTGTGACTATTGAACCATCTTGCATCCCAGGAATAATTCCCACCTGATTGTGGTGAACAGTCTTTTTAATGTATTGTTATATATGATTTGCTAATATTTTGTAGAAGATTTTTGAATTTATGTTCATCAGGGGTATTGGCCTGAAGTTTTCTTTTTTGGTGGTATCTTTGTCTGGTTTTGATATCAGGGTAATTAATGCTAGACTTACAGAATGTATTTGGAAGTTTTCTTTCCTCTTGTATTTTTTGGAATAGTTTGAGGAGAATAACTATTAACTCTTGTTTAGATGTCCAGTAGAATTCAGCTGTGAATCCATATAGTCCTGGAATTTTATTTTTTGGTAGTTTTCTTTATTACCAGTTCAATTTAATTACTTATAATCAGTCTGTGAGATTTTCTGTTTCTTCCTGCTTCAGTTTTGGAAGATTCTATGTTTCTAGAAATGTATCTACTTCTAGGTTGTCCAGTTTGTTGGCATACAATTTTTCATAATATTTTCTTGAAATCCTTTGTATTTCTGTGGTCTCAGTTGTTACTTCTCCTCTTTCATTTCTGATTTTATTTATTTGGGTCCTTTATCCATTGTTCTTGGTAAGTCTACTTAACGGTTTGTCAGTTTGGTTTATATTTTCAAATAACCAGCTCTTGGTTTCATTAATTTTTTCATACTGTTTTTTTTAACTCTCTACATCATTCATTTCCACTCTGATCTTTATTATTTCCTTTTTTCTACTCACCTTGCACATTGTTCTTTTTCTAGTTCCCTTAGGCATAAGGTTAGATTGTTTATTGAGGTTTTTTTCTTATTTCTTGAGGTAGGTCTGAATTGCTATATACTTTTCTCTTAGGACTGCTTTTACTGTGTCTCTGACATTTTGAAACTTTGTGTTTTCATTTGTCTCCATTTATTTTTTTTTCTTCCTTGATTGTTTCATTGACCCATTGGTTTACTATCATGTTGTTTAGTCTCCATGTCTTTGTGTTTTTTCCAGTTTTGTTCCTGTGATGTATTTCTAGTTTCATACCATTGTGATTGGGAAAGATGCACAGTATGATTTAAATCCTCTTTGATTTATTGAATCTTGTTTTATGGCCTAATATGTGATCTGTTCTGGAGAATGTCCGTGTGCACTTGAAAAGTGTATTCTGTTGTTTTTGGATAGGATGTTCTGTATATATCTGTTATGCCCATCTGGTCCAATGTGCCATTCGAAGACATTATTTCCTGGGGCACCTAGGTGGGTCAGTTGGTTAAGCGTCTGACTTCGTCTCAAGTCATGAACTCATGGTTCGTGAGTTTGAGCCCCACATCAGGCTCTCTGCTATTAGTGCAGAGCCCACAGAGGATCCCCTGTCTCCCTCACTCTCTGCCCCTCCCTTGCTCACTCGCTCTCTCAAAAATAAATAAACATTTAAAAAAAATGTTTCCTTATGGATTTTCTGTCTGGATGATCTATCCATTGATATAAGTGGAGTGTTAAAGATTTTCTTTTTCTTTTTCTCCTTTTCTTTCCCTTTTTATTCTCTTCTCCACTATATATACATATATGTATACGTATATACATATATGTACATATACATATATATACATATATATGTATATACGTATACATATATGTATATATGTGTATATACGTATACATATGTATACGTATATACATATATATGTATATATGTGTATATACGTATACATATGTATATATATGTATATCCACTATATGTGGATACATATACATATGTATACATACATATGTATATATAGTCATATTTTACATCTTTTTATTCATACTTTTCCACTTCTCCACTATATATATGTATGTATACATATATATATAGTCATATTTTACATCTTTTTATTCATATTTTTCTTATGCCTAATTATGGCCATTTCTTTTCCACTTGAAGAAATCCCTTTAACATTTCTTATAAGGCTGGTTTCATGGTGATAAGTTCCTTTATATTTGTTTGTCTGGCAAACTCTTTACCTCAACTTCAAATCTGAACGATAACCTTACCAGTTAGAGTATTTCTGGTTGTAGGTTTTTTTCTTTTCAGCACTTTGAACATATCATGCCACTTCCTTCTGGCTTGCAAAGTTTCTGCTAAAAATTAGTTTATAGTCTAAAAGCTTTTCCCTTGTAAGTGACTTTTTGTTTCTCTCTCACTGCTTTTATGATTCTCTGTTTATCTTTAATCTTTGACATTTTAATTATTATGTGCTATGGCGTAGACTTACTTGGGTTCATCTTGTTTGGAATCTCTGTTTCTTGGACTTCAATGTCTATTTCTCTTCTTAGGTTAGGGAAGTTTTCAGTTATTATTTCTTGACATAAGTTTCTACACCTCTTTCTTTTTTTTTTTTCTACAATGCGAATGTTTTTTGGCTTGATGTTGTCTGAGAGATCCCTTAATTATCCTCATTTTAAAAAATATTTTTCTCTTTTTGCTATTCAGCTTGTGTGCTTTCTATTACCCTGTCTTCCAGATCAATGATACGTCTTCTGCATTTTCTTGTCTATTGTTGATTCCCTCTAGTATGTTTTTTGTTTCAGTTATTGTATTCTTCAATTCTTATTGGTTCTTTTTATATTTTCTATGTCTTTATTGAAGGTCTCTGCATTCTTCCATTCTTTTATCTAGTCCAGTGAGTATCTTCGTGATCATTACTTTAAATTCTTTATCAGGCATATTGCTTATCTCTTATTTCATTTAGTTCTTTTTCTGAGTTTTTTTTTTTTCTTGTTCTTTCTTTGGAGCATATTCCTCTGTCTCCCCAGTTTTCTTGCTTTTCTCTGTTTGTCTCTGTGGATAAGATGAAATGACTACTTCTAAAGTTGAAGAAGTGATCTTGTGTATGGTGTTCCTTAGGCAGACTGTGTGTGCTTAGTGACTTTTGTCGGCTGACTGGAGGTGTGGCTGTATATCTCTTATACCATGGGATGTCTCCATCTCTCTTGCTGTTTTCTTGCCATTCTTTCTATTTCTATTTTGGTTGCTCAGTAGCTGTTCAGTCAGCCCTCAGTTCTTCACAAAGAATTGTTCTATTAATAGGTGTAATGTGGTGGGTTCCAGAGTGAAAGTGAGTTCAGAGTTTTTTCTTATGTTGCCATCTTGAACTGAAACATGCTCTTGTATTTTGTATCATAGCTTTAAATCTCTCCATGTGTGTGATGTATATTTTGAACATTTCAGCTTATAATACATTGTATTATACAATTATTGATGTTCATGTTAACTTCAGTATTTATAAAGACCACAGCAAATCCTTTATTTTTTACAAAGATAAGCTGTTATCTACAAAAAGAAAGAAATAATCAGATTTGGTGGAATATGCAAAGCATTCTATATTAAGCAAAGCATGGCCTTCAACATTTACTCTATAAAAATAAATAACCCTTTTGACATCAAATGTAGAAGAAAAATTATCATAATGACCCAGATACACTATCTCACTACCTGGAATTACCTTAAACTTCATGCCTTACGTGATTTTTTTCCTGGATGTTCCCTTCATTTAAAATGCTGGTCTCCTCCCAACTTTTTCTAAGTTCAAAATATTGGTTATCTTTCAAAGTGACCCCAAATATTTCCTCTTCCATGAAGATTCCTCTTATTCCCCAATGAAAACAGCTGCTCATTTCTCTGAGCAATCAGAATTGTGTGTTCCTCCATTATCCCATGGACTTACAACAATTTATGTTTTACTTATAGATGTTTCTCCCATTTGGCTGTAAGCTTCTTAAGAACAGGGTCAATATCCTGGTCCTTCTCGCTCTCCACATAGTGCCTGACATTCATTATTCATCCAGCAATCATTCACTGCATGCCTACCATTCAATACCACAGAGTGAACATAAGGGAGAAAATTGCAGCAAAAAATCAACAACTAAATGTTAGTGTTGTGGAGAAATTTTCCAAGTTAGGAAACTCTGAAAAAAATGAGGAAAAAAATGTTGCCACAGATCAGGTTATGGAAAGAATTAACAGAAGATATCACAGAACTGGTTTATTTTTATAACCAGCATATCTGCTTCTAAGATACAAACCCCTCTCTTCTACTGCTTTGCCCATTTTTGTGATCTGAGACCCCTGTGGTTTGTGTATAGAAAGCTGGTAGACCCAGGGTGAGTAAAATAAATCTAATCAATGTTCATCTGCAAAAGAAAACATGAATTAGCAGTGAGAATCTAAGGGAAGGAAAAGACAAAACCTTTTTTTCTTGGCAGAGGCCTGAGGCCCAACTTGTGACTGTCAAGCTACTGCATAAGTTCTTAGAAAAGAACTTGTTCTCTTTTGAAACCTTCTGTCAAAGCAAAACGTATTGCTGTCTCAGCATGTACATCAGAGCTAGATTTATTTCAAATACCATTTTTGTGTGTATACTCTTATAGAATACTTGGCTTCCTGCTTCTCTAGTATTTATTAAACTCAATTTTTCAGAACATCTGTACTAAAATATTTTTAGTTACCATTTTCAAATAATTTCTGGTAGGGCAATGTTAGGCCAATATTGTGCTTAATTCTATACTCTGAGGACTTTCTTTCTCAATGCAGGGCCTCCTGGTCTTTTCCACTGAACCTTCAGTCACTCTTTACATCTCATGATCCATTCATCCACAGAATGCAGAAATGCTTTCTGATTTTATACAAGGTTATTGGATACTGAACCCAATTTTTTAAAATTCCCTAAAGCAATTAACCTCACAAAAGCATCCTCTTCCATACCAATGTCTTAGAATCACAGAAAGTTGTTAACTGTTAAGATCTCTGTATATATTTCTAAATTGACCTGTGGCTCTATTTTATTTCTAATGCCTTCTCTTCTAATGTGTCATTGGCTGTTCATCTTTAATTCTTCCAAACTCTTTCTGAAAAACCTGTTATTCCTTCACAACTGAGCCCTTATGGTGCACAGATAAGCCTCCCTAATTTTCTAGGGAACCCCAGGGTACTGTCTTAGGTGGGGACTGACTGTCGTGTTATTAGGGTCCCCATCAACTTTTAATAAATTATAACCCATATTTCCATTTTTAAAGTAGTGCATACTAAGATCCAATGATTTTCAAAATATTTAATTTAAAATATCAGCTTAACTCTGAAAGAATAAATACTCTATGCATTATCAAATAATAGATTTAAAAATTCCCAGTATAGAAGAGCCTAAAGTATCCTAACATGGCATCAGCTCAGCTGAGTTCAAATCCTGGCTCTGCCCCAGATTGGGTAGACTTGAGGAGTTTTTCTGGATCCCTGAGCATCATTCATCTTTCTAGATGCCCTATCAAGCATCTATTGCATGGCATAAGCCAACATCATAGTGGTAAACAAGTCATTCACAGTGGTTCACTAAGCTGACATGCCAATGCACTAACTTTCCTCATTTTTAAAATAAAAATAGTAACACCCATCTTGTAGGGTGTAAAAATTAAATGGCTTCTTGCCACCTCTGCTCCATGGCACCACCACCACCCCGCTTTTTTATCCATAAAAGATGATCTCAGTAAGTTTCCCTGCTGAACCTCTTCAATATGAAATAAGCTTTTCTAACCAGACCAGGCCAGCTCACAGGAAGCCACACCTCCAGCTGAGTTATTCTGGGGGCTGTCTTTGTGGCCCCTGCACAACTACGAGAACAGTGTCACTGGTTCATGTCATACTATCCACTGCCCAGAAAATGCCTGGGTTTCCTCCATGCGTTTTCTTATCCTTCCCACATTATCATTTCAAAGTGCCCATTCAGATGGAAACAACACTGTATCTCCCTTATTATTGGCAAGAGGTTTTCTTTCTTCCAGGTGAGTTGCTTAGAGATTCCTCATGCATTATTAGTTGAAACAAGGGAAGGATGGATAGAAAGAATATACCTTGTTGAAAGCATCTTTTAGTTAAATCTACATTCCATGAAATGGATCCACACCCAAATACACAGTTGTTTGGAGTTATTGGTTCAAAGACTGAAAACTGAAGAATGTATTTTTAAAGGTGTTTGTAAGCATAAGAGACTGTTAAAAACTGAGAACAAACTGAGGGTTGATGGGGGGTGGGAGGGAGGGCAGGGTGGGTGATGGGTATTGAGGAGGGCACCTTTTGGGATGAGCACTGGGTGTTGCATGGAAACCAACTTGACAGTAAATTTCATATATTAAAAAATAAAAAAAACATAAAAAATAAAGGTGTTTGTATGTTGAAGTATAAAATGTAACTCTGGAAGGAATCCATGTTTAATGCTATGTACATTTGTTTCTAGATTCTGTTAGAAGTTGTGTAGCAAAGTTGTTCTTTACCTGCTCCCTGAAGGGTCATTACTGCCTCTACAGTAAATCCAGTTTTATTCTCATCAGCCAAGAGCCTCAGCCATGGATTCAGATCATGTTCCTCTTTCAGCAGGTATGTATATCCATGCTTGTCATGGCTCCATAGTGAGTTGGTGGGGTATGAGTTTATAATCATTTTTACTGAATTTTTCTTTGACTAGAGTTCGATGTAAATAACAGCAACACATACATATTTCATTAGTAATTTTTAACATGGGTTTTCTATATTTTAGGATAGTTTCTTTATAAAAGACCTTGGATTAGCATCAAGGAGGCCAAACCTATTAATATCATGAATATTCTTAGTTTAAAAAGGAAGAAGAAAAGAGAAAATACTTCTGTTACACAATAACAAAAACAGCTTATTTGGAGGAATAGCTTTCTTTATGTAGAGTTTGTCTTTATTTCTCCACAGGCTTCCAATCTCCAGTTAATTTTAGTGTCAACATATCCTTTTTGACATTATTAAGATACGGGAATGCCACCTTTCCCCATAGATGTTATGTATATAGGTAAAATTACATAAAGAGGAAATTCCAACTTAATGAACAACTTAATGCAAACATTTTAGCATCAAAAGAGATTCTTGAATATTTGGAAATACTTATCTTGAATATATTAAACTTTCACATAAAATTTAAATATAGATTATAAAATGTAAATAATAGAAGGAATATCAGACATCATTTTTACAGATAAGAAAATTAAAGGCAGAACTCAGAACACCTGACACCTGACTCAGTGGTCTCTGTGGTCTTTTCCTAGTAGCACATGTGTTAAAAAATGAAATGTGGAGTCGCAGGCAGGAGCAGGAAGGGGTGAAACAGAACATGAATGTTAAAAAATAGATAAAAATTAGGCAAGGCATGCCTGGGTGGTTCAATCGGTTAAGCATCCAACTCTTGATTTTGGCTCAGGTCGTGATCTCAAAGTTCATGAGTTTGAGGCCCGCATCAGGCTCTGCACTGAGCATGGAACCCACTTGGGATTCTCTCTCTCCCTTTCTCTCTCTGCTCCTCCCCTGCACTCTCTCTCTCTCAAATAAATTTAAAAAAATAAAATAATAAAGAAATTGTGGTTTATATACACAATGGAATACTACTTGGCAATGAGAAAGAATGAAATATGGCCTTTTGTACCAACGTGGCTGCTAAGTGAAATAAGTCATACAGAGAAAGACAGATACCATATGTTTTCACTCTTATGTGGATCCTGAGAAACTTAACAGAAGACCATGCGAGGGGGGAAGGAAAAAAAAAAGTTAGGGATGGAAGGAGCCAAACCATAAGAGACTCTTAAAAACTGAGAATAAACTGAGGGTTGATGGGGGTGGAAGGGAGGGGAAAGTGGGTGATGGGCATTGAGGAGGGCACCTGTTGGGATGAGCACTGAGTGTTGTATGGAAACCAATTTGACAATAAATTTCATATTAAAAAGATAAATAAAATAAAATAAAATATTTCTATAAGAGCACGTATCAAAGTCACCAACCAGATAATTACATTTCTTTATAAAGAAAATGAAAGCTTACTAAGGAAAATGAATTTTAATGCCGAATAGATTGTAATCATAAAATGGAACTATAGTAATTAAGAGACAACTTAGACATGCCTTAGGAATACCATCTTTTCCTATATGAAGATTTAAAAAAAAAAAACACTTAATAATATCTCATAGAGAACAACTCACAGTTTGATGTGAACCAAATTTATGTGAATATAAAAAGCAGCATTTTTTTTCCTTTTCTTGAACTGACCTTATTATTCTTCTACTTATATTTTTCAAATAGTTTTCATCAGTGATTTTGTATTTGGTTTCATTGTTGGCTTTGTTCTTCTTAGTTGTCAGTTTTCAGAAAATAAACCAAAAACTTGATTTTATTTTTGCCCCTTCAGTCTTGTTTTATTGATGTAGTCTGATTCTTATGTTTGTCTTTAAGCAAAATCACGCAAAAGTATCTATAGTTTATGCTGCTTTTCTTCTTTGTTAATTTTACTATGTTTCCTTTCTTTTTCCACATGCTTGTTATTGGGTAGTCTGGGTGAATCCTGACTTGTGATTAAACAATAATCAAATCTTTGACTTGATTGATCATTACAAACCCAGTACTAGCCTTATATGCTGGGTCAGACTCTTTCTTTTCTCTGTCAATTTAACGCATTCATGGAATTCTCAACTTCACAGATTCCGATCTCAATGATCCTCTTTGGAATGGTGATTAGTTAAATCAGGTCCTATTTTTATTCAAGTGAAAAATCATATGCTGCGTAAGTTTCTGATAATAATTAAGAAGCTCCCAGATGTGTCCACATTATGGGTTGTATAATTAATCTGTTATGGGCTCTTAGACTTTTTTAATCTGTAAGCTACTTATTTGGGGTATAAGATCCTCCACCTTTCTTCACTCAGTATAAAAAACAGCTTATCTTGGTGATGATAATAATTAAATTTTTCTGAGAAAAAACTTATTGGTTTTCATTTAGAAAATTGAAATTTTGTACACACAGACCACCTAAATCCCCATAAGCTAATTCTTGGGCAATCACTGACACAGAAAATAAAATTTTATAAACCAATGCCATTATTTTACCAGACCTCACATATAAAGGATAATACACATGGTATTATTAGTATGTAAATAATATTTTATGCCCTTTATTATGTTCTATGTTTTTATAAAATTGTTCCTTTGAATTAAAATACTTCTCACTTTATAGATAGCACAACACAATGTTTAAATGACTATTAAACACGATTGATCAGTAAATATATAAACAACTTAAATCTTCCTTTAAAACTTTGTTTTCACTGACTTAAATGAAATATATGTAAATGTGTTTTTTTAAAAATTTATATCCAAGTTACTTAGCATATAGTGCAACAATGATTTCAGGACTAGATTCCTTAGTGCCCTTTACCCATTTAGCCCATCCCCCCTCCCACAACCCCTCCAGTAACCCTCTGTTCTCCATATTTAAGTATTTCTTATGTTTTGTCCCCCTCCCTGTTTTTATATTATTTTTGCTTCCCTTCCCTTGTGTTCATCTGTTCTGTGTATTAAAGTCCTCATATGAGTGAGGTTATATGTGTTTGTCTTTCTCTGACTGACTAATTTTGCTTAACATAATACCCTCTAGTTCCATCCACGTAGTTGCAAATGGCAAGATTACATTGTTTTTGCCTGCCAAGTAATACTCTATTTGTGTGTGTGTGTGTGTGTGTGTGTGTATACATGTGTGTGTGTATATATATATATATATATATATATATATATATACATACATACATACACACACCACATCTTCTTTATCCATTCATCCATCAATGGACATTTGGGCTCTTTCCATACTTTGGCTATTGCTGATAGTGCTGCTATAAACATGGGGTGTGCATGTGCCCCTTCAAAACAGCATACCTGTATCCCTTGGATAAATACCTAGTAATGCAATTGCTGGGTCATAGGGTAGTTCTATTTTTAATTTTTTGAGGAACCTCCATACTGTTTTCCAGAGTGGCTGTAACAGTGTGAATTACCACCAGCAGTGCAAAAGAGATCCTCTTTCTCCGCATCCTCGCCAACATCTGTTGTTGCCTGCGTTGTTAATGTTAGCCATTCTGATAGGTGTAAGGTCGTATCTCATTGTGGTTTTGATTTGTATTTCCCTGATGATGAGTGATGTTGAGCATTTTTTCATGTGTTGGTTGGCCATCTGGATGTCTTCTTTGGAGAAGTGTCTATTCATGTCTTTTGCCCATTTCCTCACCGGATTATTTGTTTTTTGGGTGTTGAGAAAGGTGATTTTCTCTACATAAATAATCTTATTTTTCAGAACTTAGACTATTAGATCTAGGAATAGTCACCCCTAAACACCCAAAAAAACACCCAAAAAAGTGTTTTTGTTTCCCCCACCACCCACTCATACTGTTCATATTTGAGCTGTTGTATAATGAACTTTTAGTCATTTTACTTCTAGCCTTCATGATCTACTCTGTATAAACTGACTTGATATTTATACTTTAGTTTTAATTTTATGCCATAATTATCAGATCTTTGAACAAATATGAATATTTATATTAAGCATTTTCCAATTAAGTACCATGTTTGGGAAATGATCAAGGTAACACTATGTTACAAAGGTTGGACAAATTTAGAGATCAGTATCAACTGCCTTGGAGTCCTATTCAATAATTTTAATCTTCTATTAAAAAATGAAAAGCCCAAAATGCATCATGTGTTTGATCTTCGAGATAGATTTCTTTGTTGTTTTATTTAAATTTAAACCATGCTGAAGTTCAAACCAAGCCCAAATGGTACCTTGTCATCAATCAAACTTTATTGTTCAGGTAAGAGATAATGTTATGGTTTTCTCATTAATGCCTTTCAGAGCCTGTTTCCTGAGCCACTGTCTATACAGAGTCATTCTGTACAATTCCTCAGAGATCTGTGGGAGAAGACCCAGGCAGATGGTACTCACAGCTTTGAAACAGCCATGATGGAGTCCACATTTCCACAGCAGAAGGTAAATGTTTCTTCCCTTGGACATGTTATTTCATTATTTTTTAAAAAATTTTTAATAAACAAATTTGATTTATTTAAATTCACATTAGCTAACATATAGTGTAGTATTGGTTTTAGGAGTAGAACCCAGTGATTCATCACTTACATATAACACCCAGTGCTCATCCCAACAAGTGCCCTCCGTAATGCCCATCACCCATTTAGCTTGTCCCCCAAGCACCTCCCCTCCAGAAATCCTGTTTGTCCTCTGTATTTAAGTCTCTTATGGTTTGCCTCCCTCTCTGTTTTCATCTCATTTTTCCTTCCCTTCCCCTATGTTCATCTGTTTTGCTTCTTAAATTCCATATATGAGTAAAATCATATGATATTTGTGTTTCTCTGACTTATTTCACTTAGCATAATACACCTTGTTGCAAATGGAAAGATTTTATTCTTTTTGATTGCCAAAAGATATATATTCCATTGCATGCATATATATATGTGTGTGTGTGTGTGTGTGTGTGTGTGTGTGTGTGTGTGTATATATATATATATATATATATATATATATATATCTCACATCTTCTTTATCCATTTGTTAGTCAATGGACATTTGAACTCTTTCCATACTTTGGCTGTTGTTGATAGTGCTGCTATAAACATTGGGGTGCATGTGCCTTTTCAAATCAGCATTTTTGTATTCTTTGGATAAATACCTAGCAGTGCAATTGCTGGGTCATGGGGTAGTTCTATTTTTAATTTTTTTGAGGAATCTCCATACTGTATTCCAGAGTGGCTGCACCCATTTACATTCCCACCAACAGTGCAAAAAAGGGTACCCCTTTCTCTGCATTTTCACCAACATCTATTGTTTCCTGAATTGTTAATTTTAGACATTCTGACAGGTGTGAGATGATATTTCATTGTGGTTTTGATGTGTAGTTCCCTGATGATGAATGATATTGAGCCTCCTTTCATGTGTCTGTTAGCCATCTGGATGTCTTCTTTGGAAAGTGTCTATTTATGTCTTCTGCCCATTTCTTCACTGGATTATTTTTTGGGTGTTGAGTTTGATAAGTTCTAATAGATTTTGGATACTAACTTTTTTAAAAAAAAATTTAATGTTTATTTATTTTTGAGAGACAGAGTGTGAGCAGGGGAAGGGCAGAGAGACAGACAGAGAATCCAAAGCAGGCTCCAGGCTCTGAACTGTCAGCACAGAGCTCAACATGGGACTTAAACTCAGAAACCGTAAGATCATAACCTGAGCAGAAGTAAGACGCTTAACCAATTGAGCCACACAGGAGCCCCATTTGATACTAACCTTTTATCCTGTATGTCATTTGCAAATATCTTCTCCCATTTCATCGTTTGCCTTTTAGTTTAGTTGATTGTTTCCTTTGCTGTACAGAAGGTTTTAATCTTGATGAAGTCCCAATAGTTCATTTTTGCTTTTATTTCTCTTGCCTCTGGAGACATGTCCAATGAGAAATTGCTGTGGCTGAGGTCAAAGAGGTTGCTCCCTCTTTTCCCCTCTAGGATTTTGATTGTTTCCTGTATCACATTTAGGTCTTTCATCCATTTTGAATTTATTTTTGTGTATGGTGTAAGAAAGTGGTCCAGTTTCATTTTTCTGCATGTTGTTGTCCAGTTTTCCCAGCACCATTTGCCGGAGAGTCTGTCTTTTTCTCATTGGATAATTGTTCCTGTTTTGTTGAAGACTAGTTGGCCATTCATTTGTGGGTCCATTTCTGGGTTCTCTATTCTGTTTCATTGATCTATGTGTCTATTTTTGTGCCAGTAACATACTGTCTTGATGTTTACAGCTTTGTATTACAGCTTGAAGTCTGAAACTGATTCCTCCAGCTTTGGCTTTCTTTTTCAATATTACTGTGGCTATTTGGTGTCTTTCATGGTTCCATACAAATTTTAGAATTACTTGTTCTAGTTCTGTGAAGAATGCTAATGTTATTTTGATAGGGATTGCATTGAATGTATATATTGCTTTGGGTAGTATAGGCATGGAATGTTTTTCCTTTTCTTTGTGTATTCTTCAATTTCTATAGTTTTCAGCATACAGAATTTTTATCTCTTTGGTTAGGTTTATTCCTAGGTATCTTATGGTTTCTGGTATAATTGTAATGGATGTATTATTTTAATTTTTTTAATGTTTATTTATTTTTGAGACAGACCGAGAGAGCACAAGTGGGGGAGGGGCAGAGAAAGAGAGGGAGACACAGAATCTGAAGCAGGCTCCAGGCTCTGAGCTGTCAGCACAGAGCCTGACATGGGGCTCAAACTCATGAGCTGTGAGATTGTTACCTGAGCCAAAGTCAGACGCTTAACTGACTGAGCCACCAAGCACCCCAGAACATATTATTTTAAGCCAACATTCAAGATTATCTTGAAACAGTTTGCCTTTTTCTAAAGTTTCATTTTTTTCTTCCTTCCTTTAACTTCTTTCATCATTATCAAAAAACAATTATTAATTAATGATTTTTCATGTGGTAATCTTTGAAAGGACAAAGCAATATTGGTAGACAGGGTCATTGCCTGTTATGACTGTTAAATTACCATTTGTTAAATGTAGCACAAAGTGCCAGATGGTGAATCTCAGTTCAAAAACAGACCACAGGAGAAATTGAAATAGAGAAATTGATTACTCACAGGTTCTGAGGGAAGTACATGGCACACCTTGAGGAGCTACATGGGGAGGTCAAGACAAGGTGCAGGCAGAGAAAGAGGCAGGACCTGGGACACATGCCTTTATAGCAGCTACAGATAGAGAGCTTTCGGGTTCCCAGGATAAGGCCAGATTGGTCAATTCAACAAAAAACAGGTTTCTGTAAGCCTCACCAGAGTCTATCTAGCAGGCATATCAGGAGAAGGCCCTAGGAACCAGGGGAAACTGTTAATCATGAGAGCCACTGGAGGCATCATATCAGGGGTATGTATTTGTTTGTGACTCTGCAGGCTGTTTTCTAGGGCATGATTGTGCATGAGGGGATTAGTGTCAGTTTAAGGCCCCTACCGCCCACTTGGCCAAAGAAAATGGATGCCAAGGCAGCAATACTATGGAATAGCTTTGCCATATCCTCAATAGTGTTGTTTGAGGCTCACAGACTGACATAACACATTCCACTCAGAGACACACAAAAACTGCAGAGTGGTATGGAATAGAAAACATTTTACAAAAGAAGACCATGGACTCTAGGATTAAAAGGAAAAGAGCATCAGGAAACTGGGCTCCAGTTCTTTAGTGCTTTTTAATTCTTCCCTCCATACTTCCCTTCCCCTTGTCCTCTGCAATTGCCACAAAGCAAGGAAATTGAAATAAGGTGAACAGAAGAGAGAGAGCATGGTCAGGGTGAGAAAGAGCTCTATTGAGACAAGCAAGTATGACTTGAGACACATTTTAGGAGTGTGGAAACAGGGGCAACAATCTCAGGACACAATTGACTGAGATCTCCTGGGCAGACACCCATAGTGGGAAAAGCCCAGAATGTGGAACTACAGCCATTCGCCAGATAGAGTGAAACAGGAATTGTACATATACTGATGTGATCAGATTTAGATTAGAAAACTCACAGGCCTGGGTATGGAGAAAACAATCTGAAGAAACCTGGCTGGAAATAGGAAGACCACTTAGGAAGCTATTACTAGAATTAGGTAGGACATGAAGGTCAAAACTAAAATTGGAAGTTATAGGGAGAGGATGGATTCAAGAGCTACTAAAGAAGTAGAACCAACAGGACTTGGATCTTAATAAGGAAAATGGAAGAACTAAGGATGACTCCAGGTGCTTCGTATGGCTGAATGGATGATCGCACCATCCTGAAAAAAGAGACCACAAGGGAAACTGAGGTGGAGGAAGAAGATAAAGCATTGTTATTCATGTTTTGAGTCTGAGTTATCTGTGTATATAACCAGCTGGTGGTGGTGTCTGAAATGCCTGTGTGGGCCTCTGGAAGAAGGCCATTAAGAGAAGCATGGATTTAGAAATCATAAGGTAGCCCTTGAGGTCATGGCAGTAGACTGGATCACTCAGGGAGAATATATATAATGAAAATAGAGAACGGTTATTGATCTCTCCTTAGTAAATATAACCAGCTTATCTAAGCTCTTCCCATACTCAAAGATTCGATTACTCTTACTTTGCCTTTAAGAAAGCCCAGAATAAGTACTGGAGGCTTACTGGGCAAACCAGAGGTTCTGAGAGGATACAATCATGGTCTCTGTCCTTGTTTTACTATTAGATGAGGAACAAGCATACCAATGTTAAATAAATTCAAAGTATGAACAAGTAGCAAATTAATCAAAAACTGTTATATTGTGAAACTAACTCAATATCTCTTAAGTGCTGAAGGATTGTAAGAAGGATGACAAATGAATGTGATTAATCAGAAATTTATTTACAATGGTCTGTAAGACACTGAAGATGCATCCAACTATTGCATCACTTTTTTGGCTTTGGTTTAAGAATTAGACTTGCAGTTTTAAGAATAAAGGAAATGCCATAATTGCATCAATGCAAAGTAGAATGGAATTTTTGTGTGTATTTCATTCAAATCTTAAACTGTTGCCTCATGATCAAAGACAATGCCTAAATTCTTATAAATTTTTCATGAAAACTGTGTTTTCACTACAGACAACTAGTAAATTAAAACTTGGCAGCCTGCTTCAAGTCCTAAGAGATTTTTTTAGAAATTGGCAAACCAGTTTTGTGCATATTCACAAATATACTTCTTCGTATTTCTTACATTTTATACCAATAAATATTCCTCTAGGGAAAAATTAGCTGCAAATCAAAAAGGCTTTGAAATCTTTCGTTTTGTAATTTTGTTTATTCATAAGTAATAAAAACCACTTTGATATCTAGAATGTATATTATGTAGCGAAGTTATCTGCATAGGTATTTCTCAATCAAATTGATTTTCTTCTGTTTTTTTATGAAGTGTTCTGCTCACTAAGTTCAAAATAGCTGGGAGAATAATCCAAAGTCTGCTTTATTTTCCCCACGTGTGCCAGTATGTACATGCACTAGCAATTTGAAAGTGATGTGCATGTGCATCTGTTGCTGTAAATGAGTTAACGCTGCTGTCAGGTGGATTCACGTCCCCCAAAAAGGAAGAAACTCTTAGGAAAATGCCTGAGTCTCTAGAATGTAATGCTCTGGAAGTTTTGTTATTGTGGTTGCTTTTTAATTGAGTCTTGAAATTTTAGAACTGAAGATCAACAGTGAGATAACGATTAAATTGCAAACTGAGGGCAGGAGTTTACCCCATTTACTATTGCATTTGCAGGGTCACATGGTAGCTGGCATACACTGGGGTCTCAACAAATAACGGGTACCAACTGAATAAATAAGGGAGTGCTGCCGTCTTCCAAATATTAAAATTAGAAGTAAAGGGACCTGTTGAAAGTCACACAGCTAGTCAATGGCAGAGCTAAAACATGAGCACATGCCATGGTGACACCATAGCTGTCACCGATGTATCTGATTCTTCTCTACTCTGGGCACATAAGAAGATTACACTTCCCTGCCTCTTGAACCAAGGCTTGGCCATGTGACTTGCTTTGGCCAATGAAATATGAGAAGGGATATGTGTCACTCCCCACAGAAGCTTTTAAAAACAACTACATGAGTCTCTGTGTTCCCTCTTTTCACTTACCATGGTGATTGTAGAAGCAGAGGTTGATATTAAGTTGCCAGCAGATGGGCACAGAATTCTGAGCCACCTCCATGGAAGACGGCTCTCTGGAGAGCCATCCAGACCCACTACACTTTGCACGAGGAAGGTACAATCTTTTGTTCTGTTAAAAACTAAGGTTTTGGTATTACTGCAGCATAACCCACCTATCTTGACTCATACACCTAGCAGAGTAGGTAAATGTGGCTCTGAAGTCAGACTTCCTGTCTTTAAATCTGCCTCTGCCACTTGCCAGTTCTGAAGACTTTGTCTCTGAGATCCAGTTTCTTTATCTGTACCATGGCAATAATATTTGCTCCTACCTCATAGAGCTGTTTGAGGATTGAATAAATTAATACACAGAGAGTTCTCAGAACAGTGGTCATTGTTGTGGTTTCTCAATACAGGTTAGCTAATATTCTCTGGCCAGCATTTCTCTCTCTCTCAAGAATAACAAAGACACTATATAGATAACTCCAGGTTGATTCAAAGCCTACATGTTATCAATGAAACCTTATAATTAGAAGAAAATATCAAAAGTTGTCTTTATGACCTCGGGATAAGAAAGAATGTCTTAAGATGTAAGTAAGCAGAAATCATGAAAAATAAATAAATATTTGACTACATAAATGTTTAAATTTCTGTATTACAAAAGACACTGTAACAAAAAAGGCAAGCACAAGGTATGAGAAGGTGTTTGAAATATGTGTCATTAACACAAAAATCTGCTACATCAACAAGAAAGAGACAAATAATTCAAGACAAAACTGGGCAAAGAATGTGAACAGAAAATTCACTGAACAGGAAACTCAAATGGCCAATAAACATAAGAAAAAATGTTTAGTCTCACTAAAAATCATTGAAAATATTGATTTAAATATTTTAAAATGATATGCCATTTTACAAAGAGCAGACTGGCAAGAATGAAAAATTGTAGCAATACAAATCTTGGCAAAGATGTGGAAAAAACAAGAATGTACATACACTATAGATAAAAGTATAACAGATTAATACTTAAAAAATAAAAAAGTACTTAAGAAATATATAATCATTAATTAGATTCATAAATGACCATTAGTGACAGTCAAGGAGGGTGAGTAATTAGCTTTTCAGAATCTTAATACCACTGTGGGGCACCTGGGTGTCTCTGTTGGTTAAGTGTCTGACTTCAGCTCAGGTCGTGATCTCATAGTTCATGAGTCTGAGGCCCACATTGGGCCTCTGCACTGGTGGTACAGAGCGTGCTTGGGATTCTGTCTCTCTCTGCCCCTGCCCACTTGCACTTTTTCTCTCTTAAAATAAATAAATAAACGTTAAAAAAAAAAACAGAATCTTAATACTACTCAAAGCTTACCAGAAAAATGTTTAAGCATTTTATCAGAAATGCTTATTTTTCACCAAAAAACATAAAATACCTAGGAATAAATCTAACCAAAGAGGTGAAAAATCTATACACTGAAAACTATAGAAAGCTTGTAAAATTGAAAAAAGACACCAAAAAATGGAAATATATTCCATGCTCATGGATTGGAAGAACAAATATTGTTAAAATGTCAATACTACCCAAAGCAATCTACATATTCAATGCAATCCCTATCAAAATAACACCAGCATTCTTCACAGAGCTAGAACAAATAATCCTAAAATTTTTATGGAACGAGAAAAAAACCCAAATAGCCAAAGCAATCTTGAAAAAGAAAACCAAAGCAGGAGGCATCATAATCACAGACTTCAAGCTATACTACAAAGCTGTAATCAACAAGACAGTATGGGACTGGCACAAGAACAGACACTCAGATCAATGGAACAGAATAGAGAACCCAGAAAGTGAACCACAAACGTATGGCCAATTAATCTTTGACAAAGCAGGAAAGAATATCCAATGGAATAAAGACAGTCTCTTCAGCAAGTGGTGCTGGGAAAACTGGACAGAGACATGCAGAATAATGAACCTGGACCACTTTCTTACACCAGACACAAAAATAAATGGATGAAAGACCTAATGTAAGACAGGAAGCCATCAAAATCCTCGAGGAGAAAGCAGGCAAAAACCTCTTTGATCTTGACCAAAGCAACTTCTTACTCAACACATCTCTGGAGGCAAGGGAAACAAAAGCAAAAATGAACTACTGGGACCTCATCAAAATAAAAAACTTCTGCACAGTGAAGGAAGCAATCAACAAAACTAAAAGGCAATTGACAGAATGGGAGAAGATATTTGAAAATGACATATCAGATAAAGGGTTAGTATCCAAAATCTATAAAGAACTTATCAAACTCCACACCCAAAAACCAAATAATCCAGTGAAGAAATGGGCAAAAGACATGAATAAACATTTCTCCAAAGAAGACATCCAGCTGGCCAACCAACACATGAGAAAATGCTCATCACTCATCATCAGAGAAATACAAGTCAAAACCACAATGAGATACCACCTCACACCTGTCAGAGTGGCTAACATTAACAATTCAGACAACAACAGATGTTGGCGAAGATGCGAAGAAGGAGGATCTCTTTTGCATTGTTGGTGGGAATCAAGCTGGTGTAGCCACTCTGGAAAACAGTATGGAGGTTCCTCAAAAAACTAAAAATAGAACTACCATATGACCCAGCAATTGCACTACTGGGCATTTTATCCAAGGGATACAGGTGTGCTGTTTCGAAGGGACACATGCACCCCCATGTTTATAGCAGCATTATCAACAATAGCCAAAGTATGGAAAGAGCCCAAATGTCCATCGATAGATGAATGGATAAAGAAGATGTGGTATATATATACAACAGAGTATTACTTGGCAAGCGAAAAGAATGAAATCTTGCCATTTGCAACTACATGGATGGAACTGGAGGGTATTATGCTAAGTGAAATTAGTCGGTCAGAGAAAGACAAAAATCGTATGACTTCACTCATGTGAGGACTTGAAGAGACAAAACAGATGAACATAAGGGAAGGGAAACAAAAATAATATAAAAACAGGGAGGGGGACAAAACAGAAGAGACTCATAAATATGGAGAATAACTGAGGGTTACTGGAGGGGTTGTGGGAGGCGGGATGGGCTAAATGGGTAAGGGGCACAAGGAATGTAGTCCTGAAATCATTGTTGTACTATATACTAATTTGGATGTAAATTAAAAAAAATAAAAAATAAAATTAAAAAAAAAAGAAATGCTTATTTTTTTTTTACCACAAAGAAGTTTTGTATTAAAACATACAAAAATGTTCTATCCTAGTCCAAGTTTAAGAAATTTTTCTTTATAACTGTTTAAAATGAATAATCTGGAAATAAACTCCTCTACCCTATTATCTTTCAATTCCATTTGTAGGTGAAACACCAGGAGACATGTACAGATGTCAACTGAACATTATTTGCACCAAAACATCAGGAGCAATGCAAATGTTCATCAGTATATAAATGAAGAAAATGTTGTGATATAATCATGCTATACAGGCAATGAAAGTGAATTAATTAGACCGATATGTAATAACATGGAGTAAATTTTGAAAACAGGATATTAAGTTTTATTTTATTTATTTATTTTTAATATTTATTTATTTTTGAGAGAAAAAGCATGAACAGGGGAGGGACAGAGTGAGAGGAAGACAGAAGATCCAAAGCAGGGTTTGCATTGTCAGCGCAGAGCCCAGTGCTGGTCTCCAACTCACAAACCATGAGATCATGACCTGAGCCGTAGTCGATCACTCAAGCAACTGAGCCACCCTGGTGCTCAAAGGATATTAAGTTTTAATAAGCAAGTTGCAAAAGTATGATAAATAGTATGATAGCTCACATAAATTTTTATAACACTCTAAGCAGTATTATGAATGCTTATTGGTATATATACCTGGGGTTAAAATATAATACCATATTTGGAATCACACCAAAATTCCTGACAGTAGGAGGTGGATAAAAGAGAGAAGGAAATGTTACTAGAAAGGGAATTAAGGAAATCTCAGTTTCATCTGTAATTTTGTTTTTTTAAAAAATCATGCAAAATATCAGTATTTATTAATATGGCAAGTACATGAGTATTTGTTACATTATCCTTTGTATTTGCTTTCCTGTCTTTTTAAAAAAATTATTTAACCTATAAGTAAAGTCTAAGAATAGAGTGTTGATAGATTTGACTACATAAAAATATAAAGCTTATAAAAAAAAACCTATCATGCACAATAACTTAAAATGAAAATATGTGTAATAATCATGAAAGACAAAGTTTAATATCCTGAAGATACCA
The DNA here is from genome assembly GCF_024362965.1 of Panthera pardus. Classification (NCBI taxonomy): domain Eukaryota; kingdom Metazoa; phylum Chordata; class Mammalia; order Carnivora; family Felidae; genus Panthera; species Panthera pardus. The sequence goes on from NW_026526721.1 coordinate 106,619,375, forward strand.
TAAGTTCATGCAAGTCAATAATCAATGGGCCAAAGGCACTGAGCAAACAACTCAAAGGAGACTCAGTTCAAAAAAAGTATTCTTCTTCATCAATAGTCAAAGATACGAAAATTGAAATTAAAATAACATTCACATTACCCCTTTTAATCCATTTTTAGAAGGATAATAATCAGTTCTAGCTAGAGCAAGGGAGTTTGGACACTCTCACACATTTTTAGTTCAAGTGTAAATTATTTCAACACTTCTAAAAAACAGTTTAGCAATACAGGTCAAGAGTCTTAAAAATATTCATATCCCTTAACACAGTGGCTCCATTTCTAGGAATCTATTCTAAAGAAATAATCTGAAATTTGTACAAAACCTAAGATATGCACATCAAATAAATATTGTGGAATTATTTATAAATAGCCTAAATGTCTTAAGACATACACATATATGCCTCCATATGGAAGAATATTAAGAAAACAGGAAAAATCATATTTATGAGGAATGTTTAATGACACGAAACAATGCTATGTCAAATGCCACATTGCAAGATAAAAAATTATTTATATAAAAAGGATTATTTGGAGGATTGCCCATTAAAACAACGAAAAGGAAATATACTGAAATGTTAGCAATGGTTAACTCTGGTTGATGGGACTAGCATATTTGAAATTTTCTGTTAGAAGTTCGTGTTTCTTTTATAGCCAAAGAAAAAAATTATTGCAGAAGTATGACTTTTGGTTACATTGCTTTCTGTAAGTAAATGTAAATGAACAGTATATTTAAAGAAAAATCCATGTTAAGCTCCTCAATTTTCATTATAAAATAAAGATTTTAGAAAGAGGGCAGAAAATCCATTAGTCTACTTTAGAAATGAGGAGGATGGCCTCTGGGAGCAACTGGAGATACCATTAACAATTTCATGCTAGTGCATGTGCGGCCCAGCCCTTCAGAGGGAGCGGCGCTCTGATTATCAGAGACCCAGACAGTTGACAAAATTGATTGGGGATTGCTAAAAGATTGGAATTTGAGAGAGAAGTTTCCTTTATTGACACACATGTTCCAGTTCCCAAAGCATGGAGAAATTCCATATGCCACAGAAATGAGGTCTCAAAACTGCCCATTATGGAAACAAAAAAAAAAAAAAATTAAATTTACTGCTGAAATAAAACATGCCCCATCTGGCTAACATTTGGAGATTTGTTTTCAGTCCACATTGCTACAAACATACTTGACAGGTCCCAGGGTAATTGACTGTAGTGTCAAAGCATAAATAAAACTGAAGCACCAATTCTGGGTATAACAAAAGGAGACATTCTGATGCTCCCCAAGACTTAGATTTAATGTGTTGAGTTGCAGTATTAATACAGTGCTCGAGGAAATAAGTGCATAAATAAGGAGTGTGTTTATTGTATATAGGCTGTAACTATTCACATTCTTAAGGGAAATTTAAGTCTACATGTGTGATGTAAGTGACAAGTATTGTAGGTCAGCCTCGAGGGAGACCAGGGTGTATCATGGTGTTTGAGAGAGATTAGTTATGTTGAGCCCTCCCTTTCAGGGCAAGCTAATGAGGATGGGGTAAATGGGAATTGGGTTTGTGATTTGAAAAGCCTAGATTGGGGTGAGGACTTCTAGGCTGTAAGCTGAGAACCAGGAAAATATGATTGGCACTATCTAGGAAGCAAAGGCAAGGTAAAGAGAGAAGATTAAAAAGAAAAAGAAATGAAAAAAAAAACAATGTATGAATAAAATCTAGTGATTAAGAGGTAAACTCCATGAGAATATAAATCATAATAGGAATATGAAGGCAAGGGGGTTGAGAGGGCAGATTGAGGGTGGAATGTAGACACAGATGCAAATGTCTGGGACACCCCTGGCTCAAACACAGAACTGGTTGGGAGAATGGTGGACATTAAAATAAAGTCTGGGCTGGGGCATCTGGGTGGCTCAGTTGGTTAAGCATCTGACTCCTAATTTTGGCTCAGGTCATGATCTCACGGTTCATGAGTTTCAGCCACACATTGGGCTCCATACTGACAGCATGGAGCCCGCTTGGGATCCTCTCTCTCCCGTTCTCTCTCTGCCCTCCCCTGCTCATGCTCACATTCTCTCTCAAAATAAATAAATAAACTTTAAAAAATAGAGTCTAGGCTTTAAAAAAATTTTTTTTATGTTTATTTACTTTTGAGAGACAGAGAAAGCAAGAGCAGGAGAGGAGCAGAGAGACCAAACAACATGGTCTGGGGTAATTTACCTCTGCAATTTTATTGCAATCTACGGGAAGTCACTGAAGAGTTTTGAGCAGCAGACATTATTACCCAGCCTGATTTCAAACGATCAACCTGTCTGCCATGTGAAGGCTAGATGAGAAAGGGGCAAAAGTGGAATCAGGGAGATCATGAAGACTATTGCCCACCCAGATGAGAAAAGAGAGTAGGTTGAGCTGGGATGGTCCTGGCAGGGATAGAAATGAATGACACATTCAGTATAAATTTTGGAGGTAAAAAGGACATAGCAAGCTAATGGGTGAGTGTAAGGGTGAGGGAGACTTTTGAATATCTTAAATTTAAAATGTCTGTGAGATGTCCCAGTGTAATTGTCTAGTAGGAAAATCTGTGGTTTAGGCCACAGATGAGGGAATTGTTGGCACAGAGGTGGTGAACACCACAGGAAGATTAAGGCAATCTGACAAGGCAGTCTAGACAGCCAAAGGACCCAATGAAGAATTGAATCCAGAGAGCAGTCCAAAGACAAAAGAAACTCAGAAAGTATAGAGGTCACATGTCTCAAGAGAATCCAAGAAAGAGAGAGAAAGAAAGTGAATGGGATTTGGCAGCCAGGTCAAGGCAGCAAAGTACAAAAAAGTGCCTATCCAATTGGGCAACTTGGAAAAGGCAGTTTTAATGGAGTTTTAAAGGCAAGGTTCAAAATGGAGTTGCTGAAGAAATGAAGAAGGAAGAATGAGGAAGGAGACAGCATCTGTAGAGAAATGTTTTAGAGGCTGGAGTTGAGTGGGTTCACAAATGGAGGAAATATGGAGATGTCTTGGAATGGAATTCTCCAGCACATGTTTGCAAATGTTGGGATGATACAACAGAGAGGGTGAGGGTGATGAACAGATGAAAGAAAGCGATTGCACACAGACACAGATTTGATGGGAGAAACATGAATGAGTTCTGTTTCATGACTTTTCATCTTTTTCAGTGACATAATGGGTAAGGCCATCAGCTGAAAGTGTTGATGGGGGAGGGAGGATGGAATATAGGAAGTTTGAGGAAATAAAGTCTAAAATGAAATTCTCAGACAAAAGAACCACGAAGTTACTAGGGAACTATAGCAGGACTGTCAGACCATGAGAAACATCCATTTGGGATCTTCAGCAATGGACTTAAAGTAAAAATGGAGGGGCGCCTGGGTGGCTCAGTCAGTTAAGCGTCCAACTTCAGCTCGGGTCATGATCTCACGTTTCGTGAGTTTGAGCCCCACGTCAGACTCTGTGCTGATAGTTCAGAGCCTGGAGCCTGCTTTAGATTCTGTGTCTCCCTCTCCCTCTGCCCCTCTCCCACCCATGCTATCTCTCTCTCTCTCTCTCTCTCTCTCTCTCTCTCTCTCAAAAATAAACATTAAAAAAATTGTTTTAATTTAAAGTAAAAAAGGAAATATGATTTTCTCCAGTAGTGATCAGCTATTTAGGTGCTAAAACAGAGTTCATCCAAGCTTGAACTTCTGTCTTTTGGTTGAGTGGTAATTAAATGATGAAAGATCTCAAGGTAGGGGAGATCTTTAAGAAGATAGAGGGCCATGATGCTGACCAAAAGAAAAGGTTTAAAAGACCAAAAAAAAAAAAAAAAGTAGGAAACCCAGTTTGAGAAACAAAAAGATGGTCTTTAGAGCCAAGGGGAAGAAAAAGTTATTTTCTTTTTTTTTAAGTTTATTTCTTTATTTTGAGAGAGATAAGAGAGCACAAGTATGAGAGGGACAGAGAGAGAGGGGGACAGAGGATCCAAAGTGGACTCCATGCTGACAGCAGAGAGACCAATGTGGGGCCCGAACTCATGAGCCATGAGGCTTGAGCCAAAGTCAGATGCTTAACTGACTCAACCACCCAGGCACCCCCTAAAAGTTATTTTCTGAATGAGGAAGAGGATGGATTTCTGTTGAGCTTCTCTTCACAAGAATCTCTGCTTCTCCTCTCAGCCCCAACCTGTGCTCTACTACTCCCCTTGGAAACAAGAGTGCAAGCTCATCCATAGCACTACTGGCCAAGGGAAAAGCAGACAGACAATGGCCACCAGGCGAGATGAGGCCAGTGTGACCGTAGCTGTACACCCTACTGCGTGTGTGAGACTTGCAATGCTAGGTGGCTCTGCGAGAGTATTAGCTTAACCCCAAGATGAACTTTTATCATAGTTTCTGCACTATCAGCAGACTCGCAACCCTCCGCCATAGCCACATAACAGTTCATCAGGGATTAACGTGATTAACATAAGAAGACAGGCTCCAAGGTGAAGAGAGTCCTTGAGAACAGCACATCCTCTGGAGATTTTTATAAGCATGCCTTTTGTTGATGTCTTAGGACTACAGAGTTTGGAAGTCTAGCCAGATTCTAAACTTTACCTCCCTAAATGCTGTCTCTACCTTCGTTCATATTTTTTTCCCCTTAAGAGCTATACATTATAACAATCTATAGGACCCTCATTTAAACAGTTCTATACACGCAATTCATATTAAGTGATTGCACATGACTTTATAAATACATTGAACCTAGGTGACCATTAACTATTTAAAAATTAGAAAATTGTTACCCTTACACTTGGCTAATTAATACACACTATTACTATCTCCCTAACCACCACCCACACATATTATGCTCATGTTTTACATAAGCTTTTTTAAAGAAATTAAAATTGGCAGGATAAATATTTTCTCAGTATAGTTTAAAACCTGGTTTATCACATGTATTGTATTTCCTTCATTTTTCACAAGCCAGACTGTCCTATAATGAAGCTTATCAATTTTACTACTGTAGTGAACATTCCTTCACAGTCAGCCAGATGTTCTGCATCAGTCAAGGAAATTAAAAAAACACACACACTTTAGAGAATAGTTAACAAAATAACTCTATTCCTGGGGGAACAGAGGTATGTCACTCCTCCGAAAAGTCTATTTCAATCCAAATATTCGTTTGGGTTCTTTTCTTAAACGATCAGTGCATGAGTAAAATATTTTACTTTTTCCCTTGATGCTATCATGGATATTGTGTGAGTGCCTACAAATCCCGGCCACTAAACTATTGGAATAAACAGCACTTTATTTCAAGCAAAGAGGAAGCGTGGTAGTTAGGAGCTCAGGATCTGGGTTTGAATCCTGTCTCCAGCGCTTACCGGTTCTTTGATTTAAGTCCTCTGTGCTTCATCTTCCTTAACAAGACACTAATACCCACTTCATAAGGATGTTAAAAGATTTAGAAGACATAATACATGTAGAGCAACTGGGTGGCTCAGTTGGTTAAGCATCCAGCTTTGGCTCAGGTCATGATCTTGTGGTTCATGAGTTCAAGCCCCGTGTCAGGCTCTGTGCTGACAGCTCAGAGCCTGAAGCCCGCTCCAGATTCTGTGTCTCCCTCTCTCTCTGCCCCTCCCCTGATCATGCCTTGTTCTCTCTCTCTCTCTCTCTCTCTCTCTCTCTCTCTCTCTCTCTCTCTCTCAAAAATAAACACTGAAAAATTTTTTTTTAATTTATAAAAAAAAGAAGACATAATACATGTAAAATTCTTCGAACAGTGACTAGCACACAGTAAGAGCTCAGTACATGGTAACTAGTATCATTTTATTGTACTTCCTCTGCAAGACCCCTTAAACAAAATGAATAACAAAGGTTTCATCCTTTGAGACTGAGATCTATTTTCACAATAGCCAAAAATTTATGTAGGCCCAGGTCTATTATAAAAGGAGACTGTTCATACTGAATAATAGTTATTGTTTAGCAAAAGCTGGGTTTCACTAAAGTAATGAAACTTTTGTACATGGCTCATGAATATACCCTACAAAATAGTTTTGGAAGAGACTTCTAAAAATGTTTTGAGCAGAGGCTGTGTCACTAAAATATGAGCAGTCTTTCAAATTTAACACTCATTTCAAAATATAAAATCCTGTTTTTTTTAATGTAAAAACTCAGCAATTTAAGTATCTCAGTAATTGACATATCAAGAAAGAGAACAGTCAGTGGCACTATTTGCCTTTTTTTAAAAGATTCTGTACATTGCGTGTAGATTAGCAAACTCTTGGTTCTAGGGAGACATTACCACATTACCTCTTTCCTTTAGGGATTACGAAGTAACCTTTATTTTTTTTTTAAATTCAGTATACAAATATTTCCTAAAGTCTAATTATTTTCAATATATTGTTACATTGTTACGCTATCTTCACTACAATTTGGGGTTATTACTGAAGGCCATTCCTAGAGATAGGAGCCTTTTTTAAAAAGTTCTTTGCTAAATACAGTCAATAGAATCATTTGATGCCTCATTCCAGGGGCTGGTAATTCCTTCTACACAGTCTCCCTTGTAGCCATGACAAATTGCTCATGCTCAGTGTGAGCCCCTTTCTTCATGGTCTTTTCCCAGAGCTGATGGGAAACATTAGAACACCACCCCCACTCCAGTGCTGCTGAGTAGTTCTTAGACCTTAGTCCATGCACGAGTCCCTGGAGACCTTGTTTAAATGCAAGTTCCTGGGACTTCTGTGGATCTTGCAAGTGGTAATTTTGGGGGTGGGCCTGGGACTCTGCATTTCTGACACACATGATCCAGGTGATTCTGAGGTAGAAGGTCCCACCAACTATTCTTATGGAAATACTGGAAGAGAGGCAAAGGCAACTGGAATCTAATTGACTCAGCTTGAGTCACATCTCTCCCACCGACATACATTGGGCATCTGGGCAAGTTGGTTAACCTCATCAAAGCTTAACTTCTTCATCTATAAACTAGGAACAAATTCATCTGCCCGATAGTGTTGCTAGGAAGGCATTATGAGATGATGCATCTAGTTAAACACCCGGCAGAGCACCTAGCACAGTGAGTGCCCCATAAACAGCATCTATAAAATCATTGCTTTATAACCTTTGAGGCTGTGGTTAAGTCACCTGTTTAGTTTTCTCTTTTTTGGATTTGTAACAACTTAGATATCTTTATGGCCCTGCTCTGACTTTGTAAGAACTGAACGTTGTAGTCTGTGTCTGATCAGGGCCCAGGTACCTCATTATAAACCTATATATGTGTCTAATGATTCCCCAAATGAGCACACCTCGTTGCACCCTTTAATTTCAGCATCTCATTAGTGTTCCATTTGCCCACTTTGTTATTTCCCATTCCCTCACTAGTGTCCCCTTCCTTTTTTTTTTTTTTTTTTTTTTTTGCCTTTCCTTTCGGTCCCCACATCTTCCTATGCCCATTTCTTTATTCACGGCATTAAATTCTTCCTTTTATGCTTGTCATGATTCCTTCCTTTCTGCACAGCTCATTACATCCCTCCATCTGTGAACCTCATTATGCCATCCCATTTTTATCTTGTTACATCCTCATCATGCACATATTATTAGCTCCTCCATTCATGCATAGCACTGCATTCTTTCTCTCTGCTTCTTATCATGACCTGCCCTTTCCACCCTTCCCATTTAATGCTTCCATTTATAAATCACATTACATCCCCCCCAAATGCCTTCATCATTACACCCATCCATTTATGCATCTCATTACTTTTGCCCATGCACATTTCTATGTGCATTTCTATTTGTACATCTCATTATGGCCCCATCAAACATGCACATGTCATTACTCCCCTTTCAAATGTTCATGTTGCATTACATCCTTCTATGTTTGCATCTCATTACATCCAATATTCCTAGGTTTGACAACAAACTAACAAAGACAGATAAGTGTGTTACTTGCTTTTAGAAAACAAAATATGTTTCTCAGGCACCTAACATCAGTGTTTCTTAAACAAGTCACTCATTTCAGGAAGATTTACATATTTATCTAGCTAAGAGATTAAAAAAAAAACACCCTCTATTTTATATGCATAAAAAAGAGCTCCTTATCTTGTTTTGTTCAACTCATGGTCATTATCACTACTTTGTATTATTTCTGTACAGTTTACAAAGTGATGCAATTATCCATGAATTTATTTGTGGCAACAACTCTCTGAAAGAGACAGCTTAGGGATCCCAGTCATTTTACAGAATGAGAATTGCATTGAAAGCACCAGGAAATTAAGTTATTTCCCAAGAACTGCTAGTGAATGGCAGTGGCGGGGCTCAAAGTCAGATCTTCTGTCTCCAAAATCTACATTCTTTATGCCATACCACTCCGCAGAAAAAAAAAAAAAATCCCTTATTTCTATGTATCATGTGTCATTTAATCCATTCCATAACACTTCCCTATGACATACGCTGGTGTTTGCACGCTTTAGGTGCAAACCTAAAGCTTTAGGTTTGCTTTATTTTCTTTTCTAAAACAAAATAACATAACATTAATGCTTTGAAATAAAACACTTAGCATTTTGTGTTCATCTCTTTGTCCCTGAGTTTGAAGAACTAGATTACAAGAAGCTTTAGTGCGGAGTCCCCCAACAAGAAGAAATGCACATAGACTAAGATGTAAAAGTCAAGAGAAAGAGATGGTCCTTTGCTGATCTTCCCCACCAAGACCAGCCTCATACAGGCAAAATAAGGGGACTTCCCTATAAGAGATTTGAGGGATACCAAGGAAGCCCCCCACCAGGTTCTGCACCTTTCTTCCTGACAGATCCTAAACCTGGCCAGTCTCTGCTTCATTGAACTGTGTTCTCTGCCTCACTTTTATTTTCTATTTTATTATGAAACAGCTCATAAATTCAGTAAAGTGCAGAAAGATGATACCCATTCCCATCACAAGATAGAAGAGATGTTTACATTTCTTCCATATTTACTTCAAATATTCCCCTTTGCCAGAAGAAAGGAATTGCAAATATTCTCTTGAGGTTGGTGTGTATTATTTCTATTTCCACAGATATTTTTGTACTGTTGTTTTAAAATTTTACATATGTGTTATAGTGCACATATCTTTTGCATATCCTTTCTGTGCTTAACATTATGTTTTAAAAATATATCTGTCTGTTCACACATGTGAAGCTAGCTCATTCATTTTAGTATCTATAAAGTTTTCCATTGTGTAAATAGACCAGAGTTTACTTTACCCATTTCTCTATGAGGGGGTAGTGCAACATCACATCTGCCTTGTTCTCTTATTACTTCATCAGTGCTGAGTGCTGTGCTCTACCCATTGAATGACTAAGTGGAGACATTTGAAATTCTCACATCATGGGAAGCAATGCCTTCTCCATAGATCCATAGCAAAGTACGTTTTTTTCCCCATTGTAACTGCTCCAAGTAGTAAACACATCAACAAAATGATAGTTCTTAAGTAAAACTGGACTCTGGCCAAATGTTGGTATGTACTTGTGTATTAAAATAATTGTACCTAAAATGGGTAGTCTGATTCCCAGATCTTGGGATACTTCTTATGTTAGCAAAAGGCAATAAAGATGGAAAAAAATGCAATATTTGCCACAGAAATGTGGTTGATTTTTCCTCTGGTTAAGAAGCAATGGTTTAAGGAGTCATTGGAGACTAGTTACTGCCAGCCTCTGATGCAAGCAGACCAATATGACTGTGGCCACCAAAAGTATGGCCTATTTCAGATATAAGAAAGGACTGTTAGATAGTAATCCTTCCAGAAACTTCAGAGCCTAGAAAAGCCTTCCATTGTGGTGCAGAAAAGGAATTCTTCATATTGTGCTGGTGGGAATGTAAATTGGATCATTCTGACAAGTAATTTAACAGAACTTAGTGAAGTTAAGGATATGCATGATGTTCAATTTTTAATGCCTCATGCAAACAAGATTTCTGGAGCAGAGCAGATTATTTACAGCTAATAACCTCACTGACTCCCCTTTGCTTCCATTATTAATCCTGGGCAACACAATGAGAACATGGTGTCATCCTACACATGCAAAGGTCCATACCGTAGGAAAAGAAATACTGAGAATATGAATGTGGATATTTATATGGTGGGGTGGGGGTGGCCAGCACCCCCACTCATCTGAAAGAAGGAGGGAAAAATATTTGCTCCTTGGGAAAGATTCTGGGTTTTTCTACCTTTTGGAATATAAATAAATCACTCCAGGGCGAGGATAAGACCAGTGTCTCCAGCTTGACAGCTTAGACATGTCTCTAAATCCTGGGTCTCATCCCCACCTTGAGATGTAAACACATACTTCTGGGAAGATAAATCTCTCTAAATGGTCTCTCACTTTCGAATAAGTCATAAATTAACTTCTCAAGCTTGTTCTTTTAGCCCGAGTCCCAAATTTTAGTAAAATTTGCTCAGAAAGCCCAAACTATGCAGAAACATAAAAAAAAAAACCAACAGATTTTCTGTACATTCTTAAGCATACCCTGTGATCTAATAATTCCACTTCTTTTTTTAATTTTTTTTAATGTTTATTTTTGACAGAGAGAGAGAGAGACAGAGCATGAGTAGGGGAGGGGCAAAGAGAGAGAGAGAGACACACACAGAATCCGAAGCAAGCTCCAGGCTCTGAGCTGTCAGCACAGAGCCTGACATGGGGCTCAAACTCACGGACCATGAGATCATGACTTGAGCCGAATTGAGATGCTTAACCCACTGAGCCACCCAGTCGCCCCAACAATTCCACTTCTGCATGATTATCCAGAAAAATTCTTACGTCCACAAGGGGATGTGTATGAGGATATTCATTGTTGCATGGTTCATGTAAGTGTAAACATGGGGCACAGTTGGCGCCTATCACTAGAGGAATGGTTACATTAAAATGCGACAGTGGCAGATGTGCACCACATCATTCTATGGCAGTGGCAACAAACTAAGTACACATACGATGCCATGTACTCTTTTTTTTTTTTTTAATTTTTTTTTTAACGTTTATTTATTTTTAAGACAGAGAGAGACAGAGCATGAACGGGGGAGGGGCAGAGAGAGAGGGAGACACAGAAGGGGAAGCAGGCTCCAGGCTCTGAGCCATCAGCCCAGAGCCCAACGCGGGGCTCGAACCCATGGACCGCGAGATCATGACCTGAGCTGAAGTCGGACGCTTAACCGACTGAGCCACCCAGGCGCCCCACGATGCCATGTACTCTTGAGAGTAACAAGCAAGAAATGGAATGTGGTCCATGGCATAACATTTATGAAAATGAAAAACACAGTAAGCATATTTTTCAAGAACCCAGACATGTTTGAAGAAATATATCAAACCCAAAATCACTTACGTAAAGGGGACGTGGAGCATCTGGGAATGAGAATGGTATCAGGGATAATGAGGGGGAAATAAGAGAAAATAACCTGCATGGCTGCAGACTATGGTTATGTTGCTAACTGACTTCCAGAGGAGAAAAAGAAAGCCCCTTCACTGAGCTCATTCCATATCAGCACCCTCTTTGGTCTAGTACCACGTGGTAGTACAGTAATCTCCCTGCTGTATTCTTGGAGATACATTCCAAGACCCCCAGTGGATCCCTGAAACCATGGATAGTACTGAGCCAAATATATACTATGCTTTTTCCTCTACATACATACCTATGATAAAGGTTAATTTATAAATTAGGACACCTGAAAAACAAATAATCCAGTGAAGAAATGGGCAGAAAACACGAATAGACACTTCTCTAAAGAAGACATCCAGATGGCCAATAGGCACAAGAAAAGATGCTCAACGTTGCTCCTCTTCAGGGAAATACAAATCAAAACCACACTCAGATATCACCTCACGCTGGTCAGAGTGGCTAAAATGAACAAATCAGGAGACTATAGATGCTGGAGAGGATGTGGAGAAACGGGAACCCTCTTGCACTATTGGTGGGAATGCAAACTGGTGCAGCTGCTCTGGAAAACAGTGTGCAGGTTCCTCAAAAAGTTGAAAATAGACCTACCCTATGACCCAGCAGTAGCACTGCTAGGAATTTACCCAAGGGATACAGGAGTACTGATGCATAGGGGCACTTGTACCCCAATGTTTATAGCAGCACTCTCAACAATAGCCAAATTATGGAAAGAACCTAAATGTCCATCAACTGATGAATGGATTAAAAAATTGTGGTTTATATACACAATGGAGTACTATGTGGCAATGAGAAAGAATGAAATATGGCCCTTTGTAGCAACGTGTATGGAACTGGAGAGTGTGATGCTAAGTGAAATAAGCCATACAGAGAAAGACAGATACCATATGTTTTCACTCTTATGTGGATCCTGAGAAACTTAACAGGAACCCATGGGGGAGGGGAAGGGAAAAAAAAAGAGGTTAGAGTGGGAGAGAGCCAAAGCATAAGGGACTCTTAAAAAATGAGAACAAACTGAGGGCTGATGGGGGGTGGGAGGGAGGAGAGGGTGGGTGATGGGTATTGAAGAGGGCATCTTTTGGGATGAGCACTGGGTGTTGTATGGAAACCAATTTGACAATAAATTTCATATATTTAAAAAAAATAATACAAATGACAAAAAAATTTATAAATTAGGCACAGTAAGAGATCAACAACAAATAATAATGAAATAGAATAATATAGCAATATACTACAATAAAACTTATGTGAGTGTAGTCTCTCAGAATATCTTATTATACTGTACTCACTATTCTTCTTGTAGTGACAGGAGGTGATAAAGTGCCTAGTGAGGAGATGAACTGTGGTGAATGATGCAGGGAGTATGACGTAGTAGCTTTAGGCTACAACTGACCTACTGATGATACATCAGAAGAAGGATTATCTGCTTCCAGGCTGGGGTTGACAGTGGGTAACTGAAACTTTGGAGAGTGAAACCACAGATAAGGGGGGACTACTGGACACAGCAGTGCTAAATGCTCAATATACAGTTATTAAATGCAGGTGGCAACCATTGATGCTGGCTGTCATGCCAGTGGTTCCAATGATTACAATTTACTGCTATCACCACTGTAAAAATGTCAAATTTTCTTCATATTTTGAACACTGGTAATCTTTTGCCCTTGCTTCCACTCTGATTAAAAAATACTTTGCTGCCTTTAATGGACTAAATTTTAAAAGAAATTAGGTTCATAAAGAAAGTAATTGTGGGTTTAGCAAACATTTATGAAGCTTCACCCAATTTTCCACCTTTAGTTTCCACTCAATCCATATGCTTACATTAGCTTTTGCCTAAACTGCTTTTTTTAAACTCTTATAATGTTTACTGCCAACATTTTATATTCACATTATTTTCTCATGATCCCTAGGTGAATGTGAAAACTTTACTTTTTGAATCAAATCAAATAATCTATCATATTTGTTGGTTCTTACATGAAAGAGTTCTTCAAAACTTCTCTCGGAAATGAATCAAACATGCTTTCTTCCAGCCACTTGGAGCCAGACCCATGGTTGGAATTGCCACAACTTGCCAACAAGCAGTGTCCCAACACACTGGTACTCAAAGGATAGGGAAAAAGTCAAGTCTATTCTGTGATCTATAGTACTAGTAAGGAGCTGGCCACATTAACCTTATATACTCATATGTACCTAGAGTTCCCTTATTAGTCTGGGATAGAGAAAGGAGAGACAATGGAACAGAGTGCGTGTGTGACACCTACATTGAATACAGAATTATGTTATGAGTGCTTCTGGCTCAACACCCTTGCTGCCTCTGCTCAGAGCCTGTCTCCCACCTGTTGCCCACTCCTTCCTCACACATCCCAGCCTTCTGCCAACTTTCAGATAAGCCTAAACAGCTTCAATTTTCACGCCTCTTCTCTTCTTTCCAAGTTGTACAATTTGGAATAATAATGTCTCTGATCTTCAAGAATGGAATTTTTGCTCTTGCAACCAGATTGTATATGTTGTCATTTGAAGCCAAACTACTGTGGAAAAGTATAAACATATGCACAAGAGGATTGAAAAATTCCTCAAATACCAATTAATGGAAACAAATCAGTCATCCTCATCTGTTCCCAAGGATGTAGGGTTAACCACCAGTCATTGCACATCAGAATAACCCAGGAGCTTGTTTAGAAATTCAGATTCCCAGGCACAAACACAGGCTAGTCACATTAGGTTTCTAGGAATGGAACCTGTGTTTGATGTTTGTAACAAGTTTCCCTGGGATTCCAGATACCGACACCTCCTGAGAACCAGTGATTTGGAAAAGCTGAGAACAAGCAGTCAACATGCTATATTGATGGATTTAGACAAATATTCTTCAATTACTAACATTTTATTCTAAAAACTTGTTTTATAAAATTAAATAAAATGAATTCCTGTAACACACATAGAGATGCAGGTATATTTTTTAAAAATATAACTGAAAGGGCTTAGTGGGCATAATTGAATAGACATGAAAGTTTAAAACCTAAATGCTACTGTTGATATAAATGGGAGATAAAATCTGTGTGTCTCAATTAGTAAACATTTACAAAGATTCATTGAACATCTATTATGAGCAAAGTGATATATTCAGTATTTTCAGAAGCTGTAAAATAATATGGAAATTAATCTTCTTGGGGTGCCTGGGTGGCTCAGTCGGTTAAGCGTGCGACTTTGGCTCAGGTCATGATCTCACAGTTTGTGAGTTTGAGCCCTGCATCGGGCTCAATGCTGACAGCTCAGAGCCTGGAGCCTGCTTCGGATTCTGTGTTACCTCTCTCTCTGGCCCTCCCCTGCTCACTCTCTCTCTTTCTCAACAATAAAAGAAAAAAGAAAAGAAAAGAAAGCAATTAGTCTCCTTGCCAAGGGGGCTTTAATCCAGTTGAGAGCTGAAAGAGTCACACCAGAAGAAGATAAAATCATAACCAATCACAAATAAAGATGTATTTCAGCTTTCCTCTGTGAGGAATACTATGCACCCAATGCATTATTGTATCACATCCTTGGAATATAGGACAATGTCTCCTTCATCTATTTATCCTTGGTTCCTGACACCAGGTGCTATAAATACTAATTGCTATAAATTGAATAGGAATATTTTTCAGAAGTTGATTTAAAAATTAAATTATAGCATAAATATTCTTTAGAGTTTCTTTTGCTAGTTTATTCATTCAGTGCACAGTATGTTTCTTACAAGACGCTATGTATGCTTGCACAATGTGGGACAATATGAATAACATAAAGATAAGTGATATAAGGATGACTCATTAATTTTTTCCCTCAATAAATTTTTGCACACCCTGGACTCCAAATAGTTAGAATTCGTACACTAGAAATAGCTGTAAAGACATAAAGCCCTCCTATTTTGTGCAAATATTGGAGATTGTTAAAAAAGTAAAAAACCTCTTGTTTACATATCTTAAAGCATACTTGAAGTATGTGCCTAGAGTTGATCCCATTAACCATAGGCACACAGAACACATGAGGCAATCCTATGTTTTGTATCTGTGCAAAAAATAGCTTTAAACAGAATTTAAATGTACCAGAACCCAAAGTTCTTCCAGATGTATGCTTTCACTGATTTCTGGAAAATTGTTTCCCCATACCCTCTCACACTACATCGACCACTGTATAAGACCCAGAGGCCACTTTGCACTTTTACAGAATCCATAGCATTGACTCATGCTGTCGTTATCATCAAAATAACGTTGTAAATATCCTCTCATCTTTCCAGGCTATTTGGCTATTTTTCCCCTAAGAGGCTTTGCAAGAGACTTTTTATATAGTTCTCCAAATTCCTACTCCCATTAATGATTTTTAAAAAAATAGAGAAGCGTTCATTTAATCGGCTATTTAAAAACATCATTTTTCCTCCAGGGGCCTCTATCCCTTTTGAATTCGATGGTATTTATCAAGAAAACCTTTCTTACTGTATTCTTACTATGATTATGTATCTTTTTCTTTATATTCTTCTGGTTTTATTGAGGCCTGATTTGGAGCGTTCTCAGAAGAATGTGACCTCTCTAAGTAAAATCATCATTTTTATTGAGAATTGGCCAACAGGGTGTCTGTCACCTTCCCTTCTTCATGGCACAATGTCGGTATTGAGTCTTTGTGCTACATAACAAATTACCCAAACCTAGAAACTTAAAAAAACATATATTTGTTATCCCACAGTTTCCTTGGGTCAGGAGTCTGCTTGTGACTTAGCTGGGTCTTCTGCTCAGGGTCTCACAAAGCTGCAGTCAAGATATTGGCTGGGCTGTGATCTCATTTAGAGGTTTGACTGGGAAGGGTCTGCTTCCAAACGTGGTTAAGCTGTTGGCAGATATCATTATTTGGGATTGTAGGACTAAAGACCTGGAATTCTTACTGGCTATTGGCTGAAGGCTGCCTTGAGGTCCAAGAGGCCACCCACAGTTACCTGCCTTGTGGCTCTGTCCATAGGCACTTCATAGCATGGCCTTGCTTCTTCAGGCCAACAGGAGAGTCTCCCTTATGCATCTGCTAACAAGATAGGTCTGTGTGTGTGTGTGTGTGTGTGTGTGTGTGTGTAGTGTGTGTGTGGTGTGTATGTGTTTGTGTACATAATAACATAATCATGGGATTGATATCATCTTTGTCATTTTCTCAGAAGCAAGTCACAGGTCTCTCCCACACCTAAGAAGGGTTTACATGAAGGAATAAGCACCAGAAGATGGGAATTATGGTGTGTGTGTGGGGGGGGGAGGGTCACCCTAGGGTCTGTCTACCACAATGCCATGGAACTAAAGTACTTCAGGGAGGAACTATATTTAGATATGAATGATTTTTATTATTCTTCTGGGGTCTAGTTGTTTTAAAATAAGCTTATAATTCTCTAAATAAGTCAATTTTAATTCTCTTGGTATTAAAAAAAAAGCCATATAGTAATTCTCGGGCAAGGCCTCAGAAATTATAAGACCCAGGAGGGTAAAGAAGATAAGTAGGAGAGAGAAATAATGACCTCAAGCACAGTCAAGAAACCAAAATTCCAAAAATGTACGTATCGCTATTTGATGGTTTGTGTTTGCTTGTTTTGTGATTTATTTTGCTTTGATTTTCCAACAATATTTGGAGCTACATGTGTTGCATCTGTCTCTCTTCAAGGTTGGCTGTTATTGCTGATTTCAACAGTTCAGAGAATTACCCTCTATCTTCTTCAGTCAGTTCCCTTTGCATAACACCTAAATCCTCTAAAGAATTAGCCTGCTTTTGACTTCAGAACTTGAACGCAGGGATGTAGCTTGCCATCTGTCCTAAACTTTTTAAGTAACTTATTGCCAAGACAAATGTGGATTGTAGGCAACAACCTGGGACATTTCTGGTCTCAGAACAGGAAAAATAAAGGAACCCTTAAGTATTATTTTAAGTACTTTGTTTGTTAGCAGTGTTTGTGGTGAATGAAAAATTGATCCTCGGTTGTGTGTGAAATAGAGAAGTGATCTGCATGCCAATGGCCAATAGACTTCAGAGACTTCACAGTTCTGAAACTGAGATTTATGAACATCTGCTTTTCCCCCATAAATTTAAATATAGATTTCATCCTTTGAAACCTGCAAAACTCCCAGGTGCTTCTTCAGTCTTTATCTTGGGAACATGCTTTAAAAAAAAAATGGTATTAAATGTTAGCAACTCAAAATACTATATTCAGCATGTTGAGGCTCCAAGATGTCTAATGCCAGAACACAAGCCATAATAGACTTAATAAAGAATGCTGAAAAGTATTTCTTTCTAGTCCCAGTTTATGCCTTTCATAATTCCACAAATATTTATTTCATGCTTGCTTATGGGGTAGGCATTTTTAGCGCTGAGATCATAGCAGCCAATATAACAGAGAAAATCCCTGCCTTCATTGTGTTTATGTTCCAGTGAGTGTAAATGTTCTCTTAAAAGAATTCCCTTTAAATGTTCATAATACTTTCATATGGTTCATTGGAAAACTTTGCACTGGGCTTGCAAACCAATGTTAATCCATTCCTGATGTTGGACTAGATTCTGGGGATACAACTGTGAACAAAGTAGATCTTTATTCTCGCAGGGTTCTTAGGGTTTGGCATATTTCTCACCTCTGTTAAGAAACATAGGCCTGGGAAACAGGAGCTTTGGGGTAGAAACTGAGGAGCCACTTGCCCATTCTTTATTTTTGAGCCATCGTAAGCAGCACAAACAGTGCCTCCATCCTTTGGCTCTTGGGCTTACTAAGAGCTGTTACTATGGGTAGAAGATAAGAATGTGTGGACCAGAGGAAGGGGAATAAAATCACAACTCTGCAGAGGACAAACACATAAGTCAGCTAGGCACGTGGAAGGCTAGCAAAGACATTAAATCCCTCTGAGGAAAGCAAGCTTTTAAGAGCGCAGTTCTGACCACCCTGTAGCAGAGGACACAGGGCATTTACATAATAGGAAAGCCTCAGGAGGACAGTAGAGCTATTTAATTTGGTTAGGCTAATAGTATTCCATCCATTTACAGTGTAATAGAACGTTTCTCCTCTGCCTCTTAAACAGGAACATATTGGCACGATGCCACAGGGCACATAAAACAGCGCCAGTCTTCTTGGTGTGTCCATTCAACTCAGCTTTTGGGAGGGGGAAAATTAATTAATTTACTGATAAGTAATTTAAGACATTATTTTCTATTAAAACCAATACAGCTGCACCATGGAATATAATTCAGGATTTGCATATACCGTTAAGATAAAATATAAAACTAAAACAGTGCCGGAGCAAAGGGCTGAGGGATTAAGCCCTCTCCCATATTTCCCACCAGCCACCTACGAAGCCAACCTAACAAAAATAATGTTTTGATATGGATAATGGATCCTCAATTTTGTGCAAAGTGTAAATAACAGACAAACTCCCCTACAACTTTCCTATCAACCACGCTGTCCCTTGCGTACCCCTTCTTTTTAGAAATTCTGGAGTTGCCATTAGATGTAAGAAAATGTTGGACACCTTCAGGCCCCACCCCCGAGCCCTGGGGCCTAGCTCTGGGGCCCACGATCACTGTCCTCTGCATTTAAGAGAAGTCCCTTGGAAGGGTTTGAGATAGGTGCTCTTTTGCAAGATGGGCTCAGAGAGGTTTTCTCAATGCTCCCTCCTTGTCCTTAGCACTGAGTCTGAGTACTGGCCATCCTGCTCCCATATCCCTTTTTTCCAGTCTCTGAATGCTACGTAGCAGGCAGATCAGCTTATGTGCTTTGTGCTTTGTGTTCCTGGAACAGGATCTGGACCAGGTACAGCTCCATCTGGAAGAAGTGAGATTCTTTGATGTATTTGGCTTCAGCGAAGCAGCAGGAGCATGGCAATGCTTCATGTGCAACAACCCCGAGAAAGCGACCGGTGAGAGACCCCTCCCTTCCTCTTGCTGCTCAGAATCACTTGTGCCCCTGGGGTTTACAGGGACCTATGAGCCCTGCCATTCTAACTGGCCTTCTTCTTGCATGAACGTCCTAAGTTGTAATAATGCACAGAGGTATGCCTGGTGGCCTCTGCCTCATGGTGAGAGAGGTATTTCCCCAGAGTGGGAGTGAGAGAAAGGGAAGATGTTGAAAGGGAGAGAAACATAAACCAGAAACGAGCAAGAGAAACAACACCTTATGTGTAGTCATCAAGAAAGTAGTACCGGCTATTTTGTCCTGAAAGCATTCATTTCAGTCCAGATGACCCTGAGGGTTAGAGAAAAAGAGGTGTTCTGTCAAAAACCTCAAAGAAGGGAGATGCCGCTAAAGGAGTGAGTGCATGCACAACCCTGTCATCTCGTGGTCACCCCTTACACTTTCAAAAAACATTTTTTTAATGTTTATTTATTTTCAAGAGAGAAAGAGACAGAGCATGAGTGGAGGAGGAGCAGAGAGAAGGAGACACAGAATCCGAAGCAGGCTCCAGACTCTGAGCTGTCAGCACAGAGCCCAACTTGGGGCTTGAACCCACACACCCTGAGATCATGACCTGAGCCAAAGTCGCACCCTTAACTGATTGAGCCCCCCAGGTGCCCTACCCCTTACACTTTTGCTTGTGATTCTGCTGTGAAACATTTCAAGAGTGAGGAATTAATTGAGGAATACCTTCCTAGCTGTTATTCACCCTTTCCCTCTGTTTCTGCTGCCCAAAGAATTTGGTCTACTGACTTTGCCTAAAAATAACAATTAGTGAATATAAGCCAAGCCCTGTGCTAAACATGTCAGCTATAGCTCATTAACATTTACAATGATCTTATCAGGTTGGTACTGATATTATCTCCATTTTACTTATGGGGAAACTGAGGTACAGAGCAATTTGATTAACTGAGGTCAGACAGGTAATATATTAATAGCAGCAGGTTTTGAACTCAGTCTGACTGCAGGGCCCATGCTCTTAACCACTCCACCATTCTGCCTTCCTGGTTACACTTGCTCCAATCTGACCAGTGGAGTTAGGTTGATAATAAGTCTGTTTTCACAAATTATGCTGTCCTTGGAGTATTTCATCACTCATTTGCCTTCTGAGGACAAAGAGTTCTCACCGCTGACAGTGCTCGAGAACTGCAGTTTCAACCAAGAGAACAACGATAAAACACTGCTGAGCCCAAAGCCACTTTGTAGATGAGCCACTCTCCAGAGAGCCACAGATTGCACCACCTGTACCCGTTCCTTTCGTTTTAGGATGTTGAGCATCTTAAAGATTACCCATTGTGGCAAGTCTATTTTCTTGCTAACTAACTGCCGAGAAGTTAAGACTGAATGGAAGAAAGTCTGTTTATTTGGCCAGATGGAGCTGTGAGGGGCTCATGGAGAGGCACCAGCTGAATTGTATTCGCCCACGGAAAAGTTGTGGATGGAAGAGGCTGGCAGTGCAGGATGGCAGGCTTTGTGAGGCACAGATTGTTGGCTGATTACAGAGTCTGCACTGAGCTGATGCCAGAGTGAACACCCCAATTTTTAAAAAGTTAATTTGAGCAAATAAGGAATTGGGGAATTGAATGTCTCCATTATAAAACTTTCTCATTAGACCTTATTCCACCTATGGAAAACAGCATAAAAGAAACTTTATTTGAGAGCATGGCGAAGTAGGGTGCTTATCCTAGATGGCTCTGAGAGACCCTTAAGAATTCTCATTCCAAGTAAGCTGAGTCCTTAGCTCAATAAGCATTTAATCATATCTGGCCAACAGAGGCCTCAGAAGAGGGGCTGGAAGTTAAAAACACAAAGTGTTCCTTTAATATATGCTTTCTCAAATTCTCTGCCATACACGTGAAAAGAACAGTTTGCACATTTACTCTTTCTTACTTGTGTTTCTCACAGTTAAATATAGACTGAGAACATATAGCAATAAAAATTCAAACAAGGCCAAATATTTTATAGCAGAACATATTGAATCAAAATGCTTGGCCCTAAAAACTTCAGTGTGCTTAGCTTTCTTTGTTCATTTCCTTTTGCTACATGAAAGGGGATGTGAGTCTGAGAGAAATCCTATGTTCAACTATTATTTTCACCAAAAACTCTTGATTCCCTGAAAAATGTATGTAAGTTGTTGATCTCATCTTATTTTTATGTAAGCATCTAGATTATACATTTCATAGAAATGAAAGGTCTAACATAATGCTGCCGACACATATTATTCATGGAGACAATATTTACATTCATGTTCTTAAATTTTAAAGATGATCGAGACATAGGAATAAATATTTTATTATTTTGTTATGCACAGCAAACATAGTACCCGAATCCTACTTTTCATTTACGTAATGTATGTTTGTTGTATTGGTTGAATGTCTTCTGCAGGCCAAGGCTTGGTATAAAATATGAGTAAGGTGCAATATCTCTGCTCTGAAGGGGTTCATAATCCAGTTAGGGCCAGAAGGCATATATGGAAAAGGCTAGCATACTTCCTTGTATGTTTATAGCAGGGAATGAATACTTGCTGAGTGAGTGAATGAATGAATAATATTTGGAGATGACAAAATCAAATATGCCTCAAATATTAAAGTAAGATGTTTCAAGATTGTGATTATGTATTAATCAAATCAAATACATCACTATAGCATACCCAGTGCATTGTAAATCTGGTAAATGAAGATGGGGCTTCTTTCCTCCCTGAGGTAAGTCAATATATAAAAAACAAATAGCCCCCAGCTTAGCCCCTGACAGACTGTACCTGAGTCTTGTTACTGCTCTGGATTTAATCAATGCCCTCAGAGTCCAGATTCCCCTCACGGGGTTCAACCTCTGAGAGGATGGGTTTAAAGAAGTAGGATAGGGGAGCCTAAGACAAAAGAAATTTTTTAAAAAACTGTATTATTTTTTAAGTACTGACAAATGGTAAAATAATTGCTGTCAAGTATTCATTGTTCCAATATAAAACAAAAAGTGCTGTTTAACATCTCCATAAATGAGAAATAAAACATGAGGCATTTATAAAATTTCAATTAGACATCAGGAAAGACATCCTAAAATATAAATCCTCCTTAACAGTGTGTAGACCAAACTAGAGGACCCATTCAGAAATTGACAGCAAATCATCTGGCTTACATGGTCACCTAAGTACATTCCCTTTTTCAGATTAAAGTCTTATCACCCACCAGCACTCCTAGCAACATACAGACATTCACAGGCATTTAATATCTGATAGTCAGTAAAATATACTTTGAATCCATTAGATGCAGATAAACTTAGAAAAAACTGAATGCTACAGTAGTCTAAAGTCTAAAAATGAAATTGTTATAATTGCTGTCATTTATCATACCAACAATGAGCTGAGTATTTTTCTTATTATTATTGACTCCATTTTACAGATGAGGAGGCTGAAACACAAAGAGGTCAAGTAATTTTCCCAAGGTCACATAGCCACCAAGTGGTAGAACCAAGATTCAGTGCAGCCTAATTCCTGAACCTGAGATTTCAACCTCTTAGGCAAATCCAAATTGAGGACATTGAGTATTGGAAATTCCAATTATATTCCAAGTATATTCCCATTCCAAGTATTGGAAATTCTACAGTGTTATAATATCTACCTCTCTGATGACTTATTCCACTTAAAGAAGAACAGGGGCTTTGTTATGATAATGTGTGGGAAATCATCACATGCAGGAAATACGTACGTAGAAGCTATTTCCAATCCTTCCAATTGCTGACTCAGTTTCTGATAATCATTTTATAAAAGTACAGAATAGACGATTAGAAAATCACTGTAATAACTCGAGTCCTCTGAGATTTGCCTGGTGGTGTTTATTGCCAGTCCTATTACTACACATGAATGAGAGAATAGAGATTGAGCAAGTGGATAGAACAGAACAGAACTTACTTCTGGAAAACCAAGCAAATCCCCTTTATCAGTTGCCCTCATGTCTTGGAACTGCTAGTGCATGTTAGCAGTAACAGTTAGTCAGCATCATCCTGGAACACATCTGGCTTCAGTCACATTTGTTAAAAGGAGGAGGAAGGACTAGATCGTGACTTTCACTCTTATTTCTCAAGACACGTGGGATGCCTATGTTCTTACACCCTAGAAAAAATAACTTAGAGACATCTCGGTTTTGGCATTCGTGTCCTCCTCTATAAATCTGAGCACTCCCCAGTGTGATTACTCTCTTAGTCACTAGATATTTAGATGTTGAATGTGATCGTCTGTAAGAGGTCTCCTTAGGTTATAAAAGAAAATGAAAGCATTTTTTTTAGACAGCCTTCTATCACGATTCCTCTTTAGAACGTGATTTCAAATATTTGTGCTATAGAAGCAGGCTCCATTATACGGGCAAATGGAGATGGTTGCAAAATGATATGAAGAAAAGAAAGAGCTCTCCCAGGAGATTTTCTTCACACACCGCAAACTGGTAATAGCCATTGTGTCTCTCCTTTGCCGGACACCTTCAGTGTGGGCTAGATAACTTTCCACTCCAAATACCAATGTGAAAATGGGCTCAATGGCCTCTGAGGACCCAATCTATGGGTCACAAATACCTCTGTGAGTCCATTAGTATGGAAACATTGAATGTCATTATCAACTTTCACAGTAATTTGAAGGTAACAAAAAAGAAAACTCCATTTTGGATTTATGTAGTGGCTAGGTTTGCCCTGTGATGCCTTCCCTCCTACTATGTATGTTAGAATATTGCCTTATGTCCTACACATGGGTAGAGTCCCAAAAGTAGGACAGTGCTTATGTAGGATAACCTCACATTTTCACATTTACCTACTGTTAGAGACTACTGAATATGCATTCACTGCATAAAATTGAACGCCAGCTTGTTGTTTGAAGATACTTTCAATTATTTAATGACAAAATAAATACATACATAGTGACTCAGATTAATTATTATCCTGAAATCTTTTTTCTTTTCCCTCTCTTCCCATTTTCCTGTTCTATGCCTTTCTGACACGGGCATGCCTCTCTCTTTTAAACCTTCCCACACACTCACAGCTCACTTGCTCTCTCTCTCTCTCTCTCTCTCTCTCTCTCTCTCTCTCTCTCTCACACACACACACACACACACACACACACACACACGGAAACACCACTACCCCCAGATAATAAATTCCTCTCCTCTGTTCTTTCTATTCTCCCACACTTCAGCACACACAGCATGTTGCTACTAATCTTCCCTGACTGGACAGTGAACAGGAGAAGAGGAAGTATGGGTTATTCATCTTTCTATGCCCTACACAGTACTCAGTACCCAGTACATAGTAGTGTTTAACAAGCATTTGATGTATGGATACCAAGTAATTCGTGGATTATGTAAATGATAGAGTGAGTGTGGAAGATTTGTTTTGAAATGCAACTTTAAAATCCAATACCTTCTTAAAATTAAATAGACACTGAACTGAAACCTTAAAGTAGCAACTTTTGCAAAATAAATCTTTATAAGAAGAAAATGTTGCTGTGCACAGGATTTTAACATCCTATGGATACCCAATTTCAATATTTTACTAAGAGGTTTCAATACACACATGTACACAGAGTCCATAGTAAACGCGCTAAGAACATGTCAGCCTCGATGGGAAATAAACTAAGCTCAGTAACCTAGCACCCTTCAGGGGCTAATTTCTATTCTTTATCTCTCGTCACTTTCCTGATCCTTCTGCCTTATCATATGGGGTTAACAATCTTATCCTGACATAGGGTAAAAGCGTCTGATGGCCTTATACTTGTAGCCAAGCATTAGTCAGCCCATGGTTCTCCACAAACAAATCATCACACATGGGAATGTGTCCTTTTCACTTGGAGAATAAGCTGAGTCAAGCCAGTCTATGGAGCAGAAGCATGCTTTCAAAAGGCAGACTAAAAGGAGTAAACCAGTCTCTTATCACTACACCACCTTAAGATAACATTGATTTAAAGAACTTTTATGTAGTTCTAAAATAAAGCGCTTAAAATATTTCAGGAGAGCTGTGGCCATCACCTTGCAGAGTAATCCTAACGTTTTGTTCACCTATATAACTAACGTTAGGAAAGGAAAGAAATGTGTTTTTCAGCCACAAACTCATCTATGTAAATGACATATAGGTGCCTTTAGCAGCCACAGAGAATAAAGTCATCCAATATCTCAAGAGGATGGTAATATTTGCATAGGTGGGATCTCATCCTTCCTACCTTCTCCTATAGATTACCCTCTTCCCTATTCAGTTTCTTCCTCCCAATTGATTCCTCCCATTGGCTTTTAAACACACTCATGTGGCTTATCCTTTCCTTTTCCTCCACCTACTGCTCTACCTCTCATCCTCTCTTTATTTGTTTTTAGTAATAATAAGAATAGCATGGGGCACCTGGGCGGCTCAGTCAGTTGAGCGGCCGACTTCGGCTCAGGTCATGATCTCAGGGTTTGTGAGTTCAAGCCCCGCATCGGGCTCTGTGCTGACAGCTCAGTCTTCTGATTCTGTGTCTCCCTCTCTCTCTGCCCCTCCTCCACTCGTGCTCTGTCTCTGTCTTGTTATGCCCAGAATTCGTGATCCCCAAAGACCACCAGGAAGCCGAGTCCGATGCAAAAGCAAAGAGCCTTTATTCGAGCTAGCTCGAGCTCAATCCCCTACTGCACCGACGCAGCGGTGAGATACCTGGGAGAGAGAGCGAATTCCAAAAGCACAAAGGTTTTATTGGGGTCTAGGGGCAGTTGGTGAGGTAATGGCTGTGGCCTCAGCTGATTGGCTGGGGAAGGGTCGGAGTCCTGTTACGCAGGTCGCCGGGCATGTTTTGATTGGGAAGTTTGAATGGGTGAGTGGGAGGTTACTCAAGGGGAGGAGGCATGGTCAAGGTGGAGGACACAGAACAAGATGGAGTAGGCCGGGGTAGGTCCGCCCTTTCATTCCCCCTTTGTCATGTAGCTTACGGACCCAATCATGGGACCGGCTGCATTTATGGTGACAAGGGGAACAGAGTTTGGAGGTTTACGCAAAGTTCTGGGAACCAAGTGTCCCTGGGGTGGCTCTGGGAGGTCTGATTAAGTATTGTCCCCAAGCTGGTGTCTATGATCTGCCAGGTGATGTTTTGGGGGGCGTGGGGACTCCTGGCAGCATGAGCAATGACAAGCAGAGTTAACAGAGTTACCAATATTAGGTGGGCCGAATGCGCTGTAGCTTGAGCTTGAGTGGGTTGTGTTGGTCCCAATTGACAGCCCATAGCGTGACGAAGTCCTTCCAGATCAAGGAGGGGTCTGCTGGCCAAATGTGGGTGTGATGGACCCAGGTCGTGATGCCGTCTACTTTGAGAGCGGTGGGGGTTGTCAGCACCACAATGTAGGGTCCCTTCCAGCGCGGCTCGAGGGTCTCTCGGTGGTGCCTCTTGACGTAGACCCAGTCTCCTGGCCTGTACTGATGAGGTATCGGGGTTGGGCCAGCCTCGTAGATGGCACGGAGGCACGGCCAAATGTCCTCGTGCGCCCTCTGGAGCCCTCTCAAGGAAAGAAAAAGTTCTTGATCTTTAAACTCTGCAAGAAGTTCAGC
Source organism: Panthera pardus (assembly GCF_024362965.1). Taxonomy (NCBI): domain Eukaryota; kingdom Metazoa; phylum Chordata; class Mammalia; order Carnivora; family Felidae; genus Panthera; species Panthera pardus. The sequence continues at coordinate 106,646,238 of NW_026526721.1, forward strand.
TCAAAGGTTGGGAATAATAGGGGGTGGCCTGCCAAACATGATCTCGTAGGGAGTAAAACCCAAGGTGTAAGGAGTGTTCCTAACCCGGTAAAGGGCATACGGTAGGAGAGTCACCCAGTCCCCGCCAGTCTCCATGGTTAATTTCGTAAGGGTCTCTTTTAGGGTTCTATTCATTCTTTCTACTTGTCCTGAGCTCTGGGGCCTATAAGCACAATGTAATTTCCAGTTTGCCCCCACCGCCTTGGCTACTGCCTGTGTTATCTGTGAGATAAAAGCTGGTCCATTGTCTGATCCTACCATGGCAGGAAAACCATACCTGGGTAAGATGTCTTCTAGTAGCTTCTTAGCCACCGTCTGAGCCGTTTCATGCTTGGTTGGGTATGCCTCCACCCAGCCAGAGAAGGTGTCTGTAAATACTAAAAGATATTTATAACCATACTTTCCTGGTTTGACTTCAGTGAAGTCGACTTCCCATTGGGCTCCTGGTCTGGTGCCTCTGAGCCTGGTTCCTTTTTTTTATTTGAGGTGGCTCTCACATTGGTGAGTTGGCAGGTCTTGCAGGCAGATACAGCTTGCTCTATTTTGGTGTCCTGTTGGTGAATCTTGATTCTGGCATGTCGGATTAAGTCTTTTAATTTTCGGGCCCCCATGTGAGTAGACTGATGCATGTGCTCTAATACTGAGACTCCAAGCCGGTCTGGCAGCACGAGCTCCTTGTTAGGTGTATACCACCATCCCTTTATCTCCTGGGCCATGGGGAGTTTCTTGATCCGCTGTAACTCCTCCTGGGAGTATTTGGGCTGGTCTGGTAAAACTGGGTCTCCCGGGTCCGGTAGTTGTATGGTCATGGTGGGGACTGAAGTAAGGGCTACTGCCTTGGCTGCCTGTTCAGCCTTTCGATTACCTCTAGCTACTGGTTTATCAGCTTTTTGGTGCCCTTGGCAGTGGATAATGGCTACCTTGGCAGGAAGCCATAAGGCTGTAAGCAGGTTAAGTATCTCCTGCTTATTTTTTATAGTCCGTCCTTCTGCCGTCAGTAACCCTCTCTCCTGATAAATTGCCCCATGAATATGAGCTGTGGCAAACGCATAACGGCTGTCTGTGTAGATGTTAAGCCGTTTTCCAGCTCCCAGCATCAGCGCCTTGGTGAGGGCTATGAGCTCCGCTCGCTGGGCTGACGTTCCGGAGGGTAGAGCCTCTGCCCATACGGTGTCCGTTTCGGTGACCACCGCTGCACCCGCATACCTGTGTCCGTCTCACACAAAGCTGCTGCCATCAGTGAACCAAGTAGCCTCGGCATCCAGGAGGGATCGGTCAGGTCCGTCCGGAATCCATGTACTTGTTCCAGGATTCCCACACAGTCATGTAGTGAAGCAGGGCCCACTAGGTCAGGGTCAGGGTCGGGCAGGGTCGGGCAGCAGGGTTGCAGGATTGAGGGCTGCACTGGGGTGGAACCACACTCGTGGAGGGTTGAGTAGGAGGCTCTGGTAATGAGTCATACATGTGTTACTCCTCCATCCAACAGGAGGCTGTTTCAGGACCCCTTCAATAGTGTGTGGGGTCATGATCCAGATTTCCTGTCCTAGGGTCAGTTTGTCAACGTCCTTGACTAGGAGTGCTGTCGCCGCAATAATTCTTAGGCATGGCGGTCACCCGGCAGCCACTGGGTCTAGTTTCTTGGACAGGTAAGCCACTGGGCAGTTCCAAGGGCCTAAGGCTTGAGTTAGAACCCCTTTTGCTATTCCCTTATGTTCGTCTACAAAGAGGTGGAAGGGCTTCGTAATGTCTGGTAGGCCCAGGGCTGGGGCACTTAGGAGGGCCTTTTTTAACTGATTAAAGGCAGTTTCTTCTTTTTCAGCCCATTTAAATGTTTTCCCCACTTTGGTAGCTTCATATAGGGGCCTGGCGATCTCAGCAAAACCTGGAACCCAGAGGCGGCAGTAGCCGGCTGATCCTAGGAATTCCCTTACTTCGGGAGGTGGGAGTAGGGATCTTTAGGACAGTTTCTTTTCTGGCATCTGATAACCGCCGCTGTCTGCCCTCCAGGATATATCCCAGGTAACTTACCCTCTCCCTGCATATCTGAGCCTTCTTCGCAGATGCCCGGTACCCTAAGGCCCCCAGGGTAGCCAGCAGGTCCTGGGTCCCTAGCTCACAGTCTTTGGCCGTGTAGGCAGCAATCAGGATGTCATCTACGTACTGTAGGACGGTGAGGCCAGGGTGCTCCCTTCTGTACTCACCCAGGTCCTCGTGTAGTGCCTCGTCGAAGATGGTGGGCGAATTTTTGAATCCCTGAGGCAGCCGTGTCCAGGTGGGTTGCCCACTGTAGCCCTCCTCCAGATCATGCCACTCAAAGGCGAACAAGGGTTGGCTCTGGGGTGCCAGCAGCAGACTGAAGAAGGCATCCTTTAAATCTAGTACAGTATACCAGACCCTGGAGGGCGCCAAGGAGCTCAAGAGGGTATGTGGGTTGGGAACAGTTGGATGTATGTCCGTGACCCCCTTATTTACTTCCCGGAGGTCTTGTACCGGTCGGTAGTCATTTGTGTGAGGCTTTTTGACCGGCAGTAGGGGGGGGTGTTCCAGGGAGACTGGCAAGGAACTAGTATCCCTAGGCTTCGTAGTCTCCGGATGTGTGGCTCGATCCCCTTCCCGGCCTCCTGAGACATGGGGTATTGTTTGATCCTTACCGGACTCTCTCCTGGCTTGAGCTCTACCAGGACCGGGGTCCTGTGAGCGGCAAGTCTTATCCACCACCCCCCCCACCCCCGCGTCTCTGCCCAAACCAAGGGGAATTCTTGTAGCCATCTGTCTATATTATCCTCTCTCGGGAGCGCCTCCTGGTGGAGGCAGTATTCATCCTCCAGTTTCATGGTCAGGACCTGGATGGGGTGGCCCTTGCCATCGGTGACCTGAGGCCCCCCCTTGTCTGAAAGTTATGTGAGCTCCAATCTTGGTCAGTAAGTCCCGTCCTAACAGCGGGTAGGAGCATTCTGGTATTACCATAAAGGAGTGGGATACCCGGCCCGTTCCCAAATCTACTGTTCTTCGGGCAGTCCATGAATACTGGCTCATACCAGTCGTCCCTTGTACCCAGGACTTCTTGCTGGCTAGTTTTCCTTGTGGGGTGCAGAGAACCAAATGTTGTGCTCCGGTGTCGACAAGGAAGTCAACAGGGGTCCCCTCCACTTTAAGAGTTACCCTGGGTTCGGGGAGAGGGTCCGAACCCCGACTCCCCTAATCGCTTAGTTCATCTAGCTCTAGGACTTTTACTCAATCAGTCTTGCTTCCCTTCCCGCCGGCCCATTTCGGACAATCTCAGGCCCAATGCCCTATCTCCTTGCAGTATGCGCACTGATCTTTCTGCAGCCTCTGCTTCCCCCCCCCCCCCCCCCCCCCCCCCCCCCCCCGCTTGGTGGTTCCTTTACCTTTTCTTGCGTCGTCTGCCAGCTGCCGGAGACGGCGGTCTCGTTCCTCAGGGAAGTCAGCAGTGGTAGCTAGTAGTATTCTGGCCAGGTCTCGAGTCTGCTTACTGCTGGCAGCTGCCATGGCGCGAGCCTGCTTGTCCTCAGGAGGCTCCCGGTTATTATATACCTTTTTGGCTACCACCAGTAAGTCCTGCAGACTTTTTTCTCCTAGTCTATATATTTTCTGTAATTTTCTCCTAATGTCTATGGCCGATTCGTTTACAAAGGCCATGATAACAGCTGCCTTGCTTTCCAGAGCCTCTGGATCCATGGGGGTATAGGTACGGAATGCCTCCATGATCCGTTCTAAAAAGGCAGTGGGAGATTCATCTTTTCCCTGTTGTACATTTCCTACCTTGGCCAAATTGGTTGGCTTTCTAGCAGCCATTCGGAGACCCCCCCATTAGAGTCTGGCAGTAGACCTGGAGACTCTCCTTACCTTCTGCCGTGTTGAAATCCCACTGGGGCCAAGTTAAGGGGAAGGAGGCATCTATCTGAGTCTGGTTGGTGGTGGGATTCCCGTCTGCACCCGGAACTAGTTTTCAGGCCCCTTTGAGGATTCTTTCTCTTTCTTCAGTAGTGAACAGGACCTGCAAAAGCTGCTGGCAATCATCCCACGTGGGCTGATGGGTAAAAAGAACAGAGTCTAATAAATCGATAAGCCCTGCCGGTTTCTCGGAAAACTTGGGATTCTGAGCTTTCCAATTGTAGAGGTCACTAGTGGCGAAAGGCCAATAGTGATGGGGCTGATTCCCCTCCACGTCTGGGGGTCCGGTGGCTCTCAGGGGCAGAATAGTGGAGTCGGCGGCAGAGGCCGATTGCTCCCTCCAAGCCCTTTGTCTGGTAAAGGGCGGGAGGATTCCCACTGGAGCGTTTCAGCCTCCCGCTCTCGGAACAGCGTCTGCCTCCCCCGGAGGGGGAGGATGGTGTTCTTCCTGCATCCTAGGGGGGTTATACGGGGGAGGAAAAATTAATTCTTCTTCAGTCCCCCCCCCTGTAGGACAGGGTAGAGGGGTGTTGAAGGCTGGGTAAGACTTTTCTTGTTTTCCTTCTTCTTTGTCCCTTGCAAAGCAAGAATGGGTTTTGGCTCCAGAGGGAGTGGGGCTAGGAAGGGCTTAAGCCAAGAGGGTGGGTCTTCTACAAGGTCCTGCCAAGTGATAATGTAAGGGAGCTGATCAAGATGGCCCGTCTTAGGCCAAGAGATGATACTCCTGACTCGGTGGATGGTAGGGAGGTCGAAGGTCCCCTCTGGTGGCCATCCGACATTGAAAGTTGGCCACTCGCTAGAACAAAAAACCTGCCACCAGCCCTTTCAGACTTCCACACTGAGGTTGTTAGCTCTTCCCCTCACATCCTTAAAGTGATCAATCATAATACTTAGAGGAGTAGTCTGAGTCTGTCCCATAACGTCCATCCAGTAAGTCTACAGAACAAAACAGAGAAACACAAAAACAGACAAACAGAGGGCCCCTGGAAAGTCTTCCAACTCCGTGGAAGCAAAACTGAAAGCTAGCTTAGACCTTTGAGGGGATTCCATGTCCCTCCAAAACCGATGAGGGGATTCCACGTCCGTCCTAAACTGAAAGCTAGACAACAGCCTCACGCCGACCGGTGGGAGCGACCCACCTCATCTCAGACCTTTGAGGGGATTCCACGTCCCTCCAGAACCGATGAGGGGATTCCACGTCCCTCCAAAAGGGAGGATCGGAACGTCTTCCAAAACTCCCGGCCCGTGGTCCTCCAGTGCGTCCACTTAGACCGCATCGGGCACTACCAGAATCTCAGAAATGAGCTCACACAGAAAAGATGGAACGAACAGACACTAACCGTGGCCAGTCAGGCTCTCCGGGTCGGGGGTCCCTCGAGGATCTTGGGGATCCTGGGCCGAGCCCCCAAATGTTATGCCCAGAATTTGTGATCCCCAAAGACCACCAGGAAGCCGAGTCCGATGCAAAAGCAAAGAGCCTTATTCGACCTAGCTCGAGCTCAATCCCCTACTGCACCGACGCAGCGGTGAGATACCGAGGAGAAAGAGCAAGTTCCAAAAGCACAAAGGTTTTATTGGGGTCTAGGGGCAGTTGGTGAGGTAATGGCTGTGGCCTCAGCCAATGGCTGGGGAAGGGTCGGAGTCCTGTTACGCAGGTCACCGGGCATGTTTTGATTGGGAAGTTTGAATGGGTGAGTAGGAGGTTACTCAAGGGGAGGAGGCATGGTCAAGGTGGAGGACACAGAACAAGATGGAGTAGGCCGGCGTAGGTCCGCCCTTTCAGTCTCAGAATAAATAAACATTAAAATAAATAAATAAATAAAAATAAACATTGGAAAAAATTTTTTTAAAAATAATAAGAATAGCAGCCACCATTTATTGAATGTTTATTACGAACCAGCTCCATCTTAAGAAATTTACAGACAATACTTCATTTTTGGGGCTATTTATTTATAATTTAAATTCAAATTAATTATTAATTAAGCCATACAGTGTAGTCTTGGTTTCAGGAGTAGAAACTAGTGATTTCATCACTTACATATAGCACCCAGTTCATGTCTCAACAAGTTCCCTCCTTGATGCCCATCACCCATTTAGCCCATCCCCCCCATCTACCTCCCCTCTATCAAACTCCCTTTGTTCTCTGTATTTAAGAGTCTCTTATGGTTTGCCTCTCCTCCTCTTTAAACAAAGGGAGGTGTCAATGTTCATTCTGCCTCTCTTTGCATCCTTCTCCATCTGACCTGACTCTACTCTGGTTTCTAAACTCATTGTCTCTGTGGACATTGGAGTTAGGCAAGTCTCTCGTGCACTGTGTATGCCACTGTCCTTGCGTTACTGCCTTTTCGCAGCACTCAATTCTGCTGACCAGTTGCTCCTTCTTCCAGCACCCTCTCTCTGTAACCGTGTGATGCAGCACTCTGGTCTCCCTCCTACTCTCCAGATACCCCTTCCCAGCCCCCTTTCTGGGCCCACCTTCCTCCATCCCCTATTCACTGCTGAGAGCCCTCTCCTCCTTGCTGTACACTCTCTCCCCAGCCAGTCTTTGCAGGGCCTGCAGCTTCAGCAGCCACTTCTATGAGACAACTCCCAAAGGAGTATCTGCAGTGCAGGCCTCTCCTCCCAACTCTGGATTTACATTTCCCACCACCTACTTGGCTGCTTCAAAGGCACCTCAGGCTCATTTCATTTGAATTAAATTCATGAGAAGTGTCTATTCATGTTTTCTGCCCATTTCTTCACTGGATTATTTGTTTTTCTGAGAAACTTAACGGGCGACCATGGGGGAGGGGAAGGAAAAAAAAAAGGTTAGAAAGGGAGGGAGCCAAAACATAACAGACTCTTAAAAACTGAGAACAAACTGAGGGTTGATGGGGGGTGGGAGGGAGGGGAGGGTGGGTGATGGGTATTGAGGAGGGCACCTGTTTGGATGAGCACTGGGTGTTGTATGGAAACCAATTTGACAATAAATTTCATATTTAAAAAAAAGAAAAAGAAAAAGAATTAAACTCATGATTATCCCTCCCTTGCCCCTGTAAAAAGTCTAGGTTTTCTTTTGGCATTTTCTATATGAGTAAACACAACATCAGTCATTCTGCCACACCAGTCAGAGACCCACTGCCCTCTTCCTACCTCCACCCAGTCCCTCACCCAGCATCATGGATTTGACCTTCTCAATGGCTCTCAACTCTGTCTACCTCTCTCCATCACATAGAGTAAGATACCATAACCTCTTACTTAAAATAATGGAAATAGCCTCCTAACTAAGCTACTCTGGACCTGCCAATCAGCCTCCCACACTGCAGCCAGAATGACATCTTCAAAACACAAATCTGACAGTGCCTCCCCCCCTTGAAACCTTACAACAGCCCACAGCTCTTAGCTTAAAGACCAAACTCTATAACATGCCTCTCATAGCCTCACATCCAATGGTAGTGCATAGTACCCATCCATTTCAGTCCCTAGCACACAATGCTCAATAAATATTTACCAAATAAGTGAACATCCAAAGTTTGTATCTTCTCAGAAAATGTTTGGTAAAATTTTTCTCAGGCAAATGGTGACAGAAAACAAATTAATGAATTCACAGTGATTCATTTTCAGAGACAAAGTATTCATATGATAACATTTCCAGTGTAATTTTCGTATTAGATGTTTTCATTGAATAAACAGTATCTTCTTAAATAAGGTCTTTTCGAAAGCAATATGGGCAATCATTGTAATTAACAGAAAGTGATGTGTTGTGTGTGTGTTATATGTCTGGTCATGAGCATGAGCATGATGGTATGCATGTTATAGATAAAGCTTCCAATGCCAACATTGTAAAACTTCTTTTTTTGTCAAATGGTTTGAACCATAACAGATGGAACTTGTGTTAAATCATTCTACAAAAGCATTGTAGACAACACCTTAGGATCTTCTAATATACCAAGAATGTACAGGGAGCTAGGACAATAGCTAGGATGTGCTCAACTTGCACAACCCAAACCAGATGACAAGTATGTCATATCTCTTTTTCCCTGTGCAAGGAAAGCAGCTCTACAGTACACAGTGTGGGAAAGTACTCAACATTTACAACTGTCTAAAATCCTATGGCCAGGTTTGCCAGGAAGACCTATCCATGAGATCATATTAATAGAATAGCAGTGTGGGACCAACATAAGAAACATGTGTGGAACCCTTTCTTATTCAAAGCTCAATCCTGAAATTAAGCAATTATCTTCATTCATTTCCACCATCTCTGATCTTTTCCCATTGGTCTCTAGCAGTCATTACTAGGCAAGTCTGGGCCAGTCCTCACTGATAGCTTCCCATAAAAGGCACAAAGGTGATCGTGGTTACTGCGCACAACTACTGAACAGATTACCTTTTTATCAAGTGGCTTTAGAATTTTTGTTTCACTGATGATACAATAAATAAGCCAAATTCCACAGACATTGATGCTGAGCATTCTTTTTCTGTAACTCTATTGATTTAAGCCAAGGATATGCGTATTATCTTATACTGCTATCCTATTCTTTAATTTCATAAAAAGATCATAACAATTTTCTATTCATTATTGGTTTTGCAGTTTAACAATTCTGTGTATTCTATGACCTATTACTGTCATCTGCCATGAGGCTGCTATCATTTCCTAGAAGTTCTTGAGCTACATGAAAGTCACCTGGGTATCTTGTTAAAAATGTAAGGTCCCTCACCCCACCCCAAAATTATGATTCAGTAGCTTTGGGTGGTACCTTGGGATGTGCATTTTAACAAGCCAGTGAATAATTCCAAGCCAGCGAATAATTCTGAAGGTGGCCTTCAGAATACAGTCTGGAAAATATTGTTCTACAGGCTTATAAAATAATAGTTCTGAGGCTTCTTTAGATCAATATTTCAGTGACTGGTAGAGAAGCCTAGAGAGCATACTATGTTCTGATGGGTATAAAATTATTAAGGAAGGAAGCCATTCAGTTACATGTGAAAATGTCATCAAAGAGCTGCTGTCAAATTGAGTTTTTTTGTCCTATTCTGGACTTCATAGCATCTTGTAGGATGTTTCAAAATCTATGCTGGATTATGCCTCCTCATTCATTCACTACTGATAAGTAAATATGGCACTCTAAAACACTGGCAGGATATTCACTAGAAACATACCATTTGTTACAATCCTTAGTGATTTCAAAAACCACAGATGCTCAGTTTACTAAATGTGGCTCCTATGCCCTCCTCATTTTAGTGCTTCTACCCCTCTTTAAGCATTTCCTCTATAATTATAGTTGGCTTTATCAGAACTGACACACACACACACACACACACACACACACACACACACACACGCAAATTAGTAAAACCACAGAAGGGAATTCAAGTAAATCTGAGACTCTCCGTGCATACAAAGAAATACCCCACAGACTGTATAGGAGTTGTAATTCCCAGAAGCAGTAATTTCAAGGGCAAGTTTTTAAAAAGATACTTTTTCTTAGTTCTTATTTAAAAGCTAAGTATTTGAGATGTATATATATTTTTTTCTTCCAGAAGTTGCCTTCTTTTAAAGGTATTTAACAATCAGGAAAGAATGATTGAGAATTCAAATATCACAAATTAAATTCATGGCAATCTCAGTTATGGGTTATTCCTGCACATCCAATGTTTTCAAGCAAAAGTTACATAAGCCAAAAAGCATACAGTATAATGGATTTCTGAGTCTGAATGGCAGTCACTTTGCAATGTGAATAGTAGTTATATGGGGGTTACCAACTACTGTCCTAAGAACAAGCAGGAAGTCTGGAAGAAAAGGGAGCAACCACAGATGATGTAGAAAACACTCCCAATGCAGCCCAATCCCTACTGGATTGGTTTCAAAATGGCAGTCTTGGTGAATAAATGAACTAGTTATACAAAAACAGAAGAGTTTACCTCCCTTTTGGGACTCTTTGAATTGCCTGTCACATCTTAAGTTCAAAGCCTAAAGTCCTTGAACCTTAAAAGTGTTCCCTGTCTCACTCTGAATTCTCTTGTTATTCCTAATGCCTTCATGTGGATTTTACTTCATTCTTGATTTGAGGGAGGGAGGCAGATTTTATCCTGGAACCATTAGGATATGGTATTTATAAAAAACCATCTGTTCATCATCACAATAAAAGGATGGTGATGATCATTTTATATTGATGATGATATCGTGATCATGATGATAGTAGCTACTATTTATTCATCCCTTACCATGTACCAGACATTCGGTTAAGGTTAGCCTTAAAGACACTTTTGTGTGCCTTTATTTATGATGGATGAAATCCACTTGGGAATGGATGGTGAACAGCAAAATACAAGCTGAATTTCAGACCCTCCTCACCACCTTGGCTGAGTGCTCTTGTGCAGTGAACAACCTGCACAGCCATTTGTGGTGGCCCTGTGGCTAAGCATTACAACTCTAGAGGATGAAGCTGAAGTTCAGTGAAGTAGCTTGCACAAGATCAGTCAGTTGTTAAGTAGCAGATTCTGAACTTCGGCTGAGGTCTGGCTCCAAAATCACTGTCCTTACCCCATAAACTATAGGCCTATATCAGAGAAACTTTTTGGTATAGCTCTGTATGATCTATTATAGTGGTGAGTAAACATGACATTCAACACGCTATGTTTAAATAAATTATAAATTGCTAACGACATATTCAGAATTGCAACAAACCTTAAAACAAGATGGAGACCTTGAAACACTGACCTCTAGTGCACTTGAGATAAAAGGGATTGTATGACTACAGAAATTATTATTTTTCATTATGTTCTATCACAAAGCATCAGATTCCATTTTGCACAATGTCCAAAGATCTTTAGGCTTAATCTTTCCCTGACTCTCACACCTCATCTCCTGCCCTCAAAGTCCCACCAGGCTTCCATCACATAGAATGAATTAGTTTCTAGTATGCATTGCATGACTCCTATCTAAGCCTTGCCCTTTTGCAAATAGCTTTGGCTTTTTGTTTTTTTCAGGATATCTTTTCTTCCTTTACCTTCCTTATTGTTATTTGTTCTTCAGAGTTCAGCTCAGACACATTTATTCCAGATGAAGCTTTCCTGCTTCCTCTGCCCCAGTTAGGAGGTATCCCTCCAGTGTGTTCCAGTCTCCACTACCTCTGACTTTCAGTTACAGTTGACCACTAGGGACAAAGGCAGATGATCACAGGGAGGAAGCAGAGTGAGGTAGGGTTATTTGTTCCCACATTCCCCTCTGCTTGGTTGCTGCAGGCTGACTGTCCTGTGCCCAAGGCCACAGCTCATGACAAACAGTGTTCTCCATATAAGTTTCCCTCCAAGTCCTAACTGTTCTCTCCCCTTTCCTCTTCATGCAGAGGGTGTTATGCCTCCCCATGGTTCCTGGCCCCAGAGTACTATGGTGCTTTTCCTACACCTTGCCCACATCTGTGTAAATAGCCCCTTTATTAAGTCCTTCAATTACCCAGCTTGAGGTGTCCTCTATTTCCTGCTGAGACTCTTCTTGACATATAACTGATCCCATCTGGGGCCCAGGAGGCCTCATGCCTATGCTGGCTGGACCCACACAGGCTCTAGGCCCCTGCTTAGTTCTTAAGAAAAGCAAAGTCCTTTCTAACAAATATTCAAAAGGACCTTCAATTAAAGTCCAATATGACCTCACCATGACAGTTTGATACCCAATCTCTTTCCTGGATCTTACACCTAGAAAATCTTGAATTGCCTTCACACCCTCAGCCTTCCACATATGGCTTTCTTCCAAAGCAACAGTTTTATGAATTTGCTCATGTGTTCATGGATCTTTCCAGATTTTTAGGTTCTTTTCTTTTCATGTGCTTTCCCTTACACACCCTTCTTGTATCTCAGTCCTTTTCTGCCCTCTTCCTAGAATACCCTCTCTCCTTTCCTTAGCCAAGACCCAGCTGCCTGGTCACCTCCTCCCAGCCACAAGTAGAATTTCCTGACTTTGCGTATTGTAGTGCTTGATTTTTACCTCTCCAGTGGCACTGTATAATTTGTAAAATGCTTTACCTCCACCTACAAGATGATAAATTCAAGCTCTCTCTGAGCTGAGCTTTGTAACTCCATCAGATCCAAACACAGTACTTTACAACTTATCTGTGAACAAAAGTATGTATGCGATGGCTGGATAGCTGATAGATAAACAGAGAGGTATTCTTTATTGCATTACCCTTTCTGCTGTAGGGCTTCTCAGCTTTAAGGTATCTGTCTGGCATTACTTCACTCTTAATCATCCACTTCATGCTGAGTAAGATTAGCATCTTCAAAATTCATTTTTTATCAACATAAATATCTTCAACTCTTGGTGCACAAAAGAAGTATAGTTAATGTATAAACGTTTATATTGACCCTCAGAAAGACTTTTAAGTTGATAAACACAATAACAGTTTGGGTTCCAGTTGCACAAGAGAAATCAGTTTAATATCCCATAGCTATTCAGCCACTGACATTTAAAAAAAAGAACAAATCCGGGGTGCCTGGGTGGCTCAGTTTGTTAGGCAACTGACTTTGGCTCGGTTCATGATCTCACAGTTTGGGAGTTCACGCCCCGTGTCGGGCTCTGTGCTGACAGCTCAGAGGCTGGAACCTACTTCAGATTCTGTCTCCCCCTCTCTCTACCCGTCCCTTGCTCATGCTCTGTGTCTCTCTGTCTCTCAATAATAAATAAACGTTAAAAAATTTAAAAAAAAAAAAAGAAAAAATCCAGGTTGGTAGATAATGTCTTAGCCACATTGTGGTGCTTTAAATGAAATAATGCATTAATTGGCAAGAAAGAAGATGATCCTGTGTGTGTTCCATGCAAACAAGAGAGTTTCGAATACATGATCGTTCTCTCATAGTCATATTCCACATGTTATTTTTCAAATCGAATATAAACACCCTTTGAAAGAGTTAATTCCCTGATTTGATCACAAAGAGTCAGTGTTATCATGAGAATTATTGCTTACAAGGACATGATATGGGCAATAGACCTAGTAAAATGACATACGACCTCTGGTGCATATGCCAGACATACTTGCAAAAAAAAAAAATTAAGACGTGGGATAGTAGCAAAAAATTTTAAGTCTTTTCTTTTCTTTTTTTTTTTTTTTTTGCCTTTTGAAACTATTATTAAGTTAATACTACAGCTACAAATAGCCTGGATTTTATGAAATTATCTGAAGCTGACTTTGATGCATAAATTTGGGCCCTAACATGAAGCTTGTTTAAAGTTCTGCTAACATTTCCTTCCTACAACCCTTTCCATGGACTTTTTCCCTGAGGTAGTTTTGGCTGGGCTACAATGAAAAGTCTCTGCTTAGTAGCACTTCTTGATAGTCCTCTATCCTTTTGTGCCCAAGTAAGCCTTTCATTTTGTCTTGAGTCTTTCATGATCATTATTGTTATATGGTCATTATGCAGGTCTGTGGGTATGATATGTTACCCACTCCATGTCTCAAACAATTCCTTCAGCTGTTTGCCAAGTGCTTCTTGCAAACTTTTGTCACACACTCTTCAAGTGCAACATTTGGATCTGCTGATATGCCCCGATTCGAAAGACCCCCCGAAAACAAACCACCAGAGTCCAGAGTCAAAGCCAAGCGGCAAGGGTCATTTATTGCAGGTTCGAACCCGGTCCTCCGCGCACTCGTTGCCGGTGATGCTAAGAGACCCCGAGTAAGGATCTTACAGCTTCTTTTATAGACAGGCACAAACAAGTTAGGGATTTTTTTTAGAGGTTACAGAGCTGTTGTTGGTTAACATTTAAATCTGAACGCTCAGCAGAACTCGATTGGTTCCCGCCTTTATTTCAAACCATTCAGCAGAACTTGATTGGTTCCTGCCTTTATGTCAGACTACAACCGGCGCGCCCTGGCTGGTTTCAGGAACGGCGGGGGGAGGGGAAAGATCTTTTCTTTGCAGTTATGAGTACACCTGGTAATTTTTCTCTTAGCCTCTCACTGCCTTGAAGAGAAATACTTGAAGTTAATCCCCTAGGTCAGATCCAGAAGGATTCATGTGCTTGAATATTACCTAAATCAACCATGATTTCAAATCAGGTCAAATATCATGAATATTTCAAATGCTTCTTTGAGTAAACATGGAAGATGGAGACTAGAAAAATGTACTCTTATGAAGCTGTTACATTAAGTCATCTTGCCATTAAAACCATTGTAAGAAAGAAATGTGATTACAAACTATGAGGTAAAGTCTTCAATAAAAGCAGGAGATGGAGGAGAAAGTAGTGCTACTTACCTCGTGTCCTCACATAAGTTTCTTAATTTTGAATTGTGATCTCAACCTTTTTTTAAAGTAGGTGGGATTGAGCTGATCAGAAAACTGCATTTGAAAGGACTCCAATCTAACTCTTCTGAATTCTTATGCAAAAATCCTTGAACATTATAATTAGGTTAGCAATTTTTCTCTACTGTGAAAGCATAGGAAATGGATGTTTTAGTTTAGGAAAGATTTTAATGTAAATTCTGGCCTGGGTTTTTCATTGTTTGTTAGAGTTTGTTTTCTTCTTCTTGGATCTTCCCTTGGACCTTCTGTTCCTTCTGTCAGACAGGCTGCTGCCCCCTTCATGACTCAGCAGCACGCTGTGAGTAAACACTGAATCTTTGGTCCAGGCCCACACTGGGAGGCTCTTCTGACTCTCTAGGACATACAGAACAGTGAAGACAGAGCATTTGCAGTAACTGCAGAGTGTGGAGGTTGCACAAAGGAAGCAAACACTGTTTATGGAAAATTTAAATATGCAAAGAGCATTATTGTCTTTAAGAATACTCTAAATCAGATGATCTCTAGCAAAGCAAAACAGAACACTGATATCATTTTCTTGTATCTATTGTCAATACTGCTTGAGTTCCTGCTTTCCCTATGCTCCGCTGTGCACATTACTAGCCACCATGAAGTTGCTCTAGAGATGGGAGAGATTTCTCAACACTGACGTCTCAGAATAAAGGTCCCTTTGAATGTCCAAGCTCTTTCTTAACATATGTGCATGTGCACCAATCCTGCTTCATTTTCATCATAGCCCTGTCACTATCTAACAATATATTTGATAATGTTTTCAGTTTTTAATTTGGGGTTGACAATGGAACATCCAATTGAAGAGTCATCAGACAGGAAGGAAACATGGCCAAACTAGCCTTAGTAGAATTTGGTTTATGGAAACTATGTATTTCATATATTTCATCATTCTTATCCCGAAAATGCTGTCAAGGTGGACAAATCCTCCTTATCTAAGGTAGTTATTTGACTTTTACTAGAAAACAGAAATGGTAGGATAGGAAGGCTAGGTTTTATTTGCATGGTCAAACAGGCACTGTCTAAATTTCCAAATGAAGGAACACATTTCATTACTTTCAAAGTGCTATGAAAATTGAACATAATATATATAAGTAAGTATTGTCATAGTCCCCAGAAATCAGAATTCATATGAATTTGGAGAGTGAATCTTATGTAGTTGGCAAAAGAAATGGAATTCTTTAGTTGAACATTATAACTTCTGATATTGTAACAAATCTAACTCTATGATGATGTGCAATCATATGCATTCTACCTCACTATAAAATAAACCTTTCCGTTCAACAAATATTAGTAAATTCCCTATATCTGCCAGGCACTGTATTAGATGCCTGGTGATACATGAGCGAACAAAGCAAAGATCTTACCCTCACAGAGCTTTCAGTTTAATGGGAAAGACAGACATGAATCAGATAAACACCATAACTATCTACCAGTAATGCTTGATGTGAAAGAAACATGCCAGATGCTACAGAACATATGGCAGATGAATGCACTCTGGTCTAAGTTTGGGGAAGGTCTCCCAAAAGAAGTAACAGTTGAGCTGATGCGTGAAATAATTAGTTGTTCAATGGGTACATGCAGAGTGGAAAAAGGAGTGTGTGTGTGCCAGAGAGTGGAAATACCATGTTCAAAAGTGTTGGGCTTGCCTTTGCAATGTTATGTCTTCACCTAACATCTTTGAGGGCACTGCTTTGACTTTTGCTGTTAAATAACTAAATATACTTGGTTTATAAAGTTGCATTTCTAAGCAGTTCATGTGAACAGAATATCATGAAACAAAAGAGTTAAGCACAGCGGGCTGGATGTCTGGATATCTGGATCCCCCCTAACCACTGCTAACCAGATGCTCTTTTAGTGAACTATATTCCTTTTGAAAATCTCAGTGAGGTCTTTCAACACTTTCTCATTATCATATCTAAATTGTGCATTCCTTTAGGGACAAAGGGGGAAAGGTTAACCAAATTCATAATTTATTAGCACACTCTCCAAATATGCTTACTGGGTTCAGGTTCATTGTACAATTCTGACTTTTGATCACTTGCCAAATAAATAATGGAAAATAAAAGGCTTGATCATTTTCTTACCTTCAACAGTTGTAAACCAAGATGGCCAGCCTCTCATGGAAGGAAAACTTAAAGAGAAGCAAGTCAGATGGAAGTTCATCAAAAGGTGGAAAACTCGTTATTTTACGCTGGCCGGAAATCAACTTCTGTTTCAAAAAGGAAAGTCTGTAAGTTTCCCTCTTGTCTTTTACACTTGCATTTTTAAGGTCCTGTTCTCCACCAAGCAGCTAGGCATTTTGTCTTGAGTTAAAACACCAATAATTTTTCCTTTTCCATTTATAATTTTACAGCATCATTTTACTGCATATGCCCCTTGGACTGTCTATTCTGTTCAGCCCTACATTAGTTGGTTCACTGTCTCTCTTCAATTTATTATGGTAGATCTTTTTTGTTGACTTAAGTTTTAGAAAGATGAACTGCAGAAGAACTACACAGCGAGCTTGACTTGAACAGTGTGCCTTTTGTTTCCTCATAGATCAGCTACATAAATTAATGTCTTATGATATGGACCTTGATTTCATTTATACTAAAGGTTATATTTGGAGGCAGGGACCCAAGGAAGGGGGACAGTAGGCTGGGATAAAGAAACAAAGGCTGAGTTATTTAAGTCCTTTTCGTAGTCAGCTAAGTTCACATTTTAGGTATTTAGTATTCAGTTAATGAATAGAATATGATTCTAAAAGAATTAATAAATATTCATGTAATATAACTTTCAATCTGAAACTAGGAGGCTCAGTAAATATCTGTATTCTGAATTTCTAGTGGGAAACTTCTGAAGCAGCATTCTATTCTAATAGACAATGCAAAGTTATCCCCTTCTTTTCAAATCAGTTTTATTTATCGTTAAATTCTACTTATTCAGGATCAGGAAGAAAGAAAGCTTGACCTACTTCTTGGATATTTTGAATATAGTAATAATAGCTTATCACATGCCATGCTGGATTGCCTTCAAGAATCCTCAGAACAGTCCTTTGATGTCAGCACTATTGTTACTGCCATGTTATGGATGCTGCGTCTGGGGTGACTTGTCCTCCCTCCTTCCCTCCCTGCTGGAGGGTGGAAGCATGTTCCTTTGGGCTGGGCCATCCCAGCGGCTTCCACAACTGAGAACCCTTACTTGCCTGTGTCTTTCCTGGGAGGGGCAGGCACCAGGTTAGTTTCAATGCCAAGATAGCCTTGTGGAATCTGACTTGAGCAGGCAGTGGAGGCACTTTCAGTCTTATCTAGCTACCAGGCAAGCCAGGAAGGGCAAGATGATGGCCTTTGGATTCTTGTCCAGTCCCACTTTTACAGGTATTATTTGAGCCCCAGAATCAGAGTGATGGAGAAAACATGTTCATATGCCCACATGGCCATCTACTCCTGTGCAAAGATGCGCCGAGAACACACATACAACACCCTGCTCACTCCTCTGTACCCATTGTGCTCCACTCATGGCCTTTGGGACCCAGGATCTGTCAATTATTACCAGGAGTTGTCTTTGGTCCTGGTCAAAGACATCTGGGAAATACAAAGGAGCTAAAGGCTCTGACAAGTCTTGCAGGAAAGGGCCCACTTAATTTTGTTTAGTGTATCTCAAACTTGTTCTACCATATGGTTCCTTAACATCATGTAACATCAGACCCTGCCTCACTCCCTTCCCCTTGTGAGAGAGACAGAGATAGAAAGAGACAGAGAGACAGAGACTCTGACTGGCTTGACCAAGGATAGAGCCAGTAAGGCAGAAAGGGATAAAACTGGAGTCAGACACAGGCCGTGTGACATCAAAGCATGTTGTTAAATGAAGGCACCGTCCTGCTTCCCATGAACACTTAAAATACAGAGCCAGTGGCAAACCAAACTGTTTCTGAATTAATTAATGAAAGATTTTAAATTATTTAAAATTATGAGTCAATGAGAACATAGGCACTGTGTCTTTAGAATGCTCATTATAAAATTTATTTGAACTTTTTACTCAATAGCTATATAGTATCGTATATCTGAATTACAACAAATTTTGATCAAATGCTTTTTTAATCAATAAAACTTGAAGTTAACTTTCTGAATGAAAAAAAAATTGGTGATACCTATGCTAAGCTCGTGCTGCTTTCTTCATCTGTGTGTATTGTAAAATGTACAGATGGACCTTTCTGTGGCTGAAGATCTTTTTGAAAGGGAAGTAAATGATGTGCTCAACTTAGACAGTTATTTATTGGCGGTTTAAAGAAATTTTTTGTTAGCACTGCTCCATATTGAAGTACTTGAAAGTGTTTAAAATGACCACCTGAATTTCCTGTTTTTATTAAAGTAATCAGAATTAGAAGTTAAGATGCAGTGATCTCTTAGATCCCTTGAGATGGAGCAGAGTTAGTGCATAAGAACGTCTTTCCTGAACTCAAATAACCACCTTTAGACTTCTTGATTCAGAGCTTTTTAATAAAGCTTAGCGAATAAGCTATCTTATAGTTGGCTAACTTGTTTGACATCTTTAGAGGGAAATAATGGCTTGACATTTTAGAAATCTGACAGAACGTGTGGCTCAAATATTGGGAAGTGATATAATGTACTCTAAAGACCACAGCAACTTCCCTCTCATCCCCAGGGACACAGGAACCTAGCAGTGGTCACCAATCCAGCCGAAGCTTCTGCCCCATCAAAAAGGACCTTTCTTGTAAATGAGAAAAATGTGCATTTTTAATAAGAATTGAAAGACTATGGTGTTATTTTTTTACTTTTGCATTCTTAAGGTTTTGATCTCTACCAACCAGCCAGGCAAGGTGCCCTTTGACTTCCCGCCCATGTCTCTTGGGTAATTTTCACTGTCCCTCTTTAGAGAACTGTGGTAACTTTTTGTTATCTTGATCAATTCCTCCATGTATCAATTTCTATACTACAGACTAATTCAAAGAAATATAATCTTATTGCTGTCAGATATTTACTAGAAACCAAAGTAAACTAACAAAGTATTAGGTAATACACGTATCTTCAAACTTTATTCTGTCTATTCCCTAAAAGGATTTTGAAAAATCTGTGTAATACCTTGTAGCATTTTTTTTAGTCAATCATAAGTTTAAAAAGTCACACAAACTGTAATTTCTGTTGAATTATAAATATTATCATTTTCTTTTTTAGGCTTATTTACTTATTTTGAGACAGAGAGTGAGAGTGGGGGAGGGACAGAGAGAGAGGGAGAGAGAGAGAATCCCACTGACAGTGCAGAGCCTGATCCAGGTCTTGAACTCATGAACCATGAGATCATGACCTGAGCCATCATGAGTTGGACACTTAACCGACTGAGCCACCAAGGCACCCCTAAACATTATGATTTTAAGATAAAAAGATCACACCTCTCCTTTCAATATGACCACTGGGCTAAGATACCATAGCAGTTTGACACCTAACACCGTCCATTAAAAAAATACATGAATTAGTTCATCTTTAATCAAAATGGTTACATGATATCATTTTTCTTTGAAATAATATTTTTTCTACTCCCACAGCATTTATCCTGATCACCCAATCATTTTTCACTACCATAAAACTACACATATAAATTGAAATTTAATTATTTTAATTTTTTATTACTACCAGTCACTTAGTGCTAAGATTTTTAAAATATTTTTTAAATTATATCACTTATGCAAAGTCAAAAGTGTAATACAAAATGTAATAAATAGTTACTAAACATTAAAGAGTGAAATGCTACTGGAAATGCATCTCTTAATGAAATAGCTGGAGAGTGATTATGTTGCTTTGGTTGAAGGACACTTCCCTGAGATCAATATTTTGAGTTGCTTTTCTTATTTGTTTGATTCTTCTGAGATTTTCCAAGTTGGACAATACACCATGGTAAGTTTGGGATGAGTGAGAAGGGTGCCTTTCCATTGAAGAATGAAAAAAGGGTGACTGCCTAGGGGAGGTGGCAAAGGAGAATTGGCAAGATCCTCAAGAAGAGACACATGGTCTAGGAGACAGATGTGTTCAGGGATGTTGAAGAAATTGTTGTAAAGAAGTATTTGATCTCTTGAAACCATTCATACTAGCCTGTTGTGATGACCCTCGTGTTGCAGTGATCTTTAAGCCCCTGCTTTGATTCAAGAAAAATGTAAATCATTAAGTATTCTTTCAGTTAATGTTCATAGACAAATCATGCTTCCAGAGCTCCAGTGTGTTTCAAAAACAGTTTGATCTACATAAACATTAGAACTCTGTTTCTTCAATTAATACCGCTTTCTCAGAGATAACACGCAGGAAAATTCAATTTCATGCTTCCCCAAGTATCTCAAATGCTGACTTAATAGTACTCTATTGTACTGTTGCATTTTGCCCTATTGATACAGTGTTGGTATCAATAAAAATGACATAAAAATCTAAGAAATATGAATTAAACATTTCCCAAAACTCACCGTATAATAATTTCTTCCAAATTGGCCATCTTGTCCCAACTTAATATACTGTAACACAGGGTCAATTGCTCACTCCTTCCATTGGTCTAATGACTCTGTGAGGCCATAGCATTTAAAGTAACAAAGCATATAACAACTATATGCAGTGAAAGGCTTCTAATCCTCTTGGAAAATTCTCCAGTTGCCAAAGATCTTTTCATACTGTGGGAACCAGCTCATGTTCTTTCCTTCCCATATGCATTTCAGAAAGATGATCCTGATGACTCCCCAATAGAACTCAGCAAAGTACAGAGTGTGAAAGTTGTGGCCAGGAAACGCAGGGACCGCTCCCTCCCTCGGGCTTTTGAAATCTTCACAGACAATAAAACCTATGTTTTCAAGGCCAAGGATGAGAAGAATGCAGAAGAGTGGCTCCAGTGCATCAATGTGGCTGTCGCCCAAGCAAAAGAAAGGGAAAGTAGAGAAGTAACCACATATCTGTAGGGATTTGCAAGCCGACCTCACACTGATTGTATACAATGGGCATTGCGTTATCACTGCCAATGTCAAGAAAAAAGAGATAAATTAGCCAAGTCACATTGTGTTTTTACTGAATGGAACAGTTTTCCCTAAAAAGCAGAACCCAAAAGTGGCAGGATTTTTATACATTTCGTATTCTAATGGCACCTGCATTAACTCCAGAACATCTGTATGATGCATTCAGAAAAAGGAGCTACAGATGATACAGGGAAGAAAGGGGAGAGTCAGGGATCTAGGAACCCCTGTAGATATGCCATTGTAAGTTGTAAGAATACAACTTCACAAGGTACCTGAAATACTTATCCCAAGGAAAGATCAAGCACCTCTGATGAAAACTACAGTCTGTCAAAGTATTAGAAGAAAAGTACAGCCCTATGAGGAAAAGTCAAACATATAACTTAATATAGACATACAATTATGTTTATTCTTTCCTAATGCAAATGAGGTTAACACATGGTAAAATTGTTCTCAAGTGAAGACAGTTATGTAATTAAATGTCTGTCTTTCTGAACAACTTATCTGATTGTTCTGTTTAGGTTCACATAACATGATCTAAAGTTTAGGTACTTAGATATATCTATTGCCCAAGGCAGTAAGTGTAAGCTACAACAAGCACAGAAAACCATTTTCACCATCTTCAAAGTATGTGCCATTTCCATCGAGTTTTGAGATGTTACAGTTCTATACTTTTCTTCTTTATATTCAGACTTTTAATATCTCCAAATTACATTTTATGGTTTTTTCCATCACTCATATTAAAAAAAAAATTAAGTTGTGGCGGGCAGAATTATAGGATGATTCCCAATGGTCTATACCCTGACCCTTCCCCTTGACTTATAACTTGCTTCTAACTAATAGAATATGGCAAAAAGAATAGGATAGTCTCTCCCATGACTATGGTACATTACATGGCAAAGGTGAAGAAGTTTCTTAATCAACTGACTTTGAGTTAGTCAAAAGGATATGCACAAAAGTGTGCATGATCTAATCACATGAGCCCTTTAAAAAAGAGTGAACAAGTCAGAGACTCTCTCTTCCACTGGCTTTGAATAAGCAAACTGCAATGAATTCTACGACTTTAAGGGAATGGATTTTGCCAACAGCCAATGAGCTTGGAAGAAGATCCCAGCCCCAGCCAACACCTTGACTGCAGCTTTGCAAAACCCTGAGCAGAGGACCCGGGTAAGCCATGCTTCGACATTTGACCCAGGAGAACTTTGAGATAATAAATATAAGCTGTTTTAAGTGACCAAGTGTGTGGAAATTTGTTCCATAACTATAGATAATTAATACAAAAGCTAACTTGGAATGCATATAAGAGGACTACAGAAACCTAGAAAAAATGTAAGTAGTCAATTCCCTTAATTCTACCTTGACTCTACTGATAACTCATGAGGACAGGAACTACATAAGAGGCCAAGTTTGAAAAAGGAAACAATTGAATTTTAACATGTAAAGTTTGAGGGTATTGGGAGTCACAGAAGTTATTACAAATTGAAAACAGTTCTGGGGGGGGGGGGTCAAGACTTTGCCTCATGGGATATATATATGGTCACCAAAGATGTGGAATTTGCTGAAATTACTCAGGAAGAATAAGACAAAAGAACTAATAAGGGCTTCTTTGGGATACCTAACTTTTAAACAAAGGAACACTGGATTGTCTGGTTTGTGTTCAGAGATGTTATAGACCAGGGGAAATAATGTCACAAATGCCAAATAAATAAGGCTTTCAGAAAATGGGAGAGATTAACAATGTAAAATCCTGAAGAGTAATCACTTAAGATAAAGAATGAGCTTTACAATTAGGAAGCAATTGGCATTATTGGTAGGAACAATTTCATTGGAGTAATGATATAAAAGTCAAATTTCAGTGGGTTAAAGAATCAAAAGGAGATTAGGAGTTTAAAGCAATAATTGGACTCTATTTTCAACAAATTGGGGCTAAGATACAGAAAGTGTTTTGTTGTTTGTTCTAAAGATGAATTAGACTTGGGGGGGGGGCGGTTGTTAACATGCAAAAAGAAAGAAGAAAAACAACTCTGCTTGAGCAAAGTTTCCAGAAGTGATGGGAAAAGGATTAAAATTCATGCCGTAGCAATTTATGGAACAGTTAGCAAGCAACAGGTACCATGCTTGGCCTGGAGATAGAAAAATAAAAGACCCAGCTCTTCCCCTCAAGGATTTTATAGCGTAGTAGAAGAGATAATCACATAGAACAAAAATTGAAATGCTCAAGTGCCTTGATGAAAGTTTGCACAGGGTCCTGTGGAAATACAGGAGAAGACACCACTGTAATTGACTCTGAACTCAAAGCCAAAGCATGGGCTCCCTCACTGTTTCCCAGAGCTTGTTAGAAAATGAACTTGTCCTAAAGAGCTAAGAGTGTTGTGGGCAGACAAGGAAACAATGGTCAGTAGAGGGAACCACACTGCAAAAGCACAGGAGGGAAAGGGAACATGGTCCATTTGCAAAACAGCAAGTCCTTATGTAGGATGGGAACATGGGTGGGAAGCAGGGAGGTTGCTATTGTGCTGTTGAGGAATGGTACATAATGATGCTGGAGAGACCTATAAGGCCACAGCATAAAGAGCTTGGTTCCATACTAAGGATCTTGAACCTTTCTTTTTTTTTTTTTTTTTTAACGTTTATTTATTTTTGAGATAGAGACAGAGCATGAACGGGGGAGGGTCAGAGAGAGAGGGAGACACAGAATCCGAAACAGGCTCCAGGCTCTGAGCTGTCAGCACAGAGCCCAACGCGGGGCTCGAACTCACGGACCGCGAGATCATGACCCGAGCCGAAGTCGGACGCTTAACCGACTGAGCCACCCAGGCGCCCCTGAACCTTTCTTAAAAAGGTTTTAAGATTTGCATTTAAAGAAATAATTTTGATAGTGGTATACAGAATGGATTGTAGAGATATACAAAGTTGTAGCAGGGAAATCATGTGGGACATTCTTAGAAGTGGGGAGGTGTAGTGGCAGAGGAGACAGAGGGGAATGGAAATGCAAGAAAAATAGTGAATTAGTAAAATGAATTGGATACTGGTGGTCTGGATGGAGCCGGGGTATAGGAATGGAAAGGAGTCTCTCATGACCCCAACGTGCTTTCTTAGGAAACTTGATGCATGGTGGTAGCATTTACTGAGATAGAAAATTCAGAAGCAACAGTTTAAGAGGTGAGGCAAATGGTAAATTTAATTTTGATGTATATATTTAGAGTATAGATACATGATTCATCTTGGACTAGGGAGACATCTTCTCCTATGAAGCCAGGCAGGAAAAGGTGAGCAGACATACAGTTGTAAATGAGTCTCTAAATATTATGTTGAAATCTACCAGCCATTCTTAAGAGTCAGTTGAGTAACCAAGCTGTTTAATTAATTAGAAAAAAGCTGGTAACAGACAAATAGAATATTAAGTGACACCACATTAGTTATTAATTTAAAGGCCAACAATGTGTTCAAACCTTTCGTAGCAGAGAGATTACGGTAAAACTCAACCTGTCTATATACTGATTCTGTTTTCATTGAATGCTTATCCTAAGAAAGAAAAGAATGGACCCACCAGCTCAAGTTGAAAGAAATGAATTATTTTTGTTACTTGTTACAGTCCTTGTGATTTCGTTAATTGGATGCCTCTAGTTTAGAATACAATTCTCAGAGCCTTTGGATCGAATCTAAAGAGAAATAAATGTATGAAGTATGAATAATGATCTTTCTGGTTTCATTCCATGGTGCTGTAGTAATTCGAAATGCAAACAAATTCTCCCAGGTTTAGAATCACACTGCAATTTCAGAATCATCAGCTTCCCACTGATATTTCTGGCACTTCCACTGCCATTGCCAGCTAGCTCACCACAGAGTGCCCTTTCCCAAGAGGGCTGTAGCTCCTGATCCTGAGCTAAGAAGAAACCACTCTTCTAAACATATTTAAACCTTTAAAAATGTTGGGATGAATACAATTATAATCATGATTAGAAATTCAAGTGGTTTTCATTTTCATTCTATTTCGATTCTTTTTCCCTCTCAGATAGCTGTGGAAACAAACGTTTATATGTGAGACTCTCATCTGGTTATTTCTTGAGAACCTGGAGTTTGGCGAAAATAAATGTTCCATATTTTGCTAACATGACTTTTCTGGAAGATCCTTTGTTGGTGAGGTTGAGAGACATTTATTTGGTCATCTCCAATTCACCTACTTTCTGTAGGCACTTTTGGGCCTATTATTGTAACTTTATTCTCAGGCATAAATAAAAGATTACTGGGTTGCAAAATTACCCTTGGGAAATTTATCTTTCAATTTAAAAGTAAATTTACATTTAAAAATTACTTTTAGGGGGGCGCCTGTGTGGCTCAGTCAGTTAAGCTTCTGACTTCGGCTCAGGTCATATCTCACGGTCTGTGAGTTAGAGCCCCGCGTCCAGTTCTGTGCTGACAGCTCAGAGCCTGGGGCCTGCTTCAGATTCTGTACCTCCCTCTCTCTCTGACCCTCCCCCATTCATGCTCTGTCTCTCTCTGTCTCAAAAATAAACATTTAAAAAAAATTTTTTAATTGCTTTTAGGAAACAGTTGCAAGATGAGGTAAGGGAATATATAGGCGGAATTCATGGTGCTTTGCAGAGAAGTGAATACCATAAATGCTCTAGCCAGGATTTCTAGTCCCCAAAATCTAAGTTTTGAGATGAAAAACTCAAAATGTCATCTTGTTCCAGAATAGCTCCAGTTTATAGGCCTACTGGAGCGACTCTTCCCCAAAGGTGCTTGTGAAGGACAGAGGGGTTGGAAAATCAGGGAGATTTCGACAAAAGCAGTGAAGTCTAGAGAAGGTGGCACAGGCTGTGAGCACAGACACACGAGGATTCAAGTCCTAGCTCTACCAAAACTAAATTACCAGCCTGAGCAAATTACTCATCTCTCATCGCTTGCTTGGGAACCATAACGTCTATGGAACAGAACTGCCATGAAGCTTAAATGTCAAGTAATAGCATCCAGCAGAAAACCATGGGTACTTGATGGCACTCCATTTTTTACACACCACTAAGGGAGGAAAAAAATCCTACAAATGAAATTATGATGCTATGTCTTAATAACAATATAATCAGTGCTGTTTTACTTCCAAATGTCTTTTATCTACTCTGAGAGATTTAGCAGTTTCTTCTGACTTTAGGTACCTTGAGTGATGTGTGACAGGTAATCCTTTTGTATCTATTTCAGCAACAAAATGAAACCCAGCCTCATCTACATGTTGATCTCTTCCTTTATTGGATAAAACATTTAGTGGCTGCTTTGCAAGACTTGTGGACCTGTAGTCATTTCTCCAGTGATGGCTCTTTGGTTCCCTGATGCCATATTTCATCCCACCCTTCTATTTCTTTGCCTCTCTATGTACATGATAACTTTTTGTCTCAAAATCAAATGATCTTATTATTTTCAAGACATGCTAAACAGCAATTAACATGTGTAGTGTCGACCATGCACATAACTCAATTGAAGTAACAACACAGAGCACTGGGACCAAGTTTGAGTGACACCCAGTCATAGTCATTCCTGGTGGATTACAACTGCAAAACACACTGATTATCAGGCACATCCCAATTTCAGAACTTAAAATATGGGAGAAAAAATGTAAATAAATGAGCAAAAGTATTAGTTTAAGAGTTCTACATGCATTTGTTTCACAGTTATCAAAACTGTATATAAAAGTTTTTTTGTGAACAGTAAAGCATATTACAAAGGTATTTTTTGTATTTAAAAATGGTTATAATTTGCCCAATACATCCATTCCCAAAGGTATGAGATCAGCCATTTCTGTGAATATTTACCTTCTGTATTATTGGAGATCTCCAGAGAAAATAGAACAAATAGGATATATAGAGAATGATCTATAAGAGGGGATTTATTATAGGAATTGCCTCACATGGTGACAGAGGGCAAGAAGTCCACAATCTGCCATCTGCAAGCTGGAGACCCAGGAAAGACAGTGGTGTCATTCTGTCCAAGTCAAAAGTCCTGGGAACCAGGGAGCCACTGGTTTTGGTCCTGGAGTCTGGAGGCCCCAAAACCAGGAGTTATGATGTCCAAGAGCAGAGGAAGATGTACATCCCAGCTCAAGAAGAGAGAAAGAATCCTCCCTTCCTTTGCCATCTTGTTCCATTCAGGCCCCCAGTGATGCCCACCCAAATCAGGTGAGGCTGGATCTCTTTACTCAGTCTATTGAATCAAATGCTAATCTCTTCCAGAAATACCCTCAGAGACACACCCAGAAATAATGTTTTTCCAGCTCTCTGGGCATCCCTTAGGCCAGTCAGGTCGACACATAAAGTTAACCATCACACTATCTCTTTTGATGGAAATAAAGATGGTTACACAAGCCATGTTTCTGGTGCCTACCCTCCTGTGTTCTCCTTTATCCACGTTCTTCTTATGGCAGGGAAGCTAATAGGGAATGGGCCAAGGTGGCAGGAGTGAGGTTATGGGGCACTGATATTTCTTTTATTCACTGTCACAGATTGGAGAGCATGGAGGTGAAATTAGGATGGTGTGTAAGGAGGAATTCCAGACCAAGAGGAGGAGCATTTCCAGAAGAGGCCCTCAAGGTCAATGATACCAGAGACAAAAGGAGAGAGGAAAAGCATCTGATGAAGTTGTAAGCTGGGGAACTAGAGAAGAGCAGAGGGAGGCACAAGGCAGAGCAGGTGGAACTGATGAGGGCTTTAGGACCTTTAAAGGAAGACACTAATTCCCAGGGCCGGCTTTTCTTAGGCACTTGCCCAGGTGAGGAGAGCTCTGGTCAATGTCCTATATACCAGATCATGTAAGGCCCTCTAGCTGTGGACTTGGCCAAACAGGCAACCAGCTCCCCCAAAGGCCTTACAGAGCCTGGTCCTGCCACGAGACCCCAGCCTTGCAGGGAACGTTCCATATTGACATTTTTCTCATTCTATACCCCCAACCCAGTACATATTGAACTTGTCTACTTCAAAGAAAAACTTTCTGATGGTATGGGGAGGGGGAGCTGGAAATTCTGAAACCTTATTATGCATTTTTCGGTAAGAATATAATCAGACACATTGTGTTTACACAGTTCCTTATGCCTTTATGGGCAAACCTTTTTAAATTTTGAATCCAATAGAAAGAAAATGCATTTCCTCTGTCTTGCGATCAATGAAATGATTAAGATTCACTTTGGTACTGAGAACCGAGAAGAGTTAAAAGAAGTCAAATAATGTAAAGATATAAAGTACTCAAACAAGTGATAGACTCATTTGTTCATTGGAATAACAGTACTCCACTGGAAACTATGGGTGGGGGGCAGTAAGAGTGAATTCTAATTTTTCCCTTTTGAATTCTTTTTTTGCCTTATTTTATTTTTTGACTACCAGTCCACTCACATCAGTAATGCCCAAGGTACAACACACTTATACACAAAAACAAACACATGTTCTTTTATATGGGCTTAATGACAAGAAAACAATGGTTTTCACCAGGCATTGTAGAAATCAATCTTATTACTTCATTATCTTAGGTTTCTCTCTCTGTGTTTGTCTATCTAGGCTGGGATTTCATGTAATCAGAAGAATATTATGTGTGTTTCACTGTTTTCTGCACAGAGATCCACTTCTACACACCAGATTTCCTGTGGGAGTATTCTGTTCCCTCTTAATTCTAAACTATTGTAATATTGAGGAAATGGTCTAAATGCCCTGTCTCTTAAAAGAGAAAAACAACGGTCCTGTTTGCCAAACTAGCCCATAAACACAAAAATCAGAATGGAGCTCATCTTTTTAATTTAACCAAAACCACAGTTTGGCAATGTCTGTTTTTTTTAAAAAAAATAACCATTAAATATAATACTTAGGGTATGTGTGATTTAAGTGCTGATTTGAGAACATTTTAATCAGGACTCACTCAAACAATTCAGACAGATATCTAATGCTATCCCACACAAACATATTCATGCTCTTGGCATCACTAAATCCTGCTGCATATCAATCTCAGTTGAACACAAATCAGATTCAACTGCAGCTAATCCTGTCACGGTAAGGTTCCGGTGTAAGTAAGCCACTGGAAGCATGTCAGGCAGCCAAGCACTCTAGACCAAGGTCTTCCGAGAAAGGGGACTCAGCATTTATCATTCAGTTAACAGTATCAAGGGCTATTGGAGTCGGAAGAATCTCAGAGCATGTGGACTCCATCCACTCCCTTCCCAATGGAAAAGTCCCTTCCTTGTCATCATTGGCAGGTATCATTTATTTCCAGCTGCTCAAACACTTCTAGGGACAGAGAACCCATTACCTTGTTACCTGTCCATATCTTTTTTAAATAACTTTTTTCTGATTTAATTATTGGATTTATTTATTTATTGTATATGAAAATAACAGACTATTGTAGAAATATTTAGAAAACACAAAACTACTAAAATATAATAAAAATTACCCATAATCCTGGAACCCAAAAACATTCCATAGAAGTGTTTGGATGTGATCCCTTTCAGGTTACTCATCATTTGTATTAATTTTTGAAAATTCTGCCTTTCCTTAATTTTTAACCTTAAATCCTGGTTCTTTCCCCAGCAGCCACACAAAATGTCTATTCCCTCTTCCCCCAGACAACCCTTCAAATAGTTAGATTTGGGCATTCATTTAGCAAATACTTAGAGCATCCAACATATGCCACATACTATGGTAGGGCATGGGGGCTCAAAGAGGACTAATACATTGTCCACGCCTTTAAGAAACTCAGTAAATAAATATATATTTATCCAGTAAGGAAATCAAAACATAAAACACCTCCTATGTGTGGGCCCTGGGCTAGGGATTAGGAGTGCTGAGGTGATCAAAATGTCCCAAACTTTGGGGGTGCTGGATGGCTCAGTCGACTGGTAAAGCGTCCAACTCTTGATTTGTGCTCAGGTCATGATCTCACAGTTCATGAGATTGAGCCCCACATCTGGCTCTGTGCTGACAGTGTGGAGCCTGCTTGGGATTCTCTCTCCCTCTCTCTCTCTGACCCTCCCCCCGGTCGTGCACATGCACATGTGTGCATGCTCTCTGTCTCAAAAATAAATAAACTTTATTTTTGTTAATGTTTATTTTTGAGAGAGAGATAGCACAAGCAGGGGAGAGAGAGACACAGAATCCGAAGCAGGTTCCAGGCTCCAAGCTGTCAGCACAGAGCCCGGTGCAGAGCTCAAACTCCTGAACCACGAGACACATAACCAACCGGGCCACCCAGGCACCCCAATAAACTTAAAAAGAAATGTCCCAACCTTTGTGGAATTTATATTCTAGTAGGAGAAAAACATGTTAAACTGTTTTCTTAATTAACTATGAAATTGCCATGTGACCAGTACTACAAAGAAGCACAACGGAGAGAGATTGTGAAATGAGACATCTGACCTAGTCAGGAAGTTAAGGATGGCTGACCTGAGAACTGAAAGATGAATAAGACTTCCTAATCTGTGGTAGAGATGGAGGAAAAGCAGACAAAAAAAGCACACAGTGAGAGAAGGTCCTGGAGAGAAAAGGTGCACAGCCCATTAGAAGAATCAAAACAGGCCAAAATGTGGCCAGAAACCAGCAGTAGGGAAAGGAAAACTGATGAGGGTGTGAGGCTGAGGAGGTGGGCAAGTCACACGAGCCCAGAGCGAGAGCTACTGACAGGCTTAAAACAGTGTTCCACAACTAGGTCAGCATTTGCTGTGGTCATTGTCGTTGTTTTTGTTATTGTTGTTGTTGTTGGAGTATAATTGACATGCAATGTTATATTAGTTTTGGGTTTACAACTTAGTGATTTCAACAGATCTTTCCATTACCCCGTATTTACCACAGTAAGTGTAGTCACACCATCTGTTGCCATACAATGTTATTGCCATATTATTGACTGTATTCCCTATGCTGTAATTTTCATCTCTGTGAGTTGTTTATTTTATAACTGGGAGTTAATACTCTTAACCCTCTTTATCTATTTCATTTTTATAAGAGCACTCTAGCTGCTGTGTCAAGAATGGAGTGTTGGGAAAGCAAGAGTAGAATCTGAGAAAAAGATAGGAGGCTATTCAGATAGTACAGGCAAGAGATATAATGAGAGTTTGAAAGAAGAGAGTGGCACCAGACATGGAGAGAAATGGAGGGCCAAGAGAGACAATTTAGAAAAAACACTGTAGGACATGGTGAGGTTTGGAAACTCCCCCTCAGGATTCTGGCACCGGTGGGTGGGTGGCAGCACTGTTTGTGATAAGGAGAACACCCAAAGGGGATCAGATTTGAGGGGAAGCCTTGTCAATAGAGAATGCATCACAACACTGCGATGTGGGGGGCATGGCAGAGACAGAGCAGAAAGCGGATGACCCTGCCTGCAGGCAGTCAGCAAACCCTCCACTGAAGAGGTGATACTATTCTGGGCCTTGAAGAAGGAATCCACTTTTCTTCTTTCACACTTTCATACTTTCTCAAAGGGAAAGGGCATTCTAGTCTAGGGAATAGCATACGCAAAGATTAGGATCAAAGTTAAGAGACAACATAAATGGGCCAGGAAGAGAACAACGGTCACTTATTTTTAGCTATTTATTTTATCTGTGCCCTTGTTCCAAAAATTACTTATTGTTCTCTTAAAATATGTACTATAACAAATTACTATAACAAATTACTCCAGAATGGGGGGCTTACAAAGAACAGAAATTTATTTCTCATATTTCTGGAGGCTGGGAAATCCAACATTAAGGTGCCAGCAAATTCAGTGTCTGGTGAGAGCCTGCTGCCTGTTTCATAGATGGCTGTCTTCTTGCTGTGTCCTTACATGATACACGGGATGAAGGAGGTCTCTGGGGTCTCTTTTGTAAAGATACTAATCCAATTCGTGAAGGCTCTTCCCTCATTACATAATCACTTCCCAAAGGCCTCACCTCCACATACCATCACATTGGAGACTAGGTTTCAGCATGTGAATTTGGAGAGACACAAACATTCAGTCTATAGCACTGGTGTATCACCAAGCCCCCCTCCAATGAAGAATTTGTTGTTCCAGCTGCAAAGAGTGCTTTTGGTAAACACCCTTAAGCTGTCATTTCCTTCAAGGATTGCCTTAGCATGGCCAATGTCACAACACTTCCTGGAGCATCTGACATCTAACAAATGGTTATTGGAGAAATATAAAGACCTGGCCACTCATGCCCAACTTAGGACAAACTTGAGGGGTCATTCTAGCTCCAGAGCTCCCTTTGAGGTCAGCTGAAGCTATCTTTGGGACTGCATCAAAGCTGGACTTCTTCCTCTTCAATCTTGATTCCTCTTCACACCCTTCCATAGGTGTTGATTGCAAGGGTACTCCTTAATAAACATTCTGCACCTTAAATTCTGTCTGGAGTCTGCTTCCCAGAAAGTCCAACCAGAATGAAAGTAAGTAAAGGCATAGGGCAAAAGGAATACAAGACAGGAAGAAGAGTCACCAGGATGAGGGAAATAGATGAAATCTAAGTCATAAGGTCCTACTCGCTAGCAAAATGTAGGTAAGGTTCAGAGCTGACTCTGTGCTTCCATGCAGACAAAATTAAGAGAGACATTCAGTCAGATTCCTAAGTCACAGTTTCCCAGACTAAATATAAACCGGTTGCCCAGAGGAAGAAAATATTCCCAATACTTATACCCAAGAATTTTTTCCCAGTGGGCCTCACAAAGCGAACACTGTAATATATCAACAGTGGCCTCAATATCTCCCTGATAAGGACAATAGCATGCTTTATAAGGATGTGTAGGGTACAAACACCAACTTATGAATCTAAACATGTGAATAACGTAACTCTCTTTGCTGCTTTGTATTTGAGCTTAATTTGTGAATTGAGCCCTGGATCCCATTTCACCTGGTGGCAAAAAATGTAATCTTAGTCCATTCAGGGGAAATTTTGTCAACTCAGAGGATTCTCCATTTATTCAGGTTTTTCCTAGTCCCCTTCTCTACAGTATTCCCTCATGTATTATTTATGCCACAAGGTTCATATTCTGGTCTTTCAGGTTCATGAATGTTTTTAACCTCAAAATCTTGCCTTCTGAGACAAAATCCTATTTTCTCAAAGTATTATCTCAGCTGTGAGTCTCAGAAATCTATTCTGAAATTCAAAAGCTAACAGTTCACTGTTACTTCTCTCTAACTTCTTTCCAACTTCCCTTTTTTGAGGCAACGGATGCCTCCTGTCTAGTGTGAATGAGGGGGTCGGGGTGACTGGAAGGGCAAAATGGTCTACAGGAGATAAAATGGATAACAAGGAATTTTTCTTTAAAGCATATTAGCTAATTGATTGTTGCAATTTAAAAAAATAACATTCTCCAGTGAAAACGAATAGCACAGCACTAGTATATGGAACAAATAAAAATAATTTGGGTGTAGGCTCAAAACTGTGTAACCCAGACACACAGCATCTGTAAGCCATAATTAAGGCAGGAATACATTTTAGAAAAGAGGAACAGACAGACTGTACAACTTCCAAGCAAACTTCTACGAGGCCCATCCAAGTGGAGTGAGGATTCTCTATTATTTACTTATACAGTATTTCCATATTAAGGATATCTGCTTCAAATAAGCAAAGAGCTGCAAAGGTTTGTCTTTGTTGTTTTAAAAAGCAGCCCCTGAGAAAAACGTGACATTGTCCCCCAAAATGAAAAAGTCGCTATGAAAATTTTGTTTGTTTTGTTCTCTGCCACCACTAAGCTCAGCCGGTTTGTTTCAAACCACCAGAAAAGACAGGCTGTGGGGGGGAGGGGCATTGGTGGGTCAAAGTTCAGAGGCGCTGAAGTTTCTCTGATGGTAACAGAACAAAGTTCAAGAGGCCAAGGGGGCCCCCTGATGATGGAATTCAAATAGCAGATGTACACAGAGCTCACCTGCAGAGAATGCTGCAAACATCAAGAGGCTAAATTGATGTTCTAGAACACAGTGAGAGCAGACACATTAGGCTTATACCTGTAACCAAAAGCAGAGGTTAAGAGATGCTTTCTGTGGACGAGAATGGATGCCTTGAGGGTAATCTTAAATTATCTAAATAATGAGTTTGGCTAGTCATTATCTCTCAGGACAACAAGCAAACCTGAATATTTTGTGGGGAGGGTGTTATTACAGAGAATTACACCATTACTGTGAAGTTTATCCCTGATATCGTATCTGCTTGTTAAAGTTTCAATAGTAACTCACCTATAAGACTGCTTAATACCACAGCAATTATCTGAAAGAACATAATGGGTATGATGGGTATTAAGAAGGGCACTTGTGATGAGCACTGGGTGTTATATGTAAGTGATGAATCCCTGAATTCTACTTCTGAAACCAATATTGCACTGTATATATTAACTAAAATATAGAAAAAAGAATATGATTGTAGATAGGCTACTATTATGAAATTCTTCAAAATAAAAAGAGCTATAAAAATAATACAATAAACTCTTCATACCCACCACTCAGCTTCAGGAAAACAAGCATTGAAAATGCATTGGAAGCCCTCTGAGATTCCTCCCGAAATGCAGTTCCTACCCTACCTTACAGGTAATGACTGTCTTGAATTTGGTAATGATCATTCCAATGCATCTCTTTTTTTTTTTAATGTTTATTTTATTATTTTTAAAAGAGAGAGACAGAGCATGAGGGGGGAGAGGGACAGAGAGCAAGAGGGAGACAAAGAATCTGAAACAGGCTCCAAGCTCTGAGCCGTTGGCACAGAGACGGATGCAGGGCTCGAACTCACAAATTGTGAGATCATGACCTGAGCCGAGGTCAGATGCTTAACTGACTGAGCCACCCAGGCACCCTTCCAATGCATTTCCATACAAGTTTACTATATTATGTTTTATATATACACACACACACACACACACACACACACACACACATACATACATATATAATATATATATGTTATATATACATATAACATTTGTTTTATACATATATAAACATATATATGTTTATATATATAAATATATTTGTTATATATATTTATATATATTTGTTATATATATAAAAACAAATGATATATATATATTTGTTATATATATATAACATTTGTTTTTATATATATAGAACATTTCTAAAAAATACATAGCATTGTTTTATACATAGTTAGACTTTACATAAAGAGTTTCATATTTCATGAATCTATTTTTAGATTCATGGTCTATTTTTAAGTTTCATATTTCATGCTCTATTTTTAAGTTTCATGTTTGTGAGACTTATCTATCTTGGCATATTTCTAGTTGATTTTCAGTGCTGTAGATGATTCCCTGTCATAGCATTCCACTTCTCTATTCATTTTTCTGGGTGGTGGTTGTCTCTGGTCTTTGCAATAACAAAAAAATATATGAAAATATTGGTTCTTTGTGTGTAAAGTCAAATATTTCTTTGGCCAGTGACTGTCAAACTGTGATCCACAGACCTCTGGTGGGCCCAAACCCCTTCAGGCAATCCATGAGGTCAGTCATTTTCCTAATAATACAGAGACACATTTACCGTTTTCATTGTGTGGACATTTGCACCGATGATATAAAAGCTATGGTTGGCAAAGCCACTACAAATCAAGACAATGGCACCAAGCTGTACCAGTAGTCATTGTATTCTTGCCCACTGCACGCTGGGGATTTTAATAAATCACTTAACAATAGTAATTTCATTAAAACTCAACTCTTGCATACTCATCTATTTAATATTCTGTATGTCAAAGTGGGGAGTAAGCACAAATTACTCCTGTTGTATTCCAGAGGACAACAGTGTCTCAAGAGATATCATGCAATTGTTTGAGTTACAAGATGAACTCCCACTTTTTTTCATGGAACATCATCTTTATTTTGAAAGAATGACTGGCAGACAAACCATGATTATTTCAGTCTCTGGTATTTGGCAGATATTTTCTCAAAAAAAATAATGACATGAGCTTTCAAGCAAAAATTAGAGTTTTTGAAAACGTGAATCCAAATGTGAGTTTGAGGGCTTCTCAGTATTTCAGAATTTCTTTGATGAGATGCATGGTGATTTTCTGATATTGTATAATGTAATTAAATATATCAACATTTAGAAAATCTGTGTAATTCAGTAAAATATTTTCTCAGTTTCCACTGCAAGATGTTGCAAAATGATGCATGAGTAAAAAAAAAAAATCCATTCAAAGTGAAAGATAGATCATATATTTTAATTCAACAGAGTATGAAAAGTTCATTGACATGATTTTTAAATTCCAGTTTTCAAGGAGCCTTTAAGAAGCTACTATTTGTTGAGTTTTAGGTATAGTATCAAAGAAAGAAAAGACTATTGAAATACTCCTCACTTCTTTGATTCCAGATCTGTATGAGTCTATTTTCTTCACATACTTCAATCAAAGCAATACACCACAAAAGACTGAATGCAGAAATACACTCTAGCTGTCTTCTGTTAAGCTAGCCATAAAGGTATTTGCAGAAATATAAAATAATGCCAATTTTCTCACTAAAGGTTTTGTTTGGGAAAATATAATTATTTTATAAGAGTATGTTATTTGTGTTAACATGCAATAGGCTTATATTACTTTTCAAATGAATAATAAAAGTTTTAATTTCTCAAATTTATTTTCTAATATAGTAAATATCAATAGATAGAATTCACATAAACAAAAGCTCTTTGGTATCCTCAATAATTTTTAAAAGTTTATAGTAGACACATGAAAAGATGCTCAACATCACTCATCATCAGGGAAATACAAATCAAAACCACAATGAGATACCACCTCACACCGGTCAGGATGGTTAACATTAACAACTCAGGAAACAACAGATATTGGTGAGGTTGCAAAGAAAGGGGAACACTTTTGCACTGCTGGTGGGAATGCAAACTAGGAAAGCCACTCTGGAAAATAGTGTGGAGGTTCCTCAAAACATTAAAAATAGAACTACCCTATGACCCAGCAATTGCACAACTAGGTATTTATCCAAAGGATACAAAAATACTGATTCTAAGGAGCACGTGTACCCCAATATTTATAGCAGCACTATCAACAATAACCAAATTATGGAAAGAGCCCCAATGTCCATCAACTGATGAATGGATAAAGAAGATGTGGTGTGTGTGTGTATACACACACACACACACACACACACACACACATATGTACACACACACACACACACACACACACACACACACACACACACATACACAATGGAATATTACTTGGCCATCAAAAAGAATGAAATCTTGCCATTTGCAACAATGTGAATGGAACTGGAATGTATCAGGCTAAGTGAAATAAGAGTCAGAGAAAGATAAATACCATATCATTTCACTCATACGTGGAATTTAAGAAACAAAACAGATGAACATAGGGGAAGGAAAGAAAAAATAAGATAAAAACAGAGAAGGAGGCAAATCATAAGAGACTCTTAAGTACAGAGAACAAACTGAGGGTTGCTGGAGGGGTGAGGCGATGGACTAAATGGGTGATGTACATTAAGGAGGGCACTTGTTGGGATGAGCACTGGGTATTACATGTAAGTGATGAAGCACTAAATTCTACTCCTGAAGCCATTATTACACTATATGTTAACTAACTTGGATTTAAATTTAAAAAAAAATAATAACCAATTACAAAACAATGAAAGAAATAATTTTTAAAGGTATAAAGTGTCCTGGGACCAGAATGTTTAAGAACTGATAATGTAGGATACAGCCAAGAATTGAATTTCTGGGTTGTAATTTATCTTTGCTAAGTATTTCCTAATTGTCTTCAAAAAAATTGCATCTAGGGGCGCCTGGGTGGCTCAGTCAGTTGAGCGACCGACTTCAGCTCAGATCATGATTTCATGGTTTGTGAGTTCGAGCCCCGCATCCAGCTCTGTGCTGACAGCTCAGAGCCTGGAACCTGCTTCTGATTCTGTGTCTCCCTCTCTCTCTGCCCCTCCCCCACTAATGCTCTGTCTCTGTCTCAGAAATAAATAAACATAAAAAAAATTTTTTAAAAATTGTATCTAAATTCTTACTTGCAGTGTATGAGAATGCCCATTGTTTACATAGTTACCAGCATTTGGAACTATTTCAGGCTTAAATCTTTTTAAATCTAATAGGTGTCAAAGTGTTGTTTTAACTAGTATTTCTCCTATTATTGGTGAGATTATGCATTTTCTGTGTATTGTCTCTACAGATCTTTTCTTGTTTGAAAATCCTTCCTATATATTTTTTTGCACCTTCTTCTATTAAGTTGTCTTTTCACATTAATTTTTGAAAAACATTCACATTTTCCAGACATGTATCCTACTTGGTTTCTCTCCTTTTTTCACCTTTAAATTTGTAATTTTTTATTGAGATATAAATTACATGCAATAAAATGTACATATTGTAAATGTTGAGTTCATGAGCTTTGACAAGTGTACAAGCCCATGTTATCAACACCCAATACAATATATAGAATGTCACTCTCATTCCAGAAATTTCCTCATGCTTCTCTGCAGAGGAAACACCATAGATTAGATTAGTGTTTTCTATAACTTCAAACAAATAGGATCATATAGCATGTGGTCCTTTGTGCCTGGTTTCTTTCTGTCAACACGTTTTTGAGATTCATCTATGTGGTTATATGTGTCAGTAGTCCATTGCTTGTTATTGATGAATACAATTCTATTGTATCAATATACCAAAATTTGTCTATCCGTTATCCAGCAGATATGCATTTGAGCTGTACCTGGGCTATTGTAAGTAAAATTGCCATGAACATTCTTGTACACATTTTTTTTTTTTTTGGTAATGCGTTTTTATCCCTTTTGGGTAAAACACCTAGGAATGGAATGGAATACCTTCTAAATGTATGTTTGACCTACAAATGTTATGTTCCTTATGTTTTAATTTTTCTTTTCTTTTTTCCCCCATATCATTGTACTATATTATACATAAGTTATTTGAATATCTCCTGGTTCACTCATTCTTTCTCCAACTGTGTCTACCCTGTTGCTTATCACATATACCAAGCTTTCATTTGAATGATTATATTTTCATTTCCAGGATTTCTCTTTCATTTCTTTTTTGAGTCTTCTAGGTATTTTTAAATAGTATCTTCTTCCTTTCTCTTGTTGTTTACTCCATATTTTGCTGCTTTAATTATTTAAAATAAAATATCTTATACTCATTATTTTCACTTTCTGATTTTTTAGGGCCTCTAATCACATTGTTTTTTTTGTTTGTTTGTTTGTTTCTATTAACTCTCAGTCTTAGTAAGTTATTTCCTTGTGGTTTGTAAATCCATGTTGTAAAGTTTATCTGTGAGATTCATGCTGTTATCTTGATTATATATATAGGTGTGTGTGTGTGTGTGTGTGTGTGTGTGTGTGTGTGTGTGTGTATAGATAGATAGATATTTAATTAACTGTCTTCCACCCCATCCTGGAACTGGAGATGAAGAGTGAAACTTGGAGCCTGCCACAGGAAGGACTCAATCTGAGCAACAGGCAGGAGTTCCTAAAGGTGCCTCCATCCTGGAAGCCTTGTCCCTGGTAGGCAGGGAGAGGGGAACAGTGGAAAGACCAAACCATTACTTTGACAATGCTAGTGCCCAGCATAGTGACTGGCTACCACTCTGAGCACTGGGACTCTGCTCTAACCTGGATTCCCTGGGGACCTGAAAGATTTCTTTGTTGAGAAAAGGGAAGCCTGGGATCTGGCCCTTTTTGAGGGTAAAGGTGCTTCTATACTTGAGCTTGGGATGAGAAGCCCATGTGCACTCTTCCCCTTCCTCTCTATCCACAACATGGGATCACCACGTTTCAGCCTTCATGGGGCTGCCTCAGGGTGAGAGGTGACTGGAATAACCTTATAGCGGAGTCTTGAGGGAGAACAGGACAGGGGGCCCTTGGTGAGCATGTATGGCTGCCACAGGGGATTTTTTTTCACTTTCAAATTCTACCAATTGGCAGAGATGTTAAGAACCTCTTCAAGTTAATATCTTAACTCAGGGTTTCTAACCACTCAGGGTGTATAAATTCAAACCTCAAAACCATGTCTATGCACATTTGAATTCTTTTTTTCTACCCAGAGCCCAGATAAAGCAGATAATTTTTCTTATTTCATTTTGCCTGGACATCTTTTTTCTGGTGGTATAGGCCTTTGGGGGTCTAGCACTTATGCAGAGCCTCAATTCTACCTTCCCACCATGGCTCAAGGCCTTGCCTTTTGTCCTCATGTGTCAGAAATCCAAACCTCTTGATTACCAAGATTACCAAATGTCCCCAAAGCAAGGTTGGGGCTAAAATTAGCACCTCACCACTTTTTTTTTAAGTGTCTGGAAGTTTCTCCTTTTTCTTGGGAGCTTGAAACTTTAAAAGCTCTCTGTTACATCTGATCCATCATTTCTAGGTGTTTTGTATTTAGAGGTTTTTCAAGGCACATAGTCTGTTGTGATGACAGAACCAGGAGTCTACAAGCTGTTGTTTTTTCCCACCAAAGTCATCAATGAGTAATGACCACAATTCTTTCTCCAAGTCAGAAATCAACTGCTTTGTGATTAGGAAAGGGACACTATCCAGATAACAAAGAGACATATATCTTCCTCATATCTGAGAAGCTCCTGCCTAATCCCTTTACTTTATCAGGCTCTAAGGGCTCCTGGATTACTGAAAAAGTTGATGAATGTGGAGAGCATCCTGTGGGAACATTCTGGGAAGTTTAATTGGGAACAGAAAAATATGGAGCCATTTGAAGTGATCCCAGGTCTCAAGCAAGTTCCATGTTCTTTCAATGTAAAGATTCCACTCCATGTTGTTTTGTTTTGAGTCAAGGAAGTACCTGAGCTGAAAAGAAAAAGGAAAAAAATGTTTAAAACCTAGACTTACCAAAAAAGACAGAATTTTTCTAGTAGATCTCATGAGACAGGATCTGGGAAAGAGAATATTGTTAATTTGGAGAAAATGTGCCCTGTTGAACTTGATCATTTAGCAGTGTACATTGGTCTGAGGAAAAAGACTGGGCCATTTCCCTATAATCTCCAGCCCTCACATGAAGTGTTTTCTTCCCTAATTGTTATTTCAAAATCAAAAGTTCTGTGTTAAAGGCCTTTTACGAAATGGCAAACAAGAGGACAAGCATAAACAAGTGGTCAGAGAAGAATGGTTTTTAAAAGTCCCATTTACACAGTTTTAGAGAATAAGAGCAAGCCATTCATGGCACAAAAACAAAAACAAAATCCCCAAAAACCTGTGACAGTGGCTACTTACTGGTATGAAGGAAGTAAGATCCCTATGAGGATTAAATACGCAGAGTCAGACCTAAAAAATATTCAGGAGTAGGAGATGAAATGGGAGGAAAGAAAGTAATGTCATAAAGAGAGTCACTGACTACAGAATACGTCAAAGCAATGGTCCATAAGGACTTTAAGCTACTCTGGATTCGACAGGGCAACATTATGATGCTTTGTTCTTGGTGATCTACCTCTGCCCATCAAAATGATGGCCCAGCCAAAGAGAATAGATTCTGAGACTCTGCTCCTTGGGAGGATTGGTGGTGAGGGAAGCCAGGCAGAATCCCAGTTCGGAAAACGGTAAGGACTAAGCAAGAGCAGAGAAAAGTAACTGAGAGGAGCAGAAAGGAGTCAATTGAAATAGATCCCTTAACCAGTGGAGTGTGATCATGAGGGTGGAGACAGCAGTCTAGATGTTGGATCAAGGATTCCATGTTGCAGGTAACTTTCTACTAGCAATGGCTCCTCCCAAGCATCCTTTCCAGGGTTTCTTCATGCCCGTTATTCCTTATGATTCAGCAAGAACAAAGGATCAAATTCTTGTCCAGGAGTTCCAAAATAGGCTCTTAAAATTCATAATGGAAATGATCTTATTAAAATCCAAAATATTTTTAATTGTATGAATTAGGCTTTTCAGTGACAAAAGATTGTTTCGGTTCCAAAAGCTTGGCTTTGAATATCAGGATCTAATGGTCTGAACAAAAAGTTTACGCTATAGTCAAAGTTTGTTCTATAAACAATGGAGTTGGAGAGATTGCAGAGTGATGAATAAGCCACCTTCCTCCTCCCACGGCAGCCACTGCCCCCACCCTCCAAAGACCAGTGGAAAATCTCACAGGTTGGAGGAAAGAAGACACTTGGGAAAAGAGAGCAAGAGAGTGAGTAATTGATATGAATTACTGAGAAAGGGGCCTCCATATCCTGCACATCCCAGAAAGGGGCCTCCATATCCTGCAATCCATGGAGCTGGAGCCAGGGCCTCTAAGAGAAATCCCAGATGGATTTTTAGGAGAACCTGAGAGCACAAGAAACTTCTGCCTCCCTTTTCGGGGAGTAGTCCTGAGACACAGAGCCAATGAAGACCCATGGATGGGGTCATAAACAGCTGCCAGTGCACAGTGATAAGGACCAGGCAGATTGAGTTATAGCTTGCAGACACCAGCAGAAGATGGGCAAAGTAGAAGATGGCTATCAAATAGATTCACTCCCTTCAACAAAGCCAGGATGAAAGAGAAACTGTTGTCATCCCGACTCCCAGAGCTTAGATCACCTATGGGAGACAGAGATACCTTGAATTGACTGAATCCAGTGTTCTACCACGGA
Source organism: Panthera pardus (assembly GCF_024362965.1). Classification (NCBI taxonomy): domain Eukaryota; kingdom Metazoa; phylum Chordata; class Mammalia; order Carnivora; family Felidae; genus Panthera; species Panthera pardus. The sequence goes on from NW_026526721.1 coordinate 106,688,993, forward strand.
GTGGACAGGTGAACTCAAGGGCTAAACTAAGATTCAGTTGTAGAGAAATAAAGGTACATCTTTGCACACCTGAGTTTTTTGACTGTGGTATTTACACCTGTTGAAAGATCTGGATCCAGAGTAACACTGATCTAATGCCAGACCTCCTAAACTGGTGTTTAGGAAACCAAACATTGTCTCTAATTAAACTGTATAGAGTTCGGAAATACACCTAACCATACACCAGAATTTAATGTAAAAGCTCCACTTCAGGCCAGTGAGGAAAAGATTATTCAACTAATAGAATTGGTATAACTAGGAACCATTTGGAAAATAATTAAGGAAAATCTCCATCTTGCTCTTTAGACCAAAATAAATTTCATAAAGATCGAAGATTTAAACTCTGCAAAAGAAACTATGATAACACTTGAAGAAAATGGGGTATATTTATTTCTAATAGTAGAATGGGGAAGACTTTTCTAAGAATGACACAAAACTTAGAAGTATAAAGAAGATTGATACATTTGACTACAACATTTTTTATTTCTGTACAATAAAAAATAATGAGCAATAACTGAAAGGAAATTGGTAAATTTGGAGTATCATCTATAACCCATATTGTAGGGCTAATTTTCTTAATTTATAAGGAACATATATAATCAGTTAAGAAAAAGATGACCCCTTGGGGCGCCTGGGTGGCTCGGTCGGTTGGGTGTCCGACTTCAGCTCAGGTCATGATCTCACGGTTCGTGGGTTCGAGCCCCGCATCGGGCTGTGTGCTGACAGCTCAGAGCCCGGAGCCTGCTTCAGATTCTGTGTCTCCGTCTCTCTCTGACCCTCCCCCGTTCATGCTCTATCTCTCTCTGTCTCAAAAATAAAAAATAAACGTTAAAAAAAAAAAAAGAAAAAGATGACCAACTCAAGAGAACATTAAACAAAAGACATGAACAAGGAAGGCAGAAAAAGAGATACAAATAGCTAATGCATATATGAAAAGATGTTCAACCTCATTAATAATTAAGGAAATGTAAGCCAAAATAACATTTTTTGCAACAGTGATCATTTCATTACTTGTAGGCTCAAATGAGTATTCCATTTGTACATAACAACACTTAAGAGGAAATGGAAAAATCAAGGGATTTTATTACTAATTTTCATAACAGTAGCACTTTAATATGTTTTTTAAGTTTTATTTGTTTATTTTGAGGTAGGGGGTTTGTGGGGAGAGACTCCCAAGCAGGCTCCACACTGTCAGTGTAAAGCCTGATGCAGGGCTCAAACTCACAAACCATGAAATCATGGCCTGAGCCAAATTCAGAAGTTAGACGCTTAGCTGACTGAGCCACCCAGGTGCCCCACGTAACAGTAACACTGTAGCTAAGCAAGTTTACAAGCACAAATGGATGTAAAAAACTGAGTAAATATTTACAAATCTTTGAATTAAAGATAATTTCCCACATTTTTTGACAGAATGGGGTTACATTACATTTTCTAAAAGCATATTATAAGTAAATTCACATTTTAAAATAATCCACTTCCTACGAATTTCACAGTTATTAGAAGAAACCAATGCAATGCTCTTCTGTTTTAATGCTCTCAAACAGTACAACAGCAGTCTTTCAGGAATACCTCCTTCCTTTTTTGTGTGTATATGCAAAATTATCATAGTCTTGCCCCCGGGCCATTGATATTTCCTTCTGAAAGACATACAGAAAAATCCTTAATTCTAGTGAACCAAAATAACATTTTTTAAATCTATGAAATTGGCAAAAATCTAAGCTTGATAATACTTTTGCTAGGGCCGTGGAAACCAGACATCTTCATACACCTTTGGTATGAGAATAGTTGCCATAATTTGTCAACATGTATGAAACCATTTAATCTATGGTCCTTTCAGTGCCAGGAACTTACACTACAAATACACCTGAAAAAGTTCATGAAGTAGGTTCATTGCAGTATTGCTTTTAGTTTTGTTTTCTTTTGTCTTGTTTTTTTTTTAAGGAAATTCTCTTTAAGTAGGGATCTAGGGAAGGGACTGCTCAAGGCAGGGCACAACATTGCAGGAGCCTGGGGGAAGGAGGAGGGTCATGGACAGTAAACCTGACTCACGTGGAAGTTAAATTCAGTTCTATTTCTCAGCTAAGTGATCCCCCATCTTCTATCTGTGCCATGAGGTTTTGTACTTTCTTTTTCACTTAATTCAGCCCTAAAAATGTTAATTAGAGTCCTACTATGTTCTATACATCCTGTATTATGTCTCTAATGAAGCTGGACTTTGAGGTATTGGTGTAATTTGAACAAGTAGAAAAGGTAGGAAGGTCATTAAAGGAGGAGAAACAAACGTGGGGCTGTGGGAGTGTATGATATGCTTGAAGAACAAAATACATCACATCTGAATTCTTTTTGGGGACAGGAGGAGTGTAGTTAAAGAGTAAGCCTATGGTCAGACTATGCTGCAGGAACCATCTCTTTATCAACAAATGATCATTATTATTACATTTGCGTTTTTTTGCAGAACAACTCTGGCAGCCAAATACAGGGTGGAATGAAGAGGAAAGAAGGCAAGGAGGCTAATTAGCTGGTTGATGCGATGGGTAATGAGGTCAGAACAAGGTCAATAGGAGGTAGAATGGAAAAGGTTGAGAGGGTTGGAGACAATTTAGAGATGGTAGAGACATAAGATGGCTACTTATCAGATGTGGGAAGTGGAGACGAAGTCATTTGAGATAGCATTTGCAAAAGCTCGTTGTTGATTGGAGGGGAAAAGGTGCAAAGGAGGTGAAAGCATTTCTAACTTTATAGATAAGGAAAAGTTGATGCTGTTAACCAACATAAGGAGTCTGGGAAGGAAAGCATTTGGTTGAGGGCTGAAAGACATGCTAAATTTTGGAGGTGTTGAGTTTGAGGTATCTAGGTAGCGTCCAGGAACAGACGTCTGATTGATATTTGGAAAAGATGATTGGAACCTTCCAAGTGAAAAAGATTGCTCCATGGGTAATGCCAAGAAGAGAAGAGAGTGGAAGTAGAACTTTGGAAAATACTTGTATTTTAGGGCTAGGTCAAGGATGGGGTGTCAGCAAAGAGATTGGAGGAGGAAAGGTCAGGGCCCATAGAGAAATAGTGCTCTGGGAGCCACAGGTGGAGCCAGCCAGTAATGACAAACAGCGGGGCGAGCCCTACAGAGCCCCAAAGAAGTCCAGCTGGGCAAGCTGCCCCCAGCCCCACTCTGATGCTCTCCAGCTGCTCTCTAAAGTTTAAAGCACTGGCAGTCCCTGCTAACCCACGGTTTCACTTTCTAAGCTCTGGAAGCAGATAACCTTCCTTCTGACGTGTGCTCTAATGCTACAGCACGCTGCCTACGTCATTCATCTCATTTCATATCACAGAGGCATTTCGTTATCTCACAGCATCACAAGAAGAGAGGTGAGTACAGAACAGTAAGATATTTTGAGAGAGAAAGACCACATTCACTTAACTTTTATTATAGTACATTGTCATAATTGTTCTATTTTTTAAATGTTTGTTTTTGAGAGAGAGACAGACAGACAGAACGCGAGCAGGGGAGGGGCAGAAAGAGAGGGAAACACAGAATCCAAAGCAGGCTCCACGCTATGAGTTGTTGGCACAGAGCCCCACCTGGGGCTCAAACCCATGAAATGCGAGATCATGATCTGAGCTGAAGTCAGACACTCAACCTACTGAGCCACCCAAACGCCCCTTAATTGTTCTATTTTATTACTAGCTATTGTTGTTAATCTCTTACTGTGCCTAATTTATAAATTTATGATAGATGTTTGTGCATACGAAAAAACATAGTGTACATAAAGTTCAGGCATCCACTGGGGGTTTTGGAATGTTTCCCCTGCAGATAAGGGGGACTACTGTATTGTTCAGCTTTTTATATAAAAACTTTCAAACAGGTTCTAAGAAATAAGTGCTATAATCCCCCTTGTCCCAGGAAACACAAATATAAAAAGATGCAATTTCCTTATACCCTTTGGCAAGTCCAGGGCAATGGAGCTCACAGTTCTTCAGGCCTTAGTCCAAGGCCCCAACAGCCAAAACCTTCCAAGCAAATAAATAAACAAAAGCAGCAAAAATACACCAGAGTCCACAGAAAGTCATGCAAATGAAATTACATTTCTTTTTCCATATGAGAAAACTTGCTTCTGACAAGAATATTGAGTTCCTTTCCTACGTTTTATAGCATAATGTTCCTGTTCTTTCTTAAATTTCGTAAGAATTTCTCAGCAATCTTTATGCTCCTTAAATCCTGACAAAGCCAAGGACATTCCTCAAGGCTGGCTTTTGTTAGAACATCTAGGGGACGATTTCTAGACATTTCACTTCACTGACTTTTTGGGGAGTTACTAGATATTTAAGTGTGTAATTAATCCTAAAGCCCTTCTGATTATTTGCTTGGAAAAGAAATTGATTTAGATGGCTATGACAGACTCCTAGACATGTCTTGCAACTTATATAAGAAACCAATGAGTTATTACAAAAATAACTCAAATCTGTATATTATGACATAAAGCTGCCAAAACAAACTTAAGATGCAAAGATGTTTTTAATAAAGAATGTTTTTAAAAACAGCTGCATGTGATGTATCCAAAATAAGAGTACTTTATTAAATGGCATTTTTTGAAGTCAGAATGCAAACCAGGCACTGGGAGTGAAACCAGGCTCAGCAGGTAAAGAATAGTTGTTTCCTAAAATAAAGTACTAAGGACTCAGGAGCATAACTTGGAAAACTTATAGTAATTTTGTTTTAGAAATCCAATTTTAAGTTTAAGGAACAATCCTCACCTTCTCACAAACTGTCAGATATGTGGACAACTAGAAAATTTAATTGAGTTAATCTAACTTAGAAATGGGCTTTATTTGGTATCGATGTAATAAAGGAAACTTCAGTAAATTCAAATAAATTGAAGGGTATCTAAATTTGGCTAATCTTTCTCTGTGGTCTGGAAGTAAGCAGTGGTCCTTCTCCTGTTTAGAGTTGGGCCTTTAGCTCCTAGACTTTAGATCCAGGCTCTCCATCCTCCTCCAAAAATTACCAACTCGATTGGTGCCTTCCTTGTGGCCTTTTCATCCCCTGGCTCTACCGGATCCTTTAATTTTGTCTGTAAGTGGTCTCTCTGTCCTGGAAATAAATATACCTGTTAACATAACCCTGTGATCCCTGTGGGATCTATTCCTTTCTCTTGTTCCTTTCACCAAACATTTCATGATTGGTTGTCCCACAAGTTACTGTCCTATCAGTGCCACCCACTCAGGCCTTTACCTCCTGCTGCAAAGCTCCTGTCCACCATTCTGCTCAGAAATCTGTTCATCAAATCAGTGGACTTTTCTCAAACATCATTCCTCTTGAACTCTTTAGCATCTGGCCAGCCCTTCCTCAATAACAAGCTACCCTGCATCTATTGGTGTAAAACTTAGATCATCTGAGTCTTGACAGTGGTGAAGAACATGATTTTGTTGTCAGGGAGATCTGACATCACCATTTTGTAGCTTTTTGTGGCTCTTTTCCCTTTGGGGGAAATTCTTGCATTTCTCTCAGCCTCTGTTTGCTCATCTGTAAAGTCCAATAACTCTTCCTCCCAGGTGAGGCTGTGAGGATTAAATAAGAAAATACACGTAAAGTTCTCAGTACATATTAAATGCTCAATAAAAATTACCTCTACTAATCCCATCTTTCTGATTACTCCCTCGTCTCCTTGCTGACTCCTCTTCATTCCCCTGTTTCTAAATGTGGATTTCTCCCAAAGCTTTGTGCCACCCTCTGTCTGCAAGTTCTCCTTTAGATGCCCCATCTAGTCATTATGAGCACTACACTAGAACCTTCTAGTTCAAAGTGACTTCTCTGCCAAGCTCCATCCAATCCTACTTCACAGACTGCCCTTAAGGACATTCCTCCATGAATGAGCTATCACCCCTCAACCTCAACCCACAACAAAAGGATCTTCTCTTCTACTTCCTCTAACCTCTACCAGTGGCATCACAGACGTGGGACCTCAGAGTCCTTTTTAAATCATTCCTCTTCCACACCTTCCTGTCCTTGGCATACACAATAGCCTGTTTTTATTTTCTAATCTCTCTTATTTCTTGCTATGCCTTTTCTTTCCAATTATCAGCATTTCAGCTGAGGCCAAACCCTAATCATCTCATCCCTCGATTAATGAAACAGCCTCTCAACTAGTCTTCCTCTACCATCAACAGATTAATTTTCCTAAAATGACACTTTAATAATAATGCTCCCCTCCTCAAAATCTGCCAACACTCTTGCCTCTACCAATGTCTACAAGGTGAAATAAAATTCTTTGGTCCTCCACACCCAACAATAATCAGCCTTTCCAAGTTTGCCTTCCAACTGAAATCCTCCAAGTTAGCAGTGATGTGATCCATCTTTGCCATCCCCCATGTAAATCACAGGCCCAGTCAATAAATGTTGGCTGAACTGAGCTAATGTAACTGATGTCTTCCTACAATTATAGGCATTTGTTGATTGAATGTCAAATTCACTCTCTATTCATTCATTTAACTAGTACTTATTGTCTAAGTGCCTGAAACTATACAAACACTATAATTATATAATATTTATAATGAGTAAGCATATTGATCAGGATAGGCCAATTTATGCTGTGTTAACAAATAATCCCCAAATCTCAGTGGCTTTACACACAGTATGTTTATCACTCACCTGGGGCAGGTGACCTTCAGTGAAGCTGCCTTTCATATGACGTTCTAGAAATCCTGCATATAGTCAAATGGATGTCTATATTAAAATATCCTTCCACAATCACCATGGCCAGAAAAGACAGCGTGGAAAATCATATGCTGGCTCTTAAATACTTAAACCTGAAAGGAACACACAGCATCTCTATTTACATTTTATGAAAGCAAATCATATGCCTAATGTCAAGGAAATGGAGAAGAGAGACCATCTCATTTGTCCAGGAAGTGATGGAGAACCAGAGGACTGATGTATTAGGAATGAGCACAGTGAGACAGTCAATGAATCAGAGTTTAATATAGCTGTTCTCAAACTTTAGCATATGTCTGAATCAGTTTGTCAAAGCAGAGATCACTAGGCCCCATCCCCAGAGTCTCTGATTCAGTAGGTCTGAGCTGGGACTGAAAACTTGCATTTCTAGCTGGTTTCCAGGAAAGGTTGATGCTGTTAGCCTAGGGACCACACTTTGAGAGCCACAGGTGCAAAATGTATCTAAGTGATCTTTTCTTATTTTAAATGGTCCTTGCTCTCAAAGAACCCATAATTTAAATTGGGTTAGAGTGAGAAGAAATTGTTGCTAGTGAACGGAGATAAATACTGGCTGGAAATGATCAGGATTGACCCAGAAGAGTCAAAACAACAGCTAGAGCCACTGCATCCCACACCTCCTTCCCCTTGCTGAACTTGACCCCATCTTTTTCACTTCTTCCTTCCCCATTCTCTTCCTCACCTTTTTCCCCTCTGACCAGGGATTTCTCCCTGCCCTGTTGCTCTACTCTCCCATGGATCTTCTCTAGAGTCCTACCTTTTCCTTCCCACCTGGTCCCCTTTTTCTCTGTCACCCTGAACCCACATTTCTGGCATTTACTCCCATCAATGGCCATGCAGAAAATGTTTGCTGTTATCATTGAAAATCCGAAGGAGGATCATCAGCCACTCTGATCAGTGGAACAGTTGTCGCCCATTCAGCCTAAGGCCCAAATGGGTGCTTCTGCATGTTTTAGGCAAACATTTATCTCTTTATTTTCTTTTCTTTTTTTAAAAAAAAATTTTAATGTTTTATTCTTGAGAGAGAGAGAGAGCATGAGCAATGGAGGATCAGAGAGAAAGAGAGAGAGGGACACAGAATGTGAAGCAGACTCCAGGCTCTGAGCTGTTAACACAGAGCCTGATGTGGGGCTCGAACTCACGACCCATGAGATCATGACCTGAGCCGAAGTCAGATGCTCAACCTACTGAGCCACCCAGGCGCCCCAAATATTTATCTCTTCTAACCACTGTGGGTCTCTTTGAGAAAGGTGTGTATAAGATGGAGGAAATAGGAGATAGTAAAAAAAAAAAAAAAAAAAAAAAAAAAAATTTCAGGACCTGGAGGCAGGGCAGTTTGGAAACAACTCAAGTGAATAGGCCATCCCTACTGTTCCCATGACAGCATCCACAGCTGATCTTATGGACCAGAAATTCTGTGGTCTTGTTGGAGACTTTCTCCAGTCCCCCTGGCAGGCTTGACTATCCAGTATCAGCCCAAGCTCTCCAGCTCTCTGGTCATCTGCAGTTGTCAGGACAGATGTAGTCCAGGTAACAAGGAACACTTTCCCCACACCATCAATGAGGCACCATCCATGAACCTCAAATCTGACCTCGAGGGGCTGCCTCTGGGATTGACCAAGCTGCACCAAATGGAAATGCCAAAATCTTATTTCCCTGTGCTATGTGACTATATTAGATTCAGTGGAGCCTGATTCAGCTCACCAGGGGTGAAAAGCAATTGGGTCTAATTGGATGTTCCTGCATTTGAGTTCCCATGAACTCACTTTTCCAAAATATTTAATTGGCTATATAATCAGGAGTCAAATTATCAAAATTCAATGAGATCTGTCAAATATTTGAAGTATAGTTTCAAATTAAATCTGCTACCAACATTAACCTGACCCATAGGGGACACCCGGTACCCCTTCTGCTGCTCACCACTCAAAATCTATCTGTAGAATTTCTGAAGAGTCAGAATTTCCAGATTTTAGTTTATAAATTCTAAGTTTCTATATTACTTTATTATCAACTTGTGATTTTTTTGTTAAATTATTGTAATAGCTTTTTATGTTCAGATGTTAACATTTACTTTCCTGCTTAGTTTTATAACCTTTTTGTTGTTTATTTTAGCTCTTGCCCATGAGTATGCTTTCTTCTGTTTTGTCGTAAAAAGGTAATAAGGGGCTCTTGATATATTTCACTTTAGTTCTATAATGTCAAAAAAAAATTTTTAATGTAAAAGATGGGCTAGAAAAGAAATTGAGGGTAAAGTATCTATAAATCAACATTTTTCTGTTCCTAAAAAAATTTATTCTCCAAGCCAACAAGTAAAGTTTTACAGTTGTGTTTTCAAAATGGTGACAAGTGAGGGGTAAAATCCACTCTCCTGGTGCCAGTGGGGCTGTGTTTACCTTATGGTATGCAGATGACTTTTCCTGATTTGCCCAAAAATACCATATAGGGCTCCAGTTGTCCTGCTTGCTTCTTCTACAGATTCAACCTACACAAATAGATACAAAGCAGAAAACCAAATCCCACCATCCATTCCCCAGGATGTAACCCCTATTAATATTCTGGTGTATATGCTTCCAGATCTTTCTTTTTTAAAAAGAAATTAATGTTTTATTCATTTTTGAGAGCAAGAGTGTGAGCAGGGAAACAGCAGAGAGAGAGAGAGAGAGAGAGACAGAGGATCCAAAACGAGCTCTGCGCTGACAACAGTGAGCCCAATGTGGGGCTCAAACTCATGGACCACAAGATCATGACCTGAGCTGAAGCCTGACACTCAACTGACTGAGCCACCTAGGTGCCCCCAGACCTTTTTTTTTTTTACTACAAAATTATTATATTTGAATAGGTAAATTTAAAAAAAATAGAACCGTACCAAAATAGACTCCTTCAACTTACATAAAAAAAAAAAAACAAACATATATATATGTCAGGGGGCGCCTGGGTGGCTCAGTTAATTAAACAGCCAACTTTGGCTCAGGTCATGATCTCGAGGTTCACTTAGTTCGAGCCCCACATCAGGCTCTGTGCTGAAAGCTCAGAGCCTGGATGGAGACTGCTTTGAATTCTGTGTCTCTCCCACTTTCTGCCCCTCCCCAAATTGTACTTTGTCTCTCTCTCTCAAAAATAAATAAATGTTAAAAAAATTTTTTTTTAAATATGTCAAGAACATCTTCCTTAGAAACATGTTTCTACCAGGCTTTCTTCTAGGGAATAGGGATACAAAAGTGAAAGTAAAAAGAAAAGCCTTCGGAAAGTGTAGGTTTTGGAGGTGGGGGCAGAAAATAAAAAGCAATAATAATAATAATAATAATAACAAATTTCAGTCAATAGTATGTATTGTAAAAAAATAGTTAAAGGGATAAAAAGTAGAGAGGAATGGTATTTTAGGGATGGGTAGTATAGCGATCAGAAGGAAAAGAACCTCACCTTCAGATGACTCAAATGAAGAGACTTTGATGAAGGAGCTGTGTGAAGAGAGGTATAGGGCAAAAGAGAAAAAATGATACTACTATCCCAAGGGCTTAAGGGACAAGGAAAGGAAGAAAGGGTCACAGGAGAGCCCAGTGCAAGTGGGGCATGGAGGAGGGGCCTCTGGAGTTGTCGGGATGCAGCTATCCCTAGAGAAACAGGCCTGAAGCAAGTAAGGGAGTAGCAAAGAAATACCATGGCCTCTCTTCCCGCTTACTGCCATCCTGCTGGGGCCACCCATTAACAAACCCAGAAGGAACCCAGATGTATGGGAGATGTAGAGAAGTAATTAGATTTCAGATAATTTGAAGGTAGAGCCAATAGGTGTTGGGGAATGAAGGAAAGAAAAATACCAGATGTGACAGTAAGGTTTTTGGCCCAAGCTACTGATTGAATAGAGATACTACTATTGAGATGAGGAGGGTTAGGGAAGAAGCAGATTATGGACGTTAAAAGATCAGGCTCAGACATGTCTGATTTGGGATGTCTATGGCTAGTAGGCAGATGGGTGTATGAGTTTGGAGCTTAGAAAATATATTAATTTGGGATTAATCTGAAAACAGACAACCATGGACTGGTTAAGATTGTCTAGAAAGGGTACGCCAAATAAGCAAAAAGAATCAAGGATGCTGTCCCTGGGGTCCTCCGACACTCAGAGGTCCAGGAGATCAGAGGGAACCAGCAGAGGTAGGGAAGGGTCCAGTAATGTGGGAAGAAGTTGGGAGAGAATAATGAACTGGAGACCCAGTGAAGAGAGTAATTTCAAGGAGAAAGGAGTATTCATCAGGGGATGAGTGTTCCGATGAAGTCCAGTGACCCTGATGACAAGATTTTCATGGAAGCAGTGACAATGAAAGCCAGATTGAAGTGAGTTTTAGGGAGAATGGGAGGTGAGAAAGTGAAGACAGAAACTACAGGCAACTATTTTAAAGAACTTTTGCAATGAAGAGTTATAATGGAGGAGAACTTCACTAGAGAGGTTTTCCAACATGAGAGCCATCTTATGCTGATGGGAGTGATCTCTTGAGGGGGTGAAAACTGAGTGCAGAGAGGAGAGGGCATGATTGCAGAGGCAAAGTTGTCAAGGAAGCAGGACAGTGACTTGGCATATAGTGGAAAGGTTGTCCCACACAAGCACAGACTGCTGGAATGCCATGACAACAGGGAAGATGATATAGACGTAGAGGTAAGTCGAGTTGGAGGTGGGAAGATAAGTTGGATCTCTCCTGACTGCCTCTATTCAGCAAACTAAGAAGCAACATCATCAGCTGAGTGTGAGGCTATGGAGAAGGTGCTGGAGGTCTGGGAGGAGAACATGTGAAATGGTCCTGCCTGGAAAGAAGAAAAGATAACTTACCATAAAAGTGTGCTACGACTGTCCAACTCTGGGAACAGTAAATCTTAAGTGAGGCCAGCCAGCAGAGTGTGCTCTCTCCATCCATTCCCTCTCTCACACTGAGCTGCTCAGGTGCAGGTGTGGTAAAGGGCGAGCAATGGGTGGCCCTGGAGTTTTGAGTTTCCCTTTATAATGGCCGCATGATAGTCTACTTTTTGTGGGTAAAATGATTTCAAGCTTTGACTCTGAGAGTCCAGTTACGGTTTATTTAGCCATCATAATAAGAAAGGGAGCTGAAATGTTTAAGCAATATTAAGCATAATGTATTAGGCATAACTGATCTAGGATTCAATTATATTTTTATATTTGAAGGCTTTGAGAAAATTTATCTCGAAAGAACATTAGAAATATGTAAGGTCGGAGCACCTGGTGGCCCAGTCAGTTAAGCCTCTGATTCTTGATTTCAGCTGGGGTCATGTTCCCACAGTTCGTGAGTTCAAGACCCGTATAGGGCTCTGTGCTGACAACACAGAGCCTGCTTGGGCTTCTCTCTCTTTGCTGCTTCTCTCTCTCTCTCTCTCTCTCTCTCTCTCTCTCTCTCTCAAAATAAATAAACTTAAGAAATATGTAAGTTGATTATGCCATTATAATGTCATTTTTAAGATTTATACTATGAAATAAAGTTTGTAGATTTCTAATTTTTTTTTAATTTTAAAATTCTAATTCCAGTGTAGTCAACAGTGTTCTAGTTGTTTCAGGTGTACAATACAGCGACTCTACAATTCCATATATTATTCAGTGCTCATCAAGATAAGTGTACTCTAAGAAGTAAATCTTGAAACCAAGCTGGTCAAATAATTTATTAGTCGGTGGCTTACCATCAAACCTTTATATATTCCTTTAAGGTAGCGGAGCTCATGATGGGCCAGATTGAAATGGGGTCTTTCAGTTGGTTCAGGTGGATTCCTCAGGTCTCCTTTCTCAGCCTAAAGCGGCTGCCACTACATAACAGCATGCTTTTCTCATGGCAATGAAAGAATACAAGAGGTGGGTCCAGAAGCATGTACTACCCCTTCGCTCAGACCTGACGCAGCATCCCCTCCTCCCACATTCTGTTGGCCAAAGGAAGTCACATGGCCAAGCCCAACATCAAAAGGGTGTGAAAGTAGAATCTGTGGGAAGCACTTCAAATTTCAATGGCAGATAACATGGATCTATCATCTTCTTATAGGAGCGAGTGAAGAACTGAGAACAATAATCCTGATTATTGCTTATAGGAAGACTTTTGGTCATTGGGAAACATAGACTTCATAGACACATGAGTGGGGTTTTACATGTACAAGAATTTGATATTATGCATGATACAGTCTACCCGAAACCTCCGAAATTCTCAGAAGTTCTGTGTTCAGAATGATTGGTCACTGGTCTGAACACCCATTCATCTCTTTCTCAGTCTCCTAAACTGATACTGAATTGTTGTCAAATGGGCCCCAGTGGTTCTATACTTATGAATTGAACACAGGCTGGCCCTCACAAAGGCAACTCTTTCTTCCTTCCTGATCAGGTTTTGTGCTTGGAAAAGTTCCCCGTTTAAAATCCTTAAGCTCTATAAATTTAAAATCACTTCGTTTCTTCAGGCAAGCATTTTTAAATTCCGATATAGTTTCCGAATAGGGTCTGTCTGGACATGGTCCAGGAGGGCAGGGGATGGGTGGGGAACAGAGATTTACAAGGAATATTGCAGATGACTGATTTACAATAGTGAGCATGAGGCAGTGGTTCCACTAAGTCCACTAAGCCATTGTCAGATACAGCTCTGTCACCAGGTTCTTAAAGATTTAAATAAAGAGAAATGAAAAAGGAAGACAGGAAACATGTTTTCTTTGAGGTCTGCAAGCCAAAGTGGTGTTCTTGTCTCTTAAAGAACACTTCCTAACCTACGTCACTTTATTGCTTTTCTATCTTCCCAGGACTCAAATGGGGGTTTCGTTCAGTGGGTACTAATCTTTTTTCTTGACTATTTCCAGAGACGGTGATCTTTTTATCCTTGTTAATAGTTTCCTTCAGTTTGTTTCTTTTGATTGTGTTACTTGAAGCTCTTCACAGATTATTGGATCTTTGAAACTGTATTCCGACTCTGTTTAATATTTTCAAAAACACACATTCATGTAAAGAAAAGTGAAATGTATTTTGATGATGAATTACTGAACATATTGTTGGCATTTTGGTCATTTTTCCTTTACCGTGAGAAATCTCAGCTTCCTGGATGCTATGTATTCTGCAGAAGTACTTACCTGTGATTTCAAACCTCTTATTGCACTACCAAGTGCAAAATGTCTCATTTCTTTTTGGTCTGTGAATTTAAGACAACAATTCCAGCATCCTGTCATGCATTAAGGCCCTGCAATTCTTCCATGTCATGGTTAGTTAGAATCCCCACCCAGAACCCCAAAACAATGCAAAGTGAAGCCAGTCAGAGATTAAAAAGCCTGTATTTGCTGTTCTGTTGTTATTTAAGAAATTGCTTGGCTTCTTGAGTTTTAAAAGAAAAAAAGTGATGAGTTAAGGACATTTTTAAGCCTTTTGATTTGGGGGTATTTAATTTAACCTGACCTTGTTACTACTTTTTACCTATGAAAAGAGACAACTGGGTATACAGATACATTTTTAAAATCCAGTTTATTAGCTGGAAATTAAAATTCTCAGACAAGGCATTGGATTTTCCAACTTTCAAAAAATTAAATTGAGATGTTTGCCATATTAAGAATTGGCATCAATAAAATTGTTATTTAGTTCCCCTAAGGCATCCCAGCTCCCAATAGTAGAGAAACATTTTATTTAATGAGCACTTATTACGTGTCTTTTTACTTACATGGAAAGGATTGTTCCTCCTCTATTTTCTCCCCAGACATAATTTCTCGAAGGTAGATATTTATATCATATTCAATTAATATCCATTATAATATCCTAGGACAATTTTAACTCCGTGGTTATTCAATTAACAATTACTGAATGCATTTTTTCAGACTCAATCCCTGATCACTTGGTAGTAATGACCTCAGCAGAATGGCAAAATGGAGTCAGAAATAACTGTTGGACTTCATCTGGATTAAATCAATAGGCTTTACAACACATTTCAATGGATAGAGACAAGGATAAATGCCTTTGGGGCAAACTGCAGAAGGAATTAAAGGGAGCAATGTTGACCCTTATTTCAAACTATAATAACTTTACAATCTAGTCTCTTCACCAATAATTGTTAATTCCCAATATTTTCCAGTCCTTCTGGGCATATTAAAAAAGGAAAGATTGTATACTGAAAGACCCTTCCCTTCTGGCTCCAAGTAAGAATATAAATAAGGAACCTGAGTCTAATTATCCAGCTTTACATGAGTCTCCAGAAAAAAAGTAAAACTTAAAACATTTTAATCTTTTAGAAGACGTAGAGAAAACCTCACTTCTTGTTGGCATGGAAAACAAATATATAGTGTTTTATTTCCTTCAAATTTTAGAGTATAAAATAGACTTTACTCTTCATTTTCTTCCTTCCCCCTTCCTTCCCTTGCATGACAACTCAGTCCTGAAGGGGGGCAGAATAAATTAGTCATCTGCCCCGACTGGGAGAGTCACAGTGCCCTGGAGCAAGGTGCTGAGCTCAAGTCAAACAAGGGATTGACCACCCAGGATGGCTGCCCCATGTGGGTGTCAGAGTCAGAGTCAGAGCTAGGTAAGGAGGGTGCCCACAGAAAACGGACAGCCTGGTGTAGGCTGTCAGAGAACGAGCAGGGTGAGGAAGGCATCCAGGAGTGAAGGCTGCCCACACAGAGTGCCGAAGCCCAAGCAGGGTAAATAGGTGTCCATGAGGTGGGGACAGCCCAGCCCAGAGGGAGATGAGTGCTCATGTGAGCAAGAGTAAGGCAGCAGAGATAGGTAACAAATGAGAAGACTGATGGAATAAGTAAATAAATTAAGGATATAAAGACTCAGATTATTCATTGTCAGAGAAGGGAGAAAACTAGAATGAAGCCCATTGGTGTTGGATTGGAATTGAAGGGTTATCAGTGTGAACTCATGACTTTCAATATACGTGGGTATAGAGATGTAGAAAAGCTTACGAATGCAAGCGTGTCTTTATGTAAGAAACATATGCTTTATATATATACTTTATCAAACATATATCCTAAGTCTAATTATACCAACTTAAACACAATCTTTTAAGAAATATTTTTTTAAAGTTTATTCATTGATTTTTGAGAGAGAAAGAGAGTGACCAAGCATGAGTGCAGGAAGGGTAGAGAGAGAGGGAGAGAATCCCAAGCAAGCTCTGTGCTGTCAGCGCAGAACCCAATGCAGGGCTCGATCTCAGGAACTGTGAGATCCTGACCTGAGCTGAAATGAAGAGTCACTTAACTGACTGAGCCATCCAGGTACCCCAACTGAAACATATGCTAAAAAATACATATGGTTATCATATATGTGCTCAAATTTATACACACACACACACACACACACACACACACACACACACTAGTCCTATCTACTGAGGGGGCCTGGGAAATAGCCAAATTCTAATAGCAATGAACATATCCAGCAACCAGACCCTGGCTTATAAATATGATTCTCCTCTAACAGAAACCCAGATTTCTTGGGAATATGGATGATTCTAGAGCTGGAGCAAGGAGAATATGTGATGAGCCTATAAGATCTTATTATATGAGAAGGCAGACATGCTCAAAGAATGAAGGGGGAATGACAAAAGGCTACAGAAGCCAGCTTGAATGAGCTGTCACTGCCCAAATCAGGGATAATTTGAGCACCAAAATAAAAATTAATAATAGTCATAACCTACTGAATAAAATAGGAAACCATGAATCCAAACAGATTTAAATAATGAGTGAATTGAAAGTTTGATGAGAAACATAGTTTCAGCGTGCCAAAGGGAGTTAAGAGACTTTCAGTTTAAGAGCCTGACAGATGCCACCATAATCAGGTGATCAAAGTGAAATTCATTAGTAATGGAACAAATCTAAATTGTACATCACCTGATAGAATGCAAAGAGAACACTGTGATATTCCTACGAATGATGCATAACCTGAGCGTCATCATGAAGAAACGTCAGACGAAATAAAGGGACATTATTTATTTACAAAATAATTAGCCTGTGATCCTTAAAAGTGCCAAGGTTGTAAAAGGCAAAGAAAGACTGAGGACTTCATCAAGACTGACAAGAGACTAACAGACAAGTGATTAGAACATGGGATTCTGAACCAGATCCTTTTGCTCTAAAGTACATAACTAGGATACTTAGTAAAACTAACATGAGGCCTGAGGATTAGAAGTTAGTGATACCTCAGCATTAGTTTGCTGATTTTTGAGGGTTATTTTGTGGTTCTGTAGGATGATGTTCTTGTAGGGAACTGTACACGAAAGCATTGAGGGATGATGAAACACCCGCCACTTCCTCTCAAAATATTCACGAAAGCAAAGAGTTTTCTGTCCTGTGCCTGCAACTTTCTGAAAGTTTATTACTTACCGTTCCAAATTTTTAAATAAAAGATCATATTTGTAAAAGATTTAGTTTAAAGATAAATGTCCTTCCATTTGGACTGTTCCTACTTTTTACTTTTGTACTATCAGTATTATGGACAATGCACCTGGAACTTCTCAATGGTAAAGGGGGCATCTCTATCAGCGTCACCCCCAGGGTGCCTGGAACATGGCAGGCACTCATTAGCGCCGCCTGGACTGAGAGAACGAAGAGATCTCTACAGACCACCTTATTTAGGTTTGCAACTGTTGTTACTTTTTACTGTCAACTTTAATGATGCTTCAGGAAAAACACATTAAAAGGCAAGGTTCTGAGAACTACTTCTCACTTTTCTCCTATTGCCTCAAAACAGGTCTCATACCCCAAATAGAATTAAATTCAGTAATAGCCGCCCATATCCATTTATTATATCTGCCATTTATTATTATCAGCCCATATCCATTTTATCATATCTTTATTTTATAAAAAGGAGTGGAAAATGAGAAAATGGAATGGTTGGTATTAGTGAAAAACACAGGTTTCGTAAAAGTAATACTATTGAGACGAAGATAGAAAAGAGTGGACATGCCAAAAACTGTAGATTTCCACCTTATCTGGATGTTCGTTGGACTTGACCCAGGTCACAGAGTGTTCTATTATAGGAGGAAAGCAAGATAAAAATTTCAGCACAAAAAAATGATATATCAGAAATACATATTTGAAAATTGTGTTTACTCTGATGTAATTAGACTTAGTTTATATGTATGTTTGATAGTCCATTTACTTCCACGCGCTCAGGAAGGCTATATATATATATGTATGTGTGTATATATATACACACATACATATATATATATATATACATATATATAAAAGTAACAGGTTCATGAGAGAAAAAGTCCACTCCTCGTAAAATTCAGACAACATTCCAAGGCTGTGATGTTTAGCAGTCATGGCCTGGGAATGGAGAGATAGTTGAAGAGAAATCATGGAGGTGGTCAAGATGATCACCCCCACCCTCAATGCTGACATGAGATTATAGATCACCCACCCACCCATAAATCTCATATATACATGTCCAGGAGAAAGAACCATTGTTTCTTTCTTTCTTTCTTTCTTTCTTTCTTTCTTTTTTTTAAGCTGTGGCCCTGATTAAAGCCAAGATTGTCATAGGTTTTATATAAGTTTTTCACTGGGATTCAAAACTCAAACTCCACCCTAAGGGTCATGTCCTACCATTCCCCACCCCCTACCCCCCCCCCCACCCCTGCCATTTTAACATGGCTAGAATGCAGGGCACGTAAAGGTAAGGGAGAAGGAGCAGAGGGAGGAAGAAGAGGAGGAGGAAGGAGAGGAGGGAGATGAGGAAGAGGAAAGAAAGAAAAAGGGGGAAAAGTGGAGTTGGAGAGGAGGAAAGAGGAGGGCCATGCTCATAAGGATAGAAAAGACTTGCTTGGAGGAGTACCATCTGACTTCATAATGTCTAGATCTGGTTGCCAATTTGGAGTGTTCCTTCTAATTTCTCCTCTTTTCCTCTTATTTTCTCTCAGTATTAAAGGGTCAAGAGCACATGGTCAAGACCCTGGTCATGGGGCTCTCATCCAACTTTCAGGCCACCGTGTTCGTTAGCCAGGACAGTAACATTTGCATTTGTACCATGCATCCCTCTTTCTGAAGCACCATCACTTTAGTACCATTTTTACTTTGTGGAAACTGAGACCTAAAAGGACTTAATTTTTTTAAACAGGAGAGGGAGAAGTGCTAGTGTGAATGTCAAATCTCCAGCCTTATGCATAAAGCTTTGTTTTTGTGTTTTTCTTTCCATTCCGTAGTATCTTAGGATAGTTCTGTCTATATATCCAAAGTAAATTAATTTCAGAGAAAATTAATAGTTTTACTTAATCATAAGTAGAGAAACTGTGGTGCTAGTTTCTATGGCTGCAGTTTGGTGACCCTCATAAAATTAAGAAACTAAGCCAATGCATACACCATATAAATTAAGATATATGCTATATACATACGCATTTCAAAGTTATTGCAAGGTGATGAGATTTGAGGCCATTTGTTTCTGTACTGTCTAAATCTTCTGTACTGATGATCAGTTTCATAAAGGTTTTAAGAGTCTAAAGCAAACACAGGAAATACATAAGCATTTTTTTTTTAAAAACCTCTAACCTCTGCCCTCTCTCCTTTATACTCATACTAGATGGTATAAGAGAACTATTCAAATAAACCATATCAAGTGAAAGTAAGCAAAAGTAATAACTACTCGGTACAATTAAGAGAAGTTGTATTTCTTTCTGGGATTAAAAATACATACGCAATTCTTCTGATCATGCATTGGCTACATACATCAACTGGCAGAGTAGTGTTGCCTATTTTAATCTAGAAAAACAGCAGGTTGCCATCCTCCCTCCCTCAAAGACTCCCAAGGCATGGTAAACCATAAGCATCTCCACAAATGGAAAACAACTCCTTCTGGAGGAGAATCAGCTGGCCTCAGGGCACACATGTTGTGGAACAGCCACCTGAAATTCATCACTGTGCTGCCTCGGGGGATGTTGCAGAGGACTTTGTTAGTATTTTACGACAGCCCCTTTATGAGAAATTCCTCACTGTTCTTAGAGTTAGGAGTGGTTCTTCTCCTTAGTCTGTTTGGGGCCTACGTCTCTGTCTCCATTAGCTGCTAAGAAGTTCAGAGCAGACTTTGTAGCCCAACACGGGCAAAGAGAGCCATCATTACAGCACCTGTTGCAGATACGGACCACTTCCACTTCATCTGCAGCTTTCCTACGCCTCATCTGGGGCTTGGCACCTTCATCATTTGCTTTTTTTTTTTTTTTTTTAATCTCTTTGTATTGTGTATATTTTGGGAAATAATCTTAAATCCTTTCCAGGCTAAGAAAGGGCATAAATACATAAATGTACACATTCTAATTCTAATATTTTAATTGTGAATAAGTGAAGCATTGATCTTTGGCTGCATCAGTTATGTTTTTCACACCATGTCTACCTATGTAGAAAATGGTCAAGTAAGTCAAACATACTACCCTAAATTCTTGTTTTCTATCCTCTTTGCAGCCCATAGCCCTTAATATGTCGTAAACAATTAGTAGCAAAGTCATTTATATCCAGACTAACTGCTTCAGGATCTAAATTCAACCATATGATCCCTTTGGCCCTGACGTACTGATTCACACCTCTTAGTGTGTTAGCAGAATTTGCTAGATTGCCCTCACGAGGAAGTAGAAGTATTTCCTCCCTGAAGGTACTCTCTGAATGTAAAACCATGGATGGTTTGTTTCCAAAGTTGGAGGCAGGGAAAGAGTGGGGGCAAGAGTAGGAGGGAAACAGGGAGAGAGTGTAATTTTGATATAATTCTGTCTAATCATAGATGTGTAGCTATTGCTAGTTTTTGAAAAAGAAAATCAGATGCAAGTTAGGTAATGGTAAAATTACAAAGCATGTTTACTGTATTAGTGAGTCAGTAAGTGTTGACATGGGGTCTGACCACATAGAGACAGCATTTTCTTGAACTATTCCAAACAAAAGCGAACAAGCGTGTGTGTGTGCGCGCGCGCACGCACACACACACGCGCGCAGCGCAATATGTTAATAGGGCAGGACCAACCAGGGGAAACGAGGACCACAAGACAGTCAAAACTTGCTATAGCGCGAAGCCCTTTATTTGATTATATACGAAATAAGGACGATCCCCAGCTTGATATTCATGAAGAAAACGTTTTCTAAGAAAAATATGGTTTTGATTTTTTAAGCTCTGATGATTACTTCTACATGGAGCTAACACTCAGATTTATTTCTAAGCAGTCTTCACTTGAAATGAATATGTATTTGAAATGCTGTAGCTCAAAGGGAATATAAAATTGTGATGTTAAACCACCTTCTTGAGATGTGGTTTAGGAAAGATTCCAAGAGAAACTGCTGATATTGCAGGTAGTGTAGCATTTGCTTCTATTTCCAAAGCCTTGAAAGCTGTCTTTTGTTTTGTTTTCTTTTCTTTTCTTTTGTTTTGTTGGTGGAGTCTGCCCCTAACATCAGAGCTCTAGGTAGTTCAAACTGAAACCTCAGACCTTAATAAGACAGTACCCAAACTTCCACAAACCTTGAAAAGGCACAACTAAATTGCATTTCCTAGAATCATAAAAACAGGGTGCAGAGTGAAATTGGAATCCTAGAATTCCCACTCAGACATTCGAAGAAAATGTTAAAATATTCCAGGAAAATGTCTAAAGATATTTTACACAAAAATTTCACAACTTGTTCCACTAAGCACAGAATGAAATGGGTTTAGATTTCCTCTAGCAATTGGAGGCCAGAGGCTATGTAAATAAAGAAGGAGGTAGAGTGATTAGATGCAGCATCACCTGACCTAGCGAACGGCCTATGTACCTCCACCCGCTCTGCGGGTTAGCTAACATTTGCTGCACTGTGTGCCTTGGGTCTTTCTAGGTCTAAGTAAAAGTCAATCCTCAAGGCCCTCAGAGTTGAGAGAAAAAGGACAAGTTAACCAATAATTAATAAAAGAGGCAACAAACAGGATGACTAAGATGCCACAAATGTTAGCTAACCCACAGAGCGGGTGGAGGTACACAGGCGTGTGCTAGGTCAGGTGATGCTGCATCTAATCACTCTATCTCCTTTATTTACATAGCCTCTGGCCTCCAATTGCTAGAGGAAATCTAAACCCATTTCATTCTGTGCTTAGTGGAACAAGTTGTGAAGTCAGGTATCCAAGTTCAAATTCTAACTCTGATATCTGACTTATATGGACTGTGTGACTTTGAAAAGTTACTTAACTTCTGTGCCTCGTGTTTTATACACACACGCGTATGAACATTCAGCTAAATACACACACACACACACACACACACACACATACCGAAATAAATCAATAGTTCCCTCCTATGGTGATTGTGAGAGTTAAAATATGTTCATCACCACAAACAATCAGCAGAACTAAAAGACAATTTACTGAATGGGAAAAGATATTTGCAAATGACATCCAATAAAGAGTATCCAAAATATATAAAGAACTTCTACAATTCAACACCCAAAAACAAATAATCCAATTTTAAAATGGGCAGAAGACATGGACATTTCTTCAGAGAAGACATACAGATGAACACGTCATATGAAAAGATGTTCAACATCACTCATTATCAGGAAAATATAAATCAAAACCACAATGCGATACTTCACAGCTGTAAGAATTGCTAAAATCAAAAACAAGAAACAAGTGTTGCTGAAGAATCCTTGTGCACTGCTGGTGGGAATGCAAACTGATGTACCCACTGTGGAAAACAGTTTGGAGATTATTCCAAAGGTTAAATATCAAACTACCATATGATCCAGTGATCTCTCTACCAGGTATTTTACTCGAAGAATATGAAAATCCTAATGCTAAGGGATATATGTACCTCTATGTTTATTGCATCATTATTTATAATAACCAAATTATGGGGGCACCTGAGTGGCTCAGTTGGGCGTCCAACTTCAGCTCAGGTCGTGATCTCACAGTTCGTGAGTTTGAGCCCCGCGTCGGGCTCTGTGCTGACAGCTCGGAGCCTGGAGCTTGCTTCAGATTCTGTGTCTTCCTCTCTCTCTGCCCTTCTCCTGCTCATGCTCTCTGTCTCTCAGTAATAAATAAAACATTAAAAAAATTAAATTTTAATAACCAAATTATGGAAGCAGCCCAAGTACCGATCAATAGATGAATAAGAAGTGGTATATGTATGTATAATATATATATATCAATATATACATCACTATATAACATTATATATATGTATATTGGAATATTCAGTCATTGAAAAGAATGAGATCTTGCCATTTTCAACAACATGGATGGATCTAGAGAGAATAATGCTACGTGAAATAAATCAGAGAAAGACAAATACCATATGATTTCACTCGTGGGGAATTTAAGAAACAAAACAAAGGTGGGCGGGGGAGACACAAACCAAACAACAGACTCTTAACCATCTGTTTGTCCTCTATAGTCATCAGAGGCAAGGTGGTGGGTGTACGGGTGAAATAGGTGAAGTGGATTCAGAGTACACTGATCTTGATGAGCACTGAGTAATATATGGAATTGTTGAATCACTACATTGTACACCCGAAACTAATAAAACACTGTGTTAACTACACTGAAATTAAAATAAAAATTTTAATATGTTCATCACTCAGAATAATGCCTTGCCCTTAGTAACTGCTGTATATGTTTGTTAAATATTTAAGTAATGAAATTTAGACAAGGTGCATAAGAGAACCATGCATGGCTCTAAGAATGAAAAAGAGGTATCTTCTTCAGGAAGAGGACATCAGGAATGGCCTCTGAAGATACGAGGCTGGAGCAGGGTCTATGTCAGACTCAGAACAAGTCCGAGTGAACCAGATGTTCGAGACAAGTGGTGTTTCTTTTTTTTTTTTTAATGTTTATTTTTGAGAGAGAGAGAGAGTGAGGGAGGGAGGAGCAGAGAGAGAGGGAGACACAGAATCCAAAGCAGGCTCCAGGCTCTGAACTGTCAGCACAGAGCCCGACCCAGAGCTCCAACTCACAAACAGCAAGGTCATGACCTGAGCCGAAGTTGGACACTTCACCAAAAGAGCCACCCAGGTGCCCCACAAGTGGTGCTTCTTAAATCTTCCTCCAGTGTATTTGAAACAGCAAAGGAAACCAAACTAGGAATGGAGCAAGAGTTCTACCCAGTTTACAGAAGAAATTTTCTTATGGTTATAGGCCTAAAATTTAAGAGGATTTTACATCCTATTCCCTGACACATTCATGTTTGTTCCAAACTAGAAATAATAGCTTTTATTTCTTACTAGTGAGTAACACTGATGTTGAGGCAGAGGTGCCGTGCATCTCCTGGGGGTAGACAGGCCCTAATCTGAGAAGCAAGTGGCAGAAAGATGAGATCTAACAGTATGGAATTATTAGAAAGGGTGACACATTCGGAGTCAGTAGTAGAAAGCCAGTTGGAGTATTTGTGGTTATGGAATGAGTGCAGGACCTCCAGGCCAATGCCACAGCAGGCATCCTACAAAAAGCTCAGGAACTGCCGTGGGGAAGGACAAAGGAGCCTGCTAGTGATAACTAATGATATCCTGAAAATCCATATCGATAGATGCTCTGGCCCCTGGCTCTTCATATTGAAAGCCCGGCTAAGATTAGAAAGAAAAAATCCATTCTAGAACTTGGTGCAATCTAAGGTACCAATTATGACTGAGCAATTTCACTTCAGAGCAGACTGCCCCTAAGATAGGACTCCACAAGGTGGTGTTTCTAAGGTGGTTTTCTAGATGGTCTTTGTACAGACCCAGAAATATGGTGTTATTAATACTGAGTATGAGGTGACCTCTCTGACTTTGACTGACATTAAGCAAAGTCACAGAAATATATAAATGTAAAGTGGAATGCTAATTCATCAGCTTACCATGAGAAAAACAACTTTAATCAAATTGGAATACAAAATAATTACTGAGAAAACTACCAAGCTTTACAAATTTTATTATATCTAATTCTTAAAGCAATCTTATAAGATACTGAAGGAACTGTTAATGCTCATCAATATCTCTGTGTACCTCTATGTTTTCCTGCCTCCCTTGAAGCTCTGCTAGACAGTAGATTGTGAGCAATTTTTGTGGATCATTTCTGAGCAGAGGTGGTTAAGCATATGAGGTATCCTCCCCATGCTCTTTCTTTCCCAAACATGAAGCTGGAAGCAAATGAAATGGTGGGCCAACAGACCAGAAGAAGAGGGAGGTGTTACGGGGAAGGACATCACAACTAGATCAAGACTGTTCATTTTTCGAAATACACATTCTCAAGGACCAAGTCTGGCCCAGACAAGATTCCAGACCCCAAGTGAGCAGAGAGAGAAGAGGCTGTAACAGACTTGCCATTGGCTACATGGAGAAGTGCCAGGGGTGGAATGGAAAGAAGAACTGTTTCAGAGGGATTAAGAAATGAGGGAGGTTGAAGGAGTAAAAGTTGTATAGCCAAAGGGGAAAAAAAATGGGGAGTGAAGTATTTCCAGGTGATGACAAGGCCCAGGGTATGAGCATACCAAGAGCTGGCAGAAGTGGAGTAGAGGCTTTGGAATAGTCAAAGAATGATGAAGAAAGGGTCTAGATGGTAATTAAAATATCAAAATCTTGAATCTAAGTCAAGGCCTTAGACTTATGAAGTCACAAAACCATTTTTTAATATATAACATACACGAACATGGACATCTGATACACTTGGAACCCTGCCTTAGTTTCATTAGTGACTTTCTGCCTCACACCCATGTGTCATCCAGACTGGTTTGTTTTAAATCCTATAGGACATAGGTTTGATGCAAAACTTTAATTCAATATATTTGCCCTTGTTAACAAGAATAAATCATATGGAAACTGAACAATCCTTGGAACAAACTTGATGAATTTTTGTTTTGATTTCGAGATGTGTGATTATGAAAACACAAATTTTGTTATTGTCTTCAACCAAGTATTTCCTTTTTAATTTTACCAAAGAGAATATGGGTGATGTTTCGTAAATATAGTGGAGCCATTCATTCTTTTAAAACAAGCTTCTTAAATAGTCTGGACATTTAGCATATTCTATTTTCCAAATTTGCCACTTCTTTCTTAAATTAAAAGTCTCTCTCCAAATAAAGTCTTTCCCAATATTTTTGAGGTGGAGGTAATGGGGAGGAACGGTGTTACTAACTCAGTAACATATGCTATGCGATATTGTGCCAAAACACACCAGTGAAGACTTCTTGGCTTATGTCATAGAACAAGACAAAAATACCCTTTGTTTTTTTTAAGTTTATTTACTTATTTTGAGAGAGAGAGACAGAGGATCAGAGGATCCGAAGCGGGCTCTGTGCTGACAGCATAGCACCCAATATGGGGCTCAAACTCATAAACTTTGGGGTCATGACCTGAGCCAAAGTTGCATGCTTAACTGATTAGCTACCCAGGTGCCCCCAGACAAAAATTCTTTCAGTAGCTGACCATCTCAAAGTTCATTAATAAATTTCCACTTGATCAACTGAAACCCTTTGGTTTTTTTTGTACCTGACTTATGTAAAGATAATTTTACAAAAACCATCAATACTTACAGATGAAGCAACTAGAACTACTAGAAAGGACTCTTTGTCTAAAAAAAAGTTCTTTACCCTCTTTGACTTTGCAATTCCTTTTACTAAAGATAGAGTTTATCTTTCACAAAGAAAGGGAAGGCTTAAAAATACCTCTGAAAGAGGTAATCTACCGGATGAAATTTACAAGTTTTATTCTAGAACATTCTTAGGAACAGGTTGAAAGAAATACAAGAATTTTGAGCTGGTAGGAAGGAAAAAAAGAGGCAAAAAATGAAATAAGGTAAAGACTTGTTGGAGTCACGTTTCCAGATTTTTTTTTTTTTTTTGGCTAATCTCTTTATATTTACATACACTACTCCTTGATTTTTATATTTCTTACCAACCACCAGCTTCATTTAGCACTCAATAATGCTATTAAAAGTTACTTTAATACCTGAAATTCACTACTTCCACTTATCTAAAAACCGCACTATAACAGCAATGCTATTTCTTGAAAAATCTCTGAGATACTTAGACCAAAATTGTTACGTAAATGTAAAATATTATAGTGATAAGTATGCTATGATTAGATTTATTGCAAGGTCAGGGTCCCCAAAATGGGTGCATCATTTGAAACTCCTTTCTTCTGTGTTTACGAGATTGCTCTCCCCTGAACTCAGGTCCAGAACTGTCTGACATACCTCCCCTCAGTGCTGACCAATCTTGTTGATTACACTTCAAATGTGATGTCGTCTCTGGTCAGAAGAGACAGGAAGACTCAGGGTAGGTGAACTGTGTCATACTTTTCAAGATGTAATTTATCGTTCATGTGATTTAATGAATTTGTAGGGTTGGGTGTTGACAAATGTATATTGCTAGATGCGTGTAATCTGGGCACATACATGTTAATTTTACTCTCTGTTAATTTTACAGCAGATTGGAAACTAAATTTGCCCAGTCTTCCCTCTGTGCCCTCTCCTTTTTATTTTCTTTTACAATGCAGATCTCTGGTTCTCACTCACCAAGGACTGTACTATGATTAGTGAATTCCATAGTTAAAGTCAATTCAATCAAGGATTCAATTCCAACTCGCTTTTGCCTCTAAATGAATACATCAGACGTTTATAGTTGAATTACTAGATAATCAGCTCAAATTTTCACTTTGCTTTGCACCTATAACACATTCTTAAGCATGGTTTTACTTTTCTTTTAGTCAAAATAAAATAGTGTAGTTGATATTTCAAAATATCTTTGACCTTGTCCAAAATATTTTGACATAGCCTCTGGAAAGCCTTTTAAACTACTCCTATTACTTTGTGCCTGGGATCATGAGTATTGAAGTATATGATAATATTCTTGAACATCATGGGGATTATCTCTAGATAGCCTTTCACTGTGAAAGATGCCCTCAGGATAGCTAATCCAATCAGCTTTTGCAAACACTATCTTCAAGACTTAAAATGGACACAAAAGCTACCATGAGACATAAAGGGAATATATTTTGTAAATTTTAGAACTCTTTCTCCTACTTTTCTACACAGAAAAAAAGAATTATCTTTAATTTTTTTTTCCACAGGATGCTACAAATTTACCATTTCCTTCTTCCCATCTCCTTCTAACTGTATGGAATTTTCCCATTTTCTTATGGTGATATTTAATCCTTCAGAATTCCCAGTTTGTCCCACATGGTTGAATGGAATGTTCAGCATTTTTGTATATTATGCCTCATTGGGCAAGTAATCAACCAAAATAGACATTTATGATAGATTTAAAGTTCTCTTGTTTTAAGTAAACACACACTCTAAACTTTGTAATAAGCCAAACTTCTAAATATTCACTAAGAGTTTTACACTGAAAATAGACTATCAGAAAAAAAGCATATAACACCCATGTCCTCTAGGCAATGTGGTCACAAAAGGCAGTGAGATCTAAGTCTGAAGGAGTCCGAACTACACGGCAGATAGTTTGAAATCACTGGGAACATTACAACTAAAATTTGACCTTTTACTTAACTAAGCAAATTGTCTGAAAAAATAAATGGAAAGTCATTGTAAGAGAGAGAGCATGACTCAGAAATAAATGATCCAAGCACTGTTTGTGGTGTTTGCTAATCCTACTCCAGGCTAATTAGCTGAAGAGGTACAAGGCAAATCCAATGTAGACTAAAGATGATTAAAAGACTCAAAAGGAAAAGTCTACAGCAACCTGAGAGAAACAAAGACAGACCTTGGTGTTATTACAGCAAGAGAAACCTGGAGACTGATTTTCTACTAGACTTCAGTTTACAATGGCTATAAGCATGTCAGGACAGACTGCTCCCCAATGGGACAGAACAGGAAAGGGATGTCATAAATGCCAACATAAGGGATGAGATACAAGAGAGACTCATAATGGGAGCCTGTTAAACTAGCCTAGGCCAACACTGTGTCAAAAGTGTATGACCTGAAGGCCCCCAGGTCCCAATGCTCAAAAGAATCAGAATGAGCACAGGAAAGCAACTGTAAAGGTACAACGGGAATGTGTTTCTTGTAAAAGGTAACAGGGAGATCGGGAGGGTGTCATATCAGACTTCACCGAACAAAACTACCTGAGAATCCTCTCTTAATTCCAATTTGCCCCCAGTTTCCAGCCCTTCTGACAAACTGCACTGCTCCAGTGGCTCTGAGTCCCTCTTGCCTCCCTCCTTCCCACTCTCTCTACCTGGAGTCACCCCAGGTCACTCCCTCTCTCCCTCTTCATCTCTGTCTTTCTCTCTTTTTCCCTCATAGTATCTTTTTCACTTCCTCCTTCCCTCTTCCCTCCATCCTGTCAGTTTCTTTCTCTACCCACACACACATTGTTCCCAGGGCTAAAGAAGTGGGGAAATGGAAATACTTGTAGTAGGATTTGTTTCTTAATAACACACTGAAATTTATGACCATCAAAAAATTATAGCATTGTGCTTTTCTATGAATGATATAAACTTGCTCATAAGCCCCCAGCTTTGGACTTGTGTGTCCCCACCAAAACTCATATTGTAGTCCTGATACTCGGTATGATGGTTAGTTGGAGGTGAGACCTTTGAGAGGTGACTGGATTTAGATGAGGTCATGAGGGTGGAGCCCTCAGGATGGGATTAGTATCCTTAAAAAAAGAGGAAGAGACATCAGAGCTCTCTGTGTGTGTGTTACATGAGGACTAGTAAAAAGGAGGCAGTCTGAAGCCAGGAGGAGGGTTCCCGCCAGGAACCAAACCTGCTGATACCTTGATCTTGGACTTCCAGTCTCTAGAATTGTGAGAAAATAGATTTCTGTTGCTTAAACCCCCTAGTCTATGGCATTTTGTTATGGCGGCCTGACCCAACTAATACATTACATTCCCACTTCTTGAGGTTGTAGGATACAGTGGGATAAGGGGAGGTACAAACTTGCCAGTTAAGAATCAATCAGCTACTTGGCTTTAAACAGTCCCTTCCAGATAAATATGCAGCCAATTTGAAGTTCAAACTCCCTCTAAGATTTGTCTCTCTTCTCTTGTTCCTCCCACTTCCCTCCCGAGATGGGGACTTGAATGTAGGGCAGAGATTACATACCTCCCGGGGGGCAGGGGAAAGGGAAAGTTGAGCCCAGGGCTGGCTTCCTCAGAGATGTCCCCGCACCCACCTGGTCATACCCTGCTGGTGACGTTCATGATCAGTTCTTTTGGCAAAGCTGGAGTCTCAGAGATCTTTTCTTCTGTTAACGGGCTCTACCTTATACTGGCCCTGTAAAATCCTCTTGGTCTGTCTCCACCTCATCTTCCAGCAGTGCCTGAGAGAGCCTACACTGCCCCCCTACCCCACTTATTTTTACCACAGCCCTAGCAAGCCTGTGGATTTTTGTTTTTCAGTTTTTGTTTTTTAATTAAAGCATAACTGACATACAATATCCTACGTTTCAGGTGTATACCATAGTGATTCAATTACTAAATGATCCCCATGATAAGTCTAGTTATCATCTCTTGCCATATAAAATTATTGCAATATTACTGATAGTATTCCCTGTGCAGTCCTTTATATTCTCATGAATTATTTATTTTATAACTGGAAGTTTGTGCCTCTTAATCCCCTTCACCTATTTTGTCTGCCTCTCCAATCCCTCCTCCCTCAGGTAACCAACAGTTGATTTCCTGAATCTGTAGATCTGTTTCTGTTCTGTTTTGTCTGTTCATTTATTTTTGTTTTATAGATTCCATATATGTGTGAAATCACGTGGTATTAGTCTTTGACTTATTTCAGTTAGTTTAATATCCTTTAAGTCCATTCATGTTGTCACAAATGGTAAGATTTCATTCTTTTTTTAAGGCTGAGTCATATCCCATTATATATATCACATCTTCTTTATCCATTTGTCTGTGGACACTGAGGTCACTTCCACGTCTTGGCTGTTGTAAATAATGCTGCAGTGAACATCAGAGTGCATGTATCTGTAACAATTGGTGTTTTCGTTTTCTTTGAATAAAGCCCCAGAAGTGGAATTACTGTCTCATATGGTAGTTCTATTATTAATTTGGGGTGGAGGGGGTTGGGAGGGGGGACTCCATACTGTTTTCCATAGTGGCTGCACCAACTGACATTCCCACTAACAGTGTAGGAGGGATCCCTCTTCTCTACATCTTCACCAACACTAGTTACTTCTTGCCTTTTTGATAATAGCCATTCTGACAGGTGTAAGGTAATATTGCATTGTGGTTTTGATTTCCATTTCCTGGATGATTAGTGAGGTCAAGCATCTTTTCATGTACCTCTTGTCCTTCTGTGTCTTCTTTGGAAAAATGTCTATTCAGGTCCTCTGCCCATTTTTTAACTGGGTTGTTTTTTTGTTTTTTATAGAAAATTGTACAGGCCTGTAGTAAGTTCAGGACTCTGGTTTCAATTGCTGCATCAAGGCATGTAGGAACTTTTGGATCTTTCCACATCAGACACAAACCAGGAGATTATAGGGATTCGATATTTCACCCTCTCCATGCTTAAATAGTCTGTCTTCAGCCATTTCTCCTTTGCTGCCTGGATGGTTCCATATTGGATATTATGATTCTTTTAGAAGGCTTGAAATGTTCCCAGTCTGTATCTAGGGAAAGTAGAAACAAAACAATTTCCTCTGGGAATTACCCTCTCCCCCAATAAAAAAGGTAGGGTTATTTTTAACACCCTCTCTCCTTTGGCCACGAAGGTATGATGAGGAATCAGAGTCCACTTATCTGACCACTTATATCCCTTCCTCCTCCTGTGCTCTCCTTTCTCCCTTTGTCTTGGGTAGATCTGTCTGTCTTTCCTGCCACCCTTCTCCCACCCACACACAGCTTCCAAGAAACTACAAGTATTATCTAATTTCTCTCCCCATTGGGTGGGAGACACTCTCACAGTCTCCTTCAGAACTTCTTTGATACTGTCCTTTCCTTCCCTGGGAAATAAGCTTTAATGGTGAAGGGTGGAAATTTAAAATTATAGCAGTTTTTAAATAACGTTCCCATTAATTACACACTTATGAGGTCAGTTTATCTCTACTCGATGGGACATAAATATGAAATAATCTTTTTCCTAATCCCTGATGTGATATTGTGATTTATAATAAGAAATATTTATTTGGTCTCCTCTAATGTCTGGCATAGAGTTCCTAAAACCCTTGGAATTTCCTAATTGATGGGAGCCATAAAGGTGGTTTTTGTTATGTTAATAGTGACTTTTGGAAAGCACTTCTAGACTGGGCTAGGTGCCAAGAGAACCAACCACATGATTAGAGTGTTGGAACTTCTAGCACTCCGCCCCCCAACCCAACTTCTGGAGAGCAGAGAGGGACAGGAGGTTGAATCTATCACCCAATGGTCAATGATTTAATCAATCAATGGCAATGATTTGATCACGGCCTACCTATGTAAAGAAGCCTCCATAAAACCTCAAAAGGACTGGGTCCAGAGAGCTTCCAGATTGGTGAACCAGAATGTTTCCATGTGCCACTGTGTTGGACTCCGAAGCCCATGGGACACAAGTTCCTCTGTCTGGGACATCATCCTATATGTCTCTTTATCTAGGGGTTAATTCATACCCTTTAATATCCTTTGTAATAGACCAGTAGTCTACTGAGCAAACAGGTTTCCTGAGTTCTGTGATTTGCTCTTGCACATTAATTGAACCCAAGGAGGGGGTCATGAAAACCTCTGATTTATAGCCAGTTGGTCAGAAGCACAGAGAACAATCTGGACTTGTGATTAGCATCTGAAGTGGGGGCAGTCTTGTAGGACTGAGCTTGTGGAATCTGATGTTATCTACAGGTAGATAGTGTTAGAACTGAGTTGAATCGAGGACGCTCAGCTGGTCCAGAGCATCGCCTGGTAGTGTGAGAAAAAACCCACACATTAGAATTGGTGATCAGAATCTTCCCTGCCCTCACCTTCCCATTTTCTTTTCCTCTCACTCCATTGCATCCTGGGCAGATTGAATCAGTTTCTATTAACTTCCGGTTCTTAAAAAAGAGCATCTAAAACTTCAATTTCAAGCTCTATGTAAATTCCATCTCCTCCGTATCCCACCACTCCAGAGAAGGTATGAGTTGGGACCCTGCCTGTTTGAAGTGAGATGGGGTTGGAAAGAATCCTGGCTCTGAAACACCCCTTCTTCCCTCTCCCAGGCCTGGCTCCTGTCAGCAGGGGAATCAGCAAGAAGGGGAGGGGGTAGCCATAACCCTCTCTCCATTGCCAGCTCTGCTTCTCCAGTGAGGCTGAGTGTGCTTGCCAGTATCTGAAGTCTGTCGCTTGGGGAGCACATGTGAAACTTAGTCGTGGAGGTCTTCCCACACCACAGTATCCCATATGAAAGATTCAACTCTAACTGGACCTCTTCTACCCACCCCCTCAACTATCCCCATAATATACCCCAAGTCATGGTGCACAGTCCTGTGGGGGGAAGGTAGGAGAGGGAATTGTACAGTAAGGTGACTGTAGAATAGCTGCCTTCCGTACATCCTCTTGTCCTAAGGAATTTCTCGCACCCTGGCCACGTCACCTAGTGGGTGGGCAAGCTGACTGTTCCACTGTCACCCCTTCTACTTTGCCAGCCATCCCTCCCCAGCTTCCGTCTTTTCTGCTCTGGTAGGAATGGGTAGCCCAGCAAGTCTGCTGCCTAATCTGAAGTCACCAGAAGCAGTCCCTAAAAGCCATTGTCTTGAGCTCTCTTTCTTCACTTGGCAATGCAAGTCAGAAGTCCTTTGTCAATGGGAAAGGGAGGAATTGGCATCCCACAACTTCCCCAGCTTCTCTTACAGATCAGTAAGTGGGTATGAAGAGCCAGGGGATGTAGGTGGGGACCAATGCCCAGTTCTTTAGCCTCTTAGGAAAATTTGCCAGGAGAAAGTGTCAGGCCCCAAATATTGCTTTTAGCTCTGGGCCCTTCTGCCAAACACAGGGCAACAGAAAAGTCCCCCTAGCATCCCATCATTCTTATAACTGAATTCCCCCTATTATGTTGGAATCCCTTTCTTCCTAATTCTTTCGAAGTAGATAGACTCGCTTCCCTAGATGGATGAAATGGGTTCTGCTCTGCAATCACTGAAATATGTCACATGGAATTTCAAGGTCACTTCTAAAGCTCCTGTGATTCTCTGAAAACAGGGAAAGAAGAGCAAGTTACATTTATGCAAATTAGGTATATGATTAAAACTATTCCATTATCCTTATTTCTGAGTGAATTAAAGGGTTTTTTTTTTCTCTAAAGTTGATCTCCTGTTGACCAAATACTTATTTCCTACAAGTCAGCAATAATTGAATCATTCATTTCCCACTTCTTCTACTCCCATCTTCTCTTCAACCCTGTTTTGATCGTGTCTTTCTTTACTGCAAAAACAGTTCCTGCCAATTTGGCCACCATATATGCTATTTGTAATTTTAGACACACTTGATCTGAGCAGGATTTGGATTTTACAACTATTTCAGTATGCAGACTCCAGTGATATCTAGGACTCTCTGCCCTGAAAGCTTTTTGAATGTGTGTGATTAGGTAGCCTACATTTTTAAAGGAAAAAAATACATAGAATACTTGTTAGAATCTTTGCAGAAGCATCAATTTAATAGTAAAATGCTGCCTCCTTCTGGATAAATTGTATTAAGCATGATAAGCTTGTCAAACTGCTACAGAGGTATGCCATTTTATGAACAAAAATTCCTTTAAAGAATTAAAATGCTACTTTTTTAAATTACAAAATAAAATTAGAGGACTTGAGTAGACCTTGAAAGATTACCTAGATTCTGCCTTTGAGGCTATAAAATACCTAAACCACTTTCCTATTTGGCTGATTTGATTATCTGACTTTCTTTTAAAGATCTTGGAACAGTAACTGAAAAAGTACAAAATAGATGATAAACTTACAAGCAGCATAAGTTCACTTTTACCTTAGGCTACCTTACTTAACATTCAGTTGGCATGGTCATTCGTGCATGCACACATATTCATACGCATACTTGGAAAGTGTGTGTGTGTGTGTGTGTGTGTGTGTGTGTGTGTGTGTGTTTGTGTGTGCTCGCGTGTGCGTGTGTGTGCAGGCACATGTGCGTAAATGTGAATGAGTGCAATGAATGCCTGAGTATTTTAGTCTTAATTCTGTGGTCACTAGTCATGTGAATTTTGCCACTTAATCTGAGTCCTAGTTTCCTTATCTGTGCACTGAGGATAATCAACCCATTGTTTCCAACCTCAAAAACACTTTGTGAGGCTCACTGAAATCAACAAAGCACTCTGTGAGGTATTAAACTCATTTATTACCTTTAAGGCTTCAAATGCTCACATGCCTGAAGTGAAAGAATGGAACTGATTTGTGACCAACAGGAAGAAAATACTTAATGATATCCTATTTATTGCATAAGCACAGCTAGTTGGGTTACACTCAGATAAATCAACTCTCTGCCATCTGAAGTGCAGAGCTGGAGAAAAAAGTGCCAACCCCAGACCACACTTATACAAAAGTGACTTCTAGTCTCCTTTCTCCAGAGGCAGTTAATTCCCACATAGCCAAAAGAGTGGGTGGGTCTATCCAAAGATGACACGGTCAGGCGCTCAGAGCTCAGCCCCCTCTTTCAGGCAACTTTACCTGGAAACCAAGATGATCAAGGGCCAACTGTGCTCTGGGTCTATTAAAGGGACTTTCATGATTCTCCAAAGAAACTTCAACCAAAACAGTACTTTTTTTTTTAATTTTTTAACGTTTATTTATTTTTGAGACAGAGAGAGACAGAGCATGAACGTGGGAGGGGCAGAGAGAGGGAGACACAGAATCGAAAACAGGCTCCAGGCTCTGAGCCGTCAGCCCACAGCCGGACGCGGGGCTCGAACTCGCGGACCGCGAGATCGTGACCTGAGCTGAAGTCGGCCGCTTAACCGACCGAGCCACCCAGGCGCCCCCAAAACAGTACTTACTAAAATCCAACCAACTAAGAGACCAAAGGACACTCTAAATATTCTGATTCGTAGTCAGCCTCTCACTAGTGGGTATGCAATTTAACCACTCTGTGCCTCAATTTTGTCTGTAAAATGCATGTGAAAATAGTATCTACTTCATTAGGTTGTTGTGAAGATCAAGTAAGTGCTACAAGCGGAGCCCTCAGAACAGTGTCTTGCAGGTGAGCATTCAATATGTTAGCTGCTGCTACTACCACCACTGTTCCTATCACACCAATTGGCTTGTTCATAGCATGCCTTTATCGATAAATGATGTGTCTCTCTCATAGCTCTTCAACTTCCTGAGACTGAAAGTTGATCCTTTAAATTCTCTGGCCATCAGTATTTAAAATTCTGTTCTTATATTCGTTGCCTGACATTACGTATGTATTTGTTTTTATTTTTCAATTACAAAGTAATAAGTTATAGCTACTGGTGCTATTTAATGACAAAGTAACCAAACCAAGCCACAACTCTGTTTTGCAGCCATACAGACAGATGCAGCGGGCGTAAGAGTTAGGACTTGATCTGCTTAAGGCTGGTAAACCTTTTTTATGGTGTGGAAATATGCCAATTCCGTTTCATCCAAGAGCAGAAGCAGCTCTAATACCTCTGATTCAAAACTATTTAGTAAATCACCCTAAGAAAAATATTAGAAGGCACCAAAACGGTTTTGATCGAGGACTAAAAATGACACTTGGCCACTAGATGGCATTTAAATTATGCAGCCCGTTTCAGCTCACACTTGATCTATTTAAAACCTTAATTGGTTTGCACTTGGCTCAGGCACAGGCGATTCATATATTTTGACACCGTGGAAACTCTCAGGAGTTGAGGTTTAGGAATATCTACATTAGGTTCTGCAGATACAGACATAAAATCCTTTTGGAGTTATGAAAAGAGAAGTAATTTTAAATTTCCACCTGAAATCCTCCTCAGATCAGTTTTTTTTTTTTTTTTTAAGTAAATTATAGAGGGGAAGATTGAGAGACTGGATAACTTATGTCTTTTCAATTCACCTGTGTAACGTGAGGTCTTAATAACCACAGAGCAGCATAATTCACTGGCAGCTTGTCTCAGCTGGGCACAGGTAACCTCCGAGCCTGGCTCTACTGTTTTACCAGGTCTAGCAGCCTAATCATATTTGCCATTTCTTTTTCAATTAAGTCCTAGGAAGGGCCAGCCATGGGCTAGTGAAATATCCCTGAGGAGAAAGAAATAGAATCTAATCATCACTGAATAAAAAGTCTGTTTAAAGAAAGGAGGACAGGTCAGTTATTTTTTCATCTCCCACAAGTATTAGTAGAGAAACATTTTAAATTGCAACAGCAAGGCTTTAGGATAACCATGAAGATGAAATAAAATAGGTACTAAAATAAACTACATAATGAATGTGTCCATGTTCTCTCCATACAATAGAGGAGACACTTCTGTTTGGGGACGTTTTGCATAGACACACCAAGGAGGTAGTAAATGGTACTTTCTAGCTCTTCTCCTAGGTTTCAGGAGGAAGCACCCTGTCAGATTTCAAGCCTATGGTGCTAATTCAAGTTGTCCACTAGATGGCCCTAATACATACTGAGTTCCTTTAAGTGGTGGAACATTTACTCCAGTAACGAAATCAAGTACAGCATATTCAATTATATATGTGTTTGAAGAAGTCCTCTTCTAAGGGAAAACTGTGCAGTGATTCTCTAAAACGTTTGATAACAAATTATTAATTTACCTAAAGAGATGGAGAATTGAACACATGCTCTTTATCTTTACTGTCTCCCAACCTACCCCACTTCAAAAGACAAAAAACGAAAGATTATAAACCCATAAGGACATAAAGATTAGGACAGATAAGAACAACAGACCAAGTCATAATTTTAGGAAGCTGGCCACCCAATGGCTTAATGTGACTAGCCCAGGAAAAAGCTGAAACCCAAGCACCAACAGAGGGGGGCCAGTGAGGAATAAACCTATTCTACCCTAGAACCCTTGGGGCTCAGAAATTGAATGTGCCTTCCTGCCCTGGCCTGGAAAGGCAGGGGCGAGGGGTGAACTGAAAAGTAGAATAAAGAAATAGACATACTAGTCTGCAAGACCTTCAGACCCTTTGCCCACTCATTTCCCAGGTGGCTCTCAGACCAGGCTGATTTGCTCCCTCCAAAGCTGGAGGATGATGAGTCCTGTGGGGTAAGCCTTCTAGAAATTGGCTCACTCCTGGCTTGTTAATCCTCCAGTGCAGCTCACCACTCATCAGGCTTCCCCCTTCCCACCAAAATCCATTTTTTCTATCTTGACTCTTAGATACAGATAGACAGCCAAGGATCACCAGACATTTTAGGAAAACCTCCAACATAAGAGACATAGACCAAATGGGTGGGTGGGGGACGTAGAAGAAACAGAGGCAGTGCAGACAACAGAAGAAAATATCAAAGAAACTAACCAGTATCCTCTGAAAAAGAAGAAAAGCTGTTGGACCCATAACACAAAAATAAGGTTATATTTGAAGTTTTGTTTTTTTTTTTTTTAAAGAAGCAATCAAAGAAAAAGAAAGCGATATTGGAAATTAGAAGTATAATAACTGGGATAGAAACCATTTCAATAGAAAGGTTAGAAGAGAATCTCAAGGAAACTGCCCATTAAAAAAAAAAAAGGCAAAACAAAAAAAAATGAAAAGAAAAAAGAAGAAAAGAAGACAAAAATGATAGGAACATTAGGAGGTAAATCCAGGCTAACATGAAACTAATAGTTCTAGAATGAGAAATGAAAATTAACCAAAAGGAGGTTATATGTTGAATAAATAATAAAAGAACATCCCCCCATATTGAAAGAAATGAGTAAAAGGAATGAGTTTCCAGATTGAAAGCATATACTTAGTACCTAAGTTATCGAATTAAAAAAAAATCTAGGGGTGCCTGGATGTCTCGGTTGAGTGTCCAACTTCAGCTCAGGTCATGATCTCAGAGTCTGTGGGTTTGTGCCCTGTGTCAGGCTCTGTACTGACAGCTCAGAGCCTGGAGGCTGTTTCAGATTCTGTGTCTCCCTCTCTCTCTCTGCCCCTCCCCTGCTAACGCTCTCTCTCTCTCTCTCTCTCTCTGAAAAATGAATAAACTTAAAAAAGATAAATAAAATAAATTCTAAAAAATCTAATGCATATAACTGTACAACTTTAGAATATAAAGGATGAAGAAATAATCCTAAAAGCCTTAGGGCAGCAATTATATACAAAGAACAAATAATCAGAACATATTGGATATCTAAACCACAGTGGAAATTAGAAGTCAATAGAATAATGCCTTCGAAATATTAAGGATAAATTATTTTTACACCTAGAATTCTATACCCAACCAACTCTCAATAGAATTTGAAGGTAGAATATAGGTCCCTTCAGACCAATAAGTCCTCAAAGAACCTACCTTCTATGCACCTTTCCACAAGAAGCTAATGGAGCATGTTTTCTACCAGAATAAGGGAGTAAATCAAGACAGAGGGAACCTGAGATCCAGAACACATGGAATCCAACCTGGGAGAGAGGTGATGGGAATTCTCAGATGGTGGTAACAGGGAGTGACAGGAGGAAGCTGGGTGGCCAGGCTCTAATACCCAGAACTCTTCATGGAAGGAGACCTACGGGAAGGAGCACCTCCAGGAGAAAAAAAAAATGGAACTAATAGATTTTCTCACTTATCTGACCTGGCTGAGGGGAATTTTACCTTTCTCTTGGAAATTATGTGCATGAATTAGTAACAGATCCACTGAAAACTAAGCAAATTTTTAAAACAAGGTAACGTGTGGTCCTTGATTAAATCTTTGGTTTAATTTTTTTTGAGCCATAAAGACAATTACTAGGACAGTTGGGGAAATTTGAAAGGGAAGTATGTATTAGAAAATATTAGAGGCGACTGGGTGGCTCAGTCAGTTAAGCTTCCGACTTGCATTCAGGTCATGATCTCAGCGTTCCTGAGTTCAAGCCCTGTGCTTGGGCTCTGTGCTGACAGCTCAGAGCCTGGAGCCTGCTTCAGATTCTGTGTCTCCCTCTCTCTCTGCTCCTCCCTGACTCATGCTCTGTCTCTCTCTGTCTCTCAAAAATAAATAAACATTTTTTAAAAATTTAAATACTTTTTAAAAAAGAAAATATTATGTCAGTTATAATTTTTAAATATAATAAAGGCTAAGTGTGCTATTGTGGTTAAGTGGATTTAAAAGCACCAGTATGGGTGATAGAGGAATAGAGACCACCTAAGGAAAAAGAGTTTTCACCAAAAAAATAAAGGTGAGTCTGAAGAAATGAGTATTTCCAGGTGGAAGGAAGAGCATTGCAGGCCAATGACATATAATATGTTGGAAGGCATAGGGCCAAGATGAAGTAGGACAGTCTTCTAGTCATTAAACATTGAGTGAGGGCCCACTATGTGTCTGGCACAGTTCTTAGCAGTGAGATTACAGCAAGAGATGAGACCAGCCTTCCTAGGGCCCCTGGGTGGCTCAGTTGGTTAAGCATCAGATTTTGGCTCAGGTCATGATCTCACAGTTTGTGAGTTCAAGCTCCGCATTGGGCTCTGTGCTGACAGCTCAGAGCCTGGAGACTGCTTCCGATTCTGTGTCTCCCTCTCTCTCTCTCTGCCCCTCCCCTGCTTGCACTCTCTCTCTCTCTCTCTCAAAAATAAGTAAACATTAAAGAAAAAAAAAAAGAGAGACCAGCCTTCCTACCTTTGAGGCATGACATTCTACAGGTAGATATGAAAGGAGGGAGGAAAGGAAGGAACAGATAATCATGGTGGGGAACCCTCCAGGCATAGCAAAATCCCTGCAAAAATGTTCTAAGGAGAAGCACACACAGGTCTGTTGAAGGAACAACTGTTGAAGGAACAAAGCCACAGTGGCTGGTGGGGAGTGGCCAAGGAGAGAGCAGCAGAAGTTTCCAAAGTTCTAAAGAGGTCAATCCAGGGAGGTTTTTCGGATAGGGTATGGATTCTGGATTTTATTCTGAATTTATTGTGTAGAATTTATTGTGTAGGAATGAAATAAGATGATTTAGGTGTTAAAAGGATCACTGTGGCTTCTGTGTTGAGAATAGACTACAGGGGGGCACGGGCACAAGCAGGGAAACCAGTTAGGAATCACTGTGTCACAGCCACTGATAGGTTAAGAAAGGTGAGGTGTGAGAATTAACCAGTGTGTGAAGGTTATGACCTTGACAAGAACAGGTTTGGTGTATGGCACGGGGTACCCAACCCAGATTGAGTTGGGTCCATGAAAGAATGGAAAAAGAGGAATTGAAGGGATATTGAGGTATTTACTATGAAGGACAGCAGAAAAAATGGAGCAGTAGCTGGAGGAGATGTGAAATCAAAAGACAAGTTTGTTTCTTTTTCGATTAGACAAAGCACAGATTGTGTATTGATGAAAAATAACACATTGGTTGATATTGTATTAAGTGATTGATAATTATTGATCTTGGACATGAGCAAAACCCTGTCCTCAGCTAGGAGCACGGACAGTTTGCCCACAGAAACAGAAGGGGAGGCAGAGTGTGGATTCAGATGCAGATGGTCAGTGGCTGTGGTGGTGAGAGCTGTGGTGTTTGTTCTATTCAGATTGCTTCTGTTTTCTTTTTCTTTTTTTTTTTAAATTTTTTTTAATGTTCATTTATTTTTGAGAGAGAGAGAGACTGAGTACAAGCAGGGGAGGGGCAGAGAGACAGAGAGAGAGAGAGAGACAGAATCCAAAGCAGGTTCCAGGCCCTGAGTTGTCAGTACAGATCCCGATGTGGGGCCTGAACCCAGGAACCGTGAGGTCGTGACCTGAGCTGAAGTCGGATGCTTAACCGACTGAGCCACCCATGCACCCTGATTGCTTCTGTTTTCTTAAGAAAATGGAAAAGAGTAAGAATGGGAGGGGTACTGGAGGTTAGACAGAAAAAGGGAGGGTGTAAAAACTACTTATCTAGGAGAATACAAAGATTATCTAGAAGGTTACCTAGGAGGAGATGAACATGCCAGAAAAACGTGTGGTTGCTCAACAGAATCAAGGGTTCTCTTGGGGCTGGCGTCATGCATTTAGAAGAAGCCAGACTGGTGCCGTCGTGTGTCTCTGCAGCTGTGTTATGCTCAGTGGCTCAGGTTGGGAGCAGAGAGTT
This sequence comes from Panthera pardus, assembly GCF_024362965.1. NCBI lineage: Eukaryota > Metazoa > Chordata > Mammalia > Carnivora > Felidae > Panthera > Panthera pardus. Next base: position 106,730,746 of record NW_026526721.1, read on the forward strand.
ACACAAGGCAGTGATTATAATGACTAATCATGGAAGTGAAGCCAGGCAGAGAGAAGAGTGAGAATAGAATGTGACCCAGGGAGAGAAGAACAGCTGGGAACTGGCTGTGAAGATGAGTGGAGGTGGGGCGAGATAGAGGGATGGCCGGGATGTGCTGTGACAACCAATGTTAGGTCCATGGGAGTTGAGCAACTGTTAAGGGGAGAGGACATGATTGGAGGAGAAGTCAAGGAATCATTAGGCCTGGCTGTTGGAAGATCATCTGCTTGGATATTCAAAATCGGGAGTTGCTTCTGAGAGCAGCAGTGAGCCTGGAGATAAAAGTCTTCAAAAAATGAAGGGGAAGGACCCAGGGATCCATAAATGACTGCATCATTGAGGAGAAAAGTAAGACAAGGAACTCAGGACGGGAGTAGAGGGGGTGGGGGAAATAGTCTTGGAAGTAACCAGGAGGAGAAAAGACATCTGTTCCACCTGTAGAAACTACAAAATTATCTAGGATTCATTATACTTTCTAAGCCAGAATGTGCTTAATATCTAAACCTGTAACAAAGTCAAAACAACTCTTCTCATTTTCCAAGCAGATTACGGTCTGCACAATACTCTATAGGAGCATCTCCATATCCAGGCTGATACCTGGTGATAAAGACCTGTGAATTACGGCAGAGGATGGTGATCCAGAATCATCTCTGAAATGGAACCAGAGGAGATATTAGGGGAGGGAGAGACCAGAGTTGAAAGTTACTCTCAATAGTGTGTGGGTTATTTTTTTTTTTTTTTTTTTTTTTTTTTTGAGTGGGGGAAGTTGATCATGCCAATGAAGGAGACAGAACAGGGTGCCTGGGTGGTTCAGCTAGTTGAGCAGCCAACTCTTGATTTTGGCTCAGGTCATGATCTCAGGGTCATGGGATCGAACCCTGTGTCCAGCTCCATGCTAAGCGTGGAAACTGCTTGAAATTCTCTCTCTCCCTCTGCCTATATCCTCTGCTCACACACTGTCTCTCTCTCTCTCTAAAACAAAATTTAAAAATAAAAAAAAAAATCAGGAAAAGGACAGACATAAAAGCTTCAGTAAGACACAAGTCAAATTTGAGATGCCTTCAGGCTAACCGGTTGGAATATCCTGAAGACATTGGAAAAAGAAGTCTGGAACTCAGGAGAGTAGTGAGGCTGGAGAGAGAGATTTTGGAGTCATCGTATAGGTATGTGGAAGCTGAAGCAGGTGAGTGGGTGAAACTCCTCAGGAAGAATAATGCATGGAACAGCCTTCTCAGTTTGGGGCCCCAGGGCTGATGTGATAGCAGTTCACCCAGCAGTAGCCATACTTGTTACTAAAACAGGGGATACCATGCTGAGCCTTATTGGATCCTGAGGTGAAAGGAAAAATCAGTAATGCTGATCCTGTCTATAGTGTTGAATAGTGTCTTTCCCAAATTCATGTCTACCCACAGCCTCACAGACTATGACCTTATTTGAAAATAGGACCTTTGCAGATAAAATACATTAATTTTATTGGATTAGGGGGGCCCTGAATCCAATGACTGGTATCTTGAGTGAATACAATAGGTTGCTAAGGTTATCACTAAGCAAAGTCTCTTACCGTAAGGTGCAAGTGTTCATGCTGAGTCCTTGGAATATTTGCACTTTATCCCAGTTCAAAAGTTCATGGTCCCACCAGTAAGGACTTACATAAGGCTCATCTCCTTAATGGCTTCCCAACTCCATTTTAAAACTCCTTAGCATAAATAACGCCATTTCATCTATCTCATTTCAAGTCTTAACCTACACAAATGCACATATTTGAAGTTTGTTTATTTTAGATTAATTTCTACACCCAGTGTGGGGCTTGAACTCATGAGCCAGAGATCAAGAGTTGCAGGCTCTTTCGACTAGCCAACCAGGTGCCCCTACAAATGCATGGATTTGTAAGGCAGAGTAGGAAGAAAGTGCACTGCCTTTCCAGGGTGAGGCATCCTCCCCCTGGAGACACATAGGAGCCTTGATTGCAGCAGAGCCCAGGACCCCATCAGGCAGCCAGTCCTCATGGGAACTGTCATCCATTCCAGTGGCCACTTCCAAGTGATTTTCTGCAGGTGGGTTTCCTTCACCTTTAAGGCTGTGAGGGGGGGTTGGGGATAGACTAGCTCCACAGAGCTGGAGAGCCCTGGCTGCCCAAGGATGGCTAACAGGGTGCTTACTGTGCATGCACAAGACATGCAGGCCATGGAAGCCAGGGACCTGGACCAGGGCCAGTGTTAGGAGAGGTTAGGTCAGAAGAGCAGGCTATTGGAAGCACTTTGCATCCATCTGCCTAATTACAAGCCTTAACCTATACAAATGCACATATTCCCCCCACCTGATGGCAGAGCTGGAGGAATCTGGACTGACTTGACAAGGCAGGGCTGGGTGGGTTGCTGGGCCACCCTCCAATAAGAGACACCTGGGAGCTTTGATTGCTGAAACCTGGAAGCCATCAGGCAAACTGTAAATGGGGATTGGCCAGTTTAAAGCTATTACCTCAGAAAGCCTTAGGGAAAGTGCTCTTTCCACCCCGAGGCCAGTCAGGCGAGCAGTTGGAGTCTGGCCAGAGCTCCACGGATCTGGAGTGACCCTAGAAGCTGGAGGCAAGGCGACAGAGGGTAAACTGCACATGCATGAGCCACGAAGGTCAGGGTGACCTGGAACATGGCAATGTCAGGAGAGATTGAGTCACAGAAGAGGGTTATTGGAAGTACCCAACGTTTGCCTGATTACAAGCCTAACCTACACAAATGCCCCCTGAAAGCAGAGGTCGAAGAATCTCAGCTGCCCTGCCCCGGGCTGGACAAGGAGAGCTAGCGGAGGTGTCCTTCAGTAACAGATACCCAGGAGCTCGGCTTGTTGCAGAAGCCTGGAACTCTAGCAAACGTAAGCATGCATGGGGACAGACTGTTGCCCATTTCACTCACTGCCACAGAGCGGTTTTCTAGGGTGGGGTTTTTCCACCCTTGAGGCAATGAAGGTGGTCAGGATAGGCCCTAGCTCCATAGACCTAGAAGGCCCCAGCTGCCCAAGGGTAGGTGATGGGTTATCTACAGTTATGTGCAAGCTACTTAGGTCAGGGTAACAAAGCCCTGCAACAGGGCACTATGGGGCAAGGCTGGGTCACAGGAGCATACTATTTTGGGTACCTGGCATCTGCCTTTTCCAAGATTAACTTCCACTAATGCACTTATTCCCCGTGAAAGCAGAGCTGGAGGAAGTCAACTGCCTTGCCAGGGTGGGGCCTGGTGGGCTGACCAGAGTAGCCTCAAAAATACGAGACACCTGGGAGCCTTGATAGCCATCGGGCATCCAGACAATATGGGGACTGACAGTCTCTGGTTTAATGCTGCCACCTCACAAGGTTTTCGGTGGGTAGGCTCGCTCCACCCGGGAGGCTCTGCAGTGACTGGGGACAGGCCGAAGCTCTACAAGCCTGAGGGGCTTCCCAGCCAGAGGCCTGCTGAGAAGTGCAGGCCAGCATGCCCGGGGACCTGGAACAGGGCACTGGTGAACCATGCCAGGTCACAGGAGTGGGTTCTTTGTGGTGCAAGGCATTAGCCTAATTGCAAGGCCCATCAACCCATTATGCAATAATTTCCCAAAGACGGAGCTGGAGGTTTTTCAACTGCATTGCCAGGAAGGGGCTCCATAGGCAGGACAGGGTATCCTCCATTAGAAGACGTCGGGGAGTCTTGATTCCTGGAGATGCCCAGGACTCCGTTGGACACCTGTCTCCACGGGGACGGCATGTTACTCATTTGTAACCGCCACCTCGGGGTGATTTTCAGGAGTGAGCTCCTTGCCACACTGTAGCCTATGTAGGTACCATGCCTGGTCCCACTCCACCACCCTCTGTGGATGGCCCCGGCCGCCTCACACTGGGTGAAGGGGATGGACTGTGCATGAGTGTGTAGCACACTTCGGGCTAGCCACGCACCTGGAATAGAGCACTGGTCCCAATAGGCTGGGTCAGAATAGCGGCTCTTGAGGACAAGATGTGTGCATACTGGAAAGCCTTAACCTACCCAAAGGACAATAGTCCTGCTGAGTGCAGAGCTCTAGGTTGTGGAACTGCCTTTGCAGGACAGGGCCAGGAGAGCTGGCCAGGCTATTAAATAATAGATTCCAGGGAGACCTGGTGGCTGAAGAAGTCCCAGACCCACTCAGCAAGTCCAAATGGAGGTTGATAGTGGCCACTTTGCAGCTGCTGCCGCCTCAGGGTGATTTCTGAGCTTGAGTCCCTCCACACTAAACCTATGCAGGCGTTGGGGATCAGGTCCCAAGGATACCCCAGCTGCCTCAGGCCAGCTGAAGGTGGGAGCTGTTCACGCCCCAACAGTGCACTTCTGGGTTGCCAGAAACGTGGAACTACGTAACAGAGGAGCAGACTCTTGAGGGTCTGTAACATCTGCCTAATTCTAAGCCCTAATCGACACAAATTTGTGTATTCCTTCTGAAGGCAAAAGTGGACAATCGGGACTTCCTTTCCAGGATGGGGCTGGTAGGCTGGCCGAGGTATCCTTTGATAAGAAATACCTGGGAACCTTGACTGCTGGAGAAGTCCAGGACTCCATCCGGCAGCCAGTCCAAGTGCAGAATATCATCGTTTCAAAGCCGCCACTCAGAAAGACTTTGAGAGGGGGGTTTCCACCCCTACCTAGGAGGCTCTCAGGTGGTTAGGCAGTAGTCCATTCTCCACAGCCCTGGAGGGACCCAGCTGCCCAAGGTTGCTGACATGGTGTATACTGCAAAGGCACGAACTGCGTAGGCCAGGGAAGCTAGAGGCCTGACACAGAGCAAGTACAGGGAAAGGCTGTGTCATGGAAATAGGATCTTGGGGACACAAATGTGCATATTTTCCAGGAAGACAGAGCTGGAAGATAATGGAGGGTACTTCCTTGCCAGGGCATGGATAGGCGGGTATCTGTCATCCAAGAGACATCTGGGAGACGTGGTTGCTGAAGCCTGGACCCTTTCAGGCAACAACTCCAAACCTGGACTGATGGTGGCCAATTTGCAGCTTCTGCTTCAAGGTGACTCTCACGGGTGGGATCCCTCCACTCTGGAGTCTAGGCAGATACTGGGAGCTGGGCCCCAGCTGCCTCAAGCCCACCGAAGGGGTGGAAACTGTTCATGTGCAGTCAACACAGTTTGGGGCAGCCAGGGACCTGGAAAAGGGCACTGGTCTTTACAGGTTAGGTCAGAGGAGTGGCTCTTGGCTTTAAAATAGCCAGTTATTTTACTAGAAAAATCAGTTTATTTGGAAATGGCAGAGAATTACAATTCAGGACAAGCAAACTGTGACAAACCACAGGCAAGACTGAAGACAAAAAGGAAAGGCCAGCTGATGGGAGGTTTTAGGAGGAAATGAGGAAGGTTGTTCTGAACAGAAGTTCACTGGAGAAGAACAAAAGTTTGGGGTTGTGATGGTTTCTCCTTGGTTGTAAGCTGTGGGTAGTGTGTTGTGCTGGGGCAGGGAGAGAGTTTCTTCATAAAGCAGGAGATAAAATTCCCCTGTGAAGTGTCCTCTCTTGTCAAGAATATCTTCCTTCTGCTGGTGATGTAGGCTGCAAGGAGTGGCATATGTGTGCGAGCTCGCCCCTCAGGGCTTCCTGACTGCATTTTATTTTTTAAAAAAAATTTTTTTAACCTTTATTTATTTTTGAGACAGAGAGAGACAGAGCATGAACGGGGGAGGGGCAGAGAGAGAGGGAGACACAGAATCGGAAGCAGGCTCCAGGCTCTGAGCCATCAGCCCAGAGCCTGACTTGGAGCTCGAACTCACGGACTGCGAGATCGTGACCTGAGCCGAAGTAGGACGCTTAACCGACTGAGCCACCCAGGCGCCCTTCCTGACTGCATTTTAAATAAGGTTTCTTTTACGCTCCGATTTCCTCTTTTATTTTTTTATTTTTTTTAAATTTACACCCAAATTAGCATATAGTGCAACAATGATTTCAGGAGTAGATTCCTTAATGCCCCTTACCCATTTAGCCCATCCCCCCTCCCCCCAGTCCCTTCAGAACCCCTCAGTTCTCCATATTTAAGAGTCTCTTATGTTTTGTCCCTCTCCCTGTTTTTATATTTTTGCTTCCCTTATGTTCATCTGTTCTGTATCTTGACATCCTCATATGAGTGAAGTCATATGATGATTGTCTTTCTCTAATTTTGCTTAGCATAATACCCTCTAGTTCCATCCACATAGTTGCAAATGGCAAGATTTCATTCTTTTTGATTGCCAAGTAATACTCCATTGTATATATGTACCACATCTTCTTTATCCATTCATCCATCGATGGACCTTTGGGCTCTTTCCATACTTTGGCTATTGTTGATAACACTGCTATAAACATTGGGGTGCACGTGTCCCTTCAAAACAGCATACCTGTATCCCTAGGATAAATACCTAGTAGTGCAATTGCTGGGTCATAGGGTAGTTCTATTTTCACTTTTTTGCGGAACCTCCATACTGTTTTCCAGAGTGGCTGCACCAGCTTGCATTCCCACCAGCACTGCAAAAGAATTCCTCTTTCTCTGCATCCTCACCAACATCTGTTGTTGCCTGAGTTGTTAATGGTAGCCATTCTAACAGGTGTAAGGTGGTACCTCATTGTGGTCTGATTCAGATCTTTTCTTGAAAGCACTGCTGAACAAGAGTCAGGTTTTCTGCATTTAGCACTTTGTCCCTTGGTGCCAGGAACAACCTTCCCTGGTTGGTATGTCTCCTCATGGAGGGAAGGTGTGCTGATTAGAAACTATCAAGGCCACATTTGATTAATAAGGAAGGGTAGGAGGGACAACTTTTAGGTATCTTCCACCTAAAGTCTGCTTCTTCTCAAGGCTGTAAGCACTGGAGGTCCTCTCAAAGCACTGAACCAGCATCACCCTACCTGGTGCATCAGTTATGCAGAGATCTGACAGGCAATAGGTACAAAGTTAAAACCGATTATACAAAATAAGACTAAAAGCAGTAAAATGACTCTAGTTGGTGTAATATAAAATAAAGAGCCCAAACCAAAGAGGTGATCAGCTAAGTAAAGGACATGGATCATTAGGTGGAATTTACTGTAGCCAATGTATTCATTCTCTAATTTTATGCACCTGGGTTTCTACTTCCCAGGGAATTCATCCAGGTGCAACAGGTATTCACTATTGTGCAACACCTTGTTGAGTAAGTAATAATCAAGGGCTATGCAATTACACAAAATTACTTTAACCAGTGAGTCAAGTGATCCTTGTTGGGCTGTTACCACTTTGCTTGTGGAAGAGATTTCTAATCATGCATCCATTGGCATTTACTCTAATCCATCGGTGGGAGAAAGGGTCCCCAAACCGAGAATCATGTGTGCCTCCTGGATGATTCTGTTTATGGCAGAGAGACAGGCTCAGTGGGATGCACCAGTGAGAGGATATTGATTTGCTATGGCTGTTAACAGGGGCAGTTAAATGCCCTGATACACATTGACCTCTGATTCACCAGGTATCTAAACATGTAAACACTCATATGCACCTGGGAAATGGTGTCCATTGCAAACAAACAAAAAGCCCAAGTGGAGCACAGAGGATGCCTGCTAAGGTCTGGTTATTCATAGATTTATTAGCTGGAATTTTCTGACCTTTCCAAGCCGTGGGTCAGAATGTTGGGATGACATTCTGTAAGAACTTATCCCGTCATGAAGAGGTCTTTTCTAAAAGCCTCACAGAAAGGTATAAGCTCCATTGTATTTTCTTAGGGGGTGGGGGAACAGATCATATTTAGATAAGGAAACATAGATGGAGGAGCAAGGGTTGTATGACTGACTTTTGTGGAAATGTTTAGTTCAGTAGTGGTTGAAACAAGAACTAGAAACACCTGGTCTTAACCTACCCACATGAGTAACACCCCTAGGCTTGTAGGTAAAATCAGCAATAGTATTTGAGACTAAAGAGAAATTAGTTACAAGACCAAGTGGTCTCTCACATTGTAAACACTGGAGTTTCTTGGTGAGAGATCCAACAGTCAGAGAGGTTTACCCCTTTTGCAATAGACTACGGAATGTGGATAAGAGCATTGCCTCCCCAAGAGAAAGAGGGGGAAAAAGTAAGAAGGAACAGTGGGAAAAGGTATAAAGGTCTGATCATCTTATTCTAGGAAATCTCTCTCCTTCAGGTGTCACTTGCTTCAATTCCTGGAAATCATGACTTTTAGTCACCAGTTGGTGTGCAGGTCCAGAATGGATTGGTGTTTTCTTTAGATGTAACACATGAAGCCAAGTGTCTATTCCTTGGTGTTTGGTTGCAAAAGGGTTGGTTAACAGTACCTGATGGGGTCTTTCCAAAGGAGTGGAAGAGAGTCTTTCTAGAGGTGTCTTTTCCAATAGATGAAGTCCCCGGGTTGCAAGAAGTGATGTTCAAGGTCTTCATTTCCTGGGAGCACTCTGTAAAGAATGCTCTACCACAAGCATGGATATTTTAAGAGAAGCAATCAGGCCTTTACAGTACAGGAGTGTATCTCTCTTTATCAGCTGTGTCAAAGAAGCGGGGGCTAGGTGCCTTGAGAGTTTTGGCTGCAAGGAGAATTAATTCTTATTGAGCTTAAGCAAATATGTACATTGTCATGAAAAGTAAAAATACTTGATAATTTTCAGAATTCTGGAGGGATCCAGAAGGGAGAAAAAGATCCATGCTTCAACATTTTGTGGAAAGATCTATATTAATAAATTGCTATATGCATAGCTTCAAGGATAGGAGAAAAAGGGGGGTTTAAAGTTTAGAAAACAAAACATTAAAGCCACCAGTTTTCTATTAAAAATTTTAGAAATTCTGTACAGTGTCATGATCTTAAATTTATCAAAATCCATGTCCTAGAGTACTTGTCAAAAGCTTTCTTGTGAATGTCTTTGAAGACGAAACACTGGGCCTAAATGACAAGACTTAAAAATAGCACTTGTTAGAGAGCTGATGAGAGTTCATTCTGCTGTATTTGACAAGGAAATTTGGTTATTTCTGTGACCTACAACATTTCAGGATAATAATAGAATTTTGACTGATAACATTATACCAGGACATATCAATTTTAGGGTTTTTTTTTTTGTAATTTGTAGAACACTTATGTATACCTATATAAATATAACATAAAGCATAATATTCTCATTTGCCAATACTTCCCGAGTAATTTAACATATCAACTAATCCTCATCAGTGAAAGCTCTCCCTTTTTATAAGGAAAGGGAACACATTTTTTGAAAACTTCAGGGACTCTCCAGAAGTTACCGAGTTTACTTTTTTTTTTTTTTTTTCAACGTTTTTTATTTATTTTTGGGACAGAGAGAGACAGAGCATGAACGGGGGAGGGGCAGAGAGAGAGGGAGACACAGAATCGGAAACAGGCTCCAGGCTCCGAGCCATCAGCCCAGAGCCTGACGCGGGGCTCGAACTCACGGGCCGCGAGATCGTGACCTGGCTGAAGTCGGACGCTTAACCGACTGCGCCACCCAGGCGCCCCCCGAGTTTACTTTTAGGTCAAAACAACTATGTTCAGAATTTTATTTGGGGAAGTTTGCAAAAAGAAAAAAAAAAAAATCAAAAGGATTCAGACACTTGACCAAATAGGACCACAGATCATTATGAAACAATAGTTAATTGTCTACTTGGGCAAGTGACAGTAAAAGATGTCAAAGGCAAATATATGGTTGTAAGCAAAACTTAGCTCTCTAATATGCAGAAGACTCAGTTTACTTGATCATAAAGATAACATGAAGTACAAGGAAATTATTTTGATACAAACAAAACAAACAAAAACTTGCTTTCCTAGTAGATTACTTTAAAAGGTAAAGAAAACCTTTCACAATATCTTTTCAAAAACAGACCAATAGTCCAAGAAAACTTTGCCCTTTTAACACAGAAGAGGCAGTTGAGTTTAACAAAAGTGCATTAATGGTATTAAGGGTTAGCCGACCCTTAATTTTAGCCAACTTGACCATATATAAAATTTCTTTTTCAAAACTTATTTTCCATAAACCTTCAACAATTGTCTATATCTGTTTAGGTTTTGCTTGTCTTTTACTTATTCTGGATAAACGATTTTACTTCAGGACATTTTTTTTTTCCTTTACCAAACCAACCAACCATGTTCTTCACACCTTTCCTTATCTCCCTTCCCTCCTGCCAAAAAAAAAGAAAAATATATATATATATATACGTATATATATATATATATATACGTCAAGTGTGTATATATATATATACGTATATATGTATATACGTGTATATATATATATATCACATTCAATTATCTTTATGTATTTTTCATATAGTCTTTTCCTTTCATTCTTATTTCCAGTAGCTTTGTGGGTGGGTGGGGAAACTTTTGCTGACCATTTCATCTTCATTAGTTTAAATATTTTCTCAGTTTTAAAAACTTACAAAGTTTATTTAAAAAGATGATGTTAGGCAGTTGTTATAAAATAATTCCAGAGTTATTCTTACAACATAATGCAATTCTTATGCATTACATTGAATGAATATAAACTCCTATATAATGTAGTTAAACCATATTCCTGCCTTCAGGCTCATCCTGACCTCTTTATTAGACTGAGGATGATAGAACAGGCAGGGGCAACAGTATCTCATTATTAATGAAGAACGTCACTCTAGGCAGAAAAAAAGATTTGAAAAATAACTTCTAAACTGATAAAAGAGTTATAGATACCTGGAAAACCCCACCAGAATTAACAGCTTTGCAAGTAGTTATAAGAAACAGGGGAAGTTCTTTTAAATATACCGCTGCCTGGCTGCAAATCTGAAAAGGCCATGAAGTATGAGCCTATCAAACAGTGATTATCGCTTGGTCTTGAGGAGTTATCACTGTGTGTGTTCAAAACAGAAAAAGTGGTTCTTAAACTGGCCTTTTCAGTTGGCCACAGATTTTGTGGCACAACTTACTATGCTAGAAGAGCAGTGGTTTCAAACAGGTTGGATCACTCTGCAGTAAGAAAGAGTATGTTTTATGGCCCAGTACATACATGCATGTACACCCGTATAAGTTTAATAAACTGAAATAAGTTGAATAAAGTAACATGGATTTCCTATTTCCCAGTATATGCCATGCATTACTCTCTTGCATCTTATGAAATTACTCTTCTTTTATATATAGATAATCTATAGTGAATCCACTTATCAATTATAGATAAAATCGAAGATCTCCATTTACCCCTGCAGACCTCGTACATAGATTTTCTATTTACATAAATGTTCATCATAATTCATCAATGGTCTGTGACTATAGTTTGAAAAACAAGTTAACAAATTTTGTAATATAAAGATAGTCTGAGCTCTCTGATTAGTAAACTCAGAAAAAGTTGTTTATCTGCATTATATTCAATGCTGAGAACTCTGAAGATCTACCTTTTAAAAAATTAACCAATGATCTTAAACTACCAATTAGTGATTATCTCAGATCCTATGAACTTGAAAAACATTTAAGTTTGTTTATACATCTGAAAGTATATTTGATTTATATAAATGCTTAATATTCAATTAAATGGAGCTCTTTGATTAATTTTGGTAATACCAGAAAAACATCATGTATCTGTAACCTATAACCTAGACATACATAACATATAGATTCAGATGTATTGTATTAGCTTTTGTTTAGAAAATGTAGTCCCGTCTCAGGTACAAAACTCAAGAGAGAATAAAATTGACCCTTGAACAATGTGGGCTGGAATTGTGCCGGTTCCCTTACATGTGGATTTTTTTTTTTCCAGTAAGTACAATATTGTACTATATACGTATTTTCTCTTCCTTGCCATTTATGTAATGATATTTTCTTTTCTCTGGCTTATTTTTTGTAAGAATACAATATGTAATATATATAACATACAAAATATGTGTTGACTGCTTATGTCAACAGTAGGCTATTAGTTAAGTTTGGGAGGGGGAGTCAAATGTTATACTTGTATACAATGTATATACACAAGTATATATTGTAAGGGGGATGATGTCCCTAATCCCTGCATTACTCAAGGGTTCAACTAAAGGGGATCCAAATTGTGCAGGTGGACTAAGTTAGCGTTTCCTGCTCAGATTGCTAAGGACTTTTATTAGAGTTTTTATTTATTTGTATACAGTATGGATCCTTTCAGAACTGCTTTTAAAGTCCTTGTCTTTAGAAGATTGTGCATATCAGTCAAAGAACGCATTGCATTGTCTCTCTGAGGTTTGTAATCCTCATTAAGGGGGCTCCTTAAGCAGGGTTTATCTAAAAGCTTTACCAGAGTGGCCATTATAATTCCAAATTCTTCAAAAGTTGACATATTTTTTCAAGAAAGGCACTAGCTGCTGGTTCAATAACCAGGTGGAGCCTAATTTGCCTTTGGATTCATAAAGGAGTCTTAAGTATGAGAGGTCTTATTTTTAAACAACTGTTCTAAAACATTGTGAATCATGGGTTTTCCTCCCTTTTGGATACAATGAGTGACTGACCGGGAAGCTTCAAAAAAGAGAAACAAAAAAGCCTGTACCAGGAAGGGTGATGCCTTCATAAAAAACAAAAACAGATTTCAAATAAAGCTAGAGAAGTCAAAATGAAAAGAGAGCAGAGCTCCAAGTCTAAAAGAGACTCAACCTCAGAACTCCAGGGTCAGCAAGAAAGCAACGAGTTCAGTTGACTTTGTGGGTATTTGCACCTGTTTGTTCACCAACCTCAGAGTTGTTGGGGGTCTTCTCTGGATCTGCTTGTCTGACAGCATTAAGTGTCCACCTTAAAACAGCCAGTTATTTTATTAGTAAAATGAGTTGATTCAGGAATAGCAGAGGAATTGCAATTTGGGACAAGCAAACTATGGCAAACCAATGGTGAGTCTGAAGCGACCAAAGGAAGGTCAGTTTTTACTAAGCTTTAGAAGAAAATTGGGGAGGGTTGTTTTGAACAAAAGTTCATCAAATAATAAGAGCTTGAGGTGGCAATTTCTCATTGGCTGCAAGCAATAGTTCTTGTTGCTGGGGCTGAACCAGCTCTTCCTTCTTTTTCTTAAAAGCAAGAGATAAAATTCCTGTGAAGGTGTCTTACCTTGTCAAGATACAAGATAAGTGTTCTTTCTTCCCGCTGCTTATGCAGGCTGCAAGGAGTGGTATGTGCATGAGACCTCCCTCTTTCAGGGCTTCTTGACTCCATTTTAAATGAGGTTTCCTTTACTCATTTTTACAGGGAAAAGGTTTATAAGTCCCCATAAGCCCTAACCGACCCAATGGGCAATAACCCCTCTGAACGCAGAGCTCAGGGTTACTGGACAGGCTTGGCAAAGCAGGGCAGGAAGGGCTGCCCAAGGTATCCTCTAATAAGACACTCCTGGGAGCCCTGTTTTCTGGAAAAGCTCTGGAATCCTATAGGCAGCAAGTCCAAATGGAAATGGACAGTCTCTAGTTTGTAGCTATTGCCCCATGGTGATGCTTGGGGGTGGTACCTTCTATATTAAACTTTTGTGGGTATTTGGGGTCAAATTCCAGCTACACTAGCCTGGTGAGCCCTGACTTCTTGAGGCTGGCTGAAGGGCTTCCAACTCCAGGTGCTTTGACAGCACAGTTCAGGGTCACTGGGAATCTGGACCTTAGCAAGTGTCAGGAGATCACTGGTATCGAGAGCATAATGTTGGGAGCCTGTGGATTCTGCCGAATTTCAAGCCCTAACCTCCATAAACACACTTCTTTCTTTTAAAGCAAAGCTGGAGGAATCTGCGCTTACTTGCCAATTGACCAGGGTATGTTCCAATAAGAGACATTTGGGAGACTTGATTACTGGTAAGCCCAGGACCCCATTAGGCATCCAGTCTAAACAGGAACAGATTGTCACCAGTTTAAAGCTGCTATCTCAGATTTTTGGGGGTGGGCTCCTTCTGCCCTTATAGAAAGGTAGTTGAAAATGGCTTGGGTCCCAACAGCCAAGGGCTGGCTGACAAAGTACAGACTGCACATGTACAGGTCCAGAGGTCAGAGTAGTCAAGGACCTAGAAAGGGCAGGGTTGGGTGAGGCCATGTTACAGGAGAGGGATATTGGGGGTACCTTCCATCTGCCTAATCCCAAGCAGTAACCTACAGAAATGAACACATTCTCCCTGAAGGCAAAGCTGAAGGACTCTAGATGGCCATGCCAGGCTGTGGCCAGGCAGACTGGCCTATAGTCTTCCAGTAAGAGACCTTTGGAAGACTGCTGGAAAAACTCAGTACCCCATCAGGCAGCCTGTCCAAATGTGGACTATCCTGTTCAAAGAAGCTGATGCAGAAGTATTTTGGGATTCCCCACCCCCCCCCCACCCAGGAGACTATAAAAGGTTGGTGACTGGGCCACGTTGCACAGGACTGCAGGGTACTGGCTTCCAAGACCAGCTGATAGGATACATACTGAGCATGTGCAGAACATGCAAGTCAGGGTGCCCAGGGACTTGGAACAGGGCAAGCATTGGGAGAGGCTGGGCCATGGGTGTGGGCTCTTGGAGCTCCAAGGCACCTGCCTAAATCTAAGACCTAACCTACACAAGTGGGCATGTGCAGTCCAAGGCAGTCTACCCCAAAATGTGCCACTTCAGCATATTATTTTTTTAAATTTTTAATGTTTATTTTTGATAGAGATAGAGTGAGGGCAGGGGAGGGGCAGAAAGAGAGGGAGACACAGAATCTGAAGTAGGCTCCAGGCTCTGAGCTGTCAGCACAGAGCCCGATGCAGAGCTTGAACTCACAAACCGCAAGATTGTGACCTGAGCCAAAGTCAGATGCTTAACCGACTGAGCCACCCAGAGGCCTATATATTGATTATTTTGAATTAAAGTTTTTCTCAAACAGTCAGTGCAAGGATAACACCCTGACTCTCTTTGTCTCCACAAAACAAAAAATAAATCTCCCATGCAAAATTTACCTCCCCTTAACCAGGTGGTAAAAAGACCTCAAAATCACCAGAGATCTGGAATTCAAATCTAAGAAGGCTACATAAACCTTGTCACTTTTACTAATTTTACTATCCCAGCCCAAATTCTGTTTCGAATTCCTTACTAATTAAAGCTTGCAAACATAACTTCTTTGTACTGTCAGTTCCTCACATTTATCCTTTCTAGGTCTAAAATAAGCATAGGGGCACCTGGGTGGCTCAGTCAGCTAAGCATGCCCTGCGTTGGACTCTGCTAACAGCTCAGAGACTGGGCCTGCTTTGGATTCCGTGTGTGCCTCTCCCTCTCTTCCTCTTCCCCACTCATGTTCTGTCTCTCTGAAAAATAAATGTTAAAAAAAATTTTAAAGCATAAAAGCTGCCTGCCTTGGTTATTTCATCTCAATTTTAATATTGGGCCTCTGTTAATCTGTTTCCTCCTGTTAATCTGTCTCGTCAATTTAATTCTTAGATCACCTAGAAGAACCTTCAAGGTAGAGAATCGTTCTTCCTCCTCAACAGTTGGCATAGCCAGCAGGATAAACTTTAGCTGGCTGGACACTGCTGCGGCTGAGAGATTATGGGACATCTGACAAAAGCTGGCACGAGGGAAGAATCCTCATCACCACATCAGCCAACTGGACCTCTGCCTGCCAGGTCTCATGCAAGTGAATGTGATGTGAGTCCTTTTTCTCTCTCTTCCTAAATCTAGGTTAGCAGGAGAAAATATTTGTGGAACTAGTGCCTTGGCTCTAATGGCTCTGGTGCTTTTGGTAGAGTTCTCTTGGCTTGGCACATGGATTTCCACCCAGAGATGACCACAGCTTGTCTTTATCATTGTATTTTGTGTCATTTGTCATCAAAATGAATTACCATAGGAGAGCACACAGACATAGTCCCGGTCAGCCTGTTGTTCGAGGTGGCCTCACAGACTGGTGAGTTCACAGTTACCATCACATCTGTATCTGTTTAGACAAACTTTGCTGCGGGTCGTCTATGTAAAAGCCGGATGAGGTTTTTCCTTTTGTTTTGTTTTATGTCCTCAGAGCTTGGCTTTGTGACCAGTGAGAATATTCTCTCTGGTCTCCACCATCCACAAGATGGAATTACCAGAGGGTACTGTGGTGGCCTGTCAAGTAGAATGAGGTTCTGAGACACACAGTTACAAGCAGTACTCTGATTGTCTGGCCTTGCCAGCAATCGGGAGTTCTATGTTATAAGAGGTCCCAGCCCATAGGGGACCCTTGTCTTCGTAACCTCCATTAGTGCTAGAAAAGTCTCATTACAGTAGTGCCTGCCCCATGTCACAGATTAGTGGGTCTGTGACTAGAGATGTCTCACATTTTTTTGCAGGAGACTGGACATGCTGTTTTCTCTACATCATGTTTACTGCCTGTGCAGTGAAGGCCTGTGCTGTCTTAGACTATTTTGGGAGTAAAATTTTGGACCATGGGGGAGGCATCATCTATGCTCTCACCAAGGATGCTTCTTGTGTCTATGGTTTAAGCCTGGAAAGTTGCCTGTATGTCTTCCCATAAAAGCGCTTACTGGATTGAGTCACTATTGAGATTAGTAAGATCCTACTCATCATTGCCAGTTGATGGATCCTTTACACTGGCTATATTTGCAAGAAAAAAATTACTTTATAGAAAGTTCTCTATTGACTTACTGGTATAATAGCTAGCTAGCTTTTGGGACTCTGTTGAGAAGATGAAAAAACAAAAATTAGACTGAAAACAAAAATTAATATTCACATCCAGTATAAATTCCCCTTCTCAAAATCTGGCCCCATTCACCTATTTTAATTTCCCTTTCCGAAAAATCTGTATAGAGACCACTCTGACCTGATCTCTAAGTCCAAAGTATGTAGGTTATTCAGGTAAATGCTAAAAGGCAAGAAATAAAATTAAGAAAAGCTGAAGACCGGCAATAAGGCTGGCTTTGCTCCTACTTTCAAGGGCTCTGTAAATTTTTTTTTCTTATGTAGAGTAACATGTAAGTGAAATCACATGGTATTAATATTCCACTGTCAGACTTACTTCACTTAGCAGAATAGCCTGTTGACAATCAATCTCAATCTCTTTCATGGCAGAGTAATATTCTTTTGTGTATATAAATATAATATATATATATTATATATATACACACATGTATACACATATACTCCTTTGTAAATATATATG
Organism: Panthera pardus; assembly: GCF_024362965.1. NCBI lineage: Eukaryota > Metazoa > Chordata > Mammalia > Carnivora > Felidae > Panthera > Panthera pardus. The sequence continues at coordinate 106,747,849 of NW_026526721.1, forward strand.
CATATTTACATACACACACACACACACACACACACACACACACACACACCAATCTCTCTATCTATTCCTCTATTGATGGACCCTTAAATACTTCCATGTCTTGGATATTGCAAAAGAATATAAAGTGGCAATAAACTTAGGAGTACATGTATCTTCTTGAAGTAGTGTTTTCCATTCCTATGACTAAATACTCAGGAGTGGAATCACTGGATCCTTCTTTACTTTGTGCAGTCAACATAGTGTTTTTCATAGCAGTTGCACCAATTTACATACCTACCAGGAGATAACAAGGGTTCCCTTTGGTGGATATCATTGGTGGATCAAAGCCAGTGTGCTTGGTGTGAGGTAGTACCTCATGGGGTTTCCTTGTGGGTCTTCTTAATGACATCTGATGTCGAGCATCTCTTCCTAGGTCTGTTGGCTAGCCAAATCTCTTCTTTGGGGAAAAAAATACTATATCTAGTTATTCACAAAAGTATGTGGAGGGTGTGTGTGTGTGTGTGTGTGTGTGTGTGTGTGTGTGTGTGTGGTTTACAAGTATATGGTTATTTCAGATATTAACCCCCTATGGTATATATCAGTTACAAACCACTTGGGCCATTCAGCAGGGTGCCTTTCATTTCACTGATGTTTTCCTTTGCTGGGCAAAAGCTTTTCATGCCAGTGTGCTCTCCATAGTTTATGTTTACTTTGGGTTCTCTTGCCTGGTGAGACCCATTTAGAAAACTATTGCTTCAGCCAATATACAAGAGATTACTATCTATGGCTACTTGAGTGAGTTTGATGGTTTCACGGGTCACCTTTGGGTTTCTCTTCCACTTTGGGTTTGTTCTTGCACATGGTATAACTGTCCTTATTTTACACACAGGTATCCAGTTGCCCCAGCACTACATATTGAACGTGTGGTCTTTTCCCCCTTGTCTATTTTAGCCAATTTTTTCCTAGACTAATGGACAATATAATGGTGGGTTTATTTCTGGGCTCTTTACGTGGTTCCACGTATCTGTGTGTCCTCTCATTTGTGCCAGAACCATACTCTTTTGGTTACGTACAGCTTTTTAGCATATCATGAAATCAGGGACTGTGAGAACTTCCATTCTGTTCTTCCTCCTCAACGTTACTTTGGGCTCTTTGGGGTCTTTGGTGATTTCATGCTCATTTTAGGATTATTTATTCTAGTTCTATGGAAAACACAGTTGTCCTTTTGATAGGGATCACATTCAATCTGTCAATTGTTTTGGGTAGGGTGGAAATTTTGACACAGTTTATTTTTCTACACTGTGGGTGTCCTGTCTCTCTACGCTGATTCGTGCTATCTTTAATTTGTTTCATCTGTGTTTTATGATTTTCAAAGTCGAGGTCTTTCACTTTCTTGGTTATGTTTCTGCCCTTTTTGGTTCTAATGTAAATGGATTGTTTCCTTTCTTTTTCCTACCTCCTTATTCTTTGGAAATGCAATTAATTTGTGTATATTAATTTTTACTGAATTCATGTATCCATTTAAAGAGTTCTTTGGTGAAATCTTCAGATTTTCTATATATGATATCACATCTTTTTAATGTGACTATTACTTTTCACTTTCACTTTCTATGTCTTATCTTTTTCTTGTCTTATTGCCATTGCCAGAACTTCCAGACATTTGTTAAGAAAATATTGAGGAGTATGAACATCTTTGTCTATTTCTGATTATTTCAGTTCTTTTCTATTGAGAGCAATATCACATGTGGTTTTGTCATGTTTGCTTCAGTGTGGTGAGGTATGTTTTACTCCCAAACTTTGTTTAGAGTTTTTATCATAAACAAATGTTAAATTTTATTAAACGTTTTTTTGCACTGATTATAGTGATCTTGTGCATTTTATCCTTCCCCTTTTATGTTTTGTATCACATTGAATGATTTGCAATATTGTACTCTCTTTGCATCTCTTTAATAAATCCCCCTTGTTCTTTTTTTCCCCTAATTTTTTTAATGTTTCTTTATTTTTGAGTGAGAGAGAGAGAGAGAGAGAGAGAGAGAGAGAGAGAGATAGTGTGAGCAGGGGAGGGGCAGAGAGAGGGAGACATAGAATCCAAACAACCTCCAGGCTCTGAGCTGTGAGCACAGAGCCAAACCCAGGGCTCGAACCCAGGAACCATGAGATCAAGACCTAAGCCAAAGTCAGATGCTTAACCAACTGAGGGACCCAGGTGCCCCTGCCCACTTCTTCTTCTTAATGGTTCCTTTAATGTATGTTGAGTTTGTTTTGGTGAGGCTTTTTCCATCTATGTTCACCTGAGATATTGGTCTCAAGTTTTCTATTTCTGTACTACAGAAATTTCAGTAACTTTGTGGGGGGTTTTGTCTTTGTGGATAAGATTTTGGTCTAATTTTGATCAAAGTGATATTCATCTCTAGAGTGAATTTGGAAGTTGTCCTTTGGTTTCTATGTTATGTATTGATTTAAAAGTTATTAATCTTGAGGCATGGTTCAGTCAGTTGACTTCGGCTCAGGTCATGATCTCATGGTTCATGAGTTCAAGCCCTGTGTCAGGCTCTATGCTGACCACTTGGAGCCTAGAGCCTGCTTTGGATTCTGTGTCTCTCTTTCTGCCCCACCGCCCCCCATACTCTGTCTCCCTCTCTCTCTCTCAAAAATAATAAAAACAAAAAAATATAAAAATAAAAATAAAAGTTAGGTATTAATCTTTTTTAATTTAATGGTTATTTTATTAACCTTTGGTTAATATTAATGTTAAATTAGCATCACGTAAACAACATAGTGATGTGATAGCTCTTGACATTTTACAATGCTCACAAGTGCATCTTTAATCTATCCTCATAGAATACTATTTCAATGCTAGTGACTATATGACCTATGCTACACTTTAGTTTTCATGACTTCTTATATCATAATGGAAGTTTTTACCTCACATTTTTTTCACCTATTGTTCCCTTCTCACTCTCCTCATCTCAGTCCACCACCAGTTTGTTCTTTGTGTTTATGGATTTCCTTCTGTTTGTTTGCTTGTCTATTTGTTGTGATTTGGAGATTCCACATATAAGAAAAATCACATGGTATTCATCTTTGATTTATGTAACTTAGCATAATACCCTGTAGTTCTATCCATGTTGTCACAAATGGGACATTTTCACTCTTTTATGGCTGAGTTACATTTCTGTGTGTGTGTGTGTGTGTGTGTATCACATGTGAGATACATATACACACACACACACACACAAAAACACCTTCCTTATTCAATCATTTATGAATGGACACTTACGTAGCTTCCATATGTTGGCTATTGTAAACAATGCGGCAATAAACACAGACCTGTTTATTGAATCTTTTTGAATGTGTGTTTTCGTTTTCTTTGTGTAAATACCTAGCAGTGGAGTTACTAAATCACATACTTCTGTATTTGTTTTGGGGAACCACCATACATTTTCCACAGTGTTTCATAATTTATATTCCTATTAAATATGCACAGTGCTTCCTTTTTCTCCACATCCTGGCCAGCACTTACTTTTTTAATTGTAGCTAATGTGACTGGTGTGTGATTTTACCTGATTTTTTGTTTCATTTTGCATTCCCTTGATGATTAATGATGTTGAGCATCTTTGCATGCTGCTGGTGGCCAGTTGGATGAGTTCTTTGGAAAAATGCCTATTCTAGTCTTCCATTTTTTAATTGCAGCGTTTTTTGTGTGGAGTTGAATAATTTCTTTTTAATCATGGTTTTATTTTTTTAATTTTTAAAAAATTTGTTTAATTTACATCCAAGTTAGCATATGGTGCAACAATGATTTCAGGAGTAGATTCCTTAATGCCCCTTACCCATTTAGCCCATCCCCCCTCCCACAACCCCACCAGCATCCCTCTGTTTGTTCTCCATATTTAAGAGTCTTTTGTTTTGTCTCCCTCCCTGTTTTTATATTATTTTTGCTTCCCTTCTCAAAATGTTCATCATTTTGTATCTTAAATTCCTCATATGAGTGAATTCATATGGTATTTGTCTTTCTCTGACTAATTTCACTTAGCATTAATACCCTCCAGTTCCATCTATGTAGTTGTAAATGGCAAGATTTCATTCTTTTTGATTGCTGAGTAATACTCCATTGTGTGTGTGTGTGTGTGTGTGTGTGTGTGTGTGTGTGTATACCACATCTTCTTTATCCATCCAGAGTAGGATAATTTCTTTACAGATTTTGAATATTAAGCTTCTCTGATACATCATTTACTAACAGTTTTGACTTTTAGTATGTCTTTTGTATTGTTGATGGTTTCATTTGCTGTATAAAAGTTTTTTTTTTTAAGCATACTCTCAATAGGTGTTTTTCTTTTGTTTCTTCTGCTTGAAGAGACATATCTAGAAAAATGTTGCTAAGGCCAATGCCCATGGGACTACTATGTTTTCTTTTAGAGATTTTTTTTTTTTTAATATTTGTTTATTGTTGAGAGAGAGACAGAGTGTGAGCAGTGGAGGGACAGAGAGAGAGGAGTGACAGAATCCAAAGCAGGCTCCAGGCCCCAAGGTGACTGCACAGAACCTGACGTGGGGCTCAAACCATGAGATAATGACCTGAGCTGAAGTTGGATACTTAACTGACTGAGCCATCCAGGTGCCCCTCTTTTAGGAGTTTAGTGACTTCGGGTCTCATATTTAGGTTTTTAATCCATTTTGTGCCTATTTTTGTTTATGATACAAACAATGGTTCCATTTAATTCTTGTGCATATAGCTGTCTTGTCTTCCTTGCCCCATTTACTGAAGAGACTGTCTTTTTCCCATTGTCTATGTATGCCTCCTTTGTTGTAGATTGATCATATAGTCAGGGGTTTATTTCTGTGCTTCCTATTCTGTTCCATTGTTCTATATGTCTGTTTTTTTTTTTTTTCACAGAGTTTTTCTTTATTGTTATTCTTCCTTTTTTAAATGCAAATTTTAGTTAGTTAACACACAGTGTAGTATTAGTTTCAGGAGTATCTAGCCTATCATAACAAATGCACTCCTTAATACCCATCACCCATCTAGTCCATCCTCCACCCACTTCTATCAATCCTCAGTTTGTTTCTCTGTCTTTAAGAGTCTCTTGTGGGGGCGCCTGGGTGGCTCAGACGGTTGAGCGTCCGACTTCGGCTCAAGTCACGATCTCGTGGTCCGTGAGTTCGAGCCCTGCGTCGGGCTCTGGGCTGATGGCTCGGAGCCTGGAGCCTGCTTCCGATTCTGTGTCTCCCTCTCTCTTTGCCCCTCCCCCGTTCGTGCTCTGTCTCTCTCTGTCTCAAAAATAAATAAACGTTAAAAAATAAAAATAAAAAAAAGAGTCTCTTGTAGTTTGTTTCCCTTTCTTCTCTCTCCCCCTCTCCTTACCATATGTTCATATGTTTTGTTTCTTAAACTCCACATATGAGCGAAATCATATAGTATTTGTCTTTCTCTGACTGACTTATTTCACTTAGCATAATACATTCTAGCTCCATCCATGTCATGGTAAATGGCAAGATTTCATTCTTTCCTATGGCTGAGTAATATTCCATTGTGTTTATATACACCACATCTTTATTCACTGATCAGTCAATGGACATTTGGGCTCTCTGCGTAGTTTGGCTATTGTTGATAATACTGCTATGTGTTGGGGTGCATGTACCCCTTCTAATCTGCATTTTTTAATCCTTTGGGTAGATACCTAATAGTGCAATTGCTGGATCGTAGTGTACTTCTATTTTTAGTTTCTTGAGGAACACCCAGAGTGGCTATTCTCCAGAGTGGCTGCACCAGTTTGCATTTCCATCAACTGTGCAAGAGAGTTCCCCTTTCTCCACATCCTTGCCAACACCTGTTGTTTCTTATGTTGTTAACTTCAGCCATTCTGACAGGTGTGAGGTGGTACCTTCTTGTGGTTTTGATTTGTATTTCCCCGATGATGAATGATGTTGAGCACCTTTTCAACTTCTGTTGGCCATCTAGATGTCTTCTTTGTAAAAGCGTCTATTCATGTCTTCTGCCCCTTTCTTAACTGGGTCATTTGTTTTTCAGGTGTTGATTTTGAAAAGTTCTTTATGGATTTTGGATACTAACCCTTTATCGGATATGTTGTTTGCAAATATCTTCTCCCATTCCATAGGCTGCCTTTTAGTTTTGTTGATTATTTCTTTCACTGTGTAGAAATTTTTTACCTTGATGAAGTCCCAATAGTTCATGTTTGCTTTTGTTTCCCTTGCCTTTAGCAATGTGTCTAATAAGTATTTGCTCCAGTGAAGTCAGAGAAGTTATTCCTTGTGTTCTCTAGGATTTTGATGGTTCCCTGTCTCACATTTAGGCCTTTCATCCATTTTGAATTTATTTTTGTGCGTGGTGTAAGAAAGTGGTTCAGTTTCATTCTTCTGCATGTTGCTGTCCAGTTTTGCCAGCACAATTTGTTGAAGAGATTGTCTTCTTTCCATTGGATATTCTTTCCTGCTTTGTCAAAGATGAGTTGGCCATACAGTTGTGGGTCCATTTCTGGGTTTTCTATTGTGTTCCATTAATCTATGTGTCTGTTTTTGTGCCATCTATATGTCTGTTTTTATTCCTGTGCCATATTCTTTTGATGGCTATATATTTGTCATACATTTTGAAATCAGTGATTGTGTTACCTCCAGCTTTTTCTTAAGATTGCTTTGGCTCTCCAGAGTGTTTTGCAATTTCTATACACATTTGTAAATTATTTATTCCAGTTCTTTGAAAAGTACTATTGCAATTTTGATAGGGATTGCATTAAATATGTAGTTGCTTTTTGTAGTGTGGAATTTTAAAATTATTAGTACTTCTCCCCCATTAGCATGTTCTATCTCTCCATTAGTTATGCTTTTTTGAATTTCTTTCATCAGTGTTTTATAGTTTTCAGGGTAGAAACGTTTGTGATTAAGTTCATTTCTAGGTATTTTTGTCTTTTTTGGTGCTGTTGTAATTTTTATGTGTGTGCAATTTCTGTTTCTTCTACTTTGTTCTTAGTATAGTTTGAGACACAACCAATTTAGGTTTATTAATTTTGTACCCTGCAACTTTACTTACACATTTGTTCATTCTAATAGTTTTTTGTGGACTCTTCAGTGTTGTGTATTTATCTATTTTATATAATATATATTATATACATATTATTGTGTCTCCTGAAAATATGACAGCTTTACTTCTTTCTTATAAGTCTGGATGTTTTTTATTTATTATATGATTGCTATGGCTAAGAGTTCCAGTACTCTACTGAATTAAAGTGGTGAGTGTGGACATATTTGTTTCTGATTATAGAGAAAAAACTTTCAACTTCTCTTCATTTAGTATTATGGTAGTTGTGTGTCTTTCCTATTTTAGTTTTATTATGTTGAATTATGTTTTTCTATACCTACTTTTTGGAGAATTTTTATCTTGAACAAATGCTGAATTTTGTCAAATATTTTGTACATCTTGTGAGACACTCATATGGTTTTTATTCTTTTGTTAATATGTTGTATCAGATTGGTTGATTTGGACTATTGAATCTTCTTTGGGTCTTGGTAATATATACCCTTGATCATGGTGAATCATTTCTTTAATATGATTTTCATTTCGGTTTGGTAAGAATATTTGGCAATATATTTGTATCTGTGGACATTAGAAGTATTGGCCTGAAGTTTTCTTTTTCTACAGTGTGTTTGTCTTATTTAGGTATCAGGGCAATTCTCACCTTGTAGAATGAATTTGAAACTTTGCTTCCTCTTCTGTTTTTTTTGAATAGTTTAAGTATGTATTAACTCTTCTTTAGATGTTGGGAAAATTTACCTGTGAAGCTATCTTTCCTGAACTTAGGTTCCTGAGAGTTGTTTTTGTTTTTGTTTTTCTACTGATTCTATTGCCTTTCTTATAATTTGTTACATTTTCTATTTCTTCCTAATTTGATTTTGGAAGATTGTGTGTTTCTATTTATTTCTTCCACATTGTCCATTTTGTTGGGATTTAATTTTTCATATTCTCTTATAATCCTTTTTGTCTCTGTGTTATCTGATGTTATTTCTCTTTCTCTTTTTTCTTTATTCGTTAAAGATTTATCAATTTTTTTTCAGTCAGCTCTCCTTTTTATTAAACTTTTGTTTTTGTTTTAGTATCTTGTTTGTTTCTGCTCTAATCCTTATTATTTTTCCACTGACTTTGGGATTTTTTATTCTTTTTTTTCTGATTCCTTTAGGTGTATGGGTCAATTGTTTAAGACTTTTTTTGTTTCTTGAGGTAAGCTTGTATTGCTATTAACTTTCCTCTTAGACCTGCTTTTGTTGTGTTGAAAATGTTTGTATCGTTTTGTTTCTGTTTTCATTAGTTTCCGTGTATTTTTTAAATTTCTTGATTTCTACATTGACCCCTCCTTTTCTTAATATCCTGTTGTTTAACCTACATGTGTTTTTTATGCAATTGTTTTCTTGTAATTGATTTCTAGTCATACTGTTGTGATCAGAAAAGATGCTTGATAGGATTTCAGTCTTCTTAAATTTTTTTGAGGTTTGTTTTGTGGCCTGATATGGCATATATCCTGGAGAATGTACTATGTGCACTTGAAAAAATGTGTAATCTGTTGTTTTGGGATGGAATGTTCTGAAGATATCTGTTAAGTCTTTCTGATCTAATGTGTTTTTCTTGATTTTCTGTTGCATTTTATGTCTGATCTATCCATTGTTGTACATCGAATATTAAAGTCCTCTATTGTTATATTACTATTTCTCCCTTTATGTCTCTTAATATTTAAGTATTTGGGTGCTTCTATATTGGGTACATATATATTTACAATATTTATGTTCCCATGTTTTGTTTATCATTTTATCATTGATCATTTATCAAATGATCATTTTATCATTTGTTTTAATGTGTATTTTGTCAACTAAAGTATTGGTACCCTAGGTTTTTTTTTCTTCTATTTGCATGAAATATTATTTTCCATGCCTTCACTTTCAGACTATCTGTTTTTAGGTCTGAAGGGAGTCCCTTGTAGACAGCATAGAAATGGGTTTTGGTTTTTTTTCTATTCAGTTACCATATTTCTTTTGATTGGAACATTTTGTCCATTTACTTTTTTTTAATGTTTATTTATTTTTGAGAGAGAAAGAGTGAGAGAGAACGTGCACGTGTGCAAGAGAGAGCATGAGCGGGAGAGGGGCAGAGAGAGAGAGAGAGAAAGAATCCTAAACAGGCTCCAGGCTCCAAGCCGTCAGCACAGAGCCCAAAGTGGGGCTCAAACTCACAAACTGAGAGATCATGACCTCAGATGAAGTCGGATACTTAATCGACTGAGCCTCCTAGGTGCCCTTCCATTTACTTTTAATGTAATTATTGATATGTATGTATTTCCATTTTGATCATTGTTTTCTGAAGTGTTTTTATAGTTCTTTTCTGTTCCTTCTTGTTTTTTTCTTTTTTTTTTTTTCTCTTCTTTAATTTACATCCAAATTAGTTAGCACATAGTGCAACAATGATTTCAGGAGTAGATTCCTTATAACATTTAGCCCATCCCCCCCCAACCCCTCCAGTAACCCTCTGTCCTCCATATTTAAGAATCTCTTATGTTTTGTCCCCCTCTCTGTTTTTATATTATTTTTGCTTCTCTTCCCGTATGTTCATCTGTTCTGTGTCTTAAAGTCCTCGTATGAGTGAAGTCATATATTTGTCTTTCTCTAATTTTTCTTAGCATAATACCCTCTAGATCCATCCACATAGTTGCAAATGGCAAGATTTCATTCTTTTTGATTGCCAAGTAATACTCCATTGTATATATACCACATCTTCTTTATCAATTCATCCATTGATGGACATTTGGGCTCTTTCCATACTTTGGCTATTGTTGATAACACTACTATAAACATTGGGATGCATGTGTCCCTTCAAAACAGCATACCTGTATCTGTAGGATAAATACCTAGTAGTGCAATTGCTGGGTCATAGGGTAGTTCTATTTTTAGTTTTTTGAGGAACCTCCATACTGTTTTCCAGAGTAGCTGCCCAGTTTGCATTCTCACCAGCAGCGCAAGAGAGATCCTATTTCTCTGCATCCTCACCAACATCTGATGTTGCCTAAGTTGTTAATGTTAGCCATTCTGACAGGTGTGAGGTGATATCTCATTGTGGTTTTGACTTGTATTTCCCTGATGATGAGTGATGTTGAGCATCTTTTTGTGTGTTGGTTGGCCATCTGGATGTCTTCTTTGGAGAAGTGTCTATTCATGTCTTTTGCCCATGATTACTTCTTCACTGGATTATTTGTTTTTTTGGGTGTTGAGTTTGAGAAGTTCTTTGTAGATTTTGGACACTAACCCTTTATCTGATAATGCTGTTTGCAAATATCTTCTCCCATTCCGTCGGTTGCCTTTTAGTTTTGCTAATTGTTTCCTTCGCTGTGCAGAAGCTTTTTTATTCTGATGAGGTCCCAATAGTTCATTTTTGTTTTTGTTTCCCTTGCTTCTGGAGACGTGTTGAGTAAGAAGCTGCTGTGGCCAAGGTCAAAGAGGTTTTTGCCTGCTTTCTCCTCAAGGATTTTGATGGCTTCCTGTCTTACGTTGAGGTCTTTCATCCATTTTGAGTTTATTTTTGTGTATGGTGTAAGAAAGTGGTCCAGGTTCATTTTTCTGCATGTCGCGGTCCAATTTTCCCAGCACCACTTGCTAAAAAGACTGTCTTTATTCCATTGGATATTGTTTCCTGCTTTGTCAAAGATTAGTTGGCCACACATTTGTGGGTCCATTTCTGAGTTCTCTATTCTGTTCCATTGATCTGAGTGTCTGTTTTTGTGCCAACTGTTCATTCTTTTCTGGTTTTGTGTGTGTGTGTGTGTGTGTGGTTTTATGCTTTAGTGTTAACTTTGATTCCTTTCCTTTTATTTTTTTGTGTATCATAGGCTTTGATTTGTGGTTACCATGGGGTTTATATATAATACTGCATGTATACAGTAGTCTATATTAAGTTGATGTTGCTTAAGTTCAAACATGAACTAAAAGCACTACATTTTTACTACCCCCTCAACATTTCATACAAATAAGGTCATACTTTACATCCTTGCATTTTGTGTATCCCTTGTTTAATTTCAGTACATATAATTTATTTTACTACTTTTGTATTTTAATCTCCATTTTGGCATTATAAGTTATTAATCTACCACCTTTACTATATATTTGTTTTTACCAGTGAATTTTTTTTCCTTTCATAATTCTCATTCTTCTAGTTATAGCATTTTCTTTCCACTTAAAGAATTCCCTTTAACATTTCTTGTAAGGCTGATTTAGTGGTGATGAACTCCTTTAACTTTTGTTTGTATGAGAAATGCCTTTCTCTCCTTCAATTCTGAATGATGACATTGTTGGATAGAGTATTCTTGGTTGTAAGTCTTTTTTTTTTTTCTTTCAGCACTTTCTGTCCTACGAATTTTCTGCTGAAAAATAGCTTTATGGGGTTTCACTTATATGTTACTGTTAGTTTTTCTCTTGCTGCTTTTAAGATTCTCTATCATTAATCTTTGCCATTTTATGTGTCTTGCTGCAGACCTCCTTGGGTTTATTGTTTGGGAATCTCTCTGCTTCCTGGATCTGGATGTCTGTTTCCTTCCCCAGATTAGGAAAATTTTCAGTTATTATTTCTTCAAATAAGTTTTGTGCCCACTTTTCTCTTTCTGGGATCCCTATAATATGAGTATTATGCTTGATGATGTCACAGAGGTCCTTCAATCTAGTTTCATTTATTATAGTTTTTCTTTATTGTTCAGCTTGATTGTTTCCATTACCTGGTCTTCCAGATTAATGATCCATTCTTCATATTTTTTAGACTTATTTTTTTTTATTTTTCAAATATAATTTATTGTCAAATTGCCTTACATAACACCCAGTGCTCATCCCAATAAGCGCCCCCCCCCTCAATGCCAATCACCCATTTTCCCCTCTCCCATGCCCCATCCACCCTCAGTTTGTTCTCTATATTAAGAGTCTCTTGTGGTTTGCCTCTCTCACTCTCTGTTTGTAACTAGTTTTTCCCCTTTTCTTCCCCATGGACTTCTGTTAAGTTTCTCAATATCCACATGAGTGAAAACATATGATATCTGCTCTTCTCTGAATGATTTATTTCACTCAGCATAATACCTTCCAGTTCCATCCACATTGCTACAAATGGCATGATTTCATTCTTTCTCATTGTCAAGTAGTATTCCATTGTGTATATAAACCACATCTTCTTTATCCGTTATTCAGTTGATGGACATTTAGGCTCTTTCCATAATTTGGCTATTGTTGAAAGTGCTGCTATAAACTTTGGGGTACATATGCCCCTACGCATCAGCACTCCTGTATCCCTTGGGTAAATTCCTAGCAGTGCTATTGCTGGATCACGGGGTAGTTCTCTTTTTAATTTTTTGAGGAACCTCCACATTGTTTTCCAGAGTGGCTGTGCCAGTTTGCATTCCTACCAGCAGTGTAAGAGGGTTCCCGTTTCTCCACATCCTAGCCAGCATCTATAGTTTCCTGAGTTGTTAATGTTAGCCACTCTGACCAGTGTGAGGTGATATCTCAGTGTGGCTTTGATTTGTATTTCCCTGATAATGAGTGATGTTGAGCATCTTTTCATGCCCATCTTTCCAAGGGCCATCTGGATGTCTTCTTTGGAAACGTGTCTATTCATGTCTTCTGCCCATTACTTCACCAGATAATTTGTTTTTTGGGTGTGGAGTTTGGTGAGTTCTTTATAGATCTTGGATACTAGCCCTTTGCAGTACAGAAACTTTTTTATCTTGATGAGGTCCCAATAGTTCATTTTTTCTTTTAATTCCCTTGCCTTTGGAGATGTGTCCAAGCAAGAAATTGCTGCAACTGAGGTCAAAGAGGTTGTTGTCTGCTTTTTCCTCTAAAGTTTTGATGGTTTCCTGTCTCACATTTAGGTCTTTAATCCATTTTGAGTTTATTTTTGTGTATGATGTAAGAAAGTGGTCCAGGTTGAATCTTCTACATGTCACTGTCCAGTTTTCCCAGCACCATTTGCTGAAGAGACTGACTTTATTCCATTGGCTATTCTTTCCTGCTTTGTCAAAGAATAGTTGGCCATACATTCGTGGGTCAATTCTGTGTTCTCTATTCTATTCCATTGGTCTATGTGTCTGTTTTGTGCCATACTGTCTTGATGATTAAAGCTTTGTAGTAGAGACTAAAGTCTGGTATTGTAATGCCTCCCACTTTGGTTTTCTTCTTCAATATTACTTTGGCTATTCAGGGTCTTTTGTGGTTCCACACAAATTTTATGATTGTTTGTTCTAGCTTTAAGAAGAATGCTGGTGCAATTTTTATTGGAATTTCTTTGAATGTGTAGATTGCTTTGGGTAGTATTGACATTTCAATAATAGTTATTCTTCCAATCCATGAGCATGGAATGTCTTTCAATTTCTTTGTGTCTTCTTCAATTTCCTTCATAAGCTTTCTATAGTTTTCAGCATACAGATCTTTTACATCTTTGGTTAGATTTATTCCTAGGTATTTTACGGTTCTTGGTGCAATTATAAGTGGGATAAGTTTATTTCTCTTTCTGTTGCTTCATTATTGGTGTCTAGAAATGCAACTGACTTCTGTATATTGAATTTATACTGAGACTTTGCTGAATTCATGTATCAGTTCTAGCAGTCTTTTGGTGTAGTCTTTCAGATTTTACATGTAGAGTATCCTATTATCTGTAAAAAGTAAAAGTTTGACTTCTTTTTTGCCAATTTTGATGCCTTTTATTTCATTTTGTTGTCTGATTGCTGATGCTAGGACTTCTAACACTATGTTAAACAACAGTGGTGAGAGTGGACATCCCTGTCGTGTTCCTGATCTCAGGGGGAAAGCTCTCAGTATTTCCCCATTAAGGATGATATTAACTGTGGGCTTTTCATATATGGCTTTTATGATATTTAAGTATGTTCCTTCTATCCTGACTTTCTTAAGAGTTTTTATTAAGAAAGGATGTTGCATTTTGCCAAATGCTTTTTCTGCATCGATTGACAGGATCATATGGTTCTGATCCTTTCTTTTATTAATGTGATGTATCACACTGATATGCAAATATTTAACCAGCCCTGCAGCCCAGGAATGAATCCCACTTGATCATGTGAATAATTCTTTTTATATACTGTTGAATTCAATTTGCTTGTATATTGTTGAGAATTTTTGCATCCATGTTCATCAGGGATATTGGCCTGTAGTTCTCCTTATTTGTGGGGTCTCTGTCTGGTTTGGGAATCAAGGTAATGCTGCCTTCATAGAATGAGCCCAGAAGTTTTCTGGGCTCTATTTCTATCCTTCTATTTCTATTTTTTTGGAACAGCTTGAGAAGGATAGTTATTAACTCTGTTTTAAATGTCTGGTAAAATTCTTCAGGAAGTCATCTGGTCCAGGACTCTTACTTGTTGGGAGATTTTTGATAACTGATTCAATGTCTTCACTAGTTATGGGTCTATTCAAATTTTCTATTTCTTCCTGTTTGAGTTTTGGTGGTGTGTGGGTGTTTAGGAATTTGTCCATTTCTTCCAGGTTGTCCAGTTTGTTGGCATATAATTTTTCATAGTAATCTGATAATTTCTTGTATTTCTGAGGGATTGGTTGTCTTTTGAGAAGTCTGGCTAGAAGTTTATCAATTTTGTTTATTTTAAGAAGAAACAACTCTTAGTTTCATTGATCTGGGTTTTTTGTGGTTTTTTTTTTATTCTATATTGTTTGTTTCTGCTCTGATCTTTATTATTTCTCTTCTTCTGCTGGGTTTGGGGTTTCTTTGCTGTTCTGCTTCTAGTTCCTTTAGGTGTACTGTTAGATTTTGAATTTGGGATTTTTTTTCTTGTTTCTTGAGACAGGCCTGGATTGCAATGTATTTTTCTCTTAGGACTGCCTTTGCTGCATCCTAAAGGGTTTGGATTGTTGTGTTTTCATTTTCATTTTTTCCATTTATCTTTAAATTTCTTCTTTAATTGCCTGGTTGACCCATTCGTTCTTTAGTAGGATGTTCTTTAACCTCCATGCATTTGGAGATTTTCCAAATTTTTTCCTGTGGTTATTTCAAGTTTCATAGCATTGTGATCTGAAAGTGTGCATAGTATGATCTCAATTCTTTTATATTTATTGAGGGCTGTTTTGTCACCCAATATGTGATGTATCTTGGAGAATGTTACATGTGCACTTGAGAAGAATGTATATTCTGCTGCTTTAGGATGAAAAGTTCTAAGTGTATCTGTCAAGTCCACCTGGCCCAGGGTATCACTCAGGACCAGTGTTTCTTTATTGGTTTTCTAGATGATCTAGATTGATCTAGATGATCTGTCCATTGCTATAAGTGGACTATTAAAGTCACCTGCAATTACCACATTCTTACCAATAAGATTGCTTATGTTTGTGATTGTTTTATATATTTGGGTGCTTCCGAATTTGGTGCATAGACGTTTATAATTGTTAGCTCTTCTTGATGGATAGATTCTGTAATTATGATATAATGCCCTTCTTCATCTCTTATTACAGCCTTTAGTTTAAAATCTAGTTTGTCTGATATAAGTATGGCTACTCCAGCTTTCTTTTGAGTTCCAGTAGCATAATAGATGGTTCTCCGTCCCCTTACTTTCAATCTGAAGGTGTCCTCAGGTCTAAAATGGGTAGATAGCAAATAGATGTAGACAGAAAATAGATGAGTCTTGTTTTGTTTTGTTTTTTAATCCATTCTGATACCCTATGTCTTTGATTGGAACATTTAGTCCATTTACATTCAGTAGTATTATTGAAAGATATGGGTTTAGATCATTGTGTTATCTGTAGGTTTCATGCTTGTAGTGATGTCTCTGGTACTTTGTGGTCCTTGCAACATTTCACTCAGAAAGTCCCCCTTAGGATCTCTTGTAGGGCTGGTTTAGTGGTGATGAATTCCTTCAGTTTTTGTTCGGGAAAACCTCTCTCTCTCCTATTCTGAATGACAGGCTTGCTGGATAAAGGATTCTTGGCTGCATATTTTTCCTGTTCATCACATTGAAAATTTCCTGCCACTCCTTTCTGGCCTGCCAAATTTCAGTAGATAGATCTGCTACTACCCTTATGTGTCTACCTTTGTAGGTTAAGGCCCGTTCATTCCTAGCTGCGTTCAGAATTCTCTCTTGCCAATTTCACTATGATATGTAGTGCAGAAGATTGATTCAAGTTATGTTTGAAGGGAGTTCTCTGTGCCTCCTGGATTTCAATGTCTGTTTCCTTCCCCAGACTGGGGAAGTTCAAGTACATTTGTTCAAGTATCATTTGTTTACGTACACCTTCAGCCCCTTTCTCTCTCTTCTTCTTCTGGAACTCCTATGATACAGATATTGTTCCATTTCATTCACTTAGTTCTCTAATTCTCCCCTCATGATGCAGAATTTTTTTCTCTTTTTCTCAACTTCATCTTTTTCTATAATTTTATCTTCTATTTCACCTATTGTCCCTACTGCCTCTTCAATTCTCGCTGTGACCACTTGGTTTATTTTACACCTCATTTACAGCATTTTTAAATTCATCGTTAATATTTTGTAGTTCCTTGATCTTTGCAGCAATAGATTCTCTGCTGTCTTCTATGTTTTTTTTTTCAAGCCCAGCAATTAATCTTATGACTATTATTCTAAATTCCTGTTAAGTTATATTTTTTATATCTGTTTTGAGCAATTCTTTAGCTGTAATTTTTTCCTGGAATCTTTTTTGAGGAGAATTCTTCCTTTTCATCATCTTGGCTAGTTTTCTGTCCCTTACATGTTTTAAAAGTTTGTTATGTGCCCTGCACCTGCAAGCACTACTATATTAAAGAGGGGTCATACGCTGTCCAGGGCCTGGCCCTTCAGGAGGTATTTTTTGGAGAGTGTTACTTGCTCTCTGTTGTTGTGACTTTGGTTACTTTATCTCCCCACTCATAGTGATGTTTTGGACCCTCCACCAGATGTGCTTTGATTTGTTCACTGAAGTAGCCCTGGAAAGGAAAACAAAAAAACAAACAGAAAACAAACACACAAACACACACACACACACCAGAAACACCAGCCACAAGTAAACAACAGGGTGGAGGCAGTGCTGGTGGAAGAGGCCTTATCCTATACAAAGAGAGAAATGACAGGGGTGGGGAAAAAGAAAAAATATAAATTGACCAGAGAAACCATATGGCTTAATCCAGAGAGACAGAAAGGAAAATAAAGAAGGAGTTGTAGAACATGTATCAAGAGAATGGATTAACTATGTATGCTTAAACAAACCAACAACCAGAGTAACCAGACTAGAGGAAAGAGATGAGAAGGAGAAAAGGAAGGAAGAATGCGTCTATATAATAAGAACTGTCCAAGAACTAAACCAGGCAATGCAGGAGTGCAGGTCTGGAAGAGGGGCCATCTGGTTCCTCAGGGTCAATCCTGCTCCAGTAGATAGGAAGTTACCAGGTGCGGAGGAGTGTGGTTTGACGTAGGTGGATCCTGCCTCTACTGTGGGCCCCGCTGTCTCATCCCTGAGGGCCCCTCCTTGGTGGTGGTGGGGAGAAAAATGGCGACAAGCCAGTGTTTCCTCCACAGACCACGTGTACCAAACCACTCTGAGCCGTCCTCACTGTGCTGAGGGCACAAATGAGGTGGTTGTCTTGCTAAAACTCCTATGCCCTAGTGCTTGGCTGGGATTCAAACTCTTGCTCCATGGGCCCCCAGTACTGGGGAAGCACCAGTTTGTGCTGCTAGATATGTGGTCTCTGGCTGGCGGATGCAGGCAGGCTTTGTCCTTTGAACGGTTATACCTTCTTCCCACAGCACTCCAGGGAGGGGGCTACTTTCTCCTACTGCAGACTGCACCCCTGACCTAGCCGCCGAGCCCAGGGCTGGTCCCCCTCCTCCCCAGGTGCGTGATGCTGGCAGGAGAAAGTCAGAAGAAAGTCTCTCAGTCAGGAGAAATTCTCTCAGTTAGAGGCTGGATCTTTCTCTGTCCCTGTCTGAGGTTTTTCTCTCTTCCAAATACAGTCCTATGCTTCCCCAGCCTCTCTTTCTCTTCCCTTTGTCTCTCCGCAGAAGGGGATCCCTCCCCTCTGTTTGTTTTCTCCCTCCCAGTTTGCAATCATGCACCTATGGCCTGTCAGATTGTCCTGGTGGGTCCCTGGAAGCAACTCTTTGCCTCCTGGACTCTTGGGGTTCAAAGTCCTTTGGCTTCAACACTGCTTTGTTTGAGAGGATGGAACCTTGGATCCCCCTACTTCTCCACAATGTTGGCCCTTCTTCCTCTTCTGAGTCTTCTAATTTGTGGTAGATTCCCTCTAGTTAAATTTTATTTCATTTATTCTTGAGCTCTAAATGATCTTTTTAAAAATATTTTTTATCTCTTAGTTGAAGATCCTTTTTAAAATATTTTTTATCTCTTAGGCATATACTAGCTAATATTAGGCAACTCTGAGACTCTGAAGGTCTCAGAGTTCATCCACTCTTTTCTCAAGTCCAGTATCTTTATGACCATGACTCTGATCTCTTTATCAGACATATTACTTATCTCCATTTCCTTTCAATCTTTTTCTGTGATTTCTGTCTTATTCATTCATTTGGAAAATAACCTGTTCTCTAATTTTTTCTAACTCTGTTTCTATGTATTAGGTAGATTAGGTACATCTCTTGGTCTTAGAGTGACCTTGTGTAGAACTCTTGTGGTGCCCAGTAGTGCAATCCCCCTTGGTCATAAGAATCAGGCATCCTAGGAGTGTCTCCTGTGTGAATGGCATGCATCATCTTGTTGTGGCTGTGCTGTGTGATTCCTGTGGGTCTGCTAGTGGATGGGGTTGGTCTTCAGGCCAGATGGTTGCAATGACCAAAATCACATGCTGGGAGCACAATAGGCAAGGTTTGTTCCCTGTGCTGATGAGAAGCCTGACTGAATCCACTGCAGGATCTGTCTGGTGGCCCTGGCACTCAGCCTAGCTGTCTGTAATTAGCCTCTACAATAGCTACAGGTGTACTAATGGGCAGGATTTCATCCCTTCACAGGCAACAAAGAGGCCCAGCTGTTGGAACTAAAGTATGCTAGTTTCTGCCTCAGGGAAGAAATTACTTTAGACTGGCACTGGTCCCAGCCAGATATACCTTCCAAGTGTGGCTTGGCAGGAGCTGCTTTGGAGGGATGCCTGCCAAAGTGAGGGGCTTGGGTGGAGTTGGTCTATAGGAGAATGCTGGGGTGGGGTACAGGGTGCTATCAAGGTAGATGCAGAGTGTTGGAACTGGTTATTTACATTAGAAACTACAGCCTTGCTCAGATGAAACACTCTTGGATACTCCCCACAAACAGTATTTAGTCTAAATTTCCCCTTGCCATGGTACTTCTTTATATGTTTTTTATGGATAAGCTCCCAGCAGGGACCCTCAGAAGTTGTGCTAATTCTTGTGAGTAAAAACAGATGAGATGAATACATCCTGATAGGGCTTACTTTATTGTGATATCAAGACAACTTCTAAAAACAACTTTGTCTTTCTCATATACTAGTGCTTTTGAAACCAATACACAACACTCCATCCTAGTGTCATTCAGATCCTTGGGAATTCATGTGGAGATTGAAGAGCAAGTTTCAACTGCTTCAACAGCTTCTCTAACCATTTGGTTTCTCCATTGACTAAAGTTTTCTGAGTAGATGGTGCTGACAGTGAAGGGAGAAGTGGAGAGGTTGAGCTTGGTGATGCCTGTAATGCAGTTAAGTCATCAGTTGCTATAAGGTGACCAAAATGGCAATCCATGGAGGAAAAAGAGGATGTCACAGACTCAAATTAAATTTGGAGCAGAAGGTAGTCCATTTTGGAACACTGACACAACTGATTTTACAGAGGAATATCTGTAGCTTTACTGAGTATGCTTTCCAAAGTAAGCAATAGAAGAGTATGGCCAATAAGCAGCATGCTGCACTGACCTACTTAATAATAGAGTTGAAGATGCAAAGCAGTCATGCCTGCAAAACACAGTGTCCCATAAATTTGTAATTCTTTCTTGTTGTTGCCACTCAAGGGAAACAATAGTTGTTATGACAATTATTGACACTGTCCCAAGTATTATCATCCTACATTATACTAGCTAATATCAAGCATTCAATGTTGATAAAAGATGTTCTATATGCCTGAAATTTTTACAGATGCATCATATTATGGTCTTTAATTTGTTGTAATATACCTTTTCCTTTGGTCACCAAGTAGGGTTTTATTATGGCAGGTGCCATGATTTTCCCCATATTCTTATGTTTTTTAGTTAATACTTTTCCTATTTTAGATTCTGGGGTGGTATTAATGCTAATTCCTATCTCTGTAGCTGCCTGCGATACTAATAGGAATTTTTTCATCCTTTCTATATCTATGGTGTAGCGATTGCCACCTTCCAGATCATTTTAGTCCAAGATTTCATATCTAGATTGTTAGTAAGCAACTTAAGCTTTTGCTTAAGCTATGATACCTTTCAGTTGATCCAGAGACAGTTGGGTTGTAGAGTAAGAGGAAGTTTCATATTATGCCTTGTTCCTTAGCCCATTCTTGATTAGCTTTTATGTGAAATAGGTGCCCTGATCTGATTTTATGATGGTTGAACTACCAGAGCAGGGAATCCAGATTTCTAAGGCTCAGATGGTGGATTTTTTATTATTTCTTCCACAAGGATAGAGTAATTGATGTGTATAAGATTGTTGATACACATAATTTATTCTCCGATATAGGCTAGCATTCCATGTAATCACTTTGTACAATTTGGAAGGGTTTGTTGTCTTTGAATGTATCTGGATGATTCATTAATGAAGAATCAATGAATGAATCCTCTAAGCTTCAAAATTGTGGCATTTACATCCCTTAATTTTAAATTAAAGGTATTTTGTGGATATATACATGTTTCTTTTCTCCAACAATGTTCTAGTGCCATGTTTGCCAGTATGACCTGTTTGGTGATGTGCCCATACAATGATCCTATCCATTGGCATATCTGTGTGTCCACATTTTATGTTCCATTGTCCTTATTTATGTATGATTATGTTTTGAATTGATTTCATCCTTATCCATGAATCATTGTTTTTTTTTCATAAATTTAGGAATCTTTACCTCTTTAGTTTTCCTAGTGAGTTTGTCTACTTGGTTATTAAATTTGGTAACTTCATAGTTGTCCTTCTGATGTGCAGAGATGTGTGTAACCAATATGGAGATGTCATCCAGTGCTATTTTCTGCCATATGCCGTCATTACCCCATACGCTCTTACATCCTATTTCCCAGGTCCTGCCATGACCTGGCCAGAGAGCTAGCTATTCATTTACCTACCATCCTTGGATCCAAAAATTATATACCTCGTTGTGACTTTCCTTAACAGACTGTTCAATTGCCAATTTTATAGCTATTAGTTTAGCCATAAATTGATGGTGTGCTGATTCTCCGAAGCCTGATTCTATCCTGGTTTGTCCATTATTAGTCATTCCTCTACAGCTTGACTGCCAGGATATTCTGTATGATGGTAAGAAAGCTGATCCATCTAAAATCACGCACTGTTGGGACACTTGGCTGGCTCAGTTGGTTGAGTGTCCAACTCTTGATTTTCAGCTAAGACCATGATCCCAGGGCCGTGGGATTGAGTTCTGCATTGGACTCCATGTGGAGCATGGAGCCTGCTTGAGATTCTCTGTCTCTCCTTCTTCCCCTCTCCTCCACTCATGCACATTCATATTCCACCTCCCTCTCTCTCTACACACACACATATATATATAAATTTGTATATAAATTTACTATATATATAGTATATACTATACTATATATACACACACACATATATATATATACACATGTACATATACATATATATAAAGCAGATAAAAGCATGCACCATTGACTGCTGTGGTCCCTTTTCCCTAACCACTTGAGCTTACTCCTCAAAATCCAGCAAGTCCACTATTGGCATTGCTGAGATTTTTTTTAGTTAATGCAGGTCAACTTTTAATCTGTGGCCCCACTCAGATATGTACCATTGTTATTTTATAGCTTTATAGTCAAGAGTACTTCCCATCTCTTTGTAGAGGTCTGCTTTATCTACTACAGAAGGGTTTTTTGGAGTTTAAGTGTAATTGGTTTATTTTCTTAGTGTGTATTTTCTAGGGCCTTGTAGAATGTTTAGGTGAGCCTTTCAATTGGTTGGTGTATGTTCTCAGACAATGGGAACTCCTTAGTGTAAAGCCCAGTTGGGTAAAACTTGGGAGTTCTGTGGTGTTTCGGTCCACAGTGATGCTGCTGCAAACTCTCCTGAGTACAGGCACTCTAATTTGTATTTAAAGTCCTCATTAGATGATGCCAATGTGTTGAACATTCTGACAGCATTTTTCAAATACAGGCTGTCTTGAGTCTCTAGCCATCTAAATTCTCTACTCATCCTATTTATTTCATGAATGTGTTTTAATATTATGACCAGAAGTGGTATGTGCTATACCAAATATCCAAACAGTCCTATCAGTTTCTGAGCTGCTTCTTTTGTGGTAGGAGTCAATTCACAATTTATATTGTTTTATGACTGGGTGTGGGTTTTTTCATGCCTCCAGAGGACTAAATTTTGCCTAGCACTTTTACTGTAGTATGTGGACCTCACTTGGGTCAATTTCCCATTTTCTGAGTGTAAGGAATTAAATTAATTCTATTTTGACCCTAATGTGTTTTTTCTAGTTACCGCCATAAATAAGGATGTCATCAATATATAGGAAATACTGGGTTTTTGCGTGTGTTTTCATCAAAGGCCTGGATGTCTTGTGTTGGAACATTATAGGCTATTACTGGACTGCTAAGGTATCCTGGTGGTAGCCTAGCAAACTGATACCGCCTGCTTTGCCACATAAATGCAACCATGGGTTGGCTCTCCTCCTCAATTACAATAGCAAAGAACATGTCACATAAGGTCTGGATGTCACGGTGATATTGGTGACCTATCACCATGTCATAAAGTCTAGATCCAGTGGTGATACTGGTTATGATAGTGCCTATATCCCAGAGTGCTGCCTCAGTTTGGGGAGACTGAATTGTAAAAAGGTTTCTTAGTTCTGAGGGTAGCCAGTTGAGAAGATGTCTAGATCCCAATTTCAAGGCATCTTAGATGGAGTGAAGGCAGCAAGTCACAAATGATCTTTCTGGTTTGCAGGTTAAATGTCTGTGGTGATCTTTGGCCACACAACAACCAGTAAAAAATTATCCATACATATGCTGTTCTGGTGGTTTCTCTGGTCCCATCCAAGTCATTCATATTCACTTGCAATGTTTAAAAAGAATGGGAGATAATAAGAAATGTTACTTTGGAAAGATGTAACCAGATTTGAGATACTAAAATTAAGGATCTAGTCTAGTTTACAGGTAGAACAAAGTCAATTACTAGAACTAGAATCTAATATCTAAAAGTTCATAGTTTCAGTCAAAACAATTTTTCTCTCTACAGTTACCCCCATTTCTATCAATTATAACCATTAAGACTAATTTGCAAATAAGGCTAGTTTCAATGAACTTAGCTTGATTATATATAAGTGTGGTGAGAGTCATGATTAATCATATAGGATCTTTTATATCTGCTTTGGTGGAACTTTTCATAAAACATCTCAGGTTGAATTTTTAACAGGGTCTTGAGGGTAAGAAATAAAGCAAAATACTTGCCATCATGCTTTGCCTGCAATACCTATGGATTTAGGTTACTTCCTTTTTTAACAGGGTCCCCAAAATATCCTGAGGTTCCTGCACCTGCCTGGAAGTGGCCCTCTTTACTTACCTGGTAAGAATGCTGAAAACCTGTAAGCAAGTATCACACTATTTCCAAGGTACTTTATTGGCTCCATAAAGTCAGTATTAGTTGCTTAAAGCTGTCTAGTTATATCTGAGCCTATGCAGATCTCTCTTAAATATGACATTCCAGTCAAAACCTTAGTTAATAAAACCAGTGTTCCCAACTGTCCTGTTATAAGGAAGACAGATTCTTATGGCAATATATTTGTATATGTTCAATAAGTATATAAGAATACTGAGAGTTTCCAAATTCTGGGGTGATCAGGTAGGCAGAGCTTACAAAGGTATAAATTACTATATTGCTGAGGAAAGGTTTTCCTATATCTGGAAAAAAAAAGATGAAAAAACAGTAGTATTTCAGGGCATCTGAGTGGCTCCGTCAGTTAAGGGTCCATCTCTTTGTTTCGGCTCAGGTCATGATCTCAAAGTTTATGAGTTCAAGCCTCACATCAGGCCTGCACTGACAGTGGGGAATCTGCTTGGGATTCTCTCTTTCCTCTTTCTCTGTTCCTACCCCACTTGCATTCTCTCTCAAACTTAAAATTTTTTTTTACAAAGCAGTATTTCAAAAAATAAAAATCCTAAAAATTTTCAGTTTATTCACTCCCATTCATAATTAATTTCTCTTTTTGTTTTATTTGAGAGAGAGGGAGAGAGAGAATCTCAAGCAGGCTCTGCACTGACAGACACAGGGCTCCATGAGATCATGACCTGAGCTGAAACCAAGAGTCTGCGCTTAACCAACTGAAGCACCCAAACACCCCTGTAATTAATTTCCCTTGATCTTGACCTTCTGTTACTTTTGTGAAGCCATCAGTTTCTCCAATAGAGCTGTGTAAATTCTTAGTTCAATGGTATGATCTTAAGTTATGAGACCAATATTCTAGGTATTTATCAGTCTTTTTCCTGAATCTCCTTGAAGATGAAGCACTATTGCAAAAGCATCAAAGTAAAACAATAACTGCAAATGACTTAAAAATGGTAATGGTTAATGATTTGACTAGAATTCATTACAATGCAGGGGCACTGGGTGGCTCAGTGGGTCAGGCATCCAACTCTTGATTTCAGCTCAGGTCATGATTTCACGGTTTGTGACTTTGAGCCCTCACTTGAGCTCTGCACTGTCAGTGCAGAGCCTGCTTGGGATTCTCCCTCTGCCCCTCTGCTCTCTCTCAAAAAGAATTTAAAAAAATCGTTACAATGCAATTGACAAGGAGATTTAATCATCACAGAAATAACCAATACTTCAAGATAATAACTAGAATTACAAGTGATAACATAATAAATTTCTAGGAGTCTCACACAATTTCTAGAACAATTATATTTATGGAAATATAATCTAAGAAGGTTTAGCATCACTTACTTGACAATGATTCCCATGCAATTTAACATACCAAATAAACATAATTAACATCTCTTTATTTATTCTCAAGTTAGCTAACATACAGTGTAGTCTTGGCTTCAGGAGTAGAATCCAGTGATCTGTTACATATAACACACAGAGCTCATCCCAAGTGCCCTCCTTAATGCCCATC
Organism: Panthera pardus; assembly: GCF_024362965.1. Classification (NCBI taxonomy): domain Eukaryota; kingdom Metazoa; phylum Chordata; class Mammalia; order Carnivora; family Felidae; genus Panthera; species Panthera pardus. The sequence goes on from NW_026526721.1 coordinate 106,773,126, forward strand.
ACCCAACCCCTATCAACTGTTTGTTCTCTGTATTTAAAAGTCTCTTATGGTTTGCCTCTCTGTTTTTATTTTTCCTACCCTTCCCCTATGATCGTTTAAGTTTCTCCAATTCCACATATGAGTGACATCATAAGATATCTCTCTGAATTATTCTGCTTAGAATAATACCCTCCAGTTTCATCCATGTTGTTGTAAATGTCAAGATTTCATTCTTTTTGATGGCTGAGTAGTAGTCCATTGTAATACAATTCCATTGTGTATACACACACACTTCTTTAATCCATTTATCAGTTGATGGACATTTGGGCTCTTTCCAGAATTTGGCTATTGTTGATAGCACTGCTATCAACATTAGGGAGCATGTGTCCCTTCGGGTCAGCATTCCTGTATTCTCTGGATAAATTCCTAATGGTGCAATTGTTGGATGGTAGGGTATTTGTAATTTTAATTTTTTGAGGAACCTCCACACTGTTTACCAGAGTGGCTGCACCAGTTTGCAGGCCACCAAAAGTGCAAGAGGGCTCCCCTTTTTCCACATCCTTGCCAACATCTGTTGTTTCCTGAGGCATTAATCTTAGGTATTCTGACCAGTATGAGGTGGTATCTCAGTGTCGTTTTGATTTGTATTTCCCTGATGATGAGCATTGTTGAGCATCTTTTCATGTGTCTTGGAAAAGTGTCCATTCGTGTTCTGCCTTTTTCTTCACTGGATTGTTTGTTTTTTGGATGTTGAGTTTGGTAAGTTTTTTATAGATTTTGGATACTAACCCTTTATCCAATATATCATTTGCAAATATCTTCTCCCATTCCATTGGTTGCCTTTCAGTTTTGTTTCTTTTGCTGTGTAGAAGCTTTTTATCTTGATGACGTCTCAATAGTTTATTTTTGCTTTTATTTCCCTTGCCTTCAGAGACATGTCAAGTAAGAAGTTGCTGCAGCCAAGGTCAAAGAGGTTGCTGCCTTTAACATCTCTCTTTTATGAGAAGAACAAACCCTTGAAATCTTCTAGAGATCTTGTGGAAAGTTTCAAACTCAAGAAGACTTCATTTTAGAATTTGGGAGTTCTGTCAAAAAAAAAAAAAAAAAAGTTCAGACTTCTCATTAAACAGAGTAACATATCATACAATAATTATCCATTTTATCTAAAGTGGCAGTTAAAGACTTCATAGGCAAATAAAATTAAACACTCTTTTTTCTAAGTAATCAAAGACTTGATGGAGACAAAACATGGAACCTTTACTTTTCTAGGTACATTGCATTAAAAGTAAAAAAATTGTTTACAATTAAAAGGACATTTTCTTAGATTATTATGATTTTAACAGAGACAAAAAACAAATTTTAATTTGCACCAGCTTTTTATATTAAAACTCATTTTTTCAAATAAATCATTTTAATCTTAGCCAGCATGATCATACATTAAAATCATTTTAAAGATTCCTTGTTCACAATCTTTTAAGACTTTTTAAAGAGGAAAAAATCTGAATGTGAAAAAAAAAAATAGTCTCACTTTAGGACAAAAATTTTTGATAAAGAAGCTATAAGAAATGGAGGAGAAAAACACATGTTCTACTTTTCTTGCATATGGAGATGTTTCCCTATTATTTTTAGTAGCTGTAATCACATATTAGAAGCTTTAACCCTTAGGCATCCAAATCAGCCAGGAGGAGGTCAAATTTTCACTCTTCGTAGATGACATGATACTCTATATGGAAAACCCAAAAGATTCCACAAAAAAAACTTCTAGAACTGATCCATGAATTCAGCAAAGTGGCAGGATCTAAAATCAATGCACAGAAATCAGTTGCATTCCTACACACCAAAAATGAAGCAACAGAAAGAGAAATCAAGGAATCGATCCCATTTACAACTGCACCAAAAACCATAAAATACCTAGGAATAAATCTAACAAGAGGTGAAAAATTTATACACTGAAAACTATAGAAAGCTTATGAAAGAAATTGAAGGAGACACAAAAAAATGGGAAAAGATTCCATGCTCCTGGATAGGAAGAAGAAATATTGTTAAAATGTCAACACTACCCAAAGCAATCTATACATTCAATGCAATCCCTGTCAAAGTAACACCAGCATTCTTCACAGAGCTAGAGCTAACAATCCTAAAGTTTGTACAGAATCAGAAAAGACCTGGAATAGCGAAAGCAATCTTGAAAAAGAAAACCAAAGCAGGAGGCATCACAATCCCAGACTTCAAGCTATACTACAAAGCTGTAATCATCAAGACAGTATGGTACTGGCACAAAAACAGACACTCAGATCAATGGAACAGAATAGAGGACCCAGAAATGGACCCACAAATGTATGGCCAACTAAAGACAGTCTCTTCAGCAAATGGTGCTGGGAAAACTGGACAGTGACATGCAGAAAAATGAACCTGGACCACTTTCTTACACCATACACAAAAATAAAATGGATGAAAGACCTCAATGTAAGACAGGAAGCCATCAAAATCCTTGAAGAGAAAGCAGGCAAAAACCTCTTTGACCTTGGCCACAGCAGCTTCTTACTCAACACAAAAGCAAAAATGAACTATTGGGACCTCATCAAAATAAAAAGCTTCTGCACAGCAAAAGAAACAATCAGAAAAACTAAAAGGCAACCGGCAGAATGGGAGAAGATATTTGCAAATGACATATCAGATAAATAGTATCCAAAATCTACAAAGAACTTCTCAAACTCAATACCCAAAAAACAAATAATCCAGTGAAGAAATGGGCAAAAGACATAAATAGACACTTCTCCAAAGAAGACATCCAGATGGCCAACCAACACATGAAAAGATGCTCAACATCACTTATCATCAGGGAAATACAAATCAAAACCACCATGAGATACCACTTCACACCTGTCAGAATGGCTAACATTAACAACTCAGGCAACAACAGATGTTGGCGAGGATGCAGAGAAATAGGATCTCTCTTGTGCTGCTGGTGAGAATGCAAACTGGGCAGCTACTCTGGAAAACAGTATGGAGGTTCCTCAAAAAATTAAAAATAGAACTACCCTATGACCCAGCAATTACACTACTAGGTATTTACCCAAGGGATACAGGTATGCTGTTTTGAAGGGACACATGCACCCCAATGTTTACAGCAGCACTATCAACAATAGTCAAAGTATGGAAAGAGCCCAAAGGTCCATCAATGGATGAATGGATAAAGAACACACACATGCACTGGAGTATTACTCGGCAATCAAAAAGAATGAAATCTTGCCATTTGCAACTATGTGGATGGAACTAGAGGGTATTATGCTAAGTGAAATTAGAAACAAATATCATATGACTTCACTCATATGAGAACTTTAAGATACAAAACAGATGAACATAAGGGAAGCAAAAATAATATAAAAACAGGGAGGGGGACAAAACATAAGACTCTTAAATATGGAGAACAAACAGAGGGTTGCTGGAGAGGTTGAGGGAGCGGGGGATGGGCTAAATGGGTGAGGGGCACTAAAGAATCTACTCCTGAAATCATTGTTGCACTCTATGCTAACTTGGATGTGAATTTAAAAAAATAAAAATTAAAAAAAAAGTCTTTTACCCTTAGAAACTTTATAGTGAAAAATACTAAGCAATTATGAATTGTTACATTTACTTAATTTGCCAATCTAAAAATGCACTATGAAGGTATTTATAAATTTCTTGAAATATGTGCTTATTCATAACAATCTTTCAAAAAGCACAAAACACTGTTTACTAAGAGACTCAAGTTTTAGTTCCTCTGTGATAGGAAAGCCAAAAGAATAGATAAACCTATAGTCACTAATTAATGTTTTATTCTTTACTTATTGGGAAATAAGTTAAATTCAATGATATCTACATTAACTCATTTAGCAAAACTTAAAGGTTTCAGGGTACCAAAAGACTTGGAGAAACTATTTTAAATAGTTGATCTATAAACTTTTATGTTTTCTTTTTTTAAGTAGGCTTCACATCCAGTGCGGAGCAGAGTGCAGGGTATTAACTCACAACCCTGACATCAAGACCTGAGCTGAGTTCAAGAGGCAGATGCTTAACTGATTGTAGGTAAAGGGTGCCTGAGTGGCTCAAACCTTTTTTCTTCAACTTACTTGCTCTTTTTTTTTTTTTTTAAGTTTATTTTTGAGAGACAGCACATACAAGTGGGGGAGGGGCAGAGAGCGGGGAACAGAGGATCCTAAGTGGGCTCTGTACTGACAGCAGCAGGCTCTATGTGGGGCTCAAACCATGAGACCATGACCTGAGCTAAAGTTGCATGCTCAACTGACTGACCCACCAAAGTGCCCACAATTTACTTAACTCTTAACAATTGTATTTAGATTACTCATAAAAACTTCATGAGATATCAAACTCAGCTACTCTCCCTGTTGAAAATTCTGTAACCTAATCAGACTGCCAGGGAAGATGTCAGAATAGGAGGATCCTAGGCTTACTTTGTTCCATAGATACATTGTCTTATGAATCTCCCCCTCCAACCAGCCACACTGGGCAGAAGTTCCTCCAGAATGGCTCCAAGTCTCTTCCCATAAGCAGACAAGTACAAACCTTGTTTATGTTATGCATCCCACCCTTGTGTTCTCCTGCAGACTATCCCATCCAACCCACCCCACTTGGCAGGAGTCCATCCAAAGCGGCACCACAAGCATGGCATTCTGTAAGCAGCACTGACAGTGGCCAGCACCACTCAAAGTGACTCCTGCCCTGGGGAAGGTGGAAAATAATCACACACACTAGTTTGCAGGCCAACCAGTGGGCTTGGGGCAGACAGCTGGTCTGACTGTAGGTCCCACCCACCAACAAAAGCCTTTCAGGAGACAATGCTGGGAGTGTACCCTGTAGTTCAGTGCAACCACAATTCTGGAAAATGAGCTGAGGGCATGCATCTTGACTGACCCAACTCAAGCCCATGGTGGCTCTCAGACTGGGCCCTTAAACAGCACAGGTACCAAACCCGACCCCTAACAGGCAAAGAGTCATTGCAGACAACTAGACTAAAGTCAAACACACCTTAACCACAACAGTAGGATGCACACAACACACACAGCAGAAAACCCAAAGTGCCAGCTTCTGCTGCATAGACCTCACATTGCAGGGCACTGTAGGGCCTCTTGTTCATAAGCCCACCAATTTCAAAAGCAGGAGACCTAGCTGAATTTCCTAACACAGACACAGAAAGTTAGACAAAATGAGAGGAATAGGTCTCAAATGAAAGAACAGGACAAATACACAGCAAGAGAGCTAAACAAAATGGAAATAAGCAATATGCCAGATAGAGAACTCTAAGTAATGGTCATAAAGGTACTCACTGGGCTCGAGAAATGAGTGGAAGATCTCAGCAAGTTCCTCAACAAAGAGAAAATATTAAGAAGAACCAACCAGAGATGAACTCAATAACTGAAAAATACACTACATGGAATAAAGGACTAGAGGAAGTAGAAGAATGGATGAGTGACCTGGAGAACAGAGTAATGGAAAGCAACCAAATGGAACAGAAGAAAAAAAGAATATTAGAAAATGAGAATAGGTTAAGGGAGCACAGTGACCCCACCAAGTATAATAACATTCACATTATAGGGATCCCAGAAGAAGAGAGAAAAAAGGGGGCAGAAAATTTAATAAATAATAGCTGAAAACTTCCCTAATCTGCAGAAGGAAACAGAAAACCTGATCCAAGAGGCACAGAAAGCCCCAACAAAATCAACCTAAGGTGCTCCACACCAAGACACAGAATAGTTAAAATGACATTTTAAAAAAAGTGATGAATTTTAAAAATAGCCAGAGAAAACAGTTACATACAAGGGGAATCTCATATAAGGCTATCAGCTGAGTTTGGGCACGATATATTCAAAGTGCTAAAAGGAGAAAAATCTGCAGCCAATAATACTCTCTATCCAGCAAGGCTATCATTGAGAACAGAAGGAGAGAGAAGGAGTTTTCCAGACAAAAATAGTTAAGACATTCATGACCACTAATCCATTTCTACGAGAAATGTTAAAGGCTTTCTCTGAGTGGGAAGGAAAGCCCATAAGCAAGAGTAATAAAAGTAGGAAAGGGAACACTTTCATAGGTACATATAAACATTATAAAAACAGTATATTAATCCCTTATAAAACCAGTATGGAGGTTAAAGTACAACAGCAGGAATATTAGGCCACAAATTCAAAAATATTAAAATCAATATATCTATGAAAATTGGTTAAGGTATTCACAAAATAAAGATGTAAAGTATAACACCATATACCTAAAATGTGGGGTGGGGGAAATAAAATATTACTGCTTTTAGAACGGGTTCAAGCTTTACCAACAATCAACTTAATACAGACTGCCATATGCATAGGATATTATATATAAACCTAATGGTAACCACAAATCAAGCCACAAACCTAACGGTAACCCGACATAAATATGCAAAAAAAAAACAAAACCACAAAAAACAAAAAGGAATCCAAGCATATCACTAAAGAAAGCCATCAAACCACAAGAGAGTAAGAAAGGAACAAAGAACTACAAAAGTGACCATAAAGCAAGTAATAAAATGGCAATAAATACATACTTACCAGTAATTAATTTGAATGAAAATGGACTGAACTACCTAATCAAAAGAATAGGGTGCCTAACTGGATAAAATTGCAAAACCCATCAATATTCTGCCTACAAGAGACCTAAAGACACATGCAGATTTAAAGGGAAGAGATGGAAAAACATTTATCATGCAAATGGAAGTGAAAAGAAAGCTGGTAACAATATATTGGACAAAACAGACTTTAAAACAGACTGTAACAAGAGATAAAGATGGACACTATATAATCATAAAGGGAACAATTTAACAATAAGGTATAATAATTGTAAACATTTATGCACCCAACATGAAAGCACCCAAATAACATAAATAAGTTAATAAACATAATAGAAGAAATCAACAATACTAGTGAACTGAAATTTTAACATCCCACTTACATCAATAGATCACCTAGAAAGAAAATCAACAAGGAAACAGTGGCTTTGAATGACCAACTGGACCAGATGGATTTAATAGATGTATTCAGACACAGCAAAAATACACATGCTTTTCAAGTACACATGGAACATTCTCCAGAATAGATCACATTAGGCCACAAATTCAAAAAGACTGAAATCATAACATGCATCTTTTCTGACTACAACACTATGAAACTAGAAATCAACCACAAGAAAAAAGTCTAGAACACAAATACATGGAGATTAAATAACATTCTATCAAACAACAAATGGGTCAAAGAAGAAATCAAAGAACTTTAATAATACATACATACAAATGATCAGGAAAATACAATGGCCCCAAATCTTTGGGATGTAGCAAAAGGTATTCTAGGAGAGAAATTTATAGCAATATAGGCCTACATCAGGAAACAAGAAAAATCTCAAACAACCTAACTTTACACCTAAAGAAGCTAGAAAAAGAGGAGCAAAGCCCCAAACTAGCAGAAGGAAGGAAATACTAAATATTAGAGCAGAAATAAATGAAATAGAGATTTAAAAAATCAGAACAGATTAATGAAAACAAAACCTACTTCTTTGAAAAGATCAATAAAATTGATAAACCTTTAGCTAGACCCATAAAAAAAAAGAGAGGACTCGAAATCAGAAATGAAAGAGGAAGGGCTCCTGTGTGGCTCAGTCGGTTAAGCATCTGACTTTGGCTCAGGTCATGATCTCAAGGTTCGTGGGTTCCAGCCCCACGTTGGGCTCTGTGCTGACAGCTCAGAGCCTGGAGCCTGCTTCAGATTCTAGGTCTCCCTCTCTCTCTCTGTCCATCCTCCACTCATGCTCTGCCTCTCTCTCTCAAAAATAAATAAACATTAAAAAAAATTTTTTTAATACAAGGATAAAGAGAAAATTCTGAAAGCAGCTAGGGATAAACATGGTCTAACATATAAAGGGAGACCTATAAGACTAGTGATGGATCTATCTACTGAAACTTGGCAGGCCAGAAAGGAATGGCAGGAAATCTTCAATGTAATGAACAGAAAAAAATATGCAGCCGAGAATCCTTTATCCAGCAAGTCTGTCATTCAGAATAGGAGAGATAAAGGTCTTCCCAAACAAACAACAACTGAAGGAATTCATCACCACTAAACCAGCCCTACAAGAGATCCTAAGGGGAATCCTGTGAGACAAAGTACCAGAGACATCACTACAAGCATGAAACCTACAGATATCACAATGACTCTAAACCCATATCTTTCTATAATAACACTGAATGTAAATGGACTAAATGCTCCAACCAAAAGACATGGGGTATCAGAATGGATAAAAAAACAAGACCCATCTATTTGCTGTCTACAAGAGACTCATTTTAGACCTGAGGACACCTTTAGATTGAAAGTGAGGGGATGGAGAACTATCTATCATGCTACTGGAAGTCAAAAGAAAGCTGGAGTAGCCATACTTATACCAGACAAACTAGACTTTAAAGGCTGTAACAAGAGATGAAGAAGGGCATTATATAATAATTACAGGATCTATCCATCAGGAAGAGCTAACAATTATAAATGTCTATGTGCCGAATACAGGAGCCCCCAAATATATAAAACAATCACAAACATAAGCAGCCTTATTGATAAGAATGTGGTAATTGCAGGGGACTTTAATATTCCACTTACAACAATGGATAGGTGATCTAGCCACAGGATCAATAAAGAAACAAGGGCCCTGAATGATACATTGGATCAGATGGACTTGACAGATATATTTAGAACTCTGCATCCCAAAGCAACAGAATATACTTTCTTCTTGAGTGCACATGGAACCTTCTCCAAGGTAGATCACATACTGGGTCACAAAAAAGTATACAAGAATTGAGATCATACCATGCATACTTTCAGACCACAATGCTATGAAGCTTGAAATCAACCACAGGAAAAAGTCTGGAAAACCTCCAAAAGCATGGAGGTTAAAGAACACCCAACTAAACAATGAATAGGTCAACCAGGCAATTAGAGAAGAAATTTAAAAATATATGGAAACAAATGAAAATGAAAATACAACAACCCAAATGTTTTGGGATGCAGCAAAGGCAGTCCTGAGAGGAAAATACATTGCAATCCAGGCCTATCTCAAGAAACAAGAAAAATCCCAAATACAAAATCTAACAGGACACCTAAAGGAAATAGAAGCAGAACAGCAAAGACACCCTGAACCCAGCAGAAGAAGAGAAATAATAAAGATCAGACCAGAAATAAACAATGTAGAATCTAAAAAAACTGTAGAGCAGATCAATGAAACCAAGAGTTGGTTTTTTGAAAAAATAAACGAAATTGATAAACCTCTAGCCAGGCTTCTCAAAAAGAAAAGGGAGATGACCCAAATAGATAAAATCATGAATGAAAATGGAATTATTACAACCAATCCCTCAGAAATACAAGCAATTATCAGGGAATACTATGAAAAATTATATGCCAACAAACTGGACAACCTGGAAGAAATGGACAAATTCCTAAACACCCACACACTTCCAAAACTCAAACAGGAAGAAATCAAAAGCTTGAACAGACCCATAACCCACGAAGAAATTGAATCGGTTATCAAAAATCTCCCAACAAGTAAGAGTCCAGGACCAGATGGCTTCCCTGGGAAATTCTACCAGACATTTAAAGCAGAGATAATACCTATCCTTCTCAAGCTGCTCCAAAAAATAGAAAGGGAAGGAAAACGTCCAGACTCATTCTATGAAGCCAGCATTACTTTGATTCCTAAACCAGACAGAGACCCAGTAAAAAAAGAGAGAACTACAGGCCAATATCCCTGATGAATATGGATGTGAAAATTCTCAATAAGATACTAGCAAATCAAATTCAACAGCATATAAAAAGAATTATTCACCATGATCAAGTGTGATTCATTCCTGGGCTGCAGGGCTGGTTCAATATTAGCAAATCAATCAATGTGATATATCACATTAATAAAAGAAAAGATAAGAACCATATGATCCTGTCAATCGATGCAGAAAAAAGCATTTGACAAAATTCAGCATCCTTTCTTAATAAAAACCCTCGAGAAAATCGGGATAGAAGGAACATACTTAAACATCATAAAAGCCATATATGAAAAGCCCACAGCTAATATCATCCTCAGTGGGGAAAAACTGAGAACTTTCTCCATGAGATCAGGAACACGACAGGGATGTCCACTCTCACCACTGTTGTTTAACATAGTGTTGGAAGTGCTAGCATCAGCAATCAGACAACAAAAGGAAATCAAAGGCATCAAAATTGGCAAAGATGAAGTTAAGCTTTCACTTTTTGCAGATGACATGATATTATACATGGAAAATCGGACAGACTCCACCAAAAGTCTTCTAGAACTGATACATGAATTCAGCAAAGTTGCAGGATACAAAATCAATGTACAGAAATCAGTTGCATTCTTATACACTAATAATGAAGCAACAGAAAGACAAATAAAGAAACTGATCCCATTCACAATTGCACCAAGAAGCATAAAATACCTAGGAATAAATCTAACCAAAGATGTAAAAGATCTGTATGCTGAAAACTATAGAAAGCTTATGAAGGAAATTGAAGAAGATATAAAGAAATGAAAAACATTCCGTGCTCATGGATTGGAAGAATAAATATTGTTAAAATGTCAATACTACCCAAAGCTATCTACACATTCAATGCAATCCCAATCAAAATTGCACCAGCATTCTTCTTGAAGCTAGAACAAGGAATCCTAAAATTTGTATGGAACCACAAAAGGCCCCAAATAGCCAAAGTAATTTTGAAAAAGAAGACCAAAGCAGGAGGCATCACAATCCCAGACTTTAGCCTCTACGACAAAGCTGTAATCATCAAGACAGCATGGTATTGGCACAAAAACAGACACATAGACCAATGGAATAGAACAGAAACCCCAACACTGGACCCACAAATGTATGGCCAACTAATCTTTGACAAAGCAGAAAAGAGTATCCAGTGGAAAAAAAGACAGTCTCTTTAACAAATGGTGCTGGGAGAACTGGACAACATGAAGAATGAAACTAGACCACTTTCTTACACCATACACAAAAATAAACTAAAAATGGATAAAGGACCTGGATGTGAGACAGGAAACCATCAAAACCCTAGAGGAGAAAGCAGGAAAAAACCTCTCTGACCTCAGCCACAGCAATTTCTTACTTGACACATCTCCAAAGGCAAGGGAATTAAAAGCAAAGAACTACTGGGACCTCATGAAGATAAAAAAAACTTCTGCACAGCAGAGGAAACAATCAACAAAACTAAAAGGCAACCAATGGAATGGGAAAAGATATTTGCAAATGACATATCAGACAAAGGGCTAATATCCAAAATCTATAAAGAGCTCACCAAACTCCACACCCAAAAAACAAATAATCCAGTGAAGAAATGGGCAGAAAACATGAATAGACACTTCTCTAAAGAAGACATCCAGATGGCCAACAGGCACATGAAAAGATGCTCAATGTCGGTCCTCATCAGGGAAATACAAATCAGGACCACCCTCATATATCACCTCACGCCAGTTAGAGTGGCTAAAATGAACAAATCAGGAGACTATAGATGCTGGAGAGGATGTGGAGAAACGGGAACCCTCTTGCACTGCTGGTGGGAATGCAGACTGTGCAGCCACTCTGGAAAACAGTGTGGAGGTTCCTCAAAAAATTAAAAATAGATCTACCCTGTGACCCAGCAACAGCACTGCTAGGAATTTACCCAAGAGATACAGGAGTGCTGATGCATAGGGGCACTTGTACCCCAGTGTTTATAGCAGCACTTTCAACAATAGCCAAATTATGGAAAGAGCCTAAATGTCATATCCATCAACTGACGAATGGATAAAGAAATTGTGATTTATATACACAATGGAATACTAGGTGGCAATGAGAAAGAATGAAATATGGCCTTTTGTAGCAATGTGGATGGAACTGGAGAGTGTTATGCTAAGTGAAATAAGTCATACAGAGAAAGACATACCATATGTTTTCACTCTTATGTGGATCCTGAGAAACTTAACAGAAGTCCATGGGGGAGGGGAAGAAACAAAAAAAGAGGTTAGAGAGGGAGAGAGCCAGAGCATAAGAGATTCTTAAAACTGAGGACAAACTGAGGGTTAATGAAGGGTGGGAGGGAGGGGAGGGTGGGTGATGGGTATTGAGGAGGCCACCTTTTGGGATAAGCACTGGGTGTTGTATGGAAACCAATTTGACAATAAATTTCATATTTAAAAAAATTTTTTTTAAAGAAATGAAAGAGGAAAAATAACAATGCCACAGAAATACAAAGGATTATAAGAGAATGTTATGGAAAATGATATACTAACAAATTGGACATCCTAGAAGAAATGAATGAATTCCTAGAAGCATATACTCTCCCTAAACTGAATCAGGAATAAATAGAACATATGAACACACTGATTACTAGCAATGAAATTGGAATCAGTAATTCAAAAACACCCAATAAACAAAAATCCAGGATGAGATGGCTTCACAGGTGGATTCTACCAAACATTTAAAGAAGAATTAATACCTATTCTTCTCAAACTCTTCCAAAAACAGAAAAGGAAGGGAAAGTTTCCAAATTCATTCTGAAGCCAGTATTACCCTGATATCAAAACCAGATAAAGATACTACAAAAAGCAAAAAAGCAAAAACAAAAGCCTACAGGCTAATATCTCTGATGAACATATATGGGAAATCCTCAACAAAATAGTAGCAAAAAAAAAAATCCAACAATATATTTAAAAAATCATTCACCATGATCAAATGGAATTTATTCCTGGAATGCAAGGCAGTTCAATATTTGCAAATCAATGTGTATATGACATTAACAAGAGGAAGGATAAAAACCATATGATCATTTCAATAGATGCAGAAAAAGCATTTGACAAAGTACAATATTCATTCATGATAAAAAAAAAAACTTTCAACAAAGTAGGTTTAGAGTGAACACACCTCAAAATAATAAAGGCCATATATTAAAAACCCACAGTGAGGGGGCGCCTGGGTGGCTCAGTCGGTTAAGCGGCCGACTTCGGCTCAGGTCATGATCTCACGGTCTGTGAGTTCAAGCCCCGCGTCGGGCTCTGTGCTGACAGCTCAGAGCCTGGAGCCTGCTTCGGATTCTGTGTCTCCCTCTCTCTCTGACCCTCCCCCGTTCATTCTCTGTCTCTCTCTGTCTCAAAAATAAACATTAAAAAAAAAAATTAAAAAAAAAAAAAACCCACAGTGAGCATCATATGCAATGGTGAAACACTGAGAACTTTCCTCTAAGATAGGACCAAGACAAGGATGTCCACTGTCATCAATTTCATTCAACATAGTCCTACAAGTCCTAGTCATACTAATCAGACAAGAAAAAGGAATAAAAAGCATTCAAATCAGTAAGGAAGAAGTAAAACTTTCACTATTTGCAGTGATACTATATAGTATCATATGATACTATATATAGACATGATACTATATATAAAAAACCCTGAAGACTCCACCAAAAATTTATAGAACTGATACATTCATTTAGGTTGCAGGATACAAAATATATAATGTATTTATATACTAACAATTAAGCAACAGAAATTAAGAAAGCAATCCCATTTAGAATTGAACCAAAAATAATAAAATACCTAGGAATAAACATAACCAAAGAAGTGAAGGGCCTGTACTCTGAAAACTATAAAATGCTGATGAAAGACACTGAAGACAACACAAACAAGTAGAAAGATATTCCATGGAAAGATATTCCATTTATGGAATGGAATAACAGATATTGTTAAAATGTCCATACTACCCAAAGTGATCTAGATTTAATTACTAGATTTAATGCAATCCATATCAAAATACCAACAGCATTTTTCACAGAACTAGAACAATCCTATTATTTTTATAGAACCACAATAGACCCCCAAAAGCAAAAGCAATTTTGAAAAAGAAAAACAAAACTGGAGCTATTACAGTGCCAGATTTCAAGTTATACTACAAAGCTATAGTAATCAAAACAGGATGTAAGTGGCACAAAAACAGACAAAGAGATTAATACAAGAGAACAGAAAAACCTAGAAATAAGCCCCCACTTATATGGTCAATTAATCTTTTATAAAATAGCTGAGAATATGCAATGGGAAAAAGCCTCTTCAACAAATGGAGCTGGGAACACTGGGTGGCTACATGCAAAAAAATGAAACCGGACCACTTTCTAACACCATACACAAAAATAAACTCAAAACGGATTAAGGACCTACATGTGGCACCTGAAACCACAAAAATCCTAGAAGAGAGCACAGGTAATAATTCTTTTTGACATTGGCCATAGCAACATCTCTCTAGATATGTCTCCTGAGGCAAGGAAATCAAAAGCAAATATAAGCTATTGGGACAATATCAAAATAAAAAGTTTCTGTACAGAAAAAGAAATAATCAACAAAACTAAAAGACTGCCTACTGAATGGAAGAAGATATTTGTAAATGACATCTAGAAAAGGGTTAGTATCCAAAATATATAAAGAACTTGTACAACTCAACATCCAAAAACCAATCCAATTAAAAATGGGTGGAAGACAGGGCACCTGGGTGGCTCAGTTGGTTGAGAGTCTAACTTTGGCTCAGATCATGATCTCATGGTGTGTTGGAGCCCCATATGAGCCTGCTTCAGATTCTGTGTGTGTCTCTCTCTACCCCTCCCCCACTTGCATGCTCTCGTTCTTTTTCTCAAAAATAAACAAGCATTACAAAATTTTTTAAATAAAAATAAATGGGCAGAAGACATGGACAGATATTTCTCCAAAGAAGAAATACCGATAGCCAAACACACGAAAAGATACTCAACATCATTCATCCATCGGGGAAATGGATCAAAACTACAATGAGATATCACTTCAAACCTGTCAGAATGTATAAAATCAAAAACAAAAGAAACAGGTAAGTGTTAGAGAGAATGCAAAGAAATAGGAACCCTTGTGCACTGTTGGTAGGAATGCAAACTGTTGCAGCCACTGTGGAAGATAGTACGGACATTCCTCAAAAAGTTAAAAATGGAACTACCATATGATCCAGTAATCCCACTACTGAGTATGTACCCCTCAAATACAAAAACACTAATTCAAAGAGATGCATGCACCCCTTTGTTTATTGCAGCATCATTTACAATAGCTAAATTATGGAAGCAGCCCAAGTGCCCATCGAAAGATGAATTGATAAAGAATGGAATTATTATATTATTTCAATCATAAAAAATGAAATCTTGCCATTTGTAACAACATGGATGGATCTAGAGAGTATAATGCTAAGTGAAGTAAGTCAGAGATAGACAAGTAACATATGATTTCACTCATGTATGGAATTTAAGAAACGAACAAAGAAGAAAACAGAGAGACAAACCAAGAAACGGACTCTTAACTATAGAGAACTGATGATTACCAGAGGGGAGGTGGGGGGGGATGGGTGAAATAAGTGAAGGGGTTTAAGAGTACAGTTATCACGATGAGCACTGAGTAATGTATAGAATTGTTGAATCACTTTATTGTACACCTGAAACTAATCTAACACTGTATGTTAACTTTACTGGAATTAAAATTTTTTAAACTTAATTTTAAAAAATCCACCAAAAGAGCTTTAGAAATCTGAATCATTTCTGATTGTATCCCAAACATCATAAAATAAGATTAGGGCACACATTTCACAGGAAAGCTAATATAAGAATGGGCTGGGAAATACAGCATATTGTGGAATTTCTAGATACTGTACAACCCAACTGCTTCTGGATCAGTTGAGAAGTATGGCTTATTCAAGCAAAAGCTTAGGTTGCTTAGTAACAATCTAGGTATGAAAGTCTGGACTAAGATGATCTGGGAGGCAGCAAGATCTCTAAACCATAGATATAGAATGGTAGAAAAACTTCTATTGAATATGGCAGACATCCACAGAGATAGGAATTAGCACTAACAACACTCCAGAATCAAATCTAATCTGATTTAAAAACAATCATTAGAGTACTGCAGAAATTATAGCACCTGCCATTAAAAAAAAACAATCTGGTTGACCAAAGAAGAAAGAATACTACATCAAACTAAGGAAAATATCATAAATCGTCTATAAAAATTTCAGGTATGAAGAACACCATGTTTTACTGTATCAACACTATATGTTTAATACTTAGCCTAGTATGATGCAGGATGATTATGCTTGGGGCGGTATTCGCAATAATTATGGCCCAATATTGGCCATAAACTATAGATCTCCTTGAGTGGCAAGAACAACAGCTACAAAGATTTACAAATTTATAGGACACTATCTTAATTTTGTAGGCATGAATCTGCTATGCATTATTAAACCCCTAAGTATTACTATGGGGGTCAATGCAGTATGCTACCTTACCGCTCACTATTGGATACCATACTCATTGCAGCTTTGGATACTTCCATGACCTATTCAGCAATGGTGGTTATACAAAATAGAT
This sequence comes from Panthera pardus, assembly GCF_024362965.1. Classification (NCBI taxonomy): domain Eukaryota; kingdom Metazoa; phylum Chordata; class Mammalia; order Carnivora; family Felidae; genus Panthera; species Panthera pardus. The sequence continues at coordinate 106,789,574 of NW_026526721.1, forward strand.
TGCCACATTCTGCTGCAGATACAACTCCAGAGTCTGTGACATCTTTTTCTCCTCCACAGATTACTACCCCTATCACCTTATTGCAACTGAGGACTCAACAACATCACCAGCATCACCAAATCCAACCTTGCCACCCCTCCCCTTTACTATAAGATCTATCTATTCACTGTGAAACCTTCAATCAATGGAGAAACCAAATACCTAGGGAAGCTGATAAAGTGGAAACTTCTACTTCAATCTCCACTAGAATCATTATGGATCCTGAACAATACACCCTATTAGAAACTGACTTGAAGGAGAAAGATTGGCCTGAACCACTAACTGTCTCTTGGTATTATAAGCTAGAGTATATACCAAGACAATCAGGTACTGATTTCTGTAATTTTTATCTTACTAAATTGAATGTAGCACTGGACACATGCCAGAGATTCTGAAAATAACATCAATTTAATTCCTGACTTACTTTGTGTAGTAGCACTTTATTTTACAAGAGCAACTGCTAAATATTCAGAATGGGCAATTATATTTGTAAATATAAATTAGCCAAAAAATTGAACTTTACTATACTCTCAACTTATTAGAAAATTAAGAATACATTCATGCACACTATGTCCAGACTTTATAAGAACAAAGACACTTAGTAAGGTCTACAAAGGACACATAGGAAACTTAGTACATATCATTATCCATGGTGGTATACATCTGGCTTCTGTCTCACCACAAATTTTTATTCTAAGAATATGGGAACTTATATTAAGAAAGCCTCTCATGGTCATAGTAGAAGCCACAATAGTAGCCTATACTTTGTAACTTAGTATACAGAACTTTTAACCAAAATATAGATCCCCAAATCGGGCTCAGTTTTATCTACCACTGAAATAGCCAAGTTGGTCCCCATGTGTACTTACTGTTTGCTGGGGTCCCAGGCATCTCTTATTGAAGTTCCTTAGCAAGCCACCCAATTTAGCCCTCGTAAGGTAGTCCATATTCCTCCAGCGCTGACTTCAGGGGAAGTACGCACATGTGTACAGATTAGGATTTGGAATTAGGCAGATGCCAGTTACCTCCAATAGCCCCCTCCTGTGACCCAGCCTTGCCCGACAGTACCATTCCAGGTCCCTGGTTACCCTGAACTGTACCTCCTGAGTATGCACAGTCTGCACCTTATCAGCCAGTCTTGGGCAGCTGGGGCACTCCAGGCCTGTTGAACTCCTGCCACACCAAAACCCTATGAATGGCTGCAGGATAGAGACATCCTCCCTCCAAAAATATTTCTGAGGCAGCAGTAATCCCCCCTTTGGACTGGATGCCTGATGAGGTCCAGAACATGTTGAACAATCAAGGCTCCCAAGTGTCTGTTACTGAAGGATACCCCTAGCTAGTCCTCCCAGCTCTGCCCTAGAAATATGGTCCAAATTCCTCCAATTTTACATTCAGAAGGAATATGTGCATTTATGTATGTTAAGGTTTGGAATTAGGCAGATTCCTTGTGTCCCCAGTAGCCCTCTCCCATCACCAGCTGCTCCTAACACTTGACCTGTTCCAGGTCCCTACTTAGCCTGACCCAGTCTGTCAGCCTCATGTAGGCAGGGCACTCCAGGGGTGCGGAGCTGGGGCCGTCTGCAACCACTTGCATAGATGTCAGGCTTGAAGCGTCTTCAAATACAGCGAGGGAAGGTAATGGAAGTCTGAGAGATTTTCCTAGTATGTAGTTTGAATGTCTCTCCTGAGTTTTTTGAATGGCCCAGAGAGCATCAGGCATGAAAATTACCTTTATGTTATCTATTGTGCTGATTTTCCTGAAGTTTATATCAAGTCATTCATATTTAGTTTGCAGGGCTTCAGCGAGAGAAGTCTGTTTTAATTCTCAATGATTCTAAATCAAAAGGATGGGAGAAAATCGTAAACATTGTTTGGAGAGTTGTAGCCAGTCACAAGACATCGGAATTCAGAATCTAGTCTAGTTTACAGGTAGAACACAAAACCTCAAAGTTGGTCAACAGAACTGGAATCTAATATCCACAAAATTATTACTGAAACAATTTTTCTGAGGTCACCCTCATTTTCAAAGTTAGCCAAACTAAGACTAACTTGTCTATAAAATAAGTTTGCTTTTATTAAAATTGGCCTTCTTTACATAAGGACAGCAAGTATAGTAATTGATTGTGGTCTTTTAAATCTGCTTTGCTGGAACTTTTCATAAGGAATCTTCAGACTGAAACTTTAATAGACTCTCGAGGCTAAGAAGTCTAGCCAAACACTTATCATCAAACTTTGCCTATAATACCTATGAATTTGTGTTACTTCCTTTATTCTTGATGTCCCCAAAATGTCCTGAGGTTCTTGTACCTACAATGAAGTGATCTTCCTTACTTACCTTGTAAGGCTGCCGGTTACTCTGTTAAGCAAGGTGTCAGGCTGATATTTGCAATGGGCTTTATTAGCTCCATTAAGTCAACTTCAGTTCCTTAAAGCTATTTGGTCATATCTGAGTCTATGCATGTTTCCCTCAAATATGACATCCCCGTCAAAGCCTTGATGATATAGCCCATGTTTCCAATTGTGTCCTGTTACAAGGAGAACAGATTCTTATTGAATTCATGCAAATAAATATATTGCCATGAAAATATAAAGTAACAGAGAGTTTCCACATTCTGGGTGGTGGGGGGGGGAATCAGGTAAGGAGAAGATAAAGGTTTCAAATCTGTTTACAAATGTGTAATTTATTGCTGTAAACCCATTAGCTTAAGGGAAAAAAGTTTTCTTAAATCTGGAAATAAAACATTCTTAAAAATCAGCAATGTTTTGGGGCACTGGAGTGGCTCAGTCGGTTAAGCATCCAACTCTTGATTTTGGCTCAGGTCATGATCCCAGAGTCATGGGATAGACCTATCAGTTGGGCTCCACAGTGGGCATGGAGTTGCTTAAGATATTCTCTCTTTCTCCCTCTGCCTCTCCCCCGCTCGTGTACGTGCACTCTCTCTCTCTCTCTCTCTCAAAAAAAATCAACAATATTTCTAACCAAAAGTCATAAAAATTATATTACTCCTCTTCATCAGTTTATTCACTCACGTGGAATTATTCTTGTTTTGTTTGAATCCAGTTTTTCCATTAACTCTGGATTTTTTACTTAAAGATCTTAAAGTTCTCAGAAACCTGTATCCTAGAGTGTTTTTCATGAGTTTCCTTGAAGATGAAGCATTTTTGTAGCAACACTTGGGAAAGCATTGAATAAAAGTAAAGCTGTTTATAAATGATAAAAGATTTAAAAATGACAGTGGTTAAAAATATGATTAGAATTCACGATGCAGTTGAGATGGAAATTTGGTTACTTCTGTGACACACAATTCAAGATAATAAGTAGAATTACAAGCGATAGTCTTTTAACACATTAGAGATTTGCAAGACAAAGGCAGGTTTTTTTTAATTTCCACAAAGTACTAGGGTGTCAAGGGACTGACCTGCCTTTTAAAATGGAACTTGCTTCCTATATCAGGGAGATTGATAACTAAAATGGGAGTCAAAATACTTATGCCTTTGAAAAGTCTGTACAAAGCATTTTTTACAAAAACCTCTTTCTGAGGTATACAATTTAACCTTGGCCTCTATTAGCCCCTGAACATTGACCTTCTGCTGATCACTTGTATGTTGGAGGGCCTAGGAGACATTTTGGTCATCCGTTTGTGTGAGGGGTGGGGGTGTTGTGGATGACCACTAATCTTCCTAATTCCTCTCTAAATTTGGTAGGAACTTCTGAAGGTGGAAGTAAAAGGGCTTTGCTGCTGTCCAGCGGGCATAAATTTTATCGCGTGTATGGTGAAGGTGGGAGTGTCTAGGATACATCTATAAAGGATATTGCATAGAAATGCCTGAAGCTGGCAGAGTCCAATTATGGAGCCCTGAAAAGCAGGAGCAAAGCAGACCTTACTGTCAGTCTGTTAAGTTTAATAATAAACTGTTAAGTTTATTTCCTGGCTTTTGGCATTTACATGATTAACCTGTATATATTGAACCTAGAGATTAGGCTGGAGTGCTCTGTGTAAATCTTGTGGGGAAAAAGGAAGTTAAAACAGGCAGATGGGGCTGGATTTCAAGAAGGGGAATTTACATTGGATATGGACAATAATTTTTATCTTAAGTTTAATTACTGTTCTTTCATCTTGTCAAAGGAGCTTCAAAGGGTAGCCATCATCCCAATAAGATAATTGAAAACTCTCTGTAAATAATATTTTTCTTTCAAATATAGCCAATTGAAAGGATCCATCGTCTGGCAATGATGAGTAGGATCTTACTAATCTCAACCATGACTCAAACGATTAAGGCTTTTTATGGGAAAACCTAAAGGCAATTCTTCAGGCTTAGACCAGAACCCAAGAGGCATCCTGGGTGAGGGCATAGATGATACATCCCCCATGGTCCAAAATTTTACTCCCAAAATAGACTAAGACAGCACAGGCCTTCATTGCACAGGCAGTTAAGATGGTGTAAAGAAAATAATACCTTTAGTCTCCCACAAAAATGTGAGACATCTCTAGTCACAGACCCACTAATTTGTGACATGGGGCAGGCACTACTGTAATGAGACTTTTCTAGCACTAATGGAGGTTATGAAGACAAGGGTCCCCTATGGGCTGGGCATAGAACTCCCGATTGCTGGCAAGGCCAGACAATGAGAGTACTGCTTGTAACTGTGTGTCTCAGAACCTCATTCTACTTGACAGGCCACCACAGTACCCTCTGGTAATTCCATCTTGTGGATGGTGGAGACCAGAGAGAATATTCTCACTGGTCACAAATCTTGTAAATCTTGTAAATCTTGTGGGGAAAAAGGAAGTTAAAACAGGCAGATGGGGCTGGATTTCAAGAAGGGGAATTTACATTGGATATGGACAATAATTTTTATCTTAAGTTTAATTACTTAAGCCAAGCTCTGAGGACATAAAACAAGACAAAAGAAAAAACCTCATCCGGCTTTTACATAGACGACCCGCAGCAAAGTTTGTCTAAACAGATACAGATGTGATGGTAACTGTGACCTCACCAGTCTGTGAGGCCACCTCGAACAACAGGCTGACCGGGACTATGTCTGTGTGCTCTCCTATGGTAATTCATTTTGATGACAAATGACACAAAATACAATGATAAAGACAAGCTGTGGTCATCTCTGGGTGGAAATCCATGTGCCAAGCCAAGAGAACTCTACCAAAAGCACCAGAGCCATTAGAGCCAAGGCACTAGTTCCACAAATATTTTCTCCTGCTAACCTAGATTTAGGAAGAGAGAGAAAAAGGACTCACATCACATTCACTTGCACGAGACCTGGCAGGCAGAGATCCAGTTGGCTGATGTGGCGATGAGGATTCTTCCCTCGTGCCAGCTTTTGTCAGATGTCCCATAATCTCTCAGCCGCAGCAGTGTCCAGCCAGCTAAAGTTTATCCTGCTGGCTATGCCAACTGTTGAGGAGGAAGAACGATTCTCTACCTTCAAGGTTCTTCTAGGTGATCTAAGAATTAAATTGACAAGAGACAGATTAACAGGAGAAAAATAGTTTAATTATATGCACAAGGAGGGCTGATATTAAATTTGAGACTCAATGAAATAACCAAAGCAGGCATTTTCATGCTTTATAATCAAAGAATCAATAAATCTGTGAGAAATTGATGAGACAAAGAAAACTTAGGTTCACAAGCTTCAATTTTAAAGAAATTCTAACAGAATTTGAGCTAGGATAGTAAATTAGTAAAAGTAACAAGATGTTTACACAGCCTTCTTATCTCTGAATTCCTTATCTGGTGATTAAAATTTATCTTTACATCCTGGTACGAGGAGGGTACTTTTCACATGGGAGATTTATTTCCTGCTTTCTAGAGACAAAGCTGTTGGGAGTGTTATTCTTGTACTGGCTGTTTCCTAAGTGACTTTAATCCAAAATAATATGCCGAAGTGGCACATTTGGGGGGCATTCTGCCATTTGCCCCCACATGTACATTTTATAGGTTAGGGCTTGGATTAAACAGATGCCTTGGACTTACAATGGCCCACACTTGTGACCTGGCCTCTCCCAACACTTGCCCATTCCAGGTCCCTGGCTACCCTGACCTGCTTGTCCCACCCATACCCAGTCCACACCTTGTCAGCTGGCCTTGGGCTGCAGGTGGCCATCCAGGCCCCTGGAGCTCTGGGTGAATCCAATCAACTGAAAAGCCTCAGGGTGGGGGGGAGCCCATACTGAGAAAAATTTTCCAAGGCCACAGATTTAAACTGGCAGTAGTTAGTCCCCATTTGGACCGGCTGTCTGATGCTTTCTTGAGCTTCTCTAGCAATCAAGGCTCCTAGATATCTTTTTTTTCCTTTTTTTTTTTTAGTTTATTTATTTTTGAGAGAGAGAAAGTATGAGTGGGGGAGGAAGCAGGGAGAGAGGGAAAGAGAATCCCAAGAAGGCTTCCACACTGTCAGTGCAGTGCCTGATGTAGGGCTGGAACCCACAAACTGTGAGGTCATGAAGTCTCTTAGGGGAGGGTTCCTAGACCATCCTGCCTCACCTGCCCTGGCAGGCAGACCAGATCCCCCCAGCTCTGCCCCCAAGGGGAATATGTGCATTTGTATAGATTAGTGCTTGGAATTAGGCAGACTCCTTGGACATTCAGCAGTGTACTCCCATGGTCCAACCTCTCCAGATACTCGCCCTCTTCTAGGTTCCTGCCTACCCTGACCTGAGCAGCTTGAGAATGTGTAACACACACCCCATCAACTTGACGACGGCAGCCACGGCCTTGCAGGCCAGCAGAGCTAGGGTGGGTCCGAACCACTTGTATCGCCATCAGCGCAGAGGGTGTCCACCTCCCCAAATTCTGAGATGGTAGCTTTTAACTGGTGACAGTCCCCATTTGGACTGGCTGCTTGATGGGGTCCTGAGTTTACAAGTCTTCCAGGTGTCTCATACTGGGGAGACCCTGGCCTGTGGGCCCAGCCCCACCTTGACAAGGCCATCCACTTTCATCCAGCTGGCCATAGACTGCATAGCTGCAGTCCAGGTGCCTGAAGCTCTGGAAACACCACAGCTACCTGCCTGGCCTCATGGTGGAGGGAGTCCACATCAGGAAAACCTTTCTGAGGCAGATTTAAACCGGTGACAGTCAGTTGCCATGTGGACTGGCTGCCTGATGGGGTCCTGGAGCTCCCCAGCAATGAGGGCTCCCAAGTATCTCTCTTCTTGGAGTATACCCCAACCACCCTGTGTGGACTCACCCTGGTCAGGCAGTCCAGGTTCCTCCAGCCCTGCCTTCAGGGGGAATATGCACATTTGTGAAAATCAGCACTTGGAATTAGATGCAAGGAGCCTGGGACCCAGCCACTTCCTGCAGCTGCCCTGGCTCAGGTCCCTGGCTCCCCCAACCTGTGCCACCCATGCACGCACAGTGTACGCTCTGTCAGATGGCCTTTGGCTACTGAAGCCCTCTAAGCCTGTTGGATTCAGGCTGTCCTTCAAAACCTGCCTAGCCTCCAGGGTGGAAAGTGCCCATTCCTTATGTCTTTCTGAGGCTGCAGCTTTAATCTGGTGACAGCACCACTGGACTGAATACCTGATTGGTCCCTGGCTTCTCCAGCCCTTTAAAGTTCCCAGTGTCTGTTATTAAAGGGTACCTTGACCATTCTTCTCTATGCGGCCCTGGTAAGGCAGCACAGATTCTTCCAGTTCTGTCTTTGGGGGGAATATGCACCTTTGTATAGGTGAAGGCTTGGAATTAGGCAGATTCCAGGTACTGCCAATATCCCCCTCCTGCAAACCGGCCTGTTCTAGGACCCTAGCAACCCTGACCTGCTGAGGTTGTGCATGCTCAGATCACACCCTAGAAGCATGCATTGGGCTATAAGGGGCACTCCAGGCCATGCAGCTCAGCAGGACCCCAACCCCCAGAATGAATGGCCTTTGGGAGCAGAAAGCCCACAAACCAGTATTTTTGAGGCTTCTTTTTAAACTGAGGACTGTCAATACCCATTTGGATGGCTGACTGATGGTGTCCCAGGCTTCTCCATCAATTAAGGCTCCTGGGTGTCTCTTATTGGAGGGTACCCAGACCATCCTGTGCAGGCCCACCCTGGCAAGGCAGTCCAGATTCCTCTAGCTCTGCCCTAAGGGAGAATATGCACATTTGTGTAAGCTAAACTTACAATGAGGTAGATGCCTTGAAACCCCAACAGACCGATCCTGTGTCTCTCCAGAAACTTGCCCTGTTCCAGGTCCCTGGCTTCCCAAATCTGTGCTGCTTGCACATGTGTAGTAACACACCCTGTCAACCTGCTGAGGCCAGTCAGGGTCCTCCAGGCTGGCAGAGCTTGGGTTAGTCTCCCAAACCAGTATAGTCTTCAGAGTGGAGGGAGCCGACCTCCCGGAAATCTTTGTGCGATGGCAGCTTTAAACTGTCATAGGGCTCCAGGGTGGCTCAGTCAGTTAAGCATCCAGCTTTGGCTGAGGTCACAACCTCACGGTTCGTGGGCTCGAGCCCTGGGTCAGGCTCCGTGCTGACAGCTCTGAGCCTGGAGCCTGCTTCAGATTCTGTCTCTCCCTCTCTCTGCCCCTCCTCCGTTCACACTCTGTCTCTGTCTCTCTTTCAAAAAAAACCTAAACGTTAAAAAAAAATTAAACTGTCAACAGTCAGAACCCTTTTGGACGGGCTGCTCAATGGGGTCTTAGGTTTACCAGGAATCAAGCCTTACAGATATCTCTTACCAGAGGATACCACAGCAGTACACCAGGCCCCATCTTGGCAAGTCAGTCCAGACTCCTCCAGCTGTACCTTCGGGTGGAATATGTATGCATGTTTGAATAGGTTAGGGTTTGGAATTATTAAGCTGATCCCCGTACCCCCAACAGCTTGATCTTATGACCGAGCCTCTCCAGACACTTGCCCTATCGCTGGTCTCTGACCTGCAAAGCTTGCACATGCAGAGTAGGCACCTCATCAGCCCACCAAGGGCAGCTGGTGCCCTCCAGGCCAGTGGAGTTGGTTGGTCCCAACCACCCGCATAGCCTCCTGGGCAGAGGAATCCCGCCCCTGAAATTCTTTCTGAGGTGACAGCTTTAAACTGGCTTTAAACAGTCAGTACCAGCGTCAGATGGGGCCCCTGGCTACTCCAGCAATCAAGGCTTTCAGGTACCTCTTACTAGAGGAGATTCTGGTCAGTCATCCTGGCCCCATTCTAGCAAGGCAGCCCACTTTCCTCCCGCTCTGCCTTTAGGGGGAATATGCTCATTTCTTTAAAGTAAGACTTGGAATTAAGCAGATTCCAGGTACCCCAACTAGCCTGCTCCTGTTATCCAGCTTCTCCTTACAGTTGCCCTATTACAAGCCCCTGGCTACTTGGACCTGCACAGCCTACATATGTACAATCTGTACCTCCTCAGCTGGCCCTTGGCTGAAGGGGGCACTCCAGGCCCCTGGTGCTCCAGGAGGACCCCCAACCACCTGCATTGCCTTGGGGTGGAGGGAGCCCACACTAGAAAAATCTTTCTGAGGCAGTAGATTTAAACTGGTGACAATCGGTCTCCATGTGGACTGGCTGCCTGGTGGGGTCCTGGGGTTCCCCATCAAGCAAGTCTCCCGATATCTCTTCTCGGAGTATACCCCAACCATCTTGTGTGGACTCACCCTAGCAAAGCAGTCCAGATTCCTCCAGCTCTGCCTTCAGGGGAAATATGAACATTTGTGAAAATTAGCACTTGGAATTAGAAGCAAGTACCCCCAGTAACCTGCTCCTGGGACCCAGCCTCTCCCTACAGCTGTCATGTTTTATGTCCCTTGCTCCCCTGCCCTGTGCTATGTATAAACATACAGTCTGTACTTTGTCAGCTGGCCTTTGGGTGCCCAGGCCCCCTAGGTCTGTTGGGCTTAGGCCTTTCTCCAAAACCTTCACAAGCTCTAATGTGGAGAGTGCACACTCCTTATAAATCTTCTGAGGCTGCAGATTTAATTGGCAACAGATAGTCCCCATTTGGAATGGATTGCCCGATGTAATCCTAGGCTTCTCCAGGTGTTACCTGGATCCAGGGATCCAAGGCTCCCAGGTGTTTCTTCTTAGAGAGTACTCTCACTATCCTGGGCTGACCCACTTTGGCAGGTCTGTCCAAATTCCTCCAGCTCTGCCCTCAGGTGGAATATGAGCATTTGTGTAGGTGAATGCTTTGAATTAGGCAGATGTCAGGAACCCCCAATGCTTCTCCCTGTGAACAGGCGCTTCAGGATATTGTCCTGGCCTCCCTGACCTGCACGGACGATGAATGTGCCGTCTGCACACTGTTAGCATCTGCAGGGGCACTCCAGGTCCATGGAGCTCTGGTAGGACATCAACCACCTAAGTGGTCTCAGGGTGTAGGGAGCCCACCAGCTGAAAGTATTTCTGAGGCTCCATTTTACATTGAGGACTGTCAGTACACATTTGGGTGTACCTGACCATCCCGTGGGTCCCCACCCTGGTAAGGTCATCCAGATTCCTCCAGTTCTACCCTCAGTTGAACAGGCAGATTTGCATATGTTAGAGCCTGGAATTAGGGAGGTATGTTATAGCCCCTATAGCCTGCACCTGTTATCTGGCTTCCGCATACACCCGTCCCTGGCTACCTGCATGGCCCACGCATGTGCAGTACGCACCTGTCAGCCTGCCCAGGCAGCCAGTGCCCGTCAGGCCTAGGATTTCACGCCAAGTCCCCAATCACCTACATAGCATTTTGGGTGGATGTAGCTCACCACCAAAAATCTTTCTGAGGAAGCAGCTTTAAACTGGCTACAGTCAGCCCACATGGCCTGGCTGCATGATGGGGTTGGAGGCTTCTGCAGCAATCAAGAACCCTAAGTGCCTGTTACTGAAGGATATCTTCACGGATCAGAGTAGCCAGGAACAGGTCAATGTCAGGTGAGGCCCAGGCAGGGGAGGGGACTATTGGAGGTAACTGATCTGCCTAATCCCAAGCCTTCTGGTACACAAATGCACATACTCACCAGAAGGCAGAGCTGAGTGAATCTGGACTGCTTTGCAAGGTCTACATTGCTTTGGCTCACCAACAGATCCTCCAAAGAGAGACACCTGGGAGCCTGACTACAGCACAAGCCCAGGACCACATCTGGCAAGCAGTCCACAAGGAGACTGGCAGTCTCCCATTTCAGCTAACACCTTAGAGTGATTTTGGGGGGTGGAGGGTGGGCTTCCTCCACTTTTTGCAATGCAGATGGTAAGGGATGGGCCCAAGCTCCAAAGGCCTGGAGGGCCTTTCTGCCCAAGGGCAGCTGTCAGTGTGTGTGCTGTGTATGTGCCAGACTCACATGTGCCTGTGGCCAGAGTCCCGGAAAAGGGTAAATGTTGGGAGACGTTCTCACACAGGAGAACTGAGAACTGAGAGGAGAACCCCCACAGGTTCTTTGGGGGTAGAAAAAACTTTAGCCTAATTGCAAGGCCTACCTACCATTGTATACAATTCTCCCCCTCCAAGGCAGAGCTGGAAGTTTTTCAACTTCCTTGCCAGGAAGGAGCCAGGCAGGCAGGGCAGGGTATCCTCCATTAGGAAACATCTGGAAGCACTAGTCTCCATTGAAGCCTGGAGTAAGGAAGCAAATCCATAGAAATGCTGTTAGCCATTTCCAGTTGCCATCTCAGAGTGATTTTCAGGAGGTAGGCTCCCACTACACCAGAGGCTATGCAGGTGGTTGGGGCCTGGCCAGAGTTCCACGGGCTTCAGTGCCGAGTCTGCCCAAGAGTGCAAAAAAGTGCATGCAAACAAAGTAAGCATGCACAGGTGGCATGGGTCAGGGTGGCCAAGGACCTAAACAGGGCAAGGCATCTGGAGAGGCCAGGTCACTGGAGTAGGCCCTGGGGGTTATAAAGCATCTACCTAATCCAAGCCATAATCTACACAAATGTGCCTATTCCCACTGATGGCAGAGCCTGAGTAATCTGGGTTGTTTTGCCAGGGATGGAATGTGGGGTCTCCAAGAAGAGACACCTGGAAGCCTTGATTGCTGCCCGAAGCCTGGGACTCCAGCAGACAGTAGGTCCACATGGGGTCCCCAGTCACCCATTTCAGTGGTTGTCTCAGAATGGTTTTCAGGGGGAGGTCTCCCTCCATTCCTGAAGATGTGCAGTTGGTTAAGTGTAGGCCCTAGCTCCACAGGCCTAGAGGGTTCTGGCTGCCCAAGGATGGATGACAGGGGACGCACTGCCCATGTGCATGTCACACAAGTCAGGGTGGCCAGGAACCTGGAACAGGGTGAGGCCAGATCACAGAAGCAGTCTTTTTCTAGTACCTGGCATCTGTCTAATTCCAAGCCTTATTTTACACAAATGTGCATATTTCTCCTGAAGGCAGAGGTGGAGGAGAGTGCACAAACCTGCCAGCATGGAACAGCCAGAACTGTTGGGTACCCTCCAAGAATAGACACCTGGGAGCGCTGATGGCTGACTAAGACCAGGACCACATCAGGCAGTCAATCCAAATGCAGACTGTTCGTCATTGGTTTAAAGCTACTACCGCAGAAAGATTTTTGAGGAGTGGGCACTTTCCATCCTGGAGGCTATGCAGGTTTCAGAGACCAGCCTGAGTCCAATAGGCCTGGAGGATGCTAACAACCAAAGGCCAGCTGAGAGAGTGCAGTCTGCACATTTGTGGGCAGCGCGGGTTAGGGTAGCTAGGGACCAGAAACAGGGCATGTGTCTGGAGAGGCCGGGTCACAGGAGCAGACTTTTGGGGGTACAAGGCATCTGCTTAATTCCAAGTGCTAACCTACAAAAATGCACGTATAGACTTACCTCAGAGATATTGTGGGTTTTGTTTGCAGACCACTGTAATAAAGCAAATATTGCAACAAAGTGAGTCAAATGAATTTTTTGGTTTCTCAGTGCATGTAAATTATGTTTACACTATAGTCCCTTAAGTGTGTAATAACATTATCTCTTAAAAAAATAATGTACATACCTTAATTAAAAAACACAGTACTTTATTGCTAGGGGCTCAATTGGTTAAGTTTCCAACTCTCGATTTCAGCTCAGGTCATGATCTCACAGTTCGTGAGTTCCAGCCCCGCGGCAGGTTCTGCACTGACAGCACCGGGCCTGCTTGGGAGTCTCTCTCTCTCTCTGCCCCTCCCCTGCTCTCTCTCTCTCAAAATAAATAAAATAAAAACATAAAAAATATTTTATTGCTAAAAAATGCTTACCATCACCTGAGCTTTCAGCAATTACTAATTGCTGATCTCAGATCACCATGACAAATAAGGAAAAAGTTGGAAATACTGAATTGCCAAAACGTGACACAGAGACATGAAATAAGCAACTGTTGTTGGAAAAAATGGCACTGATAGACTTGTTCAAGGCAGGGTTGCCACGAAACTTCAATTTGTAAAAAAAAAAAAACAAAAAAACAACAACCCAGTATCTGTGAAGCACGATAAGATGAATCACACAAAACAAGCACACACACTTTCTGAATTTGGGTAGACTTATGACTCCTTCGACCAATAGTTTACAGCAGACACAATAGTGAGGCTGAGTCATAAAAGGCAATGCAGCACTGGCCTTATGCACTAGAACACTTGAGGCTGGAGCCCTGAACTGCCACATAAAAGTCTAATTACCCAGACGACACTAGCTGTAAGGAAGCCAACCCACACAAAGTAGCCAAGAGTAGTTGCTCCTAGTCTTTGAGCCAGACCGGCCCAAGTGACTCCTCAGAGAAGAATCAACCATGCTGTGCTTGGATGGAATTTCTGAGCCACAAAATCTATGAACATAATAAAATGCTTGTTTCTAAGATGCCAAATTTAGGTCAGTTTGTTATGCAGAAAAAGTAACTGCAATGGAATATGAGGGTCAAAGACATATGGGTATGAATGGACAGATTCATTATCCAAATATATTCCAATCATCTGCAGAATGGAAGTTCACAATACTTTGGAATAAAGTTTTTCCAAATAACCTAAAGAAATTTTTGTACATACGTGTTGTCCCACTTGAGAGATTCAGAACATGTAAAGCCTAGTCCCTTTAGTTCATGCTTTCTGTTCAAACTACTTGTTAGTTGTGTGAGCCTCTATCTTAGTTCTAAGATAGAAGAATAAAGTCAGTAAACCTTGCTCTTTTTTTCCTAAAGCTTATTTATTTATTTTGAGAAAGAGGGGGAGAGAGGGCATGTGCACATGGAGGAGGGGCAGAGAGAGAGGGAGAGAACCCCAACCAGCTCCAGGAGGACAGCACCCACTGTGGGGCTCAATCTCCCAACTGTGAGATCATGACCTGAGCCAAGATCAAGAGTCGGATGCTTAATTGACTGAGCCACCCAGGTGCCCCTAAACCTTGCTCTTTGAGCCCCCATTTCAAATTGTATCTCATGAGTGACGTTAGTAAAAGAAATCCTCAAGTTTTCCAATAAAAGAATTGATTAGCCTAACTTCTCAGGTGATTATATTAATTCATGTCTATATTTTATAGTTCTAGCAGTAAAAATGTCAACACTATTGCTGACATTTTAAACACTAATACAGTCATTATTTTTATTTGTATTTTAAAGCCACAAAACCCCAACACAAAAAGCCACGAAGCCACATAAAAACCCCAACAATGCTCCTGCTTTATATTTTGTCTTTAAAACAGTGTATACAGTAAGGATAATAATAAAGTTAATATAAAATATATTATAAATATATAAAAAGTTTTTTGGAATAAGCAAGTTTTGTGTTTCTACCATCCTGGGATCCAGGTTTCTAATTTTATGATAAATGTAAGATATAAAAGATATAAAAATATATACAAGATAAAAATCACTACTCTCGAAGGTAGAATTTTTTGGGGGGGAAGAATAACATAAAATAACAGTGCTTCTGTGACTTGCAAATTTCAGGATACACATATAACATTACACAGACATTATGGGAATAATTTATCCTAATATAAATGTTTGGATTAAATATCACAGATCATATTTTTTCTGTTTTCATTCTTGATTGAAATCAACAATTTTTTTAACTCTCTTTATTTTTTCACCCCAGTTTTACTGAGATATAACTGACATATAATATTATGTAAGTTTAAGGCACACAATGTGATGATTTGATAAACACATACATTATGAAACACTGACCACAACAAAGGTAGTCAACACATCCCTCCCCTCACATAATTACCACTTTGTTTTTGTTGTCATTATGTTGAGAACATTTAATATCTGCTCTGTTACTGGGAAAACCTGATAACTGCATGCAGAAAAATGAAATTGGACCCTTATCTTACACCACTCATAAAAATGAACTCAAATGGATTAAAGACTTAAACATAAGACCTGTAACCATAAAGGGAACAGCAAAAAACTCCTTGACATTGGTCTTGCAGCAATTTTCTGGATATGACACCGAAAGCACAAGCACCAAAAGCAAAAATCAGTAGGAGCACCTGGGTGGCTCAGTCCGTTAAGCGTCCGACTTTGGCTCAGGTCATGATCTCATACTTTGTGAGTTCGAGCCCTGCATTGGGCTCTGCGCTGACAGCTCGGAGCCTGGAGCCTACTTCAGATTCTGTGTCTCCCCCCCTCTCTACCCCTCCCCTGCTCACGCTCTGTGTCTGTCTCTCCATAATAAATAAACGTTAAAAAAATTTGTTTTAAAAAGCAAAAATCAATAAACGGGACCACATCAAACTAAAAAAACCACACAGCAAAAGAAACTACTAACAAAATTAAAAGGCAACCTACAGAATGGGAGAAAATATTTGCAAATTATATATCTAATAAGGGGATAATTTTCAAAATATATAAAGAACTCAACTCAATAGCATAAAACAACAAAACAAAAACCTGATTAAAAAACAGGCAGAGAAATTGAACAGTCTTCCAAAGATGACATACAAATGGGCAACTAGCATATGAAAAGGTGCTCCCATCACTAATCATCAGGGAAATACAAATCAAAACCATGAGATATCACCTCATACATGTTGGAATGGCTATTATCAAAAAGACGAGAAACAAGTGTTGGTGAAGTTGTGGAGGAAAAGGAACCCTTGTGCATTGTTGGTACGAATGTAAATTGGTACAGACACTATGAAAAATAGTATAGAGAAGTTCCTCAAAAAATTAAAAACAGTACTACCAAATGATCCAGCAATCCCACTTCTGAATCCAAAGGAATTAAAATCAGGATTTCATAGAGATATCTGCACTCCCATGTTTACTGCAGTGTTACTTGCAATAGCCAAGATATGGAAACCATGTAGGCATCCATCAATGGATGTATATAACAAAAATATGGTGTATACATATAATGTAATACTATTCAGTCATGAGAAAAAAGGAAATTCTGCCATTTGAGACAACTTGGATGAACTTTGAGGGCATTATGCTAAGCGAAATAAGCCAGTGTATGATCTCACTTATATGTGGGATCTAAAAAGCCAAACTCAGAGAAACAGTAGTGGTTACCAAAGGCTGGTGGAAGGAGGCAGGGAATGGGGAGATAACTGGTCAGAGGATACAAACTTCCAATTATAAGAGGAATAAGTTCCGGGATGTAATGTACATCCTGGTGAATATGGAATAGTATTTGTCTATTTCACTTAGGTTAGTGCACTTGAGTTTCCATTTTTTTTAAAGATTACTTATTCATTTTGAGAGAGAGCATGCAAGCAGGAGAGGGGCAGAGAGAGGGGGAAAGAATCCCAAGCAGGCTCCGTGTGGAGCCTGACTCAGGGCTCGAACTCAACAATCTAAGCCAAAATCAAGAGTCAGATGTTTAACCGACTGAGCCACCCAGGTGCCTCTCCAATTATTTTTAAATTATGGAATACAGAACAGTGTATTTTCTTTCAATATAGGGAAATAACACATAAATCAAACTTCAGGACTACCCTCAAATCAATATACAAAATATGTTTCCAATCAACTTCTGCAAGTTACTGTTGACCAAGCAGAGTAAGACAAACACCAAAGAAATAAATTGGTAATAAGACAACATACTTCACTCGGTATATTTTAGTGAATTCTATTATTCGTTCAAAGTTAGATATTATTACTAGATATGTTCGCCCAGAAACTAGAAAATGGAAAAAAAAAAACAGCAGTTCTGTCTCATTGTAGGTCTGTAAGGTAGGCAAGGGACTCTGTGCTTTAGGTTCCCCACCTGTAGAAGAAGGATAACAACATCCACTGGCAGAACTGGAAACAGGTGCCACCATACTGAGACGCCTATAGGGTGGCCATGGAGTCTGGAAACACTGATATATTATTTCATTATTTATGAAAAAGATCAACAGAACTCCTAGGATTACTTTTTCTGGGGCAGCTAAAGCTGCTCAAGCTAGGTTTATTCTGTGAAAGACACAAATCATCTAAGGAAATGCATTACTGAAGCACTTGCAGGGATTGATTGGAAACGATGTATTTCTTTCATAGAACCTACAGTTGTGTCATTTTGAATTGAGTAGAGCACCCCTCTGTTGATATATTTTTTCTCCTGTTTCTGATTCCAAACAGTGCACCACAGCACTCCCTCCCCCTCTCCTACCTCTCCTTTCTTTTCTTCACTGCACGCACATATGCACACACACACACACACACACACTCCTACTTTCACTGTATTGCTATGAATGAAAAAAAGCTATGAGGCAGCTTTTACCAGAGGAAGTTTTATATCTATCCATATACAAACTTACCTGCACTCCCAAAAACCTCCCTTAACACAAGAAAATAAACTTTAAAAATCCTTCTACTTCCTTTTACAGGTATTTAAAATTTTTTTTCAAAGAGAGAGAGAGAAAGAGAGAGAGTGCAAGCAGAGGAGTGGCAGAGAGAGAGCGAGACACAGACTCCAAAGCAGGCTCTGAGCTGTCAGCACAGAGGCCAGGTGGGCTCAAACTCACTAACTGGGAGATCATGACCTGAGCCAAAGTCAGAGGGAGGGCTCAACCAACCGAGCCACCCAGGTGCCCCTACTTTTACAGGTATTTTTTTTAAAAAGAGGTATTTAAAGGAAAGGAAAGGCTGATTCAACTATCAAGAAAACAGAGTAAGTTAAACAGAGAAAGCAAAAGGGAGGAGAGGGCAAGAACCAGAATCATGGAAAAGGGGAAAAGACCAGTGAGGGAGGAAGCCAAGAAAAGTGGCAATAGATGCCCAGGTCCAGCAGCGGGTTCTAAAGGCAGCTTTAGTCAAACTGAGAAGAGTATTGGCATTGTGAAAGCAGAGGCCTGAATTCCATCCCTATTGAGCAAGTCACACAAATCTCTGTGTCTATTTCACTATCCCTAAACAAAACCTTCACCCCTTACAAGTTTAAATTCTTTTTACTTGTATTACACCCCGATTTTCATTTTGGCTTTAAACAGATTACAAAACGATTAAATACTCCTGGAAGCTCTTTAACCGTTTTTTATACCCACGCTTTCTTGATGACACTCCTGGATAATTCAAATGGAAACTAAATTTAAACTAAATTAAAATTACATTAATTTCATTAACCCAGACTAGGTACTGCTTATCCCAGCTTCCAATATACAAAGTTACGATTTTCTGGATGTCACTTTCTGCCAATTAACACACCAGGAGAACACATAAAAACAACAAGCAAAAGCCTCCAAATAAATCCAAATAACAACACATTTTGCAGCTTACTTCTAACAGAACTCTCAGCTTGGAAGGAGCTGGAACTAGGGTGAGGGCCGTTTTCTCCCTTATTAGGAAACGGGAACAGTTTAAAGACTTAATCTAAAGTTTTAGGAAATTACAAGAGGTTTCCTTTACAAAACAAGTTCAGGTTGGGGGAGGAGCAGGCAACCAGCCCATCCGGCCCGCCCCTCACTTAGCACTAGATCAAGACTGAGAGGATTCTGCTGCTGACGTCACAAGAGACCGGCGCCGCGGGAGGACGAGAGGAGGAGACCGGCTACGTCACGGCCGCTCAGGCGCGGAAGTCGGCGCGCCGAGAAGGCCCACAAGTTAGATCCGGCAGCTGGCGGAGGGAGCCGCTCAACCGCAGGCACAAGAAGGCAGAGCGCGTTGCGCGTGCGCGGGTTGTCCCTGGGTTTGCAGTTGTTTTGGGGAGTGTGCGGTCCTTCCCGTCCGCCCCCGCAGCCTGGCAGGCTCCGGCCTTCCTAGAAATGACGGAGTGGGCGCGCTCTTTCCTCTTGACAGTTGTGAAATAATTTCTCGCCTGGAGCCTACGTCAGCCCAGCCAGGCCTTGCATGGGTTCAGCGGCAGAGCTGGGCGCGATTGTCCCTGGGCGGACCGTGAGGCTCAGCGGGGCCTGAGAGCCTGGGGTGGTGGGTTGTTTGTCTGACGCGCTGTGGGTACTGAGCTTTCTCCGAGCTCGTAGCAAGGGGAAAAGGACTTTCCGATTGACCAGCCCACTTCAGTCACTAACCCCCACGGTAGAGCCCTTTGGGAAACCTGCCTGTCCTCCAGATTCGGGAAGGCGGGCTCTTTAGCAGTTGGCGGAGGGAGTTCTCTCCAGAGTCATATGTAAAAAATTGTAAATGTAATATTTAACTGTTTAGTTAAATTCATTTATCCCAAAGCACGCAGAATGTTTACAAGGTTCGGTTTTGAGAAGCACGAACAAAGGTCAAATGATATTGTGTCCTTCAGGGTGTATAGATCCAAAACTGAGCCCAAAAGAATCTCATGACTCACCAAACCAATGCCTAAAACAGTTCATCTCCAGAACCAGCTTTTAAATTTGAAGCCGATAGTCCTGCATGAATGTATAACATACTTGAATGAATGTATGTATAAGACTATTTCTCTTATGTTTCTGTTCTGAAAAGTGTACACTAGAGATTCTTAAATGTAAAGGCAAAGCATTTACCAATCCAGACTATATGTACCGATCCGCACTTCCCACCTTAAGGAGTAAGTGGGTCTTTTTTGAGATTCCAGTGAGATGTATGCAAACACTCATAAAGCAATTATGTGTCAACTGTAAGCGCTCTCAGGATGTAGGATTTAAATACCTTTGAATTGTTTCCTGACTTGTGAATAGAAAAATCTTGTTCCGTAGTAGATTTAAGGGGTGGCAGATGAGCAACATCAGATCTGCAAGTGTGTTTGTCACTGTCAGTATGAGGAAGCATTTCTCGGAGATAAAACTAGACTAGGTGTCCAATGGAGTTAAATGTCACAATGTACATAATTTAAATCAATCTAAATAACATTTTCTCTAAAACACATTGTGGTGGGCCTGGAGAAAGCTTGTTCTTTTAGTTACATAGTAAGGTGTCATGAACTGTTTTCACTGTAAGAACAAATGTTACACCTGTCCTGGAAAACCAGCTTTACAATACAATCTTCTTATGCTGTCATGAAAAGAACGCTGGATTGGATATCAGAAAAACCAAAGTTCTGGGGCGCCTGGGTGGCTCAGTCGGTTAAGCGGCCGACTTCGGCTCAGGTCATGATCTCACGGTCCGTGAGTTCGAGCCCCACATCAGGCTCTGTGCTGACAGCACAGAATCTGTTTCAGATTCTGTGTCTCCCTCTCTCTGACCCTCCCCCGTTCATGCTCTGTCTCTCTCTGTCTCAAAAATAAATAAACGTTAAAAAAAAAAAAATTAAAAAAAAACAAACAAACAAACCAAAGTTCTAATCTCACTTCTGACATTTGATAGTAAAATCTCGGTCTCTGAACTTCGTCTTCCTCACTTTTAATGTGGTCTATGTCATTCTCCCAAATTCTCCTGTGGTATTTTGCTCTTTGTTTTACTCTGGTCAGTCTCACTACTGTGTGGTCTTAGCACCTAGGATGACATAGTTTAGTGGGTGGTAACTAGAAATTTGTTGAAATAATCCTTTCCAACTCTGTAAGGTTTCAACTGGGCCATTTTTCTTCTTTGAAACAATGTACAAAAGATATTGAGAGTGCTATTTATTGCCAAAGAATCATCCCACAGGTTATTAGAAGGTGTAAAGGTATAATGGATAAATCTGGTGGACGCCACCTTAACTAAACCATCAAAATTAAGTAAAAATTGGACAATAACTGGACATCGTAAGACCCTTGCTGTTAAACTTGGAGATACAACATCATCTATGGAGTGTTTGTGGGAAGATGTTCACCCTGAATCTAATCACAATCTAATCACAATCAGACAAATACAAATTAAGGGACATGCTGTAAAACCACTAACTTGGAATCATGAAAAATATAAAAGAAAAAAGCCTAGGGAATTGTTATAGACTAAAGAGACAGGACAAATATATGTAGGGAAGTTGATGTGAAGCTCATTTATTTTTGTTATAATGTCCAAAATGGCTGAAGTGTTACTTCTTGTTCCTGCTGAGAAAATGAATTCAGTGAGTAGGGTGCCTCAGAAAAGAAGATTCTTAATATTCCTAAAAGTTTCTACAGTGAAAGCCTGCTTATACTGACTGCTTATTAGAAAACACAAGTAAATAGAGTCTGCTACTTCATTGCTCAAAATAAAACAACTCTCATTTCTTCAAAGGAAAACACTTTAAAATGTCATTTTCAGGGACTTGCTAGGTCCTTTCTATGTTTAATTGCCTAGCCCCAACCAGAGGGAAAGAAAGAGAATAATAAAAATGAAACTGCTAGAAAAACCTGAGGAAGTAAATGTTCTTAATATTAGTTTCTGAGTTATAGCTCTTCATTTTCTTGAGGTAATCACCGCTGTTAAATAAAAATTCAACAGAGTAAAAAAAATTCAACTGAGTGTGTTTTAAAGATCTAAATGGCTTTATTGAATGATGTATAAATTGGGCAGTATTCCATCTAGCAAATAGAAAGGAACTCCAAAGAGCTACAGAAAAGGAAAGGTTTTAAAGGCATAGAAGGGATGGGATAAGGAAGTCACAAATGAAGAAAAAAAAAAAAAAAAGAAAGGATTATTTCAGTCAAGGTCACCTTCCTTTGGGAGATAAAAGAGGGCCTATTAGCTAAATTACCTCACTACTGCCAACCAAGAAATTCCAGATCAATGAGTTAAGATTACATTCCTGGAGGAGACTGAAACTGCAATGAAGTTAGATGTTAGTTTTGGTTTGGTGATGTAGGCTTAGCACTAGTGACTCCTTTTTAACATTGCTTTACACCCTCCAGAGCTCCTGGGAGTCTCCGTAAATGAGGGCCTGTTCCTAAACTCTTCTAGCCCCTGCCCACCCCCTGCAGGCTCTTAGTCCCTAGTGTATACACACATATATATACACACACACACACACACACACACACACACAATATTCTAGCGCACCAAAATATTCCCTGTGTAGGTCTTTCAGTTAAGATTAAATGAATAAAAAAGAAGTTATTTGTTCATGTAACTGAAAATCTCAGGGGTAGAAGATAGGGTATGGCTACATGTGAGGGCATAAAGTCTTTGGATTGAGTTTCTATGTCTGGTCTCTGCTCTTTTTCTCTGCAGGCTCCATTCTCAAACTGGTTCATTTGTCCAGTGTTAAACTGGTACTCTGTCAGTCTGGGCTTACATCTCCCTTCTCAACAGCCCCAGAAGGAACAAGCACTTCTTTCCCCTCCACTGGCCAGGGTTACAGCAAAAGTTCTTGACATAATTGATGTCCTGAACCAATCACTGGAAGGGGAGTGGGGTGAGAAATGCTGATTGATTTGTGAGCTAGGGAAGAGGTCAGCCCTACCCAAACCACCTACGCTGAGAATGGAGAAGTTGTGGGTCCCTAAGGGAAATGGAAGAAGGGAGACTAGATGCTGAGCAGGCTAAAACAACAGATGTCCACTGTCTTTCTCAACACACCGAGAAATTTCACACCTCCCTGCCATGGCTCCCATTTTCCCTCTGTTTAAAATACTCTTCCAGGGTGCCTGGGTGGCTTAGTTGGTTAAGCATCCAACTTTGGCTCAGGTCATGATCTTGCAGTTAGTGAGTTTGAGCCCTGTGTCAGGCTCTGTGCTGACAGCTCAGAGCCTGGAGCCTGCTTCAGATTCTGTGTCTCCCTCTCTCTCTGCCCCTCCCCTGCTTGTGCTCTGTCTCTCTCAAGAATAAACATTAAAAAAAATTAAAGAAAATAAAATACTCTTCCACTGTTATCCTTCTGACGAATGCCCATGTAGCCTTTAAAATCCAGATCACATATCACCTCCTTTTTGCCACCTTCTTTGTTTGCTTGTCCATAAAATTACCCCATCCTCAGAACCGCTTCTCTACTGTGTCTGTTATCAGACCAAATTAGGATTCTTTTCAAAACAATTGCAATTATACAAGAAATGTTATAGTATTTTAAAAAATGAAAAGAATAATATCACTCAAAGAATGGCCCATGGGCTGACACCAAACTCTGAACTGTTTATTATGAGTAATCAATGCGATAAATCTAGAAATTCAGTGTCTAGAAATTGTTATGGAAATTTGACAAAGTAACTTTACATCTATTAAATCTAATAACAAAGTATTCAGATTTGCATTTTCAACATCTTAAAATTTCATTTCACTAGTAATTCATCATATATATGTATAGTTAACTTCATATAAAAAGGATCACACTGCACATATCGTGCTATATACATGTTCACTTTTCAATAATAATATTCACTTCATAATATATCTCAAAGATCATTTTATTAAAAAAAAAAGAATTAGCCAAAATTATCACACTTGTATATCTGTGTATCATCTACAAACTCCTTGAAGGCAGAATCTGTCTTATTTATCACCATATCCCCAATGCCTAGAATAAAGTCTAGTACTTAGTTGTCAACAAATAAATAAGAGTTTAAAAGTGAATAACTGAATGAATGAATGAACACAAAATGTTCACACCTGGCAAACCAAAAGTCCCTGGGACCAGGATTATAGGCATTACCCTTTGGCCAACATCAGGTAAATAATTTGCATTTCCAAGGACTGGGAAATGAACTCATGTATAACCCTTTCACCTAACAAACAGTAATCTGTGGTAGGTGTTATTAGTATCCTTTTATTGGTGAGAAAACTGAACTTAAATAATTGCCTAAATAATTTAAGCAAATTAAGTAGTTTGCCAAAAGTTGCGTAACTATTAAGTGACAGAATTTTTCCCCCAGTATGTTAACTCCAGAGCCTCCGGTACTCTTAACCACTGGGTCTACTTCCTCATACTGGAAGTAATAAAAGACAAAATCATCTAATGTGCCTCAAAGCCTTGCTGCTCAGTATAGCCCTTGGACTAGCAGTTTCAGCATCACTCAGGAGTCATTTTTAGAATTGGGGATTGTAGGCTCCACCCAGGTGGAGCATCTTAAGGTTTGAGAAACATTTCTTTAAATATCAGGAAATAGCTACTCTTAGTACGCTAGTTTTCTAAAACTGCTATGAAGAATTACAACAAACCTAGGGCTTAAAGCAACAAAAATTTTTATCTTACAGTTCTGTAGGTCAGAAGTCCTAAATTAGTTTCCCTGGGCCAAATTCCAGGTGTTGGCAGGGTCATACTTCCTTGATGTAGTCTGTCTGGAGGTCATACCAACAAGCTCTTATTACTCTTGAATAGGTAACTGAAACCAACACTAGCTGGCCAATTTCTGACATTAAATACTATAAAGAATGAATCCATCCAAGGATAGGCTGCACTGAATTATTTGCAATTAGCAAATACTAATGAGTAGCTACATTTGCAGCCTCCTCCTTGGACCTTAGTTTCCTTGTGTGAAAAAGACATCGGACTATTAACATTAGTCTAGCTCCAAAAGCAAACCTATGGCTTTGTTGGCTTTACAGTTCAGTTTATCTAACTGGCACTGTCCTTAACTCTTGGTCACACATGACCAATTTCTGGACATACCTCCAAAAACTGAGCCTCTGTGTACATCAAACACCAAACTACTCCACTGTATTACTTTCTGTGAGCTCCCATCCTCGCACCACAACTCCGGTTATAACAATGCCAACAGGCATTCTGTTCTGTAGCTCATGCCTATATAGAACAGAACTTGTGGGCTACTTAAGCAGCCCACTATAAGAAGGACACAGAATAGAGCAGAAGTGGAAACACGGCTGAGTGCTGCAAAGCGAACAGGGCAAATGGGGACCTCTATTTGGGAGTACAGTAGTTCTCCATTAGGGAGATGGCTACGGTGGTAGGACAGATACCTGAGGATGGAATTGGCTGTTTGGACGGAAAGGAAAAGGCAAAACCAGGCTTCCTAGGCCAAGCACGAGGAAACAAATGTCAATTCAGTTCCACAAGTTCTGATTAAGTATCTACCATAGGCACAGTGTCTGCCAAGTTCTGTGCACAATGCAAAATAAATGCAAATATGGTCCTATTTTTAAAGTCAAGACACACACTCATGAGGTGATAAGTAACAATGCATAACAGTATAAAATCAAGTGTCAAAACATATAGTGAAGGTCATAAATGCCAGGAGGGAACCAAAACAAAGGGAAAAGGTAATGAAAGCTAGAACAGGTGGGGAAGGCTTCTGGCAAGAGGTAGAAATTCATCTAGATCTCAAAAAAATTGGGAAGATTTGATTAACAGAGAGGAAGAGTAAGAATGTTGTGAGCTTGAGAAAGAAAGGGAATTAGGCAAGCTGGTAATTTGATAAGGAATCATTGACAAAGCAAGTTTATATACTGTACAAAGCTTCAACTTCCAAAAGGTGTTTGATCTCTATCTTTTATTTCCAAAGTTTTTATTTGAGGAAGTGAGGTGAGGAAACTGATATTTCAAAGATTAGAGATTTCCCCAGTTGAATGAGGAATGGGTGAGAATGAAGAAGAACATTTAGACAGCTACTATAATGGTCCATGCATGAGATACCAGTAGATATGATAGGATAGACAGAACAGGAAGATTCAAGAACAATTTCCTTCCTTGAAAGAAGTAACAACAGGACTAGGTGACTAAAATAAAGAAGAAATAAGAACCAAAGAGGAGTCTGAGGTTCAAGATGTTTGGATGCCCAGAATCACCGAAGTTTAGACCTGCAAGGCCTCCAGCTGGAGTCCCTCTTGAGTAAACTGGTTGCTTAAAATCTCAGAAGTAGTTCTCAGCAGAGCTAGCAGCAGAATGCCCGGTGCTGTTATGAGATTTACCAAGCAGTATATGCCTAAGCCTTAATTACATATAAATCAATTTCAGAACAACTGATGATGAGAGCAACCAGATCAGAATGTATTGTCATATAACCACAAGACTAAAAAGTCATGAAGCCACATGAATAGTTCATGTGTAAAATCAAATATTCTATGATCTCTGCTATAAACAGAAACTTGCTTAGGATCTTCTTAGGGTTATAACTTCTCCTGGTCACATTTACCATAATGACTTATCCTTTCTCTGCCTGCTTTTGCACTTACTGGTCACCTTAACATTTAGCTTTGTGTGTATCATTCCCTTTATTAAGAGTGTAGCTTCTTCTGATGGGGACTTACACTTCATTTGCCCTTAGCCTAAATTACAGTGTTATTAAACTCTGGTGGTCTACTGGTGAATAACTGATTGCTGAAGAAATTAATAAATTTTATCAATTATGATTTTAGGATTAAAGAACCTGGAAGTTTAAATAATATGAAAAACATGTTCCCCAGAAAGGCTACAGTGTTTAATGGAATGAGAACTGATCAAAGCATCAAGAATATGATTCTTCAGTAGTTATAGGAAGGCCACTCATAATTCCACTGGTCTCTTGAGTCATCATACGAAGGCTGCAAGGCTTAAAACAATAAAAACTGAAACTTTATCACAGATTTTCTTTTACACATGGTGAACTCCAGGTCTACTAGCAGGACCTCTGTTTGTTGAAAGAATATACAAAATTACAGATATACCATTCCATTTTTCTTTTGCGTGACAAAAAACTCAATCATGTACCTTCCTAATGGAACTCTCTCACTTGCCTGAATGCACTTCTACTAATGCTTTCATACAGTTAAAACATATGCTTTACTAGTCCCAGGTCTAGAACCTTTATAACTCTGAATAGGTCTTAGTCTTTCTACATTTTAACGTTTATGTTTTGGAAGTAGGTATATGGAAAAACAAACTTTCTTCAAAATAATTTAGAAATAACATAACAATTTTCTAAACTATGATTTATCTAGAATTTGACCCTGAAAAGGATAATCATAATTTTTTTTAACCCCTATCCTTAGACAACCTTGTGGAGCAGAACCACTAGACCTATTGCTTTCCATCCTGTGGATTAGTCATGGATTTAAAAAAAAAATTAAAATTAAAAACATCAGTTTGATGAATTAATGCTAAGCAAATAAAATGTTGGCCCACCTCCTCTACCATCTTTTTTGATGCTAAAGGGATGAACAGTGAAAATACTCCTCTCTATTGGACATAATTTGGGGGTACAGTTCGAGGAAGTGGGAAATAGGCCCAAGTGTGGAATGATCTGGGTGTTTCTGCTCTTCTGGAAATGAATGTCAGACAAAGGAAGGAGGTGGGGAGCAGAGAGGTCTACTGGGATAAGATATCAGGAATAGAAAAGGAACCCCATCTCCTCCCATAACTCCCTCCTACGCTTGTGAGTTTTTAAAAATCATGGATCTAGAGAGTAAAAATATATTATAAAATATATCAAGACATCAACAAGTCAGTTTATTGGCAGCATATTGGAGAGGTATGGTGGAAGACCCTCTAAAGAGGAATAAATTCCCATTAAGAAATATCTTAAAAATAAATTATATTACTCTCAAGTCATTATAAATACAGGTGGTGATTTCACTGAAACTTTATGTTTCAATGAATCATGTTACCAATTAGCCTTTTTTTTTTAGTTTGAAATAATTGAAAACTCACAAAAAGTTGCAAAAATAGCAGAGTTCCATGTATCATTGATCCAAACTTCCAAAACACTATCTTACATAACCATAGTAGGTTATCAGAACCAGAAAAACAGCATATCATTAAATAGTTTTTAAAGATTTCAAAGTTTATTAATATTATTTTTAAATGACTTCTGAATATTGGCTAGGGAAGTTTCCCTGGAAGCAGACTAGTCAGAAAGGTAAAGGAGGGGTGCCTGGGTGGCTCCTCAGTTAAGCTTCTGACTTTGGCTCAAGTCACATGATTCGTGAGTTCAAGCCCCATATCAGGGTTGCTGCTGTCAGCATGGAACCCACTCTGGATTCTGTCCCCTTTTTATCTGCTCCTCTCCAGCTATCTCTCTCTCAAAAATAAATAAACACTAAAAAAAAAAAAAAAAAAAAGTTAAAATCAGAGAGTTTAAGTGCTTTAGCCAGCACCTGAATTACACTCCATTGGAGTAGTATTTCTTAGCCCTGGCTGAACATTGGAGGATAGGCAAAATCCAAACACTGGCTGAGCCCACCCTAAATTAATTACATCAACCTCTATAAGGTTGGCAAGGCTGAAGGTAAGGCTCAAGCATCAGTATGTTTTCAAAACTCAGAAGATTCTAATTCACAGCCAGGGTTCAGAACTATTCATATAAGGATTTACCAAATAAAATCGATGTAATGCTTTTTTAAAAATGAGGTTTCTGAATATGTTTTGCTTTAATGACATCACTGACAAATACTGAAATGTATTCAAACTTCCTTTGTTCTAAAGATCCAAGTTTCAATGCACTGTTCACAATTTAACAGAGTAAGCCTTAAACCCGAGCTATGAATAGAAAGATAATGGGATTTCTCATCACTAGCCTAACATATCAGAGGTTCAAGTGTGGGATAAGAAGATAGTTGGAATAAACCAAGATCTACTCATTTACTCCCAACTTCAGACTCTACCTGTTCCTATCAGTATCACTGTTTTTACTTCAAACATGAGGAAATTTCAGGAATCGCTAGCTAAAATCCCAGAAGAAAGAAACACAAATGAGATTTATTTCTTCCATTCTGCCTAATTGTAGTAACCAACATGGATACATTGACCCCTGGACATAATCAAATTATCTCTGTAAAGTTCTCGCCCTATTTTTGGAAACTAGGGATTTTCCAGATTACGGGGGCCCTGTCACTGGCTCAGGCCAGAGTTTCAGAAGCTAACAGGCGAAAGCAGCCGCTCTCCTTGCCGTTACGAAGCCTTAGTCTTACTTGGATACCAGGGGGAATTACATGCTCATCGTAGAGCTTTTTCGGGCAACCAATGTAGTTCACATTAGTGTTTTCTAAAAATACTGTACGGCAGTCCTCTCCACATTCCTCGCGGATCACTTTAAATCACAAATTAGTCTGCACACCACATCACAGTAACCGCTCCTACCCGCCAATGAGGGCAAAGGTCGGCCCTAAACTCCTCTTGTACACGCTGACTCTGCGCCGCGCAAATGCTAAAAGTTAGGAGGGCGAGACAGAAGCAGAGAGACGCAGGTCCTTGACAAATTACTGAAATCGCGCAGAGATCATAGCAAAATTCTGCCAACTCTAACTTGGGGATAAAGCTCCCTTATTATTCTCCTGGCTACTAATATTAAAAACGCGGCGACTGAGACTTGTTTTTAGCTAAACAGACGACCTCCTGGACCACTCCGTGGCCCCAGCAGAGAGGTCATCAGGTGACAAAGGCGGCACTCCTCACTCCGGCCTCTGCTCTCGGGCGGCGCAGGCCTAGGCGAGGCCTGAAGGGACTAGTTGGCGCGCACCAGCCGGGCGTGGTGACGTCAGGGCGGAAGCGCACGCTGCGTGAAGCGGCCCAGAATCAGGCGGTCACGGGAATATCCGTCGCGCCGAGGACGCTGGTTAGTCTCGCTCCGGGTTCCGGCTGCGTTGGGCGTGCGTGCAGCTCGCTGAGACTATGGCGTCCGGGCCTCACCCGACCGCGACCGCTGCCGCCGCCGCCTCGTCGGCCGCCCCGAGTGCGGGCGGCTCTAGCTCCGGGACGACGACCACGACGACGACTACGACGGGAGGGATCCTGATCGGCGACCGCCTGTACTCGGAAGTTTCGCTCACCATCGACCACTCGCTGATTCCGGAGGAGCGGCTCTCCCCTACCCCGTCTATGCAGGACGGGCTCGACCTGCCCAGCGAGACCGACTTGCGCATCCTGGGCTGCGAGCTCATCCAAGCCGCCGGCATTCTCCTCCGGTTGCCGCAGGTCAGTGCTTCGGCCCCGGGCCGGCCCAGCGCGCTTCTCCCCGCTGTCCCTTCCGCTGCATCCCGGTACCAGTGTGTCTCGGCAGGGTGGGGATGCCTCCTCGGGCTCTCCAGCCACAGGTCCCGGCCGGATCCCGGGCGGGTCGAGGGTGGGAGGGCGCCGAGGCGAAAGGAGGACCCGGCAGCGAACAGTTCGCGGCGGGAGGGGGAGGGGGAGAGAGCGGCGGCACAAAATGGCGGCGGCGCCTGGTGCGGGCCCGCCTGACCCCTGCGCTTCCGTTCTTCTCTCTTGTCTGCAGGTGGCGATGGCAACGGGGCAGGTGTTGTTTCATCGTTTTTTCTACTCCAAGTCTTTCGTCAAACACAGTTTCGAGGTAAGAGCTGCGGGGGCGGGTGAAAAAGGATTTCTTCATCCGGAAACGAGGAGGAGGGGGTAGTGTCTCCACCCAGCTTTTCTAAAAAGGGAGTGGTTAGTTTAGGCCTTTGTACCTAGTTCTCACCCACGAGAAGTAGACTTTTGGAATGTGTTTTAAAACTATAAAGCTTCTCTTGAGCCCATGTGCTGTCATCAAAAATCACAATTTTCAATCAAATTCAATTAAGATTAGTTAAGCATAAAAAAAAAAGCATAGTACCAGCGTATCTGGTATGCCTATGGGGAGTAGAAATGTGCATCGTACTCTATTTCACCAAAAGTCCCAGTTGTGTCCTGAAATTCTCCCATCAGAATAAGTTGTTTAGACTTTGAAAGAGGCTTTCCTATTTGATAGTGTTGTAGTCTAACAATTTTTTTATTGGATTATGGGTTCTTTCAGATTGTTGCCATGGCTTGTATTAATCTTGCATCAAAAATTGAAGAAGCACCTAGAAGAATAAGAGATGTGATTAATGTATTTCACCACCTACGCCAGTTAAGAGGAAAAAGGTAAGATTGGCATTATTGAACACAGTGTTTCTTGCTGCTACTGCATTGTGCACCAATCATCAACTCAAAACATTCTTTCTTCTCAAAACTGATGCAAAGGAAAACCGGCTTTAATTTAGGTGTTAAAATTCACATAGGAGCTAACTAATACTTAAATTAATTTGAAAAAAAAAACACAATTAACCAGCTATCTAAAGTTTGTAGAGGCAGTTGCATTTATGGACAATCCTAACAGTGCTGTGAAGCCAGTCCTGTGGTTTAAGATTAAACAAGAAAGGGAATACGTTTGGCTCAAGTGTGAGTGTATTCTGTAAGTTATTTTCCTCCCTCCCCTCTTGGAAGACTGAAGGTTGGAAGTGTAAACACTGCAGTTCAAGTTAATATTGTGGCAAAGTTTTGTGTAGATCATGTTTTTCTACGCGAAGTCCCAGTTAATTCTTTATCAATTGAGGTTGGCTTTTGTTAGAATACTTCTCAACATTGAACTACGATATATCGCATAATACCGGATCTGAAAGGACTGCAGGATAAAGGTTGAAGTTTGAAGTCAAAGGGATTACACAGGTATTTTGTTTTGGTCAGATACAGTATCAGTGAGTGGGGTAGAGAAATAACTATTGGGTTACATTTAGATAAGGACCGTTTTTATTTGATCTTGTAAGAAGAAAATAGAAACCAAATAGTGTCTTGGAGATTTTGTGGCTACGTGACAACACTTTGTGTGGACCTATGGGTTCGTGAGAGGCAGTGCAAAAAGTTTTAGTTGCAGGCTTCCTGCATCTAGAGGTGACTTCTAGTACATCCTGCAGAAGGATACACTTGGCATAGATTAGTTCTGTGTTCACTTCTTAAGAAATTGTGGTGATGTTAGATAAACTTGTACTGAGTTTGAAAGGAAGTTAGTTTTAAAAGGATTTTAAGTTGTTGGGGTTGGGTGTCAGTGCCAAATTAGTATCCTACATGCGTGGGCTTTATTGGCTGAATCTATAAGTTGTCAGTAATGGAACTATCCAGAGACATAGTAAAGTAACCTTTAGTTAGAAAGTCTGAGCCATTGCTACCCAGATAGTTTCCACAGCATTTTTTCAGTTTTCTTACGTTCTTTTTTCCTCCATCTTTTCTCATTTACCCTAACCACGTCCAGGGACAGACTGATATTTTATTTTAAACTATCCTTTAGCTTCTTGGTGAGGAATCCCTGGAAATTGGGAAGATATCAAATTGGTATTTAGTGTGGTCTGAGCTAAAATTTGTTTTTAGATATTTAGTGGATTCTTCAGGGTGTTTAAAACAAATTGACAGTAATTAAAAGGCTTTTAATCCGAGGATTCAGTGTTTGCCTAAAGGAGTTTTCGGTCTGTATTCTTTGAACCATTGAGCCAACTGTTGTATTGTAACTTAACAATGATTATCTACTTTGAACTTTTTCTATGAGACTTAGAGTATTCTTCCTTGAGGTCAGAGTAGGTCTTCTTAACTATACAAACTTTGGAATTTAAAACATCTCACCTGACTGTTGCGCCTGATGTAATAGTGTGTTTTTGGTCATTATTACAGAGAAATTGACTTTGTCTCAATCTTACAAGTCTGATTATAGCATGAAATTTAAAAGGAGTTGTTAATTGCATGGAAGCCTTTTTTTTAAAGCAGGATGTAAAAGTGTTTCTATGCATATTACAAGTTTACTCAGACACGTAACTTGTATATGTTATTAACTTCAACTCTTTTTTCCCTTGCAACCGACTATACAGCGACCAGCTACATTTACCAAAGCCTGGGTGATGTGGAGTGGTACATAGAGATGAAGCTGTCGTCATGGCAACAGTGAGTGAAGTATCGAAAATCCCCAAGGAGAAGCCAGTGCTCTGAGAATAGGTCACTGGAATCGGGGACTAACAGGTTGGCCACTGGTGAACCATTTAGAAAAACTCCTGTTTCTTGTTATAAGCTTTTGTCTTTGCTGTCCAAGTTATTAGAAACTATAGCTTGGTGTGTTTTTATCTAGAGTAGTGCCATTAGAAAGTATTGGTATTCCATTTTAGATAAATAGTATATCAGTTTAATGATGCTGTTTTAATCTGGTTTATGCATAGCTTTAAGTTGTAGTCTGATCTTGGTAATGACAGAGGACGCATCATTTTTGTAGCCTTTAGGTCATTGTTTTTCAGTCCTGGTTACACATTAGAATCACCAGAGAAGCTTTTAGAAAGTATCAATGCCCAAGCCCTGTCCTGGATTATTTCTCCCTCCCCCCTTCAATTTTTCTGTAGTTTCATAATTGCCTCTAAGGTCAGAATAAATGGCTGAATTGAAAGAGAAAATTGCTTTTTCATTTCATTAGTTTCCGATTTTAATTTGTTTTTGAGATGCAGCATATTTCCAGACAATTAAGCATTTTCTGTAATTTTAAGGAGCCCACATGTATACCTGAATGCTTGCCTAAAGACAAATATTCAGACTGATGCAACCATTCATTGGTGAATATGGTGTGGTATTTTCAGCAGGTATATAGATCATAGACAAGAACTGGAAGTCTTAAGTGGTCTTGTCATTTAGTCCAACCTCCCTCAGTTTATTTCGGTGGTTGTAAAGGTAGTGGCCTTCAGCTGGCTTAAACACTGCTAGAGGAGGAATATTCCCTTGGAGTAGGCGTTACAACTTTCTGTATATTGAACAACAATCTGGCTCCTCATAAACTAAATCTCATTTTAGTGTAGTCTCTCGAAGAACTAAGTCCAAATTTTCTAGGTGCTTGTACCACACAAGTGAGACTAACCATGTTTGGATATCCTGTTTGAATTTTTTTTCTTTTTTTTTGTTAAGTCGTATTTCAACTAAATCATGCTAAAGGAAAAATTGTTATTCTCAGAGACGAAATAAACTTCCAGTGACCAAAGCCCAAGATTTCCTATTAAGACTAAAATTTGAAAATTTTTCTTTTCATGTAAATTTAATTTTAAAAATCTGATAAAAAAGCAGGGGAGGTAGAGTTTAGTTTGTTGATGATGAAAATTATTTTTTCTCTGAATAGGTAATTTTTTTTTTTTAAAGAGATTTAGAATGTCACCTCCTGAAACTTACTGGAAAGGAAAGTTTACTTAATTCAAGATGAAGAAATTCTAGCAAGCTTCAATTCAACTTTATGTGCTTGCTGCCATAGACAGTACTAATTGATAAATTGTTACTGTAAGTAAGGAAACCACCTGCTTAGACAGTTTCCTTTAATCTTTTCTTATTGCTGACCTACGGAAACATTTTTCTATTTCTGATACAAAATAATCCTTTTACGGTAGTTGTAAATTACATGCTCATTGAGCCTTTCTTGATTTAAAACCAGTTTTTAACAAAATGAAAGTGTCAGATTATATATCTACAAAGATACCTTCCAAAACCACTAGTAGAAGGCCTAAGCAAAAATTTGAGTATATAGTTGAATTACACTAAATAATGGGTTTGGTTTCCTTAATTGGTTTTGGTGTTGGGACTTTGACATACGAAAAAAGGAAAGTAAAGATTGTGGCAGAATAGATGGAAAGTAACAATTCATTTAATGAATTAATTCATTTAATTCAATTAATGAATAAGCCTGATTTGGGGATCAGATAATAGCCATTATTGAGACAAGTGTGTAGTTGGTTAATTGCAGGAAAAGTGAGTTTTAACACAATTTGAAGGCAGCTGTTAAAGCAAGCTTAGTAAGAGGTATAGATTAGTTTGATCAACATAAAATAGGGGGAAATGAGACAAAACTACTTTTATAAATTTATTTTTAGGATTTTAATGGTGCGGTTTACAGTCTGAATTGCAGGGAGTAAAGAGTTAGTGGCAGGCCACTATAAAACTGGGGATATTCTACGTCCTGATACCTGTTGAAGGAGGGCCATCAAATAACTGGTTATGAGAGTCGGAGGTGTGGATTTGACTTTTTTCCAAACTTCTTGTAATAATGATAAAACCTGAAAAATTACAAACCTTAAGATTTTTGGGTTATATATTCATGTGTACATTGATTGCTCTGAAGTTAATTTTTTCCCCAAAGAGTATTTAACTTGTAGCCTATTGTCCTGATAAGGTAGATTCGTTGTTATATTTTTATATTAGAAGTCTGTCCCCTGTCCAGTTGGTGGCCTCATTCCTCACACTTCTCATAGCTATAATAGGAATCGAACGGAGTGAAGGCCATTTTCAGCACTGTTAATTTAAGTAAGCTAGTTTCCATCTTGTCAGATTTACCAACTTTTTTGTTTAGTGTATTTTGATAAAAATCATATACTATCAAATAATTTGAAATAGTCTAATAAGCATTCTTGTTGCTGTAATTTTAGATGGGATGAAGGAAGGAAAATGAAAAGATGTTTAGATAATATGTCACTGCAGGGTAGTTAATGTAGCTCATTTCAGATTGTTTTCTAATATTCAAGTGGATGTATTTAAAATACAATCTTACATATTTCTGGATTTGGCGTACATGATAAAATGAGTTGTGAGTGGTAATATTCAGAATGACCTTTTTTTAAAACCAGATGTGTTCTGCCAGAGCAAAAACTCTTGAATCTTTTGGCTGAAATGAATTCAGTATGGGGAAACATTTTTAAATGTTCTCTCCCTACATATACACCATATAATCACGTCTTAATGAAAATGTATTTCTTATTGGCTCTAAAAACGTCAAATGAAGGACAATGGGAAATGAAAGTCCACAAGTTCTCCGTAAGAAACCAGTTTTGAATTTAAATCAGATAGTCTTTTAATTGAAAATGCTATTTCCTAAGCATTGAACCACTGATACATAGCTTTCTGCATTATAACCTTTGAAGCTATCAAAATTTAGTCTGGCACAGAGACCTTGAGTATTCTGATTCCCTCATCGTGGTCTTCCCTTCTCTTTTAAATTGCATTCTAAAGAGTATTGCCTGGTAACTACAACTCAGACCAAATTTAAGCCTGTTTTTTATTGATCGCTTCTAGTTTTGAATCTTTTATTTATGTAATTGAGCTGAAATTTTAGTGCTCAGATTTTCTTTAACAGAGACGGATTCTTAGAATAAATTTGTTTAGGCAAATTGTCCATTTAGGGGAATCTGAATTAGCTACCTACCATTTTTTCCCCCACTTTATACTTTGGCCATAAATTAGCCAAGAGTTGATAGTTTAGAAAATGAATTAAATCAGTATAATCTTATGAAGTCTTTATAGTAAATATTTTCAATAACACATTAGTTTTGTCACTGGAAAAAATCTGTGGAGACTAATGAGGTTTGTGATGATAAATCAACAATTTAAGTCTATGTATACATATACACCTAAAAGATAATCATGAAAAAAACAACAAAGGATACATGTAAGTATTAGAATGAATTTTTCACTACAGGGTTGAGTTAGTTCCTATAGAAACCTAGTTTAGAAAGTGTATGTTTAATTAGCATAACTTGGACAGCACAAGATTAATGCTTTAACTTGTTTGCAGGAGTTTAAAAAGCTGGTTTCTGTTGCCAATAGTTGGTTGGAAGGGAAAATGGAGATGCCACAAATACAATTTTTTGGATGTGCAAAACAGTTTTGATTTTATTTCTTACAAACTATAGGACTCCAAGCCCCCTGATCCTTGATCAGAACTACATTAACACCAAAAATCAAGTTATCAAGGCAGAGAGAAGGGTGCTAAAGGAGTTGGGATTTTGTGTTCATGTCAAGCATCCCCATAAGGTGAGTTGTAGAGTGCAGAGATTACATTCGTAAGTATTAGGGTCTTTCTAAAACTGCATCTTACATGAACTTATATTGTTATTTTTGAGAGTTAACCTTGGTTTTTAAAAAGCATCCTTCAGGTTATTGAAATTTATCAGAAAGTAGGAGTCAAAAAGACTTGGGTTCAGATCTCCACCCTTCATCGTGTGGGCATAGATAAGTTGTTTTTGCCTCTGTGGTTAACCCAGTTTCCCTAGCCAGAAAACAGATTGTGAAATAACCTTATTCCAAAGAGGAAATAATATACATGTGCAAAAGTACCTGGAATGCTGTCACACAGTAAAATGTTCAAAGCATAGTGGCTGCTCGCTGTCTGAATATTTATTTCTCCAGTATCTCTTAGCTTACATATGATCATCATAATAGCCCATTGGTTACCATATGGGTGCTCTGGGGATAGGACTATCTGTGAGAGAAGTTTGTCTTTGCCATTAGCTCTTGGACTTTGGCAAATATCCCTGTTCCTCGGATGCTACGTATTCAAGATTGTAAAATTAGAAAGATTGATAATAAAGGTCCAGGAAGATTTAACCTGAACTGTAGTGAAACTGTTGATAATGTAGTTTTTATTTATCACGCTTTAGTGTGATAAGCTTCACTGTAGAAATACTGTTTGATTACTTAATTGTAATATCCACTGTATTACATAATATGATCATATGCATTGTGTAGCATTAAAAACATACAGTCTGTAGGATTTTTGGACATGTGGAATTGTACCCTGGGAAATTAAGTGAAATAATCTCATACCACAGTGCCTGTCACATAGTAAAGTGTTCATGGAGAAATTAGGTATTTTTTTTTTAACTGATTTCGCTCATTTTTCCTGTGCAATTTTGGATCATACTTCTAATTTTTATGGAATCTAGTGGCATAATAACCCACACCGACTGCCTGTGTGTTATAGGTTGGTCTGTATTATCTATGCAGTTGTAGAAGAGATAAAACTTGCACCTAACATTTCAATTACTTATATTCATTGAACTCTGTATTCTTAAAGAACCACTGATTTGCTAAATTGAGTTTTTTTCCCTTGTCCTTCAGATCATTGTTATGTATTTACAAGTCTTAGAATGTGAACGTAATCAAACCCTGGTTCAAACTGCCTGGTAAGTTGCTTTTTTACATTTCTTTCCTAGCCAGGAAAACAGAAGCAGAAATAAAGTAAGTTTCATTTTCCCTTTCCAAAATAATGAGAGGA
The DNA here is from genome assembly GCF_024362965.1 of Panthera pardus. Classification (NCBI taxonomy): domain Eukaryota; kingdom Metazoa; phylum Chordata; class Mammalia; order Carnivora; family Felidae; genus Panthera; species Panthera pardus. Next base: position 106,827,459 of record NW_026526721.1, read on the forward strand.
GTTTGTTTTGGTGCTTTTTGTTTTTTTTGTTTTTTAACCAAAAGGTAAATAATGCTTATTTCTGCTTCCTGTTTTCTTGGCTTGACTAATTGCTTTCAATGGAGAACTCAATTTAACTTTGTTCTTTTTTCTACTCTTTAATTAAAGGGTAGTCCATGATGGTAAGTCATAGAACTCTGCCCTCTGCACTTCAGCCCATGACCTCAGGATGGCCTGATTGGCTGCCCTGCTCTCCAGCCAATCCAGTGCAAGCTCTCATCCGAGATTCACTGAAGTGGTCCATATCCATCTGGCAGCATCTTCTAGTTCTGTCGGGGTGTCAAAAGGATTTGTATATTTGCTTCTAGAAGTAACTATTCAACATGCCTGTGTATATAATGTATACCTGTAACTATCAAAATGAATAGTTCATTTTTGATAGATTTGTTGTCCAGCCATTATGAATTAAATGATTTTTTTTCGTTAGGAGTTTGACTTAGATTTCTATTTTTAGTATGTATAGCATGGTGTCTACCAAAGGGGAAAGTACAACTTGCAGCTTAAAATGGGCACCATTCCCATTCTGGATGAATTATAGCTGCTGGACTGTTGAGGCAATACTAAAAGAATTACATTTTTAAAAGAGATGTTAATATTGCCATAAGTACTGTAGAACTTGGACTTTTGACATGAAGATGTTTGACTTGGAGGGCTAGTTTATTTTAAGGTAAAACAAGGAATTTGGTCCAGCTACAACTACTTTCTCAAGACTGTTGATGATGTGCAGGACTTAAGTAATTTTCATGTTCTGGACTTAATGACTGCCATGCTTCTTTAGGACTCAGTAAATATCAGTAATATTAGATAAGTCTAATTGCTTTTATAAAATGCATGACATTTTTAATATATGCTCTATAGAAAATTTAAGCAGTTTTCATGGATAAGGATTTTTAAGAAATAGTCTAACCTTTTAAAATAGTTTAACCTTTTAAACAGTTTGTGAAATTTCTTTAATACTTTAGGGATATTGTGGGGAGGGTTCACTAATAAAAAAGTCCAGCACTTTATTAACTGAAGTAGTTTATTGCTTTTGTTTGTACTTAGTCACAAAAAAGGTATGTAAACAAGGCTATTCTGTATATTTACTGCTCTTCACTTCCCTACCTAGATTTTCTGAAGTAGCTTAGTTTTCTTAATACAATTTGGTGAGTGCTTACTGAAAATGCCTTTTTACCCCTGTTACAGTATTTTGAGTTTTTGAAAGAACTTGGTTGACACTGCTTTTCATTGTGGATAAAGGAGAGATGGTCAATAATTAATGGCTTGAAGTACTGTTGGAGTGGTTTATCATTTCTGAAATTAGATATGTGAAAATTGACTTTCAAAGCATTGCTTTTCATAGAAATAAAAACTACAGAAGTACTATTTGGGATGATGTGGAATTATTTTAAAGGACTTTAGTCACATCTAGGAAAGCTGAAGAATGGTTCCAGTGTTAAATTCTTATCTCTTACTGATTTTTGAGTTAAGAGTTGTTGTATGCTAGAATATGAGGATATGAATATAAATAAGAGAAGAAAAAAGAATAAAGTAGATTGAGTCTCCAATTTTATGTAAGCCTCGGAAGGACTGGTTTGTTTATGTACAAAGCTTATGGTTGAAATATTTTTCAGGAATTATATGAATGACAGTCTTCGAACCAATGTATTTGTTCGGTTCCAGCCAGAGACTATAGCATGTGCTTGCATCTACCTTGCAGCTAGAGCTCTTCAGGTAGGTATATATAGCCTGTAGTCTGCTATAGGATACATCACAAGAGTTAGCAGTTCTAATAAAAACTGAAATTTGTCCTAAACCATTCTGTTTTTATGGTTTAGATTCCATTACCAACTCGTCCCCATTGGTTTCTTCTTTTTGGTACTACAGAAGAGGAAATCCAGGAAATTTGCATAGAAACGCTTAGGCTTTATACCAGAAAAAAGGTAGCTGTTTACTTATGTTTGTGTTAATACTTTTTAAGTGTTAAGAGTCTAAACTAGTATAAGGGAGAACTACTAACTTCATTTTCTTCCACCAGCCAAACTATGAATTGTTGGAAAAAGAAGTAGAGAAAAGAAAAGTAGCCTTACAAGAAGCCAAATTAAAAGCAAAGGGATTGAATCCCGATGGAACTCCAGCCCTTTCAACCCTTGGTGGATTTTCCCCAGCCTCCAAACCATGTAAGATATATTCAAAATTGAAATGATTTGGGCACTGAAGATGTGCAGTTATTAGAAAGCTTTAGCATATAACAGTGGCATAGAAACAATGATGTTAGCAAGCAAGAAGCTGTTACCATTTTCTCTTATGATAGACAAATACTTGAAAGCATGGTGCTCTTGAGTTTCATTTAGAAACAACTTTTTGGCCCTCTATTAAATCCAATAGATAACATGTCTTTGTGTTGTTTTTAAGCATCACCAAGAGAAGTGAAAGCTGAAGAGAAGTCACCAATCTCTGTTAATGTGAAGACAGTCAAGAAAGAACCTGAGGACAGACAACAGGCTTCCAAAAGCCCTTATAATGGGTGAGAGTATATTTGAATTAGAAAACTAGTCTAAGGACTCTTTTATGTGTTTAATTTCTAACACACTAAACATGTATCTGAAATAATGGTGTGGGGGTTTTTTTGTTTGTTTGTTTGTTTTTTAAGTGTAAGAAAAGACAGCAAGAGAAGTAGAAACAGCAGGAGTGCAAGTCGATCAAGATCAAGAACACGATCACGTTCTAGATCACATACTCCAAGAAGACAGTAAGTAAATATTCTCATAGAGAAAGCAGTCTTATTTGGAGTAACGTTCCTGAGTTTTAAGAAAATTGAACATAGTTGGATGTTTTCACAGTTAGGCTAGATTTAGTCTTTTTAACATGAGCTAAATTATGAGAAGTGAGTTTGGAAATCTGCCCTGCCTATACATGGCTTTTTCGTTTTGTGGTAGTGTAACTTAACATTGTGTTCTGGTTTTGCCCATTTTTTGAAGAAGTGTAGGGGCTGGCCACAAAGTGCTATGGAAGGCTATAATATCCTGTCTATAATGTGAAAACAGTCTTTTTGTTTAAGTTTAATTCGAGAATATTAATATTTTATTAACTGTTAATTAACCAGTAATCAAATTGACCAGAGCCAAAGAATCTTCCCTGGCTTTGTAATTAAAATGCTAGCTGCTTGTGTCTGTTCAATGGCTCTTTTGAACATGTGTGAGATACTCAATAAAAAGCATAGCTATCTAGGACACTTTGCAAAAATTACTAATTTTCTCTTTGGAATGTAGACATGTGGTACATTTAAGATTTGTATAATACAGGCTAGCGGGAGCTGGTGAGAGGTGGGTAAATTTAGTGAAAGTTTTCTGTCCTGCCTGTACTGCTACAGGTCAATATTGTTTTTTGAACCTGTTAAAAGCACCATCAAAATAATCTGTTCCCAGCAGAAACTGAATCTAAACCTCAAATTTTTATTGTCTAAGTTATAATAATAGGCGGAGCCGATCTGGAACATACAGCTCAAGATCAAGAAGCAGGTCCCGCAGTCACAGTGAAAGTCCAAGACGACATCATAATCATGGTTCTCCTCACCTTAAGGCCAAGCATACAAGAGAGGATTTAAAAAGTTCAAATAGACATGGTCATAAAAGGAAAAAGTCTCGTTCTCGATCTCAGAGCAAGTCTCGGGATCACTCAGATGCTGCCAAGAAACACAGGCATGAAAGGGGACATCATAGGGACAGGCGTGAAAGATCTCGCTCCTTTGAGAGGTCCCATAAAGGCAAGCACCATGGTGGCAGTCGCTCAGGACATGGCAGGCACAGGCGCTGACTTTCTTCCTTTGAGCCTGCATCAGTTCCTGGTTTTGCCTATCTACAGTGTGATGTATGGACTCATAATCAAAACATTAAAAGGAAATTGATTAGGATTTGATTTCTTAAAGCCCTCTAGGTCTCTAGAAACACTGAGGACATTTTCTTTTGGAAAGAAACTATGTGTTTTTTTTTTTTGTTTTGGGGTTTTTTGTTTTTTTGTTTTTAAGTTTTTGTGGGTTTCTTTTTTGTTTGGGGGGTTTTTTTGGTTGTTTCTAGGGTTTTTGTTTTGTTTTTGTTTTGTTTTGTTTTTTTTGCACATTAAAATGCCCTAGCAGTATCTAATTGAAAACCATGGTCAGGTTCAATTGTACTTATAGTTGTGTATTGTTTATTGCTATAAGAACTGGAGGTGAGTTCTGTAAAAATGTATCTTATTTTTATACAGATAAAAATTGCAGACACTGTTCTATTTAAGTGGTTATTTGTTTAAATGATGGTGAATACTTTCTTAACACTGGTTTGTCTGCATGTGTAAAGATTTTTACAAGGAAATAAAATACAAATCTTGTTTTTCTAAACTGCTTCAAATAATCTTATTTAAATAAATTATTAAACAGAGAAAAATTTTAATAGTAAAGTGCCTGTACTGATTTTCTGACAAAACCTTTTCTCCATCAGCTATATATATAGTTCAAGGTTCTTAAATGCAGTTCTTACCTGCATTGAGAGCTATTCTAAAAGTCTTTGCCTTTACATTTGGAAAAAAACCAATGGGAGTTGTGCAACAGTGTAATATTAAATGTTCTATTGTAGCATTAAACCAGTCTTCAAGTTGAAACCTATTTGCACATATATAGTACTTAAAATTTGCTTTAAGCTTCTGGTACCATTTAAGTGAGCTGTCCTCTAGAACAAAGCAAAACTTTTAACATAATGGTATATCAGACCCAACTGTTAAACATTAAAGGTTTTCTTTAATTTAGACAGTGAAGATTTTATCTAGGCTAGGAGGATTGAATAATAAAATGAGGACCCCCGGACTTGGCTAGCTGAAAAAAGTAAAATCTGACCCTAAAGTAAATCAAGTTTTGTTGAAAAAGTCAGAAGTCCTACATCCAAATGAATACATTTTTAATATGCATATTGACAGTTATTTTACCAATAATTTGGAAGTGAATTTAGAAATTTTAGAAGGCCATATAGGATTTCATTATTTTATAGTTATAGTAAGTTTTGCATTAATTTTTTTTAACACTTGATTACGTGGCCACTAGACCTGGCTCTAAATAATTTTTTTGTTTCAAGAAATCAAATATACCCACAAAGATATGAAGATTTACTGCCACTAAGGATGTTTTTAAAAAAAAATAACAGCTTCTCAAGATGATTCCAAAGACCAACATTCACCATTGGTGAGCAATAGGGCTGAAAAAAGTAGAAAGCCAAACAAGGCAACTACACTGCAAGAGAGAAGACTCATTTGGATTTTAAAATGTTGGGTGTGCTACTTAAATCAGATATATTTGTAAGAACTAATGAGCGTTCTTTCTATATTGGATTTTGTAATACATACTGCTGAGCTAAATAACTTACAAGCCTAAACTACATCCAAACAGGAAACCCATTTATTTTCTTTAAAAGACATGCACTGAAGAAAGGCAGAGACAAAAGTCCGTAAAGGCCCTGTTTAAAAAATTAATCTTGAATTTTTACAAGTTTTTAAATTTTTACCTACCTTACCCTTGTTTGGAAAGACCACCACGGGTGAGGTTTGTGAAGATGGAAGATGCAGAGAACACCTGCATGTGGGCTGAGAGCTGTATGTTAGAGGTGGCTTTGTGAGGGTGTCTGTTTCCATGCATCCTAATTTTTGCTTTGTGCTACTACTGAGTCAGTTTTCTGGGTTTTTGTCAAGAAGTTGACCACTTTATGCTGCTCTGCCTGAATTTAAAAACTTTTTTTTTTAATGTACCAATTTTTGAACTTTTATTAAGGGAAAATTCAAATAGATGTAGTAAAATACCTATCTCTCAGCTCCAGAAATAATGATCAATTCATGGCCAGCCTACCTTGTTCATACCTACCAATTCACCATTTTATTTCCCACCCTTATTATTTGTAAGAAAATACCAGACAACTGATTTCATCCTCAACCATTTCAGACTAAAAAAGGTAAGGACTTGAACATCACCAAAATACTTTTTTTATACTTAAAAAATTAACAATGCCTTGTTTACCCAGTCAGTATCCAGATTTTCCTTACTATCTCTAAGGATTTGTTTTCATAACTGGGATATTCATGCAAGGTTCATCTATTTTATGTTGGTTTTAATCACAGACTCCCATCCTTTTCCCCTTGCAATTTAAAAAAATTGGGTCGTTTGTCTTAAGGAAATTTTCATATTCTGGGTTTGCTCATTGTAACCCTCTGAAATCACTGGATGTATTTTTCTGTCTCCTGTATTGTAAACTTTGTAGATCTCAAGACTTGGCCAGATTCAGATTTGATAACTTTTTTTTTTTTTTACATAGTGTGAAATTTGGAAGTCTGGGGACCCAGATTATGTGCTATGCTAAACTGTTACTAGACTGCTGCCTCATCCACTAGGTATTTCTTTCAGTTGCCAATCTTAATCCATTAGTGCTTGTACCTTTGACAGCTTTTTGTATTTCCTGTGTATACGTTCTCTCATTATCTTGTTTTTCCCACTACAGCCCTAAGTCTTAATGCAGACAAGTTATTAATTATTTTTCCTAATGATCCTGATTCTTAATACAAGTCCTTTCATGTTACAGAATGTTAATGTTTGTCCTTTATGACTGTATCTTAACCCTAAAGGAAGACCAGTGAAATTCTTCATCACCTTTCCATTTTAAAATAGTGATCATCAAAAAGATTATCTTTTAACTGCAGTTCTAACTTTGCTTTATAGCTTTAAATATTGTCAGTGTTACCATCAGTTATTAACAGCATTATTAATGCCCATAACCTGCATCCAAAGCCGTATTTAAAAACTTAAAGGTAGCTCTCATGAAAGTTTCCAAAAACAAGATAATTTCACAATAATATTCACAGTACTAAGAGCCATTTCTTAACATGGGCTGTAATAGATAACTGTGAAGTTCTTTTTTCTTAAAGACCGGAGTTTTCCAAGATTCATGTTAAAATCCCAGGCATACTGGGAGCCTAGTTTAACTAGAGAGTGTTCATGGGGTTTGATAAGGAAAATTCACTTCCCCCACGGGGAAAACTGGAAGGGGAGCAGTATTCATTGTATGGGCCCTGATCCCCTCATGTTCCCTAGAGTAGCTGTGTGTGGCTGACTTCGTAGCCATTTGTCCCATTTCTCGAATGAAAGAAACGTGGACTTGTAGGTCATGTCTGAATTCCAGATATTCCTCTACCAAGGGGATTTGGCAAGTTATTTGGCCCTTGCCCTTACCTCACAGCATTTTGTTAACGTGTGTTAAGCGAGTTCTATTTTTAGCTCTGCAATTCAAAATTAGTATTAGCATCCAACTATTTAGAAGAGTTTGAATTCTACATTTCCTATGAACACCGTTCAAAATACAGCTGTTTCAGAATACTTCATGAAATGAGATCTGATTCTGAACAAGATTTTCATGAAAACACTGGGCCCTTTGATTCCAAGTGTTCTCTGGTTTTGCTGCCTCTGCTTAGTTTAATTCTAACCCAAGTTCAGGAACAGAGCAAATTCCTATCCTGTCTGCTTTTATATGTCATCCAATTCCTTTCCCCTACATCAGCCATCACCTCAACCACATGTGGTTGTAGTGTTTCTATGTATGCCTTTGCTACAATCTCTCAAACAGTAGCTAATGATCTATTTAAAACGTTAATCACATGTTCTTCTAATACATAAAGCTTCCAATGGTTTCACATTTCACTCTGAATAAAATACAAACCCCTGACTCTAGCTGTATGTAATCCAGTCCTTGCCAGCCTCTTCCCTCAACCAACCTTTCTCTTCCTCAAATGTGCACATATCTATTCCTGAGTCTTTTGCCCTTGCCGTCCTTCTTGCTTCGGAGGCTCTCCCAAATCTTATTTGATAGGCTTCATCATTCAGGTGCCATTCTCTCCACAGGGGGTGCATTCACACCCTAAAATAAGCTCCCCAGACATGTTCTATTCCTTAGCACTAATTTTTTTCATAATAACCACTATCTGAAATTACCTGATTTTATCACTTTTACTCATAAGAATATAAGCTTCAAGAAAGCAGAAGAGTGTGGTTTATTCATTATTGTATATTCTTCACCTAATCCTACAACAGTGCCTGACCCATAATAGGGCATGCAACAAATACTGAGAAATGAATGAATTTCAATTGATGCTAATTCTCTGACATTTTAAGCTTTCATCTTTCAAGCATGAGCATGTGTTCTTTATCCAGTTGCCCCTCTGTGAATGTATATATTCTTTTCACAAGGTTCTAGGTTCCTGGAGCTCACAGTTGAAAGGGGACAGAGACCTGTAAACAATGGCCTGGGGTAGCAAACTGGTAGGTCATGGCCAAATCCTAGCTTGCACATGTATCTGGTTTGTGCAATGTTAGTTTTAAATGAACTAACTGGTACAGTCTTTATTGGAAATATTTACATAAAATCCTAAACTTCCAGCTTCTCTTTAAAAAGTTAAAATACATGAGATCTACAATCCCTGGCAGCAACTGACTGGCACCAAGTAGCCCTCTGGTTGGGGTGTGCACATTCTAGTGCACTCCAGTTCCTTCCATTCCCTATTCACAACAATGAAGGCAGGTCTTGTTTTGCATTTATCAGTGTGCTGACCATGGTATTTTTCTTGAATCCTGCTCTTTTTGCTCCCTGATATACCTGCTTGGTCTTTGCAGTAGACCCCTGACATCTCAGAGAATAATCCAAGACCTATATAAATCCCACATCTGTGAATGTGGCATAGTATGTATAGGATACTATGTCAATTGAAAATCAGATTATTTACCGTGCCCGGCATCTCTTTACTGGTCAACCACTGATAACCATGGTTAACCTTTCCAAACTGGAATTCCTCATTTGAGGAGCTTTTGCATAGCTGAAGCACTTGTGAAAAAATTCACACATGGACTCTTCCTGTTTTTATACAGAGTATATAACACATCAGATCTTCATACAGAGTATGAGGTACAGCATAAGTCTAAGCCACCATGATGTTAAATATTCCACCCTAAATTACAGAACTAATTTTCTGCTCAAAATGTATTATTTTCTTGGCCCTTTTCAAACCAAGTTTTATTAATTTAACTATTACTGCAACATTGACGTTGAAACTGGTTAGTCCTAGCAGACTATATTTTACACATGAGGGAAGTTAAGAGTCAGCAAATGAGCTTTTAACTTACTTGAAAATAGCAAAACTGCAAATGTTAAGTGTCTGCTGTAATTACATTTAACCTGATGAGGGCTACCATGATAGGTTTCTACTTAGAGAAATAAAGGTAGAGAAAGTCTTGATGGCTACATATGTGGTCAATATCTTCACAGAATAGCTGCTTGCAGGGTGTTTGCTTTCCAGTTGGGAGGCGATGTCACATCCAAAGTAATCTCCAGTATAGTTTAGGGCCAAGCCTGCAGTACAGTAAGTGCTGAGTTTAAAAAAGGAAAAGGGACCACTGTGGCCCAGAGGGCCTTGGAAAGTTTTCATCGAGAATAGGGAACGTGGGCTGGCCTAGAACAGGAAGGGCCTGAAGGGCCAAGACGGAAAGGCAATGTAACATGGAGGCAGTGTGCGAGGTGTTCGCTGGAGCGTGTGCTGGGGGGACACTAGGCCTGCTGCTCCGGCCAGAGAAGCTGGCACGGGGAGCAGCATACTTACGGAGTCACACTGCTGGGGGTCAGTGTTTAGCTCCTCCACTTCTTATCTATCTAATTTTGCACACACTACTCAACATCTCCAAACTTCCATTTCCCATTTGAAGAGTTAGTTATTGAGTCTGCTGTATTCAGATGTTATGAGGATTAAAATAAATAATGTGTGTGTGTGTGTGTATGTGTGTGTGTGTATATATATATATATATATATATATATATAATATATATATATGTATATATATATATATACATGCATTTAGCACAGGAGGCTTGTAGTGAATGTTCAACAGATGCTACTCTCATTATATCAGTATCATCAAAGGCTTGTGGATGCCACCAGAGAGCCACTGTGTTAAGCAGGTGACTATTAATTTCCTAGGATCGCTATAACCAATATTACCACATACTTGCTGACTTGAATTTATTCTCACAATTCTGGAGGCTAGATATCAAGGTGTTGGCAGGGCTGTGCTCCCTTTGAAGGTTCTAGAGAAGAATCCTTGGATTCTCCCTAGCTTCTTGTGGCTCCTAGCCATTCGTGGCATTCGTTGGCTTGTAGCTGTGTCACTGCATTCTCTGCCTCCATCTTCACGTGGACTTTTTCTCTCTGTGTACGTCTGCCTTATAAAGACACCGGTCACTGGATTTAGATGTGACCGCATCTAAACTAATTACATCTGCAAAGACACTATTTACAAATAAAGTCACACTGTAAGGTTCTAGATGGACATGAATTTGAGGGAGGGTGGGGAGGACTATTAAACCCACTACAATGACATAAGGAAAACAAGATGAAAGACACTGAAGTGAATATTTTTTTATTTGAGAGAGAGAGAGAGAGAGAACACACACAAGCAGGGGAGGGGCAGAGAGAGAATCCCAAGCAGGCTCCATGCTATCAGCACAGAGCCTGACTTGGGGCTTGATCTCATGAACCATGAAATCATGACCTGAACTGAAATCAAAAGTTGGACGCTCAACCAACTGAGCCACTCAGGCGCCCCTGAAGTGAACATTTTTTTAACTTTCATTGTGAAATAATTTCAGAAGAATTCCTGTATATCCCTCATCCAGATTCCCCAAATGTTAACATTTTACCTCCCTTGCTTTAGCACTCTCTCTCCCTCTACGTGTGTATGTACTGGATTTTCTGCTATGTTTGAGAGTAAGCTGCAGTGATGATGTCCGTTTACCTGTATTTCAATGTATACCCCCTAAAAATCAGGACATCTATCTTACATATCTGTAGTATAATTATCAAAGTTAGGAAATTACAAAAACTATACTGACCTATTCAAATATTGCCAATTTTCCTACTAATGGCCTTTTCTGGTCCAGGATCTAATCTAGAATCACACATTCCCTTTAGTTTCATTTCATCTGAAATAGTTTCTCAGTCTTTCATGACTGTGACATTTTTTTGTTTGGGGGAGATTTGTTTTATTTTTTCCATTATAGTTTGATAAATTTCAAGCCTCTAAGAACAATTATGAGCAGTACAGCCAGTACCTTTCTATTCGTTACCTGAGACTCACTAATAGTTGTATTTTGCTACACTTGTGTCATCTCTCTAGGCATATATGTATGTGTATATATATACACACATATTTTTGTTTGCTGAACCATTTAAGTCACTTCACCTTTAAATATTTTAGCATATACCACAAACGATCAAGGACATTTGCCCACATTGCCACAATTTAACTTGTCATCACACTCAGGAAATTTAGCACCGATATAGTTATGTAATACACAGTTTATGTTAGAATTTTCCAGATTGTTTTAAAAATGTGTATAACTGGGTATTGGTTGGTTGATGCAGGATCCAAAGATTATATATAGTATTTAGTTTAATATCTCTTAGGCTTCATTAATCTAGAAAAGTCCCTGTGGTCAGATCCATGTTAAACATTTTTGGTAGGCACACTACAAAGATAATATTATGTTCTCAGTGTAACACCAAGCAGGCGCATGTCAATTTGTCCTATTATCATTGATAGTAACTTTGATCATGTGACTAAGGTGGTGTTCACCAGATTCCGTCACTGGGAAGGTACTTTCAATCTGTACTCTATGGGGTTATACATGAAGACTGAATTTCCTGTTCCTTGACAGTTTTTACCAATGGCTTTAGCATCCATTAATGGTCTTGCCTAAATCAAGTTTTGTTTTGTTTTGTTCTGTTACTAGTAGTTGGAAAATGTGATTCTTCTATTTCTAGCCTGTTTAAGCATTTATTGGTTGGCATTCTTCTCATTATTCCTCTCATTATTCACTGTGATGATGATATTACCCCAAATTAGGCCAGTGGAAACTCCTGTAAGCAAGCTCCCTTGACCTTTCAATAACGTCCTCATTAGTTTTGGGAATTATATGTTATTTTCTTTTAAAACAAGATAATCCAGGCTCACCTTGTACTTTCTCTGCTTCAACCCTGGAACAAGACATTCCTCTAAGAAGTACAGGTTCCCGTTAGTAAGGGACCAAGTTCTGGCATAAGGTATGCGTGTTGCTATCGCGGTGTCACTGCTTCTACATGGAGGTTTCACACGAAACCTCCAATTCTAATCCATCACTAGGGGGTTATTTTCCTCCTTCCTCCCAGTGTAAACCAGTGGTTTTGCAAATGTCCCTTAACTGAGGTTCGTCCCATGTTTCCTCATGACTAGACTCAGGTTTTGTGCTTTGGGTAGGAATATGATAGAAGTGAGTTGTGTCTTTCTCAGTGCATCAGATTAGGAGGCACATGTTGACTGGTTCCATCACTAACGGAATTACTTTTGATTACTGGTTTAGGCGGTGTCTGCCAGTGTTCTCAGACTAGTTTCCCCTTTGTAATGAATATCTTCTGTGGGGACAGCTTGGGTGGCTCAGTGGGTTGAATGTCTGGCTTTGGCTCAGGCCATAATCTCATAGTTTGTGGGCTCGAGCCCTGCATTGGGCTCTGTGCTGACAGCTCAGAGCCCGGAGCCTTCCTCGGATTCTGTGTCTCCCTCTCTGAGCTTCTCCCACTCACACTGTGTCTCTCTCAGAAATAAATAAAAAACATTAAAAAAAATAAGTATCTAATGTGGGAGATGCTTCAAGATCACATATTGTTTTTCATCATAATTCTGCCTACTAATTTTAGTACCCGTTGCTTTTAGCCTGAAAATAATTATTGAAAATGATTTCCTAATTCCAACATTCCTTCTTCCATTTATTAGCTGGAATCCCACTGTAAGGAAGAGCTTTCCCTTCTTCGTTTATCCTTTGTTTATGTATATCAGTATGGACTCATTTTGTGGGTTATAATCCATTACTATCACTAATTTGTTATAGTTATCCCAGATATGGCCAACGAGAAATGCTTTAAGATAGCTCCCGTGTCCTTTGAGATAAATATTTTTTTAAATGGTTAGTTATTTTTGAGAGAGAGAGAGGCAGAGAGGACGTGTGCCATGTGCACACAAGCAGGTGAGGGGCAGAGATAGAGGGAAACAGAATCCGAAGCAGGCTCCAGGCTCTGAGCTGACAGCAAGGAGCCCAATGCGGGGCTTGAACTCAACGAACTGTGAGATCCTGACTTTAGCCAAAGTCGGACACTCAACTGACTGTCCACCCCAGCACCCTGAGATTAATATTTTTAAGACTTTTCTTCACAGGTGTGACTTTCCAAAAGATTCACACCATTTATACATTTTCTAGGAGTGTATAATGAGACGTCCTTGGGCTTTTTCATCAGCACTGGCTTTAGAAGGGATAGAGTGACTTTTAAAGGTCAAGGTAACAAGGACGGGGCCCGGGTGGCTCAGTCAGTTGAGTGACCAATTTCAGTTCAGGTCATGATCTCACGGTTGGTGGGTTTGAGCTCTCCTTTGGGCTCTGTGCTGACAGCTCAGAGCCTGGAGCCTGCTTCAGATTCTGTGTCTCTCCCTATCTCTGCCCTCCCCTGCTTGCACTCTCTCTAAAATAAACATTAAGAAAAATATTTTAAAAATAATAAACGTCAAGGTAACTAGGGGTGCCTGGGTGACACAGTTGATTAAGCATCCAACTTCAGCTCAGGTCATGATCTGGCGGTTCGTGAGGGCTTGAATTTCAAGCCCCACAGCAAGCTCTGTGCTGACAGCTCAGAGCCTGGAAGCTGCTTTGGATTCTATGTCTCCTTCTCTTTCTGCCCCTCCCCCGCTCATGCTCTCTCTCTCTCTCTCAAAAACAAACATTAAAAAAATAAATAAATGCCAAGGTAACCACACTGCCAATGTATAGGGCTTCTCATGGATGCAGTTTCCTTGTGGTTCATGACAGTCTTCCCCAACCATGATCAGTTCCCATTCTCCAACAATCTGTTCTTTCCTTAAAAGAGCCTTTCAGTTTGCAGCACGAGTTAGTAATAAGTACTGCTGCCCATTAGAGGTCACTTTCGGCTAGATGTGATAGAAGATCTCTCTAAATCTCTTATCAGCTAACCAGCAAGTCTTGCTCTGAACACAATAAGGATTTGTCTGTTTCTAAAAGAACACTAGTGTCATTAGACATGTCCACTTAAGCCTCATTTAAGTCCTTAATCCAGACTTGAATCTGTGATAACAACTCAAAGGGTACACGCCTTTGCTAAGTTCTGCTGGAAGAAAAATAACGACAGTGACATCTAGTTATATAAGCACTATGTTCCAGATGACTATCTGTTTCACAAATATTAACTCACTTCCCATCTTTCAAAAACCATACAGTGTGTGTTGGGGGGAACCCCTGAAGAGGTGATTTCACACAGCTAGTAAGTGGTTGAACCAGAATTCTAACCCAAATAGTTTGTTCCAGAGTCCATGTACTTAACCACTATACTGGTATCAACCTGCATGGCTTTATTGGAGTCCCATTTTAATTAGATCTTTCTCTATCTTTCCAAACCTGGAATCACTGGCTTCTTTATAAAACATCCACATAATGAGATTTAAAGTCATCAGAGGTCTTTTGGAGGTTAGCAGTGGATGCTTATCAGCTGTGTGCCACTGGGAATTAGTCCAGTGGAGACATATCTGAGCCCAGTTTGACCTCCGTGGTTACAGGCTGGCCAGGTCCTGGGATCAACCCCAGTAACCCAGCAGCTCCACCAACACCCTGTTCAGGTGATCAGACAATCTGAGGTCACCAGGTTTTCCCTGCTTGGCCCTTGCTTCCTAGAAAAGTAGCAGCTTGCTTTGGAAGCTGCTTCAAATTAATCCCTCAAGGTACCTGATAAGGTTTCAGACCTTCTTTCCTTGGCAGGGGTTGGTGAAAGAGGGCAGGGGTTCTAGTGTTAGACTGACCTGCACTAGAAACCCTGTGCCCCTGCTCAGTGCTGTGTCGCCTTTGGCAGAACTGCTTAACTCCCTGAGCCTGAGTTTCCTCATCTGTGAGTACTCTCCTGGCACAAATGTTGAGAGAATTAGTGATGAATGTAAAGGATATTGGCAGAGGGTAGGAAGTACTTGGTAGATTTTATTATTACCACTTCCTTAAAGGTACAGCCCGATTCCCACCAATCAGAATAGCTGACCCTGATGTGTCCTAGGTGGTTCTGTCCTTTTTCTCAAACACCAGTGCCTCTAACTGCCTGTGTTATCCCTTGAGCAATGAAAACACATCACTCTTGCTGGCAAGTGTCATCTCTTGTGTCTGGCCTAATTCTCCAACTAGACTTCAGTCAAGTCTGGGGCTGTCCTTTATACCTTTTCATATCCCTAGTTTTAACCAAGGACCCAAAACAGTAAGTGCTCAGTAAATGACTGCTGATGACAGAGACTAACTGAAGTTACTTCACAAGTATTTATGGAGATTTTACCAAGCATCAGGCAATGGACAAGGCTCTGAGAAAGTGAGGTGATTAAAACCTGGCCAAAGGAGCTCTTGCTCTGGCTAAAAGTTTCTGCTAAAGCCAAAACAGTTCATGCACCTTTCTAGGCATCCAATTTCCAGAGAACAACTTTCTCTGTTGAGGCAATCTGGTTCACTGTGTCTCCAACAAAAGGCAAAGCCAAGCCCACAGGCCAGAGCCCTTTTCACCGTGGAGAGTACATACCATGGCAATTAGTGCCCAAGGACCTTGGTGCCATTCGGGACCTCACTAGCTGTTCTGTCCTTAAGACCAGCCAGCAGCCCCTGAGATGGTGAGCACAGGAGACAGTCCATGCTCTCCCCACAAGGGGTCAGCGCAAGACCACGAGTGCTAGAGGACCTAGTCAGTGATGGACTCCTTCCCCAGGACTCATCCCAACCATGCAGTATTTGGATGATTTGTTCTTGGGTGGAGTGGATGAAAAGGGAGAGAATGGGTTGGAAAAAAATGAAACTATCTGTTGAATGTGCAAGCTGCTGCAGTCATGAAATCAAACAATGTTTGACTAAATATTTTTAATGCAAAGAAATCAGGTAATTTGAGGGTTTCAGAAAACAAACACTGTCAGGAAAACAAATGATAACTGAAGAAAATACTATGCATTAGCAAAAGCTCTACTCTTTCATTTGCAAAAGCAAAATGACTCTTTTTTTTTCTCCAGGAAAAGGAAGGCCTTCAGAAGTTAAAAGAAATGCAGTTTACTAAGCCTTTCTCTGCAACAGAAACAAAGAACCTTCCCTCTTATCTGGGTTCAGAACTGGCAAGCAATCTCAATGTGGGCACTTGATAAATATTCACTGATGATGAAAATGTTCACAGTGCAAAGAAACCATCCTGTTATTTCAAGAACCCTTCTGAAATGCCAGTGATTGAAGCCGGATCTTGACTGTCCTTTGCGAATCTTGAACAAGAAAAGCCCAGTTCAGCTGGTCACGTGGAACAAAACAGAACAAGAACAGTGGATTAATCTCTTCTGGTGTCTGGGGTTGTGACTGGCAAACTGAGGCAGTGGGTAGGGTTTTGAAATAACCACTCCCAAAACATCCAAGCAACTGAGGTTTAGTGTCTCCACTTTGTAGGGAAAAAACGACCTCATTTTACTTTGCATTGGATGTGCAGGCTATGCCTACGAACAGAAATAGGTAAAGCTGGTGCAGGGAGTGGCAGTTCATTTTAGTCATCCTGAACCATCTCGATCATGATGTATCAACTGAGCTGAGGGACATTCAGAGAGAACATGGTGAAACCAATGCATTGGTATGTTGCCCGGTCAAGGTCTGCTTGTTTTGGCCCGGGTACACCTGGCCTTGGCCAGTGCAATCTTGATAAACAGAAATGAATGCACCTCAGTAACCACTGCCCAGACAGCCTATGTTGGTGAAGCTGGGGTCTGGCTGAACTGTACCAGGATGTCTTGGAGACCTTCCATCAGCTGGGCCCTGTCTGTCCCTACAGAGACCTCTTTCTGGGTTCTAAGAAACTCTCAATTTGTCAGTGGTTAACTCAGGCCAGAGCAGGGGTGGCACAGCCACTGCTTGGGTGTGGGCTTGGGCTATCTTAGGCCTGGAACAGAACAGCTCTATTTCCTCACACTAGCGTCCCATCCCCCACCACCATTCTGTACCTCCCCCTTCATGAGTAGCCTCAAATTTTTCTTAGCAACAGAGGGGTGGTGCTAAGGAGCGCCTCCTCCCCCTCCCCTGTGGCTCCCCTAGTCCTCTGTGCTGGGTTTAGTTTCACTCACACACACACCTAAGTGAAGACAGTCCTGACAGGTTTAGCAGTGTCTTCATCTGGGGTTCCCAGGCCTTGAGGTGAGCTCTGAGGCTAGCACCATGATATAAGGGGTAGGTGGCAGCTGAAGCCCACACCAGGGAATCAACCCCCCAGTCAGCATAGTGATGCCCGAGCAGGCAGGGAAGCCCCAGGAAAACCACTTCCCTTGCCACAGCTTTAGCCCCCTGACCTTGGCCTTGCATATGGGCCTCTATTTCTAGTGCACCCCCACCCCCACCCCAGCCACCACCTCTGACCTTATCAAAATCTGCCCTTCCAGCAGCTTTTTCTGCCCATGGGTCCTGGCCCCATGCTGGAACAAAATCTGCCCTTCCATCTGCCCCACAGATACTGCCTGAGCATATTATATGTGCAAGACAGACCTCTGCTGAGAGGTAGGCTGTGGCTCTCTCCTCTAAAATCTAAAATACCAGGGAAGTAAAAGAGCATTAACTGAATCCTTGCTTTGTGCCAGAAGCTTTAGATGCATGATCTCTCTTAATCTTGCCCTCATACCTTAGAGGAAGGCCTCATTATTACCATAAGAACCAAGAGTAGGGGCACTGCTGCCTGACTGCCTGAGTTCAAAAGTCCAGGTTTGCTATGCACTCTGTATGTGACCTTGGGCAGATGATTTGACCTACCTGCCCACCTCACCAGGAAAATAAGATTCAGGCTACTGTCAGCATTAATGGGTTAACTTATGTGAAAAGTGCTAAGAGCAGTCCTACAGAAGCGTTAGTCATCATTATATATTATTAGCTACTATATGTTAAAGATAAGAAAACAGAAGCCACACAATCACTTGTGAAGCCTGGCTTCTGGTGGGTTCCATACAAATGCTCTTCCCTCATTACATCACATTTTCTTTAGCATTGTAAAGTGCCGTTCCCCTTCCAGGGATGGTTACATTTGGCCAATGGCCAGAGCCTTAAAAGTGAGTATAGGAGAGAAATTGGAGAACAGGAGCCACCTGAGTCTTATCTGGGGCTCCTGAAATTGTGTCCCATAAGAGTTACCAGTGACCAGCAGTGGTCCTGTCCTCCATCTCTGGGCAGGAAGGTCCTGACTTTTCTGAAGAGGGCTGACCCTGGCACCTGTCCCTTTTCTGCTCAGAAGCAGGCTGAGACCACATGGTTCTAAAACTCCCCATCCCCATTCCCATCCTAGAATCTGGGCAGTTTTTCCTGAAAATATGGCAGGTTTTCAATTTAAACCCAACCCCACCTGCTCCAAAGCCCATGTTCTCTCCATTCTTATCTTGGTCAGTTACCCCACAGCTGCCCAGACATCTGTGGCAGACAGACAAATGAGGCCACAGGGATTGACAGAGTCATGGCGTGGCCTCCGTGTGCAGGGGAGGAATGGAACAGGAAACTGGAACAAAGGCCAATGCTGGGTGCAGGCCCACGTATGGATAACTAAGTTATCTGATCACTCAATTTATAAATCCAATCAATGGGAAAATCACATGCACTCACCTAACATCTACAAGGGACTCCCTTCAGCCCCAAAGCAGAAAAGTATCCAGAGATATCTTGGTTCAGGCAAACTATAGTCTCAAAGGTGCAGCATTTTCTGGAGCTTCTATCATGCCCTGAATTGATGCTCTCCTAATTAGCTTTGTGGTCTTGGCCAAATTTCTCTGAACCTCTCTAAAACCGGGATTTACTAATATATAAAACAGGCAAAATGCTCCCTACCTCACAGGATTTTCCTAAGGTTAACTGTAGTGATATATGCAAAACTACCAGGGGCGGGCACAGAAGAGATAAGGCCCTTCTCAGGAACCAGCAGTGCCTGTGATGGGCTGTCAACTGCCTTCCTGGGTCCCCCATGCCTCTGTAACAAGCTGTCCACCTGCCCCTCCACTGTCAGACCCTCCAAGCTATTTGGTGTGTGCTCACTGGTCTCCTCAAAGCAGGATGGAATTTGGCATCAGGTGACAAAATTCTTCTCAGTTCTGCAGTAAGTCCCTAGAGGCTTCCCATGCTTCCCGCTCAGGAGGAGGAGGAAGAGAGAAAGGGCATGGAGTTGGAGGGGGACACAGAGTGAAATTTCCAGAAGTCCAGCAACCTCTCATCCTGGTCCCAATGCCAAAAAGCTGAGTCTAAAAGGAAGTTCCTCAGAGGCCTGGGGAAAAGGCCTGTAAGGGAAGTAAAGAGATATCTGGAATGTTGAATGCTGTGAAGAAATTTGTCAGATGAGAAAGGAAAAGGAAAGTGATTAACTAAGTCAAAGGGCACAAGTTTTCAGTCTACTATTCATCATGACTGGAGGATGACTACTGATCAGATTATTTCATCCACCAGTATGGAGGGAAAAGGCTTATTAATTTTTTTTTTTCCTCAGTGTGTTCCTCCCCACCATGCAAACAGTTCTCATTCTGCAAGGCTGGGGGAATTCAATTCCAAGCACTCAATGTAGTGAGAAGGTGAGGGGTTTGAAGCCAGAATACCTGGGTTCAAGCTGTTGTTCCCCTCTGACCTGCCTGTGACCCTTAGACCTCAAATTCCTCACCTGAAAATAAAAGCAGTTGGGACTTCAGGGCTGTGGTGAGCAATCTGTGAGAAATGTGTGGGGAGGCTTCTCTTAAAGAGGGAACATAGCAGTCATTGGTCACTTGTTATTGTTATTATGCAGAATTTCTCTCTGAGCCAACTAGTGCTGTTCCACTGTCCGCAATGAGAAAGACAGCTAGTTATCAGGGCATTTTGTAATCTTTGGGGATTTAAAAGGTTTAAAAGGCTGAAGAAGAGTAGCCAAGTGCTTTGGTTTCTCACCTGTTCCTCCATCCAATCGCCAGCATCCTGGGGGAAATATGACCCCTTTTGGGGGAAGGCCACCATCAGGCCCCAGGCAGGCCTCTCTGCAGGCTCAGAGGAGCAGCCAGCAGCTGGGTAGCAAGATGGGGAACAGGGAGCTCAAACATGCCTCCCTCCTGGGGCCTAGGGCTCCATTATGCGCTGTTTTCTTCGTGGGTCACTTCCTCCATTAAAATGGTATTTAAAATTGTATTTTATGTCTGCACTTATATAAAAACGGATATAACCCAGGCTGGGTTCATTACTGCATATCCATAATTACTTTTTCTTATGATTTTGATAGAAATTTAATTTAAAAGAAATGAATGATGAGCACTTTGGCCACTAGGGGGAAGCATGAGCTCACTAGATGATTACGGGAACTTGGGTGGAGGGGTGGCCCCAGTAAATAGTGGAGAAAGACAGGGCGACGACTCCCACCGCTGACTCACAAAGGGTTTTTGCTTCCCACAGCGTTTCCTCAGAGAGTGTTGTGTTTGCTCCTCACATCAGTCCCAGGAAGCAGGCGGGTGGGGTGGGTGTTAGTGCCCCACTTGGGGCAGGGAAGTGAGGCTCACCCTGGGAGGCCCAGTGTCATGCAGGGTCACACGGTGGCAGAGGCAGGCCCA
This sequence comes from Panthera pardus, assembly GCF_024362965.1. Taxonomy (NCBI): domain Eukaryota; kingdom Metazoa; phylum Chordata; class Mammalia; order Carnivora; family Felidae; genus Panthera; species Panthera pardus. The sequence goes on from NW_026526721.1 coordinate 106,848,199, forward strand.
ATCAGAATTTCCTGGCTCCTCCTGCCATATTTCTCTCTCAGAGCCTCTGCCGGGCTGGATGCTGAGCAGACAAGGGAAGGACGGCGCAGCCAAACTACACTTAATTTTGGTGGCTCAGCGCTACCAAGCACCACCAGCCTCCCCTCTGCCCGACTCCTCCCCCATAAAACTAACGGGGAGAAGCAGTCCTCCTTCCGAATAGAAGCAGAGAGGACACAACATTCCAGACCCAGGCCCTACCCCCAACCTCCCTTGGGGCCAAGCATGCCTTTGTTCACTCCCCTTGCCCAACCACCGACCAGCCAGGAGCGAGCCTGTAGGTGGGAGAGATGTTCACTCTGTTCCCTGGAGGACAAGCAACACCAGAAGCACACAAAAGGCATTCACTGTGCAAAGGCTAGAGGAAGAAATAAGCACTACATGGGCGCAGGGTGCCTGGCAAGGGCACACAGCAAAGAAGGAAAGACCAGAAACAAAAGCAAACAGAGCAGAGGCAGGAGACACTGGATCTTGGAAGCGGGTTTTCTACCTCCCGGGGGGAACACCCAGCTTGTTGCCTGGTGGAGTGCGCGGCAAGGCCGGAACAATAGGCCTTTCTCTCTCCTTCACAGCTAAGCACACACCCAGGAGGAAGAGAGCTGCGCTCATAGATGCCAACTCTGTGCTGGGGTTCTGGACTGAAGGGGAAGCTAGTTAACAACACAGATAATTTGTGTTCAGTTTCCTCCTTTAGAGGTGAGGGCCATGCCTAAACCCATGTGATAAATAAAAGGCAGATTTCCTTGCTGGATGAGCAGAAAAGGACTGTTCACTTTTTTAGGGGAAACACAAGAACCCAATTGAAATGGATGTGAAAAGGCAACCCCTAGGGTGGTTTGTTGACTTGCAGAGAGCACCTTTGTGGTTCAAAGGAGCCCAGAAGGTTCTGGGAACAAGTAGTCCTTGGCAAAGGGTAGCCAGGCCTGAGGCAAGGGGACATGGAAGGCCCTGGAGATGTGCAATGCGTAGGTGGGGACCCTGGGTACTCCAGATTCTCCAAGGACAGAGGTGACATCCACTCACTGAGCAGCATCCATCCTCAGGGTCACCAAATAGGCAGGAATCTCTCCCACCTCACACCGAATAACTCTAGTACTGGTCTGGTTAGGCCCAACTAAAGGAGGAATGACAGGCCTGTCACATGGGTGAAGAGTCACAGTTCAGATTCTGGGTCTCCACAGTCCAACCCCTGACTTCCCAGGAGATTGGTGGGTAGAGGTGACAGTCTAGCCTAGGTTGGGAGGAGGGACTGAGAAACCAGCTCAAGAAAGGACAGGAGCCCTCAGAACAATGTGTGGACATTCATGAGGCTGTGCATTCAGTATCTGCCTGGAAGAGAGCAAACATGGCAGTTGGGAGCCACAGGAAAAGACTAATCCAAAGAAAGCTTGCCTCTTAGGGCAGGCTGAGCCAGACTTACTATATTCAGGAATTCTGTGATAGAGTAAGATTGACTCACAGAACTGAAAAGGACTTTTAGGATGATCTACTCTGATCCCCTCACATTGGCACAGGAAGGGACTTAGGAGGAAAGAGTCAAACCCTAATGCAGCCCAAAAGGATGATGTGACTTGCTGAATGCCCCATAGCTGCTCAGAAAACAGGAAGAGGAAGCCCCAGTTTCCTGATTTATGGCCCAGGGCTGTTGCTGGTAGATGACACTATCTTGAAAGTGGAAAGTAAATGTGGCCTAGAGGAGTCCTGGGGAGCTGGATGTTTCTCTGAAACTCATGGGGCTAAGGATGCACAATGAACCTTAATTTTATGGCCAGACTCAAGAAGGATGTAGGCCACAAAAACACTGTAATTTATCAGAGTAGTTGGAAAAACAAAACACACGAACCAGCTCAAGATCACATGGTAAGGAAAGGTTGGTGGGAAAGACAACTGTGACAAGGTGTTTCCATCTCCAGTGTTCTGAGGCCTACTGCTCTAAAAGCCTGAGGCTCCAAGGAGATAGGAAGGAGTGTGTGTGCTGACTTTAGAGGAGCAAGCACAAGAGGCCTGTGACTCATGCCCCTGGAGCTTCCCTGGACCACTCCAGCAGCTCTGAGTCAGCAGCCGTGTCTGCGACTGGTACCATTGCTCAAGGCCTTCAATGGTGACTCAGCAGAAAGGAGTAGGACAATGAAACGCTCTTGCTTGGAGAGGCTGGTCGGCCAGAACCTCCCACCTGTGGCATCCTCTGAGGCTCCCGAAGTGCAGGCTGTCAGAGCCTCCTCGGCCTAGGGCAGAGCTGGAGGCTGGCAGTCTGCACTAGAACAACATCAGTTTGATTTCTTGAGTTTAAGCAGCTAGTTTTCCTCAAATACTTATTTTGCCAAAGAGAAAAATTTTGGAAGACAATGTAGGAGAACACCTAATTCTATAATTTCACAGATGAAGAAACTGAGATATGAATAGATTATGTGCCTTTTTTTTCCCCCTAGATTATGTGCATTCCCCAAGATTACTTAGGGCCTTTTCCTTGAGTTCACCTTTAAGCCAACTGGTAGCTAAGGAGGTAAGGGTGACAGGGCTCTCAGAGATATACTTGGGCCTCTCCTGTGGCAGGTAGAATAATGCTCCCCCACCCCCAAGATGTCCACCCACTAATTCCTGGAACCTGTAAATATGTCCTTACATAGTAAAGAGGACTTTGCAGATGTGATTAAGGATGTTGACGTAAAAAGATTATTCTGGATTATCTAGGTCAGTCCAATGTTGTCACAAGGGTCCCTATAAGTAAAAGAGGGAGGCAGGAGAGGCAGAGTCAGAGATTAGAATTCCCTCTACTGCTGGCTTTAAAGAGATGGGGAAAGAGTGTAGGCAGTCTCTAGAAGCTGGAAAAGAGAACAGATTCCTCCCCAGAGCTTCCAGAAGGAACACAGCCCTGCCTCCACCTTGACTTTAGTTCAGCGAAATCCATTTGTGAAATTTGTTTCATTTTAAGCCACTAAATTGATGGTGATTTGTTGCCTCAGCAATAAGTAACTAATACATGTCTCCCTGCCTCTCCATCCCACTGCTATCCAGTCTGTGGCTTCAAAGAATAGGCTTGAAAACTACTTTGCCACCCCTCAATTTCTACTCAGTGAGATATAAAAATAAATAATTTGGAAAATTATAGTAAAAATACCATGTCCCTTTGTTTCAGTAATAAAAGCTGTAGATACTTGACCAAGTCAGACTCAGTTGGACATACAAAATAAGTTAGTCTTTCTTTTGTCACCACCCTTTTAAGCCCTTCTGTGGAATTATTCTTCCATTTTCCTGGGTGAAATGCTGGGCATATCCTTAAGCTTTTATGATCACTTTCAGGTGTTAATAAGCATCTCATTTTTAGGTATGAGTCTCACATCAAAGCTTTAATCTCTCACCTCATATAAAGCTTTTTCCCACCCTAGTTGGGGCCTGAAAAAGACTCTGAAGCCTGCAGAAGTACAGAGGGTGTGCCGGAGAGAAAGATGCTTAGCTGCCTGATTAATTTCCCACTGGGTCCTTCCACTCCTCTGCTACTCACATTGCTGGCTCCAGCCCTTTCCGGGTGGGAAGACAAGGGGCAGCAGACTCTCTTGGCTCAGAGTGTGGCAGATGTTCCTCAGGGAGCATTCTGGACATGTCCAACCACACAGCGCCCTGGTGAAACTTCCCAACCACTGGCTGCCTCCCAACAGCTCTTCCCTCAGTCCCTACCGACAGCACACCCCAGAAAGAACCCAGCTCTGCTAGGAGAACCTCACTCCATCTTCTGGGGCGGGGTCTCTTCCTCGGTGACACCTTCCAGTCTCCACTGTACCCAAGCGAATGCACCTCTTTGCTTTGCCTAGCACTGGGCATGCACACCACCCTCACTCAGCCCTTCCTTTCCACTCTTCTGTCTCAGGCAGCTCCAGCCAGAGCCTCACTTTTCGATTTTTCCAGGTAAGGTGCAGTGTTATGAACTGTCCTAGGCCAATTTGGCCAGGCAGTACCACTGGACTACTTGGAGGAAGAGTAGCCATCAATAGGTAGAGGTAGGGGAGGATTAGTTATTCCTTCACAATGTTATTATTAGGTTATCATGAAAGCTTTTTGTCTTTGCACAAAAGACATTTAAGGGAAACATCATGATATTGTAGAGGTAAAATTCAAATAAACTACAGGGTTAGCATCAGACAACTAGATTTCTTCACATCGATTGCTAGCTGCAGGACCATTAGAGATCAAGCCTCTAATGCCTTTAAGAGCACAGGCTATTCCCTCCCTCCCCATCCTGCCCCAGATGGATGCTCAGTCCATGCAAGTGTGAGGAGGAATCTCAAATATTTGGCTAATCCACCTAACTTGAACACTATTAATTTCACAAAATAAAATCCATTTTAAGCATTCATTATGCTAATTAGCAAAGTCCCTGGCACTGCTCAAAGATAAACATAACTATATGTCCTGTGGTAGCTGCCTCTGGAGTGTGGGTAAGGCTACAGCTTAACAAACACACACAGTATCACCCTGCTTGTGGTAAAGCATTTCAGATTATGTTACAGACATCATTACAGTCAGGCTCCAGTCTATTTCCCTCAACTCCCGACGACCCAAGTCAAGTCCTCCTAAGAAGCCTCTCCCCACATTCTGTCTCACTGTGACAGTGTGGGGCTAGGCAGTTTCCACCACTCTGCTTTCATCAGCCAGGAGGCAAGATGTCAGTTTTCCTCCTGGGAGACACCTTACCTTCCCCAAGCGGTTCTCTCAAAGCCCCTCCCTGCACTTGGCTTGTGGTGGCTTGTGGTAGTTTACTGACAACTCTCCTCAAAGAAGTCCCACTGCTCTCGTCATCAACTTTCTCCTCCCTTCTCCACACCTCTGTATAAGTGATAGGCTCCGAGTCGTTGGGCTGGGCTTCAGGGGTGACTGCTTAGCAAATTCTGTGTGGAGGGTTTAGCTCCCCTCCATGGAATATAGCCACCTAATATCTATTGTTTTTAGCTTTGAGGGATCAGCTGAAATTCTGTAGTAACAAAATAGCCTCCCTAACATACTGCTGCAGAGCAATGGAATTTGTCTTGCTTCTCTTTTTACCTTGATTGCCAAGGTTGAGTTTAATACCTACCTTCAGTAGCTTCTCTTCAACCTAGATTTCAAAACCCCCTGGGTCCATCAATCCCCTTCCTCCTCCCTCTTCCTCCCTAACTCACTCACACCTTCTCCTTCTGCTTTCTTCCCTGTGTCACTCACTGCTGCTGTTCTTTTGCCCTTGCTTCAATGATTCTGATGTTTGTTCACTTGCTTAAAGAGTAAAGTTATCTTAGAAATAAATCATCTGTTAAAAGTTATAAAGTTTTGCTGTAAGCTTCCCAGTGAGTGGCTACTTGAAGGCATGAGGAAAACATGAATGTTATTCCTGTGATAAGTTACAACACCAAAACACACAGATGGCATTTGTTTCACTAGATGCTACAATAGCACTTCTCTTTAATCAGATGATGCAAGATAAACTGTATGACACTGGAGAAACATCTTCTGATCGTAAGTTCCACAGAATCTGGAAAAGCAAAGAAGGGAAATCCTTAACACAAATGTTTCTTAGTTTCAGAAGAGACTAATGATGGCTAAAGGAGTAGGAACAAGACACAGGTGAAGGAGAATTTGAGTGCTCTGGGGAGTTGATCCATATGGAAAAAGTGGGAAGTAGATATCCATACCTCTGAAGAGTGTCAGAGTGTCACAACAGGGTCAGAGCAGAGTTATGCAGAGTCATTAGAAGGGACAAGAGGCTATATGGCCTGCAAGATCCAACTAAAATCTCCTGGCATATACTGATACAAGGTAAAGACTGCCACAATCACGGGAAAGGAGGCAGGATGCCGGACACAGAGAGAAAGAAGAGTTACCAAGGCAAAGGACAGCTGTGTCCATCTTGTGGTGCCCAGAAGAGGAGAGGGAGCTTTACTGCCTATGGACCTGTGGCAGGGCTACTCTGAGATGAAGGTAGGTTGGTAGCCAATGGACTTCGATATTTTTGGTGCATGATTTCAGGATCTATACCATGAAATATACAGATTGGGCTACCTTAGCTTGATGCCCTTCGACGTTTAATAAAAAGACTTGTGATGAAGACCTGGCTTTCCTTGGGGTTGGGAGAGGATGAGCTGGTAGAGTCACAGCGTATTATGGCTCTGAGAAGACAAGTATACTAGTGGCTCACTGCTCAGTGTCAACAAGTAGATAAGCCCTCTAGGTCAGCTTCAGTCTTGGGGTCTGTATTTGAGATGAGAGCCTCTCTCATGAGCACTGTCTTTCCTTAGAGTAATGGTTCTAAGACCTTCATGGATATCAAATCACCCAGAGGCCGTTTTGCTGAGCTCTACACCCCAGGTATCTGATCCTGTAGTTCCAGGGTAAGGCCTGGGAATTTGTGTTTCTAACAACCAAGCTCTGAGGTTAGACTGAGTTGTGGGTCCAGGCACTACACTTTAAGAACCACTAAGAACTTCCTTCGCCCCCACACCTAGGCTACTCCCCAGACCCAGTGAGTGAGAATCTCTAGGGGTAGGACACAGGCACCAATATTTTTTAAAACTTCCTGAGTGTTTCCAAAGATGACCTACTATCAGAACTACCATTCTAAGAGAGTGATTTCTACATGAAAGGCTGACATAAAAACACCATCATTTAGGCAAGAAAGCAGCATTTCCTATCCTGCAATAAAATAAAACAGGAATGGCTGTTATCACTTATTGTATGCAGATAATGTGCCAAGATTAACTAATTTACTCCTTACAACTATCCCCATTTTATAGATGTGTGAAACAGGCACTTGGTGAGGTTAAGTGATTTGTCTGAGGTCACGCACCTAGTGACAGGGCTGGGATTTGAACCCAGGTATCATGGTCTCAGAGTCTCTGCATGAGGCCTGCACTACGGAGTCCTGTGTGCTCAGTCCATGGGAGGGTATTAAAAGCTTTGCCCTCTGTGAGCAATATTTATAGTGAAAATGGAATGATCATGTCCCATAATTTTTCAAATTGGGTTAGAACACTAGTTAGGATTCACCACTTAATAGTGATATAACTTGAGCAAGTCCTTTAGCGCCTCTGAGCCTGTTTCTCATCTATCTAGAAAGTCAGTATAAATGTGCCTACTTCGCAGGCCTGCTGGGAAGGCTAAAAAATTTTTGCCAAATACTCCATACAGTGCCTGGCACTTAGCTGAGGTTCAAGAAATGTTCTTCCCTTACCATTCTCCATCAGCCTTTCCTCTAAGGGTCCTAAGAACCCAAAAGAGTTTTTCCCAATTGTTCCTTGAGTGACTTTACAAGTACGACTTTCCTCACAATTGACTAAACAAGTAAATATGGGGGGGGGGGGGAATGAGAAGTTTTCCTGCTGTATGGAAGGAAGCACAGATGTTAGGCTTTGCCGAACAATGAGTTGCACACTCATGACACTGGAAATTGAGGAAATCTGTGCTACTACTTGAGGGGAAATAAGTAATGATTTATGAGCTGTGGCGTCCCAGCATATCCCAGAGCAGCTGCATTGCACCAAGGGTCGGGGTGCTGGGTGGGGCACCCACAGCTGCAAGGTGTGCTTCCAGTCAGTTGTTACTAATAAAAAAAGTATTGAAGCTTGTGACTCACTAAGCAGTAATACATTCAACTAGATAAGCTTTCTCAAGGGGAGGGAAGGGACAGAGCCTAGCTCGCTGGGACTGTACACAATTCTGGGTGGGCCTTTGGGAGCTTTGCAAGTGAGTGTCACCCAAACAGATGCCAAAACTAAAAATGACTGCATATGCTGCTTAAGGCAGATCGAAAGAACATTCTGAGGCAATCTACAATAATTTTTATATCCTCTGACTTCTGAGAAGTTTTGAGGGGAATCATTAAAGAAGTTACAGGTAACTCAAACAAAGATGGGATAAGTAAATCAGAGAAAGAAAAACCTGGTAGTGGTTGGGGAAAAAGGGGATACAGAATGGGAACTAATCCAGAAAGCCTAAGCTAGAAGAGATTCTTGAAACCGAGCAGAAAATGAAGTTCTGAGACTCCTGGTAGTGAAAGCAAAAAGTACTGTACAGTGCATTCGTGGCTTTCATTAATTCATAAAAGAAAGCTTAGCAAAACTTTATCCTAGTACTAAAGTCCAAGTGAAAATTATCGGCAAGGGTTTCTTACATTAGGCAACATAATGAACGTCTATGGCAATTTTACAGAGATTTTAAAGTTGTGCTTCACCTGATCATTTCTTAAAACGACACTGGATAAAAGTTTAGGGACACAATGTTAAATTGTCTGAGAAAGCATCTCTGGGTACCAGAGGAATCTACTCCAGGAAGAGAACAGTGTGAGTCTAGAGGAGGGAAAGTTTAGAGAATTGCAAAGTACTTTACATATTACAATTGCTGATCATTTTGGTAACATCCAACCCCCTTTTAAATGCAAAGATAAACATCATTTGAGAGCACGGCTGAGTAGCTACTTAATAAGAGCATGTTTAACAGTGAACAATTTGGTGTGTATGTAAGATAATGTGAAATGAGGTCTGTGGAAGCAAAGAGAAGTAGTACAATTTTGTGCTTCTCTTTGGACAAAAGGTGTTGAGGGGAAAGGCATTTGTGCAAATTCCAAATAGATTTTCAAATCTAGAAAAACAAAACCTCAGGTATGGACTAAGTTGTATTTCAAAGAAAAGCTGAAATGGCTTGCTTTCAATTCTTAATAGCAAAAGGGGGACCTGTTCTGGACTTAAAAGAATCAGGATGACACAAATGTAAAAACAACAGATTTACCAATCTTCTTAAATTTATTATCATTATCTATAAAAACATTAGCTTTTTAAGGGTAAAGAGGGGTTTAGGATGGTCAAAATTTACTAGTCAGTGAATTGTGGCCTAGGACACCCTTCATTATAAAATTTAGCCTAAGGAAGCTTAAGGAACCCTCAGAGTTGAGGACAGGGCCCTGAGGTTCAGCCCAAGTGGCCGGCATCCCCTGGTGCCTCCGGGGCCAGCTCTCCTCTGGAATGTGAGGCCTTCCACACCGCACCGACCACAAGCCTGGAGCCCGACCTGCAATCCTCAGATGTTGCTCGGGTTGCTGAGCAAACACCCGCTGTTTGCGAAAACACAAGGTTCAGTTTTCTAAGACAGGACAAACCAAACATCGAGGCACAGGAGCACAGACACACGGGCCCACCAGCCTCAGCTACACCGCCTGCACCTTTCAGGGACGGGAAAGCTCGTCCGGCCGCGGCCGGGCCGCGGAAGGCCGCCATGGTGAACCACGTGGCCCGGGTGTCCTCGGCCCTGGGGGAGGACCCAGACCCCTGTGATCCCCTGTGCTGTGCGCCGACCTGTGGCTTCCGGGACGAAGAGAGGGCAGCACAAGGCTGCGGCCTGAAGCTGCCAAGCCCCGCCCTCCGCCCCAGCTCGGTTTTGGGTCTCCCGTTCCTGGAAGCGCCGTGGGTCCCTACCTTGGCAGTCTGGTGACCCCGAACCGCAGGCAGCCGGCCGACGCTGGACGGCCTCGTCCTGAGCGATGGCCATGGGCCTCCCGCTCTCCTGCGATGGCCCTGGCTCCGCAGCAGCAAGAGGCAGAGAGGCTCCGGGCCGCACTGCCGCCGCCATGACACCACGCAGGGCAAGCCGCCCGTCTCAGGCTCGTTCCCCGCCTCCGCGTGATGCGCGTGCTCGCCTTGAGCACGTGCTCGGGGCCTGCGAAACAGGGAGTCCGAAAATACTGCGAAAATGGCCACGTTGGCCACTCCCTCACAGACTTAACTCTCTCGTGAATCGCATTTCCTTCTTGATGGTTTTCTTCATTAAAGGAGAGTTGATTTTGGCCTTTTGGTGTTCTTAGTTTCTTTTTCCTTATACTGACTCTATAAATGTACCTTTGCTTCCCACGCCTAAAGGAATCACTTGACCTGTGGTTTCATGTTCCTGCTCTGCTGTTTGTAAGTCCTTGCTCTACCCAGTCTGGGAGGCCGAGGGCCAGATTTAAAGTTTTTCTGGACAGGGCCTACCGCAGAACCACTGTTCCATTCATCAAACATTTAGAATTGGGTTAATGGTGAAAACAGTTTCAGATATTTTAACCTTTGCATTGTATAGTATTTTTCGCCTTTTTTCAATGTACAAAAGTAACTGCATACTGGACATTAACTCTATGCAATTTTACTAATAGATTAACTTTATGTAATTTAAACCCTATATTTTTCATTCAGCATTATAACATAAGCGTTAATATTTTCCCACATCACTTAAAAGTCTATATGTAAATGTTATTTGTAATGGCCATTTCTTCCCTTAGTAGGCTATATCATATTTTACTAAATCATTTCCCTATTGTTAGATAGTGGTTTCCAGTTTTCCACTGTAATAAACAATACTGCAATGAACATCTTTCATTTTTTAAAAATGTTTATTTTTGAGAGAGTGCGTGCACACACACACACACACACACACACACACACGAATGGGGAAGGGGCAGAGAGAGAGAGGGAAAGAGAGAATCCCAAGCAGGCTCCATGCCCTCAGCTCAGAGTTCGACTCTGGGCTGGAGCCCACTAACCATGCGATCATGACCTGAGCAGAAGTCAAGAGTCAGAGGCGTAACCAACTAAGCCAGCCAGGTGTCCTGAACAGCTTTCTTCATAAAGGTTTTTCTGCTTTCTGTTTACCTCCTTAGTGTCGATTTCTATAAGAGGAATTTTGGGTTTAAGGCTATGAACATTTTCAAAAGACTTTTTGATGTGATATTTAGTGGTAGCACTACAGCAGCTTTGAGCAATAGGAATTTCACCAAATAACTATGATTGATACTTGAAAAGAAGACAGAGAGAGAGAAGGATGGCATGGGGAATGTTTCTTGAGCTTTAGGGCCTTGTTCATAAATATATGAAATAATTGTATGCTTTAGGGAGTCTTATCTGTGGATGTTCAGCCAGCTTCAGTCAGAGCCTACACTTAACTAGAGAGTCAGGAGACTATCCAGTATGGGTGATAACTGCTTACTCCAAGTACAAATTGGGGCTTCTCAAGTGGCAACTGTCCCCATATCATTGTCATCCCAGTTCTGGTGGCTACAGAAGTAGAAAGGATCTTAGAGATGTCTGTCTAAACTCCTCATTTTACAGTTGAAGAAACTGAAGCACAGAACACCTGGCACAGTAATTCTTAACCCTGGTTTCATATTATAATCATCTAAGGAGGCTTTTAAAACTCCAAGTATCACCCCCAGATATTCTGATGTCATTGTCTGAAGTGGGCATTCGTATTACATAAAAACTCCTTAGGTAATATTCATGTGACCTAGGATTGAACAGCTCAGGTAGAACAGGAAAGGAATGGCCTTTAGAGTCACTAGCATCTGGGTCAAATCCCAGTTTTGCCATTTACTAGCTGTGTGATTTTGAAGATCCATGATTTCTCTCCTCCTCAGAGTCCCCATTTGTAAATCATAAGAGTGCACGAGGACTACATGAAATAACATATGTAATATGTATTTCAAGGTTCCTGACACATGAGTGACATTCAAAAAATGTCGAGTCCTTTCATACGTACCTGAGATCCTACAACTAGTTAATGGCAAAATTAGAAGGCCAGTTAGAACCATGCTATGCACCCAGTAGGCACTTAATGAATGCTTGAATGATGTTCCTCTGATGGGATAATCTTTGAGCATCAAGATGCACATTTCTGAGACTTTCAAACTCCATGTTGAGCCGATATTAGTCAGAACAAGATCTTACCTCATAGAGAGAGAGATCTCATTCACCAGGCATTAATTTACATTTTACTTTTAGTTGTTCAGCAAAAAAGGAATCTGTTTTTATTCTGATCAAGTGATCATGATTGAGCTGCTAGAAAAGAAATCATAGTTTTATCATTACATAAATGTATGAGGATGTTTATGAAACTCATGGTTTAAGCTAAGTATATATCAATTAAAATGTCCTCCCAAAAAAATTGACATGAAAAGTGTAAGACCCCTCAAGCAAAGAACTCATACCGCTTCGCCTTTCACCGACTTTAGCCTGAAGGCCTTTAGCATAATATTTTCTATATTTTCTATAACAGATAGCCAGATAAGGCTGAATTTAGTCTCAAAAGACCTAGGATTGAGGTCCAGTTCTGTCATTCACTGTGTGTAAACCTTAGATGATCATTTTTCTTTGTCTCTTTTGCCTTCTCATGAATAAAATGAGGGCCATCATGGCATGATCTGGCTTTAGCACAAAGTGAGACTGTGATGCTGACCCAGTAGGACATGCTTATTAAATATTTATTAAGCACATGCTGGGTGCCCTACTCTATGGCGGGAGACCTATGGGAATCACAAAGCTGTTGGCCTTATGGAGAATAGCTTGGAGTCTAACTAGAAGAGAAAAACCCCACATACGATGAACAGCTAAGGACCAATTCCTACTTGAGAGCTGTGATAAGTCCAGCACAAGAGACTCATGCAAGAAATAAATGGGAACATTTAAGAGATGACAATCACGGAGAAATGAAAGGGAGTTGAAATTCAATTTCTGCCTCTTAGCTCTTTCTCTTCAGTGTCTTGCACTGAATAATAACCTGAAACAAAACTGTTTTAAGTTGATGGAACCGGGCCTTTTCCTAATGACACATTCCAGCCTTTTGTCTATGTTCTTCACCTCCCTTACTTTGCCTGGTTTTCTGCAGACTTTGCAAGCCCCAGGGTTGTCCCCACCCTTGTTTAGACCTTGTGTGCCTCATACAGCTTTCGACAGAGCCCACACTGTGTAAAGGATGCACAAAGGGGACTCAGTCTGCAAATAGTGGTGTAGGAAGTGTGGCAGCAGGAATGTTTGAGCTTGCCATCGCACAGATGCACAGATGGCCACTGGGAGGGCAAGTCCTCTGTGTGAGTCACAACCCTCGGCATGGGTGAGCAGCTGATGAGACTGGTGGGCATTTTTGTCTGACCCCATTCTAAGCTACTTTCTGAGGACTTCAATTACCCATTTGTAACATTTTCTTCCAGCATCTGGGAAAAACAACAACAACAACGGCAGCGGCAGCCCATGTATTAAACCTCAAAAGTAAAGCTGTCTGGATTATGAAGATAGAAGAGGAAGTTTGAGAGACTCACAATGAAAGGGTTTAACAAGAGCTGCCTGTGAAAGTGTGGATTCGCAAACTCTTGGAGCATTGGAAATGATTTCCTTAACAACGGAAGGAAAACTGACCAGGGGCATAAGTGTTTCATTCATTTTTCAGATGAGAACAGCAGCATTGCCAAGAGAGGCAGAATGTCTGTCTGCTCCAGCCAGAGTTTCAGCCCTCAGCACAGCCATGGACCGCCTGTGTGTTCTTCCACAAATCATTTCATCTCCCTGGGTCTCAGTTTATCCATCCATAAAATGACAGGCGGATCTAAGTAAATTGTGAGTTTCTTTTTGACTGGAACATCCTGATTCTATGCAAGCCATCTTGAGGGTTGCTAAATTATGCATTGCTTAGAGAGATCTAACTGTGCAAGAGATGAATAAAGCATATTCATTGACTTTCTGACTAAGTGGGACTCAGGCACCTCCATGCTGCTGTGCTGTGCTGTGCAGGGAAAGGATGACGAGTCTCTGCCTGAGGGAAGAGAGAGCTATTTTGAGGCAGGGCTGATTAGAGATAAGGTGTCTCCTTTCTTCGCAGCGCTCTGGCCCTGACTCACCCAAAGTTCTTGGGATTAAAGCTTAACCCTTGATGGATGGATGTAAGCTAACTCCACTGCTTGCCTATGAAAATGGCGCCCAGCACACTGCTTCCTGAGCCCCAGCTTATCATTGTCCCTTAGGAACATTCTTTGACCTCTCCTTGCTTAAAGAGTTTCCCTGAACTGCAGCCCTTGCTCGTAACCTCTCCCCTTGACATCTCTTGTTTGCTCTTTCCTGTTATTCACGGAGTCTTCTGGGTTATATATAAAAGAGAACGTCTCAGTAATCCTCTTAACAGCAAAGAAATCCGGTCACCCCTGTTAGGTAGGGGGTTGGAAGTGTCACAAGGTTCTTGAAAGAAGCACCGGACAAAGCTGCAAAAATACTTTGCATGGAAAAGCCCAGAACAGGACCGACACAAAAGACCATTAGAGTTATATTGATTTGAGTGCCAACAAAAGTAAACTCTAAGGTACAGTTATGCTAACATTTTAATTTAAAAACTTAAAAAAATCAACATGTTTTTAAAAGGATGTAATTTTACAAAATGTTTGACTTTCTTTCTTTTTCTTTTTTGCATTTATTTCTGCTCTCGGTGTGTTATCTTTGATTGATTTGTTTATTTTTTGGCTTGGGAATGCTGAAAGCGCCCTTGTGACACTTGACATGACGGGGACTGTGGGGCCATGGCTTGAACTGTGCTGATTTTATTCTGTCACTTTGTTCCTAACAAGCTGGATGCAGATGGAATTGTTAAAACCTAACTCATATTTCAAAGACACTTGAGAGACTTCTCTTTAAAAAACATACGCACCAAAGCCCTTTCTAACGAGAAATAATCACCCCTCTGGTTGTTTTTGAAAATTAATGTCTTTGAATTTTAAGGTTCTTGAAGTAAGGGACATAACCCAGTGTGGAAAACACTGTTCTCGAGACAGCTATGGAGTCGAAATGACCCGAGACCATGGGAAAATTCTATTCACTTCTTTGAAGTCCACTTTCTCTACCTGAGAAGATAGGATTGCCCATATGTGTCGAATTCCCAGCTATACACCTAGATGCTATGACGAAAAGGGGCCAGATTGGGTTCCAGGAGCCTGAGCTCAGGCTCTGTCCGCTGCCAGCTCTGTGACCTCAATAAAGTCACTTCTCAGGAGCTCAGTGTTCTCATCTATAGCACAAGAATTGTGTTCAAAATGACCTCTGACTCCCTCTCAATTAGGATATTTTAGGATTTGAGCAATTTATTGTTTGGAAGCCACTACAAAAGAGAAAAGAACCTGGTAGTATCAGTTGCGATTCAAGTTGGGGCACCTGTGCCATCTTGGTGCCATATTAGGTCTTGTGTAGGACAGGATACAGCATTCGAGCATTCATTCCCTCAACAAACACTTCTGAGCAGCTACCGTGTGACTGTGCTGAGGGGCCAGGATACAGATATGAATAAAACCCAGTGCCTACAGGGAGCTTTCCCTTACACGGAGCAGATAGCACGTGAAAACTCATTTTTGAAAAGTTAGTTATTTATACATTTAGTTCAGTAGACTCTCAGATTCTTAATTACCAAGTCACATACCAAAGCGACAGCTTTCACCGCGTCGCTCGGCTTTTACCGCATGTCTCAGAGGCACCAGGTTGAGGTGAAACCAGGACACCTGATTGATTGTTTTAAAATCTTTATCATGAAATTTTAAATATGAAGAGAGAGAGAATACAAAGAACCCTTATGTAATTATTACTCAGCTTCAGTAATTATGAATTTGTGACCAACCTTGTTTAATCGCTAGCTTCTCTTAACTCCAGATTATGTTGAAGCAAATCCAAAACAGCCTATCTTTCATCTGTACGTGTTTAAGAAGATATTACGAAAAACAATGTGTTGTTTTTTTTTTTTTTAAGGAACATACCAGAATGCTTACAGTGGTCTGTTTCTTGATCTGCAGGCTGGAAATACAGATAGATGTTTCCCCTTTTTAAAAATTCATCAATTGTGAACATATGATTTTTTCAGTGTGTAGATTATACTTCAATAAAAAGATAAAACAGGGGCACCTGGGTGGCTCAGTCGGTGGAGCGACCGACTTCGGCTCAGGTCATGATCTCACAGTTTGTGAGTTCAAGCCCCGCGTCGGGCTCTGTGCTGACAGCTCAGAGCCTGGAGCCTGTTTCGGATTCTGTGTCTCCCTCTCTCTCTGCCCCTCCCCCACCCATGCTCTGTCTCTCTCTGTCTCAGAAATAAATAAACATAAAAAAAACTTATTAAAGAAAAAAGATAAAACAAAACATAACCACAATACTACTACCACTCCTAAAAATGTGACAGTAATTCTTTAGCACTAGTCTTTAACCAGTGCTGAACAATTGTATTTTTTTTTTAAGTTTTTTAATGTTTATTTAATTTTGAAGGAGAGAGAGATAGAGAACGAGTGGGGGAAGAGCAGAGAGAGAGAGAGGGAGACACAGAGTCCAAAGCAGGCTCCAGGCTCTGAGCTGTTAGCACAGAGCCCGACGTGGGGCTCGAACTCACAATCTGTGAGATCATGACCTGAGCTGAAGTTGGACACTTAACCAACTAAGCCACCCAGGCACCCCTGAACAATTTGAAACAGTATGGAAATTCAGCAATAAAATAGGCAGAGGGCATGATGAGAGGGAGGGTCACCTAACTTGGCCTGGAGTGGGAGCAGGGGACAAAGTTGGATGCCTAGAAAGTGCTACGGTCACTTCTCTCAGTTCCTTGCCTTGTAGCGGCTACATGAATGTCCATACATGCACACATATGCATTCCCAGGCATGTGTATGAAGGGAGTGAGCAAGGCCTCAGGGAACACAGCCTCTGGCAAAGCTCTCAGTAGACGCTTGGAACAGAGGAGAAAGTTCTCAGGGTTAGCTAGGGACCCCAAATGACAGGGTAGAGATGATGAAGGATTTTCCCTGTTTGCCCACAGAAGGGCTCACCCAGAGTGCTTAGCACTCTCAGAGCTACTCTGAGATGGGACCCCCCCTCAGAGCCAGGCACAGGCCAGGTGGGTGGCTTGAGGTGCACCCTGGCACAAGGCCTGGGTACACATGTGGCCATCTCGAGTAATAAAGAAGAGGTGAGAAACTCTTTCTCACTGAGTTCTTTTCCTTCAGACGTGCCCATAAGCGCTAGAGCTTTTGTCTGGAATCTTTGGAAAGGCTCCCTTCTTTTTTTTTTTTTTTCTCTTTTTTTTAAAAAAATTTTTTTTTTTTCATCGTTTTTTTTATTTATTTTTTTTGGGACAGAGAGAGACAGAGCATGAACGGGGGAGGGGCAGAGAGAGAGGGAGACACAGAATCGGAAACAGGCTCCAGGCTCCGAGCCATCAGCCCAGAGCCTGATGCGGGGCTCGAACTCACGGACTGCGAGATCGTGACCTGGCTGAAGTCGGACGCTTAACCGACTGCGCCATCCAGGCGCCCCTGGAAAGGCTCCCTTCTTATTCCCCACCCTCACAATCTCTGTGTGTGTGTTTGAAACCGTCAAGTGTTTTGCACCTCCCCTGTCACCACCAATACCACACCGTCCTTGGGTTTTTCGCCTGCTAGTCGCACCCACACTGTGGAGGCAGCTCCTTAGGTGTCCTTTCTTCCCGGCTCTCCGGCAATTCCTCCAGGTCCAGCATCCCTGCTCGGAGCTGCCTGCGGCCCCACTCTGCAGCTGACCCTCTGGTATCAGCAACCTCAAGAAGGCTACTTCCAGGGCCCAACCGTGCCCACCTCCAGGGTGGCTGGGAAAGCAAAAGGGGATGATGTGGGCAATGCACCTGCCACGTCAGTGACCCTCAACAAGGTTGAGCTTCTGGTTAGTCGTTTTGACTTTTCCAAATTTCTGCTGTAAGAAATCCTTTAAAAATTTTTTAATGTTAATTTATTTTTGAGAGAGAGGCAGAGAGCGGGGCAGGGGCAGAGAGAGAGAGGGAGACACAGAATCTGAAGCAGGCTCCAGGCTCCGTGCTGTCAGCACAGAGCCCGACGCGGGGCTCGAACCCACAAGCTGTGAGAGCATGAACTGTTGTAGGCAATTTTAACATTCATACGGTAGTATTGTGAGTCTCACACATTCATGATCCAGCCATCTTGTTTCACCTATATCTCCACCTCACATGTCCCTCTCCGTGTTTCCTTCAGCAACTGGATTATTCCAAAGTTAAATTCAGGGAATCTATTTTAATTTTCAAAAATCATCATATTTCTTGGGGAACCTGGGTGGCTCAGTTGGTTGAGAGTGTCCGACTCTCGATTTCAGCTCAGGTCATGATCCCAGGGTTCTGGGATCGAGCCCCGTGTCGGGCTCTGTGCTGAGCATGGAGCCTGCTTAAGATTCTCCCTCTCTGTCTGTCTGTCTGTCTGTCTGCCTCTCCCTCTGCCCCTCTCCCCTGCTGTGCACACACGTTCTCTCTGTCTCTCATAAAAACCAAATAAATCGATAAAATTTTATTTCTTTTTGAAGAGGTAATATTGACACGACTCAAATTCCAAAAGTATACAGGGTTAAAAGAGAAACGTCCCTCCCTCCCTCCTCACCTCTGCTCCACCATGTGGTAGATTAAAACTGACGTCCACTGTACTTGAAGACATGGAGTTTGTTTCTCCCCCTTGAATTTGGGCTTGGTTGTGTGAGGTGCTTTGGCCAAAGGGACTTCAGCAAACATCACGTAAGTAAAGGCTGGAAAGTGTTTGCAATGGGTTGCTCTCTTTCTTCTGGGGGTTCAGGCATTGCCATGTGAAGCCTCCCCAGCCACTACCAGTCAAACCACAGGAATGCAACCTGGAATAAAATGGTTGTTTTAAGCTACTAAGTTTGGGCTGGGTCGGTATACAGCACAGGTCAACTGATACCTTCCCAGCTCCCACACCCACCCAGTGCGCTCCTGCTCAGGGGAAAACAATATCACCGGCTTGTGAATCTTTCCAAAGACAGTCTCTGTGGAAATATATATTCTCCTCCCTTCCCCTCTTGTCCCTTTATAAACAAACGATAACACGCAGTTCCTAACCTAGTTGTAGCTGTTTGACATAACAAGGTATTCGGGAGATTGTTCCCTACCAGTGTACGAGAAGCTTTCTTCAGAGTGTGCCATCGGATGCACAGACCATAAATTATTTAATCAGGCCTTTATTGATAGCGTTTAGATTGTTTCCAGACTTCTGCCGTTTCCAGCAACGCTCGCAACGAACAACCTTGCAGTCCATCATCAGCACGCCTGCGAGCATTTCTGCAGGAGGACTTCCTGGCTGCGGCTTGCAGGGTGTGATTGCGACGGGCCTGCTCGTGGAGTATAACCTGTGGGGAAGGACATGCTTTCTGTTCCTCGGGCCTCCCCTCTTCTCTCGGGCACAGTTGTCCAGCTGCAGATTCCCGGTGTCCCTACTTGTTTCTCTTGCTGACAAGGGCAACGCGGCCAGTTCCCGCTCACCTGGACCTCTCCCACCCCAGGATGGGACCAGGCGAGGACTGGGGGTGCTCTGACCGCCTCCCCCCGCCGCCCCGGCTCCATTCCAGGCCCTAGAATGTGAAAACGCTGATGCGTGGAGCTTCTGAGAACTATGCACAACTATGATTGTGTGGACAGTTCAGATAAGTTATCATTTACTGACAGACACTAACCAGTCCAACAAAGGCAAGAGTCTCGGTGCAAACAAACAAGCGTCTGGAGCAGCAGGACAAAGGAGCCTGTGTGTAACGAATTCCAATGAAATATCCCGTTCCCCACTTCACCCCCAGGCCATTAACACCAAGGAGCACTCAACCTCACGAAGCTAAACAAACCAGAGTTGCGGTCACCAGGAAGTGTCCTTGGTGACTGTGGAATAGGAGTTGGCACCAACCGCTGGTACCGTGCCTGGCGGCTCAGGAGCCAAGGGCACACACCCGCTCCCTGGTGTCCAGCCGTCTTCCTCCCTTTCCTTTCACTCATCCCAAGGCCGGCTTCTCAGAAGACGGGGCTGGGCTGGATCTCCCTGCTCCCTGGGAGGAAGCACATTCTGGAGGAGACTGGAGCCCCACTGTGACCTTGCTGTCCTTTGCCGGGATCCCCATGAGGACTGAAGTGGGGGGGGTGGCTGGCTTTTCCTGTCACTCTCCTCCCTTCTCTCCTGTTTGGCAGAACTCAGCATCTGCTCTGTTCCTTGTCAATACTTGGTAAACCTTCCCTTTCCTTCCTGCTTCTGCGCCTCGTGGCTGCGTTTGCAGACCTCTGTGGCTGCTCCGGATTTGGCAGGTGACAGCAGCGTTTGGTCTCCAAGGTGCCAGGCCCTCCTCTGCCTGGGTGTGGAGGGGATCCAGGGCTCAGAACTCCTGGAGCGGGGAGACAGTTCTGTCCACACCTGATAAGACTGACGCCGAGGTGAGGTCAGAGCCTGGTGAGGAGCCAGCCGGGAACTGGGACAGATAACCTGTGGATGCTCCGAATCCTTGGTGGCCTCAGGAAGGAAAATACCTGCATGAACAAAACAGCAAACTCTAGGGCAGGGGGAGAAAGGAACAGGGGTGGAAACAAAGCCTACAAAAAAGGACCTGTGATATAGCCTTAGGGGGTCTCAGCTGGGCGTCTCCTAGCGGCCTTCATCTGCCCACACTCACAGCCTTTATCTCCAAAACTGCAGAATATCTTCAAAGCTGGAGAATTGTGTCTCACCTCCAGTATCTTGGATGCTTGAGTCATTGGAAGTTGCTCATTGCCATGGTTTTATTGTATTTATTTTAAGTTTATTTTTTAGAGAGTGAGAGAGAGAGAGAGCGAGCATGAGTAGGGGGCAGGGGCGGTGGGCAGAGACAGAAAGGGATAGAGAAAATCCCAAACAGACTCCATGCTCTGTGCAGAGCCCAACGTGAGGATCGATATCATGATCTGTGAGATCGTGACCTGAGCCAAAATCAAGAGTGGACACTTAATCGACTGAGCCACCCAGGCGCCCTACCATGGGTTTTATTTACTCCCTGCCTAGGTCCCTCACTCCTGAAGAGGGTGGGCAGGGTTTCTCTAAATCTTCCTGCTTAAAATAGATCTTTAATAAATACTTGTTAGTTCATGGTTTAAAAAAAAATCACGACTCTGCTTTTTGGGTGGAATTTAGTTTGGACAATAGTAAATGATTACTACTGATTGAGCAACACTGTACTTGTGTTACCTAGTTGAACCTCTCTGCAGGGTAGGTACTGCCTCCGCTTGGTGGGGAGAAGATAAAGCCTCCGTGAGGCTTGCCTAAGCTCACACAACTTGCAAGAGGTCGGGCTGGGGTTTGAACCCTTGGGTCTGAAACTCCGAGTTCAGCCTCCTTTCCCTCAGCACCCAAGTGTTGCTTTCGGGTTGAGGAAAAAAGCAGTGAGGTCAGAAGCAAAACACTGCTGGGGACCAAAACTTCCTCTCCTCCTGCTCATGTTGGTTGTGGGCTTGTGATCACCCCTGCACCAGGACCGTCCCTGGGCACCGTGTGGAGGGCAGGCACCGACAGACTACGAGAGCAAATACAGAGCAAGGAACAGTTGGCATTTGGTTTTGCACATATCAGCCTCCCCCAGAGGCTGACTCGTAGGGGGCATGAATGAGCCCAACCCTCTTTCCTATTCCCCTCACATCAACTATGGCTGGTCCTGGGTTAGTGAAAGGGAAGCTCACACAAATGTTGGCTTAACATTTCTAAGGCTACATAAATGGCACTTAACTGATAATAAAAATAATAAAGCATCAGATTCTTTCCCTTTATCCTAGACCCAAATCCCTTCCAGACTGTGTGGCTGTGGGCAATTTGGGTAAGTTGTATAACCTCCCTGAGGCTCATCTCTTCACTTTTAAAACAGGATAATAACTGTAATGTGCTATAAAATCCAGTGTCTTGCACAGTGTTTGGCACATAAAAGGGTCTCAATAAATGTTTGATGTTTGAATGAATGAAATATAGGGATTTTCTACTTATTTTGCATCTCCTGCAGCACCTGGCATGTTCTGGACTTGTGCATGATTCATGAATATTTTGAGGTTGTCTTTATAGTTAAGAATGAGGACATGCCCCATTAAAAAAAAAAACCCAGCTCCACTTAAACACAGAGGAACTCTTGTTAAGAGAGCCTGTGATTTGCTGCAGGACCCATGGGGTGTTGTGGTATTGGAATTAATAATAAAGATTTGTTAATTCCCTGCTCTTGCCCCGGCTGCCTTCCAAGAGGTGATGTGGAATCCTGCTGTTTCTGCTCCAGATAAATCAATGATAATCTTCAACCCAGTGAGGGGCAAGTCATGGGGATGTACTCCCATGTCAATGACACTGCTAAAAGCAGATTTCTTGGAAGTCATTTGCAAGAGGCTTTGAATTTGCCAGATTGCTTGCTGAGCCTATGATACTGCACACATGTGGTGACCTTGACTTGGCTATTTCCACGAATCCTCTTTCCCCTTAAGCCATGGCCGACAATTCGAAGTCACACGGCAGGGATCTCTATCTTTCCACTAATGATCATTGTTCAGGTCCAGCCCATTCTCTGTGCACCGCTCGTCTCCTGGCGTTGATTCTGCTCTGATGGGACCTGAGGGGAGGGGAAGGGAGGTGGGCTGCATGTGGCCTTCTCTTCCCTTTTTGGTTCCTTTGATGGGGCAACTTTTGAGTAGGAGAACCTTTTCTCCCTCCTTTTCTGTCCACTCATCTATTTGTTTATTCACCCACTGTCCAATGGGAAGCACTATGGGGGCTATGAGGGTACACAGAAAAGGCGTGAGGTGTGGACTTGGCCCTTGAATAGCTGAACACAGGCAGAAAACCAGCCATGAGCCTGACTAGTGCTACCACCGCAAACATCGGCAGTGATTACCTCCAGGTGGCAGATTTAAGAGTGGTTTTAATTTCTTCATTGTGGGTATCTGCATTTCTGATCTTTCCTTCAATAAACATATATTGCTATGTGTACAATAAAAGTCATTCAAAGGGTGAGTACATGGTAAACAGGTGCTAAGTGCACAGGGAGGTGCAGATGGAAATACCAGGAGAATAGAGAGAAGGACAGTGTTATTACCCATCCAGGTGGATTTGAAGAGACTTTTGGAGAAGGTCTTCATTGAGTTGAGCCTTGAAGTTGGAGGGACGTCCGTTGGATGATCTGCCTTGCACCTCCTCTCGTGTGACTCCCAGTTCTGTGGCCCAGTGCTGAGAGCTGCCTGGTTCTCAGATGGCCTTGCCCTTATCAACTTTACCATGTTGCTCCTTAAGAAAGACCCTTGTGGGCACCTGGGTGGCTCAGTTGGTTGAGCATCTGACTTTGGCTCAGGTCATGATCTCACACTCTGTGAGTTCGAGCCCCGCGTCAGGCTCTGTGCTGACGACTCGGAGCCTGGAGCCTGTTTCAGATGCTGTGTCTCCCTCTCTCTGACCCTCCCCTGTTCACGCTCTGTCTTTCTCTGTCTCAAAAATAAATAAACATTAAAAAAAAAAATTAAAAAAGAAAGAAAGACCCTTGTCTGAAAGCTTGGAAGGACCCCTCTTGGGAGAAAGCAGGAAAGTTAGAGGTACAAATTTCAGAGGTGAGGGTTAGTGGCCGTCCCCTCTCTCCTTCAGTAATGAAGGACAGGCAGCTAGAAGCCTGGCCTCAGACGAGTTCAGCCTTGTCACATCTGACAACTGGCACACTCCAGTCATTTCAGTTCCTCACTCTCTATCCCCTGCCACTCCCTGGCTTCAACACCTCGTCTGCCTACGATGAATGTCCGGAGAACAGTCACTGCCACACAGTTCAGGTGTTTCTCCTCAGGGGGTTCCTGCCCCTAAAACACACTCTCGGCCCAAATCGACCAGCCTGACCGTGGCTCTCTGGCTGAGATAGCAAGGTAGGTAGAGGCAGCAAGACCACGTGGGCTGTCCCCGTTTTATATTCACCCAGTTACCTTAGCAACAGGAAACAAGAGGAGGAACAGCACCACCTACCAGGACCTCCATTCATCGAGAGACAGAGGGAATGGAGGAAGCACTGGCCTGCAAGTCCAGAGGCTAGGGCTTCTGCCTGGGCTCGGCGCCACTGGCTGCCTGCTTCTCACCACTCGCCTCCCTACTGGTCTATTCTAGATGGAATGGGAACAAGGGCTCCCTGGATGGGTTAGGGATAATGTCAAGGAGCATAGTCCTCCAGGGAGAAGGCCCTACTATTTCTGTTTCTGGTGGCTTCAGGCACAGGAATTGCATCAGGGGGCAACTATATGTCAGCTAGTCTTCTGTGACTTAATTTGCCACTCACCACCTGTGATGCAGAAACATTTGCTGACCAATGAGACGATTGAGCTCCGAGGAGGCTGGCCCTTGGCAGCACCTGGACTACCAAGACGGATATTTCTTTATCTGGGGTGGGAGGTAATCCCGACTTTGATTCTTGAGCATGAGCATGTAGAAAGGAAATTGAAGAAATCGAAAGTAATTATGAGCAGCGCAACTCTGCAAATACCTTAATAATAGAAATGATAATAAAAATAATATCCTTGGCATGGTCTTAGAAATTTTCAGAGAACTTTCATATCCGTTCTCTTGCCATGTTCTCATAAGGATCTGGTGAGGTAGGCGGAGCAGATATTACCACCTCTGTGTTTCAGTGGAGGATACTGAGGCACAGGGAGGCTGAAGATCCTAGGGTCTCTTGGACAATGGCAGGGCCAGACCTGGACCTCTACCTCTGCCTCTTGGCCTCAGCACTCTTTTGTTGGACAGGACCCATGAGAGCTATGATGAAGCAGAAACATTCTCCAACCTTGTTTGTGGCCGTGATCCTTGGACTTAATACATGTCAGACACCTTTCTCATAAAGAAAGAGGGGCGCCTGGGTGGCTCAGTCGGTTGAGCGTCCGACTTCAGCTCAGGTCACGATCTCGCGGTCCACGAGTTTGAGCCCCGCGTCGGGCTCTGGGCTGATGGCTCAGAGCCTGGAGCTTGCTTCCGATTCTGTGTCTCCCTCTCTCTCTTCCCCTCCCCCATTCATGCTGTGTCTCTCTCTGTCTCAAAAATAAATAAACGTTAAAAAAAAGGAAAAAAAAAAGAAAATAAAGACTCATTCATTCAACAAATACTTTTAAAAAATGATTATTTATTTATTTTTGATAGAGAGGGAGAGAGAGTGAGCAGGGAAGGGGCAGAGAGAGAGGGAGACACAGGATCTGAAGCAGGCTCCAGGCTCTGAGCTGTCAGAACAGGGCCCGATGCAGGGCTCGAACTCCCAGACCACGAGATCATGACCTGAGCTGAACTCAGGAGCTTAACCAACTGAACCACCCAGGCGCCTCCAACAAATAATTGATTGAGCACCTACTATGTGCCAAGCGCTGAGCAAGGCACTGAAGATTCAAAAATGAACAAGGTGTGGTCTCTACTCTTGAGCAGCTCCATCTATTAGGCATTTACTCTGGTTTAATTAAATTTCTCATAATGACATTGGATAGAATCACCAACCATGAAATCCCCAAAGTGACACCGCCCACCCTGCAACCATTTTTGCCTCCGAACAGAATTCCACCGGGGCTGCACCCGCGCTAGGAAAAGACATACTTCTCTTAAAATTGGTGGAAGGATAACCAGGAACAAGGGGCAAAGATGAAAAGCCTTACGCAAATGCCAACACCGCTCCGGCCCTGGAACAGGCAGGGGCTTCAGGGGGATGAGAGAGGGCCCTTGGCTTGGTGAGGAAGGCCGTTGGAAGTGGCCTGCTGGACACAGGCTGAGGGCTGACAGGGAGTCAGAGAACAGCTGCAAATGGATGTCAGGTGTTGGAGAGAAACCTGAAGTTCATTCTTTGAACACTCACAGCCATTAAGTCCTGTTTCCATGGATGGGGAGTTGGGGGCCACACTCTGCCTACAGCAAAGAATTTTTTCTGAAATTGACATGTAGAATCTTTTTTTTTTTTTTTAGAAAAAGAGAAAGTGAGTACCTGCACAAGCAGGGGAGGGGCCGAGGGAGAGAAAGAGAATCTCAAGGCAGGCTCTATGCTCAGCATAGAGCCTGCTGCAGGGCTTGATCCCATTACCCTGGGATCATGACCTGAGATGAAATCAAAAGTCGGATGCTCAACCTACTGAGCTACCCAGGTGCCCCAACATATAGAATCTTTTTTTTTTTATGTTTATTTATTCTTGAGAGAGAGACAGAGACAGAGAGAGAGCAGGGGAGGGGCAGACACACACACACACACACACACACACACACACACACACACACAGAATTTGAAGCAGGCTTCAGGCTCCGAGCTGTCAGCATAGAACCCAACATGGGGCTCGAACTCATGAACCATGAGAGCACGATCTGTGCTGAAGTCAGATGCTTAGCCGACTGAGCCACCCAGGCACCCCCTGACATGTAGAATCTTAAAGGCAGAGGCCTAGAGATCCAAACCAGCTCTACAATGGGGGATCCTATCCCTAAAGCCTGAGGAACACATTTTAGCATTTTTACCGCCTTCTCTACACCGGGCCAACCATACCTTGTTCTATGAACAGAAAAAGCATTCATCAGCCTTTTAGAGTTTCTTAGGGCGGTTTTTATCTGCTTAGTAAAATGGTGATGAGGGGACAAATTTTGATATGAAGAACCCAAATCTCTAGGCCAACACAGGGCTCCAGCAATACACTCTTCACTTACAGAAAACAACCTCTTAGATTTCTGCTTTCCTCTGCAGAATTTGTACCCAGACACATACTGTGGGTTAGACTTGGCAGTTCTGAAGACACAAGTGAAAGGGATTCAGAAAAACCCACGTCTGACTGAGTTCATGATATAAGCGGGAACGTCAGAAGGGAAATGAAGGCCCACATGGTTTCAATTTTAATGTACATGGACATAACCCACATCAGAGGAAAAAACATTCTTTGCTTTGTTTTGTTTTGCTTTTTAAGACCCCCTTTACATTAGCCCATCTTTTAACCAGCAAAGAAATGCTGTAAGAGCCAGATGATTGATTGGTGCTATGACAAGTGGAGCTGGGCTATCCTCATGTTAGAAACAGGAAATTAGGGGCGCCTGCGTGGCTCAGTTGGTTAAGCGTCTGACTTTGGCTCAGGTCATGATCTCACGGTTCGTGAGTTCAAGCTCCACGTCGGGCTCTGTGCTCAGAGGCTGAAGCCTGCTTCGGATTCTGTGTCTCCCTCTCTCTCTGCCCCTCCCCAGCATAAATATAAATAAGAAAGAAAGAAAGAAAGAAAATTAGACCTGCAACTTGTAAGTGGCCTTAGAAATCATCTAATGCACTTTCTTTATTTTCTGCAGCCTTCATGACAAAGGTAGAAAGTTGGTTAGCTACCATTTATTAGTCTCCCGCTTGAACTCTGGGACCTGCATGAAGAAATTATGTTAGTTTGCTAAGGCAGCTGTAACAAAGTACTACAAACTGGGGGGCTCGAACAGAAATCTGTCTCACATTCTGGAGGCTACAAGTTTAAAATCAAGGTATCGCCAGGGTAGCTTCCTTCCAAAGGCTCAGCGTGACTGTTCCACGCTCCTAGGCTCTGGCGTGTTGCTGGCAATCTTGGGCATTCCTTGGCCTGTGGAAAGATCACCCTCATCTCTGCGTTCATATTTACATGGCATTCTGCCAGAGTGCACCTCTGTCTCTATGTCCAAATTCTTTTTTTAATTTTTTTTTTCAGAGAAAGAGAGAGAGCACATGAGCTGGGGAGAGGGGCAGAAGGAGAGAGAGAGAGAGAGAGAGAGAGAGAGAGAGAGAGAGAGAGGAGAATCCCAAGCAGACTCCATGCTCAGTGCAGAGCGTAGACACAGGGCTCAATCTCATGGCCCTGGGATCACAACCCGAGCCAAAATCAAGAGTCAGATGCTCAATGGACTGAGCCACCCAGGTGCCCCCAAATTTCTTTTTTAAAAAAGGACACCAGTCATATTGAATTAGGGCCCATCTTAATAGCCTCATTTTAATTTAACTAATTACATCTGCAATGACCCTGTCTCCATATAAGGTTAAATTCTGAGGTACTAGGGTTAGGACTTCAACATATGAATTTGGGGGGAGAAAGACAATTCAACCCATCACATAACTCTACCTGCACTCTCTGTGTCTGGTCCTCACAGCAAGGCCGCAAGCTTGGTGTGAAATTCTGTGGCAG
The DNA here is from genome assembly GCF_024362965.1 of Panthera pardus. Taxonomy (NCBI): domain Eukaryota; kingdom Metazoa; phylum Chordata; class Mammalia; order Carnivora; family Felidae; genus Panthera; species Panthera pardus. The sequence goes on from NW_026526721.1 coordinate 106,875,977, forward strand.
GTCTGGCGCTGGCAGGCAGGTGGTACCGAAGGGTGCAGCCAGGTGGACGTGAAGGGCGCGGACTCTGAAGCCAGGCTGCCTGGGTCGGTAGTCTAGTCCCACCTCCCATGGGTTAATAATAGCGGATAAGGTGTTTTATCTCCTTGTGTCTCAGTTTCTTCATCTGTAAGGCAGGGATACTAAAGGTCCACCATTTCAAAGCCCTAAAAGCTCTGAATACCAAAGACTGTATTTATAACTCATTTGGCAGAAAAACTTGACCTGAAACAAATTCATTTGGCACAAAAATCTGTCTTAAGATGATACATGCTACTTATAGGCTTTATTTATGCAACATATACATCTCACTACAGACACATTAGCACGTTTGATTGCAGGATACTGTTGTAGATGCTACAGGATGTTATGCAGCCATAACATGTGCACTGTAGTATCTTTCTTAAATTCCTAAATCCTGAGGTCTCCTCTCCTTGGTTTGCAGATGGCTGTCTACTTACTGTGTCTTCACATTCTCTTTCCTTGGTGTGCATGTCCTAATCTTCTCTCTCTATAAGGTCACCAGTCATATTGGATCAGGGTCCACCCCAATGAACTTATTTTCATTTAAATGCCTCCTTAAAGGCCCTATCTCCAAATCCGGTCACATTCTGAGGTACTGGGGGTGAGGACTTCAATGTATAAATTCGGGGGTGGGGGTCACAATTTAGCCCATAATACATACTATTTTAAGAAACCAGATGAATTACCATTCACACCAGATGTATCTCATACACTTGCTGGCTTATTCCTGCCCCAGTGTTTTTCAGCGTGGCCCAGGATCACCTGCAATTGAATCACTTGGGCCCTTAATAAAAATAAGTCTACCCCAGGCCCCTGACTCAGAATCTGGGGGAGGGGGCCGCAGGGCCCAGGTATGGAGCTTGCTTGTTTCTTTTTGTTGTTGTTGTTTGTTTTTGTTTTGTTTTTAATTTTTATTTATTTATTTTGAAAAAGAGAACATGGAGGAGGGACAGAGAGAGAGAGAGAGAGAGAGAGAGAGAATCCCAAGCAGGCTCCACACTCAGCACAGAGCCGACGCGGGGCTCAATCTCAAGAGCCTGGGATCATGCCTGAGCCGAAATCAGGAGCCATACACTCAACCGACTGAGCCACCCAGGCGCCCCATGAACTTGCTTGTTTTTCACATTCATGTGAAAGTTTAAGGGGATTCAGGAAAAGCTAGATAGCAAGGTTACTCGCCATCCCCACCCCACCCTCCTGGAGTCCCCCAGGTCAGGGCAGAAGAAAGAGGAGCAGGAGACAGGGAAGCAACCCAGTGGGAAGTCTGAGTGAGGAACACAGTGCATCCTGATGGTTCATCCAAGAGGGCTACGACAGAACCTACATTTCTGCTCATAGGTAGCCTCCTGGTCCACTTCAGTATAGATACCACAGAGCTTTGCAATGTAGGTGCCAGCACAGGAGACTCCGAGTGGTGGCATCGTGCAGACTCAAATGCTGAAAACCAGAGAGCAGATGCTGAGGTGGGTCAGGAAGTCCCTGATTCTGCCCCAAAACTTCAGGCAAGGTCACAGGAGCGGGGTCAGTGGTCATACTGGCTCCCTGCAAGATGATCCATCCATGTGAGCACATCCTTTTAACCACGCCCCAAATAACCAACGCGAGCCCTCTAGAGTGGGGGTCTGCTCTGGGTAAATACATGTGCACCTGCCCGTGTCTCACGCCTGTGTCGGGGTGCCCACCAGTCTCCCGTGTCAAAAATTCCAGCAAAGCAGCGGTGACTGGGACCCTAACTGGAAATGAGTCTCGTGGCACCATGACAACACATCATCATCAAAGCTACTGGTGATAATTCATCCCTCGCCTTTCTCTGCTTCCAGCTTAGACTTCTCGTTCCTTAAAATACTTGCCTGACTGAAAATGTGGTGACTCACCTGGACTGGGATTGAATAGAACAGGCAGAAGTGCTTTCTTCTAAGGAACTGTCAAAATGCAGCACAGCACCTGAGGTCCTTCACTGCACACCTTGTTCCTGTCAAGGGGAGACATATTTCTTACTCTCTCGTCAGAGTTGAAGTTGCCAAAGAAAGTAAAGCGGTCAGGAAATGTCAAACTTTGGCATTTGTATTAAACAGAGTTTGAGGAAATGAGGCAGGATCACCTGCCAATCTCCTCCTCCTCCTCTACCCAGTGCAAGGTGGGCCCCATTTTTGATAGGGCACTGTCTTTGAATCCTGGGGACTTCAATGACTTAAGAACTTTCTGAAGCTGGTAATCTGGAAATGACACGGCTTGTAAACTTGAATTAATAAAAGAAAAATAGGATAAAAAATTGTACGGTCACTCTCAGTGCCACCTGAATTTCACAAGTGATAAATTATGCTATATTGGAAACCAGAGTCTTCTGAAGTCAGACCTGGATTCAAATCCTAGGTTTGCCACTTAGTAGCTGTATGACTTCGGCCACGTTACTTTACCTCTCTGAATTTCTTCAACTGCCAACGTGGAATTGATATCATCTTCCACATTGCACTGTAATGAATAGTAAATGAATAGTAAAAGGGATCATGAATGTGAAAGGTACCAGCACAGAGTCTGGCCCATAAATGCTCATTCCTTTTCCTGTATCCTCCATTTTCGTCTGCAATTTGAAATGAGCATAATTTCTGGTTAACTAATGTTCTAATATTAGCACATTTCAGTGTGTGGCTTTACATACTTTTAGAACGTCATAAATACTTCTCCAAGAAGAATTAGAAATGATGGGGATACAGACCCTGAGACAGGCAGTCGCTGAAGTCATGAGAAGTGATCTGGATGGTCCAGACACCACAGTAAGAGCAAAGCCTCGTTGTTACTTCCGGGGAATGAGAGTAGCAATTTCCTTTTGAAAGGCCGTAAAAATTCTCTGAAATGTGACAAGCCGGGACGGCTCCAGGGGCAGGAGGGGGAGCATGCCCTCCGCCACGTGTGTGGTGCCTCCTCGTCTACATCCTGTCCCCCTCCAGCCACCCTCCGGTGAGATCCGGCTCCAGTCCCAGCTGACCCCTTCTGGAGGTCCAGCCATTAAGATCTGTCTTTCTCTCTAGCTCTTTCGGTCAGAACTTCAGGTTTTAGTATTTGCTGAGTTTTTGCCTCATTCTTTCATTTGTTTGGGCTCAGCGTCCCACCAAAGAGAGCCCAGTTGCACCCCTTAGTGGTTAAATTACTTAACTTCTCCGGAACTCCATCTTCAAATCTGTAGATGGGGATCCTACATTGTTAGGTCGTTGTGAAGACTAATGTGAATAAAATGCATTATCAGGGTATTTTGTAAACTGTCAAGTGCTGAGACAAAGATAATTCAAACCCCTCTTAGCACATATACCTCACTGGCACATTGCAAGTGCTCAAAGATATGTGTTAGTTTCCTTTTTGATTAAAAATCTTTGCCACGGGAATGCTATTTCAATCCCCAGACAGACCAGGGCATGTCCCGAACAGTCCTCCAGGGGGCTCATTAGGTTCCTCAGGTGGTTTCTGAGGGGAATCTGACATTTACTGTGTACTTGCCGTGTACTTCTCATGCTTGAACATCTTTATTTTCAACCAAGATTCTCTCACCTCATGTGGGGCAAATGAAGCCATGACGAGACTAATAATCCACGTTAGTGTCTTACCACCATCTGTCACCTAGACCCCCCCTCTGCATCTGGGGGGTCCCTGGGTGAGGTGTCTTGTATTTACTCGCCAAGAAAGCAATGCCCGCCTGCCAGACACTGCCCCTCTCCCTGCTCTGCCATCTCACTCTGGCAAAGCTGCCCTGTGGAGATGATGCCTTTCTCTCCCGTTACACTCATTTATGGGGGTCTCATCACAGTGATCCTGTCCCTCAGTAGAGTATTTAGTAAATAATCCTGTGAGCTTTCAGTGACAGCTCTGTTCAGGAATCAGACATGGATCCAGCACGGGTAGGGCCAAGGATATGTTCAGCCATTATTATCATAGCATTCTCAAAAGTACTCCTTTCTCCGACACAGACACTTTGCCACTTGGTGAGCTCACTGTACTTGGCTCCTTGCAGCTCTGCAAGAGAAGCAGATTCCTTGGTCCCTGTGGGGTTTCCCACTGGCTTTCCAGGCACAACTGAATCCCAGCACAGGCTCCAGCTTGCACCCTCCCACTACACAGATGAAGAAACAAAGCCTCAGAGGGTCAAGTAACTTACCCAAAGTCATACAGCCAACAGGTGGCAGAGACCACGGCCAAGCCCAGGCCAAAATCCAAATCCCATGTTCTTTCTGATCCAAATCCCATGATCAAAGTGGCAGCGTGACATGTTGTTCTGATCCTGGCATCCATACAGGAGGGCATGCTGTGCTGGTCAGTTTATTGTACATACTTTTATCCTCCTTAGGGGCCTAGGTCTCTTTCTACTTGGTTTCCATTGCAATTAGGCTTTAGGCACAAACTATTGGAGATTCCTTGCCATTCCGTCCCCCTCCCTCAGCTGCCCTCCCAGTACAACTATAATTTATTTCAGTGTTATTTGGCTCATGGTTAAAACCACTGTGGTGCTTATACAAATGACAGAACAAGCAAGCCTTGGCTATAGCTGAGAGACGCCTTAGCCAGTGTCAGTAGACCTGAGATTAACACAAAACCCTTGACTTGTTCCCAAAGCCTCTACACCTGGCCACCCTACACTCTGTGCTCCAGCCTAAAGGTCCTGAACCTGAGTTCTTCATTCTGCCCCCCATCCTGGTACCCAGTAGGGAGGGGTCTGTGCCCCCTTGTTCCCACCCCAACCCAGGCGTCCCCTCTAGCCCACTCCAATGACCTGGTGTCTGGCCCCTTCCTGGTTGATACTTCCCTTTCCATTGGGGGCCTTCACCCAGACTAGGCCCCAGCACTCTTGGCCCAGGCCTTGAGCTTTTATCTGTGCTTTGCTACAGCTCTCTTTGGGGGGAGCTGGATGCCCTTCTCCCCTAGATGCTATTAGGGTACTCGCCTCCAGCATAAATATCATAAATATCCCATTTCCTCCAGGCATGAGCTCCTATCCTAGACTCTGACTGTACCAGCTCCACTCACCAGATGAGAACACTCTCTGGGGGAGGGACAGGGGATGCACACCAGCCTTTGTCAGACTGAGCTGGTCATTCCTTGGCAGCTCTGGAGTCAGGCACCACGCCACTTTCTTGGTGGGTTCCTAATGCACCGACAGCCACAGTTCTTGGGTGCTCAGGTAACCAGGGAAACTAAATTTAGGCTGGCTCTCTTATAGACCCTGTTTGATACTATATACCCCCACCGCACATTCCCTGCCCTCCCATTCTTGCTTTGTTTTCCTTCGTACTACTCATCACCATTTTGGTCTACTATTTGTCCCCCTCCCCTCTTCTAGAGGTAAGCTCCCTGACATTGTGGCTGCTTCGCTTGAACAGGATCTAGCCCACGGTGGCCGCTCGAAAACAACTGAAAGTTGGAGTATGTCGAATGGATGCCTGGAATCCTCCGGCCTAGGCAAGCAGGGTCAGAACACACATACTGAGGTGTTGGGAAAACCAGGAGTTCTCGTTTCTTAGCTGACACAGAGCCCAGCTGCCTCTGGAGGGCTGCCAAAGAGGATTTCCAAATGTCCTCCATCTTAGCCAGGGCAATAACATGTCTACAAACACTTCTCCAGCACAGCTCTGGTCACTGTGAGAAACGCAAAGCCTTCAGGCCGCTTATTACTCCAGCTAGCCTCTGAGCCATCCACCCTGCTGAAAAATCAACTGTTCCTTCCTACAAGCCCTCAGCATGCCCGCACACCTTTGCGGAGCTTTGTGTTATCCGCTTGTCTCCTTCCTTCCCTCACTCATCTTTGCATCCCCAGTGCCCAGCATAGAGCAGGAAAGCTACGAAGGGTGTGATAAATATTTGATGCATAAATGAATGCCTGGATTCCACATGCAGAGAAAGCCAGCCCCTTCTGAATTAAATATGTGACTCAACCATCAGGGCATGACAAGTTTATTTCTACTTATTGTGATTAATGATTTTTTGTTTTGTTCAGAGTTGAAAACCAGTTTTTCAACTCTGAGATGCAAATTTTATAAATTGTAAATTTTAAGATATTCCTTATGGAATAATATTATTTCCAAAAAGACACAGCATAAATTTTAGAGTAAAATTGATGATTATTTTTCCTTTCCTGAGAACTTAAATATCTCCTTTTACTTAGGGCTGACTTAAAAAAAGTGGAGTGTTTTATGATATTGAAAATAAAAATCTGTGAAGAAAACCCGATGCTGCCTTTACTCTCTCTACCTGGATAATTAAAGTTTTTATTTATTACAAAAACAATTTTTTATAGGCAATAACTAATTATCTAGTTTCTTTTGGATTTAGGAAAGTCTGGTTTGCTTTACAAAGAGACAATAATACACAGAGGAAAAGAAAGAGAGTTGTCGTCACATTCACAAGTATTTTCTAAATGGATTTACGAAGTGCACTATGCTTTAAACCCTAGTGAACACTTAGTTGATTATATTCCTCTAGCTCAATCATTAAAAATTAATTTAATCAGTATCATAATAGGAGACAAATTCTGCTTTATGATTTTCAATATTAGTTATCTACACACATCAACTTCTGGATAAATGCTCAAAGGACAATTTATTTGATGCTGTGGAGCCATTCCACTCATCCCTGAACCTTAGAAGGTTATACCCCAGAAGGCAACAGTGTTGTGCCTCGATGTGCCTGCCGGTTCAAAAACCAGTACGTTTTCTGCTAACGGCATCCTGATTCCTTGAGGGGAATCATGGCTCTCCCCACTCTCAGACCCTGAGCTGAGAAATAGTCATGTGACCTGGGCCTGGCCAACCAGGGATTGGTTCAGAGATGGGTAGGTGAGTAAAGCTGGGCCAGGGAGAATGTGACCTGGGACTGTTGCTGGCCCTATTGAGAAAGATGTGCTTTGCCCTTTGGGGTTGCTAATGCTTGGAGCTGTTCTCCTAAAAGTGAAGCCAGACTAAAAGAAAGCAAATAGATGGTAAATTCAGCATACACTGCAATGTGGATGTATCAATAAAATGTACTTTTTCTTATTTGCCCATAATCTATCTGGAGGCACTAGATAGTAGGGGGAGAAACTGGTTTAAGTCCTAGTCCAATCCAATGATTTCAATATCCCCTCTGAGAACATGCTCAGTTCTCAGATGGCCTTGCTCTTCTTTGCTTTGCCAATAAAGATGATGGTGTTTGGCTCATATTCACCTGTACACATCATCATGGTTGACCTGATTGATAAAATGCTGAAATATGCCTGGGGAGGTTGGTAAACAGGTGCTGCCCGGAGTTCCCTGAGCAACCCTCAGTGCCCCTTCTCTGGGACTTTTCTCCAAGCTCCTCACAATCTGTCGACAAAAGGGTTAATGTTGGGCACAGAGGAACACCTCTGTTCAGATGGGTCAGTATCTGAGCCTGTCAGGATTTTTAAATGTTTTGATCACCCCTGTAGGGTCTGTAGGGTAGAGGTAGGGAGGTGTGTGGCTTCTATACCCTCACAGTATTGAGAGGAAGGGAACTCTTGGCCTTGTATGGTCCTGGGGTATAGCTGCCTGATGTCCGGCCAGCTCAGGGCAGTGTCCATTTTTTGCCTGTCCTGGGTGTGCTGTCAGCCTCTGATGTGGAAGTCTGTGCATGGTGAGTTGGTGGTCCATCTTCTAGTCTGAGACAGTGCTCTCAAAGGTGCTCCCGGGCTGGCTTAGCCTCTTCTCTGTTCTTTTCAGGTGCTTCTGACTTCTGGCTATGACTTCCTAACCATCCTGATCCTAGGGGTCTACTTGACCCACATCACTGAGTCACCTTCTTACAGTGATCAGCTCTGACAAGTTGGCCACAGACTGGCTGCTACATCTGAGTAGGGTCTAGGCTCTAAGGGGACTAGCACAGCTTGGGAAGTCCATGGTGGGCCTCCCTCTGTCTGACCAGTGCGAGGCTCCACAGGCAGGCCCTCTCATAATTCTAGTGGGGAGGAGGTAGCAGGGGAGAAGGTCCTCTCATGCCTGTGGGATTAGTCATTACTTTTCCAATACTATTGCTCCTCCTAGTCCTCTTTCTTGGCTAGTTCTGCTGCTTCTGTCCCCCCACAATCCCCCCTTCTCTTCCTGTCTAGACCTCTCATACATAAAACACCAATTTTAGCCTACCAAACCCAGTCCTTGATCTGCTAAAGGAGAAGGTAAGGGAATGCAGAGGGTATTTTCTCAAGGTAAGAGCTTGAATTACATGGCTATTGTCCTGCTACAAACTCTACCTTTGAATGTGTGAAGCTGAGTGTCACCTTTCCTTTCTCTTTGCATACCTTCAGGAAAGAATCTTCATCCCCCCCCACCCCCACCAGGCAGATGAATGCCTTGGGTGGACTGAATTCATATGTCATAATCCTCGTTATTCCTAACAACATCTTTTAAGCACCTAAAATCTAACCATCCCTCAAGCCAGTCTACCCAGTTGAGCAAAGTGATGGATTCCATTTTTGGTTTGGCTGGTTAGAGGTGGTTTCAGTCTGTCAGTCCTGACAGACCTGGTAATAACAGAATCTATGTCACATCATTTATGTGGCATTAAGCACAGCTCCACATGCAAATGGGTTAATTAAATGCATTTGACAGTCAGATTGATGCCATGGCTAGATCCATGGCACAAAGCTTGCTTTAAAGAGCAGCTCAAATCCATCCATAAGCCTTTTAAATGCACCACTCCCATTCATGTGGTAGAAGGAAATGAAAGAAGAGGGTCCTTCTTTTGGGTTACCTGGGGGCAGAATACCCTCTCCTCCTATTCACCTCTGTGGAGGCTGTACTGAGACCCCATCCTATTCCTCCCTGTTGGCCCTTCCTGCTTCTCTTTACCCTATCAGCATGTTTCAGTTTCTCATAGTAAAAAGACATTGACAAAAAACTCACCTGGCCTCCCCAACTGTAATTTCCCCTTCTCTGCCCAACCAACTCTTCTGAAACAGTGGGCTATGTACCCACTCTCCCTGCTGCTCTCTTCCCTGACTCCATTTGCTTCTAACCCCTTGTGACCTGGTTTCTGCTCTCATGACCCCACCGAAACTGGGGTCACACGAGTCATCAATGACTTGACTTCCTCATTGTCTATGGTTGCATGCCAGTGTTCACGTGCTAGACACCTCTGTGGCATTTTTCACTCTTGATCACTTCCTCACCCTAGAGACCCTTTTCATTTGGACTGCTTGATGACATTTTCCCCCCTAGTTTTCTTTTCACTTTTCTGCCCTCTCCTCAGAACCCCTATTTCACCCTTAGAAGCTGGTATCTGTCAGGTTCAGTTCTCACCCATCCCATGATCTTCTCATTCTGCCTGCTCTCTCTGGACCATCTCAGCCTAGCTCAGTGACTACCTCTATGTTGACCACTTCCAATTGGGCATTTCTAGGCCTCTCTCTGATGGGCTTGGCACCCATGTTCCTAAATGCCTTCTGGAGATCATCCCCGGAAATCCCATGCACATAAAAAACATGTTCAAAACATGCCATCTTCCTCTCCGAATAGTTTCCATTCCTCTAGTCGCTATCGCAGTAAATGGTATCACCATCCATGAAACTGCACGAAGAACCTGGGAATCCTCCTGGATTCCTATTTTCTGTTTCCCTTTCCCTGCTTATTGAGACAACCTTGTACCTGGCAGTATGTAACATACCCCAGAGCAATGTGCATGAATGGATGAATGAACTGTGTGAACACAGAAAATCAGGCCTTTCTAACTTGAGCCTAAAGCTTTTACAGTTTTTCAAGGCTCTTTCATTAATACAAGGGCGTTGCCCCAGACAATCTTCAACTCTGATGATTTATGATTCCAGACTACTCCAGTCTGACACCTTGGGGGCTTAACCACCATTCCTTCCTATTCACATAAATCTATTGTTCCTTCTCCAGCCTGTCCCGCCCAGGAAAAGAGGAGAGAGGCCCCGTGATAAAAAAAAAAAAAAAAAAAAAAGTAGAACTTCAAACATAAATTAAACTACTTCACAGAACCCATTTCATTCTGATAAGAGGTTCTGATGTATCTCTGCAGCCACCATGAGTCACGGTGAGAGTTGGAAAAGGAGGAAGAGGAGAGGGCTGGGTGGGAGCAGCTAGTGGAAAGATAAACAGAGACCATTTCTCTTGTCTCTGTAGTGCCAGGTCCCGTAACCCTGTGTAAGTCTCGCCCAGTACCGCACTGGGGAAAGTACCTTCCCTCTTGTTCTGCCTGACTTCCGTCTGGAAATGAGTATCATGTTTGTCTCATGAACGCCTATGTGCCTAGCACTTTTACCTCTCAAAATATTGCACGAACATTTATTTGAATGCCTTCCACGTGCAGTGACCATGCTAAGCAATGTGTACCTTATCTCATTTAAACTCTGCAACCTAGCAGTAAGTCCTGTTTTATCTCCTTTTTTGCAGACCGGGGAACTACAACTTAGAGACCTTAGCCAAGTATCACTAAGGCCATCCAGCTAGTGGTGTAGTCCTGCAAATCATCAAATCAAAGCCAGGTCTGTCTCATTCTATGCCCAAGTCTGGAGCAGGCATGGTTACACTGCTTCTGATGCATTCGTGGCTCTCTTTCATACAATGCATACGTTTAGTATATAGTATCCAGGAGCTTGATAAATGCTTAAGCACCTAAAGCAGGCCAATAAGAGCTGGATCTGGTCGCAGGTGCCAGAATTCAGAAATGCAGCTTTGGTCACTTCCCATCGCCTCTTTGGCTCTATTTCCTCATCTGTAAAATGGAGGCATGAAACAGATGCTCTCTAAGGAGCTCTAAGCATTCTGTGGCTCTCTTCCAATGCTGCAGTGTCCCTGAGGTGCTGCCAGGAAACAGACAAGGGCCTAAACCAGAGGAGCTCCAATCTCCGCGGACAGCCCCCGGCCCCAAGGCTGGCTGGCGCATGCGCCGCCACAGGCCGCCAGCGCCCGGAGCCTCTCCACGCATGCGCTAGCTCTGGTCGCCGGGGAGGCTGTGCAGGGATCGTCCGCGACTCCCCCCCCCACCCCCCCGAAGGAATCAGTGTACCCCGCGGGGACGGGGTGCTCCTGCCTGGACCGAGCCCACAGGGGAGGCGCCTGGCCCTCATTAGGAAAGGCCAGAGCCTCTCCCCAGGCCCCTGGGAAAGCTGTGCCCCGTGCGGGAGGGCGTGTTCCGGCCCGGACGCCCTCGCGCTGGACGTGCCGGGAGGCACAGAGAGGCCGTTATGTCCGAGCACAGATGGAACCGCTCTCGCGGCGCTGGGGCCTAGGGCGTGGAGGAGGGGAGCTCCCGCCCCGCCGACGCGGAAAGCGGGGCGGGTTTTCTTCTCCATTAAAATGAAAATTTCTAACGTCACGGCAGACTTTTATCTGGCGAGGGGTGGGGACTGGGAGTCGTGAGGCGTCACCTGATAGTACAAGCTACTCAAGGGCAGCAGGCAGTGCAGGGAGAAGCCCGCCCATCATTCCTGCTTACGGATGAATAACAAAACCCAGGCAGCTATTTTTACACACTGGTTGAAGCGCGCGCGCGTGTTGGGGTGACAGGGGAGAGGACGTGGGGGAGAGAACACGTGCAGCCTTTTCCCTATTCATCCTGTGATCTTATTCCTCTTCCTGCTGCAGAGTCCCTCCTCAGAACTTAAGAATTTTTAGGGTTTTTTTTTTGTTTGTTTGTTTTTTGTTTTTTGAAATCAGAGAAGGAAAAAGGATGCGAATCCAAAAGTTACCTGCACGGCGAAAACAAATGAGATATCAGCATTTTGATTTTGCCCTTGTTGATCCCCTCCGTCCTTCCTGCACTTTGCTAACTTTTGATGTCCAAGTCGGAGGTTATCTGGCCTCTAGGCCAGTTGCAGGTGGGATGGCCTCTAGGAGGTTTGGATCAGTGGGCTGGAGGGGGCAAGAAAGTGGGGCCCTTCCACCAACTGGCTCTTCAAGTTGTCACTGTTAAGTGAATGACTTTGTCCTGCTAGGACTTAAAAGTCCTGCCTCCCCAGACAGGAATTTTCAGGCCATGCTAAGTGCTGGAAAGGCAGAAAGTTGTCCAGAAAGGGTGGTTGCCTTGGATTTTCAGCTGGTCTGAGCCAGCCAGAGTCTGTGTGGTTCGCTCTGCTCTGTCAGAATAAATGCAGTGCTGAGCTCACCACTCCCGGGGGATGTGATGTGGGAGAGAGCTGCTTGCGGAATCGCTGCTGACATCAATTCATTTCAGATTACTCAGTTTACTTTGATTTCGTTTAACTTCATTCTATTTTCTGGAAGTCTGGAAAAGGAGATACTAAAAATAATTTTAAAAGTTAAACTGGGCATGAAATAACCCCTAAAATTAAAGCAAGGTTGTAGAGGTTTGCTTAGGTGACTTAGTTTTCTGTTAAAGAATTATGGAGACAAAAAAAAAAAAAAAAAGCAAAAGACAACCTTCATGGAGGAGTAGAGGATACCTGGAAACCTCTTTGTTTAATCTGTCACTTCTAAGATTCACCAGATCAGAATAAGTATATAGGGTGAGAATGTGTGGAGCTGGTGAAAGGGGGTGGGGGTTAGTTTTAAATGTGCTTCATCTGTGACTAACTAATGTCTCCAACAACGGGAAGAAAGTACTCTTTGCCCTTCTGCAAAGGGAAGTTAGAATTCAAAGTTATGGAGAAGCCACCTCCCCTGAAAGCCTCCACTGCCTCCTAGGTTCCAGCACAGCTGGGCTCTTTGATATCCGTCCACATCTTCCAATGGCAGGTTCTTCCTTGACAGGAAGATGGTGTTTTATTAAGGAGATAATACAGTTCAGGGCTCTTTTGTAACAGAAAACCCCCAAACACCCACATTATCTGCATGCCAGTTCCTTCTTAGACAAGTTTGAGGGGAGACCCTCGAGGTATCATTATTACTGTTTTCACGTATGTGTGTTAATTTTGTTTTTGAAAATCATAGGAGAACTTCCATATTTGAATGGATGCAGAATGGGGTGCCTTGGGTGGCTCAGTTGGTTGAGCAGTCAACTTCAGCTCAGGTCATGATCTCGCGGTTCATGAATCGGAGCCCCGTGTCCAGCTGTGTGCTGACAGCTCAGAGCCTGGAGCTTGCTTCGGTTTCTGTGTCTCCTTCTCTCTCTGCTCCTCCCCTGCTCACATTCTGTCTCTCTCTCAAACACAGAGTGAAAAAATTAAAAAAAAAAATTAGATGGATGCAGGCCTGAGAGCTTTCAGATGACCAAAAAAACTGGGAGCAAAGCCATCCACATATATCTCAGGGCAAAATTCTCTGCTAGCCCTCTCTCCTCCACCAGGCACTCTACTTCAAATGTGGGCAAGTTGCTCTCCTCTCTAGTCCCTTTTACCAGCCTGTCACTCTGTCCATAACAATTAAACCCAGGTCTGCAACTCAGGAAACCAGGCTTCTGAAAAGATTAGGTCTCCCGAGAGGTTAGTGTCAGTAATCTGCCCTTGTGGAGAGTCTGTCGGATATCGCATTTATTTGTAAGAAAGGAAACACAATCTAAACCGTCAGAGTTCAAAAAGCAGTTTCTGTTTTGCAATATAGTACCGGAGAAAAGGGTTCCGGAAGTGGCAATTTAATTTGTGTCTAATTTCAGCCAAGTAATTGCAGACTGCTTCCAGCTTGAATGAACAGTGAGGTATAGCTCCCAGTAGTTACTTATTTTAGTGGCACTCCCTCAGGATGAATGTTAGTTATTTTCAGTTGCGTGTGGGAAAACCAAGGTCCGCGGCCAAGCTGTGGCAAGTTGGCTCCGCGTGTGTGAGCTGTCAACCACGATACTTAGTTCCACTCAGATTCATTTCTAATTTTCAGTTGGCGTGTGACCTTTTTCTTGTTCATTCTGGGGTCCCGATCACTTCCTCTCTCTGCCTCCCCACCTTCCCACCTCTCTCTACCCACACAGGCAGCTTTGGGCTGAATCCACGTAATAATAACGGCGTGAGTGCCAAGTGGGTTGTACAAAATCCTTAGGGAGAGATGTGAAATGAAGCACATTGTTCTTCAGGGCTCTTCGGGACCAGAGTGTACCCATCAACAAAAACAACCTCATAGGCAGTGAAATTGTATGTCTCTCTCTATAATTTATGCAGAATGGGATGATGCTGGGATTGTGTCTTAAATAGCTCTCATGTATGTGGTAGGCAGCCTCTAAAATGACCCCAGTGATCATCACCTGCGAGTATTCACACCCTGTGTAAACCCCCTCACCTGTGGGCATGTGGGCTGGACCTGGTGAGTCTCTTTCAACAGAATGAACAAAAGTGATGGGATGTCATTTCTGAGATTAGATTACAAAAAGACCGTGTCTTTCTCTCGACCTCTCTCCCTGTTTCTCTGTCTCTGTCATCTGTCTTTCTCTCTCTCTCTTTTTCTCTCTCTCTGCCAGCTGCCAAGTTGTGAGCTGCCCTATGGAGAGGCCCATGTGGCAAGGAACTGATGTCTCTAGCGAGCAGCCAGCGAGGACCTGAGATTGGCCGACGGCCAGGCAAGTGAGCCTGGAAGGTGATCCTCCCCCAGTCGAACCTTGAGGTAACTGCAGCCCTGGCTGATACCTGGATTGCAGCCCGTGAGACCTTGAGTCAGAGGACTGCTAAACCATGCCTGGATTCCTGACCCGCAGGAATGGTGAGAGAATACATGTTTGTTGTTTTAAGCACCTAAGTTTTGGGGTGATTTGTCATGCAGGAAGAGAACCTCTAATACTAACACCAGTACCCAAAGCAGGTAGTGAAGGGCCTACGTGACCCACCAGTGGCGTCTCCAGTCTCACCTCCTGCTATAGCCCCACCATCACCCGTGGGCCATTACTTTTTGGTCACACCTTATTCTTAGGTGTCTTCGTGTCTCTGTATAAGCTACTTTTTTCTGCCCGAAACAACCAGTCTCCTCTTCTCCAGATAAATTCTTGCTTACCCCTTGACACCTGGCTTAGATGTGCCTCCTGGAAACCCTTCCTGATTCAGTCAGGCAGAGCTCCTGTCCCTTGCCTTGGGGACACGGCACCTTGCTCCTGCCTGTGCTGTAGCACACCGCACTGTGCTATCCTGATTGATGGGCCTGCTAGGCTGCAACTCCTGGGGGGAAGGACACTTTCCTTCACCTTCTGGTCCCTAGTGCCTAGCATAGCATAGTGATAAAACACCGCTCCTGAGATGGGCCAGTGGCTGTTTTGTAGAAGCCACGATCCCAGCAGGAGGGCATCTGGTAGCTAACTGAATTCCTAGCTGATGCGGAAATCTTATAATAGCGTCCCCTAAGTGTGTAGTAAAAGAATATGTGGATTAATCGGACAATACCTGAATTTTGAGCACTCAGCACATCCAATGCTATGGCAGCTCACAGTGTTGTTAAGCCCTCTTGGTCTCGTCCCAACCCTTCAGCCCTTCAGTTAAGGTCATGGGAGCTTGGAAGTTGACAATCCTGTAATCTGAGTTGTTAATCACATTTCAACTCATGACCTTTGAATTGATATGTTCCAGGCATCACGGACGTTCCTCCACTTCATTTTTAGAGAAAGCTAGACAGAAATCATGAAGGCATCCATAGGGACAAACCTGAAAAAGAGAACATTGTATTTGTATCTCAGAGAGTAATCTAGCCCATGAAGAGAGGGCTTATTGCTGGGGAGGTTGTTGGAAGATCGTACACGTGTGGAATACACTGTAAGCCTATCTGTTCCATCACCACGTTGTGACAATTGTTGGTCCTAAATAGAATTTTGCCCCTTTCTCTCCTTCATTGCTCTCCTCCTAGTCTTGAACTCACCTGTAATGGCTTCCTAACTGGTCTTATGACATCCACTTAGGACCCTTTCCAAGTTTTACTCTACAGGGCAGCATTTTGAAATGCATATTTGATCACATTGCCCATCCACTTAAACACTTCGGCACCTCCACTGGCCAGCTCTGCCTTGAGCCCAGCCTTGTGGTGTATCCTGCCCGCCTTGCTGTCTGTGCTCTGGTCACACTTGAGTCTTTTCATGGCTTTGAAGACACAGACACCATCCCACCGCAGGGAGACCCAGGACCCACCTGGCCTAGTTAATCCTATTGTTCCTTCAGATTTTACTTCACTCATCATGTCCTCAGAGATTTCCCTGACATCTCTTATGAAACCAAACCCCTTATTACAGTCTCACATTGCAATGTCACATTAATTCGTGTAGGTATTTGATCAAGGTTTCTCCTTTTCTATTGTGGAAGTTCCATGAGGGCAGGGACCATGTCTGTTTTTGCTGACACCATATTTTTGGTAGCTGGCCTGACCCGGCAAAGGGCAGGCGTTCAGTTAGTATGTGTTGAGTGAAGAAATGAATTACGAGTGCTACTGAGGGTGGGATATGGGGGAAATGCGGGGCAAATGGGCATTTAATGGAACCTAAAGCTGGGGCACAGGAAGAGAATTTGAATGTACACCATCCTAAAAGAGGATGTTGGAGTTTCTTTAGACTAATTATAAAATTTGCAGAGTGCACAACATCTGTAGTTGTGTGTAACTCCCCTTCCCCCCAGGCCGAAACAGCCTCAGGGAAAACCACAGATTTCAGGTCAGTCCTCGCGCCCTCCAGCCACACTGCTCTGCCTCTGGGGGTGGGGGGGGGGTGAGGGGGGGTGGCATTCGTGCCAGCTCTCCTTTGCCAAGGGGGAAGGGCTGACTTGGGCAGAGACCTGTCAGGCCCCCTTTCTTAGGGGCTCCAGTGTTTGCACCCTTTCTTGAGTGGCATCTCTCCTAGCACATTGGTAGCAGGTAAAGTCCCTTCACCTTATTCCTGAATCTTCAACTGACAAGCGTAGGGCCTGCCAGTGGTTTCATTTCCCAACTCCTGTTTCTTCCAGAGCCCAGGCAGCTTGACAGGACTCACTCAGGGCGGCAGCCATTCTTCTGACAAATATTTACTGCCAGAGAGAGAGAGAGAGACAGAGACAGAGAGACAGAGAGGGAGAGAGAGAGAGGAACAAGATGATGCCCTCACCCCAGGAGCTTGTCATCTTCTGGGTTCTTTTCAGCTACCTTCACCTCGGCTGTCAGGCCCGGGCTGAGAATTTGTCTTCTCTACACTAATTTTTGCCAAGAGGCAGGAGTTTAGAAGAACATTAATCTGTTTTCCTTCCAGCTTTGCCTACACAGATGACAATATTATTACTCTCAGGCTTTTAAAGTGAAAGTCAACACAGAGATCACAGAGTCCAGGAGGGCTCCTGAATCATTTGAGATAATTATTTTATTTTATTTTTTTTCTTCTTGGGTCCTCCATATCTGTGAATCAGCGATGTGGGAAATGGGGGCTTCAGAAAAATTAAGGGAGGCTTGAAGTGAGCAAAGCTGAGCAGAGTGTGGGCAGCAGCCGAGGGCTGCCACAGTGGGAAAATCAGGCAGTGCGTCATGTGAGGGAGCTCCTGGCGGTGTCTGCCTCTTTTAGCAGCATCCACATAGGCTGGGACAGTCAGATCACTGTGCCTTGGGCAGGGATGAAAACACCCAGCACTGCCAGAGTACTCCAGAGGGGTGTGGTATCAGGATGGCCTGTGCCAGCCTCATTTATTTGCCTCAGTCATTTGAACAAAGCAGTTGCTGGACTAACTGTGCTGTGGCAAAAACCCACGACAAATCCAAATGTCTCTTTCCTACTGCCTTTGCTCCCACAGCACAGCGCTGATACCTTTTTAGTGGAATGGACCTCATCCCATGGCAATTGATGGATGAGCTGTCCCTTCCCTGGGCTGGGGGTTCCTCCAGGCAGGAATCTTGGCTTGGTTTCTTCCATGTCTCCAGAGCCCGGCACAGGGCCGGGAGTCTAGTAAGTTTCTGATGAATAAATGAATGGCTGTATGGACATATGGGATGCACATGAGGCTCCTGTAGTGGGAACATGTTTCATAGTACAGTAATCTGTTGGTTCCCTACAGCGTGTAGGACCCAAAGAATGAACAATTTGTCCTTTCTAGGAAAGGCATGTTTCCTGTGGGGACTGCATAAGGGAAGGTGACTGCAAGTTGAGGATCAGGGCAAGCAGAGGTAGACAAAGGCCCCTGGAAAATGGCACAGAAATGGAGGAGGTGTTCATCCCAGGGAGACTCCAGGGCATCCAGGCGGAGCTCTGATTCTCCAAGAAATCCACAGACAGTGCCTGGGAACAGGGCTGGGGGAGGCGGGTTCTCAGGGAGCCATATTTCAGTCTCCACAAAGACCCCCAGGTGGACTCCCACGCTTTCCCTCGTCTGTCCACTAGGGGGCAGGCAGAGGCAGGAGAAGAGGTGAGATGGTGGCCAGTCGGCTCCCAGGCTGGGCTCATCAGGCAGCAGTACTCCCAGGCTCACGTCCAACACACTGGGCTGTTTGTATTACTCAGACAACAAGGCCAGGCCTCTCTTCCTGCCTGTCGTGGCCTCTGTGATTTTATATGATGTGGCTTGTGACATCAGATACCACGCGACCATGGTAACCAAAATATACAGCCTTGGTGTGAATGTTAATAAACAGGAGAAAAAGTGATCCCCGGTTTACTTCTTTCACTGACCATTTGTGGTTTTTCTACTCATGTCTCATGTATCCTTTACTATCCAGAACAATCAAGGTGTACCTGAATTCCACCACTTTTTAAAATATGAAAGGGTAAATGAGGAAAATGTGCCCTGGTCTCCTGTTCATCTAGCCTTGAAAATAGCAACTCATTTCCTCACGTGCGAGCGACCACTTCCTCTTGATATCCTGCCCAGCCCTCCTCTTGTATACCAACACACCATTTCAAGGGAAAATTATTTTCTTGATAATTCCCACATGCCTTGGAAAGTCACTTCTTCCTAAGAAATTCCAGGTGATGGGAACCCTTAATTGGTTTAAGTTTTTTCTAATCACCAAGGATTCAATAAAAACACAACTTTCCTTCTACACAAATCATCCTCTCATAGAAATTAGTGGGTCCATAGATACGGGCCTACAATAACCAAACTGAGCATAAAGGAATACACATTTCACCAGGCCAGACCATAGAAATGAGAGTCTCTGTGTAGAAAGGAGAGTTGCTTCATACAAAACCGGAGGATTTCATAGTAGCATTCTCCTGCCTGCAGAGAATGTCTGATTAGAAGCCCACCAGTGCCGGATAACCTTAATAGAAAGCTTTGCTTTAACGAAGTTAAAGACTCTTCAGTGAATCGCATCTTTAATTGGAATGAGAACAAACCAACCATGAGCCAAGGCGAATGGAAGAACTGGCCTAAAAGCAATGGTTTTCCAGTGGAGTCAGAATTCTTCTGCAAACCTTTCATGCTGCAGTCTTTTTTGAATGCTACCCCTGATTTCATTCCAATAGTAATCACAGTTGAGAGATATCTTCTGAAGATAAAGCATGATGCCGAGTTACTTTAATGGTTTGCAAACTGCTCTCAAGAATTACGTAAAAAATATGCACTTCCAACGATACCATGGATTAGTTCGTCTAAAATTGTTGGATTTCCAATTAAAAACATAAACAGGCTTGGATATATTTGGACACAGATGTTGCTGGAGTTTCCAGATTCCATTGTTTAAAGGTATTCCATAAATATGACAAAAAGAGTGGAGAAGGCATCCATCTGATTGGGTATTCAGGCTTACAAAGAAAGTAATTACAAGGCCAGAGCCTGGGAGTTGGCCCCCATTCATCTAAATTCCCTTTTACATATCAACATAGCTTGACCTTGATTTTTTAAATGTAAGTAAGGGACATTGATGTAGCCTGAATAAACCAGTCTTTCAAATATTCTGAGGAGTCTGGAATCAGGAATGACATACACTTGAAGGAATACTCTTAAGTAAATATGGTGGTTTTAAAAATAATGTCTTCCCTTCCTACTGAGCTAAATTTTGATCTTCTTTCTAGGGAACTTTTGTTTGCCAGGTCCTTTGGAGAGTGCTGGCTCTCCCTGCCCTCCTGTTTCTGAGTCTTCCCACTGACCTTCCCACCAGGCCCTTGGTGTCTCCACGGTGGCCTCTCTGGTCTGCCACCATCTCTGCTGCCCAGGCGACCTCCAGCCTTCCTCGCCTTTCTCTGAGGGCAGGGGCCTCTCTACTCTTCCTGACAAAGCACTTTCAGTCAACTCTTGGATTTCTTCACGGGTGATTAAACTGTCTGTGTGTATTCAGGACCCTTCTCCTCTTTCTGTGTCCGGCTGCTGACCTCTCTCTGAGTTCATTGTCAGAGGAGAAAGTGCACAGGGCAGTCCATCTGACTACTTGTTAGTAGCTCTGGTAAAGATTTGGTCCTGGAGAACATTTGGGCTGTTGAAATATTAGTACATCTTCAAAGCATCTGACTTTTCGCCTGGGTAGTTTTCTGAGTCACTGTTACCGAGTGAGGCAGACGCACCGGAGAGGAAACAACACCTGATAGCCTGTGGGTTGTAACCACTAGCATCTGCCTGGAACCTCGCCAATGTGGGTAGTTTCGCCATTAAGCTCCACAGGGCTCCTCATAGCCCGTGATTCCTCATAAAAGTAGGTATGGTCTTTTTGCTTGGAAATAGGAAAGAGAGAAAAATGAAGCACAGGGGGTTTTGTTCAGTGACCAGAAGACAAGCCAGGACTAACGCTTTAAGCCGAAACCCTCTTTACAGAGATTTTGGCCGCAGGACACCTAACCCCCCTGTAACTCTGGACTCCCGGGGCAAACTCACCTCCCACCCGCAGGGCGCATGCTCCAAGGCCCAGGTCACGTGAGAGTTCTGCCGCATGCAGGCATCACCCCTTTCACCGAACATTGTTGCACGTGCCTGCTGTGCCTCTCAAAATGACATTTTCGTCATTTGCTTATTTGTGCACAATTCCTAGCACTCTCACGTGACTGCAGGTGTTTGGAGCACGGGGATGGTGCCTTCTGTGTCTGCATGCCCCGAAGCACGGGACACGGTGAGAGTTTTAGTGAAAGTACGAGGAAAGGGAGGCGTGATGGATGCTTTCCTCGCCTTCTCTTACATCCTTTGGATGCCACCTTACTTACCTATGATAACTGTATCTCCCCCTCCCCAACTCCCCCCCTCCCCCAGCATTTCTCAGCATTATGCTCAGCTTCCGCCTGTTCCATAATGTACCATTGGTGTGGCCTGTATTTCAGTTTTGCTTTTTGTGCATCTAACCTTTAAATGGCTGCTGGGTCAGGGCGCCTGGGTGGCTCAGTCGGTTGAACAGCTGACTGTTGATTTCTGCTCAGGTCATGATCCCAAGGTCACATTCCGCGTGGTGCCTGCTTGAGATTCATTCTCTCTCTTCTCTCTCTCCCCCTCCCTAAAATTTAAAAAAAAAAAAAAAGGAGCTAGCTAGCTAGCTAGCTGCCCTGTCTTTGCTATCTGTCTCATTCTGTAAACTCTTAGGGGACCGAGGTTCCATGGAACTCCCTTGACCTATATCACTGGACAATAAAACCACCAGTGGCTGGACTCTTGAGGGACTTCTGGAGATGGTGGTCTTCTTTCCTGGTGGTCAGAAAAGTGAATCACTCACTACAGCTGATCGTTGATCCTCTTAGAACTCACGGTTACCGGTCTGGGAATTTGTGTTTGTTCCCAGACTACTGCACCCTCCCTCGTTATGAATCGCCCACGTACATTTTGAATGGTGTGGCTGCAAGTGGGTTGCCGAGAGACCAGAGAATCATTCTCTGCAGGCGAGGTTTCTCAACAGGGGCACTTGGAATGCTTTGAGCCTGACGACTTAGTCGTGGTGGCTGCGGTGCATGTGTTCTGGAAGCTGGTTAGCAGCAGGCCTCGTCTCCACCCTCAAGATGCCCCACAAGCGTCCCCCAGTGCAGCCACTGAACGTGTCTCCAGGCTTGTCAAAGGTCCCCTTTGGGAGGGGAGCAAACACGCTGGTTAGGAGCC
This sequence comes from Panthera pardus, assembly GCF_024362965.1. Classification (NCBI taxonomy): domain Eukaryota; kingdom Metazoa; phylum Chordata; class Mammalia; order Carnivora; family Felidae; genus Panthera; species Panthera pardus. Next base: position 106,897,845 of record NW_026526721.1, read on the forward strand.
AGTACTATGTGGGATGAGGACTGGAGGGAAGGGAATGAGCATCATAACCAGGGGTTCTTCCTCTCTTCCCAGTTTTTATTGGTTTGTTTTTGCTTCTGTTTTTTAATGTAACCAGCGTGATGTTCTGCCCTAGTCATTTTGGGGCAAGTCTCCCAAATGCATTTAAATTTTACACTACTTCACCACTTTGTCCCCTTTTTCCCCCTAAGGGCCTTTTTTTTCCTCCCCCCCCCCCCCCCCCCCCACTATTACCACTGGGCTGAGTCCTGCTTTCTGTGGCTCAGTCCCATCTTGTTTGGGGAATTCCAGTGGCTTTCAGAAAACTTTGAGGGGCACATGAGAAACTGTTAGGAGGGACAGCTAGTCGGAGGTGGCAGGGCCACCTGCTGTCCCAGAGCCTGGGGGGCACTGTGCCTGGGGGTCTGCTCCTCCACTTCCCCCATCCATGAACTAGATTTCTGTCTCTTCCCTGGCATTAATAAGCTGTTGGGGCAATAATTCACACAAACTGAACTTACCAGAAACTAGGCTTACAAGCCAGACAATAGTACTGCTTTAAAATGTGCATCTTTCTGGAGCCGTGACCGGGGTTTGGAATGCAGGGCGGGCAGCATGAGATGTGGTCCAGAGTGCACGTGGGGCCCCGGGGCCAGTGGGCTCCAGGCCCTGGCTGAGTGTCTGGCCCCTTCTGTCTGCCTCAGCTGCCAAGGAGATGACCCCTGTGGGCTGGCTGGAGAGAGAGCTGGCAGGCGGGGATCTGAGAGGAGAGAGAATGGAGAGACAGCATGATCTTTAGAAATCATTTACAGTTTCTGCTCCATTTAAATGTCAGTGTCCTGAGGCCCAGTGCCTGTTGCCTGTCCTGAGTGGACACCTTCCCAGCATTGCCTCCAGTTACCAGGATGACCAGGAAACTGCAATAGGTCTGGCAAATGTGACATTAGCACAGAGGGAGTGGAGTGGGGCAATCTCCTGAGATATTCTCTGTGGGCTGTGGAAAAACCTGATGAAATCGCCTGGCTTCTGAGAAAAGCTCATCTCCCCAGAGATGGGAATTGCCCCTTGCTGCCCTGAGAGAGCTGCTTTCTTGCCGAAGGGGGCTGAGTGCCCCGGCAGGCTCTAGTTCCTCAGACTCCCCTGCCCTCCTTCCCTTTCGGATCCCCCTCTTCCATCCTCACACAATTTACTCGGGGGTCTTGTCACCCACATTTGCTAACACTGAGTCTCCCCGGAGTGCCTCTTGGCATTCTGTGCTCGCTTAGCATAGCTTCTAGAACTCAGTGATCGGTAGGGACTTCTAGCCACGCAGCTCCAGGCTCATGGCTGCCCTGAGCAATAACCCAGATTGGGTTTGTTCTCCAGGCTTGTCGGCTGGCCGTACCCTGCAGGATACCCCTTCTTTGGAGAGGTCTTCTCCTTGATTGGTGTCAAACTTTGATAGATATTTCTTCTAAGTGGACGGCGAATGCCTTTGTAAAGTTTGTCATTTCCCCTAACAGAGAGGAAAAAGTAAGGAACGTTGTGGCCTCCATGTTTTCAAGCGATGAAAGCAGAACACCGTCTCTTCTTCCATGCTGTCAAGGTTCCTGGTGCTGCCTTTTGAGTTCTGTCCATCAGAGGCTGTCTCTGGCTCGAGTTCGGGTAAGAGTGCAGCCCCCGTAGGCCTGATGGCCGGCCCTCAGGGTGTGGAAAAGCATCGGCTCAACCAGCTTTCCTGTCATGAACCAAGCGGGGCCATAAGCTAGCCACACCGAGAAGGCCTTCTTGCCACTGAGTCATTCTGGCTCCCATTGCTAGGCCTTTGTCAGAGTCCTTTGTCACTTTTGAAACTGTTATTTCTTTGGAAATAAAAGAACAGCGTGGCCATGGTTAGTGTTGCTGGTAAGTTCTATTACTAGAGGCACATTTACTGTAATAGAAAAATATGAATCTGATCAGTGTGTTACGAAGCCTATTACTGCCACAACCGTCATCTTTGTCCCCGAACACCACGGTACCTGCACTTCAAAAGCATGTTCTTCAAAAGCCATTGTGCTGGGGAAACAGGATGAACAGTGCTTATATGACGCTGATTTCCTTTAAAAAGGAAAGAGAAGAGAATGAAAAACAGCCGTGCAGTTCCAACAGGGCTCTCTGCGAGCATTTCCACACTGGTCTGCTTCCTGGTTGGTTTTGGTCAGGGATGCTCCATATTTTCTCTGTGTGTTTAATTCACATGGTTTCATGTGAATTGTTCAGCCCTAAGTCAACAGTCTTCATGTCTGTTTAGGTTAAATGTGCCTTTGCCTCCTTACAAGTGTCTCTGCTTTGGGGGCCTTCCATATTTGGTATGAATATCCTCTAAGGACACGAAAAAATGTGGGATAGGGGCCCGGCAATGGGGTCTTGGATCCCTAGGATCAACATGGAGCAGCTTTGTGGATCACTAATTTTACTCACAGACTTTTGGGAAATGTTTTTGTATTAAATAGTGATGTAACAATGGAGTAGAGCACTCCGTTTCATGAATTTAAAGGTAATGCACAACGCTTCAAAGACACGTTATGCTATGGCTGATGCCATTAGGTACCCCATCAGGGTCCTGCAGTGGGTAGTGTTATGGGTTGAATTGAACCCCACCAAATCTGTTGAAGTCCTAAACCCTACTACCTCAGAATGTGAACCAATTTGGGCAAGAGGGTCATGGCAGGTGTAGTTAGTTTAGGGGGGTCATACTGGAGTAGCGTAGGTCCTTACAAAAAGGGGGAAATTTGGACATAGACACACACACAGGGAGAATGCCATGTGAAGATGGAGGCAGAGATGCGGATGATGTGTTTACAAGCCAAAGAGTGCCAAAGATTGCCAGCAAACCCCCAGAAGCTGGGGAAGGGGCCTGGAATATATTCTTTCTCATAGGCTCATAAGGAACCAACGGAGTCAACACATTGATTTCAGACTTCTGGCCTCCGGAACTGTGAGACAATCCATTTCCACTGTCGAAGCCACTCAGTTTGTAGTACTTTGTTGTGGGAGCTCCGAACAAACAAATCCAAGGTATGTTAGTCTTTTCGCTTCCTGAAGATGCTTCATTGGCAGAGTCTGAGAAGTGCTGAACTGAGTTGTGGAAAGAGCTCAATGTTAGGGTCTGCTAGATCCAGCTTTGGACTCTGGCCACACCACCCACAAGTCACGTGGCCTGGGGCACGGATCCCGATGTCCTATTGTGAGCATTACATGCGAGGCCTCATGTAATAATACCAGCGATGCGACCGGGCAGCTCATTGGGTTCTTGGTAGATGTTATTCTTGTTTGCCCTTTCCACTTTGCCCTTCCTGCCCCCAGGGGTCATTTTGTCTGAGAGATGAGGAGCTCGACTTGTCTCCAGCCACACCGTGAGCTAGTGCAAGGCTGGGCATCAAATTCCAGGCCACTCGACTCCGTATGTGCACTGTGGTTCCCCTTGATGTTGTCTTTCAGGTCTCCCTCCAATAATAAACATTCTCTGCACATTGTCTCCCACAAACAGTTGCAAAGGTGATGAAATGGGTCAGCTTCTAGGCCCAGATGCTCTTTATACCACCTGGTGAGAAGTACCTTATATGGGAAGGTTCTCACACCACCCAGAAAGCCTTCTTAACAGGAGAAATGCCTCTGCTTTATTTTATTCTCTCTACATATTAACATGTAATGGTTAGCATGAGGTAATGACTACCTCATGAAAAGATTATATTTTGTTCAACAGTGTTTTGCAACATTCATTACAGGATAAAAGGGCTTGAGCCTTTTAAGAAGAAACCAATTAGGATCCGAGGGCTGATCCAAGTTGTAACAACTGTGGAGGCCTGCCCTGCAGGAACTCCAATGATCCCTTTTAATAAGGATTGATAAGCAAGGGATTAGAGCAAATTAGTTGGTGGTGACTAGTTCCTGATGCAAAATGGCCTGAGTTACATTGTCCTGATGGAACAAAGGCATTGGGGACAAATCGCTTTGCGGATCTAGGAAGGTTGCCTAAGTTATGATTCAGTATGGATAAAGATCAAGGTTTGGAGTCAAACCTGCATGGGCCTTGCTTGCTCCAAGGAAGTTGGACACCATCTGGAAAAGCTACAGGGCCCCTTCCCAGAGCATGCCCCAGTGCTGCAAACATTTGTGGGACATTCAGTTTTCCCCTTCCACTCACTCTTAGGTCCTCCCACCCCAGGGGAAGAGACATCACTTTCTACCTTATCGGCCCTTAAAAAGAAAGCTAGCTTCAAGGAGTGTTCATGACTTCTTTTCTGCTTAATGACCAGAGCTCACTTGGGAAAAAATTATGTGGCTGGAGTGAAGAATACTTACCGGTATAGTCGTACTGGTGGGGGAAACTAAAAATCAGGGCTTACTGAATGCAAAGCACAGTCAGAGTCGGAAAGCCCTGCTGGGTTTTAGGCTGCCAGTGCATGGTCATGGGGTTTGAGTTAGTCACTGGGCTTCTCCCAGCCTCAGTGTCCTTGTGAGCACCCATGGAAGTAATGGTGCCTACCTCACCGCTGCCTCGTGAACAGTGACAGAGATAACACCCTCCAGCTTCGTGCCCTGTGGAAACCGTCCTAGGAATAGAAGGCGATGTTAATATGATAAATTAATGTAGTGACAAAAATACCTAAGCATTTATATCTTTAGAACTTTGTTCTGAATTTTTGAAAATTTTAATGCATTCTAATAAAAAGTGCATTTCATGAACAACGACAAAAAAAAGGGGGTCCCATTCTAGTCTGTGTTTGAATTTTCGTATCTAGCAGAAAGCCTAACCTATAAATTGCAAACCAGCTCACAAACGTGTTATTTCACCTGCAGGGTATTAAACAAGTTTTGTTTTGTTTGTGTTTTGCTTTTTTTTTTTAGTTTATTTATTTATTTTTTTTTTTGAGAGAGAGAGAGAGAGAGTGGGGGAGGGGCAGAAAGAAAGGGAGAGAGAGAGAGAGGAAGAGAATCCCAAGCAGGCTTCTCACTGTCAGCGCAGAGCCTGACACAGGGATCGAACTCACTAACCAAGGGATCATGACCTGAGCCAAAATCAAGAGTCAGATGTTAACCTACTGAGCCCCCTAGGCGCCCCTGTTTTGTTTGTTTTTAAAATCAACTGTCAACATGTAAAACTAGAGGATTTCCCATAAAAAAAAAAAAACCCACTAAACCAAATCCTAGATTTCAGCTTTTCTTGGGGAAATAGAAGCAGAATTGCTGGCACAGCTGATCGGCATTTCCCGCAGCCCACTGCTCCCCACCACCCGCTGGCTGTTTACCACCCCAGGCCAGCCACGCCCAAGGTTTCCATTTCCCTGGTGGCATCTTCCCACTGGGAGGCCTAGCATTTCAAATAGCAACATCCTTGAAAAATCAAACCAGTCAGAGAGCAAATGCTTGATGGATGCTCAAACGGGGTTGGGGAGTGAGGGTATTTGGTCTCTTATCCTAAGCTGGTCTACCTGGCCCAGGTGTGGTGAAGTGGAGTTTCTGTCTTACAAAACGAGCACAGGATCCTTGTGAGGACTCAATCAGGTGACATAATTAAACCTTGCAAGAGCCGACACTTGGTAAATGCTAGCTCTGAGCAGGACATCCCAGGCCGCTTGGGGCACTTCTGACAAACATCTGTAGTTTAAACTCACAGTCCAGGGGCACCTGGGTGGCTCAGTCAGTTAAGCATCTGACTTTGGCTCAGGTCATGATCTCACGGTCCGTGAGTTCGAGCCCCACGTCGGGCTCTGAGCTCAGAGCCTGGAGCCTGCTTCAGATTCTGTGTCTCCCTCTCTCTCTAACCCTCCCCTGTTCATGCTCTGTCTCTCTCTGTCTCAAAAATAAATAAACATTAAAAAAAATTTTTTTAAACTCACAGTCCAACATGAGGTCCCTGTAAGCTGCCAAGCACCTTCAAAGGATCAGGCTCAGGAAGAAAGGAAAACAAGGACGCAGGCTGCTCCCCACAAGACTGGAAACCCAAGGTGGACACAGATCCTCAGCATAACACGGACACTGTTTATTTTTGGTGAATCACTCCTGTGTCACCAGGAGTGCTAGAAAGCTGGGGTAAATGTGATATGCCAAGAGATGTCTCTGTTTTGACAAGGCCACACGTAGCAGATTTGATGGGTACCTGTGTCTGCTCCAAAGAAACATGAACCAGCGACAGCCCAGTGCATCTGCCTGAGTGCTCACCTCCAGTGCAAATACACAGCCAGCTTCCTGCAGACAGCCAGCGACCGGGAGCCTGAAAACCTATAGGAAGGCCTGAGTTTCTCAGGGGTGGGAGGGAGGCAGCCGTCCAGCACCACTGTGACCCAGATTGGGGCTATCTCTAAGGATATCACCAATCCCTAGGAGCCATGCCCGGGAAAGATCTCACTGCTTTCTTCTCCCTGCCAAGGGTTCCGCCCAAGGCGGTTTTATAGGAAGGTGTCTTTCTTCTGAGAAGGAGGCTATCCCCGGGTCCAGCAAAAGATGAGTAAATGATTACTGGATGCTGTAAAAGGATCTTGTGAAGTATTTCTGTTGTCCAACAAAAAGGATCTGGTTTTTACACATCTGTCTTTTTAGTTCATTTGTTGCAGATAGAAGGCTGCAAACGCCTTTTAAGGACCAAGGGTAGGGCTTACTTTGGGAAATGGGGTGGCTAAGGATTTGGGATTTCCCCACTGTTTGTTTCCTCCATCTCATGACCTGACAAAAGCAACCGTCTGAGTCACACAGTGAGTGGACTTGCATTAAGGAAATAATCCATTTGCTATTATAAACTAGGGAGGCCCTTAGGAAGAAAACCAGGCTGTTTCCTGGGTAGGCCTGCCCTAAAGTGGGGCAAATGATACAGCACTGGGGATGTTGAAATGAAGAGGGGTGCATCTTTGACGGGGGAACTTGAGGTCATTTAGGCTTAAGCTGTAACCAAGGCAGAGATTCTGAACCAGGGTGGGAGGGTCCCCAGGGAGCTGTGGATTCAGGGAAGTTAGGGCTGGATCTCCAGATGTGTGTGTATATGCCACAGATTACTTGGAATGTTGTATGAAAGTAGGAGTGGCTGACTTGATGTCAGGGTTTCTCAACTTCAGCACAAGTGACATTTGGGCTGGATCATTCTTTGCTGTGGAAGGCTGTCCTGTGTGCTGTAGGGGGGTTAGCAGAATCCCTGGCCTCTACACACTGGACGCTGGTAGCACTCCCCTGCCTCCCAAGTTGTGACGGCCAAGAATATCACCACCATCACTGTCCCCTGGGGGCAGAACTGTCCCTGGTCGAGAACCACTGAGATAGGAGAGTCCCTGAGGAGGCAGAGAGGAAGTATGAGGTGAGCCACTCCCTGGTGAGGCTCCCTCACAGACCTACCCCTTGTTCCTATAAGTCATCACTGTTTTCATACCTCAGCATCAGGCAGCTACTTATACGTTCTGGCCAAATGTTTTGTCCTGACAGCTAGTCAAACATTGGAATTTTCTCTTTTTTTTTTTAAGTCTTTTTTTTTTTTAATGTTTATTTTTGAAAGAGAGAGAGAGAGAGAACAAGTGGGGGACGGGGGGCAGAGAGAGAAGGAGACACAGAATCCAAAGCAGGGCTCAGGCTCTAAGCTGTCAGGGCAGAGCCCGACACAGGGCTGGAACCCATGAACTGGGAGATCATGACCTGAGCCGAAGAAGTCAGATGCTTAACCGACTGAGCCACCCAGACACCCCAAACACTGGAATTTTCTTCAGTGAGGTGGGGAAACAGATAAGTGGGTAAGGCTCTTCCTCTGAGAAATATGAGTATCTTTTGGGGGGAGGTTGTAGCCTTGGAGACAGCACAACAGCTACTAGGAGGAGCCTGGGGTCATACCAGCAAGAGCACAAAGGAGAAAGGTAACACAAAATGAAACAAAAGACATATTTTTCCTTAGCGGGTTGTGTTCACTGCTTAATAAGCGAACACATCCAAACTCAGGAGAGGTGCACACCTATTCTGGGACAAGCCCCGGAGCCGTGGGTAGAGGTGGTTGAACAATTTGGTGTGCAGGGAGGTAACCCCCGTGTATGACCACCGGGCCTCTGGGTGCTGGGGCCATCCACCAGTCACAGAGCCGCCGGCAGACAGGTGGAGCTGTGAAGAAGTGCATTTGCTCAAACACGGCAAACGGTGTTGGAACAAGCCACCACTTTCTGAAGCTATTACACTCTGTCAAGTCAGGAGCTGAGTCTGGGGGATGCCCAGGTGGCCAGAATTCACTCACGGTCCAGGGCCTGGAGGAGCTGTGGGATTGTTGTTTTCCCTCATCGAGGCAGTAAAGATTGATTTTGGATGTGGTGACTGAGGCCCAGCGCGTTAATGACCGCAGAGGGACGTTCCTTTCCCACGCTGCACTGCACGCAGACAGTAGAACGTAATGTAAGGCCCCTTCGGGCATGACTCCTTCCTCATCACATCATTTACCGGCTGGGGCCCCGGGGCCTGTGGAGGGTGGACGGATGAGCAAAGGCCTGGGGTTTGGCGCAGGGCCTCTCAGGCCCAGAGATGAGAAGGTCTGCCTGCCACAGGAATAGCCCCTGCCTGCTCTCACATTTGACGTCCTGCATTTGGCTTGGGGGAGCCGGCTGGGGACCTCTGATAAGCAAGTCAAAGATTCGAGGCAACAAGCAGCTTGTTGATATCCCACCCTCCTCTTTGACACCAGGAGAGAAACTCACTGGCAAGGGATGCAGCTGGCCTTTGCAAGGCACTGTTCCATTAGAAGCCAGACATCCTAACAAAAGCAAGAATGACAGGAATGAAAGTTTCTGCGCTGACGCACAGATACTGACTGAAGAGGTATTTCTCATGTTGGCTTTGCACTTCTGAGGGCAAATCTGCCAAACAGATATCAAAGGAGATGGGGACCCCAGGCGAGGAGGCACGCACTCTGCACTCAGAGCAGAGAGACTGAAGGAGTCTCTCTCCCAGCTTTACTTTTCCCACCTGCAAGGCACAGGTCATAATGCCCGTGGCAGCTGCCTTGCAGCATGGTTGAAAGAACCAGTTTAAACAGAGGCTCTTGTTTTGTTTTGTTTTTCAATGTTTACTTACTTTTGAGAGAGGAGAGAGACAGAGCATGAGCAGGGAAGGGGCAGAGAGAGAGACACACAGAATCTGAAGCAGGCTCCAGGCTCTGAGCTGTTAGCACAGAACCCAATGTGGGGCTTGAACACATGAACTGTGAGATCATGACCTGAGCCGAAGTCATACGGTTAACTGACCAAGCCACCCAGGTGCCCCCAAACAGCAGCTCTTAGCTTAGTCAACTGCTGGCCAGGTTTCAGTGGGGCTGCAAAGCCCTGAAATTACTAGCACGAGCATTTTGCTTCTACATGATTATGTGCATCTTCCTGGGGAGAGGGTCACCGCTTTCACAATATTCTCAAGAAATATGATTACCCTGGAAAGATTAGAACCATTGGTCTGGATAATGCGTGAACGTGATATATAACTGTTATCAGCAAAGGTTTTGGAGGAGAAAGGGACACAGAGGAGCACCTACTCTGTGTCAGGATGTGTGGGGGACACATAGAGAAGTAAGAAAACATGATTCCTGGCCTCATGGAACATATGACAGATTTTAGACAGAAGACTAAAACATGAAAAATCAAAAAGAAAAGGTAACTACCAGCAAAGCAGCTGAGAGGTCGGAAGAACTTAAGTGCCACATAAATTCAGAAGTGGGAATGGTCTGGGCAGGAAGGAGGGCAGGGTTGGGCTCAGGCAAAGGCAGAGAAGGGCCTCCATGGAGGAAGGCTGGCCCCAGGAGAGCCTAGGCCCCAGAGCTTGAAGGGTGAATGTAGAACACTCTGGCTGTGGGGCCCCCTGAGTGGGACTAAGGGTCTCAGAGCAGAGGTTCTGGGTGATAGTCTATCCCAGATGCCTCTTCAGATATCTAGCCAGTTCTTGGTCCTTCAGCCTTTGCCTCCTCAGAAGGGGCTGAGGGCTTCCCCTGGAGAATCCCCATGGGGGACACAGAGCCCGTCTAGGATGGACATTTTCTTCCCTGGGGAGATATCCTGGTGACTCACATGTGCCAGGCAGGAAACGCTTCATGTCTAGACTTACTTCTTGCTGTGATATATCCAGGCTGCCTCCTCACAGTTAGCAAAATCCCACTGGTCAGGCCTCATGGGGCCAGCACTTAGTTACAAACACACAAAGCAAATAAAACACTGGAACATGGAGAAAAAAAATTAGAGATAATTTGGCATTTCAGAAAAAAATACTGAAGTGTTCCTCATGAGAAAAATCAGAACCTAAATGTCTTTGCACTTATCCTATGGTGTGGCAGTTTCTAAATTCTCCATATGGCAGGGCCACCATAACCCCTCCTATCCCCAGGGCTCCCTCTGGTCCTGCTGTGACCCTGGTCCCACTGACTGACTAGGCCACCCCTCCCCAAATCAGCAAGGCTGTCCCACAAATGACATCTCCCCACTCTCCTCAAAGGGGCTGAAAAGGTTTTCTCGGGAACTCTTGAGATCTTGCCACTGCCCTGCAGATGTAAAGATACTATAGTTTTGTTTTTGTTTTTTTAAATATGCTTTTGAACATAGAAGTTGACTCTGGCAACCAGTATAGGACCACTCTCCCCACCTTGTACCCTAATACCCATGTCAAGGGAGCAGCTAATTATCTACCTTCCTGATGATGCAAAGGGAATATTTTAAGAAATCTGATCTGTCACACCCTAAGATGATTCCCCCGGTAAGGGAAGCAATGGGGATCTGAGACCAAGCAAGGCTCTTGGCCTCTTTCCAGAAAGAGTGGACTCTGCCATTTCCTGACTGTCCTCCTTTCTTCATGGGTACCTCTTCCCCTTTATGACACTCTCCCATCCTAGGAACTCCTCCCTGACCCTGACTTTTCATATCCCCCAAGTGCAATCAGACTTGTGTTACTTTGCTTCTGTCCTTAAAACTTACCTGTCCCCTTTGTCATGCTGTCACTGCCTGGCTTGATGATGGAGGTATCTGCGGAAGGAATCTGTTCTCTTCTTCCTGTTCCCAAATACCAGAGGTAACTTCAGGGCCAATGGCCTCATTTTTATCCACTGTTAGCTAGCAGGAATAACAAGACTGGGAGATATTGCCCTAAGGGGTGTCCTCTTGGGGATAGCCAGCCTCCTAACATGACACCATGTCCTGATCCATGTTTGGCATCCCCCTCAAACAAAGCTAGGTGACAATCTCTTTTGGCTTCTCTCTTCTGCATAGGGCTTACCAGGCAGAAGGGGATCTCTAGCCTAGACGAAGGCAGTGTGCAGGGCCTGGTTCTGGCCCTCTATTGAGACTGCTTCCAGTCCGCTTATTTCCTGGTTGCCTTTAATCAGGCAAAGACTGATTAACAAACAAAAAAGAAGTGGGGAGGGGAATAGGCTAATACTCTGGTAGCCTCTCAAGGTAGAACAGGATTATTTGTTTTAATTATTTATTCATCCTGCCTGCAAGCACCATGCATTATGGCTCATACTTACAACTTCCCGTTTGACCTTTAATCAAAGTCTAATAGTCCCTGGGTCTCTTGTCATTCCCACAGATTCCTACTTCGGTGTGGTGGGGTGTGGTGGGGGGGAGTGGAGTAGGAAGGCAGAGGTGGGAAATGTATTTGGGTTCAGGGTTAGGTATTGGTGTTCCCCCCCACCAGGTGACATGGTATCGTAGATAGTTTTTGGTTTGGGCTGGCTGTGCCCTGATTTACCTCTGGTAATTACCTCTCCCACACATGGGAAGCTGTTTAGTCAGCTTCAGGTCAGGGACCTTCCTGTCCCTGGCCCCAGGGCAAGCGCTTGAACCTGGTGAGGTTGGTTGGATTTGCCTTCCCTGGAATCTGAAATTTGAGCCAAGTCATCAAAAGACGGAAACCAATTGGAGCTTATTCATTATTCACAGCAGTGTACCCAGGTGACCCTGCTAAGAGGTCATGTGTCTTAGACCCTCGATTTTATGCTGCTTCCTGCCCACTGAGTTTCCCAGTTCCTGTCCATTATGTTCTGGTTTTTGAGCCTGATTTCCCAGTCATTGAGAAATCAACGGTTTTTCCAGTAAATTCCCTTTGGGTTTAGCTTAGCCAGGGTTGGCTTCTGTCGCTTACCTCCTAAGGAGACCTAACTCACACCCACAATGAACCTAGGATTCTGAGTGTCCCTGAAGTCACACTTGGTTTCAGAACATCACCCCAAAGCTGTGCTAGAAGCCGATGAAGCCTTTACATTTACCCTGACTCTGCAGTAATCATTTCCCAGAATTTATCTTCTTAGCTGCCAAGCCCATGCTACTTATTAGTTGACTGTGGTTTATAACCCGCCTCTGGTTTCTTTCAGTATTTTTTAGTTTAATTCAGACTGGGCCAAATCTCTCTACCCCATACCTAGAGAACAGGCTTGCTTTCCACATGGTCTTCTGCTTGACGCTCCTCCAACTTATGCTAGGGAAATGTAAACCAGGACAGCATTTTTGCAAACCCAATTGGAAAACTATAGTCAAGAGCTTCTAAAACCTTCTTTCTGAAATAGTAATTCAACTAATTTTGAGATTTATCCTATGAAAGTTATCAGAGGATCATAAAGATGAGTAAGCATGTTTATTACAGTATTATTTTGTAGTAGCAAAAACATGAAGACAACCTGAATGTCCAGCAGCAGAGAAATGGTTAAATAAACAATGGTCTATTCATATGATATATGCTACGTTCATTCAGGATCAATCACAGTTTTGCAGGATATTTAATACCATGAGGAAAATTCCCATACTATCTTGTGTATCAGGGGGAAACAAACAAACCAGGACACAAAAATGTATGTGCAGGATAATCTCAATTTGTTTTATTCAAATTGGGAAGGATTGCACCAACATATTAGTTGTGGTACCTCTTGATGGGGTGAGTATGTTTGGCTTAGTAGGCTGTAAACTCTTTGAGAGTAGGGATTATTTCTTATTTCTTATTATAGCTCTAATTTCTACCAACCTCAGGCACATAGCTTGCCTATCGAAATAATAAATGAGTTTCCTTATATTTTTCCATGGTTTTCTTTTCTTTTCTTAATGTTTATTTATTTTTGAGAAAGAGAGAGAGAGAGACAGAGAGAGACAGAGACAGAGAACCAGTGGGGGAGGGGCAGAGAGAGAGGGAGACACAGAATCTGAAGCAGGCTCCAGGCTCTGAGCTGTCAGCACAGAGCCCAACACAGGGCTTGAACTCATGAACCATGAGATCATGACCTGTGCTGAATTTGGATGCTTAACCAACTGAGCCACCCAGGTGCCCCTCTTTTCTTTCTTTCTTTCTCTTTCTTTCTTTCTTTCTTTCTTTCTTTTTTTTCTTTTCTTCCTTCCTTTTCTTTTCTTTTCTAAAAAATTTACATCCAAGGTAGTTAGCATGTAGTGCAATCTGATTTCAGGAGTAGAATCCAGCGATTCATCCCCTACATAGAACACCCAGTGCTGATCCCAACAAGTGTCTTCCTTGATGCTCCTTGCCCATTTAGCCCATCCCCCTACTCAAAACCCCTCCAGCAACCCTCAGTTTGTTCTCTATATTTAAGAGTCTCTTATGTTTTGTCCTCTCCGTTTTTATATTATTTTTGCTTCCCTTCCCTTATGTTCATCTGTTTTGTGTCTTAAATTCCACATGAGTTAAGTCATATGATGTTTGTCTTTCTCTAATTTTGCTTAACATAATACCCTCTAGTTCCATCCACATTGTTGCAAATGGCAAGATTTCATTCTTTTTGCCTGCAGGGTAATATTCCTGTGCGTGTGTGTGTGTGTGTGTGTGTGTGTGTGTGTGTATATGCCACATCTTCTTTATCCATTTATCTGTTGATGGACATTTGTGCCCCTCTCTTCTTTTAAATAACGAAAGTGCATTCCATGTGAAATCAGAAAAAAATTTTAGCCAATAAAATTTTGGTACATGAGGTTTGTTGAAATCCTGGTCATGCTTCGAGGTCGTGACAGTTTTAAAATGTGGCAACAATATTTGATTATTCCTTCCACAGAGAGGTGGAGTCTGTGTCCTGTCCTTTTAAATGAAACTGCTTCCACCAATGAGCGCAGCAGAAATGTTCCTATGTGATTTCTGAGGGAAGGCCATAAAAGGCCACGCAGTCTCTGCCTTGTGTGCTAGGAGCACCAGATATGGAAGCCCTGGACCTCAGTGTAAGAGGTCAACCACCCTGAGGCTGCAGCACTGGAGAGGTCATCTGGGGGTACTATGGTTGACATTCTAGCTGAACCTGTCCTTCATTCCAGGTATGCGGCACATGAAGCCATCCTAGAAGTGGATGCTTCCAGCACTCTGTTGTTTGAGTCACTCCCAGCCAACTGGGGTTCCGACAGTATGGAGAAGAGACTGCCCACATTGTGTTCTATCCAAATTCCTGACCCACAGACTCTCTAAGTGGCATAAATTGGTGGTTTTTCATGCCAGTAGTCTGGGGTGCTTTGTTAGACACCGATAGATACCAAAACAGTTTTCCTCAAACTTCTTCCTCTTTCTGAAACCTTCCCTGCTCCTTTCTGTCCTTCCCACAATTCTGACCCCCAAATTAAACTATTCATTCTTGTCTCCAAAAGCCCTTTCTTATAGCCTGTATCAGAGTACTGACTCATCTTGTCTTTCTCCAGATGATGAGAGTTAAGGGCAGAAGCTCTGTGAGTCACTTTTGCCTTTTCAGAGCACCTAACAGCCTGAATCTAATGGATGGTTCTTTTATGCCTTGTGCTATTAGTATAATGCACAAGAGAGATGGAAATTGACAGAGAGGTCAATTTTGGTGTGTATGTCAGACTTCCATGGAATTCTGGCCTTTTCCTTGATCCGGGGCTACAACTCAATACCATAGTGGGATGGCATTATATCTGTAAAGTGTCCCAATGTCTTAGTTTATTTGGGCTGCCATAACAAAATACCACAGACTGGGTGGCTTAAACCACAGGAACTTATTTTTTCACAGCTCTAAAGGCTGCAAGTTCAAGATCAAGGTGTTGGCAGACTTGGTCTCTCTGAGGTCTCTCTCCTTGGCTTGCAGACTGCTGCCTTCTGTGGCCTCACATGGTCTTTCCTCTATGCATACAAACCACTGGTGTCTCTTCCTCTTCTTATAAGGACACCAATTCTATTGCATTTAGGGTCTCATCCTTAGGAACTCATTTAACTTTACCTCTTAGAAGGTTCTATCTCCAAATACAGTCATAGGAGGAAGTAGGGCTTCAACATATGAACTTGAGAGGTATGCAATTCAGCCATAACACCAAAGGATACAATGGATTCTTAGTTATTATTTGCACTCCCTGTAGTTGTAGGTGTCACTGAAAAGAAATAATGAACTCACGGATCCAAACTCGTTCCATAAACACTTTCCTCGTTTTAAGTTCCAGGCTTATACCATGCTTACTCTCATACCCTTTCAAATAATGACCTGGTGAGGTGATAGCTGTCTATGCTAACTTGTCCTTCTCCACGTCCAGTGACAAGATTTGATTTCATGGAGGTTTTATTTATTTGCTTGTAATTTTGTTTGATGCCCAAGGGAACCTCCAACAAATCTTCAGTATCACTGTCAGCCGCAAAACAGCGCAGATTGCGAAGGCATCCCCCACACTCTGCTGTGTGTAAGTGGGTGTCCTTCCGTTGCAACCCTGTCAGTTCACTGAAGCTGAATAAAGTGCATCAGTGAAGAGGCTGGGGAAAGAAACTGCTGAGAGTGATCCGAGAATGATTTAAGGAAATGCAGGAACGCCAGGAGCTATAGTGACTAGCAACTACTTTTTGGAATTTTTCTTCTTAAATTAATTCCATGCAACTTCCTTTTTGGTCAGCCCCTGTTTTTTGTGTGTTTTTTTTTTTTTAATTGTTTTATATCATATTCCAAAAGTGAGTGAGAGAGAGAGAGAAGAGAGTGAGAACACAATCTTCCCTGAGTTGAACTGGATTTGGGACAATTTTATATCCCTCTGTGAACTACAGGTGCTGAATATTCAACATCACACATTTACCCTTTGCAATTCAAATTAAAGTGCACCTATCTGGCCATTTTCACCCTTGTTTTCAGCTGGTCTTTGTCACAGTACCTCATTGTCATTCCTCAGGCCTGGCCCACCTTCCTTTCACCACTTAAGGAATGAGAAGGCGGTTTTTGTTCTGATTCATACTATCACTAAAGCTCCACAAGAATCAATGGGCTCTCATTTTCACACAATGCGGCATGTTTACACAGTTACCACCCTGCCTGTATGGAGGGCTGGAATACTAAAAAGTTCTTTATGTGAACGTTGGTTCTGAAATGCATTTTATCTGCCCGTTGAAGCTGGTAAGAATTTTGTTCAATCTGTAAGAAGGCTTTATCCTTGCTCTACACTATCAAGCTCTCAAGATTTTATCTTTCTTGAATTGCCTACAGGTAGGATGAGATTCAATTTGCTAAGAGTCCTTGTTTTTGACACAAAGACAAATATGCACTCCTGTGCTACTTCACGAAGCAATGATTCATTTAAAACAAAAAAACAAAAAAACCTCTCAGGATCAGGAATTCTCCAGATAGAGAGAGTGAAGCCAAGTCATGCTTTCCTTATTAATTTCAGTATGCTCTCTCTCTACTGGTTCACTTCAGAAAAGAGGTATAATTACTCTCTTTATGAGTCAGACTCATAGCCCAGCACCTGTTAGAAAATTTAAAAAAATATTTTCCCCACATCACATTACAAAGGGAGGCCCATTGTTTTTGCGCAGTTGCTGGTATTTGCTCCTTTGCCAAAATGACTATTTTGGAGGCTTTAAAAGCCAGAGTGTGATAATGAAAAACAATGACTAGAGACATTTCCAAATGGCAATACATAAAGATAGTAACATGAACTTGATAAACTCTGATTTTCATTCCTTCTAAATTGTTCATAGATTAATAAGGGAGAGTCTGTTTCTCCCAGGCATGGCAAAGTGGCAGATACAGGCAGTTCAGAGCTGTTTCCTAAAAACACACCCCAGGTAGTTACTTATGCATTAGGTATGGAATTCAGTCAGTGCCAACTGTGGAAGGAGACTCCACACATTTGAGTATATTATGGGCATAAAAATTAAAGAATAATTGTAAGTAAGTAAAACGGATATCATGGCATAAAAATTATCTAGCTCAGGGAGGGGTAGGGTGTGATAAAAAATCTTTACAGTCCATTTCTTGACTAAATGTTGTATAAAGAGATAAAGGTCAAAATATTATTGTTGTGCAGATGATAGATGGACTGCTTGATCCTGATGCCAAACAAAAGACAGAGGGTTGACTCTCTCCACTTTGTCATGCTTCCCCAGCAACATCAAAGGGTGTCTCCGTACAAGACTAACTTGAAATTTACTTTCAACAAGAAATGCATGCTGCACAGTTCCTTATCACCTGGGCTACTGCAGGGAGAGCTCTCCCAAGCCTTGCACCCTGCCCAAAGCACAGGTAACATTTCCAGGCCTCTGCCATGTGCATAGTGGGGAAAAGCAAACAGAGCAGAGGCCGTGTGGTATGTGCCCTTGGCCAATGATGACAGTAAGTAAAATGCAAAGAGCTCGGATACGGATAAAACTTTTTGTCCTGTTTACTTAGGCTTTTTTGATTAATGTCATTTTTTTATATTCCTTTCCTTTTCCTGAAGCCATGAATCAACACTGAATGAATTAGTGAATTATTGGTTGAACAGGCAATATGTTCTTCATCTCTTGAAGAAATTTCTTATTTCATCTATTTCTTTACAAAATAATTATGAGGTCAACAGTTTATTAATGACAAGGTCGATGGAGCACCTGGGATTCATTCAACTGGAGAATTATTTAGGAACAATCTGAAACCAGGCCAAGAAACATTTTATGGTCAAATACTGAATTGTGATCTGTAGAAAAACAGGGTTTTTATCTCCCTAAATTTTTTTTTTTTTACAGTATTTAGTAAAAGAAAATTAACCATCTGGTAAAGATGTTTCTTAATTCACTACCTGAGCATAATGACTGGAACAAAGAGCTTCATAAATGTTTGTTCAAGGAATAAATAAATGAACAGACACTGATACAAAATTAAAAATTACCGACAACCATTTTGTTTAAAAGTCAGCATTATTCTTCAGGATTAATTTTAGATAGCAATGTTTGTTATAATTTACTATGGACTAAAATTAACCAAAGAATCAAAATAAATAAGACATATATCCTGGGTTTCTTCCAAACAGAAAAATATTTTTTTCATTAAACACTATAAATTTGCTTCTCCCAGAAACAGATGACTAAAGGAATTCTCTAGCTTTGAATTCTTATATTAGAAAAAAAAATATTTAAAATAATTATGCTAAACTTGTACCTTCACAAGCAGCAATGGGAAGAAAATTTAAAAACAAAATAAATAAAAGAAAGGTAATAATAAAGTTAAAACTCAGGTCTCCTGGGAACTAGACACAAGACAGAACTAGAAGTATGTGTAGTTTATTGGGGCAAACTCCTTAAAAGAGAGAAAGAGGGAAAACCTTCAGACTACAGCGCAGGTGAGGCATCTGTGAGCAAGA
Source organism: Panthera pardus (assembly GCF_024362965.1). NCBI lineage: Eukaryota > Metazoa > Chordata > Mammalia > Carnivora > Felidae > Panthera > Panthera pardus. Next base: position 106,916,381 of record NW_026526721.1, read on the forward strand.
GAAGACAGTAAGGAGCTTTGGTGGTACAGAGCTGAGTAAGTCTCAAGCAGTCAACTGGGAGTCCCCACTGAGCAGTCCTGCACTGGCCAGAAATTACAACAATTCTCAGTTATTGCCCAGGGTCTTCCTGGAAGCATATGGCTTCAGCTTGGAAACCAAGGCAGATCTTGAAGGCTCCAATAGCTGAAGGCTGTTAGTGAACTCTTACCCATTGGAGCAGGTACTTAATTGGAGATGTGAATAACATTCTAATGTGGCTGCCACAGTTTGCTCCTTGTGCCACATGGGTTTACTTGCTTTATACATTTGGGGCACAGATCTGCCAGGGTTCCTGTATTTGTCATCTACTGCTGTGTAACAAGTTATCCCCAAACTTAGCAACTTAAAGAACACAATTATCTCATTCAGTTTCAAAGAGCCAGGAATCTGGGAGTAGCTTAGCTGCATGGTTCTTGTTCAAGGTCTCCCATGAAGTTGTAGTCAAGATGTTGGCCAGAACTGGAGTCATCACAAAACTTGACTGGGGCTAAAGAATCTGGTTCTGAACTCATGTGATTGCTGGCTGGCCTCAGTTTCTTGCTGGCTATTGGCCTGAGGTCTCCATTCTTCTTCACGTGGGCCTCTCTGAAAGCTGCCTGTGTGTCTCATGACCAATTGTAGGTAGCAAGTTGGCAAGTGATGCGAGAGACAGACTAAAACAGAAGGTGTAGTCTTTTATAACCTAATTTTGGAAGTTACATACCATCCCTTCCATCATATTCTATTGGCTGCACAGACCAACCTTGATCCAGTGTGGGAGGGACCACACAAGGGTATGAGTATCAAGAGGCAGGGATCGTTGGGGGCTGTCTTGGGAGCAGGCTACTGCAGTTCCCATGAACTTCTCTTCCTGAGGACAAACTCAGAAAAGGGAAGTAAGTGGGACAAACTAAAGCCCCTGCCACAGCAGTTAGTTTTAGGGTCACAACTGGTACTCATCATCACTCTCCTCCACTGTCCATTCCAAATTTCCCCAGTCACCTGCTATCACCTCTGCTAGTCTTTGTGGTTGCCAGCATGGTGACACCTTTTCTCACCTCCTGCTACCTGGGTGCAGGGAGCACAAAGGATCCCAAAGAGCCTGGTGATAGCTGTAGCTTGTAATTTGGTGGGACTCTCCATGTGTCTTGGGGTGAGAGTGCACCCCCTCTGGAGACTGGGACTGCTGACTCTGCAGGGCCCACAGTTGTAGAAACGAGATGGAAAACTTATGTCAGTGGGCCACTGGAATGACGGTAAGTGGGGCCACTTCTGTGTCCACCTTTTGGTTCCCAGACATCTGTTTGCTTCCAACACAGTGCTTTCCATAGGTCATCAATTCAGCATATACACTGCACTCTGGAGGATTTGGTTGAACTAGATATGCTAAAAGGTTTACCCAATAAAAATAACCAAAATGTCAGATAAAATAACCAAGAAAACACTTTTAAAAGAGATCACTGAGGGGCACCTTGGTGGCTTTGTTGGTTAAGTGTCTGACTTCGACTCAGGTCACGATCTCATGGATCGTTAGTTCAAGCCCTGCATGGGGTTCTCTGCTGTCAGTGCAGAGCCTGCGTTGGATCTTCTGTCCCTGTCTCTCTCTGTCCCTCCCTCATTCTCTCTCTCTCTCAAAAATAAATAAACATAAAAAAAAGACATCACTGAGATGGCACAAAAGTAAAGCATCAGCAGAGATCAAAAACAAGATAAAAGTAACAACTTTGGGAGAGGAGAACCAAAGCCAGCTCTCTTTGTGTTAGGCCCACACAAAATTGGAAATCTTTTTTTTTTTTTTTTTTTTTTTTGCTACAATATGATTTAACAATTCTATACATACTCAGTGCCCTTAATCCTCTTTATCTATTTCACCACCACCACCCCTGCCACAACATTTGAAATCTTATAGAAGACCCCTACATGAAGCAGGAATCTCAAAGGGCTTTACCTTCAATTAAGGGTGAGTAAAAAACGACTGCTACACAGAAGGGGACAAACCACATCTGATTCTATTTTTATGCTGGGGGAGAGTGGTAGGAAATCTCACTTGGGAATTTAGAACTACAGCTTGGCCCTCACGTGGCTTTTTGCATGAATTTATGTTATACCACCTGTATCTGAAAAACTGAAAGAGAAGAATTTTAATTAAAGCATTCTCAGAATGTTTGTATAATCAACTGGGAGGAGCAAATGTAAATATTTTCTGGAAGAATGCAATCTCAACTGAGGCCTCGAAGAATTCCTATGCATAGAGTTCCAAAGAACATAAGCTCACATAAAACCACGCATAGGTATACTCTGCCTTCTCTCTTCCCCTGCAGGAGAATAAAGCACCGTGAATGAGAACGAGCAGACACAGGCAGCAAAATCAGATCTGTAAAGATGATAAGACACATAATATAAAATAACCATGTTTGGTATGGTGAAGAAATAAATATTTTGTGAGAAAGGAATAAGAGATGGCTTTTTATTTTTTTTTAAAGGTTACTTAATTTATTTTGAGAGAGAGACACACACAAAGAGTGTCTGTGTGTGTGTGTGTGTGTGTGTGTGTGTGTGTGTGTGTCTGTATGCAAGTTGGGGAGGGGCAGAGAGAGAGGGTGAGAGAGAATCCTAAGTGGGCTCTGTGCTGCCAGTACAGAGCCTGACTTGGGGCTCAAACTGATGAACCATGAGATCATGACCTGAGCTGAAATCAAGTCTGATGCTTAACTGACTGAGGAGATGGCTTTTTAAAAACATAATCAAACAGACTGATGAAGAATTGAATAAAATTTTCCAAAATGAAAAACTGCTTTATGCAGAAAGATTATGAGACCAAATGGAGGAAGGTCTGCAAGAAGAAACAGTGAGCAAAGAAAGTGATAAATATGTTGGGTATATTGAAATAAACACTGACTACATAATAATAATAATAATAATAATAATAATAATAATGTCTAATTTGTGAGGTTAAACCAACAAGATAGAATTCAAATACTGGTCAAAGTATAATATAGATTGGAATGGGGTGGAAAACTATAGTTTAAATAATCTAAGGTTCTTGCATTGTTTGGGCAGAGCATCCAGAAATGAAGTAAGTGTGTTAAAATGTCTAGGGTAACTCCTAAAAATAGATATAGAGATAATTAATTCCAAAAGAGAGGTAGGGGGTGGGGTGGTAATAGCAAAAGATGAAAAGAAAAAAGAAAACCTATTCAGAAGATGGCAAGAAAGGAAAAAAGAGAGAGAAATGGATAGCACATGATAAGATGATAGAAATAAATCAAAGGAAGAAGAGCAAAGACAGTCTCAAGATCCTTTGCCCCAAATCAAAACAGTGGAAGTTTATACACACTCCACAATGATGGGTGTTAATTTCACACTGTGATTAACAATGAAAAATGAGCATAAATGACCTTTGAGAATAAAAGGCTTTATTCTACAAAAGAAACTTTAACTTCTGAAGACCTGTGCCACAAAAATGGACTTTCATAGACAATTTTTATGAGCACTCTTCTGATTACTAATTTTAGAACATGTTTTTATTCTTATAAATTTTGGCCTTTGACTTTATCTGGAGAGTTTTTCTTGTGAACAGCTATATAATTTGTTATATCTTTCTCCTTTTGTACCAGTTTTAACACTCTTTTTCTCCTTTGTCTGTATTTAGAAGGACCTGCTTTTTTTAAGGCTATAGCTAGGACATCATATTCTAGAAATAAATCAGAAAGCACAGGACCTAAAGACCTAATATAGACAATGACACATTTTAAAAAAGGAATGTGAGACCTATAATATTCTGTTTCCACAGGATGCTAAATAGCTTCCTAAAGGGTCCTTATAAGATTCTGCAATAGATCTTTTTCATAGATCTGTTTTGTCTTCTTTTTTTCCTATATGGTTTTCCCTTGTTTTATAATTTTTTCCCATAGTTTCTAAGCACCTTCTCTCTTTTCTTTTTTTTCTCTCTCTCTCTTCTCTCTCTCTCTCTTGCTTCTTGAATGTTCACCCTCAAATGAGGCTAGAGTGTTATGTCAACAGAGTATAGAGACGTCACTCAAGTTTGCTCTGAATTGAGGGTCCCATCCCTTTTCAGAGACACAAATGGAGGCAAGACAATGTGCTTGGTCCCCAGTCCAATTCCCAGTTTACATTGTCTATTTGCCGATCCAGACTTTGCCACTTATAAGCTGTGTGACTTTGGGTGAGCTGCTTAACCTCTCTGTGCCTTAGTTTTCTCCCCTGTGAAAGGAAGCTGATAAATATACCAACTTCACAGAGTTCTTAGGAAAATTAAATGAAATACTTCCAAAGCTCTTGGCACTATGGACTGCCCATCATAAACAACAAATATAACTAGCATTATCATTGTTACTCCTGCCATACTGTTGCTGTTACTGCTACCACTACCTGCTCTGTAGGCAACCACGCTCTTCTGACAGGGCACACTCTTCCACCTGTGCTGAGTGTCCTGTGTGCTGACCCACGGCTGTACGGGAGAGAATTCCCCTTTCTGAGATCTAACGCATGGCTGCCCATCTCTCCCTCCCTACCGCCACTCACACAAGCTGCTTCTTTAGCCTTTTTTTTCCCCCAGAAGTTTGCATCTCAGAATGTTCCCTACAAAGTGGCCCAGGTGCTTTGAAGGGCGGCACCCATGTGGCCCAGCAGTGGGGGGGGGGGGTGGGGGGGGGTGGTGGCAGGTTCTTGTGATTCTGTTGCCTGTGTGCTTTTCTTTTCCATCACGGTTTTTACCGAGATACTGGAAGGGACTGCATCAATGCCTGCTGGCCAGGTATCACACCATCTTACACCAGATATCTAGTTCCTGCTTTTAAACGGAACACAAAGTGAAGGCACAGCCTGATGTTTGTGTAGACGGCCCTTTCAGCAGGCAAGGTGTCCATGCCTTTTTTATTCATGCTTTTTCAGTAATGCAAGAAAATCTCTCTGACCTGCAGTGAGACCTTGATTTTAACCTGAGATGGATAAGGGAGTGTAATAGATCCCTTTTTACACACATTTAGGTAAGTTAGAAGATCCGAGGTTAAATTTTCTCAGGAGTGCTAAGACTAAATGTAAAGATGGCCTAGGAAAACTGCTAAGACAGTATCCTGATCATGTTCCCAGGAAAATGCAGAACCTTTATGAGAAGATCTGTGTACTGAAACCCGTGGCATTACATTTGGAATGAGGTTTGTATAAGTCACCTGTAGTGACTGAGTTTCAATAATGTATGAGTCCACAGTTTCTTCATTAAAAATTTGGCTGCTTTTACAGTAAGAAAGGCCAGAAGAGGCATACATAATAACAACAAATAAATGAACAGCTCATAAAGTTCTTGTGGTTGAAATACAATCAGGATCATACACTCAATCAGGTCACATGCCCTCAGGCCCAGTTGGACACCTACCTTTCCCTGTGTCCTTCGAGAGCTGTCCTAATTCTGGAGGGGTGGGGATGGTTGCAGAAACTCTGGGTATCTGGGGGCCATTGAGAGTTAAGAATGTACCTATGAAGTAAGCATTAGAAACATTTAGGACATTGTAACTAAAATAAGAACAGCGATAGAGACTCTACACACATATGCTACTGAGATGCATCAAGCCCAATTTAAAGCACGAAATTACAGACAATTTGACAAACATTTCTAAGGCCTTTAATACACAAGCAAAACAAACTCTGATGTTGGTTGTATAATTATATCTGACTCATGGATAATAACATCAAAACATGGAAAAACATCTCTTTCCATCCAACAGGGACATCTCTCCCTACCAGCATACTATGTCCAGGGCACAAATGGTAAAAACAAGCTCTTTCTCCACTTCCACATGAGTCATGCAGATACCAAGAATTTGATGACATTAAATAATTAGTGGAGCAGAATTCCAACCATGTTATTTACAGAAAATTTAAGCCCCAAACTTGATCCTAATGGCTCATATTCCTCTTTACTACTTCTTCTATTATTGCCAGGGACTGGAAAATTAAAGAACTTTCTTCCTGGAGATTGCAGTGTGCCTTAGACTGCATAAGGTGAATAGGGTTGGTCAGTTGTGGGGTTCCTTTGGTTAAGAGTGTTATAAAGAGTTCCGTTTGGACACGGTCACAGAGAACCACAGGGACAGCACCCATACTGCACTCAGAAATTTCCCTCTGCTGTGATCTGGGCCCAAGGCCAGAAGAAGTATGAACTGGCTCTCAGGGTCCTCTCCCTGACACTCTGTACCCTGGGTGGAGGCAGACAGAGGGAACGGGGCACAACCTCTGTCTTGGATCAGGAGTCTGGGAGCCCAACCCTCTAATCTGAGGTATTCTACTCAATTTTGCCCAGAAGGTGTAATGTTCTGATGCAGACAGGATTCTGGTTGATTTGATTTGCTAACTTAGAACAGTGGCCTTTGACATGGAGAACTTACACCCCAGGGGTATTTCAAAGGTTTGATAGTCTTAAATTCATAGATACTGTGAACCCAAGATTCTCCTATTTCCTTGACTTATAAATATTGCTATTCAAGCGTCATGCTAGAAATGTAATATTTTAGCACACATTGGGATTTTCTGGTAGATTGCAGAGACGGGAGTTAGGCAATTTTGGACTAATGATTCTCTTCTTCTGTGCCCTGGATTTGTCAAATATCCATGTGAGGGATGGTTTCATGAAAGCAAGGCAAAAATAATGTTAACTAATGTTGAGTAAGAAAGGTTGATTATTGAAAATGCCCCCTCCTGCAATGCATTTAAATATAAGCAGCTCTTTTCAGCTCTTCTCAATATTTATCCCTCAGACACATTATTTGCTAGAAAAAACTCCAGACCTTATATAGCAAAGCAGTATAGGTGAGTGTCCCTAATATTTTCAAATGTAATTAGAATGTTTTCTTAGACTATTAACCTTTTCTAGATATACTAAAGTTCTACAAGATCTTTCCACTTGGCACTTATTCTTCAACCAAGTAGTTAAAACAATTTTTATTAAATACTGCTTGAAATGTGGATTGCAATACAGTATAATCCTCATCTTCTTTCATCATAAAATGTTTAGTGTTTTCTACCTCCTGTTAATAAAAAGCAAACGATATCCTATGTACAAATTCTTTTAACGTCACCCATTTTATTTTTCATTAAATGTAAAAGGAAACATTATGGATTCACCTCATCAAGAAATGCATTGTCAATAAAATTGAACTTTCATGCTTAATAATTATTTAACAAAATTTGTAATATATTTATGTTGTTTACTTTTTGTATTTTTTTAAAGTTTATTTATTTATTTTGACAGAGAGAGCGAGCGGGGGAAGGGCAGAGAGACAGGGAGAGAGAATCCCAAGTAGGCTCCTCACTGTCAGTGCAGAGCCCAATGCAGGGCTCAAACTCACGAAACTGTGAGATCATGACCTGAGCCCAAACCAAGAGTCAGACACTTAACCGACTAAGCCACCCAGGCACCCCTATGTTAACATATTAATAATAGATCCTGGAAGGATCTTGGGGAGGTAGCGGAGTAAGACGATACTGAGCTCACCTGTCCCACATTTCCAACTAGATATCATCCATATCCAAGTCAATAAACGGGGCAGCGATCAGAACAAAGACAGGCAGAACAAACTCCAAGACTACTGATAGAGAAGAAGCTGCATCTGAAAGGTCAGGAAGGTCAGAAAGGTGGAGGGAGGCTGCCTGCAGGAGGAAGGCAGCTGCACATGCAGAGAGGGCAGAGAAACGGGCCCTTGCACCAGGGAGCTCACATGGGGAAGATTAATCCCCATAACGTTTGACTTTCAAAACCAGAGGGGCTGAATTCCACGAGTTTGTAAAACCAGTGGGACTGGAGCCAGGAGCTTTAAAACTCAGCTGCCTCAGCACCAGGTGAGCTGGGAGGGCCATAGCTGGGTTGCCGCCCTTAAAGAGACCGCAGCCTGTGTGGAGCGGCAACATAAAAATGGCAGCTTACACAATGCCAGGGGCAAATGGGACACAGATCTGTTCACAATGATTTCCGAGTATGTTGGGGGACTTCTCAGAAAACGAGGGAGCTAGCAGGTGCCATTTTTCTCCCCTGCCCCCAAGCATAAACACAGAAGTGCCTGTGGGAGGTGGCGCTGCACAGAGACTTGTTACCTAACCTGCTACCAGTGCACCAGGTCTACAAGTTCTCCTGAGGACTTGCCCCTTCTAAGCCTGCTACCCTCAGTCCTGGGCTCAGGGCAAATTTTGGTAAAGTCACGAGTGCACCCCATGCAGCCGCCAGGTGCACAGCTGCCTATGCGTGGTGCACACATGTACTGCCCCAGGCCCAGCCACGTGCCCCCAGCCACCCTGGCGCGCAGCGCCCAGCCACGGCAATGCTTCAGGGGGATCCAGCATAGGACCAGTGGCCCAGTACAAATTCTGTTAACACCGTTGCGCCACTCTCAGGTTCACTAGTGGGCATATCCACTCAGAGCTGGCCTGTCTGGGTCCCACTAACACCACAGGGAGCAAGCACAGCCCACAACAGGCAGATGACTGCACTGAAAGGAAAAGTAACTCAGACACAATAGCAGGGCATAAGCAACACACACAGGATGCTCTCCTGAAGTGCCAGGTTCTGGTGAACGGGGGACATTGCACTGTGGGTTCTCCAGTGCCTCTTCATCATAAAGTTACTACTTTCAAGAGCAGAAGGCACAGCTGACTTTCTTAACACAGAGAAACAGACACAGAGAGGCAGACAAAATTAGGAGATAGAGAAATTTACCCCAATTGAAAGAACAGGACAAGACCACAGCCAGACACCTAAGTGAAACAGATAGTTTCACTAAGTAACATACCTGATAGAGAATTTAAAGACTGATCCCAAGGATACTCACTGGACTTGAGAAAAGAGTGGAAGAAATGAATAAGACCCTTAACACAGAGATAAGGAATAACATAGCAGAAATAAAGGGCTCAATAAACAAAATTAAAAACACATTTGATGGAATGAACAGCAGGATGGAAGAACCAGAGAAATGAATTACTTGAATTAGAAGAAAGAGCATGGAAAGTAATCAAGTTGAACAAGGGAGAGACAAAAGAATTATGCAAAATGAGAACTCAGGCTCATTCAAACTCAGACTCATTTAAACTCAGACTCTATCAAACATAATAAGATTTGTATTATAGGAGTCCCAGAAGGAGAGAGAGAAAAGGGGAAAGAAAATTTATTGAAGAAATAGTAGCTGAAAACTTCCTTAATCTGGGGAAGAAAATATATATCCAGATCTAGGAGACACAGGGAACCCTCACCAAATCAACAAAAGGAAACCCACACCATCACATATTGTAATTGAATTTGCAAAACATTGGATAAAGAAAAAAAAAACCATTTAAAGCAGGAAGACAAAGGGATGCCTGGGTGGCTCAGTAGGCTGAATGTCCAACTTCGGCTCAGGTCATGATCTGACCGTCTGTGTGTTCAAGCTCCATCTCGGGCTCTGTGCTGACAGCTCAGAGCCTTGAGCCTGCTTCAGATTCTGTCTCCCTCTCTCTCTGACCCTCTCCCACTCATGCTCTGTCTCTTTCTCAAAAATAAACATTAACAATTTAAAAAGAAAATGGATTAAAGACCTAAATATGAGACCTGAAACCATACAAATCTTGGAAGACAGCACAGGAAGTAATTTCCTTGACACTGGCCATAGCAACTTCTTTCTAGATATGTCTCCTAAGGCACGGGAAACAAAAGAGAAAATAAATTATTGGGATTATATGAAAATAAAAAGCTTCTGCACAGTGAAGGAAACAATCAACATAAAAGGCATCCTAGGGAACGGGAGAAGATATTTGCAAATGAAATACCTCATAAAAGTTTAGTATCCTACAACTCAACACCCATAAATAATCCAATAAAAAATGGGCAGAAGATATGAGCAGACATTTCTCCAAAGAAGACATACAGATGGCCAACAGACACATGAAAAGATCTTCATCATCACTTAACCATCAGGGAAATGCAAATGAAAACTACCATGAGCTATCACCTCATGCCTGTCAGAATGGCTAAAATCAATAACACAAGAAACAACAGGTGTTGGCGAGGATGTGGGGAAAAAACACTTGCACGCTGTTTCTAGGAATGTAAACTGGTGCAGCCACTCTGGAAAATGGTATGGGGTTTCCTCAAAAAGTTAAAAGTAAAACTACCTTATTATCCACTAATAACACTATTGGGTATTTGTCCAAGTAATACAAGAACACTAATTCAAAGGGATACAAGCACCCCTATGTTTATAGTGGCATTATTTGCAATAGCCAGGATATGGAAGCATCCCAAGGGTCCATCGATAGGTGAATGGGTAAAGACATGAGATACATATATACATAATATATAATATATATGTATATACATGTGTATATATAGTGTATATATATATAATATATACAGAATATATATGTACATATATATACATAATGTACATATATATTACATATACATACATTAGATATATATTATATATATAATATATATAATGGAATATTACTCAGCCACAAAAAAGAATGCAACCTTGTCATTTACAAAACATGGATGGAGCTAAAGAGTATAATGCTAAGCAAAATAAGTCAATCAGAGAAAGACAAATACCATATGATTTCACTCATATGTGTAATTTAAGAAATAAAACAAGCGAAGGGAAAAATGAGAGAAATCAAGAAGCAGAGTGCAATTATAGAGAAAAATATGATGGTTATCAGAGGGGAGGGGGGTGTGGAGATAGGTTAAATATGTGTTGGGGATTAAAGAGGGCACTTACTGTGATGACCACATGGTGATGTATGGAAGTGTTGTATTACTATTTTGTGTACCTGAAACTAATAAAATGCTCTATGTTAACTAACTGGAATTAAAATAAAAACTTAAAATAAAAAAGTAAATAAAAAGGTAGTAAGAGAAATATTAAAAATAAATACTAGTATATTAATAATAACATTAATCCATAAGAATGTTATAAAGTTATGTATATGTTTTGATAGTAATTTAGTAACATGGGAGATCAACAAAAATACCTTTTGTAATCATAAAGGTATCTTAAAGTAACAGTTTTATTTTTAAATGCTGATTATCTTTACAACATCCTTTGCCACTATTTAAACTTATAATGAAATATTTTAGATGTCAACTTACAAATGTACAATAAATAGTTTTTTTTATTTTTTTAATTTTTTTTTTTAAGTTTATTTGGAGAGAAACAGAGACAGTACAAGTTGGGGGGGGGAGGGGCAGAGAGAGAGAGAGATAGAGAAAATCCCAAGCAGGTTCCATGCTGCCAGCACGAGCCCAACATGGGGCTTGAACCAATGAAACTGAGATCATGACCTAAGCCAGAACCAAGAATGGGGCGCTTAACCAACTGAGCCACCCAGGCACCCCTATAGTATTTTAAAATCACATTTTCAGGGTACACAGCTGAAAACACTGACTTAAAATCCTGGAGGGAATGAATCTGTGGATTAGGTCTTTACTTCATCACTTCTATGAAATAAGGTAGTGGATTCTTTTCTCCCTAACTTCATCTTTTCTCATTCACCTCAGTTCTTTACTGAGTACTGTATACCTCTTGGTAAAATAAAAATGATTCTGGTTTTGAGATGCTATGAGATTCCAGCTAAAACCTCAACCATTTGAAAAGTGTAGTAATAGAGAATGGAAATTTGGCCATCCCAGGTTTTAGGAAATTCTGCTTTAAATCAGTGAAAAGTAGTTAATTCAATCTTGGCAGTAACCTTAATTCCCTAGAAATTTAAGGTTCCAGATAGAAAATTACAACTGTAGAACTCATTCAGTCTAAGAAGACAGAAGACAGAAGGCATCTCTTTAGATTAATGTGTTAGACTGTATCAAGCTCACTTGGGAGAAAGTTGGATATATCTGACAATGGTGCACAATGTAAAACCAGATGTTCATACTTTCCAGAAAAAGTATATTTCCAGTGTTAAGTCTTATAAAACATCTATTTTAAAATGCTTCAATATTTTAAATTATATGTCTAATTCTTGGGCTTGAATTATTATTATTTATGAGATTAATGACAATAACAACCATAGAAGCTGAATATCAGCAGTAAGAATGTTAATAAAAGATATTAAAAACTTTTTAATGGCAAATGAAGTCCATCCTTTCATTATTTTCTAAATTCAAAGGTTAAAGAATGTAGCCATCCTGTTATATAATGACATAAGCTGATTTAATATTCACAGGCAAGTGAGCATAATGCCTTATTGCGTCAAGTACAGATTTTGAAACTTCATAATTCTTTTTATTTTTTTTTTTTAATTTGAGAGAGAGAGAGTGAATATGAGTTGGGGGAGGAGGGAGGGAGAGAGAATCTTAAGCAGGCTCCAAGCTCAGCACAGAGCCTGATGCGGGGCTTGATCCCACAACCCTGGGATCATGACCTGAGTCAAAATCAACAGGCAGATGCTTAACTAAGCCACCCAGGTGCCCCCAGATTTGGAAATTTTAAATATGAATCAAATTCTTATTCAATGGTGTTCTACCTTTAAAATAAATTGATCTAGGTGTATATTGCAAGTTATAGTTTTATACTTAAGTGGTTAAGAACTACTTTCAGGGGGAATAATATTCCAGTATCTCTTCTCATGATTCCAATAAATTATCTAAGTATTCTATGTTTCACAAGCCTCAAAGACAACCAGCAATACCAGATTTCCTTTGGGGAAATAGGTACCATTATGAGATTAAATTTGAGATTAGCATTATGAGGTACCATTATGAGATTATGAGATTAAACCAAATATGTACCATTATGAGATTAAAATTTAAGATTACTCAATGAGGGGCACGTGGGTGGCTCAGTCAGTTAAGTGACTGACTCTTGATTTTGACTTAGGTCATAATCTCATGGTGCATGGGATCAAGCCCTGTGTAGGGCTCTGTGCTGACAGCGCAGATCCTGCTTGGGATTCTCTCTCTCCCTCTGTCTCTGCCCCTCCCCAACTTATACACACACACTCTCTCTCTCAAAATAAATGAATTAACATTTAAAAAAAAAGATTATTCAATGAGTTGCCAATGATCAAAATGAAAGCATTTCTATTGGGTTTTTTTGTTAATAACAAATCTTTAGTTCTTTGCAGGCTCAGAAACTTGGATCGTGACATAAGATTTTATGAATATTGATTAGATATTGATTTCCTTTTACTCACTAGTTTTTCTGGAGAGTTTTCAAGATTCACAATCAACTGATGAAAAAAAAAAGAATTTGAGTGCATTGGGAGCTGAGGTATTGAACATGGGGATGGGTGGTCTCTGAGAGCCATTTGTTTCAGATAGGCGTGAGGGAACTGAGTCTAGCAAGATTATTTCCGTTCAATACTAATGTATAGCTCTTAGAGGTGAAATATGCCAGGGCTTTAACATGTATAAGGATCACCTGCGGATCTCATTAAAATCAGATTTTATTCCGTAGGTTTGGGTGTGAGGACTGATAGTCTGCATTTCTAATAAGCTCCCGGGAGACATTGATCCTGCTGGATCACTTTGAGTAGCAAGAATTTAGAGCACTGATACTATTCTTCCAGCCTACAAATGAGATGTTTGGCCAAGATTTGGAGGCCATGGCTTTCTCATCAAGTCAGCTATTAAGCAGTTATAAGAATTTAAAAGATTATTTAACCTCAAAGGGAACTATTATTTCCTTCTGTAAAATTATAAGTCTGGGCCAGGTGATGTATCAAGTCATTTCAGAACTATAAAATTTAAGGATTTTAAGATAACCCTTATCGTATTTTGGCTACTATCTCCTTTACTTTCCCTCATAAACAGTTAACAGAAATCAGAAAAGGGTTTATTGTGCCGTATTAGTCCCTAAGGTCACCACTGAGTTGTGCTTTGCATTCTTTGAGGCCAAGATGATAGCTATTTTTTAAATGTCAATTTCCACCTTCCTCCTCCATAATTCTTAGAACACGATTCAGATTTGTATTTTTTTTAACTTTAAGAATTCTTATAAGTCCTGAGTCTGTGGGATTAGTTTACCTGTTTCCCAAATGAAATGTAGTTCCCACGATTTCACATTTTTCAGACAAGCTGTAATATTCTTAAATAGAAGGGTGATCCTTTAATTGGACCGATCTCATACACGGCACCCCTGCTAAGTGGCAATAACTAGTAACAGTTTTAAAATATATTTAATAGGGAACAGATTCTTTCCCTTCTCTGAATAGAATTCGAGTCAGATCCTTCCTGTTTATTTCCGTTGTCAACATCTTTATTCAGAAACTTCATATAACTCTTGTCTGGACTACTGTACTAATCTACCAACTTGTGTTCCATCTCCAGCCTTTCCACCCCATAATTATTCCTATAAGCCTCTGCCAGATTTCAACAAAATGCATGCCTCTTTTAGTCAAAATGCTGCAATGGCCTTTATTCAACACCTCCATGCTATGGGGTCAGGTTCCCACTACTTCCCTTCACCAAGTATTTTCTACACTTCCCATGCCTGTACCTCTTTATACATCTCTTCCATCTGGTATACCTTCTTCTATAAAACCCTACCAATTTTTTAAGATCTATTATAAATGCCAGTTCTTGCTAAAAATGGTCCCTGATTTTTCCAGCAAGAAGATGAACTCGTGTAACACTTTGCTTTTGATTCTCTCCTCAGCATCTACTACCTGACATTATAATTTCTGTATATACGTCCTCTTGCTCTCTACTATACAATTCTCGGGAAACTGTAGTATGTCTTCATTTTTATAGCTCTCACAGTGCTTTTTCAATTCTCTGTATCTGTTGAAGAAATGAGTGAATGTATAATATAGCTTCACTGTTCTACAGATCAAGATGCTCAGAAACTGCAGAAGTTTAAAAATTATTCCTTGGTCTTAATCAGTATTCATTTCCAGGTAAATTAATCTCTGTGACACAGTATCCTCTTGTATATTTTGGGGTGGAGGTAAGGGATGTCTAGTAAATTTTTTTACTCAATGGATATAAAACATCATGCTGTATAAATGCTGGAGAAGAAGGAAATATTTTGACTTTCTGGATCATGGTAAATATTGTCATAGGATATGTGTGTGTTTCAGATTCAACTACAGTGTTATGAAGAAAATTTTATGTGTGAAAAAGATTATACAAAGATGACATAATTTATATTTAAGATTTTAAAGAGGCAACCCAACTATATTGGCTTCACAATTTATTACTATATGGGGTTAATATTTTCAAAAGGAAAAGTAGAATTTCTTCCTTAAGATACCATAGACAACACCTTAGGAATGCGACCATTATTGTCTATCATGGCTTGAGGACCATTAAAGGTGTTCTGAACAAGATATATTATTTTACTAAAACATGTAAGTGAAGGGGCACCTGAGTGGCTCAGTCAGCTAAGCATCCAGCTCTTGGTTTAGGCTCAGGTCATGATCTCATGGTTCATAGTTCTAATCCTGTGTTGTTGGGCTCTGTGCTGACAGAGCACAGCCTGCTTGGGATTCACTCATTCCTTCTCTCTCTGCCCCTCCCCTGCTCATGCACTTTCTCTCTCTCAGAATAAATAAATTAAAAAAATAAACCATGAAAGTGGAAAAGTAAAAAGTATATATCTATAATCATTGTAGGATTTGTGAACTTTGGACACATATTAAATTGATTTCCTGTGCTCCATAAGATACAAAATGATGGTCAGGAATTTTGAGCTCCAGTGCATTAACTCTCTCAGGATACTAGGTTGCTTTATCAGTGCAATACAGCAATTTTAAGAACCTTAAAAGATCCAGCTTGAGAAAACTTGTTCCACAATCAAAGCAATTAGCTATAATTGATCTGTAATACTACAAAAACTTTTTGAACTAATAGAACATTTTAAAAAATCTTAGTTTTACATAATTTTCTTTTTTTAAAGTTTCTTTTTGAAAGAGACAGAGCATGAGTGGGGGAGAGCAGAGAGAGAGAGAGAGAGAGAGAGAAATCTGAAACAGGCTCTAGGCTCTGAGCGGTCAGCACAGAGCCTGACATGGAGCTCAAACTCATGAACCATGATATCATGACCTGAGCTGAAGTTGGAGCCTCAACCAACTGAGCCACCCAGGTACCCCTGCATAATTTTCAACATTAACATCTCTTCCAGTCAATTCCATTGCCAGAAAATATAACTTTTAAGTAATTCTGACTAACTATAAATACAGTAATTGCATTCAAAAAGACTTTGAAAAAATCACTTGAAAAATCTATGTTAACTATAGAATTCTCCCATCTTTGTCTACCAATATTAAATTGAGAAGAAAAAAAAACCAGGGTTATAATTATTTGAGGAATATTTTCTGTGATATTCTTTTCTTTTTGCACCTACGAATCCTTCCATTGAGGTCATGGAAAACAGATGTATATAGAGAAATTAAAACTAATAGATTTATTTTATTTATTTATTTTTTAATATATGAAATTTATTGTCAAATTGGTTTCCATACAACACCCAGTGCTCATCCCAAAAGGTGTCCTCCTCAATACCCATCACCCACCCTCCCCCTCCCTCCCACCTCCCATCAACCCTCAGTTTGTTCTCAGTAAAACTAATAGATTTAAATTAATATCCATTATATGCATTTGAGAGCTCTCTTTTGCCATAGTATTCACTGCCTCCCTAACACTCTTGATATGATACTGTTTCATGCCAGGAGTTATCTCATCAGTGAGAAAATCAAGGGAAGTTTATGTTCTTAACCCCCAGGTTACATACTCTAATGAGATTCTCTTTTCTTTAAGTGTCTTCCTCTAAAAAATCCCAGCACATAGCTTAGATGGCACCATTCAAGTGGTCTAGCTTGATACAAATGTCAATATTGTCTTTGTCGTGTATCCACGGAATAACCTCTCTAATATACTTGTGGAATATAACACAGTCTTACCGTGATTCTATTCTCAGAGAGATTATTTACATAATGACTTGTTATAAAGTGAGAGTATAACAAACCAAGAAACCAGATTTGCACTGATAGTTTTTATCACTTTAGAAAAGCTTACACGTGACCTTCTTTACAAATTTAAATGTGTTCATAATTTAGGGAAAAAAATGTATCCCCATGGTTCCTGAAGAGAGAGCTGAAATTGGGAGACTGTGGAAAAGCGTGTATCATATGATGGCAAAGAACCGCTGCCCCGAATTTTCCTGTAGGCTTTTATTAAAGTTTTCTCTAGCTTCTGCCATCTACCTCACGTCACGAATACTTGTAATTTAAACATCCAAATACCAGGTCAGAAACATTGAGGTCTGGTCCAGTAGTTCCCGGAGGGTGGCACGGGTACTACTGTCATTGTACACGATGATTTTAGGGGGTACACCAACCAACATTTTGTAATTTTAACAGATACATGTTGATTTTCAAGTATTAGCAAAAATATACCTAGCAAATCAAACTCGTTACTCTACAATTATTCTTTCTTGGGCCAAGCTTTCTTTTTACATAACTTTAAGTTTAAAAAGCGAGGGCATTTAAAGAAAATATTAGGTAAATACTATGTGGGGCTTCTGACAAAAGTCCTGATGGAGGCTGGGGAAACTCTGATGAGTGGGAAAGTGAGTGGAGTGGTTGGGGTCGGTTAACGGTCTGGTTTTAGCTCTGTCACTAGCTGTACCTCTTTAGCAAGTCGGACTTCTTTGGGTATCTATTCCTTATTTGTAAAGAAATGGTTGGGGTGACCTCTAAGGTTCACTCCAGCACCACCATTCTATTGTTTTGTTCTCTTGTCAAATGCCATTATAAGGAACATCGATCTCTGTAAAGTGAAACTAAGCATTCTAAGCCTTAACACAAGATGTGCTCACTTAAACTAGTCAGGGAAATCGGCAGACCTAATGTGGAATTTTTTTTTTTTTTTTGAAGTTAAAACACACGATTGTTAGATTAGACTAATCCTTTTAAAGATTAGAGATAAACTTGAATTTACTTAGCAGCTTTACTTTTTTTTTTTTTGCACATGGGAGGGATTCCAAGTACCTTTGGATTCTCTCATGAACATAATAGCTAGACAGAGGAGAGTTTTATGTGCCATATTTGACATGTGCTACTAACATTCTCATCTGGGATTAAAAAGCTTGGATGTCCCTGATACAGTCAGATGAAGCATTTAAGTAAAGTCAGTGTTGGAAAAAAAAAATGCAGTTCAACTTGAAGGGGAAAAAAGATGGACAATTACTAGCTTAAGGTAAAGACTTACGTTTTAAGAAACAGGAGAAGCCTGAAGCTTTATAACTTAAAATAGCTGGTTTGGTTTCTGGTTTTAATTTTTCACTATGAAAGTAGAAAATATGTTAACCAATTGGCCATTTTAAGAGGTAATAAAACGTGAACCCCCAAATTAGCACTATGTGCCTCTATGAGACTGTCTTGAATTAGTTCTTTTCCCAATGGCTCAAATCAAAATCTAATCGTGATTACTAAAAACCATTCAATGTAGAAACACTACCTCTACCAAGTAATATTTACATGGTCAGCCAGACTGTTTTTAAAAATAATCTCTAAAGTTTGAAAAGTAAACCCCCTTGTCCTTGAATTGGAGTTGGTGTCCCTTTTTCTAGAAGGTCCCAGGTTCACAGTAAAGACTGTCTTCTTGAAGGGTACCTACCATTACTTCCGGCCTAAAAAGAAATTGTATTAACCAATTAAATTGCAAGATGAAAAGAGAAGGTTTCTATGATGATGTTGAATTCTGTGAATATTTGAACTAAATATTTTGGAAGTTATCAAATTTAGGACTAACGTACTTCTATTTTCTATTTGGAATACTAATCACATCTATTTAATCTATCCAGCTCAACAAACAAATGAACAAACACCAACAAAACCAACACAATCTATTTTTGGTGGAAATATATCTGCTTGTAAAGGTGCAAAAAAAAAAAAAAAAATAGCAAAGATGCTATGGGTGAAAAATTTTACCTGTGATCTCAAAAAGGGAATATTCAGAGAACACATCTAAACATCCAATATGGACACATAGAAATTGGCCCTCTGGAATACCACCAACTTCATTATCTGTTGCAACTTCAAAGGCCTCTTGGAAAATATGGCTTCACGATTCCTAGTTTTTCCAACTATCCTATTAAAAATATCTATAACCGTGCATTCTTGATCTGTGATAATAATTTGACCTCTGTCATCCTCAGTTACACTTGGTCTGGGAAGTACCAAGTGTCCTGCTTGGAGCTGCTCCTGGCTGGATCAGTCACTGCTGATTTAGTCTCCTCCTCAGAATGGCAGTCAGTCTTTGTCTGGTCTCATTTACGGAAGATGCTCGACCCCTGGGAGGATGGGGCTGGGGGAAAGTAGGCAAACCAGAGCTGCTGACCCTCTTGGGTTGAACTGAGGTTGGGGCAGTGGTGGGTTTTGACACTCCATGCAGGCTGGGGATTTTGATTCCTTTTCCAGAGTTCAGTCTTGTAAGGCTTCTCTCTCCCTGGCTGCTGACCACTGCAGCAGAGGAGGTTAGGCTGCCCTGGTTAAGGGAACACGGCGACAAAGGTAAACTTCCACTGAGCTTCCTGAGCTCCAGAAGCTGTTCTCTGGCTTGGCTCAAAGCCTCTGTCAGTTCAAAGCGTTCTTCACACTCCCTGCGCACTGTTTCCTGAAGAAAAGTGTTCTGAAATGAGAAAAGGTGGGGGGAGAAGCATCCCTAGCTTTAAACTGTACATTTGGATGGTAATTAGCAATATAAATGGAGAACTGAAATGGAAATCAGAGGTCCGTCTTTGTCTTTGTGGCTACTCTACCACATGGGACAGACAAGTCAAAAACGCAAATGATTTGTGAAGCTGGAAAGAACTTTGAGAGGACATTTGGTTCAACCCTTGCAGTTTGCAGAATAGGAACCAAGAGCCAGTATCACTCAGATGGGTAGTGAGGGGCTGGCGCTGGAACCCAGAACTTCTAATGCTTACTTTAGTGGGGTTTCAGCTCATTGGCACATGTGATGCCTAACACTTAACATCTGCAGGGGCAAGTATGTTAGTTTATAACGAAGGTAAGCTGCAATACACAAGACAGGTAAAATTGCTTGAATTATAAGATTGAAAGAATAAAACATATCAGGTACAGCGCTTAAACAATAGAATCAGCTACTTTATATGACGCTTTCTCAACGGGACTTAAATATACTGATCGTTTGTTATTTTGTAAGATATATATCAAAATAAAGAAGAACGTTATTTGCTTTTAACTCCATTTGGCAATCATGTATCAAGTCGCCAGAAGCTGTAGTGGATACAATACCTGCCCTCAATAAGTTTGCAGCCTCATGAGTTTGAGCAGAACTGTTTTTTATGTCTCCAACAGGATTTGGAACCAAGGGTAGAAGTTATGTAGTTGAAGATAAGGAAGAACTTTTTAAAAGCCAGAACTGTCTGGAGGATACCCTGAAGGGTTAAATCTCACTTGACTGGGATGGACTGGAGCAAACTTAAACTTCAAATGGGTGACTGAACTAGAGATCACTAAGGTCCCTTCAAATTCCGAGACTATAGTTTTAGTTAAAGAAGTTACTCATCTTTCGTCTATGGAATTCATCCAAATTATTTCAAGGTCCATGGTAAGAATTAGCTCTTGGATCTTTCTAACCTCCTGACATGTCTGTAGAATGTCAAAAAAGAGGTTGAAAAGCAAACAATTCAAAGTAGTAAACAAATAAGGAAACAATTAAAATGATTGTGCTAGACCCAGCAATAGCACTGCTAGGAATTTACCCAAGGGATACAGGAGTACTGATGCATAGGGGCACTTGTACCCCAATGTTTATAGCAGCACTCTCAACAATTGCCAAATTATGGAAAGAGCTTAAATGTCCATCAACTGATGAATGGATAAAAAAATTGTGGTGTATATACACAATGGAGTACTACGTGGCAATGAGAAAGAATGAAATATGGCCCTTTGTAGCAACATGGATGGAACTGGAGAGTGTGATGCTAAGTGAAATAAGCCATACAGAGAAAGACAGATACCATATGGTTTCACTCTTATGTGGATCCTGAGAAACTTAACAGAAACCCATGGGGGAGGGGAAGGAAAAAAAAAGAGGTTAGAGTGGAAGAGAGCCAAAGCATAAGAGACTCTTAAAAACTGAGAACAAACTGAGGGTTGATGGGAGGTGGGAGGGAGAGGAGGGTGGGTAATGGGTATTGAGGAGGGCAGCTTTGGGGATGAGCACTGGGTGTTGTATGGAAACCAATTTGACAATAAACTTCATATATTGAAATAAAATAAAATAAAATAAAATGATTGTGCTATAGGATTCTCCGACTAAAAATGAATTTCCATCAGGTTAGTTTGTAAAACTACCCAAGGCATTGCCAAATCTGTCAGTGGGAAGTGTCTTCCCAAGGCTTTTCCTGACTAATCTGCTGTCAGTGGAACTAAGTAACAAAGCATCAGAGAAAGTAGCATCTTCCTGTATTTGAGTCTCTTGTAATTATGATCAGAACTCTATTCAATTCCAAATTTGGTCAGAATTGAAGAATATGGCACAATTCTAGATTGACAGTTGTTCTATAATTTTCTATAAAATCAGCAGCACGTCTGGGTCAAACAAAGCTTCATCGCTTTCATATATTATTAACATACATATGGGTCCATATAAGCATGTATATTTTTTTAAATAATGAGGGTTAAGTACTTGCTTCTAGTTAGGTGCTTTTGTTTTTTTGTTATTGTTTTTGTTTTTGTTTTGAGAAACTGGAGACCAAGGATGGTGTTTGTGGCTTTATCATCTGGTTTTCATTAATCCTACCTGAAATACTTGTTGAAAAGGCAAGAGAGGAAGGGCCAGGGAAGAATATTAGTAAGTTGCTCTGTTAGATGTCATTTCATCTCCTGTTCTGACAAAGAAAAACCGTGAAGCCCTACTGCTTATGTGACCTGCTGAAAGCAGCCCAGCCCTGAAGTGGTAGGTCCTGCTCCCAGCTGCCCATGCCTAAATGAATTGTCTAATTATATCAAGCATGCAGGGACCGATTTGTTTCTGGACACAGAAGCAATTAAAAAAAAAAAAAAAAAAAAGACACTTCATCTAGCTTTGCCCAAGTTTTCTAAACTTAATCTAAACTTTATTTTAAGTGGCACACCATCAGTGCATTATTTCCTATTAATAGAGTTAGCTGGCAAAATATGTTGAAGTGATTAGATTCAAGGGGCTTTCAATAACTTAGTATAAAAAATTCCCTTGATTAAGAAAGTTATGAGAAAGAGTTAAGTTTATTTGAATATATAAAAGAAAAGAATGGATAGCAGTTAACTGATGAGGTCAATAAATTGCTGACATGAATAACAGGTGCACCAATATGGAAGGATAACGTAATGGGTGATGTGATGACAAGGGCTCTCATTAAAATAAAAATAAAATTCAATCCATTCACTAAAATTAAATTCACGTCTGAAAGGAAAGGAGTGGTGTTCTATGGAAAACATCCGTAAAGCAAGTTACCTAAAAGCTATTTTAGGCAAGTGACATTGCACTAAAGGAGGAAATGAAAAGGTGGAGTGAACTCAAAGATGTCCCCATAGCAAGTATAATGGGAACACAGTGCCGGCCAACTCCAGACTGGACTTTGGAAGGGCTGCTGATCATCTTGGTCTGGGGCCCACTGCTCTGGAACTCATCCTTTTTCAAGCTATTAGCTTCCAGTACAAAGGACTATTTCTCTTTCTTCTGTTATTTCAAATCAGGAGGACCTCTGAACTGAAAACATGCTCCAGAATTAGGACTTCTATTTTTGTATTTGCCATAAACACTGTGAAATCTCAGGTGAACCTCACAATATCTGCATATCCTCTGCTACCATTACCTCCTGTTTTAAAATTGAGATTATAACTCAGTTTTGTACAACAGGCAATTCAGATGTTATAATTTATTCAACCATGGAGTAACAAAATGGAAATAGAACACATCAAGTTTAGAGGATTGCTATTTCGAGGGTGGGGTGTGTGTGACAGGGCATGACAAGAGCACACATGGATGTGGCCAGAGCCAGTAAGGGAAAATTCCATCATGTGTGGAAAAGAATCACTCACTTGTGATTAGATTGCTTTCAGTGATTTAGGCAAAATATCTATCTTTTGGGGCTGTTTTTTTTTTGAAGGTTGTTTCTTTGGAAGAATTTTAATGTGTGTTTTCACTGAACAACGTAGGAAAATGTGTAAGATGGAAATTCAGTAAGATTGAAAATCCTGGGCAAACATGAGACTAATCAGTGAAGCCCTAGCATTCTAAACGTTTCAGGTAAAATTATCTTTGGTCATATTTTAGCATGGTAAAATGGTAAAGAAGGGGCAGTGGGGTTTTCCAGGCCAAATGGGCAGTGAGTGCAAATGGCTGGTAGTGACAGTGGAAGAGGCACATCTTGGGATGACACATGGCTTAGTATGACTTGTATGCAGAATGAACAGGCAGGGAAGAGTGAGCAGGGTCTGATCGAAGATGACTTTAATAACATGCTAAATATTAGAGTTTTAACTTAATTATGAGGGTCATATGGAGTCGTTGAAAGGTTTATTTCAAGCATGGGGCTGGCATGGTCAAATTTGCATTGAAGGAAGATCCCTTTGCCAGCTCTATGGAAAATGGCCCCAAGTGGGGCAAGAAAGGAAACAGGGAGGATCATAAGAGACCAACATTTTCACAGAGGAGGTTCCTATCCCCTGCACTCCTTGATTAGGGTGGTCTGGGCACAGGAGAATTAGTGTTTCTGGGTCCTAAAGTTCTGTTGATGGTGAAGAGCATTACCAGTAGAATATGTCTATAACATTTTCAGATGAAGGCCACTTTGGGCTTAAAATATGGCTTAATCACACTCCCACTGGGTAAGTAAATGTCAAAATGAAAATACAAATTAGCTCTCCATCTGTTTGAAATTTCTAATATTAAAAAAATGGCCAATTTGCCCCACTCTTTACAATGTAAAAGTAGTTTATTTTTGTGTTTGTTTTCATTTTTTTTCCTTAGAGACAGCTGGATTGTTTTCAATTCCAAAGACAGTGGAAGAAGCAGGAGAAGGCTTTGCTGGGTAACCTGATCATTCTGAAGATGAAAATCCCATTTGTGATGGCAATCACTTGAATTTGGCAATTTGGGGGGAACATGCCAGGAAAGCAAGTCCTCAGTGAAGGATAACCACAGATGGGTGTCTTTTTTATGCTTTACGTCCAATGAGGTCTGAACCAGTCATGGAATGATCAGATTATAGTTTCTACCCACCCAAACGAGATATATCCCAGGGTGAGTAGATGACTGGACAACTGGGTGGGGAGCCGAGGCAAAGGGAAACTGGAAAAGGTGTGGAAACCAGAAAGATGAGTAGGAGCTAGCAAAGGATGTGCCCAAACTTCCATTTATGGCTTCTGTTCAACTAATCTGATCAGCCCAAAACACTGCAGAAAAACAGAAGAGATGGCCCTTTGGTAAGACAGGAATGAGAATCTGAATAGATTTCCAGGAAAGAAGTAAGATGGATGGTAGGCAGGCTGTTCTAAAATTGTATTTCTGTGCTCACAGACTTAATGGACACTGTGAAATAACTACTGCAGATATATTGAAACAGAAGTAGAAATGGGGAAAAATAAACAACCCCTAGGACTAATATGCCTCAAGAGCAGATTTTCAGAATGGGGAGGAAGAGCCCTTGAAGGCACAGTGTTCAGGATTCATTTGTCTAAGTCAATAATCTAAGATTTAATTAGTATTAATTAAATACAATGGAAACAATTTCTCCCTATTTTTTCTCATTCTGTCAATTTTCTGGCATCTGTACTCTGCATCCGGGCAAACTGTCTCCAACATGTAAAAGGCGGTCTTGCTTAGCTCTCCCTCTGCACTGCTGAAGCCTCTCAGTCTGACTGCCTCACTCCTGTCTGCCCCATGCCTCATGGTTAAGGTTCTCAGGTTATTTGTTCACCCATCCTCCCTGCCAACCAACCCTAGGAGTAGCCCATGGTCACTAAAAGCTTTCCCAGTTCTCTCTCTGCTCCCTGTGGAGCCAGAGGTTAGAGAAGAGATTCATATGTTCTAATTTTATTTGGTCCCTAAATTGAGAACTAAGTGGTTCCACTAATTAACTAACTTAATTTACTAACTGGTGCTTTGTTTTCTCATAAATGGAATTACCAGAGAAATGTGTGCCATTTTATCTATATCAATTAAATATGTAAATATAGAAAATGTATATCCTTGGAGTGGCTCAGTGGGTTAAGTGACTGACTTTGGCTCAGGTCATGATCTCATGGTTTGTGGGTTCAAGTCCCGCATCGGGCTCTGTGCTAACAGCTCAGAGCCTAGAGCCTGCTTTGGATTCTGTGTCTCCTTCTCTCTCTGCCCTTCTTCTGCTTGTGCTCTGTCTCTCTCTCAAAAATAAAAAATAAAAAATTTTTACAAAATGCATATCCTAAAACTAAGCAAATCCCTCCTGCCAAAAAAAAAAAAAAAGCTCTTTGCAAACACCATATCTTCCTCAAATTTAATCTTTGACTTCACACAAATCCATCCTTGCCAGATTTATTAGTAAGCTTTCCTAAATAAATGGGTTTTCTTTTTTTTTTCTTAAATAGATTTTACATTTGAAAAATATTAGCCCCTCATTGGGCTCTGCTATGAGCATGGAGCCTGCTTGAGATGAAAAAAAAAAAAAAAAAAAAAAGCACTCCTTCACACTTCCAAGTTCTACCTCCAGGGAATAACTATTTTCAGGTTTTTAAGCTGTTTCTTGCGATATTTATTCCCATATTTCTATGTAATAACATTATGCAGTTATCTCATGGTTTTTCAATTTTGAAGTCATTATCTAATGGCTTCATAGGATAGAAGATGAGGATTCAGCTTCCCATTCCAACTCCTAGCAGGTGTTTCTCTTTTCCCCATGAGCAGATATTCCTGTTCCCTGGGAGAAATTTCTATCACAATTTTGTTGAAAAATCTTCCCAATTTCCATCACAATTTTCATTTTGCTTTATATGATTATAGTATATAATATTATGTAGACCTGGGCCATGCAGTGTACTATGATTACATTTCCTTTCTGGCATGGCTTCCTTTCACAGTTAATTATTGTCGCACTATTTATCTGCTTAGGTTTCCGGGTTGTTGATTACTTATTTTTCACCAAATCTACTTATAGAAGTGTAAATATCCTTTCAGCATGTTCGAACACTCCATGTAATCTATCAGCTTCTCTTATATTGGAGACATACTTCTAAAAACCCTCCATTCTGCTGAACCCAGCCTGGTTGTTCTCTAAATCTGTTGCCCTGCTGTAATTCTCAGATTTCATCCTTTCTCCCTCTCTGACCTGAAAACTTCCTAAGAACTTATGTTTATCCTTAAGGTATAGATATTTCATGATGAAATGCTTTGGTGGAATGGCTTTACCATTCATTATGGTGAGTGGACCCTTCTTCCAATATAGAAGTGTATGTCCTTCAGTACTTAGAAATGTTCTTGATTAGTTTCTGCACTAATCTTTCCTCCACTTTCTCTGTTCTCTCTTTCCAGAACTCCTCTAATTTTCTTTTCTTCTCTCCATCTCTTTGTTTTTCTCTTCTACTTTCTGGGAGATTTATTCATCTTTATCATCTAACCCAAATATTGAATTTTTTACTTCAGCTCTTATATTTTAATATTTATTCTTGTTCTTTATTCATAGCCTCTGCTTATGTTCCATGGATGCAATATCTTTTCTTTTCTCTCTCAGGACATTAATTGTACTCTTTTTTGAAGCTCCCTGCATGCATTATTTTGTATCTTTTTCTTCTGAGTTGCTTTTTTTTCCTTCTGAGTTTTACTTTGATCCTAGCTTCTGTCTCGTATTTGAGGTGTTTCTAAAACATTTGATGATCTTTGGCTGTTGACATTTAAAAAGGAGTCTCCTAAATGTTACTGGAAGCTCTGTGTGTCTAGGTGAGGGCTTAATGACTGGTATACTTCTTAATGGGTAGATTAGACATGACTATTGCCATTTCACTGGGAGACCCCAATTGTCAGTATCCATAGATCTTTTTCCTCTCCTCTCCTCCTCTCTCCCCTCCCTTCCCCTCCCCTCCCCTCCCACTCCCATTCCCCTCTCCTCTCCTCTCCTCTCCTGTCCTGTCCTGTCCTCTTCTCTTCTCTTTTCTCTTCCTGCATTTCTCCAGAGAAGATACTTCCAATTTCCTAGCTGTTGATATATAAACCTAGTTGTCTATTCTGGGAAGTAAGTGGGTAAAGTGGTTCAAGAGGTCTCACTCTGAGGTACAGACTTTCATTCTAGCCTTATCCCACAATCTGCTCTTCTGTATCCTCAGGTCCAAAGCCTCTTAAATTCAGGTTTTTCTAGAGTATAAACCTTTGGTATACTGCCAGGATGGTGGGTGAAGTTGCTTAGGGGTTAGTGAGGGCATCCGAGGATCTGTCTGTTCCTTTCACAATTATTCAAACAATCCTGTTTTCAGATCCACTCCTCTCCCTCTTTCAGAAGTATCTGGTGTCTCCAATCACTGAGTCTTTCCAGCATTGTGTCACATAATTGGATTTGTTCCTTTTAGGGTTCCACCTCACTTCCCCAATCCCCACAGGCATCAGGTTTCAATATCATACAGTCTACTAATTACCTCTCAACACTGCTTTCTCAATTTTCAAAATTTGGTCAATGTCTCTTTCATCTAGTGTCAACTCCTTCCTCTCCTGTTCTCTTTTCCTTATGGATATATTCACTTTTTATTAATTTACTGTAATTTTAGTGATGTTTTGGGATTGCATAGATAAACATACATATTCAATTCTCCATGTTTAACCAAGAGCATTATTATTATTATTATTATTATTATTATTAGTTTTACTGTTTTTATTTATTTTTGAGAGAGAGACGGAGTGCAAGCAGGAGAGGGGCAGAGAGGCAGACACAGAATCCAAAGCACGCTCCAGGCTCTGAGCTGACAGTACAGAGCCAACGCGAGGCTCAAACTCACAAAATGTGAGATTATGACCTGGGCCAAAGTCAGACGCTCAACCCTCTGAGCCACCCAGGTGCCCCAAGAGCATTCTTTTTTCTTTTTGAATGTCTTTCATCTTCATTAGATGGCTACAGAAACTGATATTTTAAAATTTCTGTCCCATTGTTTTCCTTACTGATAATCTTAAGACAACAAAAATATTGAGCTTCCTTTGGTAGTTCCTTTCTGTTTTTGTTTTGGGTTCCTTTTGGATTTGCCACATTCTTCCTCTGAATTACTGAATTACAACACGTAATTCTGTCAGTGCGGCTGGGCCACACTGTCTTGACAGGACTCACATGAAGCTAGTAGGAAGGAAAACTGGCAGCAAGAAGCATGTGACTATTTTAATCTGTTGTTAAATGATGTTCTATTCCCTAATATATTATATTTCTTTTTGAATTCTTTCTTCTTTTAAAAAAATATTCCCTTTTTTTAGGCGTGTCTTTTCCCTATGAAGGATTTTCATGGGCCCCCTTTCAACATTCACATTTCCCATACAGCTCTACTTTCCATTTTCTCCCCTTTCACCTGCATCTTTTGTTGCTAAACCTTCTTGATCCTGGTGTTCCTGTGGATGCTCTCCAATAATCCGGCTCCATGCAGGAATGCCCATTTGCCCTTTAGAGGCTCTGGCTTTCCTCCTATCCTTGAGAACATTCTTCATACAATTAAAAACAAAGTCTACCCATTCTCTGGCCTCTTGAAAGAGAGCAGGGCTTTCCTGTCTTTAATTAGCCTCTTTACTAGACCAAAAATTTATCTTCATTCTAATGACAATTTGTCCTTCACTTTGTCCTTTTTTCTCCAGAACCTGACAAATTTCAAGTATCTGAAATGTGTGATCAAAATAATAGTGTTTTTCACTGTATAAGCTTCAGCCCCTATTCTTTCTGGCTCATAAATCCTACCCCTTTTATTGTCTCATTCCCTATTTTTATAGGAATATTCTGGATTTTGGTATGCTTAACCAGAGAAGCAGCCTTAATTATTTATTCTTATAGTTGAGTGTCAATTATTTAACTTCAAAAGGAAAATCTAATCTACCTCCCCTCCTCCCACCCCAGCTAAAGGAAGTCTGTCCCTAGGCATGTCCTTAGGTAACTTTACTTTTGGAATGATCTCTTTCTATTCCCCAGTACTGATCAATGATCATTTAAGTGCCAACCCAGTGTTTTGTATATCTCAAAAGTCTACATTAAAGAAAAAATAAAACTTCATCTCTAAGTAGTTTCCTTTTACAACTACTGAGCAGAAAGAGCTCCACATGTAGCTCCTTTTGTCTGAAAAAGAAATTCATTCTTCACTTTTAATCTAGGGTCTCTTGCCAAAATTACCTCTAGTGGCCCGGCCCTGAGACTGGCAGCCTCTAGGATGGCCCCCAGTTATCCCCGCCCTCTTGCTTATTCACATCCTTGTGCAATCTCTTTGCTTTGAATGTGAGCTGGACTTACTGACTCATCTATAATGAATAGAATTTAGCAGAAGCAATGGGATGTCACTTCTGAGATTATGTTACAAAGACTGTAGCTTCTATCTTAGACACCTCTCTTGCACTCTCATTCTTCCTCACTTGGTGCTCTGAGCCAATCCAGCTGTTGTTGTTCTACGTAGAAGTCCTTGTTGTAAGGAACTAAGGGAGTCCTCCGACCAACAGCCAGCAAGGTGCTAAGGCTCTCAGCCCAACAGCCATAATAAAATAACTCCTGCTAACAACCACAAAGTGAGTCTGAAAACAAATCTTCCTCTAGTTGAGCCTTTAGACAAAACTGTATGCCTGACTCCCTGACACCAACCTCACAAAAGGTCTTAAGCCGAAAGTACCTAGCTAAGTCAAATTCAGAGCCCTGGCCCACAGAAACTGTGAGATAGTAAATGCTTGTTGTTTGAGAACACTGAATTTGAGAATAGTGGATTGTTCAACAAGGGATAACCAATATAGGCCCTTAAAGCCAATTTTTAAGATTTCAGTCTATGCTTTTTATATAAGTTTCTGTTTAGGGGCGCCTGGGTGGCTCAGTCGGTTGAGCGTCCGACTTCAGCTCAGGTCATGATCTCACACTCCGTGAGTTCTAGCCCCACGTTGGGCTCTGTGCTGACAGCTCAGAGCCTGGGGCCTGCTTTGGATTCTTTGTCTCCCTCTCTCTCTGCCCCTCCCCTTCTCATGCTCTGTCTCTCTCTGTCTCAAAAATAAAACAAAAACAAAAACAAAAACAAAACATATATAAGTTTCTGTTTAGGTCATTCTTTCCTCTGGATGTCAATGTAATTACTCATATAAGATTTTCTTTTGGCACAAAAACAGACACATAGGCCAATGGAATAGAATAGAAACCCCAGAACTAGACCCACAAACGTATGGCCAACTAATCTTTGACAAAGCAGGAAAGAATATCCAATGGAAAAAAGACAGTCTCTTTAACAAATGGTGCTGGGAGAATTGGACAGCAACATGCAGAAGATTGAAACTAGACCACTTTCTCACACCATTCACAAAAATAAACTCAAAATGGATAAAGGACCTGAATGTGAGACAGGAAACCATCAAAACCCTAGAGGAGAAAGCAGGAAAAGACCTCTCTGACCTCAGTCGTAGCAATTTCTTACTTGACACATCCCCAAAGGCAAGGGAATTAAAAGCAAAAATGAACTACTGGGACCTTATGAAGATAAAAAGCTTCTGCACAGCCAAGGAAACAACCAACAAAACTAAAAGGCAACCAACGGAATGGGAAAAGATATTTGCAAATGACATATCGGACAAAGGGCTAGTATCAAAAATCTATAAAGAGCTCACCAAACTCCACACCCGAAAAACAAATAACCCAGTGAAGAAATGGGCAGAAAACATGAATAGACACTTCTCTAAAGAAGACACCCGGATGGCCAACAGGCACATGAAAAGATGCTCAATGTCGCTCCTCATCAGGGAAATACAAATCAAAACCACACTTACATATCACCTCACGCCAGTCAGAGTGGCCAAAATGAACAAATCAGGAGACTATAGATGCTGGAGAGGATGTGGAGAAACGGGAACCCTCTTGCACTGTTGGTGGGAATGCAAATTGGTGCAGCCCCTCTGGAAAACAGTGTGGAGGTTCCTCAAAAAATTAAAAATAGACCTACCCTATGACCCAGCAATAGCACTGCTAGGAATTTACCCAAGGGATACAGGAGTACTGATGCATAGGGGCACTTGTACCCCAATGTTTATAGCAGCACTCTCAACAATTGCCAAATTATGGAAAGAGCCTAAATGTCCATCAACTGATGAATGGATAAAAAAAATTGTGGTGTATATACACAATGGAGTACTACGTGGCAATGAGAAAGAATGAAATATGGCCCTTTGTAGCAACATGGATGGAACTGGAGAGTGTGATGCTAAGTGAAATAAGCCATACAGAGAAAGACAGATACCATATGGTTTCACTCTTATGTGGATCCTGAGAAACTTAACAGAAACCCATGGGGGAGGGGAAGGAAAAAAAAAGAGGTTAGAGTGGAAGAGAGCCAAAGCATAAGACTCTTAAAAACTGAGAACAAACTGAGGGTTGATGGGGGGAGGGAGGGATGGGAGGGTGGGTGATGGGTATTGAGGAGGGCAGCTTTTGGGATGAGCACTGGGTGTTGTATGGAAACCAATTTGACAATAAACTTCATATATTGAAAAAAAAAAGATTTTCTTTAAATTCTTCTTTGAGAGCAGGTAATGGCAGCTGTCAGTCTTGTTCCTAATTGCATATATAGGGCCTAGCACCTGGGCCCTGGATAGATGCTCAATATATATTTATTGGATTCAACACTTCTATTTTTTTTTACATGTCCTAGTGTATAGGTTACTCCTCAGTTTCCATATTGCCATGTCTTTGGATATTTAAGAGTTAGAAAACCTGCCAGTCTAACTGCCTTGATCTCTCTTTCCTTTAACCAGTTGACCCTCCTTTAGAACTTAAACACTGCTGTCTCATTTGAAGCAACTCTGTATCACCTCTCTCCTTTGGGTTTTTCCAGCAGAACCAAGTCCATATGTGCTATCCTTTCCCACTCATGCCAGGACTGGTGGAAGCAGCAACCTTGATGAGGGAGGCTATGCTATTGTGTGTTGGCAGGAGATGCTCAATCAGCTGACTCCCTAAACATCTGGAGAAGCAAGTAGCATGTTTATTGGTATTTTGAAACAAAGAAAAAAGAAAGAAAGAAAGAGTGAAAGAAAGAAAGAAAGAAAGAAAGAAAGAGAGAGAGAGAGAGAGAGAGAGAGAAAGAAAGAAAGAAAGAAAGAAAGAAAGAAAGAAAGAAAGAAAGAAAAAGAAAGAACGAACAAAGGAGGGAAGGAAGGAAATGAAGCCTGGCGATGTTGAGTGCTAAGCCTGAGGGTCACTTTGAAACTTAGAAGCAGAATCACTAGAACTCAGGTTTCCTGAAACAGGAAACATCATATCATGGAGATTCAAATAGAATCTTGGCTCTGCCATGCTGTGTGACCTCAACTGCTTAGCAGTTCTGAAATAAGAATTCATTAGAAAACAATTTCAAATCAAAATAATTCTATTTCAGTTTAAACAAAAATATTGCTGAAATAATCATGCATACATAAGAAAGAAGACCAACTCATGTACATTATGCTATAGTTTAGGTTGACGGAAAGATAAAGCCCTAAAGAGAAATTACTTTCAGAATATATTGTCCAAATTATTTTTTGAACGTAAGCAGCAAGTGCTCTAAAAGTTTCTTTGGCAAAGACTGAATGTCAAAACCAGTAAGACATAAATATGCAAAGATTTCTAGTCTTAGAAGTTTTAAATGGTTTTTGCAACACAGTAGAACTGGGTGCTGAGGAAACCATAGAGATCTTGTAGTTCAGTGAATTTCATTTTACAGAAAAGGAAGCCAGGTGAAGAGAGGTTAAATGACTGCCTAGTTAAGGACACAGCCAGGATGTAATTCCAGGTTCCTGACTAACAGTCCTCGACTGCATGACACCAAGCTATCTTTGATGTTTGTTTGTTTGTCTACTTTTTGAAAGAGTGTGTGCTCTTTCACTAGTCACAGCGGTACCATCGTCTGCTTCCTACCTGTTCCTGGGACTGGTTAAACTGCTGCATCAGTTGTGTTTGTGCCAGCATTACTCTATCTAGCTCATCTGACTTCAGCTTCATTTCCTTCCTCAAGTCCTCTGAAATGGAATCGTTACTGTCAGTTTCTTTCTTCAGGCGGGCTTCAAATTCTGCAACCAAATTTTTAAGGTTTTCAATTTCTTTCTCCTTTGATTCAGAATCTTCAGTATGTCGGATACAAGATTCATGGAGTTTTTCTTCAAGGGTGGCCACTTCCTGCTTTAGATCTCTAGTAGCACTTGCGATTAAATCAGATATCTGTAAGATAAATCTTGTATTAGTTTGTAGGCAATATCTCTAGGCAACCAAAGAGTCCTTATGGCTTTAGGAGGTTTATTCTAAATAATCAGTGTGCTCTTCTTATCAAATGAAAACAAATCCTATGACACTATGTAGGCCTCCAAAATTTTCTTTTTAAAAGTTAAGACTAAAACCTATTTTTACCACCTTAAATGGAATTGCATTAATCACTTGGGCATCCTTGGAAATATATAAATCTTTGTGTCCAGATTGAGCTACCAAGGACAGCTCAAGTCTTGATCCACGTACCTGTCTGGATTCAGTGTAGGGTGGCTTTGGGACCTAGAAATGCCTGATGTTTGGAGATGCACATAGAGGAGCACCACAGTTTTATTCTATTCATGCTATAATTATAGTAAGTTTTGTTTTGACATATATTTTTTCTTTCTTATATATGATGACTGGAGATGCCCTCAGGTACTATACCTCTAGATCAACAATGCCCAGTAGAACTCTCTGTGATGACAGAAATAGTCTGTGATGTCCAATATGGTAGCCACTAGCCACCTGTACCTACTGACAGTAGTATGTCAGTAAATGTTTAGCAACTGATGCACACACACACAAAAAGCCAGATTTGTATCTAGTCTCCATGTAGACTCCGTGTGGACTGGGTGTAAATACTCTCACCACGGCCAATTCCAAGGTACCAAGGTGACATAACCAATTGCTGAGTTGGGAAGAGAGGCCAACAAAAGGCTCTGGCTTGCCAGTACTGGCTAGTGAGCATTTAAAATGTGGCTAATGTGGTTGAGGAACTGAACTTTAAATTTAAATTTTAATTACTTGAAATTTAAGTAGCCACATATGGCTAACATATTAGATTGTACAGCTCTAGAGAATACCAGAATGCTTTGCAAATATACTATCTCTCAGGTGGTACTTCTAGATAAAGAGATGAGAGAATGAGAGATAAAGAGAGAAGATGAGAAGCTTTTCCTTAGAGTCATGAAAGTCTTTAGAAGGGAAAAGACTGCTTGTTTTCTTTCTCCTTAAAAAACAAAGAACAGAAAACTAACCAGGAAGAGCAAAGTTGCTTCTGATGAAACATATCCTTATTATTTGTGCTACAGATATTGTCCCATTATAAATATTAGTACAACAAGAAACCAGTCCATGAAGAATCTGGAAAACATTCATAGACCAAAGTTCCAAGGATTCTATGAACTATTATTTATGAGTAATGCATCCAAAATTTGTTTCAAATGTTAAATTTACATTAAGAATAACTTTTGCAAGAAATCTATTCACACTTAGTAACTTGAAAAATTAAATTAATATTCCATTATATTCAATTAATCCAGGAAGGAAGAGGATCATTGCTAGGTCTGAGCAGTCGTTTCCATCATCCAAAGGAGAGCTGACACTGAAATAGAGCAGGTTATCTTTGGGACAGGAGACTCACAAAGCCACAAATATGTTTTGATTTTTTCAAAACGGGAGTCAGCATTTACAAATCAAGAGAATTCAATTAGAAAATCTGGATTTATGACTTCTTTTAAAAAACTATAACTCTTGGCAAGTTGGGGCCTGCCTTAATAGGCTTCTTCTGGAAGAAAACTAGTATAGGAGAGGTAGAAACTTGGGTGAGCTGACATTCTAAGCTTTCAGCTATCAGCTTGGAATCTCTCAAGTGTACCATTGTCCCAACAGGATTTCACTTACAAAACACAAATTCAAAGATAAAGTTATTAAGAGTTTCAAGACAACATTTGGAGAGCATTAAACCCAAGAGGTATGAGGCATTTCTGACTGTGGGCCCTGTGACACTGGACTTGTCATATACTCACATAGCTGGCCCTGCCTATTGTTCACAGTGCTCTTGAAAAGGCTGTACCATATCTCCTGTTCACTGAAGTAGAGGCCATTAAGTCTCATTTGATGCCTAATCTACACAGACTGTTAATGAGTTTATTCAAAGTATGGTTTCCCCACTGGGTCTTGGTTAATATACACACACATATACATACACACAAACACATACGTATATACACAAACACATGTATATATATATGGTGTTCAGGTCTTATAATAACAGGACAACCTTAACAAAACCTTAAATTATGTTTAGGGGGCACCTGGCTGGCTCAGTCAGAAAAGATGCTACTCTTGATCTGAGATTATGAGTTCAAGCACCACACTAGGTGTAGAGGTTACTTAAAAACAAAATCTTCAAAAAAATTATGTTTAGCACATACTGTTTCAGAAATTATGGAGGTAGATTACATTTTTAAATATTTCCCTTCATTCAAAATGTCTAGAATTGAAAATATTTGCAATTAAAGGAGATAGGCTTTAGTTGTTGGGAAAATATTAATTACGTAAAACATCTCCTTATCATTTAATGTTGGATATTTGAAGTGCTGGAATATTTAGTCATGCTAATTATTAGTTATAAATTTATGCTGCCTAAAAAATAAGTTTATTGTATGCTGATATGATTTATTTCAGCTACTTATTCTGGAAAATAGCCAAACCATTCTACCCATGTAGCTAAAACCAAGGCACAGTGACTATGAGGAAAGCTACTTGAGTTATAAATATTGTACAGTGTTCTTACAAGGAAATAACCAACATCTATAGTTTGAAACCCATTAAATAATAATGAACATCATAATGACAGACCTTCATTTTTAGTTCCTCTTGTTCTTTCTTATATTTACAGATTATTTCTTGATGTTTTTCCTTTTCAATATCAAGTTCCAGTTTAGCTTCTGCTTTAAAAAGCAGAGCTTGCTCCTCAAACTCAACTAAATGCTGGGCTCTTTCCTTGGCAAGTTCAGCTTCAATCTAGAAAATAGTATTTACCACACATTTAAAACCATTTGACCTTAAGATAAGGAAATTAAGCTTATTTTCAGACTTTAATTAAAAAATTTTAATTCTAATATTAATTATTTTATTAATTGAATTTTTTAATTCTAATATTTAAAAAGAATCTGACTCAGAACTTAACCCAGAAAAAAAATGACCTTGGGTCAAATATTTCAAGATCTTCTAAGACCTTCTAAGCTTTTAAAATGAGTAGAGAAGTTAAAACAATATATTCTGACAGTTTTCAGAAATACTAAAGCTTAGTGTTCTGTACCTTTGTATTATAAACCCAGTCCTTGCCAGAAACCCTATAAGAAAAAAATAAAAATATTTTGAGCCCTTTAGACTGAGGTCTACTGAAAGCTCAGAGGAGATATAAAATAGAAATGTTGAGTTTTTAAATGATCTTTTCTTGATGAGACCCCAGAAAGTTCTGGAGTCACAGATTATCATTTTAATGTGACTGAGGCCAGAAGGATGATTAAGGTAAAACACAGTCAAGTCAGTGATGCCTGTATCCATATTGGACCCAGATAGAACCATAGCACTGGAAGGGACCATAGAAATCCCCTGGTTCCATTTCTCAAGCTTCCATGAATTGTGGAAAGAATCAGCAAGGGTTTTGGATTCAGATGGAACTGAGTTTAAATCCTGGCTCTAAACCCTTGGCTCTGCCACTTTCTAGCTGTATAATCTTAAATTGTGACTGTAACCTCTCCTGGTGGAGTTACAACCAGTTCCCTTGGGAATCATTATGAAGATTAAATGGGACAAAACATCTGTGTAAAGTTCTAGCATGAGCAGGGATTAAATAGTCAGTGAAGATTACTCCTGTGCTGTGACCCTTCAATCTCTATCACAGAATCTACACTAACTATTGTCTGCTCTGTGCCTCAACACCCCTAGAAACCATAACTCACTCCTTCCCAGCAAGCATTTCCATTTTCAGACAGCACTAAGCATTAGGCAGTTTTTCCTTTAGTTGAGCCAACATCTCTCTCCCTGTGGTTTTTAACCATTGGTTTTGGCTCTGCCTACTGGAGCAAGAGAGAGAACAAACCTATGAGTACTGGAGTCATTCTGGCCTAGTCGTTCATCTAGTGAGATTAGAGAATCCCAGTGACAGGCTGGCTCTAGATTTACATTGTGCCATGATTATAAGTTCTTAGAAGGAGTAAATGCCAGATAACTTAGGAGAAAAACTGTCAAATCTGACTTACTGTGACTCTGTGATTCAGACCACTATACAAGGAAGACAGAGGTCAACATGAATTTCTCAGGGAAATACTGAAACCCGGGTACCAGGAAACAGAAAATTTGCTAAGAAAGTTAACAGAAAGTCCTTTAAATTAAATAAAATGCAGATAGAAGACTAGCCCCAGTGTGGGGTCAGTTGAGTTTATTGCACTGGTTAGAGGGCTGAGCATTTCCTTTAAGGAAAAACAATTATGTTTATACTCAATGCAAGGAGTTATTCTGGTTCTCTCAAAGTAAGTTTGTGGGTTGTTTGGGGAAAAGGATGCTAAGGATCATTTAGTAACGTGATAGAATTGCTCATTTGTGTTGTGTTCACACTTCTAAAGACAAGGAAAGCCTCAGAGTCTCTCAAAAAAAGAACAGATGTTTTTCTGAATTCCAGGTACTTACATCCACCTGCCTCCTGCTAGCCAATATCTCAATGAGATATACCAGAGGTGTCTCAGATAAACTGAAGCAGAAACCTTTTTTTTTCATATATGAAATTTATTCTCAAATTGGTTTCCATACAACACCCAGTGCTCATCCCAAAAGATGCCCTCTTCAATACCCATCACCTACCTCCCCCCCACCCCCATCAACCCTCAGTTTGTTCTCAGTTTTTAAGAGTCTCTTATGCTTTGTCTCTCTCCCACTCTAACCTCTTCTATTTTTCCTTCCCCTCCCCCATGGGTTTCTGTTAAGTTTCTCAGGATCCACATAAGAGTGAAACCATATGGTATCTGTCTTTCTCTGTATGGCTTATTTCACTTAGCATCACACTCTCCAGTTCCATCCACGTTGCTACAAAGGGCCATCTGAAGCAGAAACCTTCATACAACTGTCTCCCCCTGCCCCCGTTTCTTCCCCAGTCCGAACACAGTAACCACAATCCATCTAGTTATTCAGGTCAGTAACTGGGGCATCATTTTTATCTTTCACACCTAACTCGACACCAAGTCCTATTCACCTCCAAAAGATGCCTTGAATTCATTCATTTCTTTTCATTTCCACTCCCGACGCTCTAGTCCTGGCCACTATCACCTCTTCGCTGGCTTCCTTACTGCCACTCCTGCCTCTCTCCAATCTATGACACACACAGCAGGGTGTTCTTTACAAACTATAAACTGGATTATTTTATTCCCTTTTAGTGGTTTCTCAATGCATTACTATAAAATCAAAACTCCTATACATGATTTTTCCACTGGGCCACCACCAGCCCATGCAACACTTTTTTGTGAATTGACAAAGCACCCCTTCCTCAGAGGAACACAACCTCATGCTGAGCAGAGCACTTGGTGAGCAGAGCACTGGCTGGATTCCAGCTCTCTTCTCTCCCTTGGCCCGTACTACTGTGCTGGGCACAAGGCAAACACTGTTTATGGCAGCCCTGAACTTCTCCAACCTGACTTTCACTTTCCCCATTTGATCACAGCCCCGTGCTCCAACCATGTTGGAATAGATGAGTCGAGAGCACATGAAAGGAGGATATCAAGTGCAAAACATTTGAAAAACTCGCAAGGTGTAACTTTAAGAGTTAATAGCTCACAAGATGCCTTGATACTATTAAAAAAAAAAAACAACTAAATAAACACGTTTTGAGAAGCTGAAGAAAAATGTGTGCCAAGGTACTAAAATAGCAAGTGTTCAAAAAATTCCTTGTGTGGCTAACTGGTAGAGTTGAATTGTTATTTTAGGACAAAAAGACATCTTTCATAATAAGGACTGACTGCTCAAATTAAGAGAACAAAAAGATATCCAGACTAGGTGGGACAGGACAAACTATGAATTAGATGACAGAAAGACTTTAGAAGGACTTTTAAAAAAAATATTTAAATTAATTATGGGAAAGAGGTCATTTAGGAAACCAGTAGAGTCCCTTGATGAAGATGGAGCATTAAGTACTCAGGGAAGAAAAGAAGGCAGCTGGTGGACTGAATGAGTAGAATGTTCTGTTCTGAGGCAGGTAGCAGGGAGATCTTCTTGCTCCTGAACTATTCCTTGGAATGAATACTTATAGGTAAAGAGAAAGAGAGAGAGAGGGAGAGAGAAAGGAAGAAGGGAAAGAAAGAGCATGAAGATAGAAGAGAGCAGAGTGATTTTACTATCACTGATTTGATTTTTAGTTTGCACAACCAGAGAAAGAGAAGCACAGTGACGAGCTTCAGGAGGGATTTCTAAACGTTTAAGGAAGCTTCAAGGCCATCTGAAAGTTTTGACACTGTAGCATAGAGAGATGATACTATTGGTTCCTTCATAATCTGAATAGTTTGAACAAAATGAGAAGCCCACAAACACAAGGATTTTCTTAAGCCAGTATATTGTCATTGAGAAGATGAATTCATGCCAAATTATCACGTTTATATTTTTTACATATTGATAGAAGCTGTTTAAAATATCCTAGATGAGAGGTGCCTGGGTGGCTCAGTCGGTTGAGTGTCAGACTTCAGCTCAGGTCATGATCTCACTGTGCCTGAGTTCAGGCCCCACGTCAGGCTTTGTGCTGACAGCTCAGAGCCTGGAGCCTGTTTCAGATTCTGTGTCTTCCTCTCACTCTGCCCTCTCCCCACTCATGCTCTATCTCTGTCTCTCTTTCTCTCTCTCTCTCTCAAAAATAATAAGCATTAAAAAAATTAAAATATCCTAGATGAAAATAAATAAATAAATAAATAAATAAATAAATAAAATCTCTTAGATGAAAGAACTTATGCTTATACAAAATAAATGAATTTGGTGATGGTGCTTATATAAAATACAAACTACTTTATATAATAACTAATAGTAATTTTCATAATCACGGGGAAATTCTGATTTCTAAAATAATAGCACTGCTGGGGATTCACTCAAGGGATACAGGAGTGCTGATGTGTAGGGGCACTTGCACCCCAATGTTTACAGCAGCACTTTCAACAATAGCCAAATTATGGGAAGAGCCTAAATGTCCATCAACTTATGAATGGATAAAGAAGATGTGGTTTATATATACAATGGAATACTACTTGGCAATGAGATCTGGCCATTTGTAGCAACATGGATGGAACTGGAGAGTATTATGCTAAGTGAAATAAGTCAGTCAGAGAAAGACAGATACCATATGTTTTCACTCATATGTGGATCCTGAGAAAATTAACAGAAGGCCAGAGGGGGAGGGGAAGGGGGGAAAAAAAAGTTACAGAGAGGGAAGGAGGCAAACCATAGGAGACTCTTAAATACTGAGAACAAACTGAGGGTTGATGGGGGTGGGGGAGAGGGGAAAGTGGGTGATGGGCATTGAGGAGGGCACCTGTTGGGATGAGCACTGGGTGTTGTATGGAAACCAATTTGACAATAAATTATATAAAAAAATAAAATAAAACAAAAGCATGAGTAATATATGAACTCAAGAGTTACACAAAGAAAATAAATTGCTATCTGTGTACACATTACAGGTTTGAGTTTTTCTGCTTTTTATTTATCCATATCCCCCGTTAGCTCAAACTCTGTCTCCTTGGTGAAGGCTTCCTGATGATTCCAGGGGCTTCCCGATGATTCCATTCTGAGTATGTTGTTTTTAAATTCCTTTTGTATTTGTGTTGATATGTATTATTAGTATAACACCTGTGTCTAATACTGATGTTCAAAATACCATCTTTTCACTATTTTCCAAGTGAGTTACTTGTGGTTGATTCTGAGATAATTTTCCGTCAATGGAGCCAAATAGCATATTATAACATAATCACTCATTACTGACAATCCCTATAAAAGCAAGGGAATTTCAGATGCCAAAGTAGAAATTAGGTCATTTGTTTATATTTGATGTATCTACATAATTTTTAAAAATATATCTCCTATAAATAAATTTTACTATGTTCTAAAAGTTAAAACAAATGCTGGTTGAAAACTAATAATTCATTATTTATGAACTGACTACTGAATAAATATATTGTAAAAGTAGATGATTATTCAAATACCCAGACTTTGCAGTAAAAAAACAATGCTAAGGAATAGAATATATATTGAAGCCCTGTCAGAAACTGTAAACTCAGGATGAAAGGAGGGAATATTCTCTTAGCACCAATACAAGGTAGGAAGGCTACTTATATTAGCTCATTTAATTCTTGCAACATATAATAATAATAATAACATAATAATTATTATTCCCACTATCTAGATTACAAAATAGATTCAGAGAGGTTAAGAACCATCACCAAGATCATAGAGTTACTACAAAGGTGGAGAGGTATGCACACTTATTTATTTCTGGTAGACCCCATGGTTCAGCATGTTTTGTTTTTCCATGTAGCCTGTCTCCCCACACATCTACATAGCGTAGTGATAAAGGGAATGGACTTGGTATTTATTTAGTTTTGAAATATTTGGTGATCTTTCCAGATAACTTTTTGTTAATAAATTCTAATTTAATTCCACTGTGGTCAGAAAAAATACTTTGTATGTTTTGAATCTTTTTAAAGTTACTGAGAGTTATTTATGCTCCAGAATATGATCTATTTTAATAAATGCCCTATGTGCACTGGAGAAGAATATGTATTCTGTTGTTAAGTGGAGAATTTTATAAAAATCAATTAGGTCATGTTTATTAAAAGTGTTGTTCAATATATCTCTTAAAAATAAATAATTATAAAAATTATTATACTATTTTACATACTATATATCTTTACTAATTTTCTAGATATTTTTATATCAATTATTATTGA
Organism: Panthera pardus; assembly: GCF_024362965.1. Taxonomy (NCBI): domain Eukaryota; kingdom Metazoa; phylum Chordata; class Mammalia; order Carnivora; family Felidae; genus Panthera; species Panthera pardus. The sequence continues at coordinate 106,958,541 of NW_026526721.1, forward strand.
GAGAGGGCTATCATTGACATCTCTTATCTAATTTTGGATTTGTCTATTTCTCCTTGCTGTTCTGTCAAATTTTTCTTAATTTTAAAATTAATTTAAAAATTATTAGGTGAATAAATATCTGGGATTATTATGTCCTCTTGGTGAACTGACGATCTGTTTAATAATATGAAATCAACTTCATAATCCCTGCTAATATTCAAAATATTCTAATATCTTTGCTTTGAAATTTACTTCATAAATATAATACATATATTTACATATATGTAATATACATAAATAAATATAAGCAGATACATAAATATAAACATAGTTCTAGCTTTCTTTTAATTTGTGTTAGCATATATTTTATTTGTGTTATGCATCCTTTATTTTAACTTACTTGTTAAGACATTTCTTTGTATTAAAGTGTATTTTGTTGGAGGGAAAATACAGTAGAGTCTTGCATTTTTATCAAACATGACAATCCTATCATGTAATGGGGATAGTTAGACCAGGGCTCTGCAAACTATGGCCCACTGACTAAATTCAGCCATGCCCATTCATTTGTATATTGTCTATGGCTGTTTTTAAGCAACAATGGGCAGAGTTGAGCGGTCGCAACAGACAGCCTATGCCCCACAAAGCAAAGATATTTATTAACCAGTCCTTTATAGAAAAAGTTTGCACCCAGTTTAGATGACTTACATTTAACTTGATTATTGATATGATTAGCTTTAAATCTATTTTGTTATATGCTATTTGGCCCATCTCATCTCTTTTCCTTTTCCTTTTTTTTTTTTTTTTTTTTGTCTTCTTCTGACTTAAGGTTTTTTTTTTTTTTTAATTCAATTTTATTTCCTTTGCTGGTTTGTTGGCTATAATTCTTTTTCTACTTCTGTGGTTGCTTTAGAATTTATAGAATACATCTTTAACTTAATGCAGTCTATCTTCTAGTGATTTATCATGTCATGTATTGAATTAAGAATCTCACAACAGTATACTTCCATTTTTCCCTTCTTAGACATTGTGTTATTTTTGTATATATGTTGCTTCTATGTGTTATAACTCTCACATAAGGTTGTTAATATTTTTGTTTCAAAGTTAATTATATTTTAAAGAAATTCATATAATTAAAAGACTCATATATTTATCCACATTAGAAGGTCCAATCTGCCATCAATACCGTTTCTGATATACTGCATTCTTTTGTGTGTATCCATATTTCCATGTGGTATAATTTTTCTTTTGACCAAAGGCCTTCTTTTAACATTTCTCATAGTGTGGGTGTGCTGGTGATATATTTGCTCAGCTTTTTCATTTCTGAAAGTCTATTTCATCCTCATATTTGAAAGATATTTTCACTTTGTTTGGAATTCTAGATTGGCAGCATGCACCCCCAGGCCCCTCATTCTTCCAGTACTTTCAATCCCACCTTCCTCTTGCTTATATTGTCTTTGATGAAAAAACTGCTGTAATCCTCACCTTTGTTCCTCTCTATATAATATGTCTATTATTCTCTGGTTGTTTTTAAGATTTTCTTTTTATCACTATTTTGAGCAATTAGATTATAATGTTCCTTGGTGTGCTTGAGGTTTATTGAGCTTCTTGCATGTGTGGGTTTGTAGTTTTCATTAACTCTTAAATTTTTCAGCCATTATTTCTTCAAATATTTTTTCTGTCCTTTCTTCTCTTTCTTGTCCTTTGGGGATTCCAAATATGCATATATTAGTCCATTTAAATTTGTCTCATAGCTCCCTGATGTTCTTGTTTGTTTGTTTTGAGTTTTCAATTTTTGTTTCAATTGCTGTGTGTTCAATTTCACTAAACTTTTCTTTTGAAAGGTCTAATCTGATATTAATCCCATCTAGTGTACTTTTCATCTTAGATATTGTTCTTTTCATCTCTAGAGGTTCATTTTAGATCTTTTTTATATCTCCCATATCTCTACTTAACATGATCAATTTTTCCCCCAGATTTTGGACAAATGGAATCCTGTTATCATAACTGTTTTAATGTCTTTGTCTGCTAATTCTAATACCTGTGCCTTTCTAAGTCAGTTTTTATTAATTGATTTTTCTCTCATTATGAGTTACTCTCATTATGAGTTTTCCTGTTTTGTTTGTTTTGTTTTGTTTTGAATGGCAACTTTTGATTGAATGCCACGCATTGTAAATTTTACCTCATTAGATGCTGAATATTTCTGTATTCCTATGAATATTATTGAACTCTGTTGTGGGATGCAGTTAAGTTTATTGGAATCACCGTGAGTTTTTTAGTTCTTCCTTTGAAAATTGTTAGGCAGGATCAGCTCAGCATTTAGTCTAGGGCTAATTTTTCCTTACTGCTGATGCAAAACTCTTCTGAGAACTTTACCCAGTGCCCTATAAACTATAAGTTTTCCAGTCTGGCCATGTGTGAGCATTTGGTACTCCCCTTTAGTCCCCTTTTCATGGGTCTTTCTCTGCCTTTGAGTAGTTTCCCCACACATATGCATTAACCATGCATATACTTTATGGGAACTCTTCGTAGATCTCCAGCATTATTTCTGTGTGCAGCTTTCCCCTGAGAACACTACCCTGTGAATTCTAGCCACCTTGATCTCTCAGGTCTCCTCAACTCGAAGAATCTGCCAAACTACCTAGATTCACACTTCCTGTATTGTGGCCTTAAATTTCTTTCAAGGAACGAAGTCTGGGCAATCACAGAATTCACCTCATTTGTCTCTCATCTATAAGAATCATTGTTTGATATCTAGTGTCTTCAAACCATTGTTTTCTGTCTTGTTCCCAATGGTTTACTTGTTTAGGAGGGAGGGTAAATCTGGTTCCTGCTAGTTCATATAAGTCAAATGCAGAAGTTTTTGCATTTTGTATTTAGCTCTCATCCCTCACCCTGCCCAGGTTTGTATTGGTTCTCATTTCCTGGCTATATAACCTTGGCAACTTACATAAATTCTCTGAGCCTTATTTTTTTCCATGTGCAAATGGGAATAATAATTTTATAATAATTAAAATTACATTTATGGAAAGCATTGAGCACCAGGCCTAGCATATAGTAAACACTCTAATTAATGGAGACTATTTTTATTATCCTGATTAAAGGTTTAAGTCATATGATATTTGCAGGCTATTCCAGATCTAAAATTTTATGATTTCATTAATTCAATTTTGAAAATTACACGGTATAATTTTAAAAATTAAAGTGTGCTCTCACTATTGTTTTTAGTCATATATTTATAACGCATAAATGAAAATTGATATTTTTATGACAAGCTCATCCGTGTACATTTTGTTATTTTATAAGCGATCCTTTTAAATTTCATTAATAGTACACAAAAACACATTAGGAATTATTCAGCCATTTGGCTCTTCTATTTGAAGAACTTGATATTTTTTTGGTTTGCCTCCTTTGATGCTGGAATCGCCTACTTCTTGAGGTAAACTACCCCCCTCCCTTGGGTTTTCACTATTAATCCAGTTGCTCAGCCAGGAGGTAAGGTTCTGTTTGTTTGTTTGTTTTAATATTGGGTTATATCAAGTTCTTATTCAAAACAGACGAGCCAAATGGCTGAATAATTCCTAATGTGTTTTAGTGTACTACGAATGAAATTTAAAAGGATAGCTTATAAAATAACAAAATGTACAGGGATGAACTTGTCATAAAATATTGGGTTTTAAACGCTTTATGTACTATTTAAAATGAGGTCAATGGTAATACAATTCTAAAATGTTCCTAAATGTGATGATATCTTAGTAATAATCTAAGAAAATATTTGGTTGGAATTTGTTTATTGCACTACAAAGTAATAGTCAATACATGACTATCACTTAATGTCAGCACTCTGGCTATAGGAAATTTCTTAATTACAAAAGTTTTAACTGAAAAGTAACAACACTGTTAACTTGGAACCAATTTTAAATGTTCACCATACACAATAATTTATTTTCTTCACATCAAAGAATACTTGAAATAAACAAAAATCTATGGCAATTGGTAAATATACAGTTATTTTAAAATGTGCCATCTTTGTTGCATAGCAACTATTGATTCTATTATGTGCTTTTTACATACTCTAAAATAATTAAGCAGAGGCACAAATTGCTATCTACTCTTTTTGAATGCTAAAAGCACTTAAGTTATGAAGTTTATTCTAATATGTGTATTATATATTTGTAAAGGGAACATTTCATTCCTACACAAAGGCACAGTGACCCAAGAAAGAGATGACAGTGTCATAGCAGTGATTCTCCTTTCTCATGAGAGGACTTTTAGGGAACTTTTTATTCATAGTCTCAATAACTAACACAGCCAAGACCTAATTATCATTCCTTGGCTTTACTGGTCTGGATCTGGATTTACTGCCAAGCTAAATTATAAGATTTATTAATAAGAAGTCATGTCCTCTCAACAAAATGAAATGCCCATTTATATCATAGAAAATTATACATGCCAAAATATGTCTGATACAATTAATTTATGAGAATGATATCATGGTCTCAGTAGGAACTTAGAAAATCTTACATAGGTTTATTTGCATCATCAAATTAACAGCATGAAGCAAGATCATAATACTTTTTTATATGATCAGATGCTAACACTAACTTGGTCTACTTGTGTTAGCACCTCATGGATAGGGTACAGTAAGAAGCAGTATAAGAAGAGATCATAAATGCAGAGACTTCTACAGTATATTGTATTTGAAAGTCCTTCAGGGGTGTGACCAAGGAGATAAAGAACTTCTATACAAGCAAAGGCTGGAAGTTTCACTCTATCGGTCTAAGAGGAGCTCAGGCATTTGAGGGAAGGGAAGAATCTGTGACTCTCTATTCACACTAATTCCGTCAGTGAAAGTTCTGCATCAAAAGATGAGATGTTTACAATATCTCTTCATACATACTGCCAAATTGCTCCCAAAGGGTTGCTGTAACTTTCAGCCCGTTGAACAATGAGTATGAAAGATTACCTTACTAGACTTTGCCACAATGCCAAAACCGCTCTGTCAACTGGATGGGTAAAAAAATAATCTCTCATTGTTTTAATTTGCCTTTTTTGGATTGCTGGTTAGGTTGATCATCTTTTTTGTATTTTTAAACATGGGTTGGTAAGGATGGAGGAAGTGACTAAGAATAGCCAATTGAGTACCCCAAGACTAATAAAAATTCAAAAAATGTGGGCTTTAGGAGATGGAAAAGAAAAAGCCCATACTTCAAAATAAGAATGAGCCACTTAGAGCAACCGTTAGGCCATTCTTAAGTTTTAATTGTTGCCTCTATGGAGCTGTTGTTCTAGTGATCATTTCTCTTACAGCCTGAGTGTGCTATCCCTGAGGGACAAGGGAAGTGAGATTCATATGTAGAGGGCCAGTAATGCCTGTGTATGGCCAACTGAGTAAATATTGGAAATGAAAGTGAAAAATTTAGATCTCATCTGAGCCAGCAACGATATCTAAAGGGTCTAAGTTTGGTGGATGGTAGAGTGAAGAGTCCAGATGGAGATGTTAGTTTGAATGTAGTCACTGCTTATTGCTTGAGGTTACAAGTTATAGGGTCTGGTCACCAAGGAGAAGAATCTGATATAACCAAACAGGTTGTCGGGGCTTAAGTCAAGCAATCTGAATTTCAGTAGCTAGCTCTAGTACTAGATGCAAATTTATAATGGTATCAAAAAACCAAGGATGAAGGCTAGTGCTAGGGATAGGTATCAGTTGGGCAAGAGAAAGAGTTGGAAAGGCTTCAGGACATTGTTCAGGATAAGGTCCAGGGATCAATCAAGGAGTATCAGAAGTTTATGACAGGGAGATCATGGTTATAGTCTCAATGAGTTGTACATGGCCTGAGAAGATAGGGACCAACAATTTTTAGAATATTATTTGAATTCCTTAAAATTATTAAATACATATTTATTACTGAAACTTTGAAAAATTTAGAGAAGTCCAAAGCCAACAATCAATGCACTTTTCAATCCTCTAAGAGAAAATATTTTCCTTATAAAGAGTGAGCTAAATACTTTCCTTTTACTTTGCCAAAAGTTCATAACTGAGTAATCCTGTCATTTTCCATTCTCTTACATTATCTTCTTAAAAGCAGAGAAATTACAAGAATGAATTAATATTCCCCTGCTTTTAAGGATGTGGTCAAAGGCAGATTCTGTCACTTTACAGGAAAAAGGTAAATATTTGAAAATAAAAATTAAACTTTTACATGAGAACTAGGGGCCATCTTAATTTTACAAGTTTTAAAATTCTGTTCTTACCTTTTTATTTCCTATTATGTTGTCTAGTATTATGGAAAAGACACACATTATAAGTATGTTTGGCCTAGGAAATTCCGGAAGGAATCAAAATGTGCATAGAAGCAAAGATATCCGGAATAGTCTCCTGGCAAACAGAATTTTGAAAAAGCAAATAAGACACATGCTGATGAAAGTTACATTATCATTACCTTCTCTCTCCAGTTATCATCATTCAGCAGCTTCTGTCTAAGGGTTTCCTGCAGCTGCTCGATGCTTTTCTGATGTGAAATCAGCATTAATTCCCTGAAAACCATAAACCCAACAAATGAATCAAGACTCACCCTGACACTCTTCCTAAATTGCAGTTCCTGGCTCAGAGAATAGTATTTCACAACTTAGTCTGTTTATTCTCTTTAACAATATAAATACTACCATTAGATAATATTTTAACCATTCACGGAAATTTACAAACACTGCATACAAGGTAAGTATTTTATCAGTATTTTTCTCCTAATTTTTGCTTAATAAATTATGTTATTATTTTTGCATGAAATAGTAACAACATATGTGGAGTCATAAATATAATAAAACATCACACATCATGGTTCCAAAGTTTATGACTAAATTTTAACACTAGATGATATTTTGTTTCCTTAAAAAAAGAAAATATGTTGGGATATGCCATAAAATCAACACAGGTTGGTAGTTCTTGCTAGATTTATTTTTCTTTTACCTGTCTCAAGTACTGATAGGAACAAACCAAATTAAGGAGAGGATAGTGTTTGAGAACTGGTATAGTACAAAACATATTAGAAAATTGGAAACAAAAAACATTTTAATATTTTAATCCATATAAATGGACCTTTTAAAAAAAATTATTAGAGAGTGAGCGAGCAGAGAAGGTGGCAGAGAGAGAGGGAGACAGAGAATCCCAAGCAGGCTCCATGCTGTCAGCACAAAGCCCAGTGTGGGGACTGAACCCATGAACCATGAGATCATGACCCAAGTGGAAACCAAGAGTCGTACACTTAACCAACTGAGCCACCTAGGCGCCCCCATATGAATGGATCTTAAAGCTTAGTTCATAATCCTCTGGGTGGAGGTAAGAGCAAAAGATTCATAAGAGCTTTTTTTTTTTTTTTAATGTTTATTCTTGAGAAAGAGACAGAGTATGAGCAGAGGAGGGGCAGAGAGAGAGGGAGACACAGAACTGGAAGCAGGCTCCAGGCTCTGAGCTGTCAGCACAAAGCCTGATGTGGGGCTCAAACCCAGGAACCATGAGACCATGACCTGAGCCGAAGTCGGACGCTTAACTGACTGAGCCACCCAGGTGCCCCATAAGAGCATTTCACAGGGAGGGGCACTGAAATTAAGTCTTTGGATATCACTAGTGGCAAAACTGCACCTGTTGATTAGGGTTCCTTCCCTTTTCTATAATCATGACCTTCCTTAGTTTCCGTACAGGTGATTCTTCTCCATTGCTTATTCCTCTTTCTAATCTCTTTGTTTTCCATCATCACCCTGTTCCTTTTAGTTCTGACTCCTTTCTCAAAACTGTGACTTTCATTTATTACTACCTGTTGGACATCGCCACACTAATGATCCATTAACACCAGATACATCAAAAAAACAAATTCACCATCACCTGCTGCAATCTTGCTTTTCTTTTTGACTTCTGAAAATCTTCAGGAGTCCAAATCTTTGGTTTGAAATCTCTGAGTTCTCTCTAACTCTTGCTTCTCCATGTTCTACTACATCCGTTCAAGACCAAATTCTATATTTTACTTCCTGAGTGCACCTCAAACTATTTCCTCTCTTCCTTTCCCACCAACAACTGCCTTAAGGTTCTTGACTTTATCTCTCACCTATAGTATTATTACAGACCTTCAATCTATGTCTTGTTTTCTTTTCTAGTCTCACTCTTACAATATTATCACACGTTTTTTACCATAATAAAAATAGTGCCTACATTTCTAGGCTAGAAAATTTTAAGGACACAAGAATAAGAAGACATGTTTGACTTGGTAACCAGGATAATGAGTATCATTTAAGGGAAGCAGATTGAAAAAAAAAAAAAGCTCCCAGACTTCTCTTTCCAGAAGTATGTTGGACTAGGTAACTTGACAACTTTCCTACTTAAAATAAGTAAACATTTTTTGAGGTAGGGGGCACAAGTGGGTGAGGGGGCAGAGAGAGAATCCCATGAGAGGCAGAGGGAGAATCCCACAAGGGGCATGGAGAGCAGGGGGGAGAGAGAGAGAGAGAGAAGCGGGGTTCACCCAAAATGGGGCTCATGGTTTTTTTTTCTCCTGAAACAGGGCTCGTGCTCACCCAAAGTGGGGCTTGTGTTCACCTGAAGCAGGGCCCAAGTTCACCCGATGCAGGACTCAAACTCACAACTGTGAGATCATGACCTGAGCTGAAGTCAGATGCTTAACCGACTGAGCCACCCAGGCGCCCAATTAAACATTTTTTAACTTCTGAAAAAAACTTTAAATTCATCAGTGAGCCGGACAAAATGTGGGAAGGATGCGAAGAACAAAACTCAAGTGAAAGAACAGAAGGATATGAGTAGAAACCTATTGAAATATGAATAAACTGTAGTTTAGTTAATTATCAACAATTAGCTAAATGTATTACACCAATGTTAGTTTCTTAGTTTTTACAGATGTGTCATGGTTATAAAAAATGGGCCAAGGAGAAACATAAACCCTCTCTGTACTGTCTTTGTAACGTTTCTATAAATATAAAACTATTCCAAACTAAACCTTAAAAAAGTGAAGCAAAAGGAAGAACCTCCAACTATAAGTAGAGCATTGAAAGCAACTCTCACCTTGAAGGTACTTTCCGAATCTGATGAACTTGAGCTTTAAATTTCACAGCCATGAAGGGCTCAAGAGAGAAGAGTCTACCAGTAAACTCACCTGCATAAATCTCAAAGAGCTGCATGTGTAACATATGTGTGAAATTCACACCTAGCATGTGTAAAATTCAAATAACATCTCTCAAGGTACAAAAGGAAAATTACTGGTTTTGAATATGGGTGCTAGGTAGAGGGAAAGATATATATCTCTCACAAGAATCTGTAAACACACACTAACCCTAATGCAGGTTTGTATTGTGAATTCACACTACCTGAGTGGCTCAAAGAGCTTCACGTTGAAAAGATGTTTTATAGTGGTAATAGGTTAACTTTGCCTCCAGATGCCTGGTAGGAAAAACAGGTAGGAAAAACACTGATATTTTCAGGAGCAATCTATCTTCAATCTGGGACTCAAAGATTTTCTACAGATAAAGAGTCAAAATCTATGAGATAATAATTTTTTTTAAAAAAAATCACAAAACTGTAAAAGAAAAAAAAAGCCAGTAAGAGAAAGAATAAGACATAATGACAGCATAATTAAACTCATACTTTCTAAAGTTTTGAATTTTCAGATAGAATATAAAATCAGATGTTCAAAGAAATAAAGGATTGATTTAAATGACTAATGAAATATGAAAAAGAACCCAATCCAACTTGCAGAAATTAAAAATATAATAATCAAAATGAAAAACAGTGCATGGTCCTGTAGCAGATTATTCACAGCTAAAAAAAATGAAGTAATACACTAAAAGGGAGATTTAAAGAAATTATATAGAGTGCAGTACAGGAAGTGGAAAATATAAAAGAGAAGTTGATATATGGTGGATAGAGTGAAGGATCTAATATGTATCTATTCATTATTCAGAAAGAGAGAAAAGGGGGAAGAAGCAATATTTGAGGGGAATATTCCAGATTGATGAAAAACACTAACTCACAAATCTAGGAAGCTCAATGGATTCCAAGCAACATAAATAAAAATAAATCTCCCATCTGGGCATCTGGTAGTGCACTTGAAGAACATCAAAGTTAAAGAGATCTTAAAAGAAGCGAGAGAAAAAAAATCCATTATCTTCAAAGGAGCCCATTCTCCAACACAGACAAAGGAAGTCAGACAGCAAAATAATATGTTCAAAATCTTATGAGAAAAGAACCACCAACTAAAGTTGGGTACCCAGCAAAGCTATCTTTCAGAATGAGACTGAAATAAAATATGCTCAGACAAAATTGGAGGGTTTACTACCAGCTAAAGGACCTTTAACTAAAGAACCTTCTAAAGAATATGCTTTACAGGAAGAGATAAGATCTCAGAAGGAAGGTGAGGTATGCAAGAAGAGATGGTAAGCAAAGAAACTGGCAAACTCAGATGCAAGGAAGACTTCTTGGGCACGTGATCAAGACGGTTGTACAGGGCCCAATTTCAGAAGGGGGTCCTGTGCTTCGGATTTAATGCGTTATGGTCACTCTCAAGAAATTCTTAATAATTTTATCTTTTAATTTTTTTTTATGTGAGGCCTGATGGGACAACTGAGCATGTACCAAGGTCATGGAGCTTTGGCTCACATATAGTTGTACCTCCTGCCACCTCCCTGCCTCTCCGGAATGGTTCTCCAGCCCCTGCTCCTCAGCCTTTGCCCAGAATCTGCTGCCTTCCTCTGCTTTGAGTGTGGGCCCAGGTTGAGGCACTGGTATGGGGAGAGTGGGGGTTGGCCACCCTGGGCACAGGGTGCTTATGAAAGCCTGCATCCACTCCACGATTCCCCCATGCCCAAGGGAGCACAACATTCAATAGTCATCAAGAAAACACCATGTCAGATTGAAAGAGAGACTGTGAAGGCAGGGACAAAGCTTCTTTGTAGCTTTTTGAACAAGAGCCCCACATTTTCATTTTGTACTGGGTCCTGAAAATTATGTAGCCAGCCTTGCGTGTAGGTAATTGTAAGCAAATATCTATATAAAAATAATAGTTTTGAATATGTATAATTAGTGGGGCTAACAAAAGGATAGAATTAGAACACTAGACAAAACTACATACTGTATGTCAGGATTCCAACAGTAAGAACTCAAGTGTTCTTTGGTCTTTGCATGATTCAAGGGGAGTTTGAGATATTAATTTTAGACTTTATTAAGTATGTATGGTAAAATTTCAAGAGTAAACACTAAAAGAATAGAAATAGAATATACCATTAGATGAAAAGCACAAAGAAAATAAACAAAACTCCAACAATACCCCTCCATCCAAAGGCCCCAAAGGTAGAAACAGTGCAGAAAAAAAAGTGAAAAGATGAAACTTTAAAGTAACAATGATAGTAACGGTAAATAAATTAAACTCGTAAGTTAAAAAAGAGAAACAGACTTGATCAACAAACAAATCTGAGCTATATGTTCTTTATAAGAGACATTCCTAAAACATAAGGACATGGAAAGATTTCCTTATTATTATTATTATTGTTTTGGAAAAGATGTAACAGGGAAATATTAAAAGAAAAGAAGTATGCAATTATATTGATATCAGACAGGGTAAACTTTAAGACAAAATCATTCTGGGCTTATAATAATAACAGGTTAATTCACCATAAATAGTCTAAATTTATATGCACCTGTTAAAACAACCTCAAAATATATAAAGCAAAATTTATAGGACTGTAAGGAGAAATTGTCAAAACCATACTATAGTGGTAGATTTCAATACAGGTCCATCAGACTGTAAGTCTGTCTCTGGGACCATCATAAAAAAGCCACGGAAATGTATACCACACAACTCCAGGCTATTATGTGAGTGGCCTTCCTGTAATGTGTAATGCAGCAACCCAAGGTCAAGCAGAAAAATAATTCAATAAAAATAGAGGATTTTAACAATGCAAATAAGATTGGTTTAAGGTGTATATGTATGTATATATATATATATATATATATATATATATATATATATATATACACACACACACCCAATTAGTAGAAAAAACACACAATTATTTTCCAGCTCACATGGAATTGATTACATCCATCCTAGGCCAGAAAGTAAATTGCAGCAAATTTCAAACAATTGTTACCCGATTAACCTGATATAGTCCAATATGGTAGCCACTTGCCAGATGTAGCTTCTAAGCACTTAAAGTGTAACTGGTTCAAATAAGGATGTACCTAAACTTAAAATGCACACCAGATTTGAAATCTATGATATCTGTGATAATTTTTAAAGATGATTACATATTTAAACTATAATTTGGATATAGTGAGCTAAGTAAAATATATTAAGATAGATTTTACCTGTTTTTCCTTTAATGTGGTAATTAAAAAGTTTTAAATTACATATGTGTTTCACTTTATACTACTGAACAGCACTGTTACAATCCATATTCTCAGAAAACAAACCCCCATAATAAAATATATGTAAAATATGTCCACGTATTTGACAATTAAAAAATGTATTTCTGAATTACCCATGGGTCAAGTAAAAAATCATAACTGATATTTCAAAATACTTAGAATTGGACAATAATGAAATTGCTATATATCAGAACTTACAGAATACAGGTAAAACAGGAAGGATACTGTGGTATACTTTAGAATACAGATGCAGAAATGAATGCTTTTCAACTACATGTACCATAATGGACAAATCCTAGAAACATAACCTTGAGCACAAAGAAAAAAAAAAACATTGGGTAATACATGATTTTATTTCTATGAAGATAAAATATATGCAAAGTCTAACTTTTTAAAGGAATATAAACATACTATGTTACTTGGTAAAAGTATAAAGTGAAGCAAAGAAACATCAGGTTTTATCTGTAGGTTTTTATAGATGTTCTTTATCCATTTGAGGAAGTTCCCTTCTATGCCTAGTTTGTTGAGAACCACAAAATCCAAGTTGGTGTTTTCCGCTGGGGAATGGGGCACTGTAAGTGGAATTGGGGAGAAGCACAAAGGGACTTCAAAGCTAACGGTAAGGTTCTTTTTCCTAAACTGTGAGTGGTTGATACATAGATGTTCATTGTATTACTTCTTTATACTTTATACCTATGTTAACCTTCTTTGTAGCTACTCAATATTTATAAAAACACTATTAGTGATAAAGCCTGAGCACAGCGTAGATTCAGTATGCAGAGGAAAAGGAATCAAAGGGAAAGACTAAGGTGAAGGAACGGGCAGGTGACTAGTAGGGTGAGGTTTACTATCAGCTATGCACACTAGGGACAAGGGACAGAGGTGAATTAGGAAGGCAGGATCCCTGTCCAAATGGTGCTCAAAATCCAGTAATGTAAAAGGAAGATTTATCTTTCAAAGTGTGGGGTGCACCCAGAAGATTCTGATGCTTGCTTAGCAATCTCTAAGCTGAAGCAGAAGAAACAAAGAATGAGGACAGCAAAAGATTACATTAAAAAGGTCATTTGTTCTCAGTCCTTAAGAGTCTCTTATGGTGTGCCTCCCTCTCTGTACCTTTTTTTTTTTTTTTTGGTGATGGGAATTGAGGAGAGCACTTGTTGGGATGAGCACTGTGAGGTGGTGTATGGAAACCAATTTGACAATAAATCATATTTTAAAAAAATAAATAAAATCTCTGGAAAGCTAAAAAAAACCAAAAAAACAAAAAAACAGCTCAATTTTGGCTTTCTTCCAAATATGTGGACACTCCTGTCTCCCTTACAGACTCATCTTCCTGTACTTGTCATTTAAATGTTCGTGTTCCTCAGCACTTTTTCCTCTCAATTCTTTCCCTACATGATCTTATCCATTCGTATGCTTGAAATGCAGTCTAGATGCTGACAATTCCCCAATTTTATCTGTTGCTCAGATATATTCTCTGAGTATCTGACTCATGAATCCAACTCACCATCTGACTACTCTATATTTCAGAGACATCTCAAACATATCTGTAACTCAGAGGCTTAAAGTACTAGAGTATATTTTTTGCTCATGTTATGTGTCATCTGCTACTCTGCTCCACCTGGTTGTCCCAGGATATAGTGCAAGAAACAACTCTTAACCCAGGAATGCTATTTTTCATGGCAGATGGAAAAGAAAAATCTCCAAAACATTGGATTTAAGTCTTCTACTCAGAACTGGTGCATTCTCTCACATTTCAGTGGCAAAAACAAGTTAAGTGGCCAAGTCTGGTGGCAGTCAGGCGTGGATAGTATAGACCTCCCACCGGGAGGTGCACACGGGGTAGACCCTCTCCATCACAACTCGGAAATCCCCCTGGAAGCCACTGTGAGGATCTCTACCCTGGAGGTGGGGCATATCCCTTCTTAGATGGTGGTTCATTTTTACTGCTGAATAGTATTTTATTGTATTGATACACCACAATTTTAGATTTTAAATTTAGATCTATGATATATTTCAGATTTATACATATTTCATAGTATGAAGCAAATTTCATTTTTTTGTACATGCATATACAATTGTTCCAGCACCAACAGTTTCAAAATACTATCCTTTCTCCAATGAACTGTTTTGGTAGACATGTAGTAAACCAATTAACCATATATGTGTGCCTATTTCTGGGTTCTCTATTCTGTTCCGCTGATGTATTTGTCTTTCTTAAGACTAATACCACACTGTCTTGAGTATATTTGTAGCTTTACAAGAAGTCTTGAAGTCAGACACTGACTTTGATCTTTTGACTATTCAGTTTTTTTTTCAAAGTTGATTTGGTTATTCCATGTGAATGTTGGTGCATTTCCATGTGAATTTTAGAATTAGCTTGTTAGCTTCTACAAAAAGTTCTGCTAGTGTTTTTATTGTGATTGCACTGAGTCTATAAATTAATTTGGTGATAACTACCCTTTTAATAATATTGGAGTCTTCTGTTCCATGAACATTATATATCTCCCCATTTATTTAGGTCCTCTTTAATTTCCCTCAGCAATGTTTGTAGTTTTCAGTGTACAGGTCTTGCCCATCTCTTGTTGGATTCATCCCTGAGTATTTCATGTGTTTTGAATTATTTTTGTAGATATTGCTTTTTAATTTCAATTGTTATCTGCAAATATATGGAAATTAACTTGACTTTGGGTATTTGTCTTTTTTCTTGAAACCTTACTAAGCTCACTTATCAGTTCTAGTGACTTCTTTTGTAGATTTCATAGGTTTTTTTTTTTTAAATGTTAGTGAGCACATCCTCTGTGAACAGACAGTTTTATTCTTTCTTTCCAGTCTGATGCCTTTTTTTTTTCTTACCTGATTGTACTGACTTAGAACCTTCAGCACAATCTTGAATAGAAGTGCTAACAGTGGATATTTTTCTTGATCCTGATCTTAAGAAGAGAGCATTTAGTCTTTCACCATTAAGTATGATGTTATCTGTAGGTTTTTTTAGATGCCTTGTATCACTTTGCTGAGATTTAAAAAAAAATCAGGAATAAGTGTGTTGTCAATTGTTCTTTTTTTTTTTTTTGCTTCTATTGGCATAATAATTTTTCTTTTTTAGTATAATATATTAAATAACAGTGATTTGAGTTTTGATTGTTAACCCAATCTTGAATTCCTGGGATAATCCCCACATATTCACAATTTATTTTTTTATACATTGCTGGATTAAATTTGCTAAAATTTTGTTTAGAATTTTTGCATTTATGCTCATAAAGGATATTGGCTTATTAGTTTTCCTGTAATGTTTTTGTTAGGTTTTATTATCAGGGTAATATTGGCCTCATAAAATATATTAAGAACTATTCTTTCCCTTTCGATTTTCTGGAAGAGTTTAAGTAGAAGTAGTATTATTTCTTCATTAACGCTTGGTAAAATTCACCAATGAAGCTTTCTGGGCTAGAAGTTTTCTTTGTGGGAAAATTTTAAACTATAAATTCAGGTTATCTATTTCTTCTTCAGTGAACATTGGTAGTTTATGTTTAAAAATCTTCTGTTTCACCAGAGTTGTCAAAAGTAGTGGCATAAAGTTGTTTCTAATATTCTTTTATTATTATATTAATATATGAAGAATATATGGTAATGTTGCCTCTCCATTCCTCATACCAGTAAATTCTGTTTTTTTCCTGATCAATCTGGATTGAGATTTATTAAGTTTATAGATCTCAAAGGAACTAATTTTTTATATTCTATATTGTTTTTGTTTTCTAGGTCATTGATTTCTGCTCTGCTCTTTATTATTTAACTTTCTTATTTTGGATTTTGTTTGCTCTTCTTTTTGCAGTTTCTTAGGTGGGAGCTGAGACCTTTTTTTTCTTTTTTCACATTTATTGCTATAAACTTGCTCCCCAAAGTTTTGCTTTAGTGACATCCTACAAATGTTGATATTTCCATTTAGTTTAAAATGCTTTGTAATTTCCCTTCCAATATTTTCTTTTCCTATGTCTTATTTAGAATTGTGTTATAAAGTGTGCAAACATTTGGGGGATTTCCCAGACACTTTTATGTTCTTTCTTTTTTTTTAGTGTTTATTTATTTTGAGAGAGAGAGACAGGGTGGGAGAAGGGTAGAAAGAGAGGAAGAGAGAATTCCAAGCAGGGAGAAGGATAGAAAGAGAGGGAGAGAAGAATTCCAAGCAGGGTCCATGGTCAGCATGGAGCTGGATGCAGGGATTGATCTCAGGACTTTGAGATCACAACCTGAACTGATATCAACAGTCAGATGCTTAACTGACTGAGTCACCCAGGTACCCCTCTATTATTTATTTCTAAGTTAACTACATTGTGACCAGAGAACACATTCTGTATGATTTGATTTCTTTTAAACTTCTTTAGTTTTGCTTCATTGCCCAACCATATCTTGGTGAATATCTGTATGCCTTTGGGGAAAAAATATATATATTCTGCTGTTGTTGGGTGGGATGTTGTATAAATGTCAATTAGATTAAGTTGATTGTAAAGCTTAAGTATTCTATAGCCTTACTGATTTTTCTACCTGTTTTATCTATTGTTGTGAGAGGCTATTGGAATATCTAACAATGATCATGAACTTGTCTACTCCTTTCAGTTCTATCAGTTTTTGCTGCATGTATTTTTAAGCTCTGTTATTGTATGCATAAACATTTAGGATTGTTATGGCCTCCTGATGGATTAACTTACCATTATGAAATGAATTTCTTTATTCCTGGTAATATTCTTTGTTCTAAAATCTACTTCATATGATATTAAAGCATTTCAGCTTTCTTTAGATTAGTGTCAGCCTGGTGTATATTTTTTTCATTCTTTTACTTTTAACTTGTGTCTTTACATCTAAAAGAAATTTCCTATAGGCAGTTTATAGTTGAATCTTACTTTTTTAAATACAACCTGATAATCTTTGGCTTTTAATTGGATTGTTTAGACAATTTACATTTAATTGAGTTGTTGATATGCTTATATCTATTGCCTTGCTCTTTGTTTCCTATTTGTCTCATCTGCTGTGTCCTTTTCCTTCCTTTTCTGCCTTCTTGTGGATTTTGCGTATGTCTTAGGATTCTATTTTATCTACTTTTTTTGTCTTACTAGCTATAAATTTTTGTTTAGGTTTATTTTAGTGGCTCCTAAGGGGTTAAAATAGCCATCTTTAACTTACCACAGTTGTAGTAGACTGAAAACTGCTTTCAATCCTGATCCACAGAGTCTGTAAACACGTTACTTTATATGCCAAGAGGGACTTTGCAGATGTGATTAAATTAAGGGTCTTGCGATGGAGAGATTATCCTGGATTATCTGGTTGTGCCCTAAATGTAATTACCAAGGTCTTTATAAGAGAAAGGCAAGATCACTAACATGGGGGAAGGTGATGATGTGACAAAGGAAGCAGAGATTAGATTCATGAGGCTAGGATCCAAAGAATGCCAGCAGCCTCTAAAAGCTGGAAGAGGCAAGGAATGGGGTCTCCCCTCTAGCCTCCAGAAAGAACCAACCCTAGTGACACCTTGATTTTAGTTCCTTAACACTCATTTGGACTTCTGACTGTAAGATAATAAGTTTGTGATGTTTTAAGCCACTAAATTGGAGGTTGTTATAGCAGCAATAGAAAACCAATGCCATAGTCTACCTTCAAGTGATATTATACAAGTTTAGGTATGAGATTAGAATCTGATAATAGTAAACTTAATCAAATAAGGAGCAGTAGCAAAGGAAACTGAAGCAGTACTTGACCTGGTTTTCAAAATGCCAGTATACAGAATGGATGTGGCTGGCCATCCACTTGTTAGAAGTAGCAGACAGCACAGTCTTGACAATTCACTCCATTTTATTTCTTAAGCCAGGTTTCCCATTTGAGAAGAGGTCTTACTGATTAGAAAATTCCAATGAGCATTTCCAGATGGGTGCCTGTTAGTACACTAGAAGTTACCTTTATTGTAAAATGGGTGGTGCTGAGTATTTGAGATGCTCAAATTTCAGTCTCTCTGGAGACACTTATAATTTAGATACCACCAAAAGCAGAATCCATTTCATATACATTCCTCTGATGGACCCAGTACAAAACACCGGTGCTGTTATGTTTCCTTTCAGAACAAAAACTGAGAAAGTCTGGTAAATTACAGACGCTAAAAAATAATAGGCCAAGGTTTAAACAATGTTAATGAAGTGATAATTATTCACTGAATTTTCATAGTTATGAAGTTCCCTATGACATTTCCAGAAAATACAAGATGTTTTCAGTGAACTCTTAGAAAAATTATGAACTTAAAGTCTGAAGTGGTAAGTTTGTTTGATATTTATGGCTATAGGAATGAGAAAGACTTTCAGATCTCTTTGATTCCTGCTGAACCTCTGATCCAGACTCTAAGAACCCTTGTATGATTCTTTAGTGGGACAAGGCAGAAAGAATAATCGTATATGACTGTACAAACACTTACTGCCCTTGGTTAGCATGAAACAGGCACTGACTAATGTATACGGAGATGATTACATGCATGAAAAAGATAATCCTGATTCCAAAAATAAAAACCACAATTATGTGGTATACATGGAAGAGCTTATACATTGTTTAGGAATACAAACCCATTTTAAGACACTGATGAGGAAAAGACAAGCTTGTGTTGAAAGAAACTAAAAAGGATCAACTTTGACTCTCATGAGCTTTTTTGCTAGAAAACTAGCGGAATGATAAGAAATAAAACATTGTTAGATGCATATTCCATATTTTCCCATGTTATAAAAAGCTGCAAATGTGTAGCCATCTAATTTCTTCTTCAGAACCAGTTCTAGAGATAAAGATACTTTAGAGTTACAGGAAACAATGCAGATTTAGGTCCTAAATTTAGATTTTACTAAGAATCCAATAAAGAAGATTATCACTAGAACCCAGCTGTTTGGACTGTATTCCCACCTCTGATTTTGGAGAAGTCAGAAGTTCTCTGGACCTGAGAGAAACACTGGGTGCTTTTGGGCTTTAAATCCTGCAATCAGGGGCTCAGTTGGTTAAGCATCCGACTCTTGATTTTGGCTCAGGTAATGATCTCACAGTTTGTGAGTTCGAGCCCTGTGTCAGGCTCTGTGCTGACAGTGAGGAGCCTGCTTGGGATTCTCTCTCTCCCTCTCTCTCTGTCCCTTCCCTGCTTGCACACATATTTTCTTACTTTCTCAAAATAAATACATAAACTTAGAAAAAAATCCTGCAATCAGTGGTTTAGTTGGGGTTAAATTAATTCTCATCCATACATCCATCTATCCAGCAAATATTTATTGAGTGTCTATTATGTATCAGGCACTGTTTTAGTCTCTGGTGAAGCAGTAGTTCTTTCTTGCCATTTTTTGATAATACATGAAGGCAATTCCCTAAGTTTTAGAAGAAACAAGATCCTGAAGTAGTAAATGACTATCTAAAGTGACACAAATCACAAGAGGCAATGCCAGCTCAAGCTCATACCAGCCTTGAGCTCCCTGCAGTATGTTATGCTGCCTTTGCTCTTCATATTGGAGAGAGAGGTGTGGCTATCTGTAGCATTCTACCCTGCAATTTCATGAAATATTGTTTAAAAATAACATCTCCGGAGTTGGCACAATAGGCAAATTAGGATCTCTAGCAATTAAGAGCATTTATTTTTAAAATTTTAACTTTAAAATTCTTAGACCCAAAAGAAAATGAGAATCTAATTTCATATATACATGCAAAAATCTAGATTCCCTTAATTGCAGTTAAAAACGTAACTGCAAACAAATGTCAAACCATAATGCCAAACGACAGCTTTAAATTCTATTTCACAAGTTGTTCTTTTAGAGATGTCTTCACATTGTCAATCAAAGAGATAATTTTGATTTTGCCACAACTCTTGCCTTAGTTAAAAGCAGTTAAGTCTGTGGTATCATAAAAAGTTTGGCAAGCCTCTTGTTCTAAGAGCTGCCGATAAGAAATCAGAGAAAGAGGGGAATCTCGGGAGAAAAGCATGACAAGGTTTATTATTTTAGAATGTTATTACTTAAAACATTTTGTTTCATAATAAACTAATAGGATAGCATCCAAATTGAATCACTCCATGGACTAATCTTTACAACTTGAAGAGTAAAGCAGATAATATTGAATTCAATAGACGTTTAATAAATACCTACAGCACTGGTGCAGGGTATAAACATTAATAAGATATGATGCTTTAACGGGTTATCAACATAAGGAAGAATGAAAGAGAGGGAAATCGTTTTCTGAGCCCTTACAACCTACCAGGTATAATACGAGATGCTTCAATCTTCATGAGAAGATGGTTATCATTACTATCCTCATTTTACAGGTAAAGAAAAAGCCTTAAAGTGGCTAAGCTGTCCAAACTTATCACTGGTAAAGTTGAGATTTAAACCTAAGTTTGCCTAACTCTAAAGTCCATTCTTTTATAGTAAGCCACAGTACCATGAAGTAACAGACCCTTTAAACACTCACTGCTCCTGAATCCTTTTTTTATATTCTATACTTCTCATTTTTTAACCTTCATGAAAATATGACAAGACTCATTAAGTAAACACTAAGTTTCTTGTCTTCTAAAATGTGTTGTGAGATGTTATTATTCTATTTTCATTTTGAAGATACAGCTCCACTTCTGATTTTGCCAAGACACTAGAAAATAGAAGACAAAAGTCACCATCTAATATTTACTGAGTGATTGGAAGAATCCTGAAAGATTGGAGGGTGGGGTAAGTGAGGAGAGGGGGTGAGGAGACACAAAGGGAGCACTCTGGGCTCTCCTGCTTTCTGCAAGCTGGGAGTCTCCTGAAGGTTCAGTGTTACAACATGAGAAAGAAGTCACACAGAGAGAAGTGACAAAACAGCCCTTCAAGACAGATGCTGAGGGAACTACGGGAAGTATAGTGGAGATGGTTAATAAGGTGAGACACAATGAGCTTGATTTCTGTCTTTGCCAATTATGTGACCCTGAGTGAGAGATATAGCCTTGCTTACTCTTTCCTCATATGGAAACTGTGGAAAATGATACCTGCTTCACAGGTGAAGGCCCCAGCTCTGCTAGCCAGTGCCTTTGGGCAAATTTGGAAATGACCTCCCCTCTGGGAATTAGAGGTGAATTGGAAACCATACTCCCTCTGGGTGGGGACAGACCTAGAGACTGAAGGCTTGGTAAGGGGAGAGGGGAATGGCATACTTACTTACGCAAAAAAGCTGAGCTCCTTCCCCTGTGGCAAGTGGCTAGGACAGCAGAGTCCAGATTGGTTTTCAGATCCCTTACTCCTTCCACGGAGTGCCACATAACACTGCACAGCATCTCGCTCAGGACATGATAACAGAAGCCCTTAGAGGGCTCCCCACAACTGTGATAACTATGGATTGTGTGTGAGAGAGTTTGAGAGGGAGGAAGGGAGAGGACAGGACGGGGAGAGGAAGAAAAGGAGGAGAGAGGGGAGAAAGAACATGAGGAAGCATCCATGTTTAATCATGGGGTCAGTCATTTACAGAAAAGTCGGAAACTCCATGAAACTACCCCCTCCAAAATGTGCTAGATTTTGTGTATACTCTTCTGGGGAGAGGGTTTCTAGCTTTCAATTAAAAATGAACAAACAAACACCAAAGACAAAGAGAGAAAGGAGAGAACCCAGGAATTGTAAAGAAGTTAAGGTTACATGTGTGGGGGAGGGGGAATAAAACCCTTCCCTATAGCCTAAAAGATACCTGTCTGGAGGAACAAGGAACACTTAAATAAACTTCGCTTAAAATAGATAAAGAGCTAGATAAAGAGATACAGACCTATTTATTTCACGGAAGAATTTACACGTAAGCAACCTCCACCTAACTTTGGTTGAAACTAAGCTTTTCCTTCAACAATGTTCTTCACTAATCCCATCCTGTTACTGGCAAGTCAATCACAGGAAGTATTTTTCTATTTTTGCTCTTGGAACTTACCAAGATGGTGCTAATACAGCTCTTGGGACTGCATAGAGAGCTGTTATAGACAGCTGCGAGTTTCAGCAGTATGGTTGTAGCCCACATGTTAGTGCATAAATTTTTCTAAGTGTTATATGTGGGCAGTCTCCAAGCTTAAACACATATGTCCTTATAGAACGTATCTGTAAGCTGGTTATAGGGAATTCCAAACACATTTTACTGTAGAAATAAAATAAAATTCTATAAAATGGAATTAGGCCTACAGGCCGGCCCACAGAACCCTACTTGATCCACTATGGTCCCGAGGCAGTGTCACAAATGGATGGCTCTGGGCAGAGTTCTGGGTCTGGCTGATAAGACCTTGTAACCCAGAAGCATGAGAGCACAGAGCTGCCTTTGTACAGAATTTAGAAAACAGCTGTACTTTTCTCTGGTGCTGCCCACTGTGCCTTGCTGCCTTCTTCCTCTTCCACAAAGGAGACCTCTCTCTCCAGCCTCAGTGTGTCTGTGACCAAGCTGGCCAGACCTCTACCCTCAGCATCTGTGATCTTGAAGCACCCACTTCTCTTCCTTCCAGTGGAGACTCTTCTCCTAACAAAGCCTCCTCAGCTGAGTGGAGGGAAGGGGAAGAAAGCAGTACCTCATTAAATAGATTTGTCCTCTCCATCAACTATTTCCTAGTCACCAACTCCTTTCTTGTCTCAAATTCAGTTCTACCAATTTTTTTCTAGGGTCAGTTTTGGCTTTTTACCCCTTCCTTTTCTCCTCTGCTGAAGCTACATAGCTTCTGAATTGCACGTTTTTCATAGTGGTCCTAGGGGAGTTCTGGCAGAGCTTCTGATATCAGTGGGGTGAGGGAGGAAGGGTAGCACATACGTGAGACCGCCTGAGTCTACGGAAGCACACGCTGTCACTGGGAGCAACCTGGGCTTTGGCCTTTGGAGAGCACATCTGGCAGCCTGGTTGGCTGCAGTCCTTCCATGACGGTGGTTTGGGATGTTGCTGTGCAGCCCATTTCCAGACACCGCCCAGTACTACTGAACAAGAAGCTCTGTGAGTGTTATCAAGCACTTCTATTTTAAAAGTTTTTCCTGAGCCCAGCTTCTTGTTTTGGAAGGACTTTCACATCTCCAACTGCTTAGGGACACCTCTATATAGAGGTCCCACTGGCACTTCAAATCAAAGCTTTGAGAGAAAATGTGCTCAGCTGAGAGACAGTTTACTACTGAAGGGAAGAAAGTGGACAGTGGAAAACCAAGTTCATACATGAACCTTAAGGAATATCTGCTGTCAGGGGATCAGAGGAGGGAATGGGAAAGAACCAAAACAGAGACAGAAAAGGGGCAGGTTAACAGGTTGGCCCTGTAGTCAAAGGAAGACCAAGTTTCAAGGCAGGTTTGGACAGCAGTGTCAAAAGCTTTCAAAAGGTCATTTTTCTTCAAGATAGGCTCTTCACGGGGCTTTCATGTGTCTACCCTTTGGCTCAACACAGAGTAAGCTCTGGCTGTTTTGCCATCATCCATTTGGTACAGACATTTAAATAACCCAGCAGAAACTAGCAGGGTGTGGGAGCTGAAGGCTTTCATTTTTCTCATGTCTGTTAGGTTTAACTATACATAAAATCCTTTTATTAATATAAAAACAGTAAATTACCTGACTTGCACCCACTGCTCAATTGCCACACCTCCACTCAGGACCCGAATGACCTTTCCACAGTGTCACTCCTCTGCTTAAATCCCTTCAATGGTTTCTTTTCATTGCATTGTAAATAATAGCCAAATCCATAAAGGCCAGAGAGATTCTGTCTGATTTGGCTCTCACCTGCCTCACTCACACTTGCTAGGCCTCCAGTCATACTGCCATTTCTGAGAACTCACCAAGCTTGTTCTTTGCTTATAAAGCTCTTCCTGGCTTTTGGCCTGGTAACTTTCACTTGGCTTCCTTTATATATCATCTCAGAAGTCACTTTTATGACTTCCTTTTACAAATCAGGCCCTTTTTCTATCATTCTCAGCTACAATAACCTTTTCCTTACTTTATTTCCATTGTCACAATCTGTAATTATTCTAGTTAGCACTTCACTTTTTCTTTTACTATGTGTCTCATTAGAATGCAAGCTTCTTGAGGACAGGGATGTTTCAGACTTATTGTTATATCCCCAGAGTACATAGTACCTGGCATATAGTCAATGCTTAACAAACAACTGTTGACTAAATTACCCAAAGCAAGCCATTCATTCTATTTATTGAGTGGATATGTGTCATACTCTGAGGATACAACAGAGGACAAGGAAGACAAAATTTGAAGGTGGCCTAGGACAAAGAAAAAGGACATTTATGTCTAGGAGTAATCCTATGATAATATGTTAACTTACTGATCTATAAGCACATTTTTATTTCTGTTTCTAAAACACAGAAAAACATATACATCCAGGTGATTGTGTATTTCAAAGCAATCCCCCAAGAAAGTTCTATATTTAGTCTAATGATGCCGTCAATCCTCAAAACATTCATAAGACTGCCGTCTTCAAATTGCAGCCAGAGATAATTTAGTAAGCATAGAAAAAAAATTTAATTTTGATCCTACATGGTATTTCCCAGATCTTCCCTCCGTAGTCACTCAACGTGCTTTCACTGAACATACTTATATGGTTTTAAAAAATCAAATTCATCCCTAAAGGGCAAAGATACATCATACAGAGAATATTCTAAAATATTTGCACTTAAGTCAGTCCTCAGAAAAGTGTTCCAGAGACGTCTGAACAAAGACAGGGTCTTTTCAATGACCACTATAAAGAAGATAGCAGTCATTCAGATAAGCAATGAAATCTAATTAATCGGACATCATTAGAAATGGGGTATTTTAGATGATACAGGGATGTAAGAAAATTATTCAGATAACCAAAGTTATGAACAGAAGATTTAAACATTTTTTATTTATTTCATGGTATCTTAGGATATATGATTCTGTACTTTTTAAGTAGAGTATATGGCTGATTTTTATCTTTATCACTCACGGTTATCACGATGGTCATCAGTTATAAACCCATGTTATAAATATAGAAACAATTACAAATGTGTGTAGGGTTGTTTCTATCGTATATTGGGTCAAATTGCAATGCTTTTAAAATTTTAGTCTGCACTTATAGTTTTTTTCTCTTCTATGCATGGTCAATCTTTCAGCTGCCATTCCTTCTTGTTATTAGTAAACCTGGCTCTTACAAATTCCCTGCTTATGAAATTGCTGCTTCTAACATGCTATGGGCTGAGCAACTATGTAATTGTGAAATGGTAGAGGTGGTGGGGTGGAATGAAGAGTCATTTAACTATAAGGTATATGATATTTGCAAGAAGCAGATTATTGGTATGGTTGAATCAGGAAGAAATGCTGGGTAGCAATCAGCACTGCAGGTGTTCATCTTATCCTGGGATGGACCAGAGATAAGAATTATTCCCCTGTGAACTGGACAGACTCCTCCTAGCCTGAAGCAGAGACAGATAGGACCCAGGGCAAAGAGTTAATGAGAAAGTTCTGAGACAATTAACTTAATTCTAAGCTGCTTGCTAGCCACTCCCAGACTCTTCCTCTGGGGGCAAATTGCTATCCTTGTAAAGAACAACAACAACAACAAAATTATAAATCTTCTAAGTTAGAAACCCAATATGCATAAAATGAAATTAGCAAAACAAAAAATAAACCAAAAAAATTATAGGAAGAATGGAAAACAAACAGCCAATTTTGCCTTTTGTGCACAGAGAATAATACAAGACAAAAATTCTTGCCCTTATGGAACTTGTGTTCTTTTGGAATATAATAGTTATATCAATAAATGTAAATGGGATAATATCTCCCGTTAGACTTCCATATTTGATAAAACCTAATAAAATAAAGCCCCAAAATGTATGTTATATTATCAGATATACATTTAAAACAAAAGAATTCAAAAAGAATGAGTACAGACATACCAGGCAAATAAAAACAAAAAGAAAGAAAGAAAGCAGGGTTGAGATACGAAATACAAATAAGGTTAATTTAAAGACAAATTGGGGCGCCTGGGTGGCTCAGTCAGTTAAGCGGCCGACTTCGGCTCAGGTCATGATCTCGCGGTCCGTGAGTTCGAGCCCCGCGTCGGGCTCTGTGCTGACAGCTCAGAACCTGGAGCCTGTTTCAGATTCTGTGTCTCCCTCTCTCTCTGCCCCTCCCCTGTTCATGCTCTGTCTCTCTCTGTCTCAAAAATAAATAAACGTTAAAAAAAAATTATAAAAAAAAAAAAGACAAATTAACTGAGCAACATTATCTAGGATGACTAAATGAACATGCTTTTTAGTATCCCTTCACTACTTGAACACCAGATAACCAGAGTTATGTTTGTGGAGAGCCCTCAAGAAGAGGTACTGATAAATAACAGAGAAGAAAAGTAGGAGCTAATAAAAGGAAAAAGTGATAGAAAAAGATGTTTCTGTGTCGCAAAGTGATAGAATCCACCAATTATTGGTCCAGGTGAAATTCGGTAGTATAAGTATCATACATGGTCTTTTCACACATTGATTCTTTTCAATAAAAATCTAACACTAAATACAATGTGGATTCCATCTCTATTTTCACTAGCTATATGACTTTAAGCATGTTGTTTAACCAATTGGGGCTTTAGTTTAATCACTAAAGGAGGTGGTTGGATGTGATGGCCTTTCATGTGAAATATTTCTTTAATCCTGTGATTCTACTGTTATTAGTATATGTAAGACTTTGATATTTCAAATATATGTGGAACATTGACTTAAACAAAATATTTTTGGAAGAAATTATTGTTGACTGCACCTTTCACTTTTCAGCGTTACAACCTCTTCCTTTGTCTGATGCAGAAGAGTTTTGGTTATCTGTAGTTCATTTTCTGCAAAGTTAATTCTTCTTTTTATGTCTTCTTCTTGTCTTTCTTTCGCAGTCAGTTCTTCCTGTAAAGTTTTATATATTTGTTGACAAGCTATTAAAGAATCCTCTTTCTCTTTAAGCAATCTGGTATGCCTAAAATGGAATAGGAAAAAAAATACACATTAGACACTATATTTTTATGTTTATCAAAGATATATGAAAATCTCATTTGAAACTAAAGACTATAATTTTAACTTAAAAATTTTTTTTCACACTAAGAAAATGGAGAGTTCTGTGGTATTAAAACTTTCCCATCTAGAAAGAGGCAAAATCAATGAACTTCAAGATATTATAAACTTAAATTAGGTACTCAATGTGTAAATAATACAATAAGAAAAACTAAGTACATTTCAAATAAAATGTTATTTAAAACATGATTTCAAATTTAATTATTAAAAATATTAATTTAAAATTTGCAGTGTATATACCGTGACTCAGAAATAATGGATTCAAACTTCAGTTTTCTAAGTTCTCTTTGACAGTCATCAGCTTCATTAGATTTATTCCTAAAATAATATGAAAGAAGTTCAAATATTTTATTTCAAAATAGTTCAAGTATAAATGTTTCCCTTTTTAAAAAACATGTTTTTCCTTTATTAATTTTCTTATTATCTTTATATCCTATTTGTGGTTATATATGCATACTTCCTTGAAGTTAGAAATATATAGTAAGGGTTTTTTTTTTTCTTTGCCAAAAAAATTACCTGTAGTCCAACAATGTGTTTTTCTATATCATTTTATTTATCCGTAAAAAGAAATTTCTTAGCATATTTATATTATTATTTCTTTAAAGAAATAAATATTCAGGCTACTGCTATAATTGCTAAGTAGGCTCCTATCAGACTGATCTGCACATAAATAAAAAGTCTAAGCTTTGGACAACATTAAAAAGAAAAGCCCCTATTTGAAAGCATTGAAAAGTGAACAAAAGCAAGAAGATTCTGGAGGGAAGTTGACACCTTGAATGAGGTGACAGCATGGGGGTCAGATTTTCAAACCTGAGTCCCCAGTCTGCACCATGCAGAGGAACTGACATTCTGATAGAAAACACACTCAATCTGGCCTAAAGAAGGAGAGTACAGTGTTAGGGTCAACCATAATTGCTAGAAAGTTAGGAGTGAATCAAAATAGGAGAGAGCCAAAGACAGAGAGTCCCAATACTGCATAAAGATGCTACCCACACATCTGGCTGAGCCCTGAACTAAAAATGCACAGGGCAGACTCCAAGCAGCCTAAGATAAAAAAAAATTAGAGATTTGAGCTGTTGCCCTAGAGACAGAGTTTACAGTCTAAAGCCAATCAAATTAACTGCCTGCTTAAAGCAACACTACTCCTACTCCCACCTTTAACAGTATTTGGAGAAATATAACAGAATCTAGAATTTCTATAACATAATATTCAGAATGCCCGAATATAATGAAAATTACTCAACGCAGGAAGAAATAGAAAAGCATGACCTATTCCCAGGAGAAAAGACAGTTAATAGGGACTACCTCTGAGATGACCCAGATACTGAAATTAGCAGGCAGGGATTTTTCAAAGAGCAGTCACAACTCTGCTTAAAGACATAAAGAAAAATCCACTCTAATTAGTGAAAAGATGATAAATCTCAGCAGAAAAACAAACCATTAAAATGAACCAAATGGAAATCCCAAAACGGAAATAAACATATGTCTTCATTGTATATAATTGGGTTTTATAACAATACTCAAAAAGTTAATATATTAAGAAAGAGTAATATCCCAGTTTAAGTTTGTGTAGGCTGCTTATTAATAAGTCATTATCTGAATGTACCTTAAAATAGCCTATAAACTGTACAATGAAGTATGTTTGTTAGATTGTCAATAAGTTTGCCCTACTTGCAGAGTGACTTTAATTTCTAATAAGTAATTGTTTGTATCATGAACATAACAACATTAATTTATTTTAAACCATTTTTATTATAAATATGATAAAATTATAAGCAATAGAGAACTGCATGAAATAATTACATAATAAATTGTTATAAGGAGAAAACTCCTATAACTACCATTCATGTAAAAACATAAAACCTGACCAGCTACCCTAGAAGCTTCATGTCCCTGGTCCCAATCATAGCTAACTCCCTCCTCTCCAAAATATCCATTTTCATGAATTTTGTGGTAATCACTTTGATTTTCTTTGGAGTTTTATTACCCAAGTTTTATCTTTGAGCACTATATTTTAGTTTTACTTTTTCTTTTGTAAAAATGTCTTTTTAAAACATTTTATTTCCTTTATTACCTGTTTTTTGAAAACTAGATTAAGGTATTGTATTGACATACAATTAAGTGCATATACTTTGATATGTCTGACATATGTGTTAAGGCCATGAAACCATTACCAGAATCAAGCAGCACATGAGCATATGAGCATACTCGGAACTTACATCTTGGTCTCTAAGGCCATTCCTATACAAAGGAAACAGGGCTACTCAGAGAATGGCTGATTCCAAGGCTGGAGCAGAGTAAGTATATCTGAAATATCTTGTTATGCCACAAAGTAAGGAAGTGCTCATAAAAGATGATGAAACCAGGTTCCATTGTCACAGGAGGCAGCTTGAAGGGGCTCCTACTGGCTAAGCCTAGACAATATGTGTATCAAAATAATTAAGTACAGTAACAAATTATAAACCATTGAAAAAAATGAATGAATGAATGAATAAATAAATATATTAATAATAAGGCTCTTGTTTAAAATAGGATGCTGAGGACTAATAAATGGAGAGGGATGGCTGGAGTCAGAAAAATCATCATTTAGAAATCACTGTGGTAAAGTTTAGATAAGGCAAAAGTCATTAATGGATGCTACATCTAGGGATACATTTTGGTGAGGAGGAGAGTATTTATATGTATTTAAGATGTCTCTTATAGACACTTACTAACTGGAAGGGAACAAAAAAAACCCAGGAATAATACACTGAACAAAGTGAGCAATACCTTCACCAGGTGATCAAAATTAACATCACCAAATGAGGAGCAGGCAGACATTCATACCCTGAGAAGGACACCTCCCCACGTATGTCATTTTCTGGCTGAGAGTACATATTTTTAATCCAATCAAGAGGAAACATTACACCAATGTAAATGAAAATTTTTTATTTAAAAAAAGTTTGACAGGTTCTGCATTCTTCAAAAAAAATGTCAGTGTCATAAAAAGACAAAGATAGACTAGAAATATTCCAGAATTAAGGAGGTTCAAGAGACATGCCAAATAGGTTGACTCTATCTGGTCTTGTACTAAAGGAGAAAATGCTATAAAGACCAACTAATAAAATTAGAATATGGGTGGTAGATTAAAGTATGTAAATTTATGACACGGGATAACTGTCCTTATGTAAAGTATCACTGAAAGTGAGGCTGGAAAGGCAGACTGAAGTATTTAGAGGTAAAGGGTCATGTTGTATGTAATTTATCCTCAAATGGTTCAGGAAAGACAATTGTGTGTGTGTGTGTGTGTGTGTGTGTGTGTGTGTGTGTAGAGAGAGAGAGAGAGAGAGAGAGAAGGAAGGGGGGCAAGGAAAGGTGAGGAAGAAAGCAAATGGGTTAAAATGTTAATCTGGATAAAGGTCATTTGGGTCCTCTTTGTAATACCATTATGTTTATAACTTTTTGTTAAGTTTGAAGTTATTTCTGAATAAAACATTAGAAAAGAAAGAATAAGGAAAAGATTGACATGCCATTAGAAAGTGGGCAAAGATGATGATCAGGTGAGTCACAAAGGAAAGAACACAGAGTAGAATATGCAGGAGTACAATTTTTCATCAAACTAGTATTTTTTAAACTTATTATACCCACTATGAGCTAGGAAGAGGAGAAATGGTTATTTACAAACACTGCTGAGAATAAAATTAGTATAATCTTATTGGAAGGCAATGAATCATTAAGCACTAAAAGCCTTAACATTATTTAAGTTTGATTCAAGCAAAATTATCAAAGGAAATACATGTGAGTAGAAAGATTTACCTATATGAATTTCAAAGTACCCTATTTATAAAAGTGAAAAATTTAGAAATTTTAAAAAACAAAAGCTTAGTAAGCAAGTTATAATTCATCCATAGATTGGAATACTATACAGCCATTTAATAGTTATCTATAAATGTGGGGTGCCTGGGTCGCTCAGTTGGTTAAGTGCCCAACTCTTGATTTTGGCTCAGGTCACAATGGTTTGGGAGATGGAGCCCCATGTTGGGCTCTGTGCTGACAGCACCGAGCCTGCTTAGGATTCTCTCTCTCATTCTCTCTCTCTGCCCCTCCCCTGCTCACATGTGCGCTCTCGCTCTCTCTCTCTCTCTCAATAAATAAATAAATAAATAAATGAAAAATTATAAAAAAAATAGTTCTCTACAAATGTATTGTGTAATGACATGGGTATATCACTAAATGAAAACATGTTAAAAATATACATTACTTAGAAAAAGTAGACTTTAAGAAAAAGTCCTTAGAAAAAAGGACTATAAGGATTTATCAAAATACAACTATGATTTTTGTTTTTGTATATTCCTGTCTTTTCCAATTTTTATATATTTGCTTTGAAAAAAAACAAAAATGTTTCTTTAAAAAATGCTTTGAGCACAGGGTAATGTATGGAAGTGCTGAATCACCGTATCTACACCTGAAACTAATGTAACACTCTGTTAACTAATTGGAATTAAAATTAAAACTTTAAAAAATTCTTTGAGGTTCAGCAGCCCCACCATGAGATTCACTCTATGTTCAGACTCATGTACAATTTTTCAAATCCAGAGGCAAGGATAGTAGTTCTTTCAATGGTTATTTTGCTAACTCCGTAGACAATTAATCTAGGGAGCCTACCATCCCAAGGACTCCTCTCACCATGATCAGCTCTCACCCCCATGCCAGTTAAACCATTCTTTCTACGGTGCATCCTTCACAACATAATTGTTCTCTTCATCTCATTAGGATGGGGAGAGGGAGAATTGGAGGGAATAGAAAGAAAGCCTACATCTCTTTAAACACTGCATTCCTTCTGTTAATCCTTTCTCTTAAACTGCTTTGAATAAGCCTTTAGAAAGGCTTCTGCTACCCCCGTCAATCAACGTAAAGGAAATAAGGTGAAATTATTGTATATTTTTCTTGATTTGAAAGGCAAGTTTCCATACCATTCCACTGCTTCATATGAAACAGCCATTCTCAAACTGTTTCCTTGATACTTGCACTTTGCTGTCCAAAAAGCATTCCAAATCTAATACATCAAAAGCATAGTTTTTCTTATCTCCCTCACCCCATACCTATTTCTTTTACAGATTATTCCACTTCAACAAACGATACCAACACAATAGTGATATTAAAAGGGTAGCACTTACGTATCTCAGGCTACCTCAAGGCAGCCCTTACTTCCTTGTTACAGTTGAGAAAAGAGACTAGAGAGAGAAACAACATGCCCAAAGTAACATAGCTACTAGGTAGTAATGCTGGAAGCAGTCTGGATCCGGAGTCTAGGCTCTTAGTCACTACACTCTACTGTCCCTCAATTGTCTACCCTAATGTTGAAAAATCCCCAAATCTCACCCTTTATTCTTTCCTTCCCAGTCCTCTTGCTCCCCAGTCACATGCACTCCACCAATAAATCCTGGTAGATTAAGCCGACATATATTTCTCTCCATCTCCACACTATAGCCTTACAGTCAACCAGTCACTTCTCACTTGCGCGAACGTGCGCCATCCCACCTGGTCTCACTGATTACTCTTGTACCCCCACTCCAGTCCTCTCTCCAGGTTGCTGCCATGTCCACCTTTTAAAACAAATCACATCAGTTCACTCTCCTGCCAAACATCTTCTAATAGTTTCCCATCGCCCTCCACATAAATCCAAAATCCTCACTAGGCTCTGAACACACTGGTGTATTATTTTCTTATTGTTGCTGTAACAAATTGCCACAACCTTAGTGGTTTAAAACAACACAAACTGATTATCTTACAGTTTTCAAGTAAGAAGTCCTAACATCAAGACATCACAAGGGCTGTGTTCTTTCTGGTGGTTCCAGGGGAAAATTTGTGTCCTTGACTTTTCTAGCTTCTAGACACCACCATACTTCCTTGGCTTCTGCTCCCTTAGTCTACCTGCAAATCACAACATTTCAAATATTGCTTCCATCTTCACATCTACTTTTGTGACTTTGACCGTCTTGTTTTCCTCTTATAAGGACTTTTGCAATGACATCTGGCTTGCCTGAATAATCTAGGATAATCTCCCTCTCTCAAAATCCTTAATTTAATCACAGGTGCAAAGTTCCTTTTGTCATGTAGAATAACATGCTCACAGATGAGGACATGAAAATCTTTGGGAGCCATTATTCTGTCCACCACAACTGGCCTTCCTCATGTCGTGAACTTGGTCATCAAGTTCACCTGGCCTTCCTCATGTCATCAGCTTTTAAAGCCTCATTAACACTCTATCACTTTAGCAAGCATTACTGACTACCTTCTGGACATGACTACAGTTTTCTTCCTGGCCATAGAGCCCATTATCATCTTCTTTCAGGATAAATCTTGCTTGGTCTAAACTAATTGTGGTAGTCTTGTTCCCCTTGCCAGTGATTATTTAGGAGAGGGGATGCAAAGGGTTCAGCCAAAGAGCTGTAAAGAGAGGGCTGTTTGATGGCTTCTGGGAAAATTTTTTTCTCACTTCTAAGGAGACACCAGAAAAACAGGCCCTTCCTGCCTCCGGGCTGGTTACATTTGGATGTGGTACCTGGAACTGCAGTCATCTCATAATCACAAGGGACTTAGGCTTGAAGTGAAGCCAGTGCTAACGACAGCAGGATGGAGACAGAAAGAACATCAAGATCCAAGATGATTTAGCCACTCAATCGACTAAACTTGAAACCACTCTACCTCTTGTTACTTGTAGCTCAACATCTTTACTGATTAAATCTGTTTTCAAATATATAACAAGTTCTTACAAGCCTTGGAAAATATTTTCTTATAAATCTTAGGAAAAAAAGAACTTGTAAGTTCATCCATTTAAAAACTGCCTCTTTCCCTTAAGTAAAAATCCACAAAACTGATATCCAAACATTTAAAAATCCTGAAACAAAAAAACTATCCTAAGTTGGATAGGTGAAAATCATCTCCACTTCTAGCCCCCACAAAGGAGAGGATTAAAAATTTAAAGAAACTTTATTTCACAGCACCTCCAATTTTTGGAAGTTCAAAAAGGTTTGGATATAGATAGTAAATCTCCAATTTATTAACAAATTGTACATGGAAAATTTTGAGTGAATTATTTTGACTTCTGGACACCTCCTGAGCTCTGAGCTGAACAGTCTTAGCTCTGATCCTACATGCCCACCCGACTCTATCCTCATAGTAAAGGAGGGTAGATGGAGTAGAGATGGAAAAGCCAGATACAGTCAGCATAAAGAAAGGCCTCCCGCAACTGGGGCCATTTAAGCAGTTCTTTCATAACTCAATTTTTAAAAAAATGGATACTCTGCCCATTTTCTAATTTTAAGAAGCTCTTATAGGGGCACCTGGGTGGCTTAATCGGTTGAACATCTGACTCTTGGTTTCTGCTTGGGTCATGATCCCAGGGTTGTGGGATCAAGTCTCGTGTCAGGCTCCACGCTAAGAGTGGAGCCTGAGATTCTTTCCCTCTCTCCTTCTGCCTCTCTCCCCTGCTTGTGTGCTCTCTCTCTCTCATTCTCTCTCTCTCTGTCTCTCAAATTAAAACAAAAAAGTTCTTATATCAGCAGGAAGCATCAGTTTTAGAAACTGAAACAAAAGTATCAGCATCTCTGCAATTGTATAGTGATTTCCTCCAGGTAATTTATTTGATGGACTTTAGTGAGGTGGTATTTCTCACTCCAACTCCAATCTACTCTGACTCTTATTTCTCAGCACTTACATTATAAATTATGTTAAAAATATAATTAATAAAAAAACCACAAAGCATGTGTCAATATTAAATGGGAATGTTCCTTATATATATAGAAAATTCTGTGCCAATTTATCCAGTAAAAATCAATTCATGTCACAACCCATGAGCTTTATTCTTTTTCCTCAGTATGCTTATTTCTGTAGTTAGCTTCTCTCCCAACTTGCCAGGACTCCGTTCCATATGCTGAGTCTTGATGGGTCCATAAATTCCCTTTTAATTTAGTTAGGTACGAGCCCAACTTTTCTATTCCTGGAATGTGCCTTCGTCACTTATTGAGCTACAAGAAGCCAAAGTCACACAGTAGCTGTGGCCTGAGTAGGCTGTCCTCCACATGAGGCATCCATATGGCCAAAGCCCTTCCTAATGTTACTAGAGGGTGGGGAAGAATGATTTTTTTTTCTTTCTTTCTTTCTTTTTTTTTTTTTTTTGCAATCACCATCTTGCTTCTCTTTTTTATGCTTGTTCTCATCCAGAAAGTTGCTTCCTGGGCTCAGTGAGTCATCCAAGGACCTCCTGTCACTCATTCCTTCAACCCTAGCCATCATATACAGATGGCAAAACTACTATATTTACTGTACTATTAACCACAGTGTTATAAAGCTTGAATATTTGCTTTTTCTTGTTTTTCAAAACCAAATTATTTTGCTACAAATAATTCACATATACATCACTTTGGTAGGGTATTTTCGAATTTGTTCTTCCTTGTGCTGCTAAGAATTTTATTAAACACATTGTTCTTAGGAGTAGTTCATAGTGAACACAACAGTTGGTTGCTAAGCATTCTAAATATTTATATTTCTTACGAGATTCATTCTTCCAAAATATAGGAACTGAAAACCAGAGCTATCAGATTATATACCACAAAGAAAACAAAATCTATTTTTCAAAGATTACACAAATTCTATCTTAGTGCTATAATTATAGATGTATGATATTTATAACATAAAGTAATTTTTGAAACTTCTTTTCTAAAAAAGTTAGTTCTCTGGATATTTTACAAGGGCATTTTCTTATCAGTTGTTTTCCAATATTTTCTTTCTCATTTATATAAAGTGTAAGTACTCCAGCATTTCAAAGATACTCAAAGATACTTCTTCACAAAATACTATCTTTTTGAACTTAAAATTGGTAATTTTAAGAAACAACTTAAAAGTTGTTTCTTCTGGATAGATAAGAGAGAGAGAATGTGAAGAGACAAAAGTTAGAGAATATTTCACATTAAGTTACGTTTGAACAACCAGGGAAACCTTTAATACAAGAATAAGTTAAGTCTCTTACTGAGGGAAAGAAACATTTCATGTATTTAAAAATATTTATAGATCCTTTAATATACAACATATGCCAGAAAAGTACCTGAGAAAAGCAGGAGACCACATTCACACAACTAAATTACTGCCAAAGAGTCACAGAGAACACGTGGTAGGTGTGGGGGAGGATCTTTCTAAAAATTTTACAGGTTGTTCAATGTTCATCTTACATGAGCTTTTCTTTATAGTTGTCAATCTCTGTCACTGCCTTCTGATGTTTTAGCCCAAGTGCCTCTACTTGACATTGTAAACCTGAAATGACACAATATATTCATCTGATTAGCATATTCTAAATGTCCAGATATTTTCATAGTGTAAACCATATTCTTTGAGAATTGCCACTCAGCTCCTGCAGCATACTGCCGCTGTTTACTCCACTTTGCCTGGGTATGCAGCTCATCTCTTCTCTGAAACCCCACGGAATTAATAGTTTTTGACAGAGCCAATTTATTGGCCTCTTTCTGCCCCCATCATCTTGCTAATTTTCAAACACCCAATGGCCTAAATTTTACTGATGTTTTGAAAGGAAATGTATGTAGCTGACACACATATGTTGATGTGATCATGTGGCTCATCTCTGAAACACCTGACTGCCTGAGCTTGCTTTTGTGGTCTGGAACTGAGAAGTATCACTGAGGCCTCCTGGAAGAACTGAAATAGACAAACCATGTGCATTGCTCCCGGTAAAGAATTTGTTAACTCTGGGTAGCATCTAATAGGCATTTTAATGACTTTCAAAGCCAAGATATACAAGCAGGAAATTGGCTTCCATAGTCTGGGGAATTCAAGCAGCGTTTGAGGAAGATTATTCACACAGCGGTGTCTGACGTGTGTGGATGCAGAACTGAAACTAAAGCAGAAAGAATAAATGGCTTGCATGAAGTGGGTCTTGCCATTAGCCTGTGTGTGGGAACTATGATCTGAACCCCCAATGCAATGACAGCCCTTGTCGGCACTCTTTTTGAGTAGGGTAGAAAACACACTGACACAAATGGACTAACTGGTTTCTATGGAAAAGATAATTTAGCACACTGGAATTATAAAATTTCTATGTTATAGCTGCTCAGATGTTTTAATAACATATTTTTAATAGTAAACTTTAAAATCTTTATGCATCCATACATTTCTCTATATATCCTCAATCTGCCTTCTTAACTTTGTTTTATGAAGAAAAGCTTAAAGCAGAAAACAAATTCACGCTAAATGAATGTTTTAATTAAGTATTTTCCAGACATGAGTATAAATCTTTATGTTTATCCAGTACTTTCACATACATTATTTAATTTTATCTCTCAAACTTCTCTCTGGTGCAATAAGCCCCATTTTTCAAATGAGAATAAAAGGAGAGCTTCTCTGATTCTCTTGCCTGGTATCTTCCAATGAATAAATGCATTAGCCAACAGTTTAGACTGAAGGTTTTTAACTCAGCCTAAGTGATCAATTTGAGAGGATAACCCCTCAAAGTAAGATTTAATATGGACTTACATGGTAGATAATATTTGTGGGGTACACCTTTCCCAGTGATTGAGTGATTATATGAAGGAAAAGATAACATACAGATAATTTATTTTTGAGTACAAACTTCTGGAACAAAGCAATTTCTCATGAACGTTACACAATGTATTGCTTTGTTATTAAGTCCATATGGATTTGCAGAGAGGTTCTATTCACAACGACACAGCCAAAAGATTTCAACCAAATCCTCTGAAGAATAAGGAGGGAGGAAGGTTAATGTTTGTTGATATGCACTATGTGGCACTAGGAAAAATGCTTTCTCCCATATCATTTCATTTATAGTCACAGCTACCATGAAAAACAGGCACACATTTTATTTTTACCAGTGAAGACTCTAAGGACCTGAGTAACTAACTTATCAAAGGTCACATAACTAGTTAGAAGTGATCCTGTGATTCAAACTCAGGTTGAACTCATCCCAAAGTCCTTATCTTTCTAACTCTCCTACATGGACTCTCAAACTATAAAAGCTGCAAGGGGATATGATATTTGTTCATGAAAGTATGGTTAGTGTAGCTATAGATCTATTTAACATATCTGAGAATCTTCCAAGAGAGATACTTAACAAATGAAAAGTATTATTTTGCATAAAATACATAGTAAATTAGAATATCTAACCCCAGGAGGTGGTTTAGATTTAATTAAAAAAATTTTTTTTTAACGTTTATTTATTTTTGAGACAGAGAGAGACAGAGTATGAACGGGGGAGGGGCAGAGAGAGAGGGAGACACAGAACCGGAAGCAGGCTCCAAGCTCTGAGCCATCAGCCCAGAGCCCGACGCGGGGCTCGAACTCACGGACCCTGAGATCATGACCTAAGCTGAAGTCGGACGCTTAACTGACTGAGCCACCCAGGCGCCCCAGATTTAATTTTTGGAAATTCAAAATTTTAAAACACTTTTAAAAAAAATTTTTTTTTTAACCTTTATTTATTTTTGAGACAGAAGGAGACAGCATGAACGGGGGGGAAGGTCAGGGAGAGAGGGAGACACAGAATCTGAAACAGGCTCCAGGCTCTGAGCTGTCATCAGCACAGAGCCCGACGCGGGACTCAAACTCACGGTCTGCGAGATCATGACCTGAGCTGAAGTTGGATGGTTAACCAACTGAGCCACCCAGGCACCCCTGAAAATTCAAAATTTAATATAATTAATGAAAGATATTAAGACAAATATGGTATCATTGTGACCAATTTTATGTGTCTGACATCAGAGAGAACTATTATGCCTTCTTATTAATGTCCTTTGGTGCTTCTGTCAGGACATAAACTAGATAAAGCATGGGTCTGAGCCCATCTAATAAACTTCATGCTATCACTCCTAAGTACAGCTATTATTAAGAGGAAGAATTGATTATCTTGAAAACAAACTCCAGGTAATTGGTATAGATATGTGAATTTTATCCAGTTCTCAATTACCTGCTAATTAGTAGAACAGTAGATAGTAAAAATGACAGCATGTTTACAGCACTGGAAAGTTTTCTTAAGATTACATTTGAATATACTTGTGCATCATAGTTCCAGAATTTACTAAGTTTAAGGGAAAATAAACCACAGTCATGACCCACTATACTTTCCAGTATTATTTTCTCTGCATACCCACCCGAATCTCCCTTTCTCCCTGTTTCAAGATAAGCATAGACAGCTTAGTCTAATCACAGTGCCTGATGAGCAAAGAAGCCACTTCCTTTAGAAAATTTACTGTGTATTTACAGCATCTTTGAGTCAAAACAGGGAAAAGAAATAAACATTTTACTCTACAACACAGAAACTATAGAAGGTTGCCATGTGAAGTAAGTAGAAACAGAAAATACAAGTAGTGTCAACAAAGAAATCACTTTATATAAACAGAGAAGATACACATAGAATTGAGGAAAGAAAAGGATTCATTATGAATAATCCCTAATGTAAACAGACCAGCAGTGTATAATTAAGAGTTAATATATTTTCATGGATGTTTTTTGTTGTTATTGTTGTTGCTTGGTTTTTACTTTTGGTTACATTTTCTCTAATAAAGAAGTTCTAAGAATAATTTTGAAAACGCACAGAACCTGTCTTCACTGTTCCGAATGAGAAATAAACATACTATTAGTTTATTATTGGTTCTGGTAGACTAGTAGGGTTGTTTTGTTTTTGGAAGCAGAGTCCCCAGTTCCTGTCCTTAATAAAGGAGCACAGTTAGGATAAGAACCAGAAAGATTAAGCCACCTGCACAAGACCGCTCCTTCAGTTCCTGAGGCAAGGAGTTCTTAAATAAGTGTATTGTTCTGTGCAGTCCTTCTCTATAGTGAAATAAATTCAACTTCAATTTTCTGTCATTCAGCATGACATTGGATTATGAGGCAAAAGGCCCTAAATGCCTACAAAAAGAAAGGAAGCATTGGCTTTAAACACCATGCAGATGTAAGGCGGAACCCATGGAAACAATCCAAAATTTACAACAGCAAATTCTACTATGATGTGACTGCGTTCTTTAGAGATATTAAATAAGAAGCAAATGATTTTAAATGAACAAGACAAAAAAGAGCTCTTAGCCTCTCTTCATACGAAGCCAGCTGCTTGCTGGATAGCATTACACAGGCATCAGATTTGGGGTAATTAGTCATTTAAGAGAATGCTGTTATTCCAAAAGGTTTCTAGAAACTACAAATACAAAAGGTATTCATAGTTATTTTATAGAAGGATAGAAAACATTACAGTCACTTGGGAGAGTATATTCAGTATAATGTTTGAGAAAACAATAAATAGAACCTTCATAATGGAAAGATATTTCAAGTTTAAAGCTTTCTGGATAAATAAAAAAAAAAAATCTGGTTCAAAGTGGAGGAAACTGAGTCTAGGTTCAAGAAGCAGAATGACATGGGCCTGGGTGGCTCAGCCAGTTAAGCATCCAACTTTGGCTCAGGTCATGATCTCACAGTTTGTGGGTTCAAGCCCCGCGATGGGCTCTGTGCTGACAGCTTGGAGCCTGGAGCTTGGAGCCTGCTTCGGATTCTGTATCTCCTTCTCTCTCTGCCCCTCCCCCACTTATGTTCTGTCTCTCTCTGTCTCTCAAAAATAAATAAATGAAGAAGAAGAAGAAGAGGAAGAGAAAAAAGAAGAAGAAAAATGAAAAAACAAATAAGCAGAAGAATTGGCCCCCAGAGATCCAGATCTAGGGGAATTTTTTTTAATGAGAAATTGAAGGCTGTGTAATTTTTTTTTTTTTTTAAATGGTAGAGATAACTGAAGGAAAGGAAAAACAGAAGTTTATCATTGTTTATACACTCTTTTGATAGGGTAACATAAAAGTGTAGAGCATGACCTCTAAAGCCAGACTGCCTATTTTCAAATCCTGGCTCTGTTTCTATGAGCTGTGTGACTTTAGGTACTTTAGTTTCCTTACCTAGAAAACAGTTACTGCAGCACAGGAGTGAGAATTAAGACTTAATTAATATATGTAAACAGGAGAACAGTAGCAGGCACATAGTGAGCACTCCTGAACTGCTATCTCTTATCATTGGTGGTACCAGTGAGACCATCTGGCCCCCAACCTCACTTCCACTCTGAATCTCATCACTTTTCACCTTGAGGACCTTGTCCTTGCAGGTGTCATCAGTGGTTATCCTTGGATGGAGAAGGGTAAAAATGAAGGTTTTATAACAACCTACAGAATTACTACGGCCATATGTTAAAACTTGTTAAATGTGGGTGACAGATTCACTCACATTTGTTATATTATTCTCTGTATTTTTGACATATGTAATGTTATTTATACATATAAATATATATAATTTAAATATTTTAAATATATAACATTTAAATATTTGTATATATAAATATAAATATATATATAATCTATATAGTGCTGTTATATTATTCTGTTTTTCTGTTTGACATACATAATGTCATTTATATATGTAATGTCTATATATATATGTGTATATATATGTATATATATATACACATATATATATATATAGTGCTGCATATATAGTTTAGAGACAGGTCTTGCTTGTATGGTCAAGGATGATAGCATGCTCTGTACGAAGGAGTCTAATCAACTCAGTTCTGGGTGTTCAAGGTAGGAAAGAAAACAAAGATTAGAGATCTTGATATGGAAGTGGGGGATAAGGTTGAAACTAAAGACAACTCATTGGATTCTTTGAATAGCTGGAGGGATATATAGTAACAAGGGGGTTGTTAATTTCATTTTCTTTAAAGATATTTGGATTGGGG
This sequence comes from Panthera pardus, assembly GCF_024362965.1. Lineage (NCBI taxonomy): Eukaryota > Metazoa > Chordata > Mammalia > Carnivora > Felidae > Panthera > Panthera pardus. Next base: position 107,000,746 of record NW_026526721.1, read on the forward strand.
CACCTGGGTGGCTGAGTCGGTTAAGCGTACGACTTCGACTCAGATCATGATCTCACAGTTTGTGGGTTCAAGCCCCACATCAGGCTCTGTGCTGACAGCTCAGAGCCTGGAGCCTGCTTCGATTCTGTGTCTCCCTCTCTCTCTCTGCCCCTCGCCTGCTCACACTCTGTCTCTCTCAAAAATAAACATAAAAAAATTAAAAAAAAAAGATATTTGGATATATTATTTGGATTTGGGAATAATCCATTCTAAAGGGAACCATTCTACAGTGCTTGTGAATTTAATGTACGCTTTCTAACTTGCTCCTTATGTGTGAAAAAATTGTACTCTTTGCAGGTGTTTTTAAAAACTACACAAGTGGTGTTAAGCTATAAATCTCATTTTAATTCTTACTTGTCTTCACTACACATTGTTTTTGAGATCTACCCATGTAGCCACACACAGATATGATTCACTCCTTTCTGTCATATAATGTCTAATCCGTGCACATACATATTTTACTGATCTACTCCCATAGTGATGGAACCTACTTGCTTGCAACTTTGTGTCACCACAAGTAATCCTGCAACAAAAGCTTTTTACCCATTTTCCTGTGTACTTATAGGGGAATTTTTCTGCAGTAAGAGGTCACAGGCATACACATACATCACTAATGCCAAATGGTTCCCAGGATGGAGCACCAATGTATACTACTACCTCACTAAATGAAGGGCCCTGCTTTCCTCTCCTTATTAAAAAGAGCTATTTAGGAGCACCTGGGTGGCTCAGTCAGTTAAGTGGCTGACTTAGGCTCCAGTCATGATCTCACTGGTTCGTGAGTTCAAGCCCCGCGTTGGGCTTTGTGCTGACAGCTCAGAGCCTGGGGTCTGCTTCAGATTCTGTGACTCCCTCTCTCTCTGCCGATCCCCCACTCACACTCTGTCTCAAAAATAAATGTTAAAAAAAGGAACTATTTACAATTGTTTTTTGCCAATCCACAGGGTGCAAAGTAGTGTCTCAGTGTTGGCTTAATCTGCAGTTCTCTGCTTACTACTGAAGCTAATCATCTCATCTTACACATCTTAGTCATTCCTGTCTTTTTCATGATTTGCCTTTTCCCCAGTCTCTTTTCTATCTACTCTAATCAAGTTTTCTTCTTCACTCTTCCACAGGAATAGCTATTTTCAAAATTATGAATGACATGCTACCCTGGCAAGCCCAAAATTCAATTCCCTGCTGTTACATAATTCAAACTTCTAGCAGCATTTGACACAATTGTTTGCTTCCTCTTTGAAACACGCTTCTTGTGTCCATTACACTATATTCTCTGGTTTCCTCCTACCTCATTGGCTATTGTTTTCTCAGTCTCTATTGATGGTCCTTATTCTTAGATACACTCTAAATATTAGGAAGCACCAGAGTTCAGTTCATAGCCCTTTTATCTACCTGCATTTTCTCTCTAGCAGATCTCATCTAGTCTCATGGCTTTGAATAGCATATATATAAAGGTGTCTTCCATCATCATTACCACAACTAATAAGTGTTGAGTCCTTACTATGTACCAAGCACTATGTTCTGACTGCATTATAGTAATTTAATCTTCACAAGGTAAACTACCTAGAATGTAAATTCCATGACAGCAGAAGCCTTATGTTATATTCACAGTGTTTGAGACATGGAAAGTACTCAAAAATATAATTGTTGAATGAATGAATGAAATTTTGTAGATAATGGAAATAAGGATGCTAGCAAATGTCTAAAATTATGTACCTAAGGTTAAAAGACATGGAACAGAAAGAGTTGTACAGTTTTCATTGATAATACCTAATATGTATCTTGGCATTGAAATGCAACTTTCTTATGAATAGGTCACTCTACTTCAATAGGCATTTATTGAGTGTCTACTCTGTTTTAGGTAGGGTCCATGCAAACTGGAATCAGTGTATAAATATCAATAAGATATACTCCCTTGTCACTAGAGAAATTATAACCAAGTTCCTCATTTTGCCTTCAAGAATGATGACTTAGGTTTTAAATAACAAATCAACTCCTTTAAACTTAAACCTGTTCTATTTTTCCAATATTTTAAATGATTATATTTAGGTAGATAGTTAATTATGTGGCTGAAATTGTGGGATTTCTGATCAGATATAAGTGATGTGAATGAACACAATCAGTATGCTGCATTCAGATAACATTTATATGTATATATTATATCACAGTTTGATGAGCTTAGACCTTTACAAAAGTAATGTTTCACTTAATTTTTTTAAATGAGCATTAACAGAAGAAACCTTTGCAGATGTAAGAATATATGCAAATAATAGAAGAAAGTTCTATAATGAGTATTCAACTATATCAATTGCAAATTAACATATTTTAACTTTAACAAACATTTTACAAAGCTCAGATGGTTATACAGCCGCTTGGAAAATTCATTTCATTTTACGGTTTATATTTCAGAGGTTTGATTCACATCTATTTTGAAACAAGTATACTTGAAGTACATTAACATTTTCCACATAATGCCAGAAAGGACTGAAATAACATTTGGAGATTTTAATACATCAGATGCTAGAACAGGTGTGGATATACAGCAAAAAATTGCAATTCAGTCCAGATGTAGTTATATTAAGACCAGAAAGTTATTTAGCTAGGTATGTGTGGGTAAGGGGGAGTAGGGATATTCATTAAATCAAGCTAAGGAGATAATGAGATATTTAAAATTTGGGAGTGAATTATATTCTGATATTTTAAAAAATTTGTTTTAATGTTTATTTTTGAGAGAGACAGACAAAGCATGAGCAGGGGAGGGGTAGACACAGAGGGAGACACAGAATCCTAAGCAGGTTCCAGGCTCTGAACTGTCAGGACAGAGCCCGAATTCACGAACTATGAGATCATGACCTGAGCCGAAGTTGGTTGCTTAACCGACTGAGCCAACCAGGTGCCCCAATTATATTCTGATATTAAGAATCAAGAATTTACTCCAGAATGAAAAAAAACAAAAACAAAAAACAAAAAAAGCTTCTAAACGTTCACTGGAGTTTATTCTGAACATTAAACTAACCCAATATAACATGAATATAATTGTAACTTATGGTGGGGCTTATGAAATATTACAAATTATGGATAGATAAGACACAAGGAGCCTTAAATTCAATTTTTTATTAGTATAGTTAAAACTACTCTTTCTCAACTGGCAAACAGAAATAATAATACATCATCTATATCATAGGAACAATCCTGATGGATTTAGAAACTTCTGAATACTTTAGAACAGTACTTTATTTTCTGACAAATTTGTACATATAAATAAATTCACAAGCCATACACATATATATTATAATGAGATTTTTCAAGACTGAAAAATACTAGTAATGGATATGGACAGGGACCTATAACGAACAGAGTATTAGCTAAAAACATTTGTGGGATAAAAAGAAAAATACTTAGGGTTAATAATAAAGTAAATGAATAAATGGAAGATAGAGAAGTTTAGATCTAAAAATGTTTAAGATATTTTCAAATAAAGTCACATAATCATACAAACATCAGTTTCTTTAATAAATTACTGTGTTTTTTAAAACTTTTTTAATGTTTATTTATTTTTGAGGCGGGGCGGGGGGGGACTGAGCATGAGTGGGGGAAGGGCAGAGTGGAAGAGAGACACAGAATCAAAACAGGCTCCAGGCTCTGAACTGTCAGCACAAAGTCCCACACGGGGCTCAAACTTGGGAACAGCAAGATCATGACCTAGGCTGAAGACGGATGCTTAACCGACTGAGACACCCAGATGCCCCTAACTTAGTGTATTTTATAATCAGAATGCTTGCAGAGATTCCTGTATACAGGATAACTTTATGCGAAACCGTGAAGGAGATGAAGTGCATCTTTAGCCACAGAGAGTTCTGATTTTTCCCTTTCCCCTTGTTGTGCTAGGATGACAGTAAAATAGGTAAAGGTCAATAATTTCTTCAAAAGTTTGTTTTCATGCTACAAAATTACTTTGTGCTAATTGCATTAAAAATTATACCACACAATTATATAATTTAAAGGTGTCAAGCAAAAAAACAAAAAAAATATATAATTTGAAGACTAAAGAGATCATAAGGCAACACTAACAGATATGTGAAAAGATTTAGCTAGGAGGAAGTTTATCACAATATCATTTTTTTTTTAATTTTTTTTTCAACGTTTTTTATTTATTTTTGGGACAGAGAGAGACAGAGCATGAACGGGGGAGGGGCAGAGAGAGAGGGAGACACAGAATCCGAAACAGGCTCCAGGCTCCGAGCCATCAGCCCAGAGCCTGACGCGGGGCTCGAACTCACGGACGGCGAGATCGTGACCTGGCTGAAGTCGGACGCTTAACCGACTGCGCCACCCAGGCGCCCCTCACAATATCATTTTAACAGAAAAAAAAGTGAAAACAATTGTCCAAACCTGGGATGCAATTAGATAATGATTCACACTAAATGAAAGAAACTATGAATATCTTTGACATGGAAAAATTTCATAAAGGGGAAATGGGGGGTTGGAGATGATAAAATTCTATTATTCCATTATACCCCTACCCATCTCATAACCCATCCCATAACCCATCAGTAGTTCCCATAACTTGTCACCAGATATCTACTGTCCTCCAGATCTCTCCTGCCTTCCCCTTATGGAAACTTGTGCTTACTACCAGTACTGGAAGTGGTCTGGCACAGTAGCTCTCCTGAAGTTTAAATTAATGATAACAATATATATGTTTTAATGCTCCCAGGCACTGGATTTTAAGGGTTAAGAGCCCCAATTTTGGCAGCCCAATTCTGGACACAGGTTCCAATTCTGCTGATTAGTAGCCATGTAGCTTTGGGCAAATGACTTAATTCCCTAAACCTCAGTAATCTCATCTGTAAACTAGAGATGATAAAAGTGATTAATCTAGGGAGGACAGGAGGGTAAAAAGTGAGTACACCATGGCTACATTGTGCCTGGCGTGCGGTTAACACTTGGTGAATGTTAGCTGTTATTTAGGCTGCAGTGGGAAAGCTACCTGAACTCATGGGAATGATTTTTTTTTTTTTTTAATGATGTCAGGATAGTATTAGCGGTTAGCAAGTAGGAGAGAGATGCTGGTAAGAGATGAGAGACATTGGACACAGGGCACATGGGGTGGTCACTTTTTTCTCATTCAGATAGTGTTGTCATTACTCATGCAATCGGCCCAGAAATGCGGATGTAGATGAAGAGTAAGTGTGTTGTGTACCTGAGTGAGTCCATATATGAAAGAGTGACTCGTTGTGAGTATAGGCAGGAGTGTGTCCATATGGGTGTTAGACACATGGTAGATGAACCCTCTTTCTCTCCATTGGTTGGGTGGAGTTGTCCTGAAGATTTAGCATGCTTCAAGTAGAAGTCATGTATATGACACAGATCTGTTCCTGACTAAGCCTAGATTTTGTCACATGATAGGTACCTAATTAATATTACTAAATGACCAAATTAATTGGTGATTGGTGACTGAATGGGCAGAAGAGAACTTACATTGGGGGGGGGAGGGGAACACAGTCACATTAGGCCACAAGTATATAGAATGGAAGAAAGAATTAAAGGGGCAAATAAGCCCATCAGATTAAAAAACAGAAGAAAAGATAAAGTCTAAAATTTACCCTAAAGTCTTGAGGCGGATGGTGCAGTCAAAGAAAAGGCAGAGAAAGTAGCAAGTCTACTAACGTTAAAAGAGGAAAACCATGCTGGATTGAAAGAATGAAGAAGCAATGGCATAGGTGAAAAAATGACTAGAGAATAAACCAGAATTACAGCTATCTGAAAGGAAAGAAAGGAGTCTCAGAGGAGAGACATCCATCCTAAGTTGTGGCTGCCTAAGGTCATTGTTGAAAATTCCTCTAGGATTCAAACATTTGTAAAACAGAAATAATATGTAGAGATAACTTTATTTGAAAATTCAAAGTTGGGAACAAATAAAAAACATAATTTTTTAAGACTCCACTGATCAAAAATCAAGTGGCTTCCACAGAAGACCCCTTTATTAGACTTCACATTCCAGTGGTGACCTGGTTCAGTAAAAAACCAACCAACCAACCAACCAACCAACCAACCAACAAAACCTCTCTGGGTTCCAGTGAGGACTATCTGGCTTGAACTTGTGTACGGACCCTAGGAAAACAGTATTTTGTGTTTCCCTCTGCTTTGGGGTATACAAGTAGCCCACAGTATCCCAATATCAAGCTGGTCTCTTTCAGAATCTGTTAGATTTAGTTATAACGAAGGGTCACTATAAACCTTGGTTTTCTGTTTGTAAAATCAGTATTTCTCCCCTTTTATTGGAAGCCAAGGGTGCATTATTCATAATGGAATCCAAGGGTTCAAAGGAATCATAAAGGCTGGTCAATTCACCATTGTGAGTGTCCTTTGAACATCAAACCTTGCAGGAAAGGTCACGGTGGAATTCTGTTCATTGACTCTTCCATCCACCATACAACAGTTGACTCTTGAATTAATTGTAGCCACTTCCTTCTTCAGCAACCTGTTGTATTACTGTTAAAGCTAACCAAGGCTGACTAGAAGATAAATTAGTGGAGGCAAATGGACCTTTGGGCAAATAGGAATTAAAATTTATAGTTTCCCTTTGTTATTAAAGGAGTATTTTTTAAATTCTAATACTTTATCCCAAATAGAATAATTTGGTTTGCTATTATACCAGGAAAACCAATTTAAAATGCAATTTACTATTCTATACTTGTATAGTCTTTAAGGGTTTCTACAGTTGATTTTGTTAATTTTGCTAATGCTCTAAGATGGGTAAGAAACACTATCATATGTCCATTTCACAGATAAAGTAATTGAGTCAAAGAAATTAATAACTTGTCCAAAGGCCATAAAAGGCACAAAGAGAGCCAGAAGGTAGAAGTATTTGACTGTTGGATCACTATTTTTTTTTTCAACTAAACTGCACTGCTCATTTGATTATTTTTTACTTTAATAGAGAATCTACCAATTAAGGAATGTAGTTCTTATATATGCTACAAAATGGATGAAAGTCAAAAATATTATGCTAAGTCAAAGAAGTCAGACATGAAAGATTGCATATTATATGGTTCTATTTAAATGAAATGTCAAGAACCGGGAAATCTACAGAGACAGAAAGCAGACTAATGATTGATGGGGGAAGGGCAGAAAGGTGAGGGGAGTGGCAGTTAATGACCGTGATGTTTCTTTTCAAGGTGATAGAAATGCTCTAGATTGTGGTGGTGGTTGTATACCTCTACAAATACCCTAAAAACAATGAAAGTGTACTCTTAGAATGGGTGAATTTTATGATATTTAAATTATTTCTCAATACAGCTATTTTTAAAAAATGCAAGATATTAAAATATATGAAAAATAATTTTATTAAAATATTTCTGTATTATTTATAGTATCACAAGCTCACTAAAAAAATTTTAAGTTTTTTTTTTTTACTTGGAATACATTTGAAATTTGGTCAAATAAATTTTAGCAAAGACATTAATGCTAACATGATTTATCTGAACTCTGTCTTCCAATATTTGTGACTACTGACAAAAAGTAAAGGACACTTTATTCTGCCAGGTGAAAGGAAAATCATTTAAGTGGACTGATTTGTGGGTCACAAAGACCTCTGAGAGGAGTATTATCAATTGAGATAAATTGTGCATTTGAAGGTTGTATTAGTGTAAGCTAAACAGAAAATTACAAAAGTTATGTTAATAAATCTTTAAAAAAGAACCAAGAATTTAGTCTTCAAATTTTTCTATGATCGCTTTCTAATGAAAAAGCTAAATTGTCATTAAGAATTAGGCTGCTATTAACAGCTTCTTATTTATTCTTTAGCCACTGTTAAACTATATGGATCAGAGCTATCACTGGAATTTAAATTTTTGAATGTCTATATTTTAAAAGACAAATAAAGGGAAAATGTGGAAAAAACAAGTTTTTATGTAGAAAAATAATGATCATAAAAAACTATATATGTGAATCAAGGTTGAAATTGTTTAATGGTGATTTAAAAGAAAAAAATTACAGCTATCTCAAAGGAAAGAAAGGAGTCTCAGAAGAGAAGAGTCAGAGGACCTCAGGGTCATGAGTTCAAGCCCCACATGGGGTGTAGAGATTACTTAAATCAATAAAATGTTTAACAAGAAAGAAAAAAAATCAAAATGTAAAAATAAGAACATTTATTTAACTTTGGAAACAAGCAAATGGCGCCAGAGTTAGAATCAGATTACAGCACACTATAGCCCATAGGAACCTCTAAGGCTTTAGTCCAACCCATCCACTGCCTAGATGTGGACACATACTCATCAGGGAGAAATGGCATTTCAGAGTCACCTGGCTAATGTATGGACAGTTATCATCTGATTCTTAGCCTTCAATGCTTTTGTTTAATATCACATTACTGGGGAATGTTGGGTGGAAGATAGGTAGACAGACACAACAAAGAGATAGTTATATAGCTAAAAATGGAGAAAGGTAAGTTTGTTCTAAAGGTGAATTCTAAAAATAAGAGAATTGGGAATATAAAGTATTAGAATGATTTTAGAATGTATTTTTAAGGAAACACAATAATGACATAGTAGTGAGGCCTAAGTCTAAAGTTGCAAGTATAAAGAAATGTATTTCTCTAAATTCCTCTTATTAGGCCAGCATTACCCTAACATCAACCAGACAAGGACATTATGAAAAAAGAAAGTTACAGGCCAATATCCCTGATGAACATAGATGCAAAAATCCTCAATAAAATTATCAGCAAACCAAATTCAACAATACATTAAAAAGGATCATATGCCCCAATCAAGTGGGATTTAGTCCAGGGATGCAAGGATGGTTCAATAATCCACAAATCAATCAATATGAGATACCATATTAACAAAATAAAAGATAAAAATCATATGATCATCTCAGAAAATACAGAAACAGCATTTGACACAATTCAACATCTATTTATGATAAAAATTCTCAATAAAGTGGGTTTAGTGGGAAAGTACCTCAACACAGTAAACCCATATATGACCACAGTTAACATGACACTTAATGATGAAACACTGAAAGTTTTTCCTCTAAGATCAGGAACAAGACAAAGATGCCTACTGTTGCTACTTTTATTCAGCATAGTATTGGATGTCCTAACCAGAGCAATTAGGCAAGAAAAAGAAATAGGAATCCAAATTGAAAAGGAAAAGTAAAACTGTTACTATATGCAGATGACATATTATATACAGGAAACCCTAGACTGAAAAACTTTTAGAATAAATGAAATCAGTAAAGTTGCAGGACATAAAATCAATAAACAACAATCTGTTGTATTTCTCACTAGTAACAAAGTATCAGAAAGAGAAATTAGGAAGACAATCTAATTTGCAATTGCATTAAAAAAAATACCTAGGAATAAATTGGACCAAGGAGGAAAAAGACCTGTACACAGAAAACTGTACAGTGTTAATGAAAGAAACTGAAGGAGACACAAATAAATGAAAAGATATTCTGTGTTCATGGATTGGGAGAATTAATATTGTTAAGATGCCCATACTACCCCCAAAAAACTGCATCAATGCAATCCCTATTAAAATTCCAATGACATTTTTCACATATATAGAAATAACCTAAAATTTATACGGAACCATAAAAGATTCTGAATAGCCAAAGTAATCTTGAGAAAGAGGAACAAAGCTGGAAGCATCATGCTCTCTAATTTCAAAATTTCTTACAGAGCTATAGTAATCAAAACAGTATTGTACTGACATAAAAACAAACAGAATCAAGAGCCCAGAAATAAACCCACACACTACGGTCAATTAATTTATAACAAAAGAACCAAGAATATACAATAGGGAAAGGACAGTCTCTTCAATAAATGGTGCTTGGAAAACTGGATAGCTACATGCAAAAGAATGAAACTGGACCACTACCTTCCACCATACACAAAAATTAACTCAAAATGGATTAAAGACTTCAATGTGAGACCTGCAACCATAACACTCCTAGAAGGTTTCTTTGAACCTTTGAACACTTTGATCATCAGTTTTGATGATGATGTTTTTTATTTGATACCAAACACAAAGGCAATAAAAGCAAAAAATCAACAAGTGGGACTACATCTTTCTGCACAGCAAAGGAAACCATCAACAAAATTTAAAAGCAATCTACCAAGTGGGAGAAAATACTGCAATCATATATATGATAAGGGACTAATACCTAAAATATATAGAGAACTCATACAACTCAGTAGCCATAAAACAATGAGATTAAAACAATGGATAGAAGATCCGAATAGACATTTTTCCAAAGAAGAAATACAGATGGGCAACAAGTACATGAAAAACTGCTCAACATCACTAATCATTAGAGAAATGCAAATCAAAATGGCACTGAGTTATCACTTCACACCTGTTAAATGGTTATTATCAAAAGACAAGAGATAACAAGTGTTGGTGAGAATACAGAGAAAAGGGAACCCTTGTGTACTGTTGATGGGAATGTAAAGTGGTACAGCTACTATGGAAAACAGTATGGACATTCATGAAACATTTAAGAATAGAACCATCACATGGCCCAGCAATTCCACTTCTAGGTATTTATCTGAAGGAAATGAGAACACTAACTTGAAAAAATATATGCACTCCAATGTTCACTGCAGCATTATTTATAATAGCTAAGATATGGAAGCAACCTAAGTACCCATTCATGGATGATTGGATAAAGAAAATGTGGTATGTACATATATGTGTGTATATGTATATATATATGTACATATACATATATACATATATATACATATACACACATACACACACATACATACATACATATATATACTGTGATATCATTTGGTCATAAAAAAAAGAATGAAATCTTAATCTTTCCATGGATAGACCTTAAGGGCATCATGCTAAGTGAAATGAATCATACAGAGAAAGACAAATAATGTATGACTTCACTTATGTGTAGAATCTAAAATATATTCAAATACATAAATATATTTAGTCAGTCAAAAAAGCAGAATTGACCCTTGAACAACGTGAGGGTTATAAGTGCCAACCTCCTGCTCAGTTGAAAATCCACATATAACTTTTGACTCCCCAAAATTTAATTACTAATAGTCTATCGTTGAACAGAAGACATATTAATAACATAAACAGGCAATTAACACATATTTTGTATATTATATATAGTATTAATTTTTTTTAACATTTATTTATTTTTGAGAGAGAGAGAGAGAGCGAGAGAGCATGAATGGGGGAGGGGCAGAGAGGAAGGGAGACACAGAATCTAAAGCAGGTTCCGGTCTCTGAGCTTTCAGCACAGAGCCCGATGCGTGGCTTGAACTCACAAACTGTGAGATCATGACCTGAGCCGAAGTTGGACGCTTAACTGACTGAGCCACCCACGCACCCCTATATACAGTATTCTTACAATAAAGTAAGCTAGAGAAAAAAATAGTAAGGAAATCATAAGGAAGAGAAAATACATTTATAATACTGTACTATATTTACTGATACCATAAGTTTACATTATCAGTTTACAAGATGAATCATTTGTCAGTACCCACCTCAATATTTTCTTATATGATACAAAACACCATAGACATTACATGTTACTAATACTAGACATCAAAAATGAAAAGAATATGGTCTATAAGTATTTGTATGTGCAAGTGTGATAAATTTTAACTTTTTATAATAGATTTGTGTATATTTTATGGTAGTAATAAAATTGACTAGTAACTACATATATATCTACATATATATTATGCATTCGTTACATATCTTTTTCTCATTTTTTTGCAACATTTCTAGGCTACACAGTTTGTCTGAGTTTTTTCAAATTGGCACAAATCTCCAAAAATGTGTCCAAAATATTTGCTGAAAAAAAAAATCTGTACCCATGGAGTTCAAACCTGTTGTTCAAATGTCAACTGTATAACATGTTAACTCATTTACTAAGAGAATCTAAGAGAGAATAATAAACAATTAAGAGCATGGATAATAACAAGCAGGTTCCGAATAACTGAGAATATATAGTATAGTGCTTGAATGAATGCTCTGAAGGAAATAATGAGAGGCAGACAGTAAGGCAGAGAACTAGGCAAGGAAAACAGAAGGGAAGTTGTTCAACTAGTTTTAGAAAATAAGCCTTATTGTGATTCTTATCACTTAATGCTGGTTCTGCAACTATGGAGAACCTGGTAAAATGGTTCATAGGAAGGGGTATAGACCATGCAAGTGCTTAGAATTGGATTTAAGATTATAAATGATAATAAACCATTAATAAAACTCAGGTGAAAAATGAATTAAAAACACTATTGTGTTCTTTGAGCAAATAATTATGTTTCTTAAAAATAAGGTACAGAAAAAGTTATGAGTGGTATATTGGTCTGCCCTTATTCTTATTTGCCCAAATAAAATCTAAAATGCTATGCCCAATTATGTTGACCCAGTCATTTATCTGGGGAGAAGATATTCACTGTGATATATTGGTTTTTTTCTCTTCTCAAGTGGTTGACATGATTTCTTTTTTTGACATGATTTCTGAAAAGACATTAATAAGTTGGAAAAGCTACAGATGATGACGATCCAGATAGCAGAAAATCTTAAGGACATTAATTGGTTAGTAATAGAAATATTAGGCATACATTTAAAATAAAGCAGAATAAAAAGTAAGAGTGTTGAAGTTCATGAAAATTATGAAAGCAAATGCCATGTGATGGCAGAAAAAGCGCAACTAAAAATAATTTGAATGACAACAAAATTGGAGCTAAGGAAATTTGCAGACTATTTTTAATAGAGAGGACAAAAATATCTGTCAAGAATGGCTAAAGTTAAGAGTGTCAGCACATACACCAGTGTGGAGTTAGGCTGTCAGAAGTCCTATGACCACCCATGAAGAGCTGGAGAACATATGAACACCAGAAGTCAAAGCACAGATGAGGCCAGTTGGCCACATGTGGTCGATGTCCAATAAACACTTGTTGAAAAAATGAAGTTAAACTCAGGGCCTGGTCAGCCCAGAGCCAACAGATAGGAACAGATGAGGGAAGAGGCTAATGACTGGGTTCACGGACAGTGGGCAGAAGTAAAAGTAGATTATAAGAAGTTGAAAACAGGTAGTGTGAGGAAGGGAGTAGAAGGGCAGGTGTGGACCACTGGAGGTGGGAACACCTGAGAAAATCTGCAGATCCCACAGGGGAGATGAAAGTATACCAAATTTGGGATACAACACTGCTAACACTGCTAACACCTGAGACAGAAACTCTGCTGTCTCTCCTGCACTTTTAGTTTTCCGAAACCACTGTAACCATTTTGGTGAAATGAATTAGAAAGGATACATTTGTGCAATCAGTTCACCAGGAGGATATTTGTGGATAAAGCAAGAGGTACATTTATGAACATTTTTCTAAATGTTCTGTCAATTTCCATACTGAGACCCTAACATGGGTATAAGATTGTTGTGGGGTAAAAACAAACAAACAAGCAAACAAACAAAACCCCCACCCCCACCCCCACCCCGCCCCAAACCCAGTACCCTTCATAGCTAGGTTCATAGGAAGTGCTATTTGTCATCACTAGTTGAGATCACTGGTGCCATCACTGGCTTTAATGATCCTGTTCATACTGACTTTCTGCCAACCAAGAGAAATTTAACAGCCTTTTAAAATGCTTTCTCTCTGTGTTAACATAGTTTGGGTGTTACCCATGGAGTGAACCTATTCAACAGCAGCAGCAAAATTGAAACCCTAATTTAGTCTTGAAATTATGTGCCACTTTGCTCTGCAATTACACTGTCCTTTGGATGAGTCTATATTGCATTTATAACTATACAGCCTCTATATAAAGTGCTGAGTAGATCAGAGTCTCCAGCTGCACTTTTGATTTCAATATAGCTATACTTAATAAAGGTGAGATCTTAATGAGTATAAAAACTGTGACTAATTAGTACTACGGAGTTTTGGTGAGGTTTTTTATTATAGGAAGTGGAATGTGAGCTAAATCTTAAAGATGTGTAACACTTTTTTTTCTTTTTTAAAGAAAGTTTATCAAAATAACACCAGAAAAAATTTTGAAAGAGGGAAAAAATCACTCATATCTCTATCACCCTAAAAGTCATTTGCATATTTTCATGTTGCCTTCTGGTTCCTATTCATAAATATATGTGTCTGGACATAATTGTAATTGTAAGGTACATACAATTTTGTGAGTTCTTTTACTATGTAATATTACAATTATAGTATTTTTCCATGTTGATAGTCCATGTTCATATTGTCATTTTAAAGGCTGAATAATGTTCCAGGTGATGGTATATATTGATTTATTACCCATATCATTAATGCTGGGGATAAATTACTTCTAATCATTCACTATTCAAAATATGACCGTGACATATAAATAATTTTTCATCTTCTGCTATTTCCCCAGCATCGATTCCCAAGAAAGAGGTTACTTGATCACAAACATTTCTATGGGTTAGAAAAATACAATAATTTTAATCATCAAATGAAGGGGAAATTATTGAAATCTTTGTACTAATTTACTAAGGAGATGCATTGTTTTTATTATTTAATTATTAGTGATGAAGCACTCTGGCCTTATTATTATATTTCCTGTGTTACCTGTTTTTTGTTTTTCAACCATTTGCCTGCTTGGGATCTTGGCATGTTTCACACATAGTTGAATAAAATCTTTATATTGTATGGATAGTAACCTTTTGCTTATGATAGATGATATACATGTTTTCGTCCATCTTCTATTTTTAGGTTATTTGGCAGTTTTTAAAGCCAGAGATTCTATATTTTATAGGCAAAATCCATCCTACGCTTTGTAATTTTTAAAGTGCTGCTCTATCCCTCCATGATTAGGATAAGTTCTATCTCCCTTATTGTATTAGTTTTCCTGTTATTTTTTCTTACTTAATTTGAGGTTTATTTTAGAGTATTTGATATATTTTGTTTTAGTAATCTGAGCATCACTTGTCACATAATTTTGCTTTCTTCCATTTGTTAGAGATCCTTACTTTAAAATCTGATTCACCTTTGGAATTTGTATTCAGTTCTAAACATATACATTGCCATTTTTTACAACTGCAACACACCCCTATAATAACATATTCTAAATATGCTAGGGCTAGGTGGCCAAACATGTTTCTTACTTTTCAGACTATTTTTAAAATATATTTTCCCCAAGATATGACCAAAGAACAACACCAAGCAAAAGGCACCTGGGTGGCTCAGTCGGTTAAGTGTCAACTTTGGCTCAGGTCATGATCTCACATCTTTTGAGTTCAAGCCCTGTGTCAGGCTCTGTGCTGACCGCTCAGAGTCTGGAGCCTGCTTCAGATTCTGTGACTCCCTTTCTCTTTCTGCCCCACCCCTGCTCATGCTCACTCTCTCTCTCTCAAAAAATAAAATAAAACATTAAAAAAAAAAAAAGCAGTCACGAATTCATGCCAACACCAACCAGTATTCAGGACCAGAGGAGGAATTAGGGGGATCAGGGAATATTATATATATTATAGTTTCTTAAAAGAATATAAGATATCATGTTCTCCAATGTTTTACTGTTCTTCGAGGAAACCACAATATTCAAAGAAACTGCTTTTTAAATTTTTTTAATTAAAAAAATTTTTAATGTTTTTATTTATTTTTGAGACAGAGACAGAGCATGAGAAGGGGAGGGGCAGAGAGAGGGAGACACAGAATCTGAAGCAAGCTCCAGGTTCTGAGCTATCAGCACAGAGCCCGACACAGGGCTTGAACTCACAGACTGTGAGATCATGACCTGAGCTGAAGTCAGATGCCCAACCAACTGAGCCACACAGGTGCTCCTGAAACTTCATTTTTTCTAAGCCATATTAAAAGAATGAAATATTAGAGAAACCAGAATGATAATCTTTGTTTTAAAGGAAAACTTGCATTTTGAACAAAGTTATTTATAAGTGTGAAGTGCATATTTTAGCAAAGCTGTTTTAAATTTGTCCTCCTGAGTCTAAATAAATAGCTCGGCATTCATAGTTTTATTTATAACTTTATTTGGTTTTCTAAATAGGTAATACACTCAGGTGGATCAAAATATTTCTCAAAATATCAAACATACATTAACATTCTTACATTGATATTCATAATATAAATAGACCTATAATATTCCTCTTAATATCTTTGTCTGATTTTGGTAACAGAGTTGCCTTGGACTTGTAGACTGAGTCTGGAAACAGTCCCCAGTTTTCAACTGCTTAGAAAACACTGTAAGAGGGAGCCAAGATGGCAGAACAGCATGGAAGTTTTTTGTGTGTCTCACGTCCATGAAATACAGCCAGACCAGAACTAAGCCATCCTGCACACCTAGAAAACTTATCTGAGGATTAACACAACAATCTGTACAACCTGAACCAAAGAATTCAGGAGAAAGAGAAAAAATTCGTTTTTATTTTCAGTTTTTATTAAAAATATTTTTCTTTAATGTTTTTTTACTATATTTTTTACTTTTGTGTAAATTTTTTCAAATTCTATTTTACTTCCATCATTTGTATACTTCAGTGTATTCACTTTTTCAAATTTTTAAATGATTTTCTTTTTTTCTTTATCTTTTTTCTTTTTCATTTCTTTTCTCTTTCTTGAATACAGAAAGAGAAAAAATTCATTCTTATTTTGGATTTTTATTAAAAATATTTTTCTTTAATTTTTTACTATATTTTTTACTTTCATGTAAATTTTTCAAATTCTATTTTACTTCCATCATTTTATTTTAGTCTACTAAAGTGTATTCACTGTTTCAAATTTTCAAATTATTTCCTTTTTTTTTTTAATATTTATTTTTGAGTGAGAGAGAGAGAGAGAGAGAGAGACAGAGCACGAGTGGGGGAGGAGCAGAGAGAGAGGGAGACACAGAATCCGAAACAGGCTCCAGTCTCTGAGCTGTCAGCACAGAGTCCGACACGGGGCTTGAACTCACAAGATGTGAGATCATGACCTAAGCCAAAGTTGACACTTAACTGACTGAGCCACCCAGGCACCCCAAACAATTTCCTTTTTTTTTTCCTTTTTTCTCTTTTTCATTTCTTTTCTTTTTCTTGAATATAGAAAGAAAAAATTCATTTTTTATTTTTAATTTTTATTAGAAATACTTTTAAATTTTTTCTACTATATTCTTTACTTTTGTGTAAATTTTCAAATTCTAGTTTACTTCCATAATTTCATTTTAGTCTAATTCAGTGTATTCATTTTTTCAAATTTGCAATCAAATTTCTTTTCCCACCCCCCCCCTTTTTTTCTCTAATCTATCAAGCCACTTTCAACACCCAGACCAAAACACACCTAGGATCTAGCATCATTTATTCGATTTGTGTGTGTGTGTTTGTGTTTAATTTTTTACTTTTAATATTTTTTTAATTTTAATTTTTTCTACCTCATTAATTCCTTTTTTCCCTTCAAAATGATGAAACAAAGGAATTCACCCCAAAAGAAAGAGCAGGAAGAAACGACAGCCAGGGATTTAACCAAAACAGACATTAGCAAGATGTCTGAACCAGAATTTAGAATCATGATAATAAGAATATTAGCTGGAGTGGAAAACAGATTAGAATACCTTTCTGTGGAGATTAAAGAAGTAAAACTAGTCAGGATGAAATTAAAAAATGCTATAACTGAGCTGCAATCACAGATTGATGCCACGGCGGCAAGGATGGATGAGGCAGAACAGAGAATTAGCGATACAGAGGACAAACTGATGGAGAATAATGAAACAGGAAAAAAAAAGGGACATTAAGGCAAAAGAGCATGATTTAAGAATTAGAGAAATCAGTGACTCATTAAAAAGGAACAACATCAGAACCATAGGGGTCCCAGAAGAGGAAGACAGAGACATAGGGGTAGAAGGGTTATGTGAGCAAATCATAGGCAAAAACTTTCCTAACCTGGGGAAAGACACAGACATCAAAATCCAGGAAGCACAGAGGACCCCCATTAGATTCAACAAAAACTGACCATCAACAAGGCATATCATAGTCAAATTCACAAAAGACTCATGCAAGGAGAGAATCATGAAAGCAGCAAGGAAAAAAAAAGTCCTCAACCTACAAGGGAAGACAGATCAGGTTTGCAGCAGACCTATCCACAGAAACTTGGCAGGTCAGAAGGGAATGGCAGGATATATTCAATGTGCTGAATTAGAAAAATATGCAGCCAAGAATTCTTTACCCAGCAAGGCCGTCATTCAAAATAGAAGGTGAGATAAAGTTTCCCAGACAAACAAAAATTAAAGGAGTCTGTGACCACTAAACCAGCCCTGCAAGAAATTTTAAGGGGGACTCTCTGAGGGGAGAAAAGAAGAAAATATTAAATAAATAAATAAATAAATAAATACCAAAAGCAACAAAGATTAGAAAGGGCCAGAGAACACCACCAGAAACTCCAACTCTACAAACAACATAATGGCAATAAATTCATATCTTTCAGTACATATCATTCAGTCCAAATGTCAATGGACTCAATGCTCCAATCAAAAGACATAGGGTAACAGAATGGATAAGAAAACAAGATCCATCTGTATGCTGCTTACAAGAGACCCACTTGAGACCTAAAGACACCTTCAGGTTGAAAGAAAGGGGATGGAGAACCATCTATCATGCTAATGGTCAACAAAAGAAAGCCAGAGTAGCCATACTTATAACAGACAATCCAGACTTTAAAATAAAGACTGTGTCAAGAGATGCAGAAGGGCATTATATCATAATCAAAAGGTCTATCCACCAAGACCTAACAATTGTAAACATTGATGCACCAAATGTGGAAGAACCTAAATATATAAATCAATTAATCACAAACATAAAGAAATTCATTGAAAATACCATAATAGTAGGAGATTTCAAAACCGCACTCACAGCAATGGACAGATCATCTGATCAAAAAATCAACAAAGAAATAATGGCTTTAAATGACATACTGGACCAGGTAGACTTAACAGATATATTCAGAACATTTCATCCTAAAGCAGCAGAATATACATTCTTCTCCAGTGCACATGGAACATTCTCCAGAATAGACCACATACTGGGACACAAATCAGCTCTCAGCAAGTACAAAAAGATCAAGATCATACTGTGCATATTTTCAGACCACAATGCTATGAAACTTGAAATTAACCACGAGAAAAAATTTGGAAAGGTAACAAATACTTGGAGACTGAAAAACATCCTACTAAAGAATGAATGAGCTAACCGAGAAGTTAAAGAGGAAATTAGAAAGTATATGGAAGCCAATGAAAATGATAACACCACAACCCAAAACCTTGGGGACACAGCAAAGGCGGTCATAAGAGGAAAGCATATACCAATCCAGGCCCTCCTAAAGAAGGAAGAAAGATCTCAGGTATACAACCTAACCTTACACCTTGAAGAGCTTGAAAAAAAAACAGCAAATAAAACCCTAAACCAGCAGAAGACAGGAAATAATAAAGATCAGAGCAGAAATTAATGCTATCGAAACCAAAAAAAAACAAAACAAAACAAAAACAAAAACAAAAACAAAAACAAAAAAAAAACAGTAGAACAGATGAATGAAACCAGAAGCTGCTTCTTTGAAAGAATTAACAAAATTTATAAAACCACTAGCCAGTTTGATCAAAAAGAAAAAGGAAAGGACCCAAATAAATAAAATCAAGAATGAAAGAGGAGAGATCATAACCAACACAGCAGAAATAAAAACAATAAGAGAATATTATGAGCAATTATATGCCAATAAAATGGGCAATCTGGAAGAAATGGACAAATTCCTAGAAACATATATACTACCAAAACTGAAAGAGGAAGAAATAGAAAATTTGAACAGACCCATAACCAGTAAGGAAATTGAATTAGTAATCAAAAATCTCCCAAAAAACAAGGGTCCAGGGCCAGATGGCTTTCCAGGGGAATTCTACCAAACATTTAAGGAAGAGTTAGCACCTATTCTCTTGAAGCAGTTCCAAAAAATAGAAATGGAAGGAAAACTTCCAAACTCTATGAACCCAGGATTACCTTGATTCCAAAACCAGAGACCCCACTAAAAAGGAGAACTTTAGACCAATTTCCCTGATGAACATGGATTCAAAAATCCTCAACAAGATATTAGCCAACCAGATCAAACAATACATTAAAAAAATTATTCACCACGATCAAGCGGGATTTATACCTGGGATGCAGGGCTGGTTCAATATCCGCAAAACAATTAATATGATTCATCACATCAGTAAAAGAAAGGACGAGAACCATATGATCCTCTCAACAGATGCAGAGAAAGCATTTGACAAAATACAGCATCCTTTCTTGACAAAAACCCTCAAGAAAGTAGGTATAGAAGGATCACACCTCGAAATCATAAAAGCCATATATGAATGACCCAATGTTAATATCATCCTCAATGGGGAAAAACTGAGAGCTTTCCCCCTAAGGTCAGGAGCAAGACAGGGATGTCCACTCTCACCACTGTTATTCAACATAGTATTGGAAGTCTTAGCCTCAGCAATCAGACAACACAAAAAATAAAAGGTATCCAAATCGGCCAGGAAGAGGTCAAACTTTCACTCTTCACAGATGACCTGATACTCTATATGTAAAACCCTAAAGATTCCACCAAAAAACTGCTAGAACTGATTCATGAATTCAGCAAAGCAGCAGGATATAAAATCAACTCACAGAAATCGGTTGCATTCCTATTCACCAACAATGAAGCAACAGAAAGAGAAATCAAGGAATCGATCCCATTTACAATTGCACCAAAACCATAAAATACCTAGGAATAAATCTAACCAAAGAGGTGAAAAATCTATACACTGTAAACTACAGAAAGCTTATGAAAGAAATTGAAGAAAACACACACACACACAAAAAAAAAAAAAAAAAAAAAAATGGAAAAAGATTCCATGCTCCTGGATAGGAAGAACAAATATTGTTAAAATGTTGATACTACCCAAAGAATCTACACAGTCAATGCAATCCCTATCAAAAAAACATCAGCATTCTTCAGAGAGCTAGCACAAATAATCCTAAAATTTGTTTGGATCCAGAAAAGATCCCAAATAGCCAAAGCAATCTTGAAAGAGAAAACCAAAGCAGGAGGCATCACAATCCCGGACTTCAGCTATACTACAAAGCTGTAATCATCAAGACAGTATGGTACTGGCACAAGAACAGACACTCAGATCAATGGAACAGAAGAGAGAACCCAGAAATAGACCCACAAACATATGGCCAACTAATCTTTGACAAAGCAAGAAAGAATATCCTATGGAATAAAGACAGTCTCTTCAGCAAGTGGTGCTGTGAAAACTGGACAGAGACATGCAGAATAATGAACCTGGACCACTTTCTTACACCATACACAAAAATAAACTCAAAATGGACAAAAGACCTAAATGTAAGACAGGAAGCCATCAAATTCCTCAAGGAGAAAGAAGGCAAAAACCTCTTTTATCTTGGCCACAGGAACTTCTTACTCAACATGTCTCTGGAGGCATGGGAAACAAAAGCAAAAATGAACTATTGGGACCTCATCAAAATAAAAAGCTTCTGCACAGCAAAGGAAACAATCAGCAAAACTAAAAGGCAACCGATGGAATGGGAGAAGATATTTGCAAATGACATATCAGATAAAGGGTTAGTATCCAAAATCTATAAGAACTTCTCAAACTCAACACCCAGAAAACAAATAATCCAGTGAAGAAATGGGCAAAAGACATGAATAGACACTTTTCCAAAGAAGACATCCAGATGGCCAACCGACACATGAAAAAATGCTCAACATCACTCATCCTCAGGGAAATACAAATCAAAACCACAACGAGATACCACCTTACACCTGTTGGAACGGCTAACATTAACAACTCAGGCAACAACATATGTGGGCAAAGATGAGGAGAAAGAGTATCTCTTGCACTCTTGGTTGCAATGCAAGCTGGTGCAGCCATTCTGGAAAACAGTATGGAGGTTCCTCAAAAAACTAAAAATAGAACCACCCTACAACCCAGCAATGGCACTACTAGGTATTTATCCAAGGGATACAGGTATGCTGTTTCGAACGGACACATGCACCCCAATGTTTACACCAGCACTATCAACAATAGTCAAAGTATGGAAAGAGCCCAAAGGTCCATCAATGGATGAATGGATAAAGAAGAGGTGGTATATATATATAATGGAGTATTACTCGGCAATCAAAAAGAATGAAATCTTGCCATTTGCAACTACGTGGATGGAACTAGAGGGTATTATGCTAAGTGAAACTAATCAGTCAGAGAAAGACAAATACCATATTACTTCACTCACATGAGGACTTTAAGAGACAAAACAGATGAACATAAGGGAAGGGAAGCAAAAATAACATAAAAACAGGGAGGGGGACAAAACATAAGAGACTCATAAATATGGAGAACAAACAGGGTTACTGGAGGGGTTCTGGGAGGAGGGATGGGCTAAATGGGTAAGGGGCACTCAGGAATCTACTCCTGAAATCACTGTTGTACTATATGCTAACTAATTTGGATGTAAATTAAAAAAAAATTAATTAAAAATTTTAAAAAAAGGAAAGAAAATACTGTATAACATTAAGACATTTGTTCCCTGAAAGTTGGTAGAACTTGCTTGTTAAAAAATTTGTTTTTTTCTTTGTGAGAAGACATTGCTCCAATCTCTTTAATAGTTATAGGGCCATTTAATTTTTTTGAGTAAGTCTTGGTAAGATATAGTTTTCTAATAGTATATCCATTTCATCTAAGACTTCACAGTTGTTGGCATAAGAATGTTGACAGCATCCACTTTTATTATTATTTTTTTACCCTTTATCTGTAGTAACTGCCCCTCTTTCATTACTCACATTTTAAATTTGTATTTTCTCTCATCTTCTGATTAAACTTGCCAAAGTTCTACTTTGTTGGTTTTTTAAAAAAAATATCAATGCTTTGTTTTGCTGGTCTTCTTTATCATCTCTTTTCTATTTCACTCACTGCTGGTATTATTTTTATTATTTTTTCTTCTGTTATTTGAGTTTGTTCTTTCCTTCTTTTTTCTTTTTTTTTTTTTTAAATTTTAGAGAGAGTGAGAGAGCATGTGAGTGGGGGGGGGGGGGGGCAGAGGGAGAGGGGGGTGGGATGGGGGGAGAGAGAGAAAGAGAGAATCTTAAGCAGATTCCAAATCACAACCTGAGCTGAAATCGAGTCGATGCTCAACCAACTGAGCCACTCAGGTGTCCCTGTCCTTTCCTTCTTATATGACTTCTAAAGCTATACATCTCCCTGAAAACACTTCTTTGGCTGTATTCCCCAAGTTTTGATATACAGTGCTTTTAATATCATTCTCTAGATATTTTACATTCATTATAATTTCTGCTTAAAACCAAAAGTTATTCAGCAGTGTATTTTTTTAAACTGTGAATGAGATAAGGATGCCCACTATTATTATTATATTCAAGATTGTACATGAAGTCCCAGCCAGTACATATGTGTCATGAACCAAGGATTATGAGTGATCCAACTGAAGCCCAATGAAGAAAGAGAGAAAAAAAAAACAAGAGAAATAAAAATCTAACAAGTTTTCAGACTAAAGAATGAAGTACCTTTAAAGGAAAAAGAATCAGAGCTGCAGTAACATTTGCAACACTGAAAGCTAGAAGACAGAGCATCCACAGTGTACTGAGAGAAAAGAACTCAAGAATCCTATAATCAGCTGAGATTATAACCATGAAGCTGAGAATTACATTTTGTATTTTTAAGGAATATCTATAGCACTAGATCATGTATTCAACATACAGGAGAGCTCCACAAATTCAAAAAGGTATTATAAGTCACATTATTTAGTCAGAATACTCTCAAGTTAAATACATAATAAGAAAGTAACTCCTTCCCCAAATAATTAACTACATACTTAGAAATTCAGAAATATACTCCTAGATAACCCTTTCACCAAAGAAAAAATTAGAAATTACACAGTACTTAGACAGTATTAAAAAGGAGAATAATTCACATTGAATACATGTGACACAGATAAAATTTTACTCATAGGAAAACTCATTCCTTCAAATGCCTCTATCATTGAACAAAAAAAAGATGAGAAATAAAAGAACTAAGTATTCCCTTCAGAAGTCTGAAAAATAAAAACAAAAAATAAAAAGAAACTAGGAATAGGAAATTAATAAATATAGAGATGGGAAGTAATGTTATAGAAAATAAAAGTAATAGCATAAAAAATACAAAGGCTAGTTCTTTGAAAAGACTAAAAAATGAAGGCCTTGCAAGCCTGATAAATAATAAAAGATAAACGAAAAATAGACAAGATTAAAAATCAGATATCAGGCCTAATCACAGACAGAGGGAATATTTTAAAATAAGAGTATTGCATTCCATATTATGGGTATAAATTTGAAATCTTAGAGAGAATTGAATAATTTACCATCCAAATATAAAGAATCAAAACTGATGTGAGAAGAGCTGAATATTCAAATAGTCAATTACCACAGACAACTCTGAAAATACTAAATACCATTCAAAGATGTACTGAAATCAAAGGAGTTCATAACTGAATTTTACCTAATGATATGTGGTTCAGGTCAAGTTTTATCTAACTTTAAAAAACAGATAATTCATGTGATTAAACCTGTTTATTTATGATGTTCACTTAATTTTAATGCAAAGCTCTGATAAAATTAGTACTTGCTAGTAAAAAAAAAAACCTTATAAACCAATCTCATTTATTAATATATATGCACAAAATTTACAAATAAAATATATACATGTAGCAAATGATATATTCAAAAAGTAAATGATGCATGGCTTATTCCATGAAAGCAAAGACACTTCAACATCAAGAAATTCAATAATACTAGTCCATTTTACCAGTTGGTGAAAGGGGAAAAAACACTATTATATCAATAGATGCTGAGAGGCACTTAACAAAATCCAACAGCATTTCATTTAAAACATCTAACTAAAATTGGAATACAAGTAAAATAGTTAATTAAAAATAAATATTTACTAAAAACATCAAACATAATTCCAAGTGGCAAAGCACCAAATAATTGCAATTAAAATCAATAAGTAGATATGGATGTTCAGTGTCATTATTATTTAACAAAGTCTGAGGGGTTCAAATGAATTTCATAAGATATTAACAAGATAAGAAAATAAAATAACAGATATAAACACTGGAAAAAAATAGATGAACTCTTTTTGGGGGGGTATTGAGCAGGTGATACAATTGTAGAACTAGATAATCCAAGAGATACTAGCAAAAAAACTACCAGAATTAATATGAGGATTTTATAAAGTTGATGGATATAAGGCAAATACACAAAAATCAATAACCTTTCCTTATTCTATCAACAAATATGAAGATTTCAATTTTCTTCCATTCTTTTAACTAAAACTGTCCTTTTTCCTAAAACACTGAAAACTGATGCTGGACAACTTGAATTCAGCTTTAGAGAAATTGCCACAAAACTTGTGTATAGACAATCTTTGTGCCTGCTCTATGGGTCAAAATGATCACCAGAGACACTTAAATTACAAACCAGAAAAACTCATCTGATTCCTGCTGCCTGTTCCCACACCATATGAGAATGCTTCAAGCCTGACATCTGAAAATCTTTCACTAGGAGCACTCAAGACCCAGACACTGGGTTTGTAATTTGCTCCAACCATTAACCTATATTTTTCTTTTGTTTCTGTAGAAGTGTCTCTTATTAATTACCTGATTGCTTGCTAAACAAAACAGAGTCTATATCATGGCTAACACCACCTGCTACACGATTAAGGCCTTATGTGACTCTCAAATAGCATTACAATATTAAACACTGAAATAACTCATTCATAAAGCAGTTCTACAAAATAAAACGGTATTAGATGTTTTAACTGCAGCATGGGTGGAACATGTGCCATCATAAACACTGAATGCTATATATATATTCCAGATTATCACTAAAATGTAACAGGATTGCTAATTGTGCTCAAATTGGCACTTCTTAAAATTTTTTTAATGTTTTATTTAAAAAATTTTTTTAAATGTTTACTTTTGAGAGAGAGAGACAGCGCAGGGGAGGGGCAGAGAGCTAGGGAGTCACAGAATTCGAAGCCAACTCCAGGCTCCCAGCTGCCAGCACAGAGCCTGATGTGGGGCTCGAACTCACAGGCCTATAGATCATGACCTGAGCTGAAGTCGGCAACCTAATCGACTGAACCACCCAAGCGCCCCAATGTTTTATTTATTTTTTGAGAAAGAGAGAGAGGGAAGGGTGGAGAGAGAGTAAAACACAGAATCCGAAGTAGACTCCAAGCCCCGAGCTGTCAGCACACAGCCCAACGCGAAGCTTAAACCCATGAACCGTGAGATCACTACCTGAGCCAAAGCCAGATGCCCAACCGACTGAGCCACCCAGGTGCCCCTCAAATTGCCACTTTAAACAATCTCTCCCTCTCCTTTAATAATTGGTTAAACTCCTGAACTGGAGGATTTTGGTCAACTATCAAAGGTCTCTTTATTGGGCTTCTTTTTCTCATAATAATTTCAATCATGTTTTGCTGTCTTTTAAATGTCTCTCCATCTGGTGCCCAGACTCCCTCAGTGGCATAACTTCCAAGTGGACAGATAATCCTTTCTACTCAAGGAGATTCATATATGTTGTCTACCTTGGATTTGGCTGCCTCTGCTTTTAACAATTCCTATAACCCCAAATGACCAATGCCCCTATTCAGCAGCAAAAAGTTACAGAAGATAAGACCTTCCACCCTCAGCAACCTTAAAGATTTAAAGGTCAAGTAATTCAGGGGGTAAATGATGAAGAGAACAAAGGTAAGAGAAATGGGGCTAAAATCATCTCTTTACAACTTGCAACCCCCCATTTATAAATTCCTGAGACATGCAGAGTGTGACATTCCTCAAGGAACTCATGGCTACTTTACTGTTGATGTTTCATTAAAGACTAAAAGCAACCTTATCTTAACAACAGCCCCACAAGATGCTCAAATTCCTTAGAGACTTACCTTATCCCTAACCCCCACTAACTAAAAAGTATATAACCAGTTACTCCTCATAATCCCAGTGCAACTCTTTCTGCCTACTTGTCCTGTCTCTGTGCTATAATAAAAGCACGTTTTGGCACCAAAACAAAAACAAAAACAAAATACCAAGAGACTGAAATAGTGAAAAAAGTCCACTTATAGTAGATGCAAAAACATGACAGTCATCAATTTAACAAGAAGGAAAAAGTAATATAGCCAAATAAAACTAAGAAATCATAATTAAAAACAGAAAAAGTTTAAAGAAATGAAAGGACATACTATATTCTTGAATGAGAAGACTTTTACAATATTGAGACTTAATATCACTAAAAACGCCAATTCTCCAAAATTTAGTATGTAAATACAATGCAATTCCAGCTAGAATCTCTGTTGGGATTAGAATTAAATGAAATTACCTTAACTTCATGTGGAAGAATAACTTCTTGTAAATATAAATATGTAAGAAAAGAATAAAGACTGGAGGAGAAAAACTTTACTAAGTATCAATTAGTCTTTGGATTAGAAGTAAATACAGGATCTTAAAAAATTCAAATTGAAGACAACTCCTCCACGTATATATTTGAAAAGTAAGAACAGTAGAAAGAGAAAGGATTTACCAGCTGTGAGATTATGCTATTAAGTCACTATATTCAAATGAATATGTATGAATGGTATATCAAATAAATTTGTGGAACAAAAGAGAACACAGTAATCAATGCTAACATATATAAAATTTTAACATATGACAAATAGTTCTATTCAGTGTAAAAGGATGGATTATTTAATATACAATACTGATACAACTGGTTATCCATTTGGAAAGAATAAAACTAATCCCCCATATCTCATACCATATAAAAAATAAATCTTACATGGATTAATGACTTAAATGTAAAAAAAAACCTCAAGAGACTATCTGTACAATTTAAGAATGTTTTAACCAAAACTAACCAAAAACAATACAAGACATATCATTTGATCACATCAAAATGAAAAATTTTGGTAGTAAAATTTACCATAAAAAGTCAACAAATTATACATTAGAAAAAAACCGAATATAGATTATAATTACTACATTATACAAACTGCTCTTAAAAATTATCAAGGAAAATTCCAATAATGCAATAGAAAATTGGCAAAATCTATAAATAGGTAATTCACAGAAGGGAAAATTAAAATATTTGATATCTGCTCCAACTTCACGTAACGAGTCCTTATTTTCCATTCCAGCACCACTTTCTCTCCAGATTTCCTAGTCTGTGGTGTGCTCCCATCATTAAATACTCTCAAGAAATGAGGTTCAGAGTCCTCTGTGACTTCCTTCTCTCCCTGTCTACTTAGCCAGATGTCCACCTCTCTAATCCTGGGTAGTCTGCTCAGTCTTGATTCTATCTTGGTTTTCCCATTGTGGCCACGGAGATGACCAAGGAGACACAGTGCGATGAGCACGAGTCTTGGAATCTGAACTCTTTCACTCCCTACCATTTACCAGCTATGTGAAAACAGGCTTGTTACCTTTCTAGGCTTTGATTCTCTTCTCTGCAAGATGGGATAATTATACCTGTTTTTCATGATCCCTGTGGCAATTGACAGAAGTAATTTACATACAGTGCATATTAGGACCCAAAAAATGTAGTTCCCTTCCTACTTCAGTTTGTTACAGTTAGTCTAGGGCCTGGGTTATCAGCAAAGATATTTTTTAAATGGCTACCTAGCTCCAATTTCTTGATTATTTGGAACACCCCCAATCATTGTAATAACTTAATTTTGCTAAAACACTGCTTGTATTATAGCATTCTCCTTGAATGAAAATTGATTACGAATTTTCAAGGATTCCTACTGCCTTTAGGGAAAAGTACAAATTCCATAGTCTTAGTGCCAAGACACTCATTCCTCTGAGGTAGAAATTTAAAACCTTTGCCCATAGTGCCCCAAACACAGGGTTTTTTTTAAATTTTTTTTTAACATTTATTTATTTTTGAGACAGAGAGAGAGAGCATGAACCGGGGAGGGTCAGAGAAAGAGGGAGACACAGAATCTGAAATAGGCTCTGTCAGCACAGAGCCGACGCAGGGCTCGAACCCACCGACCACGAGATCATGACCTGAGCCGAAGTCTGACGCTTAACCGACTGAGCCACCCAGGCGCCCCACCAAACACAGTTTTTAATTTTTCCTTGGGAAAATGAAGGAATATATTCACTTAAGTGTGAATGGCATTCACTCTCAATGGCAGAATCAGAAGGGATGATAGTAAATATTGATCACAGACACAGTTATTGACTTAGTTACTAGTAATTAGCCGTATTTGCAACACTAATTAAAACAAGATTTTGTTGTGATTATAAAAGAAATAAAAATGTAAATACTTCTTTGTTATGGCCAGTTGCTAACAACAGCAAATAAAATCATTCTCTTTTACCTAGTACTTCTCTTTCCAAGTCATGGCATCTGGTTTGTAAGTTTACTTCCTGTTGTTTGGATGTCTGAATCTGCTGAGACCTCAGTATGGCTGCATCTGACAACAATTTCAGATTTTTCATTTCCTCTTCAAGGCACATCTTATTTCTCTGGGACACTGTCAAACTTTTCTTTAGTATTTCTATTTCTGTATAGAAAAGTCAAAGTTTGCAAATAGACAAAATTGAATCATAAATCATTTCCCTGTAGAATGATTATTTTCTTCTAGAAAATCAATAGTTGAAAGTCAAGATAACTTTTCTGTCAGTAGAATGACACCTAACCAAAAAATTTAAATTTAGTAGTTATTCTGAAAAAAGAAGGATTGCATTGCTAAATGATGCATGAAAAGTTTTAGTAGGTTAGCCTTTAAATTGTATTAAATGGCAATCCATCTTGCTTTTTAAATGCCCACATAAATGAATAACACAATATCTGCATAATGTTCTGAGTTTTATTGAAATTAAATTGTTTTCTTGGCAACATGATTCAGAAAAGTACATTTAAATGTGCTAGCGTGAACTGGTTGGGTGGCATTTCTAGGAGAGTAATTAGGGTACATTCTATACAAATTATGAATAAAGACAGTAGGGGTGGAGAGGAATAAAAGGATTCAGTGTCTAAAACTAATAAATTTATGGGCAGAAAGTATTAGTTAATAGAGCTTAATGATTCTAATAATACTTTGTCCACTCAAAATGAGACCAGAATTTTATCATAGCAATCACTTGTCATTATTCTATCTACTTAGATTAAGTTTAATAAAAATATGCCTTCACAGCATTATGTAGATTTAAATGTGCTAATTTTATATAATTTTGTGAGAAATGCATGGAACATATTATCCTTCAGAATAATCATCAAGCTCTCCCTTAAGCAGTCTCTTCAGCACTGTCTTAAACCACCACTAAAATATAAAAATACACACACAATAATGATAAAATACTATAAAATTTGTACAACCGCAATTAATTTGAATTGATGAGGAGGTGATCTATGTGAAAATCTGGACAGTCTGCTTTTCCAGATCGTTCACTTGGCATCCCCTTTCTTGTTTAGCTTATCCTGGGCCATGTGACAGGTGTAGCATGTGATTGGGGATCAGAAGAGACTGGCTTGGTCTTGGGGGCACCACAGCACCAGATAGGCTAGTGAAGACCTGAAGCAAAGAGCCAGAAGACAGACATGGCATCAGAGGCAATAGGGCTGGTAAGTGGTTAAAGGAGAAGTGTTGGCTAGACAGAGCACAGAGAAGAGAACATGCCTTAAAGGATGGTGAAGAATAGAATTAGGAATGTGGTCCAAGGAGAGAAAGTAAAATGTCTTTCTGTGGGTGATGAGTATGTCCGAAAGAAAATGTGACCGTTAAGACAGATTTAGGGGTGTCCACAAGGAGTCTGCCACCTACTTCACTTCTAATTGTTGCTCAAAATGGAAAACCTGGAGAAATAAATTGGCAGGGACCAAGTAAGTGAGGTTCTACTATATTCAAACAATTACTTAAATGGGAATATTTTTCCTAAGAATAACTATGTGCTTCTAAATACTTACGGATATGCACCCATTTGTGTAAAGAAAACTGCTAACACACTAGTGTGTAAAATTTTAAAAGAATAGAGTTTAAAAAATATGGAGGTTGCAGTTTTTCTTTAGGCCCAATTTTTCTCTAGTATTTCTGTATCCATAAAGGTGGCTCCTTCTGCTGAATAAACTGTATCATATCCTAATCATATCTGTGTTTAAGTCAGAATGACAGTGCAGAGGAATCCACACATGCTGTCACCTATTTTTCATTTGCCAGAATGATGCTGCTTAGGTTAGCAGGATGACTCTGTAAGCGTACACTACTATCTGTCTCTAAAATAACTACTCATGTCAACATGACTTTCTATCTGACATTAGAAGAATAAGAATCTGCAATACAAATTCAGTTGTGAAATATATTCTAATACATGGAAAAGTACAGCAAGATTTCCAAACTAATAGGAGCTATATTTCTAATGTGAAATTAGAAGACTAAAACTCAATGAAGGGGAATTAACTCACCCTCGACAAGTGACACATTCCCTGTACCTACGGCAATCCTGATGTCAAATATTGGGTCCTACCTTCATCATTCTACAGCATCATATCTTTCAGTCACGTGTTCCAATTTGGAGTTCAGAAGTTATGATTTCCACCATGTTAACCTATTCTGGTTGTTGTACCCACCTTGGTTTCCCTTATCTCAGCACCCCCTATGAAGAAGATCCTTCTAACTTCATTCATTTGGCTTGCTATTGCTCATATGCTACCATGGCCTGGCAATCTTTTCTGACCCAATCTGGAAGTGACCTGGATCTTCCTAGAACTCATACCAATTTACACCATTTTTACTGCACTGATAATATGTATACATGTGATCTATTATTGGACTGTAAGTTACTTAGGCCAGAGATCATATATTAGTCATTTTTTATTCCACCCACAATTTTTACCATGATGTCCTAGAAATAACAGGAGCTCAATACATACCTACCAAATGAGTAAAGGCTTTATTGAGCAAAACTTCTAAATAGTTTCTGATATACTAGTTGAATACAGTATCCTGAATATTTTTTGTCTTATCTTGCCCTTTACTTCAGAGGCAAGCATTTTGAGTCACAAATTCTTTAATGTCAGGCTAGGTAAGGTAGTAAAAACAAGCAGCTAACATTTTTAATAGGATGAGAAAATAGGCCTATTTCATCCCTAATTTCTTCAATTTTATGAAAATGTGTGGACTACATTTCCAAGCCTAATTTGGAACTTGAATTTTAAAAATTCAGGAGCTATCCAATAGTTATTTTGAGAGTGGAAACAAATGATTCTACACTTAAAATAATCTACCTTGGTAAAAATATTTTTTCCTGAAATTTCTCTTATTAAAATAGGTATGCTCTACTTTAATAAAACCTAATCTATGCTAGCTCTCTCTCTCAAAAAATAAATAAACCTCAAAAAAACTTAAAAAAAAAAATGGGTGCCTGGGTGGTTTAGTCGGTTGAGCGTCCGACTTCAGCTCAGGTCATGATCTCACAGACTGAGTTCGAGCCCCGCATTGGGCTCTGTGCTGACAGCTCAGAGCCTGGAGTCTGCTTTGGGTTCTGTGTCTCCCTCTCTGCCCCTCCCCCCTTGCACTCTGTCTCTCTCTCTATCAAAAAATAAATAAACCTCAAAAAAATTTTTTTAAAAGTAATACAAGAAAAAAAAACCCTAATCTATGAATATTTGAGCTTAAAAACATTGATTATATAAAGAGATAGCCACTCATTAGAGGGGTAGGAAATATTTTACTCATATCCGCTATTCAATAATCAACATACTTGTCAGCAAGAAAATATTAAGCAAAGCCTTTTCTAGGAATGTTGTTTCTGTTCTGGACTTTGATTTTAAGCCTAAATTTTAATGTGCAAAACTTTTAAAGTATCTCAAATAATGTCGTGAATTTGTATGGGGTTCACTATATTTATGAGTTTGCTAGGGCTGCTGTAACAAAGTAGCAGAGACCGGGTAGCTTAAGGGACAGAGATTGATTTTTTCACAATTCTGGAGGCTAAGAAGTCTGAGATTAAGGTATCAGCTAGGTTGGTTTCTTTCAAGGGCCATGAAGGACAGATCTGTTCCAGGCCTCTCTACTTGGCTTATAAAAGGCCATCTTCTTCCTGTGTCTTCAAGACTCTTTCTTCTGTATGTTTGTTTCCTCTGTTTTTATAAGGAACACCAATCATATTAGATTAGAGCCCACCCATTTAAATGTATTTCTTTAAGAACCCTAGGGGCGCCTAGGTGGCTCAGTCGGTTGGGAGTCCAACTTCGGCTCAGGTCATGATCTCACAGTTGGTGGGTTCGAGCCCCATGTCAGGCTCTGTGCCGATAGCTCAGAGCCTGGAGCCTGCTTCAAATTCTGTGTCTCCTCTTCTGTCTGCCCCTCCCATGCTCATGCTCTGTCTCGCTCTGTCTCTCAATAATAATAAAATAATAAAATTTTCTCAATAAAAAAAAATTTAAAAAAAAGAACCCTCACTCCAAATACAGATATATTCTGAGGTGCTGGGGATTGGAACTTTAACATATGAATAGGGGGGTGCAGTGACATAATTCAGCCAATAACATATTTTAGAACATTTACTGGCATTTACATTGTGATTATAAATATGTAAAAAAATAGATGAGCATGTGTTGGACTAGAAGATAAAATGGGAAAATGAAAACAACTATGTTAGGATAAAGGAATTAGGGTTTGTCTTACTTCTTATAAAAATGTTTCCATTGTTCTTTTTATATCAACTTTTCTAGTTTAACTTTTTTTTCCATTTATTTTCATTTCATTTATTTTCATTTCATTTTCATTTATTTCATTATTTTTGAGAAACAGAGAGAGCACAAGTGGGGAGGAGCAGACAGAGAAGGAGAGAAAATCCAAAGCAGGCTCCAGGCTCTGAGATGTCAGCACAGAGCCCAATGCAGGGCTTGAACTCACAGACTGTGAGATCATGACCTGAGCCAAAGTCAGACAGTTAACCGACTGAGCCACCCAGGAGCCCTTTATATCAACTTTTCAATTGAAGAACTGTGTCATGCAGAATCAACTCACACCCTAAGAATATATCCACATAGATCATAAATAAAAGCTGGTATTAAAAAAGTATTTGTCATTTAAAATGTTTATAATATTGTCAAAGTTTATAGCTAATACAGCTTTTTTTAGCCGTTAGAATAAGTATCATATAATGCTAGCTAATGTAAATACAATTATTAGTATTAATCTTACATAATTTCTTTATCTTAATAAGATTTTTCTGTTGTTCTTAGTCCTATTAGCTTAATCATATGGACTTAAAATTATGTCTCTAGGAAATCTTTACAATTTTAGACATTCTAATAGATGTGTAGTAGTATTTCATTACTGTTATAATTTGCATTTCCCTAATTGGGTAATGTTGAACAATTTTTCATATGCTTTATTATTCCATCTGCATAACCTCTATGGTGAAATTTTTGCTCACATATTTTGCCCATTTCCTAATTAAACTGTTTATTTAAAATGAAGAGTCTTGAGAGTTTTTCATCTATTCCAGATAAAAGTCCTTTGTGTGGTCCACAAATACTTTCTCCTAAGCTGTAATTTGTCTTTTCATCCTCTTAACAGGGTCTTTCACAGAATAAAAGTTCTTAATTTTGTTGAGGTTCTTATTTATCAAGTTTTCCTTTTATGTATCATGCTTTTAGTTCAAGTCTGAGAATCCTAAGTCCCAAAGATTTTCTAGTTTTCTATTTTCAATTTAGGTCTATGATCCATTATGAATTAATTTTTGCATAAGGTGCAAGGTTTTGGTCAAGGTTCTTTTTATTTATTTTTATGCCTATGGATAACCAGTTACTCCAGTCACTCCATTGCCTCCATTATTATTTTCAGTTTGTTAAAAAACAACAACAATAAAAAGGCTAGCCTATCCTTCTTCCATTGAACTGCTTGCTCACCCTTGTCAAAAATCAGTTCTGCATATTTACATGGGTCTACATTTTTATATATATTTAATATATTAGTTATATATTAATAAATATATTTAAACTATAAGAGCATTAATTTTGCTCCCTTATTTAAGGGTACTAGCCTGACACAATGAACACTTCTTTAGGATATATGTATGGACATATGTTTTCATGGCAGGGAGAGCACATAAATACCAAAGAAGAATTTCAGGGTCATTGGGTAGGTGTATCTTTAGTTTTGTTAAACAACAACAACAACAACTGTCAGATCTTTTTTCAAAGTGGTTGTAGCATTTTATACTCTCACCAATTTGCATAAGAATTCCAGTTGCTTTTCTTCCTAACATTTGCTGTTGTCAATCTTTTTCATTTTAACAAGTATAGTGGGTATGTACTGTTGACATTTGCATTTCCCTTTTGACCAATAATGTTCAGTACTTTTTCATGTCGTGTTGGTCAATTGTATATGTTTCCTTGTAAAGTGTCTGCTCAAATCTTTTAGCCATTGTTGACTGGATTGTTTGTCCTTTCATTACTGACTTGTTGGTGCTCTTTATGTAATCCAGGCAGCAATTCTTTGTTTTTCAAACGTTTTTTTAAAAAATATTTTCTCTGTCTGTGGCTTACCTATTCATTTTCTTAATAGCATCTCTTGATGAACAGAAATTTTTAATTTTGATAGTCTAACACATCAATTTTTGGGTCTTTTTCCATCCAAGAAAACTTCATTTACTACCAATTCATGAAGATATTTTCCTCTATTTCTTCTTTGATAGTTTTAGCTTTTATATTTAGTTCTATGATTTATCTTGAATTAGCTTCATGTACAATGTAATGTAGGACTTAAGGTATATTTTCCCATATGGGTATTCTACTGTTCTAGCACAATTTGTTGAAAGACTTTCTTGTTTCCCATTTGATTGTTTTGGCACATTTGTGAAAAGTGAAATAATCATACAAATAGGGATCATTTACCAGGCTATTGTTCCATGTATCTATTGATGATCCATATGCCATACTACATAATAAATCTTAGAGACAGATGATAGTAATTCTCCATTGTTTGGATACTTTTAAAAGAGTTATTTTTTTAGTTTATTTATTACCTCTGTAGCTTTATCATTTTGTATTTATTTTTTAGTGGTTGCTCTATGAATTATACATCATTTTTACATCCTTTTAGAGTCCTGGGATTCTGTTCATCTTTTTTCAATGTTATTTAGTTTTCTTCTTCAAAATGAATAAAGTTCGCTGATTCTTTTTTCTATAATCACAATATGCTATAGAAGTCCATCCAGTAAATTTTTATTTCAGATACTATATTTTTCTAATCTTGACTATCCAATTTTTAATAGTTTCTTGCTGAGATAGTCTATCTCTTTTCATTCATTACTAGCTTATTTTCTTTTATGTCATTGAACATAGTTAACAGCTAATTTGAAATCCTGGTTAGTTAATTATATCATCTGGATCAACTCAGCATTGGTCTCTGTTGTCTGTTCTCTTGAGTATGATCCATGCTTTCCTGTTTCTTCCCAGTTCAAGGAATTGGGGATTGCATCTTGAACATTGGGGATGTTATGCTAAGGAGACCTTGAATTCTGTTATATTCCTCCAAAGGGTAGTGATTTTTGGTATTGTTTTATTTTAATAAGCAGCTAACTTGTCTGAACTCAAACTGTAAAATATGTCTATCCTTGGGTGACAGCTAAAATATCAGTTATTTTGGCCTTTGGTGGGCTGTTTAAAGTCTTCCCTGTGCACGTGCATTGTAGAAGTAGGACAGAGATTTGGAAAAAGCTTATATGCAAACTCTGAACTCTCCCTTGCTGATTATCTCTTTTCTGGGATATTCTCTTATTTCTCAGAGGCTGCCTTGATCTATGTCCTCCAGTCTTCAAGCCAAAAAGACTACAGATTTCTTCAGAGTTTTAGCTTCCCTGCGTAGAACACACTATACTCTGCCCTCAACCTATTAGCCTTAAACAAACAAAAATAAAAACAAAACCCCAGGGAATTCACCCAGTGCCATTTTCTTCTTTTACTTAAAAAAAAATAGGCTTTAAAAAATATCAGTTTTAGGCTCATAGGAAAATTAAGCAGGAAGTACAGAGATTCCCATATAACTTCTGCCTGCACACATGCATAGCCTCTCCCATCATCAACATCCTACACCAGAGTGAGACATTTCTTAAAATCAATAAACCTACACTCACACATCACAAACACCCCCAAATCCTTAGTTTATATTAGGATTCACTCTTGGTGCTTACATTCTGAGCTTTGACAAATGTATAATGACATGTGTCCACCATTTTAGTATCATACAAAGTATTTTGATTGCCTTAAAAATCCTTTGTGCCCAATCTATTCATCCTTCTCCCCACCCCCTTCGCCCCCCGGCAAACAAAGACTTTTTTTTTACTATATCCATAGTTTTGCCCTTTTCAGAATATCATTTAGTTGGAATCATATAGTATGTAGCCTTTCAGTCTGGCTTCTTTCACTTAGTAATATGCCTTTTTTCAATTTTTGGACATTCTCTCTGCTATGTGCTTGATTTTGGTCACTCTCCAGGTGTTTTTAGGTAGTTACTTTGTCTAGAAATTATCAGTTATCTATGGAAGGCTGATTCAACATGAGATACTCAGTCATTAACAGAAAAAAAAGTTTAAAAAGTCAAATTGGCACACTTAACAGTAATAAACAGACTTCTGGTCACAGCTTTAGATAGATGTGTCATGGTTAATTTCAGATCAGCCTACAATTATTGAATTTCAGGGTTCAAATAGGTCATAATGGCCACCTAGTTTACCAACAAACAATAATTTTAAAAGTTAGTCATACGTCCCATCACATCAAATATCATTATTTCATTACTTATTATGTATGATATACCAAAAGGAAAAAGATGATTACATTCTAAATATACATAACAAACCTGTCAAGGCTGTTTCACTTATGGATTTAATTTGTAGAAAAACTTCTCCTTTCAGTGAAGTCCAGTTTTGAAAATTGTCATATACTTCATTTTTAATACTGGTTAGCTCCCTTTTAGTAAAAGTAAGTAATGAAAGAGTCTTATTCCACAAATATTTGTACTCCACCAATCTTTGACTGTAAAATAGTTTTAAAAATTAGGATTTTAAAAGTAGCAAGCATAATAACAAATATTTCTTTGAAAAAATGGCTTTCTTTGAAAAATGGTTTGAAAATGACCATATAATCTACTGTCTAAATGGAGACCATTTTGAAAGTAAAAGGAGGTGATATCTGTATTTTGCTGAGATGACAGATATAAACTAGGAATATCCCAGGAACACTGAAGTGTATGGTCAGCCCAACTCATTTTCATTATATTATTTTAACTATAAAGAAATAGAGCTAATTTTTTCATACATATTTATTCTACTAACCTTTTAAATTAATTCAAGAGTAAACAGTGGAGAAAATTAGGTCACAGTGACTTAATCATAGACCAAAATGGGAATCTCAGAATCTTAGACAGTATTCTTGCTACATACCATGCTTCTCCAGACAGTGTAAAACCCAAGGTAATAATAAAGAATACCTTTTAAAGTGAATGATGTAGTGCTTTTGCTTCATCAAGTGACACAGTTCAAAGAAATCACACATTTTTTGCAATCTCAGTGATTTATTACTTCAGATGTCCTGCCTATAATTTACGCAATAATTAGACAAGATCTGAAAGTTATCAGCAAAATAAATAAGTAAGTAAGGAAGTAAGTAATGACTGAAGCCATGCAAGTGTATAATTGGTTAATATATATCTTCCTGAATAGACTAGATCTATGATGCAGAGACTATATCTGTCTTATTCATCACAGTTTCCCAAGCACCTAGCATAGTACCTATCACATAGTATATGCTTAAATACTGACAAATAAATGAATGAGTAAAAATAATAGATCACCCAGTTGGAGGACCGAAGAAGTGAGAAATGCTGGGGATAAAACACTGGATAACATTAACATTTATAGGGCTACAGCAGAAAAGAATCCCTCAAAAAAAGACCAGGGAGCCAAAAGAATAATATCAGAAATTCAGGAAATAGGAAATGTAAACAAAAAATAGTGGTCAGTGTTTAAAGCCTCAGTTAAAGGCTGAACAGAGTGCACTGTATCTGGTATTAAGGAGGCCTCTGAAGATCTGAGAGAGAGGCATTAGGCAGGAAAGGACAGAGTAGTAAAGCAGAAGTGATACTAGCAGTCAAGAACCTTGACTTAAATAGCAAGGAGAGGAAGAGGAAAATGCAGAGTAGAATGGTTTGTTGAGAAAGGAGACACCTGAATGTGCACACAGCTGAGCAACAATACGAGCACAGTCAGAGGCTAAAAACACAGACAAGAGATACAGTCAATTTCTTGTGCAAAGTCCTAGAAAGGCCAGATACAGGCCAGAGGCTAAAAGATTAGCCTTTGCCAGGAAAAAGGGTGATGACATTCTATATGGTAACTAATGTCCACCTGAGTGACCAGAAGCCACAGAGGATACCTCAAACAGCATGCAGAGCTAGGAGCTAAGAGAGATGCTAATTTCAAAAAGCAGAGAAAGAGTCCAAATAGATCACTAAATCAAGGGGGCCAAAAGTGAGGATGAGAAGTCTGAATGTGGAACCAGAAACTGGTGGTAAGAAAGGGAGATCAGAGCTATGAACTAAGTCAAGGTCAAGGGGCTAATGGTTTTGGTGTAAGGCAGCTGCCGGGAATAAACCATGTACAAAGGGGTCAGGATATAGAAGGATATTTAACAGGAAAAAAGACTGGATGTGGATTCACGTGCTTCTTTAGGGAGAAAGGCAAGAAATAGAAAATTCAAGCTTGTTAGCCAAGACCAGATCCATGCTTTGTGGAGCCTAAATCTTATACTATTAGTGGTGAGTGAGAGGAAGACTTTCTTGGAAAAAAAAGAAAAAGGAACACAAAAATGTCCACAAAATTAGGTTTAAAAGTGTGTGCTTATCTATAGAATGAGAAAAATCATTACAAATGAAAATTGTAAAGTTGATAAATTCCACCAATATCACAAAATATATGAAAATAATGTAACTTGCTAATAGTAACGGCTCTACAATATTTTTTTTGCTTGTAATTTTTGTCCACATGTTCTTCAACCACTTCTGCATATGAGAACCATTTTATAATAATGCATTATGTGGAGAGAATATAAAAATTATATAGCCTTTCATCTAACATGGCCATTAGTTTTTTATTATTGGTAGTTTCAAAATATTCTTTCAGCTTTACGATTCATTATTGATAACACTGTGTAAATATTACACATTGTCCAATTTGGAAAAACACTTATCTAGTTTTCTTATATGATTATAAGAATTGGAGCATTTCAAGTTTTCTTGGAAAATGACTAGACTTAAATTGTCTTTGAAATGATGAAACTCATAAAACAGTTTATCTTAAATGTCCTTGAAGTGGTGTGATTTTTATGTTGTATTCAGTGATGTTAGGAGCTTTTGTAAATTGGCAAAACATTTAAATCTTTCTCCAATGTATTTAAATAATTTACTCTATTTCATTGAATGGATTATTTCATAATCCAAGAGCTTTTTTTGAAAATATATCTTTCTCTTAATGAATTCACTTGTAATATAATCTGAAAAAAGAGTTATAATTTTTTATGCTAGAATAGTTTATATTGCTTAAATTGATATTTATTGTTTTTATTCCATTAATTTTTAAAAATTCATACACAACCAAATTTTTAGTTTGCAATCCTTACTTGTATTATTGAAGCATTCTACAATGTTTTCCCAAATGTCAGTTATAATCGTGTATTCCCAACTCAGTTTTCCCTTACTCAGATTCCACAAATGCTTGTGACTACTCCAATGGCATAGCAACATCAGAAGTTTAAGAGAGGGGAAACCAGTGCCTGGGTGGCTCCATGGGTTAAGCATCCAATTTCGGCTCAGGTCATGATCTCATGGTTTATGGGTTTGAGCCCCGCATTGGGCTCTGTGCTGACAGCTCAGAGCCTGGAGCCTGCTTCAGATTCGGTGTCTCCCTCTCTTCCCCTCCCTCACACACACTCTGTCTCTCTGTCTCTCTCTCTCTCTCAAAAATAAACAAACATTAAAGAAAGAGGAAACCAGACTAGAAAAAGAAAGAATATTAATCAGTTACAATTAAACCATCTTACTTCTGCTAGACAATAAATAGTACAAATATGCCTCAGTTTTTTCAATAATTTACAATGCTACAAATCACATGCAAAATGTGAATAGTGAAAATTGACCATATCAATCCATAATATCCTGAAGCAGCATTAATTATTTAAGCTAGTCCTGGTCTACTTTTTAAAAATTTTTTAAATGTTTATTTATTTTTGAGAGAGAGCACGAGCATGAGCACGAGCAGGGAAGGGTCAGAGAGGACCTGAAGCAGGCTCC
Source organism: Panthera pardus (assembly GCF_024362965.1). NCBI lineage: Eukaryota > Metazoa > Chordata > Mammalia > Carnivora > Felidae > Panthera > Panthera pardus. The sequence goes on from NW_026526721.1 coordinate 107,042,163, forward strand.
AGGCTCTGAGCTGTCAGCACAGAGCCTGATGCGGGGCTCAAAATCACAGACCGTGAGATCATGACGTGAGCTGAAGTCAGACACTTAACTTACTGAGCCACCCAGGCACCCCACGGTCTAATGTTTTTTTAAATGTTTATTTATTCTTGAAAGATAGAGACAGAGCATAAGCAGGGGAGGGACAGAGAGAGAGAGGGAGACACAGAATCCAAAGCAGGCTCCAGGCTCTGAGCTGTCAGCACAGAGCTGGACAAGGGCTCAAATGAACTGACCACAAGATCATGACCTGGGCCCAAGTTGGACACCTAACCGACTGAGCCACCCAGGTGCCCCTAGTCCTGGTCTAACCTTAAAATTTAATCAATCCTACCACTCATGATGGCATTAATGGATGAAACAAATGGGACTTCCTTAGCAGACCTGAGCCAAAGCTATTGGAAAAGCCAAGCTTGAACACCAGTGGGGATGATCAAAGTGGAGAACTGAAATCACCTGCTGGTTCAATCAATACCAGATTTCTAGGAAAGGGCAAGGATTTCTGATGATAAAAACTATCATCTGTTTTATGAGTAGACTCCTTCATTCATTCAAAAATTATTTATTGAGCATCAGTTATGTGCAAGGCATTTATGAAAGGTACTTGGCCAACAGGTGATCACCAGCTAGTATATTAAAAACTTGTTAGCCTAGGAAATTTCTTTTAAGTTTATTTATTTCTTTCTGAGAGAGCAGAGAGAGGGAAGTGCAGAGAGAGAAGGAGAGAGAGAATCCCAAGCAGACTCCGCACTGTCAGCACAGAGCCCAATGTGGAGCTCGATCTCATGAATCATGAGATCATGACCTGAGCCAAAATCAAGAGTTGGACACTTATGTGACTGAACCACCCAGGCACCCCACCCAGGCAATATTTTTAACAGAATAATGTTTCTGGCAACAACTAGTAGATTGGAAAAAAAGGAAAAGAAAAAGAAAAGAAAAGAAAGAAACCTAACATTCAAAATATTCATCCAACATATTTTTTTTAAGTCACCCAGAATCCGTGTCTATTTGTAATGCTCATTTAACTATTTCCCTTTTCTAGCAGCTAAATTACTCAGTTTTGAAAAGAATCATTTTTTTCTGATATTCTCAATAATTCAATTCCAATTTTATTTAAAAAAAAATGAACTTCCTTGTTGCTGTAGAACACTGGGGTTTTTACCTTCAGGTATGATAAACCCTCCAAAGATGATATAAAAGCAGAATTAACACCATTTTTGTTGGAGATTTCTAAATTTAGAAGGTCTATTACTATCATTTAGAAATGTACCCTATTCTATGACTTTTTGTATCACTGGACTATCTGGCAGGGAATCAAATACACCAAGAAATACTCATCAAGAGAGAAATGAATTAGCTAATATTCTTTCATTCTAAATGTTACTGCAAAATAAAAGCAAGGTGTTTGCCTGATTTAAATGTTATTGGTAAAACTATTCAGTTGAAATAATGATTTAAAAAGAAAATAAGTAAAGTTGTTTTGTTTCAACCACACTGAATATAGAAACTATATTACTAAAACGTGTTTGAATGTTTATAAAGTTAGTTTTAAATGTACTTTTTCAATCTTCATGATTTTCAATTCTTTAAAGATAATCTTACCTGAATGCTTGTGATTGTCTCTGTTTAATATTTAATTCATGTTGCAAATGACTCAATTCTTTCTGTACTCTCTGAAATTCATTTTGTTGACTTTTTAACTGCATACTTACATCCCAAATTCTAAAAATATAAACAAAAAACATCCATTACAAGTTTAAATAATCCTTCATGAGAGCTTTATTAAATTAAAATTTAAATACACTTTTAATAAAAATAAATTCTAAAAAACTATGCATCTTTATATATGCTAAATGAATGTACAGAAAAAGTATGGAGAGACACAAATCAAACACCATTAACACTGGGAAGGAGAGTGGAACCAATTGGCAGGGGAAAGGCAAGGAAGGGCACTGAAGGGAGGCAAAACTTTTTCTCTGTATCTTTTGTATTGTTCAAATTTTTACAACAAACATTTTTTTACTTGAATTGCTAATTAAAATATAACTTAAAAACATCAATTTAATTTTTATTAAAGTAATATGTGTATGTAATTTCAAATGTCAAATATTACTAAAAGAGTTGTAAGAAAAAAAACAGAAATCATTTTCTTTTACCTCAATTCCCACTGCCCAAAACAACTTTCAACATTTTTCCTGATTCCTCTAGTATTTACTTCTATATTACTAAATGACATGCTTATATTATTATTCCTTAATATTTCAGTATAGATATTACCTAGTAAATTACAAATTACAGTTAAGATCTGATTCTGCTACATATAACTGAGACCTGAATATGACAGCTTAAATATACAAGAGTATATTATATCGCATAAAACAAATGTATTATTAGCCAATCTAATGCTGATGTAATAGCTTTATAGAGTCATCAGGTCCCCAGGATACTTCCAACTCTCTGGTCTACTATCTTTGGTATATGTCTTTTATTTTCATTGACCATGATAATGGCAGAAACTGCAACAATTCTTTTCCCATTCCAGACTAGCAACAAGAGGAGAATAATGACTCACTCTGTCTCTTATAAGGAAACTTCCTAGAAGTACCACTAACTACTTCTGCTGAACTTAGACACATGGCTGTACCTACTGTAAGTAAAGCTGGGAAACGTAGTCTTTTAATTGGAAAGATTAGCTTCCAGGTATATCCACAGTTCTATTACTAACAGAGAAGGAAGAATGGTGTTATAGTAGGTAGCTAGCAGTCTCTATCACAATCCTAGTAAGAACTGACCCTCCTCCACATACCTATACTCTTAAACGTACAAACACACCACCCTCCCCATCTTACCCTCCCAGTTAAGTTACATCAGTCTTTTTATTCAGTATTTACATTATTCTTCACTAGTGAGCTATCTGTTATGTTATGATCACATTTCTTTTCTCGTACAACTTTTTGGTGTCCCTGGATTGAAAACCCATCTCCTTTTCTTCTTAGTTTTCTGTATACCTATCTTTGATACATCTTCCAAATCTGACAGAGGTCTAATTCTGCTTTCTCAGTATCTTCAGACACAGCGGAAAACTCTTCCATATCATTTCTTTTCCAGGAAACATCCTTCCCAGAGCTCTCTATTCCCATGCTCCTGTCTGGGTATTCTCCAGTTTGACTAAACAACTGTCACCCTGTGACTTGCCTTTCTTACCATTTCAGGAACTGTCCTTAGCTCTCTTTCATGTCTGTACCCTGTACCCTGGCTCTAAAGTCTTCCTCCTTCTTGGTGTTCTCCTTTTGGTGGAATAAATCCTCCAGGAGTTTGTTTTTTGATTTTGTTTGTTTTTTGTTTTTTGTTTTGTACGTGAGAGGTAATTTTAAGAACTTGAATATGTGAAAATGTATTATATCTCAGACTGGACAGTTTAGCTAAATATAGAATCATAGATGAGAAAAAATATTCTTCATCTGAAAATTAGGGCACTTTTCCTCTGTTTCCTAACATATGGTGCTGTTTCTGAAAAGTCCAATGCCGGTCTAATTTCTACTTCTTTGTATGATACATGGTAGGTTCTCCTCACTCTGCCCCTGCCCTGGTTCAGAAGCTTTAAGATTTTTCTCTTTTCACTTAGTATTCTTAAATTTCATCACAATATATTATTGTATCAGTCTTTTGTCTTTCTCTTTGCTGGGCACATGATATTTTGAAAACTGGTGTTCTTTAGTTCCAGGAATTTTACCCTAAGGAAAATGATTCTTTCCCCTTCATTTTCTATGTTGTTTTTTTTTTCTTTTCTTTTCTGGAACATCTTTCTGTTTAGATGTGGGACCTTCTGAAGAGATTTTCTAATTTTCTTAAATTTTTGCCATCTTACTACTTTGGACATTTTGTTTATCTTCCATCCTGTCTACAAAATTTTTAATTTCTGTTAAATTTTAATTACCAAGAATTCTTTCTTATTCTTCAAAAGTCTACAAGAATTCTTTCTTGTTCTTATTTCATGATTACAATTTCTTTTCTTATTTTTTGAAGGTATCAATTACTGTGTGTTTTACCGTTTATTTTTTATTTTTTTAATTTATTATTTTTGAGAAAGAGAGAGAGTGTGAGCAGGCGAGGGGAAGAGGGAGAGAGGGAGACACAGAATCTGAAACAGGCTCCAGGCTCTGAGCTGTCAGCACAGAGCCCAATGCAGGGCTTGAACTCACAAACTGTGAGATCATGACCTGAGCTGAAGTTGGATGATTAACCAACTAAGCCACCCAGGGACCCCAATTATGGTGTATTTTAAAGTTTTCTTCAGCTTACTTCATAGCTTCTGTTCCTCTGGCTTTTTAAATTTTTTCTTTGTTTTGCTTCCCTTCTTTCACATTTGAAGCCTTCCTTACAAGTCTGGAGATCCTTTGTTATCTATTCATATTTACAAATGAGGACAATTGGTCCCATTTCTATAAGTTACTAATGATGGAGAAAAGAGGGAGTGGCTTTTCTAGATAAAAGAGAAGTAACAAAAGTGACAATCAAATGTGACATGTAAACCTTGTGTAGAACCAGATTCAAACAAATAAACTACAATTTTTTTTTAATATTGAGGAAATTTGATTATGAACTGGGAATGAGAAAATACTGAGGAACTATTGCTAATTTGGGAATAATAATACTGTTGTTGTATAAGAAAATGGCATATCACACTGAAGTAAATGGAGGTGAAACTAGCATGCAGTCTTGGATTTTCCTTAAATTGCTTCAACAAAAAAAAAAAAATGGGACAGATGAAACACATAAGACAAAATTGTGGTAATTTTTGAATCTGTGTTAATGTATATTATACTATTTTCACCTAGAAAAAAAAAAAACTAACAAACGAGGCAGTGAAATTCTGTCTTAAGGTTCTGTGGTGTGTGCAGGAATTATTAAATGATGGCCTTCAACTGTGCGGAGATCACATGGGGAATTAGCTATTTTGCTAGTACCTATGCCATCTGCCAGAGTCAGGGCAAGGTAATTAAAAGCCTTTGAGGAGACAGAGTGGGAGAGAGGTTCTGAAAGCCTAAATGCACTTTTAAAATATTTTTCATAAATTCTCCTATTTTCAGCCTCACTTTGTACCCTGACAAGTATTTCTCTTGGCATACTGAGAGAAAGAAATTAGCCAAGTGTTTTCAGGAGTCACATCTAAAAAAATAAATAAATAAATAAAAATTAAAGAAATGTAGAAAATAAAAGGTTAGAAAAATATATACCAGATGCTTTAAAAATGACAAAAGATATATATTAATATTAATAACTACTAATAAAGGGAACAACCTTAAGTTTTGATAAAAGTCTAATCCACCAAGAAAAATAATAATCATGAACTTTTACATACCCAAAATATAAAGAAATATCTGTTAAAAATCAAATGAGAATAAATTACTAATCATAATGGGAGGTAGGAACACATTTCTCACAGGAATGGAATGGTCACAATGACATGAAAAATAGTAAAGATATTGAGGCTATGAATAACAATTAATAAACCTGATGCACGGATATAATTAGAGGATATATCTAATAATCATTCTTCCAAATATGTGGTATAATCACAAAAACTGACCACGTAATCAGCCACGATTGAAATTTTAATATATTCTTTTTTTCATTTTTATTTATTTACTTATTTTAATTTACATACCTCCCTCCCTTCCTTCCTTCCTTTTCTTTTCTTTTTAAAAAAATTACATCCAAGGTAGTTAGCATATAGGGCAATCATGATTTCAGGAGTAGAATCCAATGATTCATCCCCTACATATAACACCCAGTGCTCATCCCAACAAGTGTCTTCTTTAATGCCCCTTGCCCATTTAGCCATCCCCCAACCAAAACCCCTCCAGCAACCCTTAGTTTGTCCTCTATATTTAAGAGTCTCTTATGTTTTGTTCTCCTCCCTGTTTTTATATTATTTTTGCTTCTCTTCCCTCATGTTCATCTGTTTTATATCTTAAATTCCACATATGCGTGAAGTCATATGATATTTGCCTTTTTCTGACTTAGCATAATACACTCTAGTGCCATCCACATTGTTGCAAATGGCAAGATTTCATTCTTTTTGATTGCCGAGTAGTACTCCACTGGATATGTATGTATGTATGTGTATACATATATATATACACACTACATCTTTAACCATTCATCTGTCGATGGACATTTGGGCTCTTTCCATACTTAGGCTATTGTTGATAACACTGCTATAAACATTGGGGTGCATGTGCCTTTTCCAATCAGCACTTTTGTATCCTTTGGATAAATATCTAGTAGTGCAATTGCTGGGTCATAGGGTAGTTCTATTTTTAATTTTTTGAGGAACCTCCATACTGTTTCCCAGAGTGGCTTCACCAGTTTGCATTCTCACCAGGAGTGCAAAAGAGTTTCCCTTTCTCTGCATCCTTGCCAACATCTGTTATTGCCTGGGTGGTTAATTTTAGCCATTCTGACTGGTGTGAGGTGGTATCTCATTGTGGTTTTGATTTCTATTTCCCTGATGACAAGTGATGTTGAGCATTTTTTCATGTGGTCCCAATAGTTCATTTTTGCTTTTGTTTCTCTTGGCCCTGGAGACGTGTTGAGTAAGAAGTTGCTGTGGCTGAAGTCAAAGAGGTTTTTGCCTGCTTTCTCCTGTAAGATTTTGATGGCTTCCTGTCTTATGTTTAGGTCTTTCATCTATTTTGAGTTTATTTTTTTGTATGGTGTAAGCAACTGGTCCAGGTTCATGTCATTGTCCAGTTTTCCCAACACCATTTGCTGAAGAGACTGTCTTTATTCCATTGGATATTCTTTCCTGCTTTGTCAAAGATTAGTTGGCCATACATTTATGGGTCCATTTCTAGGTTTCCTATTCTGTTCCATTGATCTAAGTGTCTGTTTTTGTGCCAGTACCATACTGTCTTGATGATTACAGCTTTGTAATACAGCTTGAAATCCAGGATTGTGATGCCTTTGGTTTTCTTTTTCACCATTGCTTTGGTTATTCATGGTCTTTTCTGGTTCCATACAAATTTTAGGATTGCTTGTTCTAGCTCTGTGAAGAATACTGGTGATATTTTGATAGGGATTGCAAAATTTTAATATGTTCTTAAAAAGAAAATCATATACCCACATTCATTGTCTACAGTAAAATTACACAAAACATTTACAACAAAAAGTCCACTAAAAATCTACATATATGGAAACTTAAACATACATCTAATGAACTTTGAGTCAAAAAGGAAGTAAAAATAAAAATTATCAACTATTTAGAAACAAATGATAATGCATTTATTAAAAAAAACCAATGAATGGGCATTCTGAATGTCATGATCTAAGAGGAAGTATAAATGACAAAAAAAAATTTATTCTCAGAAATAAGGGTACCCCAGTAGCAATAAGCATACCCAATTCTTACATCTTGGTTTCTAAATACTATTTCCAACAAAATAAACCAAAGCATCTTAGAGAACTGGTTGATTCCAGGGGTGAGGCAGGTAAAATCTAAGGTGAGCCTAGAATATTTTGTGGTGCCAGAAAGTAAGGAAGAGCTCAAGGAAGATAGGACACGTTGAAAGGGCACAGGTGCCACCTGACAGCTCCTAATAACCAAAACTGGAACCGCTGATAAACAAAAAGAATAACTATAGTATTTGAGTATAACCCACAAAATAAAAATGAATGATTACATACTGATACTAATAAGTAACTGAATAAATAAATGGAAGAGAAGGAACAGTCCTTCCCTCACAAAGAAATTCCAATTAATAAATGTAGAAGGAATAAGTATTTACAGCAAAATATGTATAATTGCAAAGGGAAAAATAATAATTTTACAATGGAGGAACCTGGCAAACCCCACCTTAGCCAAGTGATCAAGGTAAACATCATCTGTAAGAAGACATATTAACATCATGATACACTAATAAGGACATATCACTTCTGTGGTATTCTTGCGAAAAAAGAATAATCTCAACAAAATTATGAGTAAACAGACAAACCCAAATTAAGGGATATTCTACAAATAACTGAACAGTACTCTTGAAAAGCCTTGGGTCATGAAAGGCTAAGATTAAGGAACTGTCACAGACCAAAGAAGACTAGGACAGTATAAGCTCTAAATGCAATGTGTGATTCAAGATTGAAGCCTGAACTGGAAAAGAAGATGCTAGTGGAAAAACTGATACAATACCAATGTTAATTTCTTAGTTTTTTGGTTTTTTTAACTGTCCATAGTTATGTAAGGTGTTAACATCAGGAGAAGCTAGGCATATGGAAACTGTACTATTTTTTATTTTTTGCAACTTTCTGTAAGTCTAAAATTATTTCAAAATAAAAAGTTCTTAAAAATCACTTGCACATATACAATGAGTAATTTGTACATGTTAAATATATCTGTAGTATAAATTATGTAAAAAGGTGGGTGCTTTTTAGGGGCACCAGGGCGTCTCAATCGGTTAAGTGTCTGACTTCAGCTCTGTGCTGACAGCTCAGAGCCTGGAGCCTGCCTTGGATTCTGTGACTGCCTTCCTCTCTGCCCCTTCCCCACACATGTGCTGTCTCTCTCTCTCTCTCTCTCTCTCTCAAAAATAAACATTAAAAAAAAGGCGGGTGCATCTTAAATTTTGGAGGTTATAAAATATTTTTAATAGCAAAAATAAAAGGAAAAAACCTTCATGGTCAATAGTACAGGAACTTTAAACAACCTATATTCCTATGCAATACTATACAAAAAATAAAAAAAGAATGAAATAGATCTCTATGTCCTGGCATAGAAAGAATACGAAGACCAATTATCAAGAAAAAAGAAAAGCTGTAATTTACAGATGAGTAAAAGTTTTCAAACATGCCTAGTAGGAATGCAAATTAACACAACTACTTTGAATAAATAATTGGATCTATAAACCAGGCCATATGTATAAGGCCAAGACCCAGAACTTCCACACCTAGTACATATCCAACAGAAATGTGCTCATATTTTCACCAAAGACATGCACATGAATGCTCATGGCACCGCTGATTATAATAGCCCTGAACTGAAAACAGCCCAAATACCCATCCATAGCAGAGTAGATAAATCCACTGTGGCATATTCAGACCATGGAAAACTGAAGAGCAACAGGAATGAACAAAAAGCTGCCACCCAAAACAACATAGACGCATCTCACAAACATCAGGAAACCAGACAAGAGAATATACAGTATATGATTCCATTTACATAAAGTTCAAAAAAAGGCAACATTAATCTTTGGTGTTATAAGCCAAGATAGTAAGTAAATTCCTCTGGATGGGTGATAATAAGAGAGGTAAAGAGACCTTCTGGAAGGATGTTGTACTCTGTTTCATGATCTGGGTGCTGATTACATGGGAAATTCACTGTGTGAAATTTAATTTAGCTGTACATATTTATGCATTCTTCTCTATTTTATACTTCAATAAAAATTTATAAAAATAAAATCAAAATTAAACACCTAGACAGCTTATTACTTGTATGTAAGCATATAGAGATTGATAAATGTGGAAAAATCCAGAAATATTAGAAGAAAATTTAAGCTACACTTAAAGAAAAGTTAAGTTTATTCTGCTGGATTAAATGGCTTTTCTATTAAACATTCCTTAATTATAGCCCACTCCAACTATTAAGATTTACCCAGAAAAGAATTCGAAGCTTGTATTTTTACAAATTATTTTCCTTTTCATAATTAAAAAAAATACACATGAAAACACTTTCCAACTTTAATTCTTTTAATACACTCCCCAGCTGAATGTTACATATAAATAGCATCTCAAGCCCTTTAATACTCCTTGAGAAGTTAGGCCACATTATTTCAATCTGTTCTGGCTGTGTAAGTTGACTTCACTTCTTTCAAATCAAACTGATAAGGTTATAAATGTCATGCCTGGAAAGGCACTAATGTTCACTTTTACATATTTTATCAACTTTATGAAATAAACAATTCACATAATATTGCAATAAAGTATGTACTGTGCAAGTACATATTTTTCTCTAGCGGTCATAATTCTGCATTAAAGTTGAATACTATGTTGATATGAGGACATGTTGTTGTCTAGCGAGAGGGTGTTCCTGAAAATAGGGACTAACAGCATGTTCTAGTGGAGAGAGTCCTGTGCTGGAAGTTAGATGATTTGTATTATAAACCTCTTGCCAATGCACCCATGAGAACAACACATTTATTACTCTTACATACTTCCCAGCTTTTCTCTTAGCTAACTTGATTAAAATGAATCGTGTGAGAATCACAGAGTTGTAAAACAAAGTTGGGAAAGGTATTATAGTCTCTTAATTATTTTCATTCGGATCATCTACTAATATTACTCATAATGAAAATATTCTTAAATTGAAAATACTTTAAAAACACCCCTTTAGCTTCCCTCCAGTCTATAATCAAACACTTCAGAAAACACAATAAGGAAGCTAATCATATCCCTAGGGATTCTACCACCTGTAACCTATATTCTTTTATGTCCAGCTCCTGGCTCTAAAGATTCCTTTATTTTTAGTATTTCCTTCAAACTGGTTTTACAGCAATCTAAGATGATAGGTGGAAGTTCAGGGTCCACAGAAATTAGGTGGCAGATTTTCAGGACTGTGGCCTATCATGGCAGGCAAAGGCATCCAATTATCAAGGGGTAAATTAGGACTGCAACAAAGAAATCAATCAAAACAAGTTAGTGCTTCAAGAATTCTTGGGAAACAGATTTCAGAAATTAACATGCAGCTAACTGCCAATCACAAAATGCGGCTTCTCTAGAATTAACCACTGCCTAAATGCATCCAGAAAATTAAATTACCTTTCAAGAAAGTAGGGAGTGTGAGGTGGGAAGGCCAAGTGTATAGGTAGATAAATCATTCAGGACTCAATAAAACCAGAAAGAATTCTTATTTTGCAGAGAAAAGTCATAAACACTTTGTGAAACTCTGGAGATAGAAACCAAACTTCTTTACCTATTATCAGGAGTATGGCAACTTCAAAAATGTCAACTGGAGAATGCCCAGGACCAGAAATGTCACTAACATACAATTGCACAGAATAATAGCAATATTTATAACAAAATTATTTGTGAATGCAACAATTTCCTTTTGAGTGATATCCTATTGCTTTTATTTATAAAAATCATTATGATACTTATTTATGTCTTCCTACAAAAGTTCTAGCTTAGTTATTAAAACATATCCTTTTCTGAGGTAGTTAATTTTATCCCAGTCATTATTGTATACAGTATCAATGTACTTTCAGTGTATTGGTAACAAATGTACTCCTTAATAGTTTGACTCCTTCTAAACAGTGATTGCCCTATTGACGGAAGGTTCTAACATGTAGAGGTCTCAAAAGTCGAACAATGGTAAGCCATTGTCTTGACTTTGATACCACACATTCATATTCATTCCCTCGCCTCTTCTCTCTCCTCTCTCCCCTGTCTCTCCCCACTCTTTCCCAACAATATGAGAATGGTACTTTCCATTGGACTGAATCAACACTGCTTTTTAAATGAACTTCATTTAATTGGTCTGATTTGAGCTTTATTCAGTCCCTGATTTTTCCCTGGGTCTCTTTAATTTTTTTAATGGATAAGTACCTAGAACATATAATCTCCCAAAACTGAAGCAGGAAGAAATAGAAAATTTGAACAGACTGAACACCAGCAGTGAAATTGAATCAGTAATCAAAAAATTCCCCTGGTTTCTTTAATGTAGAGAATCTACTAAATAGATCTTCCTTTGACTAAATATGATACTCTTAAGCTTTACTAGTACAGAAACAGAAGTTAAAAATCTTAACCTTGACTTAATAAATAACCAAACACATAATTCTGTATTGTAGGTTTGATGTATATTTTCACAAAATGGAGGTGAAAGTTTTGCTGTATTTTCCTTGAAGGCAAGGGGATAGATGGAAGATAATTTGGAGAAAAATGGAAATTTCCATTGTTTTAAAGTGCTCTTAGGGGCACCTGGGTGGCTCAGTCGGCTGGGCGTCCGACTTCGACTCAGGTCATGATCTCCCAGTTCGTGGGTTCGAGCCCCACGTCGGGCTCTGGGCTAACATCTGTGAGCCTGGAGCCTGCTTCAAATTCTATGTCTCCCTCTCTCTCTGCTCCTCCCCTGCTCATGCTCAGTCTCTCTCTCCTTCAAAAATAAATAAAAGCATTTAAAAAAATTAAAAAATAAATAAATAAAAATAAAGTGCTCTTAATAAAATCACATTGTTATAAAAAAACTGTTTTAAATATTGCTACCATCATTCTAAGTTACCTTTTTAATTTTGTTAAGTTATTTATTTATTTATTTTGAGAGAGACACAGAGAATGTAAGCAAGGGAGGGACAAAGAGAGAGGGAGAGAGAGAATTCCCCAGCAGGCTCTGCACCTTCAGCAGAGTCCAACACTTGAACTAAACCATGAGACCATGACCTGAGCCAAAATCAGGAGTTTGACGCTTAACCGACTGAGCCACCCAGGTGCCCCAAAGTACACTTAACAATTACATTATTTATTCTTTAGTGCAAGAATTTACGATTCTTACTTCCCTAATTGTTCTGTCCCAGTTTTGGTAACATAGAAGGCATTGGTGAATATTCTTTTGATTAACTCTAAAGAATGGAAAGCATATAAAATCCCTGGATATTCTTTTTCATGTAATGGTGGATATTCTTTTTCATGTAATGGTTAGCTACTGTTTTGTCCACCCAGTACGATTCCCTTTATGTGAAATCATCAACTCTTTATGCAAAGAATTATTTTTTCCACCCGAACCTTAAAGATCCAACCATTCATATGACTACTGCCACAGAAGTTTCCATGTTCTAGGACTCAAACTCCACTGGCTCAGTGGATGAAACACCTGCCCCAAACTAGGTGAACCAGAGCTCTTCTCTAGGATTTTTTTTCCCCTTGCAACAAGAGAAAAGAGCAGGCAGTTCTTCTCAGGTGGCAGTAGATCTAGGAACTAAAACTTAGGCATTGTAGGCAACTGCTTTTCCTTCTAAAAGGAGAAAGTAAATCTGCAGCTTAAGAGAATAAAGCCAATATGCAACGAAAAGCGAAGATGAAAGACAAAAAGAAAATCTTAGGGGTGGTCATGTCCTTTGTTCAGGTTATTCCTGAGGGCTAGCTCCCATGGTTCAATTTTTTCTTTGAAATCTGCGATCCATTAATTTTTTTAAATTTTGTGTCCAAGCTAGTTCAAGCTAGATTTTAGTCACTTACAATTAAGAGTTTTAACTAACAGTGTATGACCCAGGATCCATCATACAGCAAACTTAAAATTAACCTCTAAGGTTAGTTTGAAGATAGAATGCTTTCTAATAATCCTTAAAAAATGGAAAACATTTAGTGAAATAAGCTCATGACAATAAATAGGCAATTCGGAGAAAAGCAATATTGAGTAAAATTTTTATGAATATAAGCTAGATATCGTTCAATAGGTTAATAGGGAACATGATCTGCATTCTAAAGACTGCACTGTTGTTAGTGAAAAGCTGATCTCTGTGAAAGTGCTAGCACCTTAAGTAAAGGGACAAAAGCCATTGTTCTCCAAATGTGAGAACACTAGCTATCCCGTGTAAGGGGCTCCCTGCTCAGCTGACCTTGGGTCTGTGTTTTTACTCTTGGTGGTTATGACATGTATAATAATTTCTAGAAACCCAATTTTAGTACAGTCTTACATATTGTTCAGGAACTCCTCAGTGATATTTTGGATATACGCTTGCCCTTTTAGCTAAACTACATGTATTTGTATTCCTTTTACCCTGTAGTAGTAAAATAGCTATATAGGATTATTCTTTTAAAAAAAACTTTCATTAACATTCTTATAGAAAAAGTAACTTATTTTGATTGTGAAACAGCTTCTAATCTCTTTTTCTCATTAAAAATACTTTTTAAAATGTGATTTTTGAGGCTCTTAGGGTAATAAAATGAACACGTGAAAATTTTTTTAACGTTTATTTATTTTTGAGAAAGAGGGCAGGAGGAGGGGCAGAGAGAGAGAGGGAGACACAGAAGCAGGCTCCAGGCTCTGAGCTGTCAGCACTGAGTCGACATGGGGCTCGAACTCACAGACCACTCACAGAGTACAAGATCATGACCTGAGCTAAAGTTGGACGCTTAACCGACTGAGCCACCCAGGTGCCCCTAAAATGAATACATTTTAAAAGAAGAGACTGGAGGGTGCCTGAGTAGTGCAGTTGGTTAAACGTCCAACTCTTGATCTCGGCTCAGGTCATGATCTCACTGTTAATGAGTTTAAGTCCTGAGTCGGGTGCTGTGCTGATGGTGCAGAGCCTGCTCAGGATTCTCCCTCCTTCTCTCTAATCCTCCCCTGCTTGTGCTCTCTCTCTTTTTCTCTCTCAAAATAAATAAATAAACTTAAAAAAATTTTTTTTAAAAAGAAGAGACTGACACCAAAAAGTAAATATCAGTTATCTCAGAAAGTGACATTAAAGGCAATCTTTTTCATCAAACTTTCTACTTTTCAAATATTCCATAATGTGCACAGTAAAAGTAAGAGACTTAATTTCTGTGAAAAAAATAGATAATAGCAAATAATTTATAAATTAATGTTTGAAGCAATAAAAAATTAGTGCATCTGAAACCCAATATGATAGCCCATTTACTAATGCACCCCAAAATGTCATTAGATTAGTTGTTTTAAACACTAATTTATACATCTGTTCTTTAAAAAGGTTCAAGAGAGCTATATGTGAGCTTCTAGAAATAATGCATAGAATTGTAAGATATTCAAAGAATCATTAAAATTTGAGGCTTCCTTTCCTTCCATTTTTAGGTTTGAAGCAAAAGTAAATCTGGTTCAATCAAAGGAAAAGAGTATATGTGACAGCTTCAGGTCACTATTTTTTAATATTGTGATAAAACTGTAATTACACTAGAGAGGAAAAACAAAAATAGAAACCACTCACTCAAAAATATGTATGACATGCCCACTATGTACATGGTACCACACCCAGCACCATTAAAGATTGGGAAATAAAGGAATAGTATCTGTCTTCTGGTGACTCTGAGTTAGATGTGGGAGAGAATAAAAGTGAAGAGCTACATTACAGTGTGATGCAGATGGTTAAAGGAAGAAGGCAGTGAGAGAAGGCAGAGAGGAAAGTAACCAGCTTCTCTTTGTGTGTCCTTGAAAATATGAAGATTAGAGAATGCTCTGACTGATCAGGAGTACTGTTGAAAACTGGCAAGGAGGAAGAAAAGAATAAAAGAGGGAAGAGGCTGCCCAGATGTAATGGAGGGAAGAAAAGAAAATTTATTAGGAAGTCCTTTTCAAAATATTTAGGGGCGCCTGGGTGGCTCAGTCGCTTGTGTCCAACTTCAGTTCAGGTCATGATGTTGTGGTTCATGAAGCCCCGCGTCAGGCTATGTGCTGACAGCCTGGAGCCTGCTTGGGATTCTCTCTCTTTTCCTCTCTCTCTTCCCTCCTCGACTCTCTCTCTCTCCCTCTCTTTCAAAATAAATAAATAAACAAAAAAGTTTAATAATTACAGAAAAAGCTATGAGTTATTATGGCTACTTCCAAATGAAAGACCATTCAAAGAGTTTCATTAATACTGTAGTGACATTTAAAAATGCCCAAAGAGGGGCGCCTGGGTGGCTCAGTCGGTTAAGCATCCAACTTCAGCTCAGGTCATGATCTCACTGTCCGTGGGTTCGAGCCCCGCGTCGGGCTCTGTGCTGACTGCTCAGAGCCTGAAGCCTGTTTCGGATTCTGTGTCTCCCTCTCTCTCTCTGACCCTCCCCCGTTCATGCTCTGTCTCTCTCTGTCTCAAAAATAAGTAAATGTTAAAAAAAATTTTTTAAAAATAAAAATGCCCAAAGAATCTTTCTGACAAGATATTACATACACTTCATTTTACTATTCAAAGAGAATAAGAAAAAGAAATGTAGTAATATTTGTTCAAAATTCAACTTATTGCCTGCCATATTCTGAGGAAATAAAGCTATGAAATTTTCTCCAACTACAAATCGTTAAAACACATAAAAATATTAAAGCCAAATATTCTTACAGTTAAGAAACCTATTTTATTTTTGGACATTTTTTCTGCTATTGGTGTTTTACTAAATATTTTCTAACGCAAATCCTATACGCTTACACTGAAAGTTTCTAATTGCAATGCCTTAGGAAAGGTAATGTGACTTTTGTAAATCATCAAATAATGGCACTGTGCTCTCAAATTAATTTAAAGCAGATGTTTATAGGGGTCACAGAAAACACCTCTGTTAGAGGGTGACATGAGAATCATGATACTATCTCTTGATAGGGGTTCAGTGATAAGCAGGACCCAGAGCCGAGCTGGTATGATGACTCACTCAGGTTCCTCTGTGTGCAGTCTTACTTTTGTCCAGTTTTGAAGCTGCAAATCAGTCCGTGAACACTCTTTATTTGACTTGACTTTTCATGAGTACCACCATTTAAAATTTCAGGGATTTTACATAAAGATCCAGATTACCTACTTTTCTTTAAAAATCAAGTAATTCAGAAACAACAGGCCCACATCCCCCCCCCCCCAAAAACAATCTCCTGTACCTGCTGTCTCCTTTAATGAGCATGCATCCTCTGGCTTCCTGTAGTTCACACCTAGCCTGTCTCACTCGCTGAAACAAACTCACAATCAGTGAGTTTTGGATACCTGCTTTGCCCCATAGGCATTTAAGTTTGCCATTCTAAATTCTAATTCCAGAGATTCACTAGATGGATTTTAGACGTTTTTATAAGCCATTTAAAGCCCATCCAAATGAGCTTTGGCTACCTCAAATATTTTTTCTCTGAAAATTACATAAGTTGGTTGCCTACCATTTACTTGGGGAATTCTATAAATTAAATGAATTCCATTTTTATTTTGCATAATAAAAAAATAGAGAGAGAGAGACAGAGGCAGAGACAGAGAAACAGAAAAAGAAAGAGAATGGCAAAACCGTAGAGAAAAATCAGAATTTATACTGACAGCTACCAAGATACTAAGACTTGAAGGCAAGGAGAAATCATGACTGTCCGCTCCAAAGTTGCAGTGGGATCCTTAGTTTAAAGATTGACTGATACCTACCCTACCGACAGCAACTTGTCTCTCACAAAACTGGCAAGAATAAACCTTTTCTATCTCATTTCCCATTAAACAACAACAAACAAACAACAAACAACAACAGCAAAAGACAACAGCAGCAATAAATGACCCAGCACCAACCATGCAAAAGGTCCAATGCAACATAAGTTACAGGTGTTTTCTCATTTAAACCTTTTGGGGAATCCTAGCTCCAGTTTCTCAATTTCCTTTTGGTCCCAGTTAAGGGATTTTTGCCTGATTTTTAACAGTTTCTTTTTCATATCAAATGTTTTATTAACCCTTATTTTAGTGTTGTCAAACTATGTTCCACAGTAAGCCCCAGCGCACTCCAAAAAATGGTTTCATAGTAAAATAAAATTGGAAATAACAGGTTTTTTATACTGTAAAACTTCTTAGGGTTTTTACTGTGCTAATATGTAAAGTGAATCACCAAGAGAAGATAGATGAGTATGTTCCAAACTTAAAATTTGACCATAGGATAGTTTTTCAATAACATTTCTTACAAATCCCTTGGAACACACTTTGAGGAGCAATGTTCTATTTTTAGTATTAATCTTATAATCATTCTATGTAATTGCTTTTATTTAAAGTGGTGTTCATTTCAATATGGTATCAGAAAGTATCAGCAGAAGGCAGAAAGCTGAGCAGATGGCAGGTACTTCCAACAAGAATAGAGGTTCCTCTTTTCCTAGTGAATCTTGCAGAGGCTCTATCTGGCCAAATGAGCTATTCCCTTTACGGGGACTCCTGTTCAGAATGGAGCTGGCTCCATCAAAGACTCCTTCTCACACAATTTCAGGCGTTGTCTCAAGTTCTGCCCTACAAACTTACTTGAATCATCAAACTGTTTCCAACTCCTAACCTTTTACTTCTGTCCCTCTCAGTTCCCCCTTGGCCCACTGCTTTCAACTTGGAAGACTCCTTGGACATCCCAATGTACCTGATCCTTTGCCCACCCTGGAAGGGGTAGTTGGGGCATGTTAACTAACCCCAAACCAATTTTCTATCCCAGACTCAGACATTTTCTTTGACTATGGGAGAAGATTGATAGTAGCATACCTAAGGATGCTGTTCCTATCATCTTGGTAAAAGTGAATGTTAGCATTTTCCTTCTTAAAGATCAGTAAGGCCAATCTAAAAGACACATGAAGGGAGCTAATGAGAGCAGTGTTTTCTTATACTCACAGCTTGTCAAAAGGCCAAACAAGCAAAGAGTCTGACCTATTTGATCTTCAGATATTTGCCAAATAGCCTACACCATGGACTTTAAAAGCCAGGGATAAAAATTATAGCTAGGAAAGATCTTTCCAGTGCCATTTCTCCACCAGGATCTTAAAGACAGAAATGATATTTCTTTTAGGTTTCTCTACTCTCCAAAATATAGAACCTAAAACTTCCCATGACAGCAAAGTCATAACTAGAATTCCAGAGGCCCTCAATAGCAGAGATTCTCCTATATATCCTGACCTTGTAAGGCACCAGTATCCTACAAAAGGCTCTATTGAGAAACAGAAGCCAGCTAAGGAAGATATCTTATAAGTTTTTGGATGGCTCCTTCACTGTAAATAGGAAGCTATCATTAGTAGGTCTGAGGTACTTCAAACAAACTAACCATCAAACTGGACTAAATCTTAGCAATAATTCTCTCCACTCAAAGTTTCATCTGAGTCATACATTTATTCATTCACTGAAGAATTTCAGTTAATGCAGAAGACTGGTTGGTTGGTCAACCAGCACTAAAGGTTAAGTACTATAACAGCAGGCATGCACAGAGTTTTATGTGAGCTCATAAAGTTGGTCAAGAGTTGGTCAAGAAAGCTGAGTGGTAAAGGATGAGTTTGGGTCAGTGTGAAGCAGGGAAGGCATAACAAGGAAGGAGTTCCAGAAGGTCATTAGCCAAAGCACAGAAGTTTGAGAGAAGATGGCATATTCTGGTTAATTCTTAGTGGTTCACATGGAGTGACAAGAATTGAAGGCAAATTAAAGATCATGTGAACCATGTTATGGAATTTGCACTTTTCCCTCAGTACTATGGGGCCCCTAGAGGATTTGAAGCAGGAGTCAGATTTGCATTTTTGAAAGATGGCTCTACCAGAAATTACCTAAGAAAATGCCACTGAGACATAGGTGTATATTTGTTTCATTCAACCTCCCCCTCCTCTCCAGGATCTTATTTCTCCTATAAAGCTCAATTTATACATGGTCTTGTTGATTGATAACATCAGTCAGCTTTTATTTTATTGTGATCACAGCTGCTGCCATATGATTTCCCCACTTAAGAGTCTCAACCTCCTGCCTTCATGCCTTTTTCCTTCTCCTCCCTTCTTTCCTGCTTGTTAGGACCAATTCTGACTTCAGACCTAAGTTCAACAGCCCTGCCCACCTCTCCACACCTATTCATTCTTGTTGCTCATTCCTTTATCCTCCTTTAATAAATAGGCTTGTATCTCACTTTCTTGTAATCTTGTCTTCTATTTATTGGTAACCTCACTTAAGACTAGATCCTTAATGATTCTCTTTCCAGGCCAGGACCACAATTTGGCAATTCAGCTTCTCTATCACTGAGTGAGTGATCAGACTTTTGGATTTATCAACATGAGCCCTGCTATTTGTTGGGGCAAGCTAGTAGCTATTAGTACTTTGCCTTGAACTTCTCTCGTCAACTGCATATCCAGATACATCAACCCTCCTAGAAATTCAAGGAGGGTGTGTATGTGGCAGTGGAAGACCTATACAGTGCATAATAAGGCTAAGGTTGTGTTCCCTAGCCCCTGATATAGCCAATGGATAGGTCCCACCCCCTTCTAGTAAGCTATATATTTGTCTTAAGAAACTGAGCCAAGCTCAGTTGAGTTCAGGGAGGTGACAAATACCATTTATTTTAACTGTTCACTGAGATGATAACCTGGCCCCTTAGATGATCCTCACTGACACCCAATCTTATGTTGCATGCCATAAAAAAATCACCTTATGCTTCTCCCTCACTAGCCCATTAAGCCTTTCTCTCCCTTATTTAGATTAAAAAGTTCATAATCCCTTCAATTCTTCCACTCTGTCCAGAAATGAGACAGTACTGGGCCTTCCCTATAGTACTAATAATTTATTAAGTATGGAATCATGTAACCTCAAGAGGAAACTGT
This sequence comes from Panthera pardus, assembly GCF_024362965.1. NCBI lineage: Eukaryota > Metazoa > Chordata > Mammalia > Carnivora > Felidae > Panthera > Panthera pardus. Next base: position 107,062,435 of record NW_026526721.1, read on the forward strand.
GTATACTTTTCTCTCACGCTTAAGTAATCTTGGATTGCATTTCCCCAAATTAAAATTCTTCTGGAGTCTAACAGTGCAAACAAACAGAAAATTGCTTCTCTGGCTTCCCATAAATACTTTAATCCTCTCTGTTAAAAAGAAGCATGGCTGTTAAAAAATAGCCACCTATACCCAAGTTGCAGCCTCTTTTCTCACCCACCCTTCTGTCAAGTAAGGCTGGCAGAGTGTCACTTCGGAGTAATCTCACAGTGCTGATCTCAATTAACAGCACAGAGAGGCCTTAGAGTTGCTCTGTAAATGTAATGCTAAATTACAATTTGATTCCAAATAAACAGGGAATTTCTGATAGTTCGAACAAAAGGCTGGGCTGAAGTTTGTCTGCATTATTTAAGATGGACATATTAACATAATACCTGCTTTTAAACTTCAGAAAAAATACTTAAATATGAACTGCTGATATTTAGAAATAAGTAAAAATTGTAACATTAGGTTTGGGGGATTACTAAAGCTCATCAATGAAGTATTAAATCACACAGTACTTTGTTGTCCTGCTTTTATCAGTTACATGTACTTAAATAAATTAAAACTGAGCACTTATAAAATAGTGTATCATTTAGATATTTACTAATTTGGATTGCTCTTGGCAAACATCTGTATGGTGAGGTCACACATTATATATTGGGCCAGTTATAACTTCTCAGATTTCACTTCTCTTCATTTTGGCATTCAAGTAAATGAGTTAGTTCAGCATGCTGCTTTAAATGCGGGCATATTATTGATATCAAAATGTTTATTTTTCAAAATCATATTTTCCTACAGTAAGGTAAATATTCATAATAAGGATAAAAATAAAAAGAAACAATAAAGGACACTACTGAGCACTTACCAAGTGCCAGATATTGCACTTAAAGTTCCCATCAGCTATCATATTCAAACATCACAATACTCCTATGAGGTAGATCCACTATCAGCCCCACTTGACAGATAAGGAAATGGAGAGGCAGAGAGATAAACAAAGCTGCAATAGGGCACACAACCAGCAAGTGACCAAGCTGGGATTTGAACCCACGCACCCTGACTCTTATCCTGCTACTAATATATAGTGGACTGTACTTTGCTCTGATTTTGTACTTTTGATTGTTGCTTTGCATATCATTTTAGAAGATGGATTTTTATTTGCATACTGTACTTTGCATTCTGCTTTAATTAAATTAATACTTACTAACAATTGACGGGAACTAATGAGTGGGAAATGGCATTACCAAAAAAGGAAAGTGAGCAACAGCTAAGAACCACAAATGTTATGCACATGAAAAAAAGTTAAGCACAAGGATAAATTTACACGTATTTCCAAAAGGACGTCTTTTTAAAATCCCCTTTTGAAACCCAGAGGTTGACAGAGGGAAAGAGTTCAGTGGTAATTTCCACAGACATTTGTTTTCATGGGCATAAAATGTTTTCAGAATCAATCCTAGTTAGTCTCTGTCCTTCTGCATGGTAAGAATTTGGCATGCTACTCCTTTCTTCCTGAGAGAGAAATCTAAATGCTTGCCAAAGCACTTAATATTCTAGCTTCCACAGCAAATCGCTTTCATCTTCTTCTAGCCGCCTCCAAACTGACTTCAGATTTGTGTAAAAGAAAGAAAAGCATTGGAGGAAAGAGGCACAGGGGTGGTGGTTGTTGTTCATATATTTTCCACTGCGACAAACAAGACAGGTTTATAATTATGTGAAATATAATTTTTTTAGTATAATTCTTATCAACCCTAGAAAGCCCTCTAATTGTAGTCTTCCTTCCCTCATCGCATAAAATGCCAGGCCAATATAATAGTGTAAATGAGGTACTAAATGACTGGCTTATAGCTCGCTGACAATTTTGAGTTTTACTTCAATAGCCAACTCTTCTTCCCTTTAAAAGAGGATAGGAAATGGAGAAAATTATAACCTATTCTTCTAGATACAAAGATATGAATGAATAAAATGTCTAGCCAAAGAAAATAAAATTAAAAAGAAGTCTATGATTTAGCATTTACAAGAAAATAAAACTTTCCTTTTTAGAAAATAAGAGCTATAAAACAGGTTACGCTAAAGTTAATTTTCAAAGGCATAAACATAATATGTTTTCAGCTCATGCTCTAATTAGTTTTACATTAAGTTAAACAAAGAAAAAAAAGACAGGCTTGTGTTTGGACTGCAATGCTGGTGAGAGAGATCTAAGAACATTGGACAAAATCTAACACAGAACAATGGTGATAAATATTCCCAGAAAATGCTGCTTTTCACAGACACAATTTACAAAAATAAAGACAGGCTAAAAGCAAAAGGTTAGAGAAAAAGGAAACAAACTTAAGCCATTCTCTTTCCTTGGATTAGCAGCCCCTCAAATTTGCTGGACATTCTTACCAGGTATTTTCAATCTTTAATTTTTGTTCCTCATTCTGTGCCTCTCCAAAATCTTCTGGTTTAATATTAGAAGAGCATTAACTTCATTTCACAAAATTATTTTGCAAAAACACAGTTATTAACAAAAGGATAAGGAAAACTCAAATCACAGAGCTATGAATGGCTTAGTGAGAGAGTGTTGTGAATGTGGCCTTAGTTCTTCTACTTAGCAATGCTATACTTCCAGTCTAAGCTTGAGTCTTGAGATATCCTGCTGTTTAGATTGGTCATAAATACTACTATGTTTCCCTACTGTACATTTGCTTTTTACCAGAAGTGTTGACCAACTGCTTTGTTTTACTTTTTTTGTTTCTTCCCTATCCAGATCCTGTTCCCACTCCTAACTCTCCCACCTTCTTTGACCATCTCTTATGCAGTCACATTAAACTAGATAGTTTCATTAGACATAGTGAAGAGGTATGTGAACTGTGACCACACACTTGACAGAATTACATATTGAAAACAGGGACATTCTTTCCATTCCCTGATTATATCATCATGTTTATTGTCATCACAACTTTATTTGCATGTTAATGATAGAATTTGGACTAAACTACTCTCTTGAGATTGTCAAAATAATAACAGAATGATGCAAAACACATACAAATGAACATTCAAACGTCCTTCTCAAGATATACCATCTGGAAAAAATTAGAAAATGGTAGTCATTCATGAATAAATGAATGAATGAATGAGTTAACCTAAATCTTTGTCTATAGGATTTTTACAAATGGCAGACAGTTGGGGAAGGGGGGGGCGGAGCGGCGGCAGAAGGATTACCGTGATCCCAGCACAATAATTATGTCCCATTTTTAAGTTTTTTAATTTCTAATAAAAATAATTCTAAATTAGATAAATAATAGGATTAAAGCTCATATAGCGATAGGAGTTGCTGTTTGATTGCTCTTTCCTGAGCAATTACCAGGGGACCTCCACTAATATACCAATAAAGCAGAATGTATAAACTAATCATTCAAATATTTTTCAACAGAGAATTGAGAATTGAAAACTACTATTCTGATGGCTGCATAAAATATTAAAAAGATCCATAATATTTATGAACATGCTTCTAAGTATGAATGAAGTCTTGTTCCCTGAAAAAAAACTATTATTTTACTAATAAAAAATTGTGAAAAAAAGTACTCTGTGAAAAAAAATGTAATTTCTTGTATCCTTATCTTGTGTACAGTATGACTCTCTTGAACACAAAGGGTTCTGAAGGGGAAAAAAAGCTTTAAAAATATTTGTTAAGCTCATCTACATAATTATTGACACAAAAATGTATAATTATTACAAAGTAAATGTTTTCCTCTTCTGGGCCTTGATTAACTAGAAGCTAATACCACTTTTAAGTATGCATTATCCTTCTTCCCAGCCTCTCCACCATACGCTACCCCTAACATGGGCAAAGAAAATGTTGTAAAGCATTTTCCATTTTTCCCCTCTCTCTGTTTCTCTGCTCCCCTTTCTAAGCTCAGGCACAGACACTGCACACGGTGCCTACTGGCTGGCAGCAGATGAAAAAAAAAAAACCCTCCTCTTTTGAGGGCAGACGATGACAAAACCCAGGAGTAATCATATATGGGCAACAAAACTCAATATAAAAACTCATGTCCATTAAAAGAAGAAACAGAATATAAATTCTAGGAAATTATGATGATTCAATATTTTAAATTATATCTGAACGATACACTTTCCAATGTGTCACTGACATTCATCTGAAACCATGTAGAAGCAAAGAAAGAATATCTTTCACAGCTCTCTAAGCATTTATCTGGATACAAATATTAGAAAATTCAGCGTGAGTGAGGCTGCCTGCTGAGAACAGAAACTGAAATGCCAGGAGGCATATTAAAAGCCAATGTAAATGATGCAATTCATGGCAGAGAGCCATCTATAGGCCTACATGCATTTAATGTTAATAGAAAACAGAAGTGGCAGCAAGAGATATACTGTTCCATATCAATCCCTTCTTGGCATGGATATCATTTACAATACAGGACAACAACACATTAGCTTGAGTGCATTTCAAGAGATGTGTAAACATTCCCAGGTTTTGTAGAGTGGTAAAATCAAAATGAAATGTAATATGAAAACCTTAGCTTCGTGATTCATTTCATACATTCCAATCACTGGGCAAATTAGCAAATACCTATTATTATGCACCCACAATTGTGCTAGGTCCCATGGGTATCACAAAGGAAAATAAAGACAGTTACTGTTCTCAAGAATTTTGACATGCAAAAAAGGCAAGACTGAAGAACAAGCACCAAAAAAAAACAAAAAACAAAAAAAAAAACACCCAACAAGACAGCACATACTCAACTGCCAAACGGTTTGTTTAAAAATATAAGTGCTATATGGTATCAAAAGAGATCATTATGGGCTAGAGTAACTGTAGGTAACACCATAAAAAAGAAGGATCTTGAAGAATCCAAATAATCTAACCATAAAGAAAATAATAAAATGGGTAATTTGTTTTGGCCAGGGGAAAAACATGTGCAAACACATTGAAGTGAGAATGGCCTCATAGTTTTATGCTAACTCAAATCTATATCAAAATCATTGATTTTTTAACATATATAAATGAATTATTTTCTCAAAATTAGTCATAAGTCCTAGGGCAGTTCCAGTTTAAGCTTATTATTCAAGAATAGTTATTGAGGGTAAGAAAACCTGAACTGCAATTGATAAATTGCTGGAGACTCACTGTGGATAACTCTAAGAGTTAAAAACTGCAGGAGAACCCAGTCATAGTGCAGTGTCCACAATATTGTGAGATTTACCTTTAGGAACTTGATCAGGTTCCCATAGCAAATATCAAAGAAAAATCCCCTTATGATTCCAGAAGGAGGAAGGCAAAAGGAATATGCCAGATCACTCTGTTCTCTTAACAAAAGGCCTGCTCTCCAGGGAAACTAGTTAACCAGAGCTAGCTGCATAAGTATTATTAGATACTAACTGGCTTGGCAAAGGGAAATATCCAGTTCCAATCTACTCCAGCCATCCTGTCTTACCTAAGGGCTGGAGGCAGAGGGGGTGGGGATGAGCAGAGGCAGAACTGAGAATCTTATGAAGTTCACAGTCCAGAGGCTCCCTACAGGACTGAGACTTAATCACAGGACTACAGATTGCTTCCTGTTCCCCTACCCCTCACTACCATATTACTGAAGGCCGTTGACAGCAGTTCCCTTTACACAGTAAATCATGCCTGGCTATCAGGAAAAAAATAAAAGGCATACCAAAAGGCAAAAAAACACAATCTGAAGGGATAGAACAAGCATCAGAACAGATATGCCAGCAATGTGGGAATTATCAGACAGTGAATTTACAACAACTATGATTAATATGCTAAGGGCACTAATGGATAAAGTAGAGAGCATGCAAGAACAGATGGGCAATGTAGGCAGAAAGATGAAAATCCTAAGAAAGAACCAAAAAGAAATGCCAGAGATCAGAAACACTGTTACAGAATAAAGAATGCCTTTACTGGGTTTGGTAGACAACGTGGCTAAGAAAAGGATCTCTGAGCTAGAGGATATATTAATAGAATCTTTGAAATCTAAAAAATCAAAGAGAAGACTTAAAAAAACAGAACATAATATCCAAGTATTATGGGACAACTACAAAAGGTGTAACACATGCATATTGGGAATACCAGAAGAAGAAAAAGAGAAGGAACAGAGGAAATAATGGAAACAATAATGACCGGGAATTTCCCAAATTAATGTCAGACACTAAAGCACAGACCCAGGAACCTCAGAAAACACCAAGCAAGATAAATGCCCACACTTAGGCATATCACCAAACTAAGAAAATCAGATAAAGAAAAAATTCAGAGGGCAAAAACACCTTACCTATACAAGAACAAAGATAAGAACTACATCTGACTTTTCCTCAAAAACCAAGCAAACAAGAAGAGAGTGTGGCGAAATATTCAAAGTGTTTAGTGTAAGAAAAAAACACACCAAACTAGAATTCTGTATGCTGCAAAATTATCCTTTAAAAGTGAAGAAGAAATAAAGATTTCCTCAGACTAATAAAAATTGATGGAATTTGTTGCCAATATATAGTATATATAGTATACTATTTAGTACACCTGCCTAATAAGAAATATTAAAGAAGTTCTTTAGAGAGAAGGAAAACCAGTCATAAACATGGACCTATTTAAAGAAGAACAGAGCATCAAAGAAGGAATAAGTGGAAGTAAAAAAAAAAAAACTTTTATTTTTCTTATTCTTTTAAAAAAAATTTTTTTTAATGTTTATTTATTTTTGAGACAGAGAGAAACAGAGCATGAGTGGAGGAGGGGTAGAGAGAGAGGGAGACTGAGAATCCAAAGCAGGCTCCAGGCTCTGAGCTATCGGCACAGAGCCCGATGCGGGGCTCGAACTCACAAGCTGTGAGATCATGACCTGAGCCAAAGTCGGACGCTCAACTGACTGAGCCACCCAGGCGCCCCAATTTTTCTTATTCTTAATTCATCATAGCAGCGATGTACTTATTTATTCTTATGTATATGTATACTTATATATGATTTCGTTATTTTTTTAAATTTTTATTAATTTTTGATAGAGAGACAGAGTCCAAGCAGGGGATGAACAGAGAGAGAGGGAGACACAGAATCTGAAGCAGTCCCCAGGCTCTGGGCTGTCAGCACAGAGCCTGATGCGGGGCTCAAGCTCATGAACCACAAGATCACGACCTGAGCCAAAGTCAGACACTTAACTGACTGAGCCATCCAGGTGTCCCATGTATGCTTTTACATAAGTGAAATGAATGACAGCAATGACACAAGGGACAAGAGAAAGGAACATGGATTATTTTGTTATTATAAGATACACACAATATTACCTGTGATGTGTCTAGTGTTATATGAAAGTCAACTTGGATTAGTTGTAAATGTCTATTACAAACTCTAGGGTAATCACTAAAAAAGAAAAAAAAAGTATAACTGACATGCTAATAAAGGAGAGAAAGCAGAATCATATAAAATGCTCAACTACAAAAGACAGAGAAAGGGTAGAAGACAAAAATAAGAACAAAACCAAGGGTAATAAATAGAAAACAGTATGAAGTATAGTAGATATTAATCCAACTATATCAATATCATTTTAAATGTCAAAGGTCTTAGTGCACCAGTTAAAAGACAGAGATTATCAGAGTGAATTCAAAACACAAACCAACTCTATATTGTCTGCTAGAACCCCACTTTATTTTTTTTTTAATTTTTTTTTTTAACGTTTATTTATTTTTGAGACAGAGAGGGACAGAGCATGAACGGGGGAGGGTCAGAGAGAGAGGGAGACACAGAATCCGAAACAGGCTCCAGGCTCTGAGCAGTCAGCACAGAGCCCGACACGGGGCTCGAACTCACGGACCACGAGATCGTGACCTGAGCCGAAGTTGGACACTTAACTGACTGAGCCACCCAGGCGCCCCTAGAACCCCACTTTAAATATAAAGACACATATAGACCAAAAGTAAATAGATAAAGGGAAAAAAAACATTTTGATTAACTAACAATAATCAAAAGAAAACAGGAATAACCATATTAACTTCAGACAGAACAAACTTTTTAATGTTTATTAGTTTTTGACAGAGAGAGACAAACAGAGCATGAGTCGGGGGAGGTCAGAGAGAGAGGGAGTCACAGAATCTGAAACAGGCTCCAGGCTCTGAGCTGTCAGCACAGAGCCCGATGCAGGGCTCGAACTCACGGACTGCAAGATCATGACCTGAGCTGAAGATGGACGCTCAACCGACTGAGCCACCCAGGCGCCCCATAGACAGAACAAACTTTAAAGGAAGAAAAGTTATCAGGGACAAGGAAGGGAATTATTTAATGATAAAGTGGTCAATTCTCCAAGAAGATATAAGAAGTCAAACAACCTGCAACAAAAATTGATAGAACAGCAAGGAGAAATACATGCATCCACACTATAGCTGGAAACTTCAACACCCCTGTATAATAAATGGACAGATACAGTAGGGAGAAAATCAGTAAGGACATATTTGAACTCAATAATACCACTACAGTTGATATAACTGACATCAATAGACCACATCCAACAAGAGCAGAATATACATTCTTCTAAAGCTCACATGGAACATTCACCAAGAAAGACTACCTTGTGGGTCATGAAACACATCTTAACAAATTTAAAAGAACAGAAATCATCCACTATTTGCTCTCTCAGATCACAATGGAATTAAACTAGAAATCAATAATAGAAAGATATCTGGAAAATCCCCCAAAGTATGGAGAATAAATAACATCTAAATAATACATGAGTCAGAGAAGAATTCTCAAAAGAAACTAAAGAATATTTGAACTAAATGAAAATAAAAACATAAAACTTACCAAAATTTGTGGGATGCAGGAAAAAATACAGTGTTTAGAGAAGTCATAGTATCGAATGCATAGATTAGAAAAGAATAAAGATAAATTATCAATAATCTAAGCTAACTTAGAAAACTAGAAAAAGCAGAGCAAATTAAATACAAAGTAAGCAGAAGAAAAGAAACAAGAATTAGAGCAGAAATCAATGAAACTTAAAACAGGAAATCCATTGAGAAAATCAACAAAACCAAAAGCTGTTCCTTTGAAAAAAAATCAATAAAATGGAAAATTTTCTAACCAGGCTATCTAGAAAAAGAGAGAGAGGACACACATTATTAACAACATAAATGAAAGAGGAAAGACATCACTACAAATACTATGAACAATAAAAGGATAAGAAAGGAATGCTATGAACAACTCTATGCCCACAAATTTGATAACTTAGATAAAATGGACCAATTTCTTGAAAGAACTCACACAGGAATAGACAATCTGAATCAGATTATATTTATTTTAAAGATTGCATAAATCATTAATAACCTTCCAAACAGGAAGCCAAACCCAAATGAGTTCATTGGTGAATTCTAACATTTAAGGTTAAGTTATACCAATTCTCTACAATCTCTTTCAAAGAGTAGAAACATAAGAAATACTTCCTAATTCATTCAATGACAGAGGCATTTCCCTAATTGCAAAACCAGACAAAGTCATTACAAGAAAAGAAAACTCAGATTATTATCTCTTATGAGGATAGATGCAAAAATTGTCAACCAAATATTAGCATATCAAATCCACAAACATTTTTTTTGAAAGATTTATATACCCTTACTAAGTGGGATCTAACCCAGGTGTGCAAGGCTGGTGCAACATTCAAAACTTAAGTGATATAATCCATCACATTGACAGTATCAGAAAGAAAAATTACAAGATCATATGAACAGATGCAAAAAAAAAAAAAACACTTGACAGAATCTAATATCCATTCATGAATAAAATCTCACAGTAAACTAGCAATAAAATGGAACTTTCACAACTTAATAAAGACTATCTTTTTAAAAAAAAAGTAAACTAGAAACGTACTTAATGGTGAAAAATCAAAGCTTTCCTACTAATATCAGGCACAAGTTAAGGATATCCCCTCCCACCACTCTTTTTCAACATTGTACAAGAAGTCCTTGTAATGCAATAAGGCAAGAAAAGGAAATAAAAAGTATATAGATTGGGAAGGAAGACATAAAACTGTCTTTGTTCCCAGGTGACATGATTATCTATGCAGAAAATTTGAAAGAATCAACAAAAACACTTCTGGAACTAATAAGCAGTCAAAGCAATGTTGCAGGACACAAGGTTAATATACAAAAAGTAAATCACTTTCCTATATATGTACCAGCAAAGAACATATGAAATTTTAAATTAAAAAACACGTTAGCATTTACCTTAGCATCCCTCAAAATGAAATACTTATGTATAAATCTAACAAATATATACAAGATCTATACAAGATTCATTTACTAAATAAACTGAAGGATATTCCATCTTTATAGACAGGAAGACTCAATACTGTCAAAATGTCAGTTTTTCCCAAGTTGATCTACAGACTCAATTCAATGCCAATGAAAACCCCACAACTTATTTAATGGATATTGATAAACTGATTCTGAAGTTTATATAGAAAGGCAAAAGAGCCAGAAGAGCCAACACAAATGGAAGAACAAAGTTGGAAGACTGATGCTACCTGACTTTACTTGAAAACCACAGTTGTCAAGATAGTGTGGTAATGGTGAAAGAACAAAGAAATTAATGGAAAGAAGATAAAGTCCAAAAATAGACCCATATAAATATTGCTGGACAATTAGACATCCACATGAAAAAAAAAAAAAGAATCCGGACACAGACCTTATAGTCCTTACAAAAATTAATTCAAAATGGATCATAAACCTAAATGCAAAGTACAAAACTATAAAACTCCTTCAAGATAACGGAGGAGAAAACCTAGATGACCTTGGGTATGGTGATGCATTTTTAGATACACCAAAGACATGATCCATGAAAGAAAGAATTGATAAGCTAAACTTTATCAAAATTAAAAAGCTTCTGCTCTACAAAAAACAATACTAAGAGAATTAGAAGAAAATCTAGACTAGAAGAAAAAATTTGCAAAAGACACATCTGATAAAGGACTATTACTTAAAATATAAGAAGAACTCTTGGGACACCTGGGTGGCTCTGTTGGTTGAGCATCTGACTCTTTTAAAAATTTCAGCTCAGGTCATGATCTCATGGTTTGTGGGATTGAGCCCTGTGTTGGGCTCTACACTGACAGCAAGGAGCCTGCTTGGGATTTTCTCTCCTCTCTTGCTTCTGCGCTCTCTTTCAAAATAAATAAACAAACATTTTACAAATAAAAGAAAATAAATGAAGAACTCTTAAAACCCAACAATAAGAATACAAATGACACATTTAAAAAATGGACCACACAGGTCGCCTGGATGGCTCAGTCAGTTGAGCGTCTGACTTCGTCTCAGGTCATGATCTTGCAGTTTGTGAGTTCAAAGCCCCACATCGGGCTCTGTGCTAACAGCTCAGAGCCTGGAGCCTGCTTCAGATTCTGTGCCTCCCTCTCTCTCTGCCCCTCCCCTGCTCATGCTTGCTCTCTCTCTCTCTCTCTCTCTCTCTCAAAAATAAAAAATATTAAAGATAATTTTTTAAAAATGGACCAAACATCTCAATAGTTCGCCAAAGAAGATATACAAGGCAAATAAGCAAATAAAAATATGTTCCACAGCATATGTCATCAGGTAAATACAAACCAGAACAACAATGAAATACCACTATACTCCTATCTGCATGGCCAAAAGTCGGATCACTGACAACACCAAATGCTGGGAAGGATGTAGAGCAACAGGAACTATCTTGCATTGCTGGTAGATATGCATAAAATACAGCCACTTTGGAAGACAGTTTGGCAGTTCTTACAAAACCAAATATACTCTTACCATATGACCCAGCAATCCTGTTCCTTGGCATTTACCCAAAGGAGTTCAAAACCTATGTCCACAAAAACTTGCATGTGGGTATTTAGAACAGCTTAATTCATAACTGTCAAAACTTGGAAGCAACCAAGATGTCCTTCAGTAAAGAAATAGATAAACCGTGGTATATATAGACAATAAGATATTATTTGGCACTAAAAAGAAATGAGCTATCAAGTCATAAAAAGACTTGGAAGAACCTTAAATGCATGTTATTAAGTAAAAAAAAAAAAAAGGCAATCTGATAAGGTTACATATTGTATGATTCCAACCATATGACATTCTGGAAACAGTAAAACTATGGAGACAATTGAAATATCAGTAGTTTGGGGGTGGAGAGATGAAGAGGCGTAACACAGAGGATTTTTAGGACAGTGTACCTATTCTGTATGATACAAGAAATGGAAACATGTCACAATACATTTTTCCAAACCTATAAAATATAACAATAAAAGGGAACCCTAAGGTAAACCAGGGACTTTAGGTGACCATGATTTGTCAAGGTAGGTTCATCCTTGATTAAAAACATGTCTACTTCAGGTGAGTGATGTTGGTAAGGGGCAAGCAATGCATGTGTGGTGGCAGGGAGGATATAGAAAATCTTGATACCTCCTTTTTAATTTTGTTATAAACCTAAAATTGTTCTTAAAAAGTCTTTAAAAAGAATAATTCTTAATAACACCTCCTTTTACTCTCAAAAAGTTCCCAATATGGACTACAAATATTATGGTCATCTTATTCATAATGTGCAATCTTTGTAGAGAATTATGCGACTTGATATCCTTCCATTTAATAAAGGTTGTTTTGTTTTAAACACCTTTGAGGACATCTGCCAAGATGTCTTGATTCTAACTTTTATAAATATACTTGGTTTTCTAAATTATCAGGGACATACCAAAGATTAATCCAAATGCGTATGAGACTCTAGATTGTGAAAGTCCAGAAGCTACCCTCTTAGGGGATTTCATTTTTAGAATCCAAATTAACCTATAACTCAGAGCCTTCTTTAATGAAATAATGTCTTCAATCCATAATCAGCATCATTGTCAATAAGTATTTGTTGGGCATCTAGGATATGCAGGATAGTGCTGAGGGTGGATAGAGCTGGGTGAGGAAGGGGTGATACAAATATAGATAATGTGGTCTTAATGCTCTAGTAGTTTATAATCTAGTGGTTGCTACTCATTCACCCATCTGATCTACGCCCCTACCCCACCCATCCATCTATCCATCCATTCATCCATCCACCCACTATCATAAAATAGCTCATGCTAGGTACTAAATAAGTGATGTAGGTTATTAAGTTTAGGTATCAGGAATTTTATCTGGTTACATATAACACAAACCAGACAACAGTATATATTAACCATACAGAGGTTAATTATTCTAACATAACAACAAGTCTTGAGAGAAATATTTCAGGGCTGGTAAAAGGGCACCAAGATGTTATCAATGACCCAGGCTTCTTCTGTCTTAGAATGTCATGTTCAAAAGCAGGAAAAAAATATCCAGTGGAAAAAAGAAAGTCTCTTTAACAAATGGTGCTGGGAAAACTGGATGGCAACATGAAGAATGAAACTGAACCACTTTCTTACACTGTACACAAAAATTAATTCAAAATTGATTAAAGACCTAAATGTGAGACAGGAAGCCATCAAAATCCTAGAGGAGAATGCAGCAACCTCTTGGACCTCAGCTGGAGCAACTTCTTACTTGATATGTCACCAAAAGCAAGGAAAACAAAAGCAAACACGAACTATTGGGACTTCATCAAGATAAAATGCTTCTGCACAGCAAAGGAAACAATAAAACTAACAGGCAGCCTACGGAATGGGAGGAGACATTTGCAAATGGCATATCTGATAAACAGCTAGTATTCAAAATCTGTAAAGAATTTATCAAACTCAACACCCAAAACACAAATAATCCAGTTATGAATTGGCAGAAGACATGAATAGACATTTTTCCAAAGACATCCAGATGGCTAATAGACACATGAAAAGATGCTCAATATCATTCATTATGAGGGAAATACAAATCAAAGCCACAATGGGATACCACCTTACACCTGTCAGAATGGCTACAATTATCAACACAAGAAACAATAGGTGTTGGCAAGGATGTGGACAAAGGGGAACCCTCTTGCACTGTTGGTGGGAATGCAAACTGGTGCAGCTACTCTGGAGAACAGTATGGGGGTTCCTCAAAATACTAAAAATAGAACCCTATGATCCAGCAATTATACATTAGGTATTTACCCAAAGGATACAAAAATATAGATTCGAAGGGATACATGCACCAAAATATTTACAGCAGCATTATCAACAAGAGCCAAACTATAGAGACAGCACAAATGTCCATCAACTAATAAAGAAGATGCGGTATATATATGCAATTGAATATAACTCAGCCATCAAAAAGAATGAAATCTTGCCATTTGCAATGATGTGGATGGAACTAGAATGTATTATGCTAAGTGAAATAAGTCAGAGAAAGACAAATACCATAATGGTTTCACTCATACTTGGAATTTAAGAAACAGATGAACATATGGGGCAGGGAAGGAGAGAGGGAAACAAACCACAAGAGACTCTTAATGATGGAGAATGAACTGAGGGTTAATGGAGGGAGGTGGGTGGGAGATGGGCTAGATGTGTGGCAGGTATTAAATAGGGCACTGGGTATTGTATGTAAGTGATGAATCACTGAATTCTACTCCTGAAACCAATATTGTACTGTATGTTAACTAACTAAAATTTAAATTTAAAAAAAAAGAATGTCATGTTCATCCTCACAAGAAACTCAACATTGCAAAAAATGCTGATCTGCCTCAACTCTGTCCTCTGAATTTCATATAGAAAGAATAAGAAGGAAGCAATAAGAGGAGTGATGCAAAATTTCCCACAACCCCCCATCAGAATTTTACCTACATCTAATTTGATAGAACTGTCAGAGAAAGTCATCCTTAATTGCAAATAAGGCTGAGCAAGTAAGTGTCTGGCCTTTTCAACATCTACAGGGAAAGGCCTTGTACTGCTTACAAGAATCAAAGAGTGGAAAATTTCTCAAACAAGAAGCCACCATATACATTCTTCATATTTGCTTATAAATTAATCAATCCAACAAATATTTGGCAACATTACTATATGACAGACCCTGTGTTAGGTGCTTGGGATAGATCAAGCAAAGAATAAGACTGGTTTCCATGGAATTTACATGACAGCCAGAAATACAAACATTAAATAATTGTAAGTGTGAAGAACATTATAGTATGGGGAGGAGGGGGGAAGAATGTCATGGAACCCCCATCAGGGGTCATGGAATACCTTCCTGAGGATTTGACATGTTATCTAAGACTAGCAAAAAAGGGGAGAGAAAAGATGGTGGAAGGGAGAGGAATCCCCAGCAGATGTTACAGTACATTTAAAGGGTCAGAGGTGAGAGCACGGTACCTTTTAGGAACTGCAAAAGACAAAAAGAAAAAAAGAAAAAAAGAAAAGAAAAAAAGAAAGAAAAAGTCTAAGGTGACTGGAACATAGATAGTGAGGCTAGAGGGATAAGCAAGAGCCAGAGATCACACAAAGTCTCAAACCATAAAGAGGATTTTAGACTTTATTCTAAAAACAGTACAAACCCATGGCAGGTACAGTGGTAAAGTGCAATGGTGAGGTATGTATCTGACCTAGGTTTCAGAGTAAAGAATGGATTGGAAAGAGGCAATAGGTCATGTAGGGAGACTAATGCAGATGTCCAAACAGAGAATGGACCAGGATGGTGGCTATATGGTTTGAGAGGAATAGGGGCAGATTCAAGAGATACTCAGGAATAAGGTAATAAAATAGGAAGAATTAAGTTAAGAATGATGCCCAGGATTGATGATAAACATAATTATAGTTTGTTATATAAGTAATTCATGTATTTTATAAATTTACATATATACATATACCTTACAAAACCCTACTTAATACTCAGAATAATCCTGCGATATGGGCAGCATTATTACTCTCATTTTAAAGAGTAGGAAGCTAAGACAAAGAGTATTTTATTTAAGCAATTTACCCAAGTCCACACCACTCATAACGTGGGATGCCAAGATTCAAACCCAGGCAGTCAGTCTGACTGTAGGACACAGACTCTGAACAATATTAATGCTGCATGGTGATAATGAGGGTAACATTTTCTTAACTTAGAAACTCAAGTGTATTGACCAGCTCACTTTGGGGCACTGTTGAAGCTGTGATGCCTCCAAGTGGAGATGTTGAATGAAAAGTTGAATAGAACAATCTGGAGCTCAGAGAAGTTAGAAGTGGAACTAGAGATTCATAAACCTACAACCCAAAGAGGGTAATTGAGGTGTTGGGATGGGATAAGATAAACTGGAAAGTAAAGAGAGAATATAGAATAAAAATAGAAGAGAGCTATGGACAAAGCCCTGAAAATCTTCCAGAACAGGAAGAAGTGAAGAGGCCATGAAAGGATAATGAGAAGTAACAGTTACAAGAAACAACATAAAAACCAAAAGAATATGATATCATGGAAGTAAAAGAAGAGTATTTTGAATAGAACAAGTCAAATACTGCGTCAATGCTGGCTAGCAAGTCCAGAAAAATTATGAACTAGCATAATCTTTTAGATTTAGTAACATAGAAGTAACTGTTTCCTGAATTAGAACATATTCTTTGAAATGGTGCCAGGTGAAGCCAGGTTATGGTAAGCCAAGGTGTGTGTGGAAATAAGAAAATGGAGACAATAAGTTCAGATAATTTATTTAATAAGACTAGCATTAAAAGGAAGAAGGGGCTAAGGCAGTTGCTGGAAGAAGCCTCAGACTGAGTGAAGTTTTCCTTTGTTTGGAGAGTCCTAAGGAATGCTGTTGGAAAGGAAGGAGTTTGTAGAAAAAGAGAAAGTAAAAAGTACTCTAGAAAGAGGAAATAATAGGTAGTATCGGGTTCCCGGCAGCTAGGGTACCAGTGTGTGGTAGCTGGAGTCATCCACAGTAGGGGTTTTCCAGGCTGATATAAGGATAATGGGACAATGGACTTTAACTTATTGTCAGAGGAACAGCTGACATCACAGACTATGGAAGCTAAGTTGAATAGGAAAAATGGGATAACATAAAGAGACAGAGAAGGTAGAGATAGCAATAGACCTCAGACCTCAATGAAACTGACCACGTTGGAAGGTGAAGACGCTATAAACAAAGAATGGATGTCCAAATTAGTCATTTCAGATGTGGAGTCACTCTGGCTAATAAAAGCATTTTCAATTTTCATCACATTTTCAGTTTACTTTTTAAAAAGGCATGTAATACATGAAGATTTCTTGTTGAGTTCTTCACATTGTTTCCAGGGACAGCTTTCCTAATAGATCTGCCAACTCAACCAACCCATTTCTTGCTAATACTGGATGGCTTTCTATACAGTGGGTTTCTTTAGTACAACAAGGCAAGACTCAAGAATTGGTGTGCCCTGTCCCTTCAAAACAAGTCTCCAGTGACAGTATCTTCATGCTATCGTTTGCCATAGCTATATTTTTTTGGTTTCTTCAACTAATCCAAATGGTAATACAGAAAAGACAAAGTAGTTAATCTGCTGTGTGACAGTATTATTTAATCTTTTTATTTGTTTATCCATCCTCAAAATGGATATAATAGGAGTTGTTGATCATATACCTCACTCAATGAGTTAATTCATTGTTCACTAATTTCAAACTGTTCCTCTTTAGAAAAATGTAAAATAAAGGATCTTAGAAGAAATCAAATTGCACACTTTTTGGAAGATACATTAATTCAAATCTGTAACAAATAAAAACCAGCCTATTCCTAAGCTAAAATAACATGATCTGACTTGTGTGTTCAGGCCTGGTGGTAACTGAAGCAGTAGGAGTTGGGCAGAGAGATGAAGAGCTAAAGAAAGCTAACAGAAAGGTAAACTGGGGCTGCATTCTTTAGAAAAGTTCTGCTGCCTCCTTAGTGAACAGGAGCATTAGTAGGGCAGCCACCTGTCACTACCAGGACTGGCTTCAAGTTACACAGATGGTGTAGGTTCTCACTAGGGTCTAACTGCCCTCCTAGTTATTTCCTGTGGACTTCTTATAGATTTCTTCCAGTGCTAAGTCAGCCTTGCTTAAATTAATTAATTAATTAATTAATTAAAAACCACTTCTCCAATCCCTACTCTACTCTTTTTCCTACAAAAAGACTATGTAAGATCCCTGAAACTCAGGTAAAAGGATTTGAAGGAAAGCTACACTCAACTGTTGACCCTCAGGGTTCACTTATTTTGTTTCTTAGTTTTTATACAACACCTTCCTCTCTTTTTTTCTGGCAAGTTGTTAATTTTATTATGTCTTTTTATAACACCTCACTATGCATTTGGAAATAAAAGAGTATAATAAATAAAAGTAACAATTAAGTTCTAAAGTCATGGTTTCTACAAAATCTCAAAGTTGGGCTAGGCATTTTAAGTCACCATTTAAAAAGGAATTCATTGTTTTAGTATAGCTGAGATTGAGATATTTCCTGACATAAGAACTTCCCTTATAATATTAGGTAACGTTCAGATATCCAAGGTAGGTGGGAATGAGATGATATCTACGGAGGAATAACTGTATGCTATGAACCTGAGTTTAAAAACAAACAAACAAACAAAAAAAAAAAAAACAAGGAAAGGAAAAAAAGGAAGATGAGAGGAGTGAGACATAACTGAATTCCTGCCAGGCAGAGTAAAGTGTACATCATTCCTACGAAGTAGCTGGTTCTTTGACCATTTTCTAGATGAAGAAACAAAAGTATGAAAAGATTACAAGGCAAGGTCATGGGGCTAGGAAATAGCAGAGACTTAACTGTTTACACCATCTAATACACGGTTTCTCTTCATTCATTCTTATAACTCCCACTAGGCTTTAGTCCAATAAAAATTGCATTTTATAATGAAAAATAACTAATTTAAGCAAGGGAAATTCAAGCGGAAAAAATAAATAGAATACTGAATGTCTAGAACCAAAATTCTACACTGCTGATTAAAAAGCTGGGGGAAAAAGAGACCTCCTTTAAAAAAACAAAGCAGAAAAATGTACCTTATTTTGGTAACTACATTGTTATAATGATAACACAATGGTACACAGAAGAGCTTTCAAAGTTATAGTGGTTATAAAAGATATACATGTATACATAGGTCTAGCAACATTGTTGAATAAATATCAATCTCCATAACCTTGCCAGATCTAGTAACAAGAAACCCATGTAGGCATTATTTATACCAATAGTAAAAACACCTGTCAACTTCTATTTACCGTTTGCACATGTCCACAGAGAGAAGGAATAAAGGAAAACAGTACACTGCATACCCAAGGATTTTGGTCGGGAACACAATCTAGTAGTGGTGAACAATGAAAAGACAACAAAAAGACTAGCTGGTCTTAGAACTAAATGATGTGAATAAAATTTGTTTAGGTTTCTGAAAGTTTAAGTAATGCATAGTACAAATATTAATATAATAAATTCATATCTATATACCTAGACAAAAAAATGATATGAACTTCCAAGTTTAAATTATTTGTTAATGACACTGTGTCTATTTAAGAGCCATTTTTCAGTGCCTGAAAAAGAATAAATATCCAATGGAATGCAACCTGATTTTTCCTGCCTTCCCCATGTTCATATACCCAACCACCCTCCCATCAATACTAGCTCTTATTTCACTGCAGATAGTCTCACTCTGCCCCCAAGGGACAAATCAGGATCTTAGAAGAGAAGTGAAGGTTTGAAAAGTCCCAGAGATTTGAAGTGATTCCCTAGGAAGTGCCCTACCCCATGAGAACTGTAGTTGTGCATCAGTACTTTATACTGATCAGTACTTCTATAAAATCTTAATTATTCAAAATCAGTTGTCACACACATTTTTAATGTATGTCTCTTAACACTACTTCCACAAACCCCAGAGAATACTGCAAATGTAGAAAAAGCAGAGCCTCAACAAGACATGTACAGAAGACAAGATCTTTTTAAAAAGGGAATTCTGGATATATTTCTTTCCTTGAGATACTATTTTTCTCCCACCCAAGGAACTAAAATAAACATGCACACATTACTTTCTGGAGGAAGATGTAACGGTACAGTGAGGCAGGCCCTGCTAGTGTCTTCTTCCTTACAACGGAACTTGATATTTCAGCAAGCAATGAGCCAACTCCCTGCAGCCAGTTGCCAGAACCCCTGCAGTTACAGGGAAGCTTTTGATCTTCTAATATAGGCATTTCCCCTTAGTGCTTTACCCCTCATATTCCTGCCTAGAAATGAACATGATGTCTGGCAATGTAGAAGCCATCTTGAGATCACAAGAAGACCAGCATGAGGCTCTCTACTCACTGAGAAAGAGTGAGAGATGGAAAGGGGCTAGCTCCCTGGTGACATTACTGAGCTGCCTATACCCCTTACTCTTGATTCAAGAAACAAATTAAAGCCACTTGCTGCAGAATGCATTCCTAACTGATATAACTAGTCTATGTGGAAGGTAGATTTGGCAGGGGAAGATAATTCACAAAATCTGCCTCATTTGCCAAATCACGCTCTACTCTATCCAGGTACACCTATTTCCTCCCATTCTCTTCATTTATAAACTCAGAGATACTCTCTGTATTAGTTTTTTAAATTTTTTAAATGTTTATTTATTTTTGAGAGAGAGAGAGAAAGAGACAGAGCATAAGTGGGGGAGGGGCAGAGAGAGAGGGAGACACAGAATCTGAAGTGGGCTCCAGGCTCTAAGCTGTCAGCACAGAGCCCGACGCCAGGCTCAAACTCACAAACTGTGAGATCATGACCTGAGCCAAACTGGCACGCTTAACCGACTGAGCTACCCAGGTGTCCCAATTTTGATCCCAAACTGTGAGCTCAGTCTGGCTCTCTGAACCCTTGGTACCTACTACCTATGCCCATTTCTCTGGCTGACTGCTTTAGGCTTTTACTTACATGGCTCACCTGACTGGTGAGAACAGCCACCTATGCTCAATAGAACTCTTAAGTCTGGTTCCTCATACACAGGCCTATTGTATAGCTGCTTAAATCTTCATGCCAGAGTCTTAACCTAGCATGAGCAGAAGAGAAGTCAAAGAAGAAATGTTTAGCAGACACATAGAAAACACATTTATAAAACTACTGACTTTTGTGAACTAGCTATAGACTAGCTATTTTGTGACTATTTATTGACTAGCTACTTTGTGACTAGTGTGACAATTTAATCCATTACTTAAAAAAAGTTTTTAGTTATTCAAAGCAATATTTAATTTGGCTAAAATATCAACCCAAGATCAAAACCAAGATCACAACCTGTTGCTCTCAGGTCCTCCCTCTTATAATTAAAAAACCCTGATCATAACACACACATGTATATGAAGACTCTGAAAGGTGGAAAGAAGGCAGATGGGCTAGAAATCTCAGAACTTGAGAAATACCAAGGCAATGAGATCGCTGAGTTTCCTTATTGTATCCATATATCCCAGACAGGGTGCTGAAATCTCCAACCCAGAATCACCAACAATCACAAACCAAAAAAGAAAAAGAAAAAAAAAACCTCCAAGACAAATCTGATCTACTTAACTGATGAGGAATAGGGTCACTAAACAACAAAAACATTCTTGGCAATATCCACCCTCTCAAACTAGACATCAACTGTACAACTGTACCTCCCTACCCCAGAATTTCAGTAGGCCTGGGATCAAGTAGAAAGTTGATCTTTCACACCATGCCATCCCTACCCCCATAGAGGCAGGTAGTGTATTCCAATTCACCTGACAGGTGCAGTGTCAATGGGATGATCTGGGAGTTGATCTTCCATTTCCCTCTTGCAGAAGCTAAGATATGCTCTAACTCCCCCACCAGGGCAGTAACAGCAGGGCCAGGGGAAAGCTGAGCCTCCACTCCCACCCTGCACCAAGTCTGAACAAAGTGTAAGTCCATAGTAGTGACCACTTCACTTCCCATCTACTCCTGGTGTCAGTGAGGCCTAGTGGGAAACTAAACCTCCATATCAAGCAACAGCAAAGAGATCGAATGAAGCAGTTAAAAACACTACTAGCAGCACTCCTGCTCTTGCTCCCCATCCAGATTCCATGTCACGGGGTCCCAATTAGGAGCCTCCAGCCCCACTCAACACCAATGAGGTAGAATAAGGTAGTATGAGACCAACTAGTCAACACTCCGCTTCCTTTCCTCTGGTGCCAGTGGGACCAGGTTGCTGAGCCTCCCTCCCAGCTGCCGTCAACAAAGCAGAATCAAGTGATGGGAAGCAGGGCTGGGTGGCACTCTACTTCTCCCATCCCTTGGTGTCAGTGGGGCACAAAGTGGAGCCAAGCTTCTGCCTCCTGCTGCAACGAAGCAGTGTGTGTCAGCCCTCTGATTCACACTCTCTGGTGACAGTGACTTCAGCAGCAGGGAGCTAACGTTATAACCCAAGCAGAGATACAAGGCAGTGCAAGTTGGTGACCCACTTTAGCCAGAAAAGTGTGAAGGGGACCAAAGAGGGTAGGTGAAGTTCCACTCTACCAGACTGATACAGTATGAGTCAAAACCCATTTTTACTGGAGTGGTGTCAGTGAACTCAGCAGGAAGCTGAACAAATATGCCCATCTGGCTTTCATGCTATACCTCAACAGGGGGAGTGCCTGCTTAAAAAAAAAAAAGATGAAATAGGATCCAGAGCCTCACAGTATAACCTCAAAAATAATCAGGACTCGATGGAAAATCACTTATCATGCCAGAAGCAGGAAAATCATAACATTAACAAGAAAAGATAAACAATAGACCCAACACTGAGATAAATCAATTGTTGGAATTATCTGACAAGGATTATAAAGCAGCCAGAATAAAAATTATTTTAAAAGCAATTTAAAATTCTATTGAAATAAAAAATAAAGAATCTCAACAAATAAATAGAAGTTACAAAAAAATAACCAAATAGAAATTACAGAAATGAAAAAATATAATAACTGAAAGAAAAAACTCACTAGATGGGCAGAAGACAGAATCAATAAACTTTAGGATAGATCAACAGTATTCACCCAATCTGAACAGAGAGAAAATGGGGGGAAAATAACTAACAAAGTCTCAGAGACATGTAAGACAATAGCAAAAGAGCTAACATTCATGATTAGAATCTAAGGAGAAGAAAGTCAGAAAGTAGGGCTAAATAATATTCAAAGAAATAATGGCTGAAAACTTTCTAAATATGGCAAGACATATAAACCTATAGATTCAACAAGATGTAGGGAAGATCTTATTCTACCCAAATAGAATAAACTCAAAGAAGTCCATGTAAGACATATCATAATTAGACCACAGACTATAAGTCATGTGTCTACACTGCAATAACTAGAGCATCCACTAAGAAACCCATGCAGAGCAATATACATATATCACTATAAACATATCAGGATATAATCCTTAAAATGTTCAAGAAACCAACAGAAAGGTAAGAAAAGAGAAACAAAGAAAAGAGAACCAGAGGAAACAAACTGAACACAAATAATAAAATGGCATACCAATAATTACCTTAAGTGTAAATAGTCTGAATACATGAATTAAAAGAGGTTGGCAGAGTGGATTAAAAAAAAAAAAACTACATGGTTCAACAATATGCTGTCTACAAAACTCACTTAAAATATAATAACATAGGTAGATTAAGAGCAAAAGAATAGAAACAATATACCATGTAAATCATTTAAAAAAAACAATAGTGTCTATATTATCAGATAAAGCAGACTTCCGAGCAAATAAAATTACTATAGAGAAATAAGGACATCACATAATGATAAATGGATCAATCCACCAGGAAGACATAACCGTCCTAAAGGTGTACATGTCAAACAACAGAACCACAAAATATGTGAAGCCAAAATTATAGAACTCAAAGAATAACAGACAAATCTACAACTAGAGTTGGGGACTTTCAGAATTACACTTTCAGTAACAGACAGAATTAGACAGAAAATCAGCAAGGAAATGAAAGAACTCAACAAAACTACTAACCATCAGATTTTAATTGCCATATATAAAAAAACTCCACCCAATAATAGAAGTATACACATTTCTTTTTCAAGCACCCACATAACAGTCATCAAGGCAGAGCTTATACTAGGCCATAAAATCAATTTCAACAAATCTTTAGAAGGTGAAATTATACAAAATATATTCTCTGAGCGCAATGGAATCAAGCTAGAAATCAATAACAAAGATGACAAGAAAATCTACAAACACTTGGAAACCAAACAGCAAACTTCTAAACAATGCATATGTCACATAATGCACGCATTATGTCAGGGGCACCTGGGTGGCTCAGTTGGTTGAGCGTCCAACTTCAGCTCAGGTCATGATCTCACATTCCGTGAGTTTGAGCCCTGTGTTGGGCTCTGTGCTGACAGCTCAGAGCCTGGAGCCCGCTTCAGATTCTGTGTCTCCCCCTCTCTCTGCCCCTCCCCTGCTCATGTTCTCTCTCTGTCTCAAAAATAAATAAAAACATTAACAAAATTTTTTAAATAAAAAAATAATAAACAATGCATATGTCAAAGAAGTCTCAAAAGAAATTTTTAAAATTATACATACACACAAGCCCACACAAAGAGAACTGAAATGAAGATGAAAGTACAGCATATCAAAATACGTGAAACGCAACTAAAGTAGTGAAGAGAGTTAAATTTATGAGTAAAACATTAAGTGCTTCCATTAGAAAAGAGATAAGTGCTTCCACCAAAAAAGGGAGTTTTCAAATAAATAATCTAAGACTTGCTACTTTGTATACCTGAAACTAACATTATACAGTATGTTAACTAACTGGAATGTAAATAAAATTTTTTTAAAAAATTGGGGCACCTGGGTGGCTCGGTAGGTTAAGCGTCCGACTTTACCTCAGGTCATGATCTCACAGTCTGTGAGTTCGAGCCCCGCATCGGGCTCTGTGCTGACAGCTCGGAGCCTGGAGCCTGTTTCAGATTCTGTGTCTCCCTCTCTCTCTGCCCCTCCCCTGTTCATGCTCTGTCTCTCTCTGTCTCAAAAATAAATAAACATTAAAAAAAAAAAAATCTAAGCTCCTACCTCAAGAAATTAGAAAAAGAATGGTAAAATAAACCCAAAGCAAGCAAAAGAAAAAAAATACCAAAGATAAAAGAAGAAATCAATTAAATTGAAAACAGGAAAATAATAGAGAAAATCAATGAAACGAAAACCTGACTCTTTAAAAACATCAACAAAATTTATAAATCTACAGGAAGAATTAAAAGAACAAAAAGAGACAAAGATCAACAACATCAGGAATGAAAGAGGGCATTATCACTGCAGATCCTGTAGTCATCAAAAGGATAGTAAGGTATGACTATAAACAACACTCTAAAAAATTTGACAACTTGGGATAGAATTGCTTGAAAACCATGAACTACCAAAACTCAACCAAGATGAAATAAATAACCTGAGTAGTCTTATAACCATTAAAGACATGGATCTGTGATTTAAAAGCTATCAGCAAGGGGCAATCCAGTGGCTCAGTCAGTTAAGCGTCTGACTTCAGCTCAGGCCATGATCTCATGGTTCATGGGTTCAAGCCCCATGTCAGGCTCTGTGCTGACAGCTCAGAGTCTGGAGCCTGTTTCAGAGTCTTTGTCTCCCTCTCTCTCTGCCCTTCCTCCTGACAAAAAATGAAAAAACATTTTAAAAAATGCAACCAACGACAAAAAAGTCTCCAGGTTCAGATGGTTTCACTGGAGAATTCTACCAGACATTTAAAGATGAATTCATCGGGGCGCCTGGGTGCCTCAGTCGGTTAAATGTCCGACTTCAGCTCAGGTCATGATCTCGCGGTCCGTGAGTTCGAGCCCCGCGTCAGGCTCTGGGCTGATGGCTCAGAGCCTGGAGCCTGCTTCGGATTCTGTGTCTCCCTCTCTCTCTGCCCCTCCCCCATTCATGCTCTGTCTCTGTCTCAAAAATAAATAAACGTTAAAATAAATAAATAAATAAATAAATAAATAAAGATGAATTAATCAATCTCTTTCAGAAGATTCCATCAACATAATACTAACACCAGACAAAAACATCATAAAAAAAATGAAACTGCACACCATTATCTCTCAATAATTTAGACACAAAAACCCTTAACAAAA
Source organism: Panthera pardus (assembly GCF_024362965.1). NCBI lineage: Eukaryota > Metazoa > Chordata > Mammalia > Carnivora > Felidae > Panthera > Panthera pardus. The sequence goes on from NW_026526721.1 coordinate 107,088,391, forward strand.
TATTAGCAAATCAGATCCAGTATATGTATACAATACACCATGACCAAGTGGGATTTATTCTAGGTATACAAGTCTGGTTCAATATTTTTAAATTAATCGATATATTTCACCATATCCACAGGATTAAGGGGAGCAATTATATGATTATATCAAAGGACAAAGAAAAACCATTTAACAAAATCCATCATTTATTCATGATAAAAACTCAGCCAACTATGAAGAGAAGTGGACTTCTTCAACTTGATAGAACATCTACAAAAAACCTATAGCTGACATCACACTAATGCAGTGAAAGAGTGAATGTTTTCCCCCTAAGACTGGGAATAAGGCAAGGATGTACACTCTCACTGTATTTATTTATTTATTTATTTATTTATTTATTTATTTATTTATTTTCCAATATATGAAATTTATTGTCAAATTGGTTTCCATACAACACCCAGTGCTCATCCCAAAAGGTGCCCTCCTCAATACCCATCACCCACCCTCCACTCCCTCCCACCCCCCATCAACTCTCAGTTTGTTCTCAGTTTTTAAGAGTCTCTTATGCTTTGGTTCTCTCCCACTCTAACCTCTTTTTTTTTTTTCCTTCCCCTCCCCCATGGGTTTCTGTTAAGTTTCTCAGGATCCACATAAGAGTGAAACCATATGGTATCTGTCTTTCTCTGTATGGCTTATTTCACTTAGCATCACACTCTCCAGTTCCATCCACGTTGCTACAAAGGGCCATATTTCGTTCTTTCTCATTGCCATGTAGTACTCCATTGTGTATATAAACCACAATTTCTTTATCCATTCATCAGTTGATGGACATTTAGGCTCTTTCCACAATTTGGCTATTGTTGAGAGTGCTGCTATAAACATTGGGGTACAAGTGCCCCTATGCATCAGTACTCCTGTATCCCTTGGGTAAATTCCTAGCAGTGCTATTGCTGGGTCATAGGGTAGGTCTATTTTTAATTTTCTGAGGAACCTCCACACTGCTTTCCAGAGTGGCTGCACCAATTTGCATTCCCACCAACAGTGCAAGAGGGTTCCCGTTTTTCCACATCCTCGCCAGCATCTATAGCCTCCTGATTTGTTCATTTTGGCCACTCTGACTGGCGTGTACTCTCACTATATTTAATCAACATATTACTGGAAGTTCTAGTCACTGTAGCAAAGCAAAAAAAAAAAAAAAAAAGATATAAATAGCAAAGAAAAAGAAAACTATCCATATTTGCAGACACCATTGTCTTCATTTCTATATGCTAACAATGCATTTGTATATACTAAAAACAAGCATGTGGAAACCAAAATTAAAAACACAATACCATTTACAAACACTCCAAAGAAAATAAAATACTTGAGTATAAATTAACAAAACATGTACAAGCTCTGTATGCTGATAATTACAAAATGCTGATGAAAGAAATCAAATAAGATCTAAATAAATGCAGAGATATATTGTGTTCATGGATTCGAAGACTCAACATAGTAAAGATGTCAATTTTCCCCAAACTGATACACAGGTTAATGTAATTGCTATCAAAATCCGAGCAAGATGTTTTGTAGACACAAACCAATTCTTAATTTTATATGGCAAGGTAAAGAAACTAAACTAAAACAATCTTTAAAAAGAAGAATAAAATAGGAGGAATCACTCTACCTTTAACATAAAGGTCTACCAATTTACTACAGTAATCGAAACTGTGTGGGACTGGTGGAAAAACAGACACATAGATAAATGGAACAGAATACAGAACCCCCAAATAAACCAATACAAATGTGCTCAACTGATTTTTGACAAATGTGCAGAAGCAGTTCTATGAAGGGGAGGTAGTCTTAAATAAATGGTGCTAGAGCAGTAGAACATTTACAGGCAAGAAATGAACTTTGACCTAAGTCCTACGCCTTATTTAAAAAATTAAGACAAATTGAAATATGTCTTAAGTACAAAACATAAAAACTTCTAGAAAAATGACAGTGGAAAATCTTCAGGATCTATGGCTAGGCAAAGAGTTCTTAGACTTAGCAAAAGTATGATCTATAGAAAGATAAACCAATAAATTAAATCTCATCAAATGTAAAAAAAAAAGTTTTGGTCTGCAAGAGACCTTGTGAAGAGGACTGGGAGATAATATTTACAAATCAAAAAAGGCTTAGTGTTGAGAGTATATAAAAAAAATTCTAAAAACTCAACAGTAAAAAGTCAGTATTTCAATTAGAAAATGGGCAAAAGATATGAGTAGACATTTCACAGCAGAGAATATACAGAAAACAAATAAGCACACTGTTAAGGGCTGAATATGTGCCTTCAAACTCCAAATGTTGAAGCCCTAACCCCCAATGTGACTGTATTTGAAGACAGGGCCTTTCAGGAGGCAATCAAGGTTAAAACACATTATGAGGGTGAGGCCCTTATCCCACAGCACTGGTATCCACAAAAGAAAATGAGGAGACTCAGAGATCTCTCTCTCTTCAAACATACAAACATGTCAGAAATCAAGCACCTTGAACTTGGACATCTAGCCTCCAAAACTGTGAGAAAATAAATTTCTGGTGTCTAAGCCATTCAGTCTGTAGTATTTTGTTATGGTAGCCCCGGTAAACTAATACACACATGAAAAGAGGTTTAACATCGTGAGTCATTAGGATGCAAAGTAAAATCATGATGAGGTACCACTACACACCTATCGAACAGCTAAATTAAAAAATAGTCGACAACATCAAATGCTGGTGAGGATGTGGAAAAACTGGATGACTCATATATTCCTGGTGAAAATGCAAAAGGGTATAACCACATTGCAACACTATTTGGAAGTTTCTTATAAAATCAAACATGCAGTTACCCTAAAATCCAGCAACTGCACTCCGAACATTTGTAGAAGTGAAACAAAACTCATGTTCAAACACAACCTGTATATAAACATTCATAGCAGCTTCCTTTGCAATAGGGAAAGCTGAAAACAACCAACATGCCCTTCTGTGAATGATTAATGTAAATGATTAAACAAAATATGGTACATCAATACAATGAATACAACGTAATACTATTCAGTAATAAAAAAGAATGAACTATTAATACACACTACTTGAATGCATCTCCAAAGAATTATGCTGGATGAAAAGCCTATCCCAAAAAGACTAATATTCTATGATTCCATCTATATGACATTCTTGAAAGGACAAAATTATAGAAATGGTGGTTGCCAGGGGTCATGATTGGAGGAGGGAGAGGGTAACTGTGGCTATAAAGAGCAACATGAGGAATCCTGTGGTAATGAAACTGTTCTGCATCTTGACTATATCAATGTCAATATCCTCACTATGATATTATACTAGTTTTACAAGCTGTTACCAACAGGGGAAACTGGGTAAATAGTACACAGGATCTCCATTATTTCTTACACTGCATGTGTCTATAATTACCTCAAAATTAAAGTTTAATGTAAAAATTCCATTCAATTCTAAATGCAAATATTTCTGACCAGTAATCTGCCATTATGGTTCTTGAATTCTCTGAAGTAAACACCCAGCTGTGATCAGTGTGCTACTCTGTTATGACTTTTATAAAAGGTAAAATTTTCTATATGTCATTCTGACCAGCTGGTGAGCATCATAAGCTTAAACTAAGAGTTTCAATAAGCTTATATCCATAGAACAGTCTAGTAGCTATAATAATGATATATTTATCTATACAGTATCAATCTACCTGCAAACATAGAATTTCCTTGTGGCTACTCAAATGAAGTCCTTTCCAGAGGAACTCTGGAGTAGACCTCCCAAGGAGCCCCAAAAGATATTTCTGCCACAATGTCAAGTTGGCAGCTCAATACTAGTCTATGACAGACACCAAAGGAATTGATATAGAAGTAGTAACACTAACCTATTATAGCAAGAAAGTCAAGGTTAGAAAATGTTATTTGAGGGTGCCTGGGTGGTTTAGTCGGTTAAGCATCCGACTTTGGCTCAGGTCATGATCTCACAGTCTGTGGATTTGAGCCCTGCGTTGGGCTCTATGCTGACAGCTCAGAGCCTGGAGCCTACTTACCTCTCTCTCTGCCCCTCCCCCACTCGTGCTCTGTCTGTCTGCCTGTCTCTCGCAAAAAATAAATAAACATTAAAAATTTTTAATAAAAAAATAAAGAAAGAAAATGTTATTTGAAATCCATTCTTTCTTTAAATTTTAGGCACTCATATTTTTCTGCTTATTTCCTTTGTCCACCATGTTCTATTCTTTCTCTTGGGCTATCTATACTTTGATTCAGGTTTCATGAGGCTTAATGAGTACAGTTATAAACACTTATAGCACATGAAAAAAATAAAAATGTTTAAAGTATTAAGTCATTTTTTTAAATGTCAGCATAAGACTTCTGGTTTCCAATCAGATGTGTAAGGAGCTTAGAAGTCACTATGCTATCCTAACAATAGGTAAAAAAGATGAACAAAGTGAAAAATGAACAACTCTTGCTAGATCTGTTAGAGAAGTAAGGTCACAGGGCAAACCACTGCCCCCTAAATTAGAGACAGATAAGGTGGATACAGAGAATCAGAACTTCTCAGAGCAGAAACCCACAAGAGAAACCTTCATGGGAACCAATGCATGGAAAGAAAAACCTGAATTGTAATTGGCAAATGACTGGAAGCTCACTGTGGACATCAATCTGAGAGATAAAAACTATAGGGGGAGAGGGAAACCACACTTTTGTGAGTTTTATATCCAGGAGCCTTACCAGGTCTTCACAGTAAAGATTAGAGAAAAATCCACTTGTGCTTCTGACAAGGAGAGGGGAAACATATTTCAAATATGATGAAATATACCAGAGCTTTCTATTCTGTTTAAGAGGCCTGCTCTCAGGAAAAACTATCTTATCAGAGTTTAAACTACTGGGGTTTTATCAGGGCTCAACTGACCTGGCAAAGGGAAATACCCAACTTCAGCCCACCCCAGCCATCCTGTCCTACCTAGGGTGGGAGTGGGGAGGGGTAAGAGGCTGGCAACTGAGAAACATCTGTGAAGTTCACAGTCTAGAGGCACAGGCTCACTGCAAGACTGGGACCTAATCCCAGGACTACTGAATACCTCTCCTACACTCCCACCCACCAGATTAGACTGAATTACTAAAGACCCATTAACTGCAATTCCTTTCACCTAGAACATCATGTTCTCCTTCCAAAAAATTGGAAGGCACACTAAAAGGCAAAAAACAAAAACAAAAACAAAAACAAAAACAAAAACCCAGTTTGAAATGACTAAGCAAACATCAGAACCAGAGGCAGATATGGCAGGAATGTCAGAATTATCAGACTAGGAATTTGCAATTAGTATGAAAAGAGCTTTAATGGAAAAAGTAGACAATATTCAAAAATACATGGGTAAGTAAGCAGAGATATGAAACTTCTAATAAAGAATCAAAAATAAATGCTAGAGATCAAAAACACTATAACAAGATGAAGAATGCCTTTAATGGGTTTATTAGTAGACAAGACATCATTGAGGAAAGAATTCTCTGAGCTTGAGGATATGACAATAGAATTGAAAAGCTGCTAAAACTGAAAAGCAAAGGGAAAAAATGAAAAAAAAAAGAGAGAGAGAGGGAGAGACTCTAAGAACTTTGGGACAACTATAAAGGGTGCAACATATGTATAACAAGAATACCAAAAGAAAAAAGAAAAGAAACAGTATTTGAAACAACGACTGAGAATTTCCTCTAAATTAATGTCAGACACCAAACCACAGATCCAGAAACCTCAGAGAATACCAAGCAAGATGATTACACCACCCTGCCCTGCAAAAAACCCCACAGTTAGGTATACCATCTTTAAACTACAGAAAATCATGACTAAAGAAACAAATCATGCAAATCCTGATGGTGAATATTTACGTACTCTTACTTAAAGTGAAATGAATGACAGCAATGATGCAAGAAATAGGAGGGAAGAATCAGGAATATTTTGTTATTATAAGGTACTTACACTACCCATGAAGCAGCACAGTGTTATTTGAAAGTAGACTTGGATTAGCTATAAATATATAATGCAAATTATACAACAACTAAAAAAAAAAGTAAAAAACAAGTAGAGCTGATATTCTAAGAACGAGAAAATGTAATTATTTAAAATGCTCAAATACACAAAAGGCAGAAAAAGTGTGAAAGACAAACATAAGAATAAAAACAAGAACAAGGGCAACAAATAGAAAACAGTAATAAAAATGGTGATAGTGATCCAACTACATCAATCTTTACAGTAAAACTTTGATTTGTGAGCATAATTTGTTCTGAAAACATGCTTATAATCCAAAGCACCCATATATCAAAGGGAATTTCAAGAACTATTGGCTCAGTTGTGATCATGTGACATTAGGAATCACGTACTACTCATATTTCAAGACATCGTTCATTTATCAAGTTCAAATTTATTAGAAGTGCTTGCTTGTCTTGTGGAACAGTCACAGAACAAGTGACTCACAATCCAAGGTTTTACTGTACTTTGAATGTTAATGATTGAAATCATTAACAGAGTGTATCAAAAAATGAGACCCAAGTACATGTTGTCTGCAAGAAACCCATTTTAAATATAAAGACACATGTAGATTAAAAATAAAGCAGTGGAGAAAGATATATCATGCTAACACTAATCAAAAGAAGTGAGAATGTCTGTATTCATTTCAGACAGAGAAGACTTTGGAGCAATGACAGTTATCAGAGTTGAAAAGGGGTATTATGTAATGATAAAGGAGTCAATACTCCAAGAAGACATAATAATCCTTAACAACAGATCCTAACAACAGAGCATCAAAATATGTGAGGCAAAAGCTTATAGAATTACAAGGAGAAATAAATAAATCCACTAGCATGGTTGAAGACTTTAATACAAAAATGGACAGATACAAAGGTGGAAAATCAGTAAGGTCATAGTTGAACTCAATAGTATCATTAATCAATTGAAATAATTGACATCTATGGACTATTTCATCCAAGAATAGCAGAACATACATTTTTCTCAAGCTCACATGGAACATTCACCAAGTTAGGCCACATTCAGGGCCATAAAATACACTCTAACAATTTTAAAAAATTAAAATCATACAATGTCTGGTTCCACGAGGAAATTAAACTACAAATGAAACAGAAGAGCTGAGAAATCCCCAAATACTGGGAAATAAAAAAAGACACTTATGAATAACATATGGGTCAAAGAAGTCACAACAGAAGTTTAAAAATACTTTGAACTAAATGAAAATGAAAATACAACTTGCTGAAATGTATAGTATGCAAATCTATATGATCACCTATGTAGAAAATACATAACAAAATACATAACATACAAAAGTCAATAAATTTCCTATATACTATAACTACATGGAATTTGAAATTAAAAACAGATTACCATTTACATTAGCAACCCCCCCAAAAAATTAAATACGTAGGTATAACCGTGAAAAAGTCTTAACAAAATATGTATAAGATCTATATAAGAAAATGAAATGTAGATGAAAGAAAACAAAGAATAACTAAATAAATTGAGAGTTATTTCGTGTGTGGATAGGAAGGCTCAATATTGTCAAGATATCAATTCTTCCCAACTTGATGTATAGATTTAATTCAGTATCAATCAAAATCCCACAAGTTATTTTGTGGATATGAACACACAGATTCTGAAGTTTATATGGAGAGACAAAAGACCCAGAATAGCCGACTCAATATTGAAGGAGAAAAACAAATTTGGAGGACTGACACTACCTGGCTTCAAGACTTACTACAAAACTACAATAATCAAGATAATGTAGTACCAGTAAAAACAAAACAAAACAAAACAAAACAAAACAAAACAAAACAAAACAAAACAAAACAGACAAAGATACTAATGGAACAGAATACAGAGTCCAGAAATAGATCCACATGAGGGCGCCTGGGTGGCTCAATTGGTTGAGCGTCCGACTTCAGCTCAGGTCATGATCTCGCGGTTTCGGGAGTTTGAGCCCTTCATCAAGCTCTGTGCTAACAGTGCAGAGCCTGCTTGGGATTCTCACTCTGTTCCTCCCCCACTCACACTGCCTCTCTCTCAAAATAAATAAATAAACTTTAAGAAAAAAAGAAATAGATCCACATAAATACTACAGTCAACTGCTCTTCAACAAAGGAGCAAAGGCAATACAATTGAGCAAAGATGATCTCTTTAACATATCACGCTGGGAGCAACGATAAGACATCCAAGTGCAAAAAAAAAAAAAAAAAAAGTAAAGAAAAAAGAAAAAAAAAAGAATATAAGTACAGAGTTTACAACCTTCACAAAAATTAACTCAAATGTATCATGGATATAAATATAAAATGCAAAAGTATAAAATTCCTAGAAAATAACAGGAGAAAAATTAGGTATGTGCAAAAGACACATCCAATAAAGGACTATTATCCAAAATATACAAAGAATTCTTAAATCTCAACAATAAGAAAATAATCAATCTGATTTAAAAATAGGCAAAACATCTGAATAAACACTTCAGCAAAGATATACAGATACCAAGCATATGAAAAGATGTTCAACATCATATGTCATCAGGGAAATGAAAATTAAAACAAGATACCAATACACACTTATAAGAATGGCCAAAATCCAAAATACCAACAACACCAAATTCTGGTGAGTATGTGGTAACAGGAACTCTCACTCATTCATTGTCGCCAGGAATGCAAAATGATAGAGCCACTTTGGAAGACAACTTGGAGGTTTCTTACGAAATTATCCATACTCTTACTGTATGATCCAGCAATCACACTTGGATATTTATCTAAAGGAGTTGAAAATGTATCTGCATACAAAAACCTGCACATGAATACTTATGGCAGCTTTATTCATAACTACCAAAACGTGGAAACAATCAAGGTGCTCTTCAGTAGATGAATGGATAAACTGTGGAACATCCAGGCAATGGAATATTATTCAATGCTAAAAAGAAGTAAGCTCTCAAGCCATGAAAAGACATGCAAGAAACTCAAATGCATATTACTAAGTAAGAGAACTTGAAAAAGCTACATATGATTCCAACTATACAACATTCATATACAAAACTATGAAGACAGCAAATGGATCAGTGGTTGCCAGTCTTTAAAAGGGACGAAAAGATGAATAGGCATAGCACATAGAATTTTTATCCTCAAGAATGAGATTAGTGTACTTATAAAAGAAACCTGGAAGAGCTCCCTTGCTTCTTCCACCATGTGAGGACATAGCAAAAACACCAAACCAGGAAAGAGTAGGAGGGAGGAACCCTTCCAAATATGCCAGCACCGTGGGACTTCCCAGCCTGCAAAACTGTCAGAAACAAATAAATAATGTTTATAACCACCCAGTCTATGGTACTTTGTTATAGCAGCCCAAATGGACTAAGACACCCACTGATAAGCAATAGATCAATAGCATAAAACAGAGTCCAGAAATAGACTAGCATAGAAATTACTAGGTGGCATTTCAAATCAAAAGAGAAAGAATGAAAATTTAATGAATGATATTGAGACAAGCCATACATTTCAAAAAGAATAAATATGAAATTATAAATCCACCAGACAAAATTAATTCCAAATAGATTAAAAAGTTAACTAAAACAGCAGTACTATAAAAGTTTTAAGCATATGTTGTGCTTTCAACCTGCCTGAATCTAGGTTAGTGTTAGCCAGAGTGAGTTTCTGTTGTTTGCAATCAAAAGAACTTGACACAGAACCTGGACCAGAATTTGGCATGAAATATTAAAAAAATAAAAAATCAACACAGAAAAACACAATAAACAAAAAGATAGGCAAACATGAGGAAATATTAGCAACATACATAAACCAAACATAATGTCCATATTTTATTAAAAACTCCTATAAATAAACAAAAATAAACAAATAACCCAATAAAAATTTTGACAACAGATATGAACAAGTACTTAGTAGAGGAAAAAACAGAAATGTCTAATAAACATGAAAAAATGTTCGACCTCACTAGCAACAAAGAAACACAAATTAAACAACAATGAAAACTCAAGAAAAAAGTAAATTATTTGAAAAAAATTGAAAAACTCTAATATGAACATGTAGGAAAATGGTCTTATAAACTATTGGTCAAATTAACACTATCTTCTCAAAGGACAATTTGGTATACATTTATCAGAATTTTATTTTTTTTAATGTTTATTTATTTATTTTCAAGGGGGGATGGGGCAGAGAGAGGTAAAGAATCCCAAGCAGGCTCCACACTGTCAGCACAAAGCCCAACACTAGGCTCAATCTCATGAACCGTGAGACTATGATCCGAGACTAAATCAAGAGTCGGATACATAGCTGACTGACTGAGCTACCCAGGCACCCCTATTTATCAGAATTTTAAGTTGGCATTTCCTTTCTTTCAGCAATTTCACTTCTAGGAATTTATCCCATGAAAAACACATGTACACAAGAATATAAATATAAATACTATCTGTAAAAAAAATAATACCTGTAATAAGAAGTATTGGAAATAATCTAAATGTTGAAAAGAAAAATAAGTAAATTATGGCATATTCTTAAGAAGGAAAGTGTAACAGTTAAAAACAAGATTGCTCTATACACACTAACACAGAACAATTTCCAATGTATGTAATTAAGTGGCTCATATATGATATATTAGATATTTTAAAGAAATATATCTATAATAAAAGAAAAGGCACAATAAAGGATCTAGAAAGATATACACCAAACCATTAAAAGTGGTTTTCTCTCTAGTAAGAAGAAAGTAATCAGAATAAAAAGGGAATTCTTTGCCTTTACTTCTGTTTACTTCTTTTATTTTGTGTGTTCATATGACTTATATAATGCAATATTTTATTAAAGAAAGTAAAATGTGAATACCCCAAACAAAAGAATCTCTGCTCTGATAGGCAAAACCCTCCAAATCTAAAATTTTAAGCTGAATACTTCAAGCTTCTTATTTTTCTACTCAAACATTATGAAATAATTTATTATTCAAATTTGAAATTAAAGACACTGTAACAAAGTTTTCTTAGTAAAGGTCTAAGAAATATCAGGTTCAACTGAGATTTAATGTAATTATAAAAGCTTATAACAAAATGTAATAGAAGCACTTAATCCTAGGAGATTTAACAAAGTTCCTACTTTTACAAAGACATGATATTCACTAAATTCATTAATTCAAAATTTACTAACATCAACTGTCGATATTTTAAATGGAGAAATATTCACTTATAGGAAAAAGGAAAAGCCATAAAATACCAGCAAAAACCCTTCTATAGAAGTGTCTGTATAAACATACTGAAGTGTCGTTAGGCAGACTAAATTGCTGATTAGATTCAGCAGCAATTAGGAACACAATCTTTAATTTTATTCCAATTTCAGTGACTTAGAATCATGTACCAATTTTAATGTTTTGGCATCCTTTCAAAACATGAAAACCTTATGCTATAAATCTAAATATTCAAGGCCATTTAAAAACAAATGTTAAGTCGCAAAACAACCAAAATTCACCTGATTTTGATAGACAAATCTTTCTAATGATAAATTAAGATATATATCTGGGGAAAAATATAACTTGACCCTTCCCAACTATGACTACTGAATGAACTAGTTTCTAATTATTCAAATAGTAAATATTATGCCTCAAAAGAAATGCTCAAACTATAATAATTAGGTTTAACAATTAGTAATAATTAATGAACAAACATAGGTGTATTAAAGTGTAAGTTATACCTGATATAGAGAAATTCCAGAAAAACATTCAAAGTCTATTTCCTGTACTTTCCTTTCGAACTAAATAAATGACAGAAAAGAATAATATACCTTTCTGTTTTGGATTCATTGTCAATTTTGTACTGTTCAAAATCTTGACTAAGAGACCGTAGCTTTTCTTGAAGTCTCTTTTCACGATCTACACTTCCTTGATAAAATTTCATCTCTTTTTCCATAGCTTTCATTTTTTCTTCCATAGCTTTAAACTCGTGAAGAATTAGATAGCTGACTCCACAGTACTTACAAACTTTTTCTTCAGGGGACATCTAGAAAATAGACATATATACATACATACATTGAAATGATATTTTTAAATTTCTGGCAAAGTTCCACTGAAGATGTTATTGCAACCACGCTGGTCAAATGAAGTAAATGCACAATGGACTATGCCATGGAGTAATAATTATGATGTTGCTGACATCTGGATAAAATTTTAAAAACTGGCATGACATTGACTCTGACACAGAATCTTGGAATTAAAAAAGGGTCTTTCAGAGTGATTGCTTCTCCATAGTATCTCTAAGAAAGATTTACTCTTGAAATATTTTCCATAAAATAAAACAAAAAATGATGAAAACATCTTTATAATTCTTGTTTTAAGATGAGTTTTCCATGAAGTGGAGAGAAATCGCTGGCCTTTCACTGCCAGCTGCACTGTGATCCTGGAGATGCCTCTTGGCTTTTTCAGATCTTATTTTTCCTCATTTATAAAATTATGGCATTGGACCAAATGAACTCTTAAGTTCCTGTTCAGTTTTAATATTTTATGATTTTTACAGAATTTACAACAGAATTCTCTCATATAACCATAAATAGCAAAAACATTTTAAACCCAATCTCTTCTAACTCTGTTCTTTTCCCTTCAGGTAGGTATGGTTATACCCATTTTATAGATAAGGAAATGGAAACCACTGAAGTTAAATAACCAGTTGGTATATGGAGACATTGGGATTAAACCCAGGTCTATCTAAAACCTACCCCCTGTAACCATTTGTGTCATATTTTTCTGCTATGGGTGAGTCAGCTTAACCCTCTTACTTCTTAAATAAATAAGAAGTTCATATATCTCTGGCCAGCATAAGGGCAGTGAAAAATGGAATTCCAGCAAAGTGAAGAGAGAGGTAATTCTTTTTTCTGTCTCAAGTATATAAATATTCCTCAAGTAGACTACTCGTCCTGCTATTCACAAAGGCTAAGAGATGGCTTCATTAAATATTTGCCCCAGGGCACTAAAATGAAAGCAACACTTGTATTCAAGGGGTACTTACTCTTAATGAAAACTCCCTTAAGACTGTAGAAACTGCTCCCACAACTAAGAGTGACACACTTCACCCACCTGTCAATGCCATTACACAAGAGTCAGTTGAAACAAATAACAAATCTTTACATAGTGTCATTTTGTTCATCTAAAGTTCAATAACAAAAATTTCAAATTAAAAACTGCAATACTGTGGGATACAGGTGAATGACCACATCAACCATCTAACTGCCAGAGATACCAAATTTACAGATTTGTAAAACAACAAGTTTGAAACAAATCATAAAAGTAACTTGCATACAATCTACTCTAACCTGGATAAGAAGTTATCCAGATTCTATTTCAACCTCCCAAATGATGGGAAACTAGTTTGTAAAGCAGCCTGTTCTATCCTCTGACAGCTTCTCATGCTGACCCCAAATCTGCCTCCCTGGTAAGCGCACTGGCCCTAAATCTCCCAGTAACCATGTGGAACAACCCTAGACCTCGTTCTAATATTTAAAGACAGCTATCAGGAGCACTCCGTATCTTCTCTTCTCCAGGTCAAGACTTCCAATTCCTTCAGCTGTTTCCCATATGACATGGTTTTGAATTTCTTCCTTATTCTGAATAATTTTCTCTGAACCTGTTCCAGTGTTCTATACATGTTTCAAAGTTTGGTCCCCAGAATTTAATACTCCAGCACGGTTGGTCTCACTAAAACAGAGTAAGAGAGGGCTCAAACTTCCCTCATTCTAATATCTCATAAGTAATATCATTGGTAGTATCTTCTAATGCAACCTTCGTTCACAACAGTCTTTTCTATTTTTTATACGTTGATATTATATATTATTACTTGCTTTTGTGTTAAATAAAGCACCTATTAAAAAAATGCTTCAGTGTGAAACCATCTTTCATTATATTAAATATACCAATCTATTCCTTCTCACCTATGTTTCCTTTTTTAGAGAATTCACCTTCTACAGTCCTGGCTGCTCTGGTAATGTGACTAAATCTCCCTCCACCCATCAACCGTAGCCATGGCTGACTGGGGGATGAGGACTGGATATCAGACCTAGAAGAACCAAGCCCTAGGCTGGGATGAGCCAACCAGACTTGTAAGTGTTGAAGACCCAGGTATTTGGGACACCTTTAGGGCAGCCTGAATGGAGACGGATCTTCCACACAGAGTTAGCCACATTACTGGAATGAGAGAGAAGGGTGAGCAGACATACACAGACAAGATGAGACAAAGATAATCTGGATCCAAAGTAAGAAAGGAAAAAAGGAACCAATGACCTTCAAATTCCTCACTTCAGTTACTCGTGCAACCTAGCTTCCCTACCTGTCCTTTGGGATCCATGCCCAATCTTCCTGCACTATTCTCTTTCCTCCTTATGCTACCTATTTCTTGCAACCAATAACCCTCATTCTATTGTGTATCTGGTTTTTCAGATTGAAGTGCAGAAAATTAAATTATAATTATAATGTAAGTAAATTAATAACATATATATCTGCACATACATATCTTAGACACACATATATCTTTTTCTTTTTTTTTAAGTTTTATTTTTATTTTGAGAGAGAGAGAGTGGGGATGGGGCAGAGAAAGAGGGAGATACAGAATCCAAAGCAGGCTCCAGGCTGTGAGCTGTCAGCAGAGGTCAAAGTGGGGCTCGAACCTACGAACCACAAGATCATGACCTGAGCTGAAGTCGGAAACTTGACCAAATGAGCCACCCAGGTGCCTCTGACACACATGTATCTTAAAGATATGTATGTGTTAGACTCCCTTTATGTATTGACTTGGTGTGCAGGAAATTCTAAGCTTTGTGTCTCTTTGAAAATTGATCCTTATAAGCTGTTTTCTCCATCTAATTCATTGATTTAAAATGTTGAATATGACAAAACTGAGGAAAGAACTCCATAGCATGTCATAGCTACTTGGTTGATACTGATCTATTACTCAGCACATTTGAAGAGTTGAAGGTACAACTTTTCAACTGATTATTAATCTATCCAATTATTTTTATAATCAGCCTATATTTACCCATATTGTCTTCAGGAATATTATGGCAAACTCAGTCAAATGTCTTCATAAATTCTATACATTCTATAGCTACTATAGGTCTTGGACCTAGTAACTGTATACAGCATCCACATGCTGATTCTCTTAATAAACATAAAATTGGCTCAAGGGTTACTGTTTTCTCTAGTATATCCTCACAAACCATCTTTTAATAAATACGTTCTAGTATATTGTCTGGAACTGAAATTGAGTTCACTGGTTATAATTTATGGCCATTTTATACCTGGAATGGCATTTGTATGTTATCCTCTTACTCTCTATGTGTTCTCAAAGATCACCAAGAGTAGCTCCACAATCCCATTCAAAGGTACTATCAGTCCCTGGGAATATAACTTATCTAGGTCAAGAGACCTGAACTAATTCAGAACAGATGGGTATTTTCTTATAATCCCTTTGCTCTTGTGAGTTTTGGTTCCTTCTCATCAATTTGAAAATTATATTGCTTACTTGAAGGCACTTTCATTCCTAACCTTATGCCTATTAATCACAGTTCTTGCCCAGATTCTGGCAAAATGCTTTATCTTCATTCTAAAGAAAACTCTTGCTAGGTGGAGCTCATCTGCAGCCTGATGTACAAAACAGAAACAGTATAAACTTCACAGCTACAAAAGCTATTAGAATGTTATTCTAATATTCTAAACAGCAATCAAGGCAGGGGCAGGTAGAGCAGAAATACATAAAGTAATACATTTTATAGAATAGGTATTCTAGAAGTTCAGCAAAGAATACCCAAAAAATGATATCATGAGCTAGAAAACAAGACAATCAAATTACAAAAGAATAAGTCCATAAGAAGAGTCTCCAGAATTCACCTAGTACGATCTAAATTACTGAATGATCTATGTTAGATAAGTATATTGAACAAAAGTTTTCAGTATTATTAACTTGTAAACAATTTTCCATAAGCAAAAATACAACAGAAAAAAAATGCAATAACACTTTCAAATTCTTAGTGTTTGTATGGGCTAATTACTTAGGATATTTCTGTGAAGCTTGAAAAATTATGAAATACTATAATTAGATTCCCACATGAAGTAAGTAAAAGTTATCTGTTTTTTGTGAAATATAATTTGTGCTTCACTCTTATAACTTGGCATTATGTCATCATTTTCTAAGTAAAATAATGACATGCTGTCGTTCTTGACAAAAGACCTATATCATGAGCAGGATATTTTTGCTTTCTACAAGACATGCTTTGGAGGAGGCATCAACAAATGCAGTATATTAAACAAATGTAGAGTCATTTAAAAATAAATTACAGGGGTGTCTGGGTAGACCAGTCAGTTAAGTATCTGACTCTTGATTTTGGTTCAGGTCATGGCTCATGGTTTGTGAGATCAAGCCCCATTTCTGCACTGTCAGTGCAAAGCCTGCTTGGGATTCTCTCTCTCCCTCTCTCTCTCTGTCCCTCCCCGACTTGCACTCTCTTTTTCTCTCCCAAATAAACATTTTTTAATAAAATTTTAAAAATTATAAACTTCTCAAATGTGGTATTTGTACTTTTAAAATTATAGTTACAGTAACACCTTAGATTGTGAGTAACATGTTCTGCAAACAGGCAAACATTTCTAATAAATTTTAACTTGATAAACGAGTGATGTCTTACAATATGAGTAGTACGTGACACCGAACATCATATAATCACAACTGAGCCAATGGTTCTCTCTCTCTGTCACTGCAGGATTGCAGGTGATCATCTCCCATGCTCAGATGCTCAGTCTCAGGTCACACTGTTTGGCACAAACCAGTGATTTTTTTCAAAACGTTGGAAGGTGCCCACAACTGGCATCAGGGTATTTTTTGTTACTTCAAAGCACCTATGGACAGTCTTTTGCTTTTCTACACAAGAATAAGCTTAGGAAGGCTTTGCTTCATTCTAGGTCAGGCTGTCTGCAGATGGAGACCCTTTCCTCTGTGGCCTTATTACCAGTTACATTAAACACAGTATATGACAAGAGTTTATTAATGCCATACTGTAGTCAACATCTGTGCCAGCGTATACAATGGCACCCCACGTAGAGAAAGGTTGAAAAGAAAGGTGGTAAGAAGGAGTTAATTGCAGTGGAAGTTAAGAAGGAAATCATCGAGAAGTATGAACAAGGTATGCAAGTGGTCAAAATTACAACATTTTGTAAGCAGTGTATGTCTACAGAGAAGAACATTTATTACAACATTTTGTAAGCATCTCGTCTACAGAGAAGAAAAAGGCAGAGGAATCCCTCACTTCAAATGAGATTAGGGAGATGTGTAAAATCTGGGAAATAGTGTAAAATTTTGTAGAAAAGCACCACTCAAATAAGGCTATAGCAGTGCAAGCAATGAAATTGTTCAATGACAATGCAATGTCACATTTCTGCGAAATCCTCGAAAGGAAGCAAGAGCAAGTGTCATTGGATAGGTTCCTTGTTAAAACTGCACAAAAAGAAAAAGATTCCATTGAGTCAATAGATAGCAGTGATTCCCTTAGTGATACTGGAAGTTGTCCTACACAATAACCCTCCTCTCTCTTGTCTCCCTCACACCAGCCATGAAGGTTTTCAAAGGTAAGTACAGGTTAATTTATTTTTCTTTATATTTTGTATTTTATTTATTATTTTGCATTATATTACCATACTGTAATCATTTTTATATGAATATTTTGGGGTTGCAGAATGAATCATCTGAGTTTCCATTATTTTTTATTGGGAAATTTGCTTTGATATACAAGTGCTTTGGATTACAAGCATGTTTCTGAAATGACTTATGCTTGCAAACCAAGGTTTTACTGTATTTAATATAGAAGTGATGAAAATTTTTTAAAAGGTTAAATTAGGCTTCGAATCCTTTTCAAAGCTCCTGTCAGTGCTTGAACTAGAAAAGGCACTCCAGTAACCTCCTGCAGCCCAACTGAACTATTCTCTGCTCTAAAACTGTTCCTCCTTTCTTCTCCCACCCATCCCATGCTTGTTGTACTTGGATAAGGAGGAAAGAAACAGATAAACTATTCTATAAAGGAGGAAAGAAACAGATAAACTATTCCATAACACAGTATAAAATGAGACCCCTTCTAAGAGGTTCTCCACTTAAAAAGATGTAAAGAGGGTCTAGCCAGTGAATTTCATTTGGTTTGGGAGAAACATTTTAAGACAGAACAGTGGACCTTTTGAATCACCAGTTATACAGGCCACCTGACCATTTCATAAGGCCATCAGGACCCTTCCTTATCAATAAGTCAATTTGCTATACAACCAATTTAAAGATCAATTTTGTATAGAACAGCTACAAAAACCCCTATAGCAACATAGGAGCAATAGTGAAAAAGTGAGTGTTTTTTTCACCTAATATCAGGAACAAGGCAAGGATATATATGTATTCTCTCTGCTCATATTCATCATAATGCTGCAAGTTCTAGCCAGAGCAAGAAGGCAAGAAGTAAATGCCAAGAAAGAAAAGAAAAAGAAAAAGAAAAAGAAAAAGAAAAAGAAAAAGAAAAAGAAAAAGAAAAAGAAAAAGAAAAGAAAAGAAAAGGAGGGAAGGAGGATGGAATGAAGGAAGGAAGGAAACTGTCCCTAATTTGAGCCGACATGGTTGCCTACATAGAAAATCCTGACGAATCTACAATAAAACTCCTAGAACAAATAAGTTCAGCAAGGTCAATGATTGAAGATAAACATTAAAAAACCAATTGTATTTGTATACACTGCCAGTGAACACATGGACAGTGAAATTAAAAATACAACACCAATAATGATTGCTCAAAAAAATGAAATGCTTAGGTTTAAATCTAACAAAACATGTACAGTAGTTGTATACTAAAAACTATAAAATGCTGATGAAAAAATCAAAGAAGATCTAAATAAACAGAGAGACATACTGAAGACTCAAAATATTAAAGATAGCAATTATCCCCAAATTTATAGGCTTAATGTAATTCTTATCAAAATTTCAGCAAGATTTTTTCTTAAGATATAGACAGGATTCTCAAATTTATATGGAAAGGCAAAGAAACTAGAAGAACCAGAACAATCTTAAAAAAAATAAAGTGGAAAGAATCATTTTATCTGATTTCAATACATACCGTATTGTTATAGTAATAAGACTGTGTGGTAAGACACAGAGATCAATGGAATAGAACAATGGACCCAGAAAAAGATCTGCATAAATATGCCAAATTGATTTTCTGCAATGATGCAAAAGCAATTCAGTGAAGGAAAGATTGTCTTTTCAATAAATGGTGCTGGAACAATTGGATACCCATAGGTTAAAAGGAAGAAGGGAAGGAGGGATGGAAGGAAGGAACTTAAGCTAAACCTCATACCCTATATAAAATTAACTCAAAATGATTATGGACTTAAATGTAAAACATAAAAATATGATTTTAGAAGGAAAAAAACCCTAGGAGATTATCTTCAGGATTTTCTAGGCAAAGAGTTCTTATACTTGATACCAAAAGCATGATCCATAAATGGAAAAATTGATAAGTTGGATTTCATCAAAATGTGAAACTTGCGCTCTGAAAAGGACGCTGTGAAGAGGAGAAAAATACAAGCTACAGATTGGGAAAAAAATATTTACAAACCACATATCTGACAAAGGACTATTATCTAGATTACACAAAGAACTCTCAAAACTCAACAATTTAAGGAAATCCAATTAGAAAACACATGGTCAAGGGGCGCCTGGGTGGCTCAGTCAGTTAAGCGTCTGACTTGGGCTCAGGTCATGATCTCAACGGTTCATTAGCTTGAGCCCCCATCAGGCTCTGCTGTCAGAGCAGCCCTCTTCGGATCCTCTGTCTTTCTCTCTCTCTGCCCCTCCGCTGCTGGTGCCACACACACTTTCGCAAACAACTGCGCTCTCTCTCTCTCACTCTCTCTCAAAAAATAAAATAAACACTAAAAAAAAATTTTTAACTAAAAAAAAGAAAACACATGGTCGAAAGACATGAAGAAACATTTCACCTAAGAGGATACAGATTCCAAATAAGCACATGAAAAGATACTCATTGTTAGCCATTAGGAAAATGCAAGTTAACACCAAAATGAGTTATCACCATATACCTATCAGAAAAGCTAACATAAACACTAATGACAACATCAAATTCTGGTAAAGATGCAGAGAAGCTGGCTCACTCATGCATCGCTGGCGAGAATGTAAAATGGGACAGCCCAAACTGGAAAAGTTTGACAGTGTCTTAAAAAACTAAACATGCAATGCAACTACTGTACAACCTAGCAATTGCACTCTTGGGCATTTATTCCAGGAAAATGAAAACATATGTTCGCATAAAAACATACACATGAACACTTACAGCAGCTTTATACATAATAGGCAAAAACTGGAAAAAAACCAGATGTCCCTCAATAGGTTAAACAAACTGTGCAGTACCTTTAGATTGTGGAATACCTCTCAGCAACAGAAAGAAATAAACTACTGATACATGCAACAACCTGAATAAAGCTCCAGAGAATTACACTGAGTGAAAAATCTAATCCCAAAGGGTTATATATTGCATTATTCAATTTAGATAACATCTTGAAATGATATAATTACTGGAGATCGATGGTTCCCAAGGGTCATGAATTGGGGATGGGAGGTGAGGTAATGGAGGTATGTGAAGAGGTAGGCTGAGGTAAATGCGACTATAAAAGGGAAACATGCGCAATTCTTGTTGTGATAGAACTGTTCTACATCCTGACTGTATCAATGTCAATATCCTGGTTGTGAGAGTGTAGTATGGTTTTGCCAGATGTTACCACTGGAGGCCATGGGGGAAGACGGGGAAGACGGGGAAGACGGGGAGACGGGGAAGATGGGGAAGATGGGGAAGAAGAAGCTGGCATCTTAGTATGATTCCTTGCAACTTCATGTGAATCGACAATAATCTCGAAATAAGAAGTTTACTTGTAAAACAATAAAAATAAAAATAAATCAATCTGGGACTAAAATACAGAGATTAATCCATAAAGAAATTTTATTGAACAATGTTAAGAAATGTTGGCTTCAGACATAAATTATATATGACACACTTATGTTTATATAAATATGCTTCTAAAGTGTATTTCCTTCAATACCTATTTTTCCACTGGGAAACCTCACCTTAGTAGACTCCATGACCCTCTGTGGCCTGCCAACAGAAGTATTTTAGACTCAAAAAAAAAAAAAAAAAAAAAAAAAAAGAAAAGGATGTTGGACTACAAATTGACAACTGCAGATTTTTCAAGATTTTAGGTCACAATATTAACAGAATAGTTTCTCCAAAAATCACATAGCTTCCTATTCCTTTTGTCATTAGACTTTAAGACTAAAATTGCTTCAAAACACAACACACATACCCACGCCCACACATAAATATCACTACTTTTCCAGGATGCTAGTGCTAACATTTCTATGACCATATTCTCTTTGTTTTTCCTTTAACTCAACACAAAATCTGACCCTAGCCACAGTGGCCCAAAATGACCTGGAAAATTACGTTTATTTTTTCTGGCAATGACAATCTGTGCTTGGAAATATAAAACTGTTATTCTGAATAAATTTCAAAGTTCCAAAGTACTAAAATTACTTTACTGAAACAGGACGAAATGAGCTGTTACTGCTAGGGAAAGGGATTGTTATCCCAGAAAGAACAGTGTGCACTCCAGCCTGCACCACCACTTGTGTTTTGTAAAATAAACAACTCTGGTCTCTTTATTTTACTTCGTGTTCTGTGGTAATAAATATCTCCTGAAGCTAAAAATCCTATTACAAGTGTTCATTTTGTCACCATTTAAAAAAAAAAAAAAAACAAGAGATCAGTTTTACTTTTTGCAAAGTAACTAGTTTTTCCACAGTTTGTTGGAGTTGTTTTGACTTCTGCATATGTCCCCTGGTGAAAACAGCAAAAGGAAAGTTGTTCGTTGCTTTGTTTCTAAAAAGAGAACTCCGTATGTCTATAATATCAGTTGACATTCAGGAGGGGAATAAATATAGAATTATTACTTTGCTGATCTATAAGTACTGTTCAAGTTTTAAATCATGGCAATAAAGTCCTAAACTTAGAACAAGTTCATTCTGCTTCCAGAATGTTGGATGACAATTCTAGCAAAGCTGTTGGATATTGGAGGTCAGAGACAAGTAAGAGTTAGTTCAGTCTAGAGAGAGTAGATTCAGAGATATAGTCTAAGTACACACAGAAGTGAACTGTAGAGTCTAGCAGCAGACAAAGTGGGCAAGTGTGGTCCTGCTCTCCAGTACACAAGCCTGTTTTATATTTTCTGCCACTTAGGGATATGGAAGTCTGAGGCATGTCTGATGCTTGGTCAGAAACTGTGACAAAAAGCAAAAAGATTTAAGAATGAGAGTCAAAAGATTACTTTATTCTTTCTTCTCTAAGATTTCCTAAGAAATGAGACCAGGGGGAAGTAATTTAACATTAGGCTTCTAATCAGGCAATAGATTCTTTCAATATAACTGAATGTCATCAGCATTCTTCTCCCTACTTTCCCCACCACCTTTACTTTTTCTTGCAACTCTATTACTACCTGTTTTGCTATTAATAATAGAGTGTAATACACCTTCACATTCCTTACCATGTATCTTTCATGTGATTAATTGACCATCTATTTCCAGATCATACAGCAAAACTATAGAAAGAAATAAACAAGAAAGGCTCACCTTCTCTTCTACACTAACTTTCCTTGCCTAGACACAGAAAAGAAAAAGAAAAAAGTAAAGAAAGAAACACAGCAGAAGCTTTTCTAGAAAGAAGAGCCACATAAGAACTAATATAAAAAGTTAACAGAAGAACAATTAAAAAAAAAAAAAAAGCCTTTGAAAGACCTGTCACCACCTACTGACCTACACACCTCAGTTATTTGTTCATCCAATAGAGAAATGAGCACAATTTCAAAGTCATGTGGGAAAAATGATTTGTTTTCTTCATCTTAATAATGCAGTGGTTCTAATCTGAGGTATTCCTATTAGCATTATAAGCTATATACCTATTTAACATGATTCTGTATGAAATGATGTATGCAAGTTGACTAAATAGATATACTGCCTGATCAGTAAGCAATTTAACAAGTTACATAATGGACAATCTAGATGAATCAAACATAGGTAAGAAGTTGTGAAAAAGAAATAACTGACTTATTCTTGGACTGTGCTTTAATAGGCTGTGGCTACATGTACACATTTTTGTTGCTTTATAATCAAGCCCAAAACAGTGCCTAGCACATAATATGCACTTGATAAATATTTGTGGTATAAATGTATCTAACTTGAGTCTGAAAAAGTGCAGAGCTGCATTTTACATTCTAAACATTCAGCAGGACCAGGGCTACAATCAGCATAATTGTCCAGGGACTTAGGTAGCTGAGTCTTTCCTGATGTCCCTCCTCTGCACAGTATGGACAACTGTCTGCCATTCCTGCCTTGAGAATAGAACTGTAGATTCGTGAAAGGTTTGGTTTTTATCATTTTTAAACGATTTACTTATATAGCACCTTAAACATGAGAAAAAGGCATTTTACAATTCTCATAAAAATCTTGTCAAAATAAATACATACCTAACTTGGCCAGCTTTTTTTCACCAGTAAGTTTCTGTTACGTTGGCCTAGGATGCCCTATTCCCCGTCTGTATATAGAAATACTCAGCTTTCAAGGGCCAATCCCAATTCTGTCACCCACATAAAGCTCCTCCCTTGACCATCCTCCCCCACCTGTCCATATCAAAGAAGATACTACCTTATATGATATTTAAATCATATACTGTTCTTTACAGTTATTTTTTAAAAATTTTTAATGTTTATTTTTGAGAGACAGACAGACAGAATGTGAGCAGGGGAGGGGTAGTGAGAGAGGGAGACACAGAATCTGAAACAGGCTCCAGGCTCTGAACTGTCAGCACAGAGCCCAATGCGGGGCTCAAACTCACAGACCGTGAGATCATAACCTGAGCCGAAGTCAGACGCTCAACCGACTGAGCCACCCAGGCGCCCCTGTTTTTTAGAGTTATTTTTTCATGTCATTATATATCCTCTTCCTTGGGATCTGCAGTATGGATATTGTTTCTTCCAGACTGTTTTGTTTTGTGTCTTTTAATCTCTACCATACCAGCTTAGTATTTGCAAGGAACTCAGTTGAGGGAGAGAGGAAGGATATTCCATGTCTTCAAACACATATAAGCACCATTTCTCAGATAAGCATAGCATAGTTAAGCTCTCTCTGTGCTTACTATCTCTTATGTCCAATTTAAAAGGCGAAGCAAATTAAATGCAATGGTTTAAAAGGTCTTTTTCTGGGCTTTTCCTTTCCAGTGCCTGCTAGGTTGCATTTTACATAAATCTGAAGGACATGCAGTAACATTAAGCATTAACTTAAATCAATGGCATGATTAATGCTAACAGGCAACCCAAAGCAACATGCACAAAGGATAAAAGCATATCTGAGGGATGACTACAATTTTTAATTAAAAAGTAACGGATTGGTGGTTAATTAAGAGTTGACTGTAGATTTACTGAAAACCCTCAATGATTAATGATAGTTAACGTTTGAGGTTTTAATTCACAATCTGTCAATCAGTTTCAAAGAGACGTTTTAAACATTATACTGTTAACAATGTATGCATTGCCAAACTAAATACAGGATAAATGCTTCTGCCTGAGGACAGATATGAACTCACAGGGAGGAGAGCAGGATAGAAACTGAAAAATTCTTAACCAGATTCAATGAGTTGATATATATGAAAGGGTTTAAAACAGTGCCTGGTACATGATAAGTGGGAAGAATTGAGGTGAAATTGAAACAGACCCTTATATGGAGAGAGACACAAAAATTTAGCATATCACAAAATGTTACAAACTAACTGTAGCTGCTATAGTGTTTTACTACTAATTATTTGCTACTAATTATTTGTTTTTGCAAATAGGGGGATCGCTTAAAATTTTAAACAGACCCGTTTATTTCCATTTTTCAAGCAAGTTTTTTTTTTTTCTGAAAAGCTGCCAAAAAAATATATATCTAACTATAGTATTTGGACATTCCTGAGGCCCTCTTTTCACAAGAGCTCCACAAACAGCTGGTCAAATACTGTGCTGAAATTATAGATGTCTTCCTTCACAGGTCAAACATTCTTTGCACTGAATTGAATTCTACAATCTGGCCATTATGATTGTTCCCCTTACACTCTATGAATTAATTGCAGATCCCCTGGCCAAAATAAATACAAAACCTCTGAAATCACTCCCCCAGGTTTTATTACTATCTACCTTTTTTTTATATATAAATTTTTTAAATGTTTTTCATTTATTTTTGAGACAGAGAGAGAGAGAGCATGAGCAGGGGAGGGGCAGAGAGAGGGGGAGATATTACTATCTACCTTAAAATGCTCTCAATGTTATGCTTTAATAACACAATATAATACCATACCTTTTGGATTTCTTCAGGTAATGCGTGCATGGGGATGTGACGATCCATAATTTCTCAAAATATGCAGAGGGAGTTCTGAAGTAAAATAATCTAAAAACATTGATGGCAATGGTCAGAATTGAAATTATGAATAAAATTCAAATTAAAAGCTATAAATTCTTGGAGTAATGAGAGATAAATGGTGATAACTTTTAACAGTTATTTCATCAACTCAGTATTAAAAGGTACAACTGGACCTTTTCAATTAGCTATTACGCCAATAGAACAGGAAAGATAACAGATGACTAAGTCAGAAATATTTTCTTCCTTTAGAACTTTATAGTCTAATTGTAATTTCTCTGGTGGTTTATTACTAATTACTTGTTTTGCAAATACAGAATAAATGTTAATTTTTTTTTAATTGTTGTTAATGTTCATTTATTTTTGAGAGAGACAGAGTGTGAGTGTAGGAGGGGCAGAGAAAGGAGACACAGAATCCAAAGCAGGCTCCAAGTTGTCAGCCCAGAGCCTGACGCCGGGTTTGAACTCACCAACCGTGAGATCATGACCTGAGCTGAAGTTGGACACTTAACCGACTGAGACTCCCAGGCACCCCTAAATGTCACTTAAAATTTTAAACAGACTCACTTATTTGTTTTCTTTTTTTAAAGGGTTTTTTCCAAAAAGCTAATAGAAAAATATCTAGGGGCGCCTGGGTGGCTCAGTCAGTTAAGCATCTGACTTCGGCTCAGGGCATGATCTCGCAGTCCATGAGTTCGAGCCCCGCGTCGGGCTCTGTGCTGACCGCTCAGAGCCTGGAGCCTGTTTCGGATTCTGTGTCTCCCTCTCTCTGACCCTCCCCTGTTCGTGCTCTGTCTCTCCGTGTCTCAAAAATAAATAAAATGGTAAAAAAAAAAAAAAAAAGAAAAGAAAAATATCTAAATAAAGTATTTTAGTTCAGCAGATAAGAAAAACAATTTTGACATGAATGCTGGTTTAAAGGATGAAGTACAAAAAATATTTAGAGTTATCAGATTAAATATGATATGCAGACACTGAAAAGTCATGAAACTATGAGACGTGCTAATTTTACTCAAGATGAACATTTATATAATTTTATGCAGATATTTTACCTAAATAAATTTTCATTTCTAATATAACAATTCGACATAAAATCCTATTACTACTTTCATAAAACCACACAAGATGAATGGAAGGAACACTTTTGGTTCTTTTTTTTTTTTAAGTTTATTTATTTATTTTGAGAGAGAGAGAGAGAGAGAGAGAGAGAGTATGAGAACGGGGAAGGGGCAGAGAGAGAGGGAGGGAGAGAAAATCCCAAGTAGGCTTCGCACGGTCAGTGTGGAGCCTAATGCGGGGCTCGAACTCAAGAACCAGGAGATCATGACCTGAGCTGAAATCAAGAGTCAGAAACCAACTGAGCCACCCAGGTGCCCCTGGTTTTGTTTGTTTGTTTGTTTGTTTTTTTATCTTTCCCAAATATGGAGAAAGAATACACAGTCCAGTTTCATGAGAGATGCTTATATATTCATCTAAGGACTTGAGGGGCAGAAAGGAGGCAGCAGAGAGGATACAGGCACAATTCCACAGCAATGAAGAAAGTCTGAGGGCTGGGAGTGGTAGACTAGGAACAACCAAGGAGTTCAGCAAAGAAAGATGTCTTATCTTTCTGGTGGGAGTGGCGAATTAGGGAAGGCTTCCTGAAGCTGTTTGCTTTTGATCAGAGCAGGATTTTGACACAAAGATAGACTAAAGAGGCACAGTACTCTATCAGAGACAGCAACTCAGGCACAGCGAGGTGTCAGGGAAATTGTAGTTAACAAAAGTTCCTGGAGCGGCAGTTTTTTGGTTTTTTTTTTTAAGTCGTGCAACCATTGGTGGAAAGGAAATTCCCCATCCCCTTGTGTTAGCACAAAGCCTGTTGTTTTAATGAGCTGCTGTTTAGAACAAATAACTAATGAGCTGTCTTCCCATATAAACATAATATGTATGTTTGGTAAAGTTAACTAGAGTTAACTATGGGCGTAAAGTTAACTGCCATAGCTAACATAGGCCCACACAGTCAAGTACATAATAATCTGACGTTTGGCAGACTGTGATATGGCAAGAGCTCGTTATTCACAGAAGGCTCATTATTCTCTCTTCTGCCATTTTACAATGGACTTACCATCAGTAAATAAGATGGCATTATCTTAATTAAACTCTACTGGGAGTACAATTTTTCCTAAAATTGCCAACTAAATCTCCTTTTTAAATTCCACCCATAAAATTATTTGAGAGCATGGATCTAGTGACAGCATAAACAAAGGACCAGTGGAACATATTTGTTTAGTACCTTCTTTATCTGTAAAGGTATTCCAACTTTGGGTCCTTCTTATATAGCAAGTAGGAAAATTTGGCAGGTTCTGATTGAAGAAAATACTGCCAACCCAGAAAATCTCTCTACAATGCAGAAAGAAAACAATTTTATTATTGAGTAAGCATTTAACTAGACTGTGATGCACAACAGAGCCAATCTGCTAACGAGACTACAAAGACAGAAAGCTCACTTTTTTTTATATACAGCCATGTAGATACAATCCATTACATATACGTTCTCAAGAGAAAAGGTAACTCGTCCTCAGCACAGTGGGCTACACACTTTCATAGTTCGTTTCCAATTCACCTAGTGATTGAAGTAGCTATCTGCACTGGTTAATTGCGATTGTTCTAAGGAATACAAATCCCTGTGATAGAATCCGTGGTTTCTAAAGGAAGGAGTCGAGGGAGAAAGTACCAAAGGTGATAAGGAAATAGGGACGCCGTCTTCCTTGATGTTTACATTTTAAAGAGATGGTTCCCACGTCCTCAAGAAAAACATTCTGGGTCTTTAAAAAGATTTGCATACGTATTAAAGGAATAGAGGCATTCACAAATTTACGGAATTTCTCAAGAAAAGGAAAGAAAAAAGTCTTTCACCCACGGCAACACGTAGGTGGAAAAATTTTTAATTTTTTTACTTTACTCTTACATTATTTTGTATGTTTTATCAAACTAGTTTCTTCTATCCTTTCACATTACATACATGTAGACTGCCCTTCAGCGAGAAGTGCGGTGAAACTGGCAGCAGCCACGTAAGTATTTGTGGACCTGCTCTCTTAACAGGATCGTGAAGAAGATGTCGAAAACACAGAAACGTCCTTGACTGTTCACTTCCGATTCCCTTCCCTCACAGCAGTGTCACGTTGGGCCATTAACTCACGTCCAGCTTTCAGGCCCTTCCGTAAAGAACTATTCCCCTGGCGTGAATCACCCGCAAATGAGCAGATCAGCGTCAGGTGAAACGGAGTTCACGCTCTAAGACATTCCTGAAGAGGCGGGATTTTCCGAATAGAAACCAACTGCAAGGCCAGCCAAAACTGCTTGGAAGGGTTTTGAAACCCGTCCCTTCCTAACCCCGCTCCCTCGGGACCTGCTGTGGCAGGAAGAGGAGGAGGAGGGTGCGGGGGTGAGGCCGAGCGGCGCTCTCAGAGGGAGTAGAGGACTGGCGGGCTGGCGGAAGCTGTGCCGGGGCCGCAGAGAGGGGCGGAGGGGACGCTCGGAAGCCCCAGCCCCTCGCCGCGGCGCCTCGTCTCAGCTTTCCTGCCCTCTCCCCCGGTGCCAGCACGCCTCCGCTCCGGAACTGCGTCCCGGGGGGCTGGGTAGGCGGGGGACTCAAGGAAGTCATTCATTGTCTCTCACCTAGACCTCGACTCCGAGTGCGAACGGCTTTCCCGGTCTCCCGGGAGACCGTGCTACACGTCTGCCCGACGTCAGGGCGCGGTGACGTCACGGCCCACGGCCCACGCCCCTCGCCAACTCGGAGGGGCCTCCCTTGCCCCGCCCCGGGCCACACGCGCCGGGCGGAAGCGGGAAAGCTGGCGGTGGGCTTGAGAGGAAAAGGCTTGTTTTTATGCTGAGCGCTGTGTGAGAGAAGGGAGGGTCGCAAAGGGCAAGGCAGAGGAGGGCGGGCTGGAGTCGCGGTAGAGGCTGCTGGGAAGGAGGGAGATGTCCCTAGCCCCAAGACTAGATTAGAGAGAGAGACACTGCCTGCGGTGGAGGCCCAAATCCGTGTACCTCTGACCCCAGGCTCTAGAGCCCGTGTGGCAGAGACAGCAGTGGGCAATCATTGTTCTTGAGCGGAAAGAAGAGAAGCCTGTAGAGGTCATGGGTGTAAAGGGAAGCGCTGGGCATTGCAGCGAAGGCAATTGAGAAGGCGTTAAAATTTTCATTCTAGCCCCAAAGTAGTCAAGATGTAAGGCTTAGTTCAGAAGGTATCTTCAGACCGCCTACTCACAAGTTGTTTATTTATAGAAGGCTGGTCACGTTTGCAAGTGACTTACTTTCCTTCCTTCATAAAGCAAGTATTTACTGACATACTACTAAGAGATGAGCACTGCATACCAGAATGGGGTGATGCTCTGTAACTAACCCAGGTAGGGGCAGCTATTGGTATGATTTTCAAGTGACTCATTAATAACCCCAATCTCTCCTGAATACATGAAGTCAAAAATGCAGCTCTGGGGCGACTGGGTGGCTCAGTCGGTTAAAGCGCCAACTCTTCATTTGGGCTCAGGTCATGATATCACCGTCATGGGATCAAGCCCCACCTGGGGCTCTGTGCTGAGGGTGGAGCCTCCTTGAGATTCTCTCGCGCGCTCTCTCTCTCTCTCTCTCTCTCTCTCTCCCCCCCCCTTTCTCCTTGCCCGTCCCCTGCTTGTGCATGTGCTTTCTCTCAAAATAAATAAACATTAAAAAAAGAAAAGAAATTGCAGCTCTGATACGAAAAAATATCAATGGCTTACCAGCAGGGAAAGAAACTTGTTACCATTGAATAAAGCACAAAGAAAATTAATTAAAACCTATAGATTTAGAGGTGATCGAATGATGCAGAGCAGTGCTGAAACAGTAGTCAAACTGCTGATGATAGCTGTTTGTTAATGAAAATGACAGGACGAAGTACTGACCACTCCTAAAAGCCTTGTCCTCAAAGCACTGAAAGTCTTGGAGATAGATGTACCCTGTGCCTGTACCCTAGCTGATATTTTGCCTGCCTGCCAACGACCTTCAGTTTCCACCCCTCAAAGAGCATTTTTCTTCATCTGAGAAAGATAAACAATAATTAGAGGATTGAAGAGAGGATTAGGAGAGGGGAGCCAATGAAGTGGTCAGGGACAGCATGCTTATGAGAAGCATAAAGAACTTTCACAACTATTCACGTTCAGTATGTTTCTTTGAGGGACAATGAAAATAGGACTGTTCTTAACAATGGGGAGTTTAGACATAGGTCACACACACAAAAAAGCAGTTCATCTCGATCTACTGAGTGCTTTATCTGGAACAGAAATTGCACATCTAAAGCAAGATGATTCTTAGTCTAGTTTGGCTAGTAGTATGACTATTAGCATTAATATTTATTATTTAGTGTATATAAGGAAAGGAAACATTTCAAGGATAGGAGAAAATACCGCAGAAAGGCTGTTAATTCATTCTGAGTTAATTTCATCTGTCCTTAGTATCTCTACATTGGCCTTGAGACCGATTTTCCTTCCACCATAAATGTCCACACCATAAATGTCCCTTAGACCTGCACTGCCCAATAAGATAGCCACATGTCACTGTACAATTTAGTTAAAACAAAATAAAAAATTCCATTCCTTTATTGCACTAGCCACAGTTGAAGTTCTCAGTAGTCACATGTTGCCACGGCATCACACAGCCCATATATAGAACATTCTCCTCATCAGAGAAAATTCTACTGAACAGTTGCAGGCCCAGTAAGAATTTCAAGGATAAAGAGCATTGATAGATTGCGAGGAATAGCTTTTGTTAAAAAGTAGCAGTGAAAGGTGTTATTCCTGAGGACCACAGCACAGATGAAGAGTTGTGACAGGGTGTTATGAAATAGATTTTTTAAAAAAGTAATCCTATAAACCTTCTCCCCGGGTTCTTGTGTGTTTATTCTTGGCTTTTCATGATCTCAATCTCTCCTTCTCTCCCTCCCTCTCTCTGGGCTCTTTCCTTGTCTTTTTTGTTTTTCCACTACTCTAACTCGCCCCATTATTGGCCATACTGGAACTTATATAGAATTTAAAATGTTCCCATCATTGGCCATATTGAATAAAGTTTTGTGTTATTCAGTTATTAAATTTAATTTTTTTTTCCTTTAGAGAAAGAGAAAGCATGGGAGAGGGGCAGAGGGGGAGAGAGAGGGAGAGAGAGAGAGAGAGAGAGAGAGAGAGAGAGAGAGAGAGAGAGAGAGAGAGAGAGAGAGAGAGAGAGAGAGAATGAGAATGAATCCCAAGCAGGCTCCATGCTCAGTGAGGAGCCCAACACAGGGCTCAATCCCACCACCCTGGGATCATGACCTGAGCCAAAATCAAGCGTCTGATCATGCTCAACTGACTGAGCCACCCAGGTGCCCCTTGTTATTAAATTTTAAATCAGCTAAGTTTCACTTTTTACTGTGACTTTTAAAAGTAATCTGGTGGTAACCAAATTAAGTTCCTTTTCACCTCCTCTGTGACCTTTTTTTATTCTTTTTCCCCTGTGGGTCAATGACCCCTGAAAGAAAAAGTATAGTCCCTAGTTTTGGGAGAAGAACCTCTGTAAAGTGACTAAATGAGGGCTTTCCACAATGTCTGCAGACCTTTGTGTTGTAGTATTAACATTTATGAGAACACAGTGTCTGTGCTTTTGTTTCTGTTATGAGTTTACCTAAGATATTGAACCAGCAGGGCGTTGTCACTCATCCCATTCATTTTGGTAAGTAATATTATTTCCCTTCCCCTTCCCCTTCCCTTCCGCCTCCCCCCATAAGAGGCATGTGGAAAAATGCGTACTTTGTTGGCAAGTCTGATAAAAACATCAGGAAGTCTACCCAAAATTGCTAATTTCAAAGTGAGTTCAGAACTGTAGCAAGGGAGCATGGCAAAATTATACTTAGCCCAACTTTATTTTTATCCTGTGAACCAGAACATAGTACCACACTATTCCCTCAAAATTTTGAATAAAATGGTTGCAGACAGGCCTCCCAGGTTGGAAGCAACCTTCACTGCTATTTCTGAGTTCTATCCCATTCAACTACAGAATTTTTAAAAAGCTAACATTTATTGGGCTCTTTCTGTTTGCCAAACACTGGATACACAATATCTCATTTATTGAGAATGCTTCCGAATCATAACTCGGTCAGATCGTACTTACTGTTTACTTTTACCCAAATGATGGAAGTGGCCAAGGGCATGGCCCAACAACACATGAGCACTGAAGTGTACTTGGACTGAAAGTATAAGCAGAAGCACCTGGGCCTCATGTATTATGTCAGTTGACTCTGCCAGCCAGTCAGTGACCAAAAGGCATCAGCCTACTGTAGATTAGTAACATATGTAAATACTCAAAAAGCATTGAATTCTGGAAACTTAACTTTGTTTTAGACTTACCATTTTCCAAACTTTTCTGTTACAGCTTCCAGTTTTCAAAAAAGTGGTCAGCTACAAGTGACGATTTGCTTTGTTTTACTCACCCCAACACATTTTATTCCCACCAAGATGTGGATTAGATTTTTTTCATAATACTGTTTTTTTAACTGCTAATCAACATTTAAAGTTGTAGACTCCTTTGTAAAGCTACTTTGTATATTTTGGATTTTTGGGGTTTTTTTTTAATGTTTTATTTTTATTTATGTTGAGAAAGAGAGAGAAAGAGGGAGGGAGAGAGCACAAGTGGGGGGAGGGGAAGAGAGAGAGAGGGAGAGAATCCCAAGCAGGCCCATGACCTGAGCCATGACAAGAGGCAGAATCTTAACCGACCAAGCCACCCAGACTCCCCTACTTTGTATATTTTGAATTCCAAATAACCAATCTAAAGGTGGCTTTGGCCACAAAATACTATTTGTGGGGTTTTGCTCTGTATATTTTTGAATCCATCCCATGTGTAGTATAAACTTTAAGTATGTAATAAAATAAATGTCACACTGTTTAGCATCTCTCTCTAGGAGTTCAAATGTGTTGTGATCTGTGCAATAATAAGTTCTATACTGAATTCTTTTTAGCCCTAAGAATGTAATTGTTGAACAAAATTCCCAATGAGACATCAGGCCTTTCAGTGATAAATGTCAACTCTCAAATATTAAAAGTAAGTCAGACACTACAGTGAAACCTTTAATGATTATAAATGTACTCTCTTGTGGTCTGTTCACTACTGATAAGAGTTTTAGCCAAAAATGTACTGTTTGCCAAATATAGTTTAATATTTGTTACATGAATATATTTCTTTTTGAGACATAATTGATATATCACATTATATTAGTTCCAGGTATACAACATAATGAGTCAATATTTATTTACATATATTGTGAAATAATCACTACAGTAAGCCTAGTTAACATTCATCACCACACATAATTACAAATTTTTTTCTTGTGATATAGCTTTTAGGATCTATCTTCTTAGCAACTTTTCAAATATACGATACAGTCACTATGCTGTACATTACATCTCAAGGATACATTTACTCTCATGAACATATTTAAAAACAAAAAGAATAAAGCTCTCATGGCACTGACTTAAAACTCTTGTAATGAATTTGATACTCAAATATATGGCACTGATAGTTCTTTAAACTCTTAGCGTCCAATACACAGCCTATAATAAATGTTAATGAATTCAAAGACTGAAAATTGAGAACTGCCTTATATATTTAAAAAACAGCTTTTGTAGAATTTGCTTGTTTAATGAAATTATAGCTCATTTCTGAGATTTCCATAGGATTCTAATGAAGCATCTGAGAGTCTAATTCATATGTGTTTTGATAAGTGATTGGCAGAAGTGATTTCATTCTACCTTTGTAAAGATGAAATTCATGTTTTGGTACCTATAATTTTAGCTAGCAGTGGAATTTATATGAATCAAATTATAGCAACTTTCTTATCATTTTGTTATATCTCTATTAACAGAATGATTTGATTCTATTAAATAAGGAGTTTTGAATCATCTTAAAGATATTTTCTTATGAATTATTGATAAAAAATATATCAAATAATATTACCAAACCTATAAAACAGAAGAAAAAGATTAAAACACTTATAGTAGCCCTGGTTTGCAAGGGTTTAGAACAATAGCATTCTTAAACATTGCTTTTAGGGTCAGAAATTTTAGGGTAATACATTTATTATGTTGTAAACACCCTGAAATATTCAAAACTATTGTAGTAGACATTTGAACCCCCTTCTTCCTTTTGTTCAACAATCCAAACCTCTTCACCCTCCCCTTTCCCTCCCCTCAAGCACAAGTGAATCAGCCCAACTCCAGGAATCAGCTCAGAATAGGTCAATTCTGCTAGCCCCTTCCCCTTAACCAGTGGTTTAAATCAGAAATGGGCTTATGACCCAATTCTGATCAAACAGGCCCCAAGAGAAGCCTGCTAGAAGCTTTTGGGAGGCTTATTTCTTATTAGTACATATATTTAGTGTTCATGACAGTCTCCTTTATAAATAATGTTTAAAAGCTGGAAAAGCCAAAACATGAAATAAATAGATATATCAAATATCAAGATTGTGCACCTGATGATAGGGGCACCTGGGTGGCTCAGTCGGTTAAGTGGCCGACTTCGGCTCAGGTCACGATCTCGCGGTCCGTGAGTTCGAGCCCCGCGTCGGGCTCTGTGCTGACAACTCAGAGCCTGGAGCCTGTTTCAGATTCTGTGTCTCCCTCTCTCTGACCCTCCCCTGTTCATGCTCTGTCTCTCCCTGTCTCAAAAATAAATAAAAACGTTAAAAAAATTAAAAAAAAAAGAAATGATGATATAGTTCTTTGGTGATTAATGTCCCAAGCAAGTTAAAAATAATATTATAAATCCCCCAAAAAAGTATTCCAAATAGCATTCTAAATATACATTTTGTTATTTATGTCTATAAATATATATTTTAGGATACCAGAGCACTTCACAGAATCAACAGAAGAGCTGAATAACCAAGCTTCAAGAAAGCAGGAAATAAGCCTGCTTTGAGAATTTCAGATATGAACTCTTGAACTATAAAAAGTCATGGAGTCTCAGCCCTTTAAATCTACCACTTAATGATGGTTGGTCCATTCTCTTACAGTCTCTGCACATGGCCGACAGTCTGGTTTTGTCACCAAGAGGAAAAGAGGAGGTTTCTGTTCCCGACCTCCAGTTAGAAAAATGCTGGGAAGTGACTCTGGCACACCTTAAGTTATACAACAATCCCTTGATCAAACTGCTGAAGCTAGGAGGTATCAGGTACATGCTTCCTGACCAGTTGTGAGGATCATGTAGGCAAAGCCACACATGATGAACCTCCCTTTCTAATTATAGGCCTAGAAGAGTAGAGGGGCAGTTCTGTAGCAGATGAGTGCTGGGCATACAAAATAAACATCCCCACATACACTTAAGAATTAGTTAGCTGGGAAAACATGCTAAAACTAAACAGTGACTTTTGCTCTAAGAGAGAAGTGGGGAGGTAAATATGTGTACTTTGAAAAATACTTCCTAGGACTTTATGGTAGGTATCCTAACCCAGCAGAATCCCTTCTTCAATAATAGTATGTTACCTGTATAACAAAAATAAATGTGTGTGTGTGTGTGTGTGTGTGTGTGTGTGTAACTAGGCACCTTAGGTCTAAGGGTAATAGTAATAGGGAAATAAATGAGAGCTTAGATCCACCAAATTAAAGTGCAATTAATAGCAAATAAGCTAATGTTGAATTTGAAAAACTTTTAGTCCAGGGGAATGGTTTTGTGTGTTAAAATGTTTTGGTGTTAATAGGTTTGATTTGCCCTCCAAACTTGATTTATCTGGAAATCTACAAACATACAAGTAACAATAGATACCTGAGCAAAAAACACTTTTGATTACATGATCTTGACAAGGCGTCTTATTATGTCTGTAACCTTTTCTTTTCATTTTTAAATGCTCTTGGGACTCTTGAGTCGCCGTACACAAGAGGTCTCTCCAGTCAGTCTGCCAGGGAAATCAGGTACTTCTGATTTAAAAAAAAAAACAAAAAAACAAAAAAACAAAAACGCTGGAAAGAACACTTTTAGGAGGAATGACAGCGTGCACAGAATCCCGACTATGTTATTTCATTTTTGTGCAGAGTGGACAAAATTGCCTCCCAAAGCCGCCATCCTTGCTTTGTTCCTTTCTGTGTAAGCATGTCACACGAACCGCACCTGTGCGCCCTGCCTCTTAAAGTTTTCTTTGTAAAGTTTCCTCGGCGTGATTGCTTATTGATTAAGCAGCTCTGGTTCCCAGTTTGTCTAATAACATCCTGTGTGAGCGGGTTTTATTACCGAATGTTACCGACGTTCTGATAACAAGGAGACGCGTGTCCTCCCCGGTGAACTCACTCCCTTCCCCAGAAATATAGCGTGACTCCATTCCCGGCTGGGGTTGTAAAAGTGGAAACCCGGCGCCGCCCTCCGGCACCTGCGTCTCCCGCCCCGCGGCGGCGGCGACCGGCCAGGCTGCAGAGGGCAGCCACCGGCACGAAGTGCGTGCGGCCGCCGGCCGGCAGGTCACGCAACCCCGGCGGCGGCGGCCCCGCCCCCGCCGCCTGCTCTCGGCGCTTCCGTGCTCGCTCAAGGCTTCCTGGCGGGCATCGAGCTCTCCTTGCGTGCCGACCCGGCCGAGTAATCCGGCAAGGAATCCCTGATTCCGCCTGGCTCTCGGCACACCGCGCCCTCCGCCGACTTTAGCCCGAGAGGGTGATGCCCTCAACTTAAAGCCAGAAAGTTTCCATCTCCGCTGCTGGAAAGCAAACACCTCGGGCGGCGGAGGGAAGAAGAGCAACGCCGGCGAGGAATCGGTCTCGCCCCGCGGACCCCTCTCGGTTTCCTTAGCAGGAGTGGCGCCTGCTCGGCGCCTTCCAAGCTTGGCGGCTCCGTGGTGGGGGGTCTCGGGTCACAGCGGCATGGGGGTGGGAGGGGTGGGGGCTCCCGCCCTGCCCGTATTGCGCGGAAGGGAGTCGGGCGGCCCGCCCAGGGCAGGGAGACCCGAGAAGGGGCCTCCACGGCGCCCCGACTGCCGGGAACCCGGCGCGCGCTGACGCCCGGGGCGCGCGGGAGGCGAGCTGCGTTGCCGGGCGACTGACCCCGGCGACCTGGCGCCTACTCCAGAACTCCAGTGGGTGGCAGCTGTGCCTCAGGGGGCCCGCTGAGGCCTAAAAGGGCGAAGGCCAACGCTTGGGAGGTTAAGTTATTTGTGGACGTCCGGGGACCATTTTCTGGAAAGAGAATGGTGGCGTTACTAGAAGTAGTAGGGACTTCCTGCATCGCGGGCCTCGAAGGGGCCACCGGGGCGCGTCTCCCTGAAGACTCAGGGGTGAGCAAGCCGGCTGCCCCCGGGGCCTCTCACGCTACGCCTGGTGCAAGCGAGGAAGCGCGTGTCGTGACGACCGGCGATGAGATCAGTTTGCATTACCACAGCGTCGGGGCTGGCGAGTGCAGCCTGTCACGCAGCCGCTGCCTGGCCCAGACGCGGCTCTGCCCTGGTGGCCGTGGCTGCGACCGCCCCTCGCGTCGGCTCCGGCAGAGGGAGCTGGGGGTGAATCAGCCCCCTCCAGGCGGTCGCGCGGGAAGCGTCAGAACTATTCCCGGAGGCGGAAAGGGGGTGGGGAGACCGAGAAGAAAACCGTGCGAAATGCAACTTGCGCAGTCTGGGGTGCTGGACTCCGAACAGCCCTGTTGGCACACTGAGAATAACCTCTGTGAATCGGTGTCTTACAAGTGCCCAGTAGGTAACTGTCTAAAAACCACTACAAGACGGAACTCAAGCGTCATTAAAATGTGCCTTTAATTTGTTTATATTACTTCGTTTAACAGTGCACATGGCTTGCAAATGCGTGCGTAAAATTTAATTTATAGAGTCAAGTCTGTAGGCATGGTTTGGCAAGAGGAATAATTGCAAATTCGGTTAGAGAGGGCACAAACAGATTACTTAAAAGGATAAATGAACTGAAAAAAAAAAATTCAGACCATGACACGAGGAAGCCATTACATTCATCTTTTCATGGTTTTGAACATCTTGTACCAACTCAACCATAGTCCGAGATGGAAACTTCTAATTAGACACAGAAAACGCAAGTATTTAGCTGTACAAGGCAAACTTTTTTTTTAAGTCCTGTGTTATAGATACGTGATTGACATCCATAACGTGGAGAAGTAGATCTTTAAATTTTTTTGTATTTCAGTCATTTCCTTAGTGAGTCAATGGTAGGTATGTCACTATGAAACGATTAGGATTAATCACAATGTGTAGAAAAATCTCGGCTCTGAATTTAAACATCCGTTATGAGATTTTTTTTTAAAGATTGTAATGTTTATACAGTGTGAGTTCAGTAAGGAGGTAGGGACTTGACCCTAAGTGCTTAGGAAGCTGCATTAAATGAATATTTTCAAGGAAGGAAGAAATGAGTGAATGAATGAACATATAGGCAGTACTCTGATAGAGCTGTGAATTAAAGTGTCATGAGTAATGGCAGCCCTACCTCTGCTTCATGACTCATCCGTGATCCTCCTATGATGGAAATAATGCTCACAGCATAGGTACCTCACCAGAGGTGTGGGGAGGAGTGTTCCTTACTCACAAAAGGTGCTTTGAGATCTTTGGAGGAAGGTGATACATTCAGGTATTATAAATAATACACTGCTGTTATGACAACCCATATGTAAAATTACAAGAGTATAAAATAATGTTTGAATACAACTATGCCACCAATTTTGCTTTGTGCTTAGTTCATCAAGTACTGAGCTACAGTGTGGGAGGCTTCATCCTTACATGAACTAGTTGGCTTATAGATGTTTCCCTGTCAGTTAACAAGTATGTGCAAGGAAAGTTTTAAATACGCATTGAGTTGTATTTGTGGTGATGGTTTTTTATACGAAACCTGAGACTTCTGGCCTGTGAAGTGCCTAGGAGAAAACTAATTTTTGATGACTCTTCATAATTTGATCTGTGGAATCTTGAAGATGAGAGATCTTCTTGGTTTAATTTCCTATTGCTCAATGACTGACTGTCTTGGATTAGAGATTTACTCAACATATTAAGGGACCTACTGCATGTCAGACATGGTGCTAGGGGTTAGGGATAGAGCAGTAAACAGACAAAACTGAAGGATTACCTAATATTTCAGTGTTTTCGATCTCTAGGTAAATGCAGATCACCTTAGAAATAGTAATACATGACACATATCTTTGTGTCAATGTAAAACCTGTTCCTGGTCTCAGCTTTTACAAGAGATCTCTAGAGAGGGAAAGGAAAAGTCAAAACCATACAAAACAATACTGCTATTTTCCATCATCCTGCATATCAAAGTTCCCTCATCTTTCTTAATACCCTC
Source organism: Panthera pardus (assembly GCF_024362965.1). Classification (NCBI taxonomy): domain Eukaryota; kingdom Metazoa; phylum Chordata; class Mammalia; order Carnivora; family Felidae; genus Panthera; species Panthera pardus. Next base: position 107,128,225 of record NW_026526721.1, read on the forward strand.
TGCCATCATTTGAAGGCTTACCCATGCCCTTTTTGCCAAGGCACCACACACTTGTGCAGTTTGTTGACTGTATGATGGTGACTTGCAGAGGAGGTGGGTAGGCATTGAATTCCAGCCCCTACCTTTACCTGCTAAGACGTGTATTGTATCCACCTGACAAAGGAGTATCCTTTTCTAGCTTTTGTTTTGTTTCTTTTTTTTTTAGAAAGAGAGGGTGGGGGAGGGGCAGAGAGAGAGAGAGAGAGAGAGAGAGAGAGAGAGAGAGAATCTTAAGCAGCTCTATGCCCAGCGCGGAGCCCGATGTGCGGCTCAATCTCACAACCAGGAGATTGTGACCTGAGCCAGAATCAAGAGTCAGATGCTTAACCGACTGAGCCACCCAGGCACCCCTCTTTTTCTAATTTGATCATAGCACTGTAGGGCCACAGTGGCTCTCTTGGTTCTTCAGAGTTCTCAGGCAGCTAGTTCCCATCTGCCCCTTGACATGTATTTTCATGTTATGTTGAATAGCACGGCTCTGAGCTGCAAGACAGGGAACATTGGGGGATGGGGAGAAGCCAAGGCTGAAGAAGTGAACCAACAACCCCTATCAGCTTCTAAGATATTTAAATAATAATCAGATAAATGAAAACTAGCTGAGGCATGATGCTGTGTGAAATGTTCTGCAGCAAAAAGGAAGCAATGGTAGAGCAACAAAACTGCCTTTTCAGTTTTAGTAAACTGGAAGAACTGTCAACTCACAACAGGTTGCCTCAGTATTGCATTGCAACTGAAGAACATGATACAGTCGGACCACACGGCTCAACCTTTTGGCAGAGCTCATTTGTGGGATTTGATATCAGATGATTTGATATAGGATAGATGTCCTGCTGAACCCTAGGGATGGCTTTGGGTATTAAAGTGTTTTCCTTTTGCCGTTGCTAACTTCTCTGTGGTCTGTTGACATTACGTCATGTTGCAAACAATGAGTGGTAGAGACTGCAGTGTCAGGATGTAGTGACCTGATTAGTCCAAACTCCTGCAGGGGAGACGGGCAAATAGATGAGCCCCAACAGGACCTGAAGAACCATGTCGTTTTGAAATCCTGGGTGGATGGGCCACGCCCTGTGTACACCTTAAATCTCTTGGTGCTCTGAAGGCATAATCGTTGCTCAACAACTCCCAGGACGGAGTAAATTAGTTCTTTATATGATTTGATGATGATAAAAGTTTAAATGTAACTTATTAAAATGTGCAAATGTGGGCATAATAAAAATATATTTTAAAACTTGGAATTAGTATTATATGAGAACATGAAAATGAACCAACTGCATTAACACCTTTTTACAATATATTCTCTTTCTGACAGTAGTTAAGCAGTTAGATTTGTGGCTTAACACACAGCCCTAAAGCAAATGTAACATATGAAGGAATATGATTACTTTATACTGCACAATTTATCATTTTACTTAGCAAGTAAAGATTCCTAGGGTATTTCTTAAATTGATTAATGATTATTGTTTCAAAAACCTTTGGAGAATATTGCTTTGAATTTTATTGAAATCAAGAATATTGCTTTTCAGTTTTCAAGTTGGGGAAACAAAGAGATTAAGTAAAACATGCCATGAATCCTATACCCACCAAAGATGAGAATTAAAGCAATTGTGGAGCTTTACACGCAGAGCATACCTGGTAAATGTAGTTTATTGCTATAAACCGATTAATGTAATTCCCACTCTTGCAATAATAAATGTTGCATGTAGTAGATTGTTTTCTGTTTGAGAACAGATACTGCCACTTGTTGATATTTACATTGCTAGTACCCTGCAATCGATGATGATTGAATGAATCAATTAATGAACGAGTATGAGAGAAAACCCCTAAGAACTGACCTCCAAGCACTCCATTCGAATCCCTAGACTCTCCCAGTTTCTCTCTTGCTCAGTGCCTTCCCAGATCATTGATGCTTTACTTGAGCAATCAGGAAAAAGGAAGCAATCCAGATGGGAGGCTAGCTGTGGTCAGATGCCTCTGAAATGAAAAAAAGTATTTGCAGATGTTTCAACAAGTGCAGGGGTTGAGCTGAGTCTAGACCACAGGAAACAACTTCCACACCTTGGGGCTACTACAATAAAGGTATCATCACTCACCAACACAGGGTTCTGTTGGAAACTTGAAAAGGCCCTCAGGATCGGAATGCTGCATGAATCCAGACTTGCCTCAGGAATGCCGCAAGTGATCAGAACTAAGTACAGAAATTAATATGATTTGTAAAAATGGCAATAAAGATCATAGTTACCTGGGAATCAAATCCTTTAATCACTTTAGACAAAGCTAATGAAACTAAAAGAAACCATCATTGATTTTGAGAGTCTCCTTCTAAATTAGTTGGCCTTTGGCTTTTAGAGAGCAAAGTTCAAATTCCAATTCCTGTCTGACAGGAAAATAAGTCAGATACAAAGTAGATAGATAGTCTTTAAGCCTCCAAACTGGAATAGCAGTGCATAAAGATCTGAATCTTGAAGAGACTTTGTTTTTAGAGTTGCTGAATTCATTCATCTACTCTGATATTTTCCACTGTGCCTTTTGAGGCTGTTCACTAGATTTATGATATGTGCCTGTGTTAGCTGATCTGTTCAAATGTAAATAAATTTTAGACTTTTTAATGAAAAGTGCTAAATTCTATTCTGTGCATGCCCTCTTCCTGAGCACATTAGCTTTTTAGCTGCACAGCGGATGGTGAAGCACATGGTCGTAAGTACCAATTGCTTAATAAGATACTAATAAAACACAAAGGCACTTTAAAAAATGCTCAGAACTAAGCTCAGCCATTTACTATTTTTATGCCCTGGTCATATTATTACCTGAGCCTATTTTCTCATCTTTCTCTCTTTTTTTAAGTTTATTTATTTATTTTGCGAGGAAGAGAGAAAGAAGGAGAGAGGATGTGTAAGAGGTGGAGAAGCAAAGAGGGGGCAGGTGACAGAGAATCCCAAGCAGGCTTCCTCTTATCAGCACAGAGCCCACCCTGGGCTCAGTCTCATGAACCCTGAGAAGACTGAGCCGACCAGGTACCCCTCCTCTCTCTATAATGTAACAGCTGAAGAATGGTATTTTGGTTTTGGCTCAGGGAACAAGGGAGAGAATTTCTAAAACAGTGATCGGAATACTTGGCAACATTGGATTTGTTCCATAAAATCCTAAACATTTAATTGAGAAGAACTGATAGTAGCATAGCTAGCTATAGACACTTGACTAATGGAGATCAGCTTTTCATCAACCCAAAATGAAGTTTTTAGAAAATTACAAGGAATGCAAGAAAATGCTGGCACTATTATTAAAATTGATCAGGGTATTTTGGGGGATGGAGAAAAATTAATTAGCCCTAACATTATTAGAGAATTATGCATATGTTGCTATTCTTAGCAAACTGCCTTTTGTGAATATTGGAATTCAAAATGCAAAAAACTAAATGAGAATGCTGGCAGCAAATCCTTTTGTTGTCGTTTAAAAAAAAAAAAACCTCAGAGGTATATCAGATGTGCCGAGATTCTTTGTTATAGAATTGGATCATTAGAATAAGGAAGAAATTTAAATGTCAAGATCAAATTCCTCATTTTATAGATGAGAAAGCATATTCTCATATTAAAAACATTATTACTGTCATTATCATCATCATCTTTACAGGTGCCACTCAAGGCACCCACATCTGTTCTGGGAATCCAGCAGTGAACAAGACAGATGTGGTCTCCTGCCCTGAATCACTTAGTTAATGGAGGAGCTAGCACCAGAAATGAGTCTGTGGGTTTCTAATTAAAAGAGCTTCCATTAATCAAGTACTGACTCTAGACCAGGCCCTAAGTGTTTCACCTACATTAAGTCACGTAATCTTTACTAATTTACAGTAGGGTGGAGCTTGTCTTCCCACTGCTGACGTCTCCTTCCCTGTGAAGGGAGCTCCATTAACGCAATAATCCTGGCTTCTCTCCCTGCCTTATTTACTCTGCCCAAGGGGAGATTAAGTGACATCTGAGTTTGGAAAGAGTAACGGTGCATGAGTAGCCCAGCCCCTTCTCTTCTCTTCGGACAGAGGTGCCTAAAGGGAACATTTGTTCTTTGCTCTTCTGGGCCCAGAGAGGAACAAGGCCGAAAAAGGCCTCTTCAGGTCTTATGAGTGGGGAGATAAGTCCCATAATGGGGTTTTATATTAGGAAGCCCACTTTCCCATAGATATCAGCTTTCTCATCAATAAAATCTGTGTGTGTGTGTGTATGCAAGAGAGAAGCATTTTGTAAAAATAAAAGAGCAAATAAGCAAGTGTGTACTATCATATCTATATCATCCCAAACCAGCCAAATTCTATCCGGTGTGCATGTCTGTACCTCACATCCTGACCCCACCTGCTACAGCACTGAGGAAGTAGCATCTTAAAATAATTTCAATATAGCCTTCTGGGATCATATGCCCAAGCACTGAGAAGCTTGCACAGCAGGCTGGACCTGTTGCAGATGGCACGTAAAATTAACCATCATACCTTCTAAACAGATTTGGTCCAGTTTTCCCAAATTCTAAAACTGTGTTTGCTGTTGGGCTTCTTAGGAGACAAAGTGGTAAGATGAAAAGAGCTGGGGATTTATAGAATTGGAAGACCCAGATTTGAGTCCACCCTGAGTAAGTCTCTCTAACTTTGAACCTCTGTTTTTTCCTCTAAATAACAACACAGATTGCCTTAATGAGCTTACATAGTTGTTTGAGGCCCACAGAGGAAAATGCATGTGCAAGAGCTTTGTAAATTGTAAAGAAAGATAAAAATGTCAGTTGTTTTACAGACTTAAAGATACAGACTCTAGATAATAGTTCTCATGTTAACGACAGGTTTTAAGCTTGACTTTGTACAAAGATGTTTGTATGGTTTGGTGGCTGATAGTGGCCTAGGTGCTTATTATTTAAAGGCTAAGAACCACTTCACCAACTAAGCTCTCCGCTCTCCCAACCAACATTACTTACTTAGTATAATTAAAAAATAAAAACCTCTCTTCCATTGCTGTCTACATTTTTGCCATTAATCTTCGGCCCTAGGTGATACCTCTCTCAATGACCTGTGGATTCTGAGCAGGATTATAAAATGCTTTTCCACTAAGAAGAAGCAGCAGCAAATGTGAGAAGTGGGGTCAAGGTAGGGAGGATGATAGAGAGGCTGAAGGCAGGTGAAAGGCATAGAAGAGTCTAGGCTTTTCAACCAAAAGTTCTGATAAAGAAACTGAGGAGGGAGCAGAAGGTAGCCAGGAACAAGGGAACATTGTGTCAATGTGGCACCTTTTCCATAAGTTATTTTAAGGTTTGCTCCCTCTGATCGGTCAACACTATCTCAACCTGAAAAAAATGGATTTCAGCCCTGTGTCTCTGACCATCCAGCTGTGTGACCTTGGGTATGTGACTTTGCCTCCCTGGGTCTCATTTTCCTTATCTGTAAAGTGAAAGCTTTGGATAAATATTCTCTAAAGTCATTTCCACAACAAATATTCTCTAATTCTAGCAAAGAGCCTGTGAATTTCCTCCTCTTTCAACATTTAAATCATATCTTCCCGGGGCGCCTGGGTGGCTCAGTCGGTTAAGCGGCAGACTTTGGCTTAGGTCATGATCTCCCAGTTCGTGGGTTCAAGCCCTGCGTTGGGCTCTGTGCTGACAGCTTGGAGCCTGGAGCCTGCTTCTGATTCTGTGTCTCCCTCTCTCTCTGCCCCTCTCCTGCTCACACTCTGTCTCTCTGTGTCTTTCAAAAATAAATAAAATGAGAAAAAAAATTTAAATCGTATCTTCTAGGGTGGTGGGGGGGATTATCTTAGAAATGTGTGAAGAAGCAGGTTGTGTGTGTCTGTGTGTCTGTATGTCTATGTGTTTGCATATGTGTGTAGACATCAACGGTAAAGTTAGAACACCATAGGCCAGAGAGAAGCATTTCATGAAAATTAAAACAGAAATTAGGCAATCGTACTCTATACAGTTAGGAAATTGTAACCATTTCTCTTATAAGCAAAGAAACTCCCCCAAGAAGTTGTTCCAATTATAGTTGTATTCAGACACATTCACAGTTCAGTTAAAACACTGTTGGGCCTTACAAATCATACTTGAAAGATTAAAGAATACATACTGGCATTTAAAGCAGGCCACCAGCCTAAAAGCAGACAGGCTTCTTGATAATTGCTCTAAGTCACTAAGAGAACAAATGAATAGTTGTTAAATTCTCGAAACGATACATTTTTTTTCCTGTGTGTGGAGAACAGATTCCCATGTTTTTCTGCATGGTGATAATTCTGTTCACTGTGTAAGTAGGATTAAGCAAAAGAATAACAGAAAGAGATCAGTCATATGACCACAGGCATTAAAAGAAAAACAAAAATTTGGGGAGAGGGATTCATCAATTCAGTATTAATCATTCAGAATCTGTGGAAAGGCATTTTCTGTGTCTTTCATGTACTTCAATAAACTATTAATAACTGCCATCTATTAAATAAAATTCCACCCTCAGAAACAATAAAGAGATAGGAATACTATTGTCATGTTTCTTGTTTATATAGATGACCTATCTACTTACTCTTCCCTATCAAACATGACTACTGCTTCTAGAACTGAAGATCATAAATAAGCATTATTACAAGGTTAGAGATGGGAAAGTCTCTTTGAACTGAGACTTGCACTCAAATCCCAGTTCCACTAAATCTAGGATTTGATTTTTCTCATCTGTAAAATGGGCCTTACAGTTGTGAAAAACCACAGTACTGCATGGGAAGCACCTAATAGGCACTCAGTACACAGTAGACGTTATCATTTTTCCTTTGTTAATAATGTCTCAGTGGGGCAAATAACTTGGTTCTTCCTGATTTAAATTTGAAATCATGCTCCTTCCAGGTCTTAACTCCTATGTAACTATGCCGTTTCAGAAAAGTTATGTAATATTCCTAAGACTACCTGGAAAAATGATGGTTTTCAGAATATAATCTATCTTCTGACATTAAAAAAAGAAGAAAGAAAATAAAAGAAAAAGAGGAAAAAACAGGAAGAGGAAGGAAAGAAGAGGGATTAAAAACAAATCGATAAGAAGTCCAAAGTAGAAGATGAAGAGATACAAAAAGAAAAAGGAAAGAGACTTAGGTCTTTGCACCAGCCTATAGCCACATTCAGGAGTTCCTTAAGTCCCCTGAATGGTGTTCATGAAAATCCCAAGGCTTCTCTTGCTTGACTCGCCCAATTGTAATTGTCCTTTGAGTTGAAATACCTTTTTTTTCAGACTTTTTCCAGACTATCAAATTTCTGTTCACCTTCAAGGCTCTCACTGTATCTCACTGGAGAACCAGCATAGGGGGGCCTGGGTGGCTCAGTCGGTTAAGTGTCTGACTTTGGCTCAGGTCATGATCTCACAGTCTGTGAGTTCGAGCCCCGCATCGGGCTCTGTGCTGATGTCTCAGAGCCTGGAGCCTGCTTCCGATTCTGTGTCTCCCTCTCTCTCTGCCCCTTCCCTGCTCATGCTCTGTCTCTCTCTGTCTCAAAAATAAATAAAAACATTAAAAAAAAAAAAAAAGAACCAGCATTTGTAAAGCATATACCAAATGCCCAGCATCTTGTTAGGTGACTTATTTGAGTTGCATCATTTATAAGGAGCAGTAGCCCTGAAAGGTGGATATTATCAATCCTTTACACAAGGAGGCAATGAAGAATTAAGTCAATTATCCAGAAAAAGAGTCAAGCCAGAATTGGACCCTAGGACTATAAGATCCAAAAGCCTTCATTTTTGTTCCTTTGCATCACAATGCATATAACCCTGATCCTCTCTATCAGAATTAATGGGCCCTTCTTCCACTCTCTTTCAGCACTTAGCTTACCCCTTTATCATAACAGTTATTTCACTGCATTTTGTTTTGTTTTGTTTTGTTTTAAGATTTTATTTCTTTAAGTAATCTCTACACCCAACATGGGACTTGGGCTTGCAACCCAGAGATCAAGAGTCACGTGTTCTACTGACTAAGCCAGCCAGGAGCCCCTCACTCCATTTTGTTTTAATTTGTTAGTTTCATTCTCTCTTCTGCCAATTCTATTCCATTTATTAAACATTTGTTGAGCATCATCTATGGGTAAAACACTGAATTATATTCAGGCTCTAAGTAGACTGTAATTTTTTGTTTTGTTTTGTTCTTATTTATGATTTCCTTGTTTTTTAAATTGTGGCAAAAAAACACGTCACATAAAATTTGCCATCTTAACCATTTTTAAGTGTACAGTTCAGTAGTGTTAAGTATATTCACATTTTGTGCAACTGTAAATTATTTCATTAATGTCTGTAATTCCCATACTGCATAGCACATGTTTGCTGAATAGCCGGGACTTTCCCACCCATTCCCAAAACTTCCAGTCTCCAAATCCCAATGTTCCTGAGTCCACTGTGCCCAAAGGGATCGTGGGTGGCCCTGTGGCCAAAGAGAGAGATAATATTTCTAAGCCCCTACCTAAGAGCTTGTCATACATCCCAGATCTTTAATTTTATTTACTAATTTTCAAAATAGGTCATAAACCCACATGGTTCAAAATTCAACAAGTATAAAAGAGTGTACAATGAAAATGCTCTAATTCACTCCCCAGCCATCCAATTTCTCTCCCTGGAGGCAATCTTTAGTATCCTTATTATTTTATGCATATACAAGCAAACACACACACACACACACACACATTTCCTCTGCGTACCTTTTATACAAATTGTAGCATACTATTTATATACGCTTATATGTGGATATGTAACTTATTAATAAGTTCTCGATCAACATTTAGTGGTTTTAGGGGGCCAGGCTTTTGCTAGTAAAATATTACTGCAATGAATATATCATTTTGCAAGTGTACAAGCATACCAGTCTGATAAGTTTCTAGACTTGGAATTACTTGGTCAGGGGTGTGTACATTTGTGGTTTTAGCAGACATTGCTGGAGATTTTTATATTACCGTTTCCCCTCCCCACTCCCTAGTAGTTGAGAATTGTAGTGTAATGAACAGATGTTACTACCGACAATGACAGTGTGTATTCAACACGTTAATAGTGCGGTGACAGAAGAAATAGAATCATTACCCCCTGGCTTCTTTTGGTCAGTATTTCCAATTCATGAAAGAATCTGCTTGACTAGGTTTGTCATGTCCAGCCAGGCCTCATCAAGGTCTCCTGGAGTCACTAACCTAGGACTATTTATCACTCTGGGGTCACATACTCAACTGGATTTCAGGCTAGTGGCGTGGGATCAGCCTGAAGAGCCAGGGACTGCCTCTCTAGTGGGGGCTATGGACAGAACAGGATCCCTTCGGAGGGGCCTCGGCAGGCAAGCACTGAGATTGGGATATGTATAGGGTGACTAGAATTTCAGTTTTCCCAGGATGGCCCCAGGTTATGTCTGTTGTCTGGCATAATTACCAGTAGTGCTCCCTTTCATGCTTTCATGCTCAAAAGCGTCCCAGTTTGGAGCACAACATGCTAACAGTGGCTAAGGTAGGGCAGTGCTGTTCATGCTGTATTGTAAGGAGCCCTTGGATTTATAAAGGTGACTGAGGAGAGACTTTCGGAGGAAAAGAGAAGGCCAAGCAGGTGGGATTTGCACCCCATTACCACTGTCTAATGTGACTAAGAGGAGATTAAGCTTATAATAATGAACACATTTCTATCTAATGGGAGTTAGATGTTTCTCAAAACTTTTAAGTCAGATGCACTTGTCCCCTCTCTAATGACATATAAGTACTGTTGGGCATTTCCTCCACCAAAATAGATCACTGAAAATCTCTTGAGGTGGTAATCCCTTGACCTCAGCAGATATAGCATCTGGATTTAGCGCTCATTTGACAGTGCAGATGGGGTTAGGCCTTGAACTAATGGACCACTTGTGGCTTTTAACAAGAGCTTTCCCGAATGCACTTCTACTCCATGACAGTCAGATCATGGAATCTGGTCTAGGTGAGAGAATGGTCAAGAATGACATTCTGAGTTCAGCTCAAAGATGCTGCACTTTGATTTATGTCCAAAGCAGCATGTAAGCAGTGCAAAGGATAGACATGAGGTAAGGCAGACACGGCTGCCTGTTGCCTCCTTTATTCTTCACAGAGACACATAAATTTGGTGGTCTTGGCAGCTTGAAGAGAGTGAGATGTCTGGGAGGTCAGAGGAGCCCAGAAGTACGAGCTCAATATCTTTCATACCTCCAGCCACATCAGCAACAAGAAACAATTTATGCTACCATATAAGGCAAAAATGTAGTTATTCAGCAAGCTGAATAATGTCCATATTTCAGACCTTGAAATGGATGCTGTGCCCAGCCTGGGGCAGTCTCTCCTTATCTACACCTGGGCGGCAGGGTGTAGGAGTTTCCACTTATTTTGCAGGCTGGCTTGGCCTTGGTCTACCACAAACATATTTGAACCTTTAAGTTCGCAAACAAACCCCTGGCCTTCTCCTGAATTAACACGGGCTAGAGGACATCTGTGTTGATTGTGATTCTCTAACTCCGTGGGCCACGCTTTCCATTTTGTTAATCACTTTGCCTCATCTCTTGCTGATTACTCTTGATTGCAAAAGCCCAGCTCTTCAATTGCTGCCTGATTCTCTTTGTCCTTCAGAACTATTCCTTCTGTGAAACAATTCATCCCTTACACACATGCAACGCTCATCCTTTTCTCCTCATTTAAAATGTTTACTCTCTCCACTTTTGTTTCCATCATAGCCATATGTGTCTTCTTATTAGCTCTTCCAACAGCCTCACAGCCCTTGTACTTTCTGGGACACCAAGGAGGCAAGAGTGTTCCTAAAGTACCCCCAAATCTGTGCACAGTCACAGCAAACATGGCCAGTGACTAAAAACGGCCACCACCAACAGCTGGTAATATCATTCATTAATCAGTGCCAAACAGGACAGAGGAACATTTCCTCTGGAATATAGTTTTGTTCAAATCTATGGAAGCACATTGTTTTAAAGTCCTTAAATAAAGTAACTTATTGTCCTCCTTCTCCTTGTTTCACTTCTTTTTTTCCTTTTCTCAATCTCTCAATCAAAGATGGCTTAAGATCATTTATAGAGTCCAAAGAAGCTGATTATGGCTTGAATGACAGGAAGAAAATGGGTAGAGGGGCCAAAGAAAACAGGAAGGCTGCAAAAGTGAAAAGAGAAAAGTGGAGAAGATCACTACTAACTTGGAGCTCCCAGATGCCCATTGAGTTAGAGTTTAATTTGTATCAGTTTGCAAAAACAAATAGGAGTCCAGCTCCTCTCTAGCAGCCCCTCCCAACAAGGGAGGATGATTTGTAGGAGAGATTGTATTAAGAGACTACACTTCCCACACACCAATACTAGGTCTGGGCTTCTGATTTGCTTTGGCTAAGGAAACATGAGTAGAAATACATGTGACACTTCCTAGAAGAAGCTTTAAAAACCATTGCATGGTTCTGCCATTGCTTTTCTCTCTGTTATAAAAGGACCAATGCGTCACAGGTGCGGATTGCTCCCTCAGTCCAAGTCCCAAAATAAAGATGCCATGGAACAGAAGCTGATCAGTCATTAACATGAGTGAGAAAATAAATCAGAAAACAACTTTTGTTGTTTTAAACCACTAACATTTCAGGTTCACTTGTTATCGCAGCATAATGTAGCTTGACCTGACTGATAAAGCCAGTTAATTCCAGAAAGCAGAGAGAGAGAGAGAGAGCAGCAGTAGAGATGTTTGGGAGAAGGGAAAGAGTGGGTATTGTGGCACAATGACACAGGAGATTTAGGGAGCCATTCAAATGTCAACAAAACCTCCAAAGGGAACAATACAAGCTCTGACAAGAAGAGCCAGGATCAGGAGAAACTTACACAAGGATTCTTTCAGGAAATGGGAGGGGAGAAAAGGGACACAACTGAGACTGAATTAAAGAACAAAAGTACCTTATTCTTAGTTGTCTATAGAGTAGAAATGAAATAGTATTGGGTGTGGAGAGGACTAAGAAAAGCCAATATTTTTCTTTCCTCTGGGCCAAGTCTGACTGCCTGCAGTATGATGGAAAGCTTCGGATGGAATTCCTAAGGTATCCCACACACATCTCCATGAAGAAGGTACTGTTTTAGAGAGCGCGTGGATATTGTGGTAATCCAGGTCCCGCCTCCTGCCTGGGCTGACTCCTATGATTAGACTCAATCTAGGGATGGATGCAGAATCCCATCTAAGGAAACGAGGCCCTGGGCTGGCACAGAGCTCCAGGGGAGGTGTTTTTAGGGCAATTTCCTACTTTTCTATATTCTTTGTTTTATCTGTGCTTTGGATCCAATTGATGTTGAAAGCCAGGATTCTAATCTTCTCTCTGGAGCTGAGAGAAGTTGTAATTAGAGGTGGGTTTTCCCCACAGGTTGAGCATGTTGTCTTCATCATTCACATTGTTGCAGATACGGATGACTTCTTGTCTGTGCCAGGTGCAGGGTATGAGGTCAGAGTCACACGTACTGCCTAGGTCTCGGGGATGCACGAGGCCAGTGGTTACCTCGAAGAGTGGTCCTTGGAGCATCAGCATCACCTGGAAACATGCTAGAATGCAAAGTCTTGGGCCTTATCCAACACCTACTGAACCAAATTTCTGGGAGCCGGGCCCAGCAAGCAATCTGTGCTTCAACAAGCCCTCCCTGGGATTCTGAGGCACGCTTCAATTTGAGAATCACTGCATGAGGGGCATCTGTGAACAACAAATATGTGTCTCTTTCTCAAGGCATGTCATAACCCTAGGCTAAGGATCAACTCCACACCCTCCTTTTAGTTTATTAAATGATCATCCACTCCAGTTGCCAGCAGGGCCTCCCTATCTTCACAGCACATCTCAAGGCGGAAGAGGCAATGAGAAGGCTTCAGGCCTTCTTGTGGTGCCAGATTGAGCACCTGCAGCAGCACCTCCTGGCCAAGCCAGCTCAGATCCAGGCCAGCTTCAGGAGCCACAGACGAGTAAACCTCCACCGCTCTCGTCTCCCTTCACAGCAGGTCCGTGTGAGACAAAAGAGGCTACTGCTGAAATCCACCCTGTGAGGTTGGTATTATCTCCACTTTACACACGAGAAACCTGATGAGAGACTTAAATAACTTGTCGTAATCATAAAATGAGTAAATGGCGGAGTTGGGATTGAAATCCAGTCAGCCTATCTTCAGAATCCACTGGGAAATTGTTTGCAACATTCCCAGATACACGGTTTGAGAATCCTGCTGAGAAAAATGTGACTGGATTTGACAGCACGTGTCAAAAGGGTCCCCTCATGTCAACCTGCTGCCACTAGTCACTTGCTTTCCAAACTGAGGCAGTTGATCCGAACGTTAGCAAATGAAAGTATAATTCTAATTTCGAGATAGATGTATTGTTATTTCCCTTAAACGATTTGCTCTTTAAACTCTTCTCCAAACCTAGCACCAAGAGATGGGGACCTCCCTGAACTCCAAGCCCTGCACGCCTCTGCTGGGGTATCTCACAGGCATCTCTCACTGGGCACGTGCCGGTAGCATTCATTCCTCATTCATTCAGCCCACTCCTCCCCTGGCCTTCCCTGTCTCAGGGGACACACCACAGTGCTCTAGCCAAAATCTTTTTTTTTTAATGTTTATTTATTTTTTGAAAGAGACAGAGACAGAATGCGAGTGGGTTAGGGGCAGAGAGAGAGGGAGACACAGAAACCGAAGCAGGCTCCAGGCTCCGAGCTGGCAGCACAGAGCCCGACGCGGGGGCTCGAACTCACAAACCCTGAGATCATGACCTGAGCCGCAGTCGGACGCTCAACCGACTGAGCCACCCAGGCGCCCCTGCTCAAGCCAAAATCTGAAGAGCCATTTCTTATTCCTTCCTTTCCTCTTTCTCCCATATCTATCTACTTGACTTCATCAGTAAGTCCTGGTAGTTGTCCTTCCAAATTGTATTCCAAGTCGGTTCACTTTTTCCCACTTCTGCTACCATCCAGGCCAAGCTGCCATCACCTCTCACGGACTACTGTATTCACCTCCCAACCAGACTTACTGTATTTACCATCTCACCTCCTAAGATCTGTTCTCCACACATATTCTGAGTGAGCTTTTAAAAATAAACTGGCTATGTCACTCTCCTGTTTAAGTCCTCCAGTAGTTCCCCATTACATTTAGAATAAGATCCAAATTCCTTCCTAGGGCCCACAGAAGCCCCAGAGGAGCCAGACCCTGACTAATCCCTGGGCTCAGCACCTTCACTTACCCTGGCTCACCTCTCCGCACCCCCTCTAGCCTTCTTTCTGTTCTTTAGCAGGACAGGCTGGCTCATTGCTGCCGAAGGGTAGCAATGCTATTCCCTCTGCCTACAAACTGCTTTCTTGGGATCTTGAATTGACTGTCCAAGATATCATCTGTTAGTTCTCAGAGCAAATGCATTTCCTAAGAAATATCTTCCCTAACCACTCTATTTAAACTAGTATATAGCCTCACCCCATCATAGTACCACTTATTGCCTTCATAGTGAGGGGATCAGAAAAGGCACCCCAAATATGCTGTTTTGGCATACTGATTTGAGCAGACACAGGAAGGGTCCTCTGCCCTTTCCCCTTTCTACCTAAAAGCAGGGTGTAAATTTCCTATAAGAAAGTTGCCCCCTGTACCAAAAAGAATAGAAAATTCTTATCATTGGAGATGGGAGTTAATGCCAAGTTGAGCCTGCACAAACAAATGTTACTAAAATAACCTTTATCTTCCATTTGTTTCCCCCATACATTTCCTAGTCACTTTCCCAAAATTTACCACCACTAGAGGCCCGAACCTCCTCCCTTCATCTAACTACTTTTTCACAATTTATCACCTTTTGTTAGAATGGCATAAAAGCCCCCACATCTAATTACTTCTTCAAAGGGTTTTACCTCTTTCCTGTGAAGTCCCTTGTGCCGTGTAAAAATACTAACATCAAATAAAATGCATACACTTTTCTCCTCTTTGAATTTTTTTTAAAGTTTATTTATTCTTGAGAGAGAGAGAGAGAGAGACAGAGACAGAGACAGAGTGCGAGAGGGAGGTGGGGCAGAGAGAAAGGGAGAGACAAAATCCAAAGCAGGCTCCAGGCTCTGAGCTGTCAGCACAGAGCCTGACCCAGGGCTCGAACCCATGGATCTCAAGATCATGACCTGAACCAAAGTTGGACGCTTAACGGACTGAGCCACCCAACCACCCTACTTTCTTCCTCTTTAATCTTTCATCTTTCAGCTTAATTTGCAAGTCCTAGCGACAGAAATAAGAGAGTTAGAGAGAAACTTTTCTTTCCCTACACTGTCACTTACCTATCAAAATTTATATTGTGTATCCTTTTATTTACCATTTTTTATTTTATTTAAAAAATTTTTTCAAAACATTTATTTATTGCTGAGAGACAGAGAGAGACAGAGCATGAGCAGGGGAGGGGTAGAGAGAGAGGGAGACACAGAATTTGAAGCAGGCTGCAGGCTCTGAGCTGTCAGTACAGAGCCCCACGTGGGCTCAAACCCACCAACTGCGAGATCTTGACGGGAGCCCAAGTCAGATGCTTAACCGACTGAGCCACCCAGGCGCCCCTATTTACCGTTTTTTAAAATGCCCTCTGCTTGGGGTGCCTGGGTGGCTCAGTCAGTTAAGCATCCGATTTCAGCTCAGGTCATGATCTCATGGTTCATGGGTTTGAGCCCTGTGTTGGGCTCTGTGCTAAGAGCTCAGAGCCTGAAGCCAGCTTCAGATTCTGTGTCTCACTCTCTCTGCCCCTTCCCTGATTGTTCTCTCTCTCTCTCTCTCTCTCTCTCTCTTTCTCTCTCTCTCAAAAATAAATAAACAAAAAAATAAATTAATTAAAAATATAAATAAATAAATAAAATGCCCCCCACTCTAAAATGTAAACTCAGTAAAGCTAAGAAGAGTATTTGTCCTATTCACCACCATATCTACAGGCCTGGCACAGAGTCAGTCCTCAGTAAATATTTGTTGAGCAGCTGAATCTGCCCAGAGGCAATGTAGTTAAAGCCCCAGGGAGAACAAGGTATCTGAGACAATGTCAACAGAGAAGCCTCCTTAACTGACCACCATTGATAGAATTATTTGTTTCAGGTCCCACACACAGTACCACCTTAACTGGGCATTTCTTAAATGCAATTGAAGGTAACAGATCTTCCAGTTTAAAGAGAAAGGAAGAAAAGTATGAAGATTTGAAGAAAGGAAAAGTAAACTACCATAAAAGGGCATTGTGAATAGCACACAGCAAGAAGTCTAAATGTAGAGCAGATATCAAATCCTAAATGCCTGGTTTTAAAAAGCAGTTTTAGCAGAATCCTGGGGAGAGAAAATGGATAGAAGTGTGGGGGTCATGGATAGAAAGCAAGAGATGCAGAGACACAGAGAGAGACAGGGACCAAGAGACATTAGATTATAAGCTATATTCTGCTAAGCAGTGGATTCAAACTAACTCCATCAAATGATGTGTGTGTGTGTGTGTGTGTGTGTGTGTGTGTGTGTACACACACACACACACACACATTCACTGGGGAGGAGAGTAATCAAAAGAGTATTTTATTATATACAGGGAGAAGGAAACCAAGTGTGGAGACGTTTGCCAACGTGACAGTGGTAACAACCCTCCAACAACAGTGGGTTTGCCAGTGACATCACAGCCTCTGCTGGCCATGATGACCTCTCCCGGTCTCATGTGCTACATGACCTTTCCCATGAAAAGTTTGCTGTGGGGGGTCTGATGTGCTGCTACCAGAGTAAGAACTTTCCAGTGTGTGCAGTGCGACAGTATACTCTCCCCTGCAATCAATAGCTTATTAGCCAAGAAGTACAAATAAAGTGTTATTGTAGGGAAATGCCAAAGCAGAAAACTAAATGATTTTTTAAAACACAAACGTCTTAAAATGCAAGAGGTGTTACGTATCCTCACACACTCACACACACATTCTTTTATATACCAAGAGAGCTTCATGAAGGGGTTTGTAAATTTAGATTATTTTAAATAATCATAATACGATTTGGGGCCATTTCTGATTCAAGCTAATATTACAGGAAATGGTTTTTTTTTTTTTGTGACTCCTTTTTAAAAAAATTGGTATTTAAAAAAAGGAATACCATGAGGGAAATTATAAATGTAAAGTAATGCAAAAATAAATTTGATGAGAAGTAGTCCCCTTGTCAAAGTAGGTCTGTGATAGACAGGAAATGAATTTGAAGAGATTTTTAATGGCATCATCTTTTTCTCTCTAATCCATTTGCACACCATTTGGTGTCACTGATGTCCGTTTATTATCAGTGTAGTGGTCGAGGCAGAGTCAGACAGCCCCGGATTCAAATTCCAGCTCTAGCATGCCCTGGCTCGGTGAGTCACTTAATCTCCCCCAAACTTTTCTCATCTACAAAACGGGGGTCATGGGATTGTTGTAAAGATAAAATAAAATAATGTACGTAAAACTTCTGGTACAAAATAATATGCAGTGTACAGTCCTAGTAATTATTATGAATTAAATTAATTCCACAAATATTTATCACGTGCCTTTGGCATGGTAGGCATTGTTCTAGGTGCCGGGGGTGGACATCAGGGCTGCCTGTAGGATGGTACAGGTTGTGCACAAAGCAAATCCACAGGCCGCCATTTGTATCATCATCTGAAGGAACAATGCAACCTGAAGCCAGTAGGATACAATCTGTGAGTCATACTTTGTTGCCCTTACAGTGGAAAGTAAAATGAGTAAAGCTTACATTCTAATGAAAGGAATAACATTCATTATTATGACTTGACACTTAATAAAAACCCTATCATTCCACATAAGAGTAGCTAAGTAGTGAACCAAGAAGTACCATTTAAGCCTTTGGCAAACATTCAACGCTATGCTAGATGGAGTAGGCAGTATAGAAGTAAGGGATTTGCCTTGCCTTATTTCTGTAATTAAGCAGTTTAAAATCCAGTTGGAGTCGAAATATACAAAATGGGGACAAAATGTACGTCAGGGCTAATCTGCATGATATAATTAAGTACAGGCAGACCTCATTTTGCATGGCAATGTGGGACCATAAAAATGACCTATGCAAACTAAAGCCACACAAAGTAATCTTAATAATCAATAGGGAAAATTGGGATTATTCCAAGATCTTTAAACACTTTTGAGAAACCATTCAAGATTCTCTTAAGGTCAGTTATAAATATATTGGGAAATGAAAAAAAAATAGTAAAAACTAACAGTCAGTAAGCTAAAATTTAATACATTTAAAAAATTGAGAATTAAAGTATTTTAGTTCCTTGTGAAAAAACATCAAGAAGAGTTCCAACAGGACTTGCTTTCTTCTCACCATATAACTTACTACACATCTTTTCTATGCCTCGGCAAAATCGTCATATTCCTTTCTAAATCTGGATTCACTTGCGACACTGTATCCTCTCCACATTCAGTGTCATGAAATATCTCCAAGAGTTTCTTTAATGTGAAGTATTTTCCCGGAGTCACTTCCTTGGGGACGCCGTCATCCTTTTCCTCACAGCCACTTCCCCCTCTGAGGTCAATACGTCTGCCTTTGCCAGGCGCCTGGCGGCATAAACAGAGGGGCTCACGCTGTACCGGTGTCCGCACAGCCATGAGCAACTATTTCTTCTCTCACTCCATTTACATTGCGTTGAGATTTGGCTTCCGGTGTTTCACTTTTCATTTCTCTGCTGCACTTTCATCTTTGTTGGTCAGTTCCCTCCTTTGATTAACCTTTTCTGTAAAATGGCACAGAGGTGCCTCACTGGGAGACGAGGAGGCAACCGCACACTTTGCTGTCTGCGGGGTGAACTAAAGAACAGATGCGAGGTGACTTTCAAGGAAGTGATTGGTCATGGATCACGATTCACATCTGTTATTTACATAGTGGTTTGTGGACTGAAGTGCTAGGATCAAAGTTTATACTTTATGCAAATAACAGTAAAGAGACTGTATAGCATGGTAACGAAAATTTGAACTGTGTTATTGGGGCACTTGTGGTATTTAACTACAATGTAGTGACTTGAATTCATGCACATTAGGGCCATGCACAGGACTGCCTAGCCTACATTATCTTTGTTAGTTTTTAGCAATGTATTCATAGAAAATATGTCCTCATGATAGAAAGCTATCGTATCTATTATAAGTGAATTGCATTAAACTAGAAGGTTAACAAAATAACACCTCAAATGAAGTGTTTTAAACATGTATCTTAGCATAACATAAACAAAGCTAATAAACACCTACTAAATCACCAAGACTAGTACGCCTACTATACAATAGCATGGCACAAGAAGCCAAAGTCCAATGGCTTCGAGTGTTTTCTGACACTTTAATCCATCTTTTTTCCCTTCTATTTTTGCCTTTTTCCTTTCCTATTGAAATTCAGATACAGTTAAATGTAATATATTTTGTTAAAAATAGCACCACAGAACTTGACTTTTATGACAGTATTTCTCTATTTCCCTGCTCCTTTTTTACCCTTCTATCTGTGTGTGCATATGCAAAGAAAGTATCCAGATAATGCTTTCCTACTCTTAATGATGATAATATCATTATGAAGTGGTAGAAAATGAGATGCTTTTTCTTCATGTTCATATTTGCACTGTGTGTGTGGCTTGAATGTTTCATGATGAGCATTGATGTACACGTTTAGCGTTTACAAAAGCAATGGCAATTTTCCTCAAAACGACAACAAAATTTGGACACCTTTAAAAATAATTGAAAGAAATCTTTTCAAATTTTTCTAAATGGCCTAATTTTCTCAGAATTTCCTCAAGGAAGGTAACATTTGGCATTTTGAATGGCTGACTTGGTCCCTGATCGTTTTCTCTAACTCAGCTTGATTCTTCTTTCTAAAAGGAACTGACAATGGCCAAGGGTCTCCCACAAAAAAACCAACTGCCTATTCTTTGACCCCTACTGTGTGCTCTACTAAAATAGTTATTCCTCTACTATTGGAGATCTTACCAAATTCTATATTTGTTGATGAAATTGAAAGCTCCATGAGAGCAGGGACCATATCTTCATTCTTGTGCACAGGCACTCCATAAATATGTGTGCATATGAAATTTTTTTTTAATTTTTGTTGAAAGATAAAATTAATGCTTTGCTACATAAAGAATAAAGGGTTCGTTTAAAACTCTTCCTGAAATTTTGTTTTGTTTTGAGATTCAGAGCTTTCAAGTTCAAGACCATCGGCCTTTCTAGACTATATAGAGGCTGCAGGTTCTAGGAAAACACTCAGGTTTACATTCAAATATTATGTAATCATCAACAGTAAGTAAAAATTAGAAGGCTCCCAAGCAAGTCTAAATTTTATGTTTTTAAATTTTGCTTCGAATAACAACTTTCTTATAGTAAAACATATTAGTATTTATTACATTTTGGTAGAAAAACCGTGTGCTTCTTTTTTAATTATTTTATTTTAGAGAGCGCCAGCTGGGGAGAGGGGCAGAGGGTGAAAGAGAAAGATTCATAAGCAGGCTCCATGCTGAGTGTGGAGCTAACGTGGGGCTCAATCCCACCACGCTGGGATCATGACCTGAGCCAAACTCAAGAGTCGGACACTAACCTATTGAGCCACCTGGGCGCCCCAACTGCCTGCTTGTAACACGTATCTTTTTTTTTTAATTCGAGTTGACAAAGGGGCTATGTTCTTTGTTTCTTTGCATGAACAGATCAATTTAAAAAGCAAAACAGGGGCACCTGGATGGCCCAGTCGGTTATGCCTCAGACTCTTGGTTTAGGCTCAGGTCATTGTGAGTTCGAGCCCCATGTCAGGCTCTGGGCTGACAGTGTAGAGCCTGCTTGGGATTCTCTCTCTCTCCCTCTCTCTCTCTCCCTCCTGGCTCATGCTGCCTCGGTCTCTCTCAAAATAAATAAATAAACTTTAAAAAAAAAGCAAAACAGAGCAAACACCTAGGTACCCTGTACTTTCAGCCTTGCTGTGGATGTAATCAGGGTTCAGTTTTTTGACCTGTTTCTCTTCTTTCCATTACTTCCTATGAATTCTGCTTCTCTGTTTTCCTCAAGTTCCATTGATACAAAGAGTAGTTCTAAATCTCTCTCCTGCCCTGAACTGTCACCCCCAAGGCCTCTCTAATTTTGTATTTCTAATTGCTTATAATGTTATCATATAATCCACCGAGAATTGATGTCTTGATAGAATTCTCTCCTATCTAAGTTATCAAGGCTGCTTCCAAAGTGGCCTCCAACTCTGAAACTTGAGAGTTCTTGACAACAGTTTTCCTCTCTGGTTGTTCTGCCTTACATCAACTCATTCTGTTTAGTGTTCATGATACTTGTTCTCCATTTCCATCATTCCTGTTCCTGACTGAATCCTAATCCTCCCTTATACCTGGACTTGAACAACAGCCTTTATGCAGAGCTCCTGCTCTCAACCTATTCTGCATTCAGCAGACAGAACAGACTCTCCTCCACCATTTTTATCACTGTTCTTCTACCCACTGGAATCTACAGCATTTCCCCAAGATTAACTGTATTTTGTGAATTCAGCTTCCATTCAAGAACTTCCATTATCTACCTCCTTTTGTTATGAAATTATGCTACTTGCTTTTCAGAACCGGCCTATTTATAATCAAATTATGCAGCTTCCCTGTGGGAAACCTCATTTCATTCCAGACTCCTTACCAAAGGCTAATGAGTGTCTGCCAATCTTTCTGACCTTTTTTCCTATCATCCTTGATACATCTCAATATTTCTTTCTGTTCCTTCCCACCCAAGGCCCATTGTACTAGCTTTCTCCTCTGCCTTGAAAGTTCTTAGTCCAGATCAATGGCTTCTTCTTATCATTTGAGACTTAGTGCAAATGCTATCTCTTCAGAAAGCTCTTCCCTAACTATCCTGTCTGTGTGCTTTCACATATACTACTCTCATATGTCTTAGTTTTATTCATGATACTTTATATTGTTTTTCACTTGTTTTTTATCTGTGCCACCAGGAAAAAAAAAGTTCTCTAAAACCCAGACCCGGCTTTCTTGTTCACTGTTATATCTATGGGGCCTAGAATAGTGCCAGGCACACAGATACGGCCTAAGAAATATTTGCTGAATGAATTATAGTGACATAATTTTTACTCCCTGATTAAGCCAAGCCATTCTCGACATTGTCGTACATGTCCATTTGCAACTTCTTGGTTATGTGTTTTCTTCATTCTTTTCTCCCCTAATTCCCTTTACTGTTATTTTTTTTATCAACTTGTATTAGTCACTTCCTTCAAAATCTAGCTCAAATGCCACTTGTAAAACCTTCTTGAATTCTTCCTACCATGAGCATTCTTTTACTTCTCCTCCCCATGAGATTTGCCCCATTGTTTTCATGATATTACTTTGTGCTTTTAAAAAAAAATTTAACAAATTGCTCTATAACTACATTTTTTTCTTATTGAGTCATCTAATTATTTTCTTGTTGAGAGAAGGTGTAGTTAAGTGACAAAAGCTTTGGGCTTAGAGTCCGGGAGAACAATTCCAGACTGTGGAGAGGCTGTTTCCCACATCTGTAAAATGGAAGACTTAGTCTAGACTGCACGTTGCAAAATGACAGCCCTCACGTTGAATAAGGCCCACAGATGTGTCTCACTTGGCCTCCATTAAACTCAAATTAGTGGGCAATGTTTAAAAATTGGGAAATTTTTGGAAAGCTTGGAAATCTACCCTCTCTAGAAAAAAAAAGAGAGAGAGAGAGACCTACATTTCTGCATGGCGATAGATCCACTGAGAAGGAAAGCAATTGTCTTCTAATGTGGGGTAGGGACCCTCTGTTGTGACATGATGCCCAAGCAGCCTGCACTCTTCACTTGTTTATGTTAATTCTTTGTGGGAGTTTGAATATATACCCCCAAGACTGCATCATTTCTGGGTCCCTTCTAACTCTACATATCTATGATTCTGGACAAATATATTTTATCTCTCTACCCAGACTTAAATTCTAGAAGGGCAGTGCCTGGTGCTTTTCTTCTGCTTTTGCAGTTTATACTGTCAGGCATAAAGCAGATGCTTTAAACCTGTTTGTTGAATATTAAATTTAGTTACACAAAAATATGTGGTGAAAACCATGTTCTACCTAATTAAAAATGTATTGCTTGGTTGGCTTTTATCAAGAAAGACTCCTACCAAAATGGAATTAAAATAGCGAACACAGAGTTTATGTGATATGGAAAATTTAACTCTGGACAGATATCAACCAGATGAAGTTTCATTTGGGCAGCAGAAAAGAAATGTAGGTCCTCGGTCTCTTTTCTCTGTGTGTACCTCCCACTGATGGTTCATTGTAGTCATGCAGGCATATCAATAGCAGAATGTACTCTGCAGATGAAAAATATTGCCATTTGTCCTCCTAAATAATGATCATAGGTTCAGGCAAGCTGGAACTTGCTGAGACCCTCATTTATTACAATACCAATAACTACCTTTGCTATATTCCCACAAAACCACAAACTCTTTGGCAAGTTCAGGACCACCATATTTAAGAAATCCCATTAGAGATTTTGCAACAATTAATTACCTCTTAAGGAGAACACATCACACTAAAATGTTTTCCGTGGATTAGCAGCAATAGCTAATAGATTCCACACCCCGGTTGGGCCATGCCTGGTATACCAAAGCGAATGGAGGTCACAGACCTATATAACCCAGGGCAGATTTAGTACCACTGGTGACAAAGACTATAGTCTGAACAATTTCTTCTCCATTTTTCCATTTTCTACTATAAAGAGTACTTGTAAATGACATAAATATTTGATGTGAGAAAAGATTGCACTCCTCAAAAACTTTTACACTAACAGAGGGCATAGCTGATATTATGCCATTCATATTAATACTAGAATAAATCTTTTTAATGAAGTTTGGATAACCATAATACTTGAAAAACATTCTACAACTTTGTATTTCTTTGGAACATTATATTCTAAAGAATTAAAGGGCAAAGAAGTTAATCTGATTAAAATATTTTAACGTTTAATTTAGACAGTTTCAATTTCTAATTTTTTTTTATAATGTGTGCAGGGACTGAGCTGAAATGTACTTTTGTATTATCTATGAAAAAAGTGGTTTAGTAAGTAAATGCATAGTATAAATAATATTTGAAAGGAAGCATTTACTTACCAAAGAAAATAATTCGTTTTCCAACACTTGAGATTTCCTTTATTTATAAAACACTCTATTCAAAGTGTAGGCAAGACCAGAACTTCTTAAATATGCTAATCATTTTTATCTGTTTACTGAATCTGGGCCTGAACTGCCAGTACTTATTAGTCATTTTTCTGGTTACTGTATGTACTTGAAAGTAATAAAGCTGCAAGTCCTTTGAAATGGCCCAGTTTTCCAGATTAGTGAATTTTTTAATATGTATTTACATTTTGGGTTTGAATAATCATCTTCCACTGATGTCTAACCCACTGCAAATTATACAGTTTGCCTATTAAGGAAATCTAGTCATGACTAACAGTGAAAACTAGGTAGAAGACATCTTTCTGCAAGCTGTGGGATCTTAACCCTGCAGAGCCTCAGTTTTCTCATGTATAAAACGGGGATGAAGGTGGGCTCCTGGGTGGCTCAGTCGGTTAAGCGTCAGACTTCAGCTCAGGTCATGATCTCACAGTTGATGGGTTTGAGCCCCGCATCGGGTTCTGTGCTGGCAGCTCAGAGCCTGGAGCCTGCTTCGGATTCTGTGTCTCCCTCTCTTTCTCTGCCACTCCCCCACTCAAGCTGTCTCTCTCTACCCACCCCCCCCAAATAAACAAAAATTTAAATAAAATAAAAATTTTTTTTAATAAAAAAAATGAGGATGAAAGGGAGAGTAATAGAGAACAAGCAAGCATTCTCTTAGTAAACAAAATCTATATCATCTTTCCTAATATGTGTCAAAGATCCTACA
Organism: Panthera pardus; assembly: GCF_024362965.1. Classification (NCBI taxonomy): domain Eukaryota; kingdom Metazoa; phylum Chordata; class Mammalia; order Carnivora; family Felidae; genus Panthera; species Panthera pardus. The sequence continues at coordinate 107,153,106 of NW_026526721.1, forward strand.
TAATTAATTATACATTTTCTAATTTATACTGCATTATCCCTATTTTGTAGAGAAAGCCACTGAGGCTCAGAGAATTAAGAAACTTGTCCCAGATCATACATGTTAAGGAACCATCTTCCTGTTTCTGCTTGTAAACTGGCTCTGGGCAGGGCACTATTTTTCTACAAAAGCAATCTTAGAAATTAGAGTCAGTGATCATCTATGACTAGTGACTGCAGTTCTGAGACTGGTTTTCATATACACTTTGTAGGATCAGCCTCACTATTTGGAGGTTGTACCCTCTGCAGGAACTTGAGTCATCACCTACCCATCCACTCCTCCACACTCTACTGCTCTCCTTTATGAATTAAGTTCTAAGAATTCCTGTCTCATTACTCCCCAAGGGTGTTCAGCCATGGCCATCTCTGACTTGTATTTTCACCCACCTAGTTAATTGCTTTCTTAGAGTCTTCTCTTAGGCTAGGCGATGTCTACCTCAGCAAATAACTTCACATCATTATAGAGGAGCGAGAAATTGTTTGGCTTGTGGAATGGTTTATAAATTTGGCACTTTCCAGTTTATACCACCCCATGATCCAGTAATTGTGGGAGGACATGGTCCAGAGTGCAGAGGAAAGTTCTCATAAAACATGGCTTCCCTGGGTCCTTTGCTCGACTACCTGGTTAATGGAAGGAGGAGCATATGGATGTGGTGGTGACAGTGGTGGTGGTGGTTGTAACGGCAGCGGTGATAACAGTGGTGATGGAAAGATTTTGTTTGATCACGTTGGCACCTCACCCAGTCAAATATTGGTATGAATATTGGTACGGTTTCATTCTACTCTGACAATTTGAACTTATTTTGTCAACGTTTCTTAATTTATCTCCATTTTCCTCAAGTGGGATAGATCTTCACATGTACTGTTGTCATTTTTTCCCTTTAAAATTTAAAACATCTGGGGCACCTGGGTGGTTCAGTGGGGTAAGCATCCAACTCTTGATCTTGACTCAGGTCATGATCTCGAGGTTCATGAGATTGAGCCCCAGCTGGGCTCTGTGCTGACAGCACGGAGCCTGCTTGCTTGGGATTCTCTGTCTCTCTGTCTCTTTCTGTCTCTCTTGCAAAATAAATAAACATTTTTTTTAAGTAAAATAAAATTTAAAACACCTTCTACCATTTGCCTAAAGCAAATGCTTTTAACTCAAGACCCAGGGATAAAAGGAAGCCCTGTTATATGGATTCAGATAACTCCTCCCTTCTTGGAAATCTACATGTGACACCCATGCTGACCAAACTGTAAGCTCCCAAATGGATTAGCAGTTTCTTACGGAGAATGACAATAATATACCTGTCATGTTGAAGGACTAAAAAATTTAAAAGAAGAAACGTAATTTTGCACAATACTTTACATCAACAAAGTATTTCTAGTTGTGTTTGTAGATCACAAGGCTGCCCTGCCCAGGAGCAGAAGGTGTTTTAAGTGTGCTCAATCTCAGGATTTAGGGGAGGCAGGCCACAGAGGAGCGTGGGACTACGGCATGAGGAAAAGCCTTGGTGTGGCCTCAAGAAGCCCGGAAAGGACTGAGGGAAGCCTGGGCAGGGTGCAGGGCAGTTTCCTGGGCTCTTTTATGGCTCTGTCTGTTCTTGCAGCCGATGACCTCAGGCACCCTGCAGCCTCCTTCCTGTATCTGTAAAATGGAGGAATGCAACTCCAGGACCTCTGCTCCGCTTTTCTCCCCCGGGGGGCCGGAGACTTCCTGAGCGGCACACTATAAAACTCACAGATCCTTCGCTCTAGGTGTGGTTAAAAGAACAAAATCATTATAATTACTGGGCGTACCTGTAGTCACTCGGCATCACATCTTCCCCTAAATGTGTGTCCTAGGTCTGCATGTCTGTTACCAAGAAAAGAACGCCACTGAGGATACGTGAAGTTCTGCCGAAATGCTGGCTTTTATGCTGTTTTCTAGAGCCTGTCTTAATAATCACCTGCAAAGCTACAATTTGGCAGATATGAGCTGGCGGCCTAACCCAACGTCACCGTGTCTTGGTTTATTGAGGTGTCTCCCCGCGTGCCCGAGCCTGCCACACTCTCTTCCCACTTTCCCCCATGCGTCACCAGCATAGCCCTCTTTCAGCCACCTGAGTCTTCGTGTGCACCACCCGATACAGCAGCCAGGAGCCAGTGTGGCCCTTGAGCAGGCTACAGTGCCAGTCTGAAGTAAGTGTGAAATACACGCTGGATTTCCAAGACCTAGCAGGAGAAAAAGAATGTAAAATATCCCTTAACAACTTTTAATACTGCTTGCGGGTTGAAATGAGAATATTTTGGACATACTGAGTTGAATAAAATATGCCATTACAATTAATTTTACCTGCTTTTTTATTTTTTTTTAATTTTTTTTTTTAACGTTTATTTATTTTTGAGACAGAGAGAGAGACAGAGCATGAACGGGGGAGGAGCAGAGAGAGAGGGAGACACAGAATCGGAAGCAGGCTCCAGGCTCTGAGCCATCAGCCCAGAACCCGACGCGGGGCTCGAACTCACGGGCCGCGAGATTGCGAGATCGTGACCTGAGCTGAAGTCGGACGCTTAACCGACTGAGCCACCCAGGCGCCCCTACCTGCTTTTTTAAAAAATCCTTTTTGAACATGGCTACTGGAAAGTTTAAAATTACAAATGTGGCTTGCATTTGTAGCTCACATTATGTTTGTGTTCTTTAGCAGTCTAAATGGTTTCCAGGCCGTTGCATGAATGTGCTGTATTCAAGAAAAAACATGTCCTTAGACAATACCATCTAAAAATGTTTAGTACTTTTATACAAATATCAACTAGTTTCAAACGAATTATCAGCTAAATGTTGTATTTTTAACTTTTAAGAAGGATGCATTTATGTATCCAAAACAAAGCCCATTGTGATGGAAACTCAAATCTATTAAATCATAGGACAGATACTGGGACAATCTATAATAATACAGAGGCATGTGATAAAAGCAGTGGCACTGATCCTTTTTTATGTCATGGGTCCATATTGCTCACTGAACCAGTATTTATGATTTATCTACTACATCAAGACTATGCCGGGCTCTAGAAATACACCTGATAAATCTGATGAAAGTTTTAGACCCTCTCTGCAGAAAAGAAGCATATAGGAACACACTTATGTACTTGCACTCCATTTTAGGTTCTTGTGAATCTTCTGAAGCCTACCATGCGTCCTAAGTTAATAATTTCTAACTTTGAAAAAAGAGCATGGACCTTAGGGCCAGACAGATATGCGTTCAAATGCTGGCTCCACCAGTTTCTGGGGTGATCTTGGGCTGTATTTAACTTCTCTAGGTCCCATTTTTTTCATCTGTAAGTTAGGAGGATATGGACAAATCGTGGGGTATTATGAAGATTAGCTACGAGATATATAAAAGTCTTTTTTGCACATTCCTTCCTAAGCACCCTTAGTAGGGGTAACAGATCGTAGCTATTATTTCTCATCTTGCGTTACGCGAGGAAGTGGCTCGGAAGGCTAAGTGAGGGAATGGATTCTTTAGTCTGAGTCTTCTTTTCTTTCTTTTTTTTTTTTTTAATTTTTTTTCAACGTTTTTTTTTTTTTTATTTATTTTGGGGACAGAGCGAGACAGAGCATGAACGGGGGAGGGGCAGAGAGAGAGGGAGACACAGAATCGGAAACAGGCTCCAGGCTCGGAGCCATCAGCCCAGAGCCTGACGCGGGGCTCGAACTCACGGACCGCGAGATCGTGACCTGGCTGAAGTCGGACGCTTAACCAACTGCGCCACCCAGGCGCCCCTGAGTCTTCTTTTCTATGTCAAGTTTTAAATCATGAAGTAGCCCTAGAGGTTAGTTGCTGAAAAAAAATAAATAAATAAGAGTTTGATTCTCCAACCAAGCCATGACCTTTTAAATAAGATGTCCAAAAGTGGTGTGCGAGTCATCTGGGGTATTATGATCGACAGAACTGAGAACACATCTGCCCACACCTTATGAGATGCTCTGTGGTATGTGCATATGCTTTTCTGTGGTTTGAAAACAAATTTGTGTCTGCAAATCTTACCCATGGGTTTCTGTTTTGGGGGGTTATTTGTTTGTTCATTTCTTTAGAAAACCATCCCGGTAGGTGTGTGCTTCTTACAGGCAACCTGAAGGCAACTGCCAGCAGGCACAAGCAAATGTTGGCATGAAAGTAGCCTTCAATGAGTAAGAACTTGGGCTAAGAAGCTAAATGCCATGCCATTTCTGCATTGCTTCTCCTTCCAATGTCACACTCTGGAATGGTCGTGCCTCCAAGTCACTAAGTTAGAGTCAGAGTGATTCACCAACTACCATCAGGTGAGGGTAAGCCAGCCTCGTCATAATTTTACAGACTCCTCTTGCCACTCACGAAAACAAATTATGTATGGTATTTATGTACATCTGGGTTGCTGGGCATTTTCCAAACGCCTCTTGGAGAACATTAAACAGGAAATTGATGCCACAGGGCAAATATTCATTCTTCCCATCCTCTCTCACAAAAACAAGTACAGATTTGCTGTGGCTAGACTGACTTCCTGCAGTGTGCTGTACGTAGCTTATTCGATTTTACACTAGAAGGAAAAAAAATGCATTCTCTGTTTCAATTTAGGGCATGTTGAAAATGGCTAAAATACATAAACAAAAAGCTTCCCTCATAAGAGCACTGAAGTATAGAAATCAGGGCTTTATGAAATCACAAAATTCAAAGGTTAATGATTGTTCTTCATGCCTTTGGTGAAAGTCAATCCATATTACAATAGACACATCATATTTAGTTTAAACAGCATGTTTTCTAGTTCTCAAATGGAAAACCTTTAAGCATATGGCCGCTGCAGCTTTTCATATAAGGATGGCCTCTTTTTCTAACCTGTTACCGTGGTCTTCGGTTAGTGTCCTCCTGGGGAGGACACTGTTTTTCTCTTTTCACTTTCTTACCACCCCAGAAACTATTTTGGGATCCATGAGACTCTGGAAGAACTTAATCTACTTCCAGTCCTAGGAATAGAGGATGTGACTTAAGTTAAAGTATTCGATGCATTATCTTTCCTAGACATAGAGATTTGTTCAGAGGCATGTGATCTAAGCTTATCCAATCAAAGTGAATCTTGAGGCTTTTGCTAGGAAAACGTTATTCACTTTTTCCTGGTGGACAAGACCACTGAGGCAGTTGGCAGTCACCTTAGGGTCATAATGGGGACTAACCGAATTTTCTTGAAAAAAGCAAATACCATGGAGGGCAGAATAGAGAAGCTAAAAAAAAACGAGGTCATCACTTTACTGCTGGATCAAGCTTTGCCTAAAGATCTATCTCTGGACCATTTAGTAATATAAACCACTAAATCCCCTATATTGCTTAAACTAGCTTGATTCGAGTGTTTTGTAATTTCGACCAAAGCTTCCTAATTGTCATGTCCATCTGTTAGAACACATTTATAAAAGAAAGGTAAGCAGACAAGGAGATAATCGAATGGGCTACTTTTAAGGTCAATTTCGTAACTAATGATAGAAAAGCAGGACCATTAAGGAAGAAAGAAGTGATTGCTATTGAGAAAAGTATGAGGAAAAAAAATGTCTCCAAATGATAAGTAACTACCACAGCACTGTGGGGTGGGAGGAAAACCAATCCATGTACTTCCCCCTAGGCCCAGGCAGAGCGGGAGGTGGGGTAGGGACTTAGCAGCAGGAATGGTCTACCCTCAGCCAAAGCCATTCTTACTTACTCCCTTTCCTTCAGCTCTCAGATTGAGCTATTCAGCAACATACGCAGTCTGCAATTATCAGAGTCGTTTGACCTCCGTCCTCTCTATTGGTCCTTGCCACCTCCCTCTGAAGAATATATATTATAATTATGTCCCATTTTATACATGGAGAAACTGTGGCCCAGAAACCCCAAGTTACATGTATGGGAAACAAGCAATGGAGAATAGAATCAGAGCTCAGGTCTTCCTATTCCAAAGCCTATAATATTTGTCCTACAACATATATCCTTGAAGATTGTCTTTTCATGTTATATTTGGTAGTTGGGGCCATTTAGAGTGAAGCCTGGAGATATGTGACATCTGGCTTCATCCCTACTCTTTCCTTCACCAACAGTAGCCAGAGTTGATTTTGTTGACACAGTCCCCATAATTTCTTTCAGCAGTGTCCCATGCTCTGAAACTATCACCTTTCTACCTTCCTTGACTATCAAAACTCCCATTTCCTCGGTCCCTGAAGACAACAAACTACAAGGAGGGGGTTTTCTTTTTTTTTTTTTTTTTTTTAATTTTTTTAACATTTATTCATTTTTGAAAGGCAGAGAGAGACAGAGCGCGCATGGGGGAAGGGGCAGAGAAAGAGGGAGACACAGAATCCAAAGCAGGCTCCAGGTTCCAAGCTGTCAGCACAGAGCCCGACGCGGGGCTCGAACTCACGGACCGCGAGATCACGACCTGAGCCGAAGTCCACTGCTTAACCGACTGAGCCACCCAGGCGCCCCAAGGAGGGGGTTTTCTGAATGAATGCACACTAAGATGTGAAATACTGATAACTTTAGGTGTTAATTCTATCTCTGAACATAAACACTTTATAAGTGAGTGCTTGGAGAGACAGTGACTTCCACTGAAGAAATTAATCTCCCACTGTGAATTTCAGGCAGTGTGGCAAATTGGAGGCAAAAACACTTTGGGTAGGGGTCCTTCCTAGTTATCTTGCTACATAAACCCCATCTTCCTTCCCCTACTCAGATAGCTTTGGATACACCTTGATCCTGGTACAGAACTCCTCCTTCACCAGCCTAACATGGACTCAGTTACTCCCAAAGTAATTCCAAAGTGAATCTCAACACTTCACTCAGCAAACACCACTGAGTGCTTACTGTATGACGGCCCTACGCAGTGTCCAGGCACTTCAACAAAGATGGTATGTTATTTAGGCTCTTTTCAAAAGGCAAGGTGCAGGAGATGGAAATTATTAGAAAGACAGCGGGAGCATGGAGCTACTAGCTGGCTTACAGAAAATTAGAACACTGCGTAGCATGCAACAAGAGCTTCTGATGCCCTCAGGATACAACAAGAGCCCTGGTCATCAGGTCATCTGGTCATTGCCTCAGGCTTGTTTATTTATTCTTGCTCTAGTGAGTCCACTGTTATTGTGACTCAGCTACTATCTACCTTCATTCATTTTCCTTCCTTTCTAACTTTTCCCCTACTTCATAGCTTCTAGTACCTCATTGTTTCTGCTTCTCAGGCTCCAAGAGAGGATCTATTTGAGTCTGTTGGGAAGTGTCTCGTCCCAAGCAACGATTTTGGGTTTGTCTCTTAGACAGGCGTCCCATGAGTTCCCTATAGACCAGGTACCAACCTCTGAATAAAGCAGCCATGAAGTCGTAAGGACAGCAATGCTTGGCAGGTCCTTGAGACTCTGAAGAATCCACCTGGGAAATTTCTTCTTCTGCTCATTTTAGCAACAATCCTTTCCCCAAAAAGACAAAAACAAAAAGTGAGTCTAGACTAGCCAGAGCAGAATGACAGGTCACTATAGATTTAGTGGTAATTTACAAGAAAAGAACAGAATATTAGAGGGCTAGGGTACTAAGCACAGAAAGCAGCATGAGAAAAATAAGGTAGCAAAATTGACTAGGCTACTAAAAAACATGATCTCATTTAATCAAGACCTAAAAGGAGTGTAGTATGTTCCAAATGCACCTTAAGGACAAGATAATGGGAAATTGCAAGGAGAGTTCACAGAAACATGGAATACAAGAGCTGGAGAGTGCATGGCAGGTCACTTGTCCAACCCTCTCATTTCATAACTGGGGGAAGCCCATGAAAGTTAATTGGCCAATTAATTAATTCACAAAATTAGTGGTGGAGCCCCGACTCCTGAATCATGACCAATAAACCACCAGTCTATATTTCTCAGGTAGTAATGGATTTTTCTTCCTAAAGATGGAGTAGATCACATTTAATGCTCAAAGGACCCTACTGATTATCCTGGTGAATATGGACAAGGGCAAATAACAAAGTTGGGACATAGTAGTTTAAGGTATTCACACAAGATAAAGTCTGTGTTTTCTACAAGAATATAGAATATAATGAGATGTAACAGGAAAAACAAAAGAGTTTGGAATCTGAGATTCAAGCGTCATTCCTGCCACCAGCCAGCTGTGTGTGCATGAACTACCAACCTGTGAGCCTCAGGCTGTTTATCAGTCTAAGGATAAATCAGGCCAGAGAACCACTCAGATCCCAGGTACTCCTGACTCCTCCAGTTCTAATCATTCTGGGAGAGAAAGCACCTACTTTTGGGGGTTAAGCTCAGAGGACCAGGAGTACCAAACCAGCTCAATGCCAATCAACTAAATTGAGAATTTAATAGGTTATTCTCAAAATTATCTAAAGGCAAGTAGACTAAGGAAAGGATGTGGCCTTTCACAGAATCTTGGCTTAGATTTGTTGCCATCTCTGAGAGTACCCAGAAAGGCATTTAAAATCATCACATTTCACATGGGAAAAAAAAAATCTCCATAGTGCACCATATATGGAGACATATTTCAACATGTAGGCACTTTTTCTTTCTAGTGAGCTGAAAATGGAAGAGACATGACAAGCAGCCAGTACACAGAGTGGCATTTTAATACATTCTCTTAGTAATAAATTTGGATGGGTGGAAACTAAAAATGGACCAGGTAGAGAGAAGGGTCTCCCAGTTGGAAGTCTTACTCTGAGAAAGCTAATAAATCTTTAGGCTGCTCACAGGGTCACTGCAGATGGCGAGACCCTAAACAACTCTAAGAGGTGCCAATCATATCAAGTCTATATGGGTCATGCCTTGGGAGTGGTACACAGCGCAGGCTCCAAAATGGTCCACAGTGGCCCTAACCATGGGAGTATTAGCCATATCCTTCAGAGTCCCATGGTGTTAAATGATACTTCAGCAGCTGCCTGTGGTACCAGCTCTTCTCATGATATTTCAGAGCAAGCAACTATTCAAGAGAGCAAGCATATGGCAAGCATGTGGAAATCACTTCAATTGGACAAAGAAAACATTTTCATTTACTAACCAACTTTCAATCACCATAACATCCAGTTATAGTGGACATCCAGTAGCAAGAAACTGCCTGGATTTTAATCTCAGCTTTGGCATCTATTACTAGCTATGCAAGCTTTGGGAATGCCACTTAATCTCTCTGTGCATCAGTTTCCTCAACACATAAAATGGGGATAATAATAGTACTTATGTCATAAGGTTTTTATAAGAATTGAATTAAATGGTTTCACATTTAAAGAATTTCATATTTAACTAGGTGTCGGCTAAGCATCCAACTTCAGCTCATGTCATGATCTCATGGTTCATGAGTTTGAGTCCTACATCAGGCTCTGTGCTGACAGCTCAGATCCTGGAACCCACTTCGAATTCTGGGTCTCTCCCTCTCTTTCTGCGCCCCCCACTTTTGTGCACATGCTCACTCTCTCTCAAAAATAAATAAATTTTAAAAAATGTAAAAAAAAAGAATTTAGAACAGTGCGTGGCACATGGTAAGCACTATGTATGGATTTGTTAAATGAATAAGTAAAAACTACAAGTACATATTTATTATCATTTATGACTCTTCCAGCATATTCTAATTGTTGGACAGAATGTTGTAGTAGCCATAGTACATTTTCATTATACACCCAACCAAAACATTACTAAGACAATAATTAAAACTGAAGGAAAAATAACATATTGACAATTGTTTAAACCCCTCCTTCTCCAAAATAGATTAGACATGAAATATATAAGTTAAAGAACTGCATTCTTAACATAAGGTAGTATTTTGGATTTTACAACAAATGTGTAAGTTCAGTATTTGGGGCACAAATTAGACTGTCAGACAAGGTGAAAGAGAACATCCAGATGAACGCTTTCTTATAGGTTTCATTTCTTCTTCCAAAATCATAAATATAAAGTGGTTTAATAAGCTGACTGCAGCCCATCTCATTATAAGAATATATGAACTCAAAGAAGTTAATATTCTCTACGAATTTGGATTTATTACACAAATAGCATAACAACAATAATGGAAGGAAATACCATTAACACACCTTAACACATCAGTTGTTTATAATTTTCTTTGCTTCTTTCTATACCAAGTCCATTTGCCTGCCTGTCTTTTTTTTTTTTTTTTTTTTTTTTGCATAGTGGTTGGGGAAAAAAAAGAGGTAAGATGGTCTATAACCCTCAGTCATCTGCCCTCTTCCCTTCTCACCCCACACACTCCCTCTGGGAGAAGCTTTTACCCATTCAGTAAATATTTATCGAATACCTCCCACGTGTCAAGTGCTGCTCCAGGTGCCGGGAATATAATGATGAACAAGACAGACAAGGCCCCAGTCCTCAAAGAACTTAATGCTAATCAGAAATAAATATATAAACCAATACATTAACAAAATCATTCCAGACGTTTTGGGATAGGAGAAGTTTCCTCCGGGATATTTGAGCTGAGAGAAGAACGACGAGGTGGTAAGAGCCATGCAATGAGCTGAAGGCATCAGGTGCAGCACATGCAAAAGCCCTGCCGTGAGGAAGAGCTTTGAACATTTGCGGAAGCTAACAGGGGCCTATGAGAATGAGATGAGCCAGCAGGGGCATAAGAGGTAGGCAGGAGTCCGCTTCATGAGGCCTTGCAGGCCATGGTGAGGAGTTTGGATTTTATTTTACGTGCAACAGGAAGACTTTGGAGGACTTTAAGCAGAGACAGGACGTGTTCCGACGTAACCCTTAGGTTACTCTTACAGCTTAGTGAAGAGTAAATTAAGATGAGACAAGAACAGAAGGATAGAGACCCATTAGTAGGCTATTGCAGTAGTGAAAAACAGAGAGGATGGTGATGTAGGCTTGGATGATGGCGTAAAGTAGATGAATTCAAAATGTATTCTGGAAGTAGCACCTGCAAACTTGCTGATGGATTAGATACAGAGGATGAGAGAAAGAGGACCCCAGAATGATTGGGATCCTTATTTTGGGGGTTAAGCAATTGGGTGTATGATAGAGGTATTTACTTAGAGTGGGATAGGAACATTACTTAGGAGTTCATTTTCATGTACATTTAGTGTACAATACCTATTTGGAGTTCAACTGGAAAAGTCAGTTATGCAACTGGGTCCATGAGTCTGAAGCTCAGGTCAGTTATGTATCAGCAGATAGTAAAAAGCCATATATGTCAGCAGAGAGATTGAAAGCCATAGGGCCAGAAGAGAAGTAAGGAGGGAGAATTGAAAACCAGGCCCAGTGACACTCCAACTTTCAGATGTCAAGAAAGGCAAAAAGCCAAATATAAAAACTGAAAATCAGGGAGGAAAATCAGGACAGTGTAATGTTTCTGAAGCCCGGAGCATAAACTGATTCAAAAAAGGAAAGAGTTCTTATCTGACTACCATTCATAGGTCAAGTAAAATGATAATGAAGAAAAATCCATTGGATTGGTAATATGGACAGTTTCAGTGATTTTGGCAAGATCATTGCAGTGGAGTCCTGGAGACTGAAGCCAGAATGGAGTCAGTCAAGCCTGAATGGATTCAATGAAATTCCAGTAAAAATCCAAACAGATTATTTCTTAAAAATTAACAAACTGACTCTAAAAAGCATATAGAAAAGCAAAGGGCCAAGAATGGCCAAATTACTCTTTAAGACCAAATCAAGTTTTTTTCATATCAAGACATGTTACAATTCAAAAGTAGTTATGGAACACTGATATATGAATATGCATAGCCATGCATGGCAGATTATTCAATAAATGGAATAATTGCTCATCCATACAGAAAGAGTAAAATTCAATCCCTATGCCATACCATTCTGAAATATGAATTTATAGGTGGATTGAGAATGTAAAATAAATGGCACAATTTAAAAACTTTTAGGAGAAAATTCTATAACCTCAGAGTAGAGAAGAATTTCTTAAATAAGAGATATAAAGTTTTAACCATTAAAGAAAACGAAAAGTCTGATAAATTTGACCAAATTAAAATTAAGAACATCTGTTTCTCAAAAGACACTATTAAGAAAGTGAAAACTCATAACACAAACTAAGATAGGAAGGGTGTTCGCAAGCACTGTTACTAGCAAAGGATTAGAATCCAGAATATCTACAGATCTCCTACCAATCAATATCAAAAGACAAGTGACTTGATAGAAAAGGCAAAAGATGTACAAAGGAAGTTCACAGAAGAGAAATCCCTATTGGCAAATAGACACATGAAAAGATGTTTGACCTTAATACTTAAGAAAATGGAAATTAAGATGATAATGGGATAACGTTTTACATTCACTGGACTGACAAAATTAAGAAATCAGAAAATACTGGGTAGTGGAAAGAATGTAGTCAACAGAAACTCTTAAAAATACTGCTGAGAATTCAAATTGGTGTAACTAACTTGGAAAACGTTATCATTATCTTACAAAACTGAACAATCATATAGCCTAGAGCCCTGCAGTTCCACCCGGGGAATAAACCCTAATGAGATGGATGCCATGTTCATAGCCTCACTGTCCCTAAGAGTAAGAACAAGAAAGGACACAAATATCCATTGACCAGAAAATGGATTAACAAATTATAGAATAGTCTCACAATTCACTACATTTAAATGTAAGTGAATGCACTACAGCTACATGAAATAATATGGAAAACTTAAGTTCCACACACAGAGTCTACCATTTTGTAAAGCTCATAAGCAAGAAAACCATTCGTTATATTGTTTGGGGATATACTATCCCAGACCCATCTTAAGGTACCTTCATGGCCCCAGGCTAATACCAGGCTTCTGTGTGGAGCAGTTGAACAGGCTGGAGTTGGGGAAATGAGGAATAGACTTTTTGTTCTGGGACTTAGAGTTAAATGTTAAATGTCTCAGGAAGTTCACACACACACACACACACACACACACACACACCCCGCCCTGCCCAGATCTGACCCAGACGTGGGGGGTGAGGAATGAACACAGCAAGAACACTGGAATCTGACATTGCGGTGGGTTCCTCCTCTCTGCTGGTGAAGGCTTTTCTTTTGTCCTGTGGAACACAAACTCGCCTTATATCCTATCCTGTGTATTCTACTCTATGCCTGCTTAGAAGAAACTCTGGTTTCTCGTCTCTTGATAAAGCTTTTGGAGTTTTGAGTCAATCTTTTTCGGTTTGCAAAAAGGCATACTTTTGCAAATCAAAAGGGCTTGTCCTCAGGCTATTTTGTTTCCTTAGGGACTTAAAAACAACTATTCTGAAATTCAAAAATGTAGGCAATGACCCATGTGTTCTGTGCTATATCAAGTACTCCCCTTCCCTACGACAAAAAGCCTCAGATTGAAGGTTATTCTTAGTGACTATGAGGGTTAAAAACAACAAAAATAAAAAACAAGAAAAAAACCTGAATGACTGAAAGGGAAAAATATAGCAAGAGATATTTTAAAAATATTATCCTGCGTTGCTTTTTAGCATGGGATTCCCTGCCCTTTAGACTACCTATGGTCCCTTTCAATCATTCCAGTTGACTGCTCAATACTTTCCCAATGCATTCTGCATTCCAACGACAATGGCTATCAGTACTTGTAATTCCCAAGAGTGCCAAGCCCTTTGATGGCATCATGCCTCAGCACATGTGGTTTCTGTCTACCTGCAGTGCCCTCCATTTAAGCTGGCTTCCTCACTTTATAAGATTTCAACCCTTACACTGGAGACGAAGCTATTTTCTGTCAGCTCCAAACCTACCTTTCTCTTCCCTCTTTTGTGATGTTGGAGTTGAAACTACACAAACCACCTTATTCTTTTGTCAGCCGAATTCCTTTTGGTTTCATCAATAGGGGGGTGCTAACGGGAGCCAGAAGGCACAAGGAAGTTGAATAGACCTGTTCTTTCCTATTTGCTTGCTTTTCCTGTGCTGTCACTGTGCCAGCCCCAGCTGGCCAGTATCCCCTCCTCTGAGGCCTGGGTCCCCTCTCTCTGTCGTACATCGCTAAGCTTCTGAACCTATAACCACAGTGTCTTCCTTGTTTGCTCAGACCTAGGAGGTGGTTGTTGCTTCCTGAAGTTACTATCTCTATGCAACCTCAGTGTTTCCTTTTTGTATTTTCAATTCTCTCTAAGATCTGGTTAACTAATTCCCTATATTAAACTTTCTCTATTGACATTCTTAATGTGTTTTTTGTTTGGTTGTTTTTGTTTGTTTGCTTTGCTTTGTTTTCCTGACTTGTCCTCAGTTAAGTGATGGGTAGCAGAATATGCCACCCCAAAATATTTGATGTAAGGATTATTTTGAGATGAAGGCAACTGAGAAGAAACAGATAGGAAAAAAGGTCTCCACCCTCCACCTATTTGCCTAAAAGCAAAATACAAATTTGTTACGGTGTCCCCTCTGCCCCTCTCTAAGGGGAAGGACCGAAGTTAACCACCTAGAGGAATCTACATAACAAACTTGTCTTTTTTTTTTTAATTAAAAAAATTTTTTTTTAATCTTTATCTATTTTTGAGAGAGAGATAGAGCATGAGCAGGGGAGGGAGACACAGAATCCGAAGGAGGTTCCAGGCTTTGAGCTGTCAGCACAGAGCCCAAAGCGTGGCTCGAACTCACAGACTGCAAGATCATGACCTGAGCTGAAGTCGGTTGCCTAACCAACTGAACCACCCAGGCACCCCTATGTAACAAACTTTTCTACCTATCCTTTGTCATCTGTTAGTCCTTTTCCTTCATCTTGTCACTTTCTTAAAAAGTTATTGTGCTTTGGATAAACAAGATATGGTACGGTTTTTATAGTGGAATATTATTTGACCACAAAAAAGGTCAAATTAGTATTTGATACACGCTATAATATGGATGAACTTTGAAAACATCATGCTAAGTGAAAGAAGCCAGACAAAAAGACCACATATCGTATGATTCCATTTATATGAAATGTCCAGAATAGGTAAATTCCTAGAGTCAGAAAGTGGATTAATGATTGCCAGGGGTCAGGGGGCAGCGGAATGGGCAGCGAATGCCAGGGTGTGAGTCGTTTCTTTTTGAGGTGATGGCAATGGTTACACAACTCTGTGGATATACTAAAAACCATTGAATTATACACTTTAAAAGGTGGAACTGGGGCGCCTGGGTGGCTCAGTCGGTTAAGTGTCCGACTTCGGCTCAGGTCATGATCTCACGGTCCGTGAGTTCGAGCCCCGCGTCGGGCTCTGTGCTGACAGCTCAGAGCCTGGAGCCTGTTTTGGATTCTATGTCTCCCTCTCTCTCTGACCCTCCCCCATTCATGCTCTGTCTCTCTCTGTCTCAAAAATAAACGTTAAAAAAATAAAATAAAAGGTGGAACTTTATCATGTGAATTATCTCAATAAAGCTGATAAATATTTTTAAAAAAATTATGTGCTTTTGTTAAAAATTCTATGAGGGCCAAGTTCTAACCACCCCCCTTTGAGTTATTCATCACAGAGCACTCCTGTGCACATTGGCAATACATGCACTAATAAAATTTTTTCTCTCAATCTCATTCACAGAGCATCAGCCAATAAACCCAAATGGGTAGAGGGAAGCCAGTTTTTCCTCCCTTACAGAGGATGCTTGGGACCATTTCATCCACCCCCTCCCCATCGTAGCATTTACTTTTGTGCGTCCATAGCACCTTGTGGGTGGCTCCTTTGAAGTGCTGATTATCACAGTATTACAATGATTTTCCTGTATGAGAGTGTCTCACCTCTAAGGTTGTTAGCCTCTCAGAGGTAGAGATCATGTTTTATTCATCCTTATAACACCTGTGTTTATCACAATGAATGCACTCAACAAGTGATCCTTGAATTAACAAATAATCAAGTGAGTGAATGAATGAATGAATGAATGAATACATGACTATAGTAACATGTATTTTATCCTGCTAAAACTTACAATAACACTTCTTTATCTACAGAATAAACCCCAAGGCCCCCTCAATCTGGCCCATGTCTTCCTCTCTGGCTCCGCTCTCCCACCCTGTACCCTCTGCACCCCACCCCCACCTCCGCCTTCCCAGCCGTACTGAATGGCTTATAGCCCTCAGAACACGCATCTCGCCCTCAGTCTTCACAGTCCTTTCTTTTTGAAATGCTTGTCCATGTCTGATTCCTCTACTACAATGTAAGCTATTTGAGGTACTCCTTTATTTCCACTGCCCAGGAGAGTTTTAGAATATAGTAGATAGGCAATGCATAATAATTGAATAAATATTTCCATATTGCTGTAGTTTCCCTAATTATCAACTTGGACTTGTGCACAATACTTTATGTAGGTTATATGCCATATTTACCTAATCACTACTTTATTATTGGACTTTAAGATAGTTTCCAATGTTCATTATTACAAGTAATGCAGTAGAGCACTTTTTTGAGGAAAGAGCTTGTTTTCTTGTAAAGATAGTTATTTTTTTCTTTTTCTTAGAGAAAGGTAGAGTACGAGTTAGCAAAAAAAAGGAGTTTTCATTTTTCTCAGTTGGCTTCAAAGATGGTGGGCCTGACTTCTAGGGGATGGTTTTGGGGTCATCATGTCTTTAGAAATAATTTGACTCACAATAATTTTAAATATTTCCCTAATGACCTGCAAATCAAGACGTTAATATCCAAGTATTCCAGACCCAGTGGACCTGTATGCCTGAAACTTCATTGTCTCCAACTTCTCATTGAGTATACAGAGGCAGGAAACAAATAGGTGGCATTTGACTTTGAAGATGGGCTGGTTGGGGTTTGAGGAACAGAATAATATATAATGAGCCTGTTGATAGAAATTGAAATCAATTGCAACCATCACCACTGAATCATACCAAAGTTCTTTTCATTCTCTCTATCTGGAAATGTCCCAGAAAAAAAGAAATCCCTTAACACACAAAACAGAAACACTCATGAAAACCTAAGTACAAGTCCCCTTTATTGAACTTTGCTTTCCTAATTGGTTTTACATTTTGTAATTGTGGATGTGTCTCCAACTAGAACATGAAGTCCAACCAGATCCTTTCCTAAGCTAAATCAGACCAATGTAGTCTCAAGTAGGTTGAGAATTCTCAACTTAAAGAAGAGAGAGGTAGACAGAAAAGAGATTAAGGGAAAAGTGATGTGAACCTAAAAGTGACTTGACTTCTAGTTTGGGGATGGTCAGTTTCCATGCCAAAAGCTGGACTTGGATCCTCATTTATAAATTGGGTAGCGTATCTTCAAAGCCTTCTCTAACTCTGAATTTCTATGACCTTATGTGTTTTCGTTCTGATAATGTGCAGAAACCTCAACTAAACTCAGATTCGTTTTTGGCTTCCCTCAGTCTCAAGAACAAACAGGGAAGCCTAACTCCCTTGCAGGTGTAACTCATCTTGCATCCCCCTATCCAGATTAAAAAAAAAAAAAAAAAATAGCCCAAAGAATGTAACTGCTGTGACTCCTCAGGAAATCTTTCTCTACTTCATTCATTATGATTTGTATGTTCTCCTTCCTCCAGATCTATGTGGAATCTGACTTGAACTCATTTTGCACTCTTTGGTGACGTAGAATTCTGAAATAAATCTCTTCCACCCTGCAAAAGACAACTCTCCCCAATTTAGCTGATCCACAGACCTAATCAGGAGAAATCTAACGGAAATGAATGGCTCCTCCTTACAACTTATCCAGACCGTTTTTAATTTTATATTGTTGTTTTTTAACCTAAAGTTAGAGAAGATCCACTTCAATTTGGAGAAGTTGCTCCGGGCCATCCCACATTCCCTGGGCTTAGTTTGCAGATAATAAAAGACCACTTGTCTCCTCTGCTCCTTCAGGTTTACCCATAATTTATCAGGAGAAAAGGCATCATACAGCTCTGAGTTTCATTTTTTCAGCCAGCCAGCTCCTCCAATTTCCTCTCCAAAAGAACATGCAGCTGTTTATAAAATGCCTCTATTTAGAAGTCCTCCTTCGGAGGCAGAAGGAAACCTCAGGCTTCTGTGGTGTTTCAGCATTTTGCATCTTTGCTTTTAGATAACAAGTGATAACAAGCGAGTAACAAGAATAAATAATATAGTACTGTTTGTGAGGGGGAATAAAAGAGCAAAATCAATGCTTCCACCCCTACCAAGAGGGATGAGTTCTCACCATGGGCCTCTGCTTAGGAAAGGCATTGTTCAAAAGGCAACCAGCCCTCTACTGCCAGCTCATTAGCTAGGAGCCAGGACTGCCACAGTCCGGTTTAGCTAACCGGGAGGCGCTGTTTCAAGGTGAGGGGGAGGTCCCTAATTAGGGAAGCCCATATTTGGCCATCTCAGCTTTTAGAAGTGATGCTAGACATTCAAAGTGATGAGAATCAAGCAGGAAGGTTCGGTAAGGGCAGCTGGTCACTATTAGGAAGGCAGATTTGCCCCATATTCTTCTTTGGATGAATTCAAGCGGTCAGTGTTTTGCAGTTTTCAACGGATGTCACATTGACAGTAAGTCGTGACATAGTGCAATGTGTTTTAAATACAAGTTAGAATTCTTTATTTAATTACAATGTTGTAAAATGAGTACAATGTTCTTTCATCGGTATTATAGCCTCCAGTTAGTAAAGGGCAGCATTTCACTCCTTTGGATTTGCATTCAAGCAATAGTGCCTTTAACAGTCAACACACTTCTTGAACACCTATTCTCTGCGAATCTGATTCCGATTTAGAATCTTAATTCAGGCCCCATTTACTACATTATTTTTCATGCAAACATTAGAAGTTAAATATTATTATTTAAGTCATGTCCTGAGTCAGTGATCTAATATTCTGTAGGCTGGCAGACAAGAAAATTGCCCTGGCAACTTACGCTATTACAGTAAAAGAAAGAGTCTTAGTCCTAGAGATACAGCCCTGAACAAGAAACAATCCCTGCTCATGTGGGGGTGGGGGGAGGGGTTTCTACAGGGGGAAGCAAACAATAAACAGGTACTTGAAAAAATAATTGTAGATAATTATAATTGCTATTAAAAAAACCAAAATACGATGTGTGAGAGGGAATGACCGGCAAAGTAAAGGCTAACTACTTTAAGGTGATCATGGCAGAACCATTGAGGAGGTAACATGTAAACTGAGACCTGAATAATGAGGAAGTCCCATCCATGGAAAGTCTGGGGGAAAAATCTGAGGAGCATCCAGGGAAACCCAAGGGAAATGCTTGGCATGGTTCAAGGAATAGGAAGAAGGGTAATGTGACTGCAGGGCTGTGACTTAAAAGAGATATAGGACATGAAGTTGTATAGGTAGGTAGAGGCTGGATAAAGCAAGTCCTGTAGGCCATGGTAAAGTAAAACTGGAAAACATTTCAAGATTTCAGGCAATACGTTCATATTATTCGTGTTTTAAAGTTGTTATTCTGGCTGCTTTATAGGAAACAGACGAAAGCAAGGAGACCAGCTTAGAGTAGTTGAGGCAAGAGATTGGTGGCTAAATACCGGCAGTGACATGGAATAAAGTGGATGGATTTGAGATATTCTGGAGGCAGAACTTCCAAACTTGCTGAAGACCTAGATATGGGGCGAGGGAAAGGTGGGAAACCAGGAAAACGCTAAGGTTTGAACAATGGAGTGGATGGTAGCATCATGGGATAGGGAATTGGATTCAGGGTGGAGGGGAGGAATAGGCTTGAGGTGAAGGTAGGAAGCGAGAACTCTTTGTAGCTCTCTTATATGGGAGATTTCTGTTGGATGTCAGACTGGAGGCATGAGAGCTGGGGAGATAAAAGTATTTTATGTCATGCGAAATAAAATATGTGATCAGCTTGTGAAAAATATGTAAAGCTATGGGAGGAGAGAAAAGTAGGAAGCCCAGGACCGGGCCATGATGCAGTCTAACATTCGAGGGTCAGGACAGCATGTCATGGAAACAGAGATAGTACCTAACGTGCTGTAAAGGGAGGCCAAACACTGGACATGAAATACATTAGGGAAAGAATCTAAGGTGGCATAAACATGCTGAAAACTGCAGCACTCTGATATGTCAACTTTCCGCTGTGGTGAAAATAAAGATGAAAAGCATTTCATCTGAGTTAGCAAATATTATGGAAAAGTAAATGAGGATCTTTATTCCATGAGGGTATTTATAACAAGTGACTGTCTCCGCATCACTGACACCCTTGTAAGCAGTTCTTCGGGAACTGTGACTTGTCTCAGTGGGGGGTGGGGGGGCGGTGGGTGCTGCTCTATATCCTGGGACAAATTTGGGGGAATATACAGCACACACCTGTGTTTATTTACCATGTGGAGAGTCCTGTTTGGCAATACTGAGTCATTTCCCCTTAGCTTCTAGAATTTAAAGATGGGGTGGGGATCTTACATCTGTGTGTAAAATCTCTGGATTAGTTCCACGAAGGTGATGGTCCAATCTAGTCAGTTCTCGGTAACCAAGCCTTTAGGAGTCTTCTAGGGACTGCTCTCATATTAACATGATAGGCGAGCCATGCCAACACCAACCAGGACAGAGTCCAGTGGCTCCAGAGGTGACCATGGGCTTTGGAGCCAGGCCCAACTATATTCAAATCCCAGCTCAGCCATTTTCTGCCTGTGTGCCCTGAGATGGGTTACCCAAGTTCTCCACGTCCCAGTTTCCTCATCTATAAAATGATGACAACACTTCACAAGCTTGTTGTGACATTTAATGAGGTACCATGTGCTGAGTGACTAATCCAGTGCCTCAGTGAGTAGTTAGGAGGTGTTCAATAAACCTTGGTCTCCCCTCTCTCTTTTTATCCCAGAGCCTGTGGTAACACACTCTAACCCACAGAAACCCCAGGTCCTCCAGACTCTGGCCCCATTTGCTACCTTACTTTTTGAATGTAAAAATTAAAACTAAAATGTTAAACATTTAGGTCATTTCCTGAGTTAGCGATCCTTTTTGTGAGCTGGCAGAGGGAAAATTACCTTGGCAACTTCTACGGCTATTTCAATATGAGAAAGATTCTCCGTCAATGAGCAGCACTCTTTTTCAGTCTGGCTAATTTCCTCAACATTGCTATGGTGCTAATAACTTCCTATTTAAATTCTAGAATTTGAGTCTAGTATCTAAACTCGGTAAGAACAGAAAAACTTCTAATCAACTGCTTGCCAGATTTCCCAATTGTGTATGGTATAGTAATTTGTCACAGAACAGTTGTCTTTGTTTGTTTAATTTATTAACTCGACTAATATACACTGAGACCCTGTTAAGTGCTTGACATAGGGTAGATGCTGGAGTGACGGTGACAAGTAAGATGGACACAGTGCCTGCACTCACTCTTGAACGGGCCAAGGTTAACTAGCCCGTTCCACTGGCAGAGAAGTGGCTTTCCTTCCCTACGACATTCCCAAGAGGTTTTTTACTCAGACAAAAATGTAACTTGTTTAAGATTCCTAGAATTGTTTAGAAATATGGACTAAAGGTTATTGCCATCTTTTCCCAGACGGCTTTCTCTTTAATTGAGGAGCAGGGTCTGCTTCCTTTGTGTTTGCATTTTTAATTATAAAAGTAACACATGTTTGCTTTAAAACGTGTTAACGCTGGCCTAAAATGGGAAGCTTCTCCTCCTTGCTAGAGGAGAAGCTATTGAACTCTGGAATTTGATGTCTATACTTCCAGACTCTTTTCTAAGCATACACAAATGCATGTTTATGCACACCCACCCCGGCGCCCCATGCACACATAATGTTTCGCTTGTTTTTGCAAAGATAATAACATATTCACATACTATTCTGCTACTTGATATTTTTCATGTAGCAATGTGCATGGATGTGCTATCATTTTACTATATGAATCTACCCATGTTTTTAGTGGGTTATACAATTTATGGCTCCTAAGGGCAATTATTTCGTAAACGTTCTCGTACATATGTATTTTCACATTTGTGTGTGCTTATCTGTAGAATAGAATCCTGAAAATAGAACTGCTAGGTCAAAGGGGTTGTGCATCTTAAACTTTAATAATGTGAAATCGCCTTTGAGAAAGATGACACCCAGGGCACCTGAGTGGCTCAGTTCGCTGATCGTCTAGTTTCAGCTCAGGACACAATTTCGCGTTTGTGGTTTTGAGCCCCGCATCAGACTCTGCTGACAGCTCAGAGCCTGGAGCCTGCCTTTGGATTCTGAGTCTCCCTCTCTCTCTGCCCCTCCCCTGCTCGTGCTCTGTCTCTCAAAAATTAAAATAAATCATTAACAATATTTTTTAAAAAGAAAAGAAAGATGACACCTGATTTAGATTCCTATCAGCACCATAGGAGAATGCTCACTTCCTTCCTCTCTCTCTACTAGTGAATATAATCATTCTTAAGTTTGTCAATCTGGTAGGCAAAAAAATAGGATTTTGTTTCAGTTTGCAGACTCTTGGTTTTCACTCTGACATGTAAAAAGCTTAGAAGCCACCCTTCCTGTCCTCATAACAAGGAAAGCTGGACGAACTGAAAATCAGTGACTTTTTCTCGATCCATCAGAGAATTGAAGTTTCAACTCAAACCATACTCTGAAATCAGGAGAGACAAGTGTATCCCGAGAGATTCAACAAAAGCCACTGGAGTGATAAGGGTGAGACCACTTCACTTCACGAGTAATTGTGATGAATTGCTGGAGACTGAGTGTGGACTAGCGTGACAGTGAGAAACGTCTGGGGCCTTAATCATATGGGGGCCCTGCAATGTTGAGGTCTTTCCTCCCTAGGATCCTCATGGTGAGGATCTGAGGAAAGTCCCCTGTTGGCCTTGACAGGGGGATGGGAAAGGTAGCAATGGTACAACCTTCCTGGATCCTTCTCTATAAGAGAGGTCTACCCTCCTGGGACATTACAGAGAGCTTGTCCCACCTGGAGGCCAGTATTTCCACCCTCCTCCAGCACCTAGGCTTTCAGTTTCACCAACAACAAACCCCAAAAAACATAGTTGACCAGCCAATAGGAATGGAATTTAAGGGAGGAGTATCCTAAGAGACAGAAACACCTATGAAGGCCAAACTTCCAAGACACAGGCCCACCAAAAGACTGAGAAGATTTAATCAGATTTAATCAGATTTAATCAGAAGATTATCGAACACTTCCCTTCCCCCACAGCTTACCACCATACCAGTAAGCCCCCAGTGGATTACAACTGAGAGAATCACAAGACCCAGGCTCTCTGAGAACAAAGGGAACCCCCAGAACGAAGAGAAGACATGAAAATAACTACACTAGAGGAATTTGGAACTTACAACTACAACAAACATTAAACATAGCCTACTCTAAGCCAGATTAACATAAATCCTCATTTTAAGGCCTGTTTACCTCAGTACCTATTACTAATACAACATATCTGGCTTCAACAAAAAAATTACAAGGCATATTAAAAGACAAGAAGAAACACAGTCTAAAGAGACAAAACAAGCATCACAATCAATTTAGATATGACACAGATGATAGAATTATCAGACAAGGAATTTAAAATAACTATGATCAATATGTTAAAAGTTCTAATAGAAAAATAGAATATTATTGGGGCGCCTGGGTGGCTCAGTCGGTTGGGCGTCCGACTTCGGCTCAGGTCACGATCTCGCGTTCCGCGGGTTCGAGCCCCGCGTCCGGCTCTGGGCTGATGGCTCAGAGCCTGGAGCCTGCTTCCGATTCTGTGTCTCCCTCTCTCTCTGCCCCTCCCCCGTTCATGCTGTGTCTCTCTCTGTCTGAAAAATAAATAAACGTTAAAAAAAAAAATTTTAAAAAAAAAAAAGAAAAGAAAAATAGAGGATACCTGAGTAGCTCAATTCGTTAAGCCTCAAATTCTTGGTTTCTGCTCAGATCATGATCTCACCATTAGTGACTTCGAGCCCCGTGTTGGGCTCCACACTGACAGTGTAGAGCCTACTTGGGATTCTCTCTCTCTCCTTCTCTCTCTGTCCCTCCCCTGCTCACGCGCTCTCTCTCTCTCTCTCAAAATAAATAAACTTGAAAAGAAAAGAAAAGAGAAAAGAAAAGAAAAGAGAAAAGAAAAGAGAAAAGAAAAGAAAAGAAAAGAAAAGAAAAGAAAAGAAAAGAAAAAAGAAAAATGGATAGCATGTAAGACCAAATGAGTAATGTCAGCAAAGAGGTGAAAACTATATGAATCAAAGGGAAATGCTAAAAATGAAAAACTGTCATGGAAATGAAGAATGTCTTCAGTGGGCTTGTCTACTGGACATAGTGAGGAAAGAATTGGTGAATTTGAAGGTAGCTCAATAGAAACTTCCCAAACCGAAATGCAAAGAGAAAACAGAATTTGCAAAAACAGAACAGTTGATAACTGTGGGACAATATCAAAAGAGTTAACGTGTGTGATTAGAATCCTGCAAGGAAAAGAGAATAGGGCAGAAGAAATATTTGAAAAATAATGCCTAAGAATTTTCCAAAATGAGTTACAGACAGCAACCCCCACCCCCCAACCACTGACAGATTCAGGAGGCTCAAAGAACACTAAGCAAGATAAATACAATAATAATAATAATAATAATAATAATAATAATAGACCACAAAAAACAAAACAAAACAAAACAAAACAAAACAAAACAAAAAATCCCCAAACCTAGGCATTTGACTTTGCATCTCTTTCATTACTAGCTTGGAATCTTGGCAATTTGTATTTTTTCTCTAAATTATCTGCTCATATCCCTTGAATGTTTTTCTTACCAATTTACAGAAATATTTCATATATGTAGTAATCCTTTGTCTCTTATATACACGGTAAATATTTTCTCCCATAACTATGTCTATGGAGTCTTTAACCATACTGATATATTAAAAATGTTTGTGATCAATTTTGTCAATCTTTGTCCTTCTTGATTTGTAGGTTTTTTTAAAGTTTATTTTTATTAATTTTGAGACAGAGACAGAGAACAAGCAAGGGAGGGGCAGAGAGAGAAGGAGACAGAATCCCAAGTAGGCTCTGTGCTGACAGTGATATGGGGCTTGAACTCAAAAACTGTGAGATCATGACCTGAGCGGAAGTCAAAAGTCAGAAGCTTAACTGACTGAGCCAGCCAGGAGCCCCAGTTTTTACTTTTTATATATTGTTTAAAGATATCCTTCTACTCCCCCAAATTATAGAAACATTCTTTTTTTTTTTACTTTGAATACTTTTTATATTCATCTCAATGAATATGAAATTCATTATTGTGTGAGGTAAAGATATACTTTACTTTCTTCTAATTGAATAGTATTTTCTAATACCAATTAGCAAATAATCTACTTTTCCTCCCATTAAAATGCCACCTTTGTTATTAAACTCTACATATACTGAAAAACCTGTCCTTCACCTACCTATTTATGACAAATTATTTTCAGACCTTCCATTCCATGTTATTGAACTGCTGATTTATTTCTGTGCTAAAACCACGTTTTATGTTTACTACAGCTTTATATTTATGTTTGGAAAGCTCTACTCGGTGAGTCAAGTTATCTTCTCTTGTTCTTTTTCAACTCTCTCTTAGCTATTCCTACCATTTGCCTTCTAGGTTTTCTTTAAATGAGCATGTCAAGTTTCATTTTAAAAAATACTAAAGGTTTTGATTAGCATTCATTAAATCAATAAACCATCAATAGCTTTATAATCTTGAGTCTGTCCATCCAATAACATGGGCATTTCTGCCATCATTCAAATGTCCTCTTGGGTTCAATTTTATAGTTTTCTTAATGTGGGCCCTGCATAGTTCTTGTTAGGTTTATTCTCTTCTATGGGAGGTCATCTATACAGTGTTTTATTACTATTATAGTTGCACTTATTTCCATTATATTTTCTAATTGGTCATTGGTGACCAATTATAGGAAAGCATTTTGTTTTTTCTATGTGGATCTAATATCTGTCCACTTTAGTAAATTTTTACTCATTCATTCTATTTTTTTTCCAATTAGTTATCTTGGATTTTCTAAGCAGATTTTTTTTAATTCTTTTTTTTAATGTTTATTTATTTTTGAGACAGAGAGAGACAGAGCATGAATGGGGGAGGGGCAGAGAGAGAGGGGGAGACACAGAATAGGAAGCAGGCTCCAGGCTCTGAGCCATCAGCCCAGAGCCTGACGCGGGGCTCGAACTCACAAACCGTGAGATCGTGACCTGAGCTGAAGTCGGATGCTCAACCGACTGAGCCACCCAGGCGCCCCTCCTAAGCAGATTTTTATAACTACAAATAATAATAGTCTTTATTTTTATTTTTACCACTTATATCTAATCTTTTTCTTGCCTTATTATATTGACTCTATACATTTTTTTTATTTTAAAAGAGTTTTAAAATGTTTTTTGAGAGAGAGAGAGAGAGAGAGAGAGCACGTGTGCTTGTGTGAGTGGGGGAGGGACACAGAGAGAGGGAGACAGAATCCCAAGCAGGTTCCATGCTGTCAGACTATCAGTGAAGAGCCCAATGTAGGGCTCTATCTCACAAACCATGAGATCACGACTTAAGCCTAAATCAAGAGTCAGACACTTAACCGACTGAATCACCCAGGTGCCCTAACTCTACACATTCTTAAATAGTACGATAATTACAAATATCTTTGTGGTTTTTTTTTTTAATTTGAATTTAATGGGATTGCTTCTAATGTTTTACCATAACAGATAATATTTACTGTAGTATCTGATATCAAGTAAGAAAGTTTTCCTTCTAGTCTTAACTTGCTAGCACTGTTCAAAAGATATAGGCATTCATTTTTAATATGCTTTTATGGTGTCTATCAGGATGATCATATGGATTTTCTCTTTTATTTTATAAATGCGTAACAGATTTCCCAACATTTATTAAGCCATTATAGCATTCTTAGGTAAACACAAATTAGTTATAGTATTTTATTCTTCCAATATATTTTGACTTGCTAAATCTCTATCTATAATTAATTCTCCTTTTTTCAATACTAATGTTAGTTATTTGTGCTATTTTTTTATTGGAATTACCCAAAAGTTTACCTTGCATTTTACTTTCCAAGGAATCAGCTTTGTATTCTATGGAATTTTCATGTTAGCTTAATTTTTGCTAGTTTTTCAATTAATTTCTGCTTTTATTTTGTATGATTTCTCATTTTCTTTTGCTTTTTCAAAATGTTTACTATTTTTATTTTTATTAGATTCTTTAAATAAATACTTATTTTCAATTTTTCTTTTAAAAAACTTGGGTCTGGGGCACCTGGGTAGCTCAGCTGGTTAAGAATCCAACTCTTGATTTCAGCTCAGGTCATGATCTCATGGTTTATGAGTTCAAGCCCCACATCAGGCTTTGCGCTGACAGCAGGGAGCCTGCCTGGGAGTCTTTCTCTCTTTCTCTCTGCCCCTCCCCTGCTGCTTCCCTCGCTGTCTCTCAAAATACATAAATAAAGCGTAAAAAAATTATAATAAAAAATAATGTCTTAGTTTTTAGGAACCAATTATCTTTCATAATAGTCTGTTTTGTTGTTGCTTAATGAATTCAATATTTTTGGATCTCTTAGAGAATCTTAACTAAACTTATCTTAAAATTATTATTACCTATTTCTAAAAACATTCTGTTTCATTGGTGGTTAGTTCCCCAACTGACGGTAGAATCCCTATTCCTCCACCACTTGAAAGGCAGATTCTGATTATAGGGATAATGGCTGGGAAGGAGGTAGGTGTGGGATCAGGTGAACTTTCATTTAAGGTCTACAAGTAAATTGCCATCTGGATGCAGGGCTTCGTTCACTGATCTTAACTCTAGATTATCTAGAGCCTTCATCTACTTCTCTGGTCTGAGGATCCACTCTGAGAATTTTCTACATGAAAGCCCCCACTTCCATCTAGAAAGCTATATTGCTGGCTTGACCCTAGCAACAAACACCAGGCAACTCTCCTGAGATGGAGATTCAGATGAAGTTCATTTGTAAAATTTAAATAATTACCTGTTCCCGCTTATCGTCCATTCTTTTTTTGAGTATCTGCTCCTAATCTTGGGCTTCTATTGGAGTTCTGCTAAAAAAACTCACCTTTAGAAAATGTTTTCTTTGAGTTCCTGGGTGGTTCAGTCCTTAAGCATCTGACTTCGGCTCAGGTCCCACAGCAGGTGAGTCCCACATCGGGTGAGCTCGTGCCCCGCTTCAGGTGAGCCCTGCTTCTCTCTCTCTCCTCCCCTTCCTCTCCTTCTGCCTCTCCTGAGAATCTCTCTCTCTGCCCCTCGCTCACTGGCACCCTCTCTCTCTCTCTCTCTTAAAAAAAAAAAATTAAAAAAGTCTTCTTTTCATCTCCTGAGCTTTAGGGTTTTTTTCTGTTTGGGGAGGTTTTCTGCCAGTTTTATCTCATATACTTTCCTTTTTTTTAATTTTTAATTTATTTTTGAGAGAGAGAGACAGAGTGTGAGTGGAGGAGGAACAGAGAGAGAGGGAGACACAGAATCCAAAGCAGCTCCAGGCTCTGAGCTGTCAGCACAGAGCCTGATGCGGGGCTCGAACCCACAGACTGCAAGATCATGACCTGAGCTGAAGTCAGACGCTTAACCAACTGAGCTACTCAGGCACCCTTATCTCCTATACTTTTCAAGAGTTTCTCACTGTTCTGAGCCTCCTAATGGTACCTTTGTTTTCTTAGCTCTGTTGTCAATTATTTTTACTTATTATATTTTTTGTGTCATTTCAATGAGATTTTGGGTGGAGTACTTAGCCATCTTTAAAGTCTTTCCATCTTTTTCTATGCTCCTAAACAGATCACGTAATGTAAGAATTGTCTGTATCTTGAAGCCTTGCTAGAACTTGCCAATAAGCTACCTGAGCCTGGGCCACCTCTTCATTTATAACTTTAACTATTCCATGTGCTGCTCATTGAACTCATAAAAGTCTTTCTGTCTGCTGGCCTTGGGATTCACCTTTGGATATTGCACCTACCAAAAGCACCTACCTTGGTTTCACACATGCTACCTTTGTTCACCATTTCAGCAAATGCAGACATGGTTCCTATGTTTCTGGAATGAAGAAATCAATCAACTCTTTTTCCAACTTAAATGTCCCCTCTTGGTTCCACAGTGCATTTTTAACCAATTTTAAAACAAAATAGGAAGGGGGAGCCTGGGTGGCTCAGTCGGTTAAGCATCTGACTCTTGATTTGGGCTCAGGTCATGATCTCAAGATCATGAGATCGTGCCCCACATCAGGTTCCCATGGAGCCCACTTGGGATTCTCTGTCTCTCCCTCTCCCTCTATTCCACCCCCTCAGCAGCACCCCCACCCCATCTCATGTGCACACTCTCTCCCTCTCTAAAAAAATAAATAAATAAAAAGATTTAAAACAAAACAGGAAGGTCCTAGGTCTTCAGTGATCATATTTCTAAACCAAAACTTGGTACTTGAAAACTGACAACTGAGTATATAATTTTAAGGAAGAACACATCAAGTACTTGAAATCGCTATTGTAAGTTAGATTACTATATAAGCTGCAGATTTAGTCAATGGTGGCTTTAAAAAGGAGGTCGATTAGTCCACCTATAACTTTTATGTGCTATTATGTATGTTTAAATATCAGGTATTGAGTCTCTTATTCCCCGGGTTGGAACAGCCTGGAGGATTTTCTGTAAGGAAAGAGTTAATGGGTTAATTCAACTCAAAGATGAGTGATCTTTTAAGGGCATGAGAGTTTGAGAGTGAGAGATACAAGAACAAAGCAATAATATAGGAATAAAACCACCTCCAGAAATCAGGCATACATGCAGATTTTTTATGCTGCAAATTCTTACATGTCTTCATTAAATGAATATATATTTATCACATGGAAAACAATATGACTGTTAAGAGAACGATGACAGCTTAGTCTTACGAGGCATGAGTCATAAAAAAATGAGCCAAAAATTCAGAAGGGCCTCATTCACCAAGAGCTGAACCTTTCACAAAGTTTAACTTTCACACTTGAGCAGTTTGTATAGTTGCTACAATTGTCACCAGGCCTTCATGCAAATCTTCTGATCTTCCTACATGAGAATTTCCAGCAATTGCTTATCTGCCATGGGCTGCTACATGATTCACCTAGCCTGGTTAATATAAAACATCTAGCCATCACTGAATTTCTTCTTCTTTTTTTTTTTTAATGTTTATTTCTGAGAGAGAGAGAGAGAGACAGACAGGGCATGAGCAGGGGAAGGGCAGAGAGAGAGGGAGATGCAAACTCCGAAGCAAGGTCCAGGCTCTGAGCTGTCAGCATAGAGCCTGATATGGGGCTTGAACTCACAAAACGTGAGATCGTGACCTGAGCCGAAGTCAGACGCTTAACTCACTGAGTCACCCAAGTGCCCCTAGCCAGCCCTGAATTTCAGAAAGGATCATGAACCCTTTAGCATCTCTCTCCAGGTCTAGAGAGTTTTGGGAATCATGGAAGCTGATGGTGCAACGGAGCAAAGCTTTCTGCTCAAAGGGCAGCATCTTCCAAACCAAACTGATTAAGCCTCACTCCAGAGACCCCCCCTATCCTTGTTGCTGAAGTGAGATCCAGTCCTTCTCCAAACCATATTTAGGAAAATGCCGCTCAGTGTGATCTTCCCAAATAACACCCAATAGAGTTATATCCCCTATAGCAATTTTAATGACTGAGCATTAAGAGCTAGGGTCTAAACTGTGCCCAGGAGCTCACGAAATCTGCTCTCTGTGCCTGCTTAGGGAGCACGGCAGGGGAGTTTAAGTCTCAAGTAGCTAGGCACGCCATGCATCTGGAATGAGACGCAGGCCCTAAAATGTTCACAGCGTGTTGCAGCTGAATGTGTTCTCTCTTCTTCAGAAGATAGAGTAGTTTTGATTTATTTTTTTCTGAATTCATAAAAAATCCATACAGCAGAACACAATGAGTAGGGGAGAGACGTCAAACGAGCAAGTCCACAAATGTTTCTTAGGCAAGAGCCACTTTCCCACGGGCCACTAAGCTTTTGCAAAGGTTTTCTCTGCCACATCACAAGGCATGGAGATGAGGCTGAGTGATGAGGATGGGACAAAGAGGAAAAATAGACCTTATATCGGTTCTTAACTTAGGCCCAGAAACTGTGCCTGCGCCAGTCCAGAAAAGCAGAGAGTTCTTGCTCTCTCTCTCTTTTTTTTTTAATCTCCGAAGTTCTGTTTTTTCACCAAACCATGAAGAGCCACAACTTATCCAAAATGAATCACAGGAAATCCACAGTTCTCAGCATTTATTTTTAAATAACACATGTAGTCATATTATGAGGAGTCATAAATAGCATATATAAATCTAAAAGTCCAGGCATTTAAAAAAATACGTGTAGTCTTCTATGCTTAATTCCAAGGAAATGTTGAGAACTATTTATTTTTGAAGATCAGCATTATTTGGGTGGCAACCTTTGAAGGTTTTCCTTTACTGGTGAAAGACAGTGATTCATCTTACTCTGACTAAGGCAAACCCAAGACAGGCTTGCTGATTCTCTAAGAGGTAGAGTCAGGGACACTTGTTAGCAAACACATTTCCTTGTCAGAAACTAATTAGTTTGGGTGCATGGTTTCTATCAAGTGCCTTCTAAAGAAACTGCAATGTCTTTCCTGAAATTTCCCTTTGCAAGAATCTATTTTTAAGAACACATCCGATCCTAGGGAGTAGTTTCCCATTTCTGTGAAGGCTGCTGCCCTTTTGTATTTGCTTTTCTGTTGATTTCCACAGCCATGCTTGCCCTGCAGTTAGGAGAACAGGAACAGAGGCTCTGATGCGACCCCTGGTAGCCAGACCAGGTCCATGCACATGTGGTGCAGAGTTCTGCAGCTCCGAAACACATGTGAGCACACAGAACTCTCTTTACTTTTCAGTCTCGGGATCAGTGGATTTATTGGGATGGTGCTGACATAAAAAATGAAATGAAACATCTGAGTCTAACAGCTGCACAAAATTTGGACTCATGTAAACTGCTCTGACATCACACGTTCTGCATGTGAGTTCCATGAGTATTCTCCATATGCTGCTGATACAATAACATGCCTACAAAGTCCCTGTGGTTTATGGCGTGATGAGCTCCAGAGCTGAGGAAATGAAGCCAGGAAGCCTACGCCATTTGCTGAATGGAGTCGGCTTTGGGTAATGTCTCATTCTCACTGAGCTACCCAAGTTCACTAGGGACAAGAAGCCATGTTGGGCAGGAACCAGTAATAAGCTTTATGTTGGGGATTTTCGTTCCTTTTTCTCTGGAAGGGTAGGAGAGAGGGCTCACAATGATTGTGCCTTGGTCCATAAAATAAGAGATGTAGGAGTGTAAAGGAGGTACTTAAGCCAGCTTACTCCATTCTGATAGTCAGGAGAAGGCAGGTGGAAAGAAAAAGTACATCATGGCTCAACACAAAATCCTGGCAAGATACAGCAATCCTTTGCTGGAAGGCTGGAGTTCTATCCAAGGCACACAGTGGCATCGATCAGTTCAGTGACACCCCATGCTGGCCCACGGCAATAAACAGAAGTTTCAGGTGTTCTCTTTCTTCCGCTAAAGACAGGGGCTACAGACATTTAGCAAGTAGCTCTGTGTTGCTCTGACGGGCTAGGCATGCAATCTAGGAAAAATTCTGTTCTTGTTTAATTTTTTAAAAAAGATTCGAAGTCACTTGTTTATCTGTTGGCTAATTAGCCACATAGAAAGAGACTTTTGGAAAATATTTAGCAACAGCATGGCTTTCCCTGTTTGCTTAGCATAATGCTCAATTGCTTCCCTCGCCATCAGTTGCTAGGATCAGAGAATACACACTACAGTGTCGCATTATAAACAAATTCATCTGATTCTCAAGACCCATGGACTTATTGAATGCAGCACCTGTTTGCGCTAGAGAATTAGTAAATGGATATACCAGGTTGGGGCCCCTCATATTTTAGAACAGCACCTATTGGCTATGTGTGATAATGCATCCCAACTCTATCGGACACTATAAATATACAGGCAGAAAGAGATCTATCTACCAAAGGATTTCCTTGGGCTGAAGCATGGAAGGGAGAACAAAGAAAGCAGGGATGGGAGAAAATAGGGATGGGAGAGTAATGAACATTTTTAAAGTGCTATAAAGCATTTTAAAATACAAAAATATCAGTCCTACTCCCTCCAGTGAAATGTAACTTTAATTTTATTGAAAGAAATCATTACTAGAATGGAATTACATTAATAGTCACTTCACAAGCAATTTACTAAAATTTATTCACTCTGTAAAATTGGAAACACCTGTGATTTTAATTGACAGTTAAGCAGAATATAAGTTAAAAGGTAAGCTTCATGGTGGAATCATGGTATGGTGCATTGTAAAGCTAGTGTTAAAATTCTCCTTTAGGAGCTCCCGGCTGGCTCAGTTGGTCGAACATGCGACTCTTCATCTCAGGGTTGTGAGTTCAAGCCCCATGTTGGGTGTAGACATTACTCAAAAATAAAATCCTTTAAAAAAGGCTCTCCTTTATTTTGACTATCTGTGTCATTACTCTCCTCCATCACAATGGGCAATATAGATGATTGTCAAAGAAAAGAAAATAGATTTATGAGGAATTCTTGCCTAATCCCCAAGCCCAAGGTGGTGGCTTAGATCTATTGCACTGTTGCTGAGATCAGAGTCTGTTTGAGTTCTATCCAGGTTCTAGAGCCTTCTCTGATTGTCCCACTGGAATTAAACTGTACAATGTTAATGAACTGTGTGGCCACATCTGCCTCTGTCAGGCACACTACAGCCCTGCTGTGTGTTGTTAGGTTACCACACACTAATTATCTTTCAGGTTTTCTGCACATTCTTTTCCAAACAAGGCTAGTCCTGCCAACTTGTCAACATGGCATTACTTTCTAAAAAATGAAGTTACTTTCTTTTTGCCTGAGAATGCCCACAATGACTTTCTCGGAGCCCTAGGAAGAGAGGCAAGATTGTACCATTCACGGCCTCTTTAATCTAAAGGAGAAGAAGAAAATCTCTGTAAATGAATATGTAGCTTCGCTGGGGATTATGGTACTCCAAACTTCTCTGATCTGAACCAGAGAATAAGCCATGTCACCATTCTCCTCTGGTAGGGAAGAAAAAACCATGCAGGTGGATGGTGTGAAATTTAAGCAGACTTGAGAAAGAACTAATCCACGTTTGGAATTCTCCACTGGGGATTTGTTTTGACAGTTCTCTAGTAATTTCCTGTTTGGGTTTGCCCACTTTATGTTAATGCATGAAACAGCATGCTATTGCTGAAAAGGCATGAGGTTTGAGATCAAGGGTCCTCGTTCTGTCACTTTTAGCTGGCACTAATCGCTTCTCTGAGCTCAGGTTCTGTATCTGATATTTGAGGTAATGATACCTGACTCAACGAGTTATTGTAAGTAAAATGATAATGAATATAGAAGTATTTTATATTGCTGCCTGCTACTTGTCAGCAGCATGATTTTGTTCAAATTACTTAATCTCTATGCCTTGGTTTTTTTATCTGTAAAATGGGGATGAGAGTACTACCCCCCACCCCACCTTTGAGTTGTAGTGAGGACTACATAAGTTAATACATGTAAAGTGCTTAGAATAGCACCTAGCATACCAAATGCTGTTACATACTCAGCTCTAAATGGTTTCTGTTATTTCTGTATATCAAATGGTATGTATATATAATTTATTTTTTCAGGTGTACTCCGTTTTATACTCATTGAAATACAGCAGAACCTATATTTAAAATTCACCTATTACTGGGTTCCCCGGGTGGCTCAGTCAGTTGGGTGTCCGACTTCAGAGCCCAGAGCCTGCTTCAGATTCTGTGTCTCCCTCTCACTCTCTGCCCCTCCCCCACTCACACTCTGTCTCTTTCTCAAAATAAATAAACATAATAAAAAAATTAAAATTCAACTGTTACTGAGTATTTTGTGCAAAGCATTAAGGTGCTATATATAAATATAAATTAAGGAGATAGTTATCTGTTTTGCAAGAGGGAATAAACAGCAAGACCGTGCTTCAATTCAAGAATTCACTTGGACAGCATCCACTATTGTTTTCAACACAATGTAAAATACAGAAGATATGTCATACATCCCTCAAAAACCGTTTTAAATATTTTTTATTCTAATATTGATGCATGGTCATTGTAGAAATTTTTATAAAATACTGACAAATGGTAATAATACTAATAACAACAACATTAAACTGAAATTACTTCTATTGCCACCACCAAGAGATAGCTATGTCTCAAATTTTGGTTGTGTGTGTGTGTGTGTTTTGGGGGGCACACTAAATTGGAACTGCTTTTTAAAATTTAATACCTCATAATCATCTTTCCATGTGACTAAATATTTTTATGTCCTCTAATTTTTTCAAATTTTTATCCCAAAATAATTTTGGAGTCAAAGAAGAGTTGAAAAACGAGCACAAAGATCCTTGGATGGTATGCAAATATCTTGGCTGTATTTAAACATTTGCCCTCTCTTTTTAGCATACATTGGTGGATCCTGCCTGTAATTATTACTGTGGTGTCTGTCATATTAGGAATTTTCTGTTTCCCTCATGCTGTCTATGCTTATTAATTGGTATTCTTCTCTAAAGAAGAGCTGTCCCTTCTCTCCCATTTATCTATGTAATCATTTATTTTTATCTATGTGGACTCACGGACATTTATTTTATTCTTGTTGTTATAATCTAATATTGTACTACTGCTTTTTATTTTGATGCTCAAATTTTTCCAGCTTTGATTACTGCCAGCTCTTTCAGATTCCCCGTGCATTTTTTTTTTATTTTTTATTTTTTAACGTTTTATTTATTTTTGAGACAGGAAGAGACAGAGCATGAACAGGGGAGGGTCAGAGAGAGGGAGACACAGAATCTGAAACAGGCTCCAGGCTCCGAGCTGTCAGCACAGAGCCCGATGTGGGGCTTGAACTCACGGACCGCGAGATCACGACCTGAGCCTAAGTCGGCCGCTTAACCGACTGAGCCACCCAGGCGCCCCTCCCCGTGCATTTTTAATATTCCTTTTCTTTTTTAAGTGTTTCCTTACATTCAAACACCACAAAATGCTTACACTTAGGCTTATGTTTATGTCCACTGCCCCACCCTGGAATAAAACAGTTCTGCAAGGATCCGTGATTCTTTTTATTAGAAGGTAGTATTTAGAAACCAATACCATTGGGAGTTAGGTGTTCTATTTCTTACTGTTTCTAACCCCTCTCAGTGGATAGAGCTAGGACGTGTGTGTGTGTGTGTGTGTGTGTGTGTGTGTGTGTAGATTACTAACTCATGCATACACACTTGCCTGTAATTCTGTACTAATTTATCTGTATATACTTATTTTTTTGATTTAACATCTAAAACACGTGTTTGTTTGAATATCTCTGAATCCAACTGAGCACCACAGGAGTCCTTCTGTGTAACTTCTTCCTGCAACAGTGACAAACCTGGCTGTCACTGTCTACAATATATTTAGTTTTTTGTTTAATCCAAGTATACAAAATAAGTAGTGTCAGAAAGTCTAACCCATCCCCCCATGAGAAACAACAGAAGTGCCGTATCTATGTTTGCTAATTTAGCTCTATATCAAATCAAAATGCTGTTTTCCAAAGTTACTTAGGTCAGCTCTTTTCTTCTCCATCCCTTCAGTGCGCTCATGTGATTAATTTGTAATAAGTTAAACGTATCTGTCACCATCTGCATTCCATCTTTTCTCCCACATCCTGGTAGGGTTTTTTTTCGACATGTAGTAAAATTCACTTTTTGTGGTGTACAATTCTATCAATTTTGACAAATGCATAGAGTGGTATTATGAACCACAGCCCTATACACAACAATTCCATTACTCCAAAGTTCCCCTGCTACTCCTTTATAGACAACCCATCCTCCCCACCCCCTCCACCCCCCACCCCCACCCCCGATCTGTCAACTACTCACCTGCTTTCTTCTCTATGATTTTGCCCTTTTCAGAGTGTCATGCGAATAGAATCAAACCATTCTGGGTCAGGCTTCTTTCACTTTGCAAAATGCATGTTGTTTGGAGAATCAATTGTCTGTTCTATTTTATTGCTGGTTAGCATTCTATTAAATGGTTGCACTACAGTTTGTGGTACATCTGGGTTGTTACCAATTAAAAAAAATTTTTTTAACATTTATTCATTTTTGAGAGACAGAGTGCCAGAAGGGGTGGGGCAGAGAGAGAGGGAGACACAGAATCTGAAGCAGGCTCCAGGCTCTGAGCTGTCAGCACAGAGCCCAACACAGGGCTTTAACCCACAAACCGTGAGACCATGACCCGAGCCGAAGTTGGACGCTGAACCAACTGAGCCACCCGAGTGCCCCCGGTTGTTTCCAATTTTTACAGTGGCTATGAATATTTACTAATAGATTTCTGCGTGACCATGCTTTCTTTTCTTTTCCTTTTTTTTCCCTTTTTTTTTTTTTCTACATGCCTCAGACTGGGTCCTATGGTAGGTACATGTTTATAAGAAACAGCCAAACTGTTTCCCAAAGTGGCTGGACCATTCTGCTTTTTTCACCATTTTGCATCTGCCCCAGCAATATGCGAGAGTTCCAGCTGCTCCACAGCTTTACCAGCAGTTGGTATTGCCAGGTTTTTACACTTCAAGTGTTCAAATTGGCATATTGTGTTATCTTACTGTGGTTTTAATTTATATTTCCCTAATGATTAATGATGTGGAACATTTTTTCTTATGCTTGTTTTGTGTCTGAATATGTTCTTTGGTACATATCTGTTCAGATCTTTTCCCTGTTTTTAAACATTGGGTTGTTTTCTGACTGTTGACTTTTATGAGTTCTTTGTATATTCTGGTTACAAGTTCCTTGTCAGATGTGATTTAAAAATACCTCCTCCCAGTTTGCTTTTCTTTTCTTTCTTTTAATCAAAAAGGCAGAAGTTTTTACAGAAGGGGAAAAAAAAACTTTTTTAAGTAAGCTCTTTGACCAATGTGGGGCTTGAACTCACAATCCTGAGATCAAGAGTTGCATGTTCTACTGAGTGAGACACCCGGGTGTCCCTCATTTGTAAAACTTTTAATATGGTCAAAAAGATAGAATAAAATAAAATAAAATAAAATAAAATAAAATAAAATAAAATAAAATAAAATAAAATTTTAATACAGTTCAGTTTATCAATTTTTTCTTTCATGGGTTGTGATTTTGTGGTCACATCTAAAAACTTTGTCTAACTCAGGATTTCTTGATGTCAGCACTATTGGCATTTTGGACTGAGTAATTCTTCATTGGGACGGGGACTGTCCTGTGCATTTTAGAATGTTTAGCAACATCCCTGGCCTCTACCTACTAGCCCCACCTCCAGTCCATTTCATAACAACCAAAAATGTTTCAGACATTGCCAAACGTTCCCTGGGGTATAAAGATAACTTTGTTCAGAATCACTGGCCTAACCCAAAGTCATGCATGTCATTTTTCTCCTACTTTTTCTTTGAGAAATTTTATGGTTTTGTGTTTATTTAAGATTTTAGATCTATGATCCACTTTGAGTTAGTTTTTTTTTTAATTTTTTTTTTAATGTTTATTTATTTTTGAGACAGAGAGAGACAGAGAATGAACGGGGGAGGGTCAGAGAGAGGGAGACACAGAATCCGAAGCAGGCTCTAAGCTCTGAGCTGTCAGCACAGAGCCTGATGCGGGGCTTGAACTCACAGACCATGAGATCATGACCTGAGCCGAAGTCGGACGCTTAATCGACTGAGCCACCCAGGCGCCCCTTGAGTTAGTTTTTATATGAGATATGAGATACAGGCTTAGGTGCAATATGTATACATAAGCCTGCTGAAATTTTGACTGGAACTTCATTGAATCTATGCAATAAATTGGGGATACTTAACATCTTGATAATACTGAATCTTCTAATCCATTAACATAGTCTATCTCTCCATTTATTTGGGTCTTCCTAGATTTTTTTTCTTTAGTGTTTTGTTCTTTGCAGCTTCCCACATCTTTATCTTTTCTTTTCTTCTTCATCTTTTTTTTTTTTTTTTTTTGAGTAATACCTAAGTTGGGCATTTTTTGGTGCTATTGTAAATACTATTGTCATTTTAATTTTGAATTTCAATTGTTCAGTGCTGGCATATAGTACTATCATTGATTTGTATGCACTACCTTTAGATCATCTCCTGAGACTTTATTAGATTTATTAGTACTTTTGTATGGATTCTTTAGGAATATCTACATGGACAATTAAGTCATCTATGAAGAGAGCCTTTTATTTCTATGTCTTGTCCTATTGTAATGGCTAGGACTTCCACTATTATGTTGAAAGAGAATAGATATCCCTGCCTTCTCCCCTGTCTTAGGGGAAAAGGATTCAGTCTTTTACTATTAAGTATGATATTAGCTATAGGTTTCTTATAGATGTCTCTTGTTAGGTTAAGGAAGTTTCTGCTACTGCTTTGCTGAGAGTTTTAATCATGAATGAGGCTAGAATTTTGTTAAATGCTTGTTCTGCATCCATTTTCTTCTTTAGTTTGTTAATTTGGTGACTTACATTGATTGATTTTCAAATGTTGAACCAGTTTCACATTTCTGAGACCAATGC
Organism: Panthera pardus; assembly: GCF_024362965.1. NCBI lineage: Eukaryota > Metazoa > Chordata > Mammalia > Carnivora > Felidae > Panthera > Panthera pardus. Next base: position 107,192,487 of record NW_026526721.1, read on the forward strand.
CACTTGGTAATGAATATCTTTTTTATATGCTGCTTTAAATTGGCTAATATTTTGGTAAGCGGTTTAAGGGCATTTTCCACCTATGTTAATGGGGGGATATTGTTCTGTAGTTTTTTTTTCCCTCGTGATGGCCATGTCTGGCTTTGGTATTAGGGTAATCTGGTATCATATAATGAATTGAGAAGATTTCCTCCTCTTCTATTTTCGAAGATAGTTGTGTTTAATTGATACTATTTCTTTGTTCAAAGTTTGGTGGAATTCAAGAGTAAAAATTTTGGGGTTTGGAGATTTCTTTGTGGAAAAATTTTAAAGTACAAATTAAATTTCTTTAATATATATTAGACTATCGGTTTATCTGTTTCTTCTTGAGTGAGCTTTAGTAATTTGTTTCTTTCAAGGAATCCATTTCATATAAATTATCAAATTTCTGGGTATAGAGCTGTTAATAATATACTCTTATAATCTTGTTAATATTTTAGGGGTCTATAATGATATCCCTTCTTTTGTCCCTGACATTGGTAATTTACATCTGTTCTCTTTTTTCCTTGGTCAGTTTGGCTAGAGGTTTATCAATTTTATCAGTCTTCTCAAAGAATCAGCTTTTGGTTTTATTAATGTTTCCCTATTGTTTTTCTGTTTTAATTTTACTGATTTCTGTTTTAATGTTTATTATTTTCTTTCCTTAGCTTATGTGTAACTTGAGTGTACTTTTCTTTTTCTAGTTTCTAAAGGTGGAGGCTTAGATAATTGTTTGGGAACCTTTTTTCTCTTCTAAGCATTTAATGCCTAAATTTCTCTCTCAGCACTACTTTAGCTGCATTGCACAAATTTTGATGCGTTGAATTTTTATTTCTTTCAGTCAAAAATGTGCCTTAATTTCCCTTGAAACTTTCTCTTTAGGAGAGAGAGGGTTAGGAGATCATTAGATTCCTAACATTAGATCAGTGCAAAGCCCAATGCAGGACTCAAACCCATGAATTGTGAGATTGTGGCCTGAGCCAAAATCAGGAGTTGGATGCTCAACCAACTGAGCCACCCAGGCACCCCTTACTGAGAGATAATTGTGTATTTCTCCTTTTTGTTCTATTCCTTTTTGCCTCATGTCTATCGAAGCTCTGCTGTTAGTCGCATCCAAATTTGGTTGGTTATATTCTCTTAGAAAACTAAACCCTTTATCATTATGTATTATGCCTCTTTATCCTTAAAAAGTAACTTGTTTTGGGGCCCCTGGGTGGCTCAGTCAGTTAAGCATCTGACTTCGGCTCAGGTCATAATCTCGCGGTCCATGGGTTCAGGCCCCGCGTCGGGCTCTGTGCTGATCGCTCAGAGCCTGGAGCCTGTTTCAGATTCTGTGTCTCCCTCTCTCTCTGCCCCTCCCCCATTCATGCTCTGTCTCTCTCTGTCTCAAAAATAAATCAACGTTAAAAAAAAAAATTAAAAAAAAAAAAGTATCTTGTTTTGAAGTGTACTTTGATAACCTAGCTAGTCCAGTTTTTTTTTCTTTCTTTTAGTGTTTGCATGGCATATTCTTTATCCTTTTATTTTTAACCATTCTGTCTTTATAAGTAAGGTGAGTTCACTTGTTCCATCTGTCTTTTGTTTCTTTTTTCTTTTCTTTTCCTGTGTTTTCTTGTGGTCATTGAGAATTTCTTACTGTTCCCTTTTATCTTCCCTATTGACTTATTATTCATCTGTCTTTTAAAAATATTTTTAGTAGTTTCTCTAGGGTTTACAAAACACATCTTTAATTAATCCGCGTCTGCTTTCAAATATCACACTTTTTCCTGTGTTGTATGAGGATCCAGCAACAGTGTATTCCCAGTTCCTCCCTTCCATCTTTGTGCTCTTGTTTTCAAATCTTTCACGTATACACTCACTATAAACACAGAGAGTACACTGCCACTATCCCTGTCTTCAACAGTGAAAAACTATCTTTTAGAGCAATTGTAAATAAGAAAAGAAATGAATTTTATTTATTTATTTATTTATTTATTTATTTATTATATTTATTATATTTATTATATTTATTTATTTATTTATTTATTTATTTATTTATTATATTTCCAAGGTCCTCATTTCTTTGTGTAGATCCAATTCTCCATCTGGTATCATATTCTTTCTGCATGAAAAACTTCCTTTAACATTTCTTATAGAGGGGATCCTCTGGTAAGAAATTCCCTCAGTTTTTGTCAGTCTGAAGAAGTCTTTTACTTCTTTTTCTTTTTGAATGATATTTTTTCTGGGTGTAGGATTCTGGGTTGGCAGGTTTTTTTCTCTTTCAGCACTTTAAAGGTATCATTTCACTGTCCTCTGGCTTACATTATTTCTGAGAAGTCTGTTCCCATTCTCCTTGTTCCATAGTAGGCAATTTCTTTATTCTCTGGCTGCCTTTAATGTTTTCTCTTTCTTATTGTTTTTCAGCTGATTTTGAATATGATGATATGCCTAGGAGTGTGTGTGTGTGTGTGTGTGTGTGTGTGTGTGTGTGTGTGTGTTATCATCCTACTTTGTGTTCTCCGAGCTCCTTGGATCTAACATTAAATTTAGGTAAGTCTTGGTCATTATTTCTTCAGATAATTCTTGTATTCCTCTCTTTATCTTCTAAGATTTTAATTATGTGTATGTTAGAATGTTTAATAATGTCCTGAAACTCTTGGGTGTTATGTTCTGTTTTTCCTCCCACTCTTTTTTTCCTTGGTATTTCAGTTTCGGTCATTTATATTGACCTACCTTCAAGTTCACTGATGCTCATCTTTCTAAGTCCATTGATGAAACTCTCGAAAGCATTCTTTGTCTCCATTATTGTGGTTTTCATTTCTAGCATTTTGATTTCTTTTTTTTAATAGATTTTTGTCTCTCTGTTGAAATTAGCCATATGATCTTACATATTGCCCACATTTTTTACGAGGGTCATTAACATATTAATCATACTTATTTAAAACTTCCTGTCAGGGGCACCTGGGTGGCTCAGTCCCTTAAGCAACATACTCTTGGTTTCAGCTCAGGTCATGATCGTACGGTTTGTGGGTTCAAGCCCTGCGTTGGGCTCTGCACTCTTGGCACAGAACCTGCTCAGGATTCTCTCTCTCTCCCTTTCTCTCTCTTTGCCCCTCTGTCTCTCTTTCTCTCTCTCTCTCTCTCTCTCTCAAAATAAATAAATAAACTTAAAAAAACTTCCTGTCAGTTCCAACATCTGTCTGTGTCTGGTTCTGATGATTACATGGTCTCTTTGGAGTATATTTTATCTTGCCTTTTTATATGCCTTGTAATTTTCTGTTGAAAGCCAGTCATCTTGTATAGGCCAATAGAGACTGGAGTAAATAGTTTTTAGCCTTACTATGGAGTCACCTTTCCTTCTGCTAGGCCTTTAACGTAGTGGCATGAATTGATCTAGGTTTGAATTGCTATGCTTATCCTCAAGGCCTGAAATTACTACAGAGGTTATCTGATACCCTGCAAGATATATCTTGTGTTTTGGATGGATGGAAGTGAATTTACCAGAGCACTAGCTGTTTGATTCTGAATTTTAAGTCTTGTCTTTCCATTGTACCTCAGAGACTTTCTTTATGTGCTCTTGTTTCTCTTTCATCCCTCTCTTGGTGGTATTGTTATTTGTTATTCAAGGCTTATTAGCTTGACAGTGGGAGAGAAGTAGTGTGGGAGTTTATTCTTTGTGTTTTGAATTAGTCTCAGTTTTAGGCAGGTACTGTATCTCTGGATTAGGGAAAGGGTATGTCTCTCAGTTCTCTTGTCTCTACCCCAGCTGTATTGTGGTCCCAGTGTATAATCCTGTCCCTCCTTGATTTTTTTCCATTGGTTCCTTTCACCAGGTGCAGTGAGTTTTCACCAATGCCCTAGGGCAGTAGTGCTTGGTGGGCTCTCCCTCTACAGATTAGGCTTTTTTTTTTTCCCTATTGGAGATGGGAGGGATGGATTCAGCTGGAGTTTCTTGCTCTCCCACAAAACTACTCTACCACTCTCCTAGGTCTGCAACATGATGGGCCCACCTAAGAGATCTTTCCAATCTCTTCTCTGAGCAATTGTTGGGGTTGTGGGAAAGCCTGAAAGAAGTGCTGCCTCCCCAGACTATGGCCCCCAGGGGATTTCATACTTGCCTGTCATCCCACATTCGGTCTTCCACAATTTATCTGCTATTTTAGTCTAACTCTTCTTACTGGTGTCCAGTGGCATCCACCCTGAGTGAGTACTTTGTAGTCTCCTTTTCTCTGCAGACGTTATCTCTTCTTAGGTTTGGGACCGGTTGCTGGCTCTGCAACTCCAGCTCTCTGACAGTCTGTAACAGATTTAAAATGAATCCAGTTACTTGCCTTGTAAGATGAGAGTGATGCTCCTTCTAGCTCTCTACATCACAGAACCAAGCCCTTCCTTTCATTTGAATGGCCAAACTGCATTATATTGTATACTTTATTTAACTGATCTCAATCCTTTTTTATTTTCCTTTTAGGCAATTTTCCATTTTTTACTGTTATAAACAAGGTTGGATGATTCTTGCAGGTAAATCTATCTTTTATTATTTACTTTCTGAAAGTTTACAACCTAATTAAAAAGAATAGGCAGGTATGTCAGAAACAGTTAAGTGATAATGTGAGGTAGGAGATAATGAATGCCCCAAATAGCTTTGTAGGATGCAATCATAATAAAGAGGCATAATGGAATAATAATGGTACCTCACATCTGTGTAGAAATTAACAATATCTTCACACTTATTAAACCTTTTGATCTTAACCATAATTCTCCATGTCCGTATTAGGAAAATGAGAACTAGAGTACTTCTGTGGGTTAGCCAAGGGTCACACAGCTATTAAGTGATGGAACTAGGACTTGACTCATTGTCCCAGGGAAAGTCTTCATAAAGGAGAAGATGGGCCTGAGTTGAACCTTGAACGATGGGTAGCTTTATGTCAGGCAAAGGCAAGAGAAGATATTTCCTGATGGGCAGGCGCTGTAACTTGAGATACACCCATATAGAATTTACATACATGTGTGCAATCTACACAAGCACATGTTGAGACTGAAGAAGGCTTGGAGTAATGACTTCTGTCACAGATGTGCTTCTTGTTCTCATTTTAGAATGAATGACATCCATATCAGATTATCTAGGTGATTAGCACAATGGGACTGATTTGGAAAGGAGGAAGCCTTCAGCTCTGCTCTTCCCTGAAGCTGACTGATTAAGCCCACGGGCTCCACCCAGCCCAGGAAGGGAGCCAGCCTCTCCTTCACCCAACCGAGCAGTGTTCAGTGTTTGGGTGGAAAGGAAGATGCATTCCAGCTGTCCTCAAAAACAAAGACAAGCAGAAGATGGGTATTTTTCCTTTTCTTCGGTGAAATAAACCCAACCTTCTGGTAGGAGAGTCTGTCTTGAATCAGAAATGGTTTAACCGAATCACAACAGGAAACAGCTCTGGTTACGGCCCAGCTTGCTCCAGGTCCTAATGGGTGAACAGAGCATCCCATCCCTACTTCCTACAGCTCTGGGTCTTGAAGATAGTTGCCCCAAGGAGCCCTGGCAAAAAGGGTAATGGACTTTGCCTTTGGGATTTCTGTTCTCCGAACAGCCTAGAGAAGAATGAATATTCGCGGAAGGAAGAAGCACTAATCCAGTAATCGGGAACCCTGTCTTTAAATGTAGTTAATTTTTATTTAATTGGCCACTAACTACATTTAAAATAAACACCAGTTGGTAATCAAAAACAGGGGGATAACGGATGAGCAATTGTGTAAACAGGATTGAATTACTAGGCCAAAACAAAGTTGGGGGAAAGTGAGAGGCACGCTGCTTCAGGAGAGGAGGGATTGCCTGCAAGCAGCTGGTCCTTGCCGAGCTCATAAAAATTTATATCAGCCCTTCTTTGTGTTTTCTAGCCATCAATAAAACGATTTTTAATCACCAACTGGTCTTTCATTATAAAATATTTATTCCTTTGTTAAATAAAAATTAAAAGCACATGTAAACAGTGATTTTAAAACTGTCAAACAGAGTAAGAGTTTGGCACATCCTGGTACATCCTCAGCGACAGAGGTGCAGCTTGGACAGGCTTCCAGAAAACCCTTGGGCTCCCAAGGCACTTGGTGACCTCGGGGGCTGCTGGCAGTATGGGCTTGCAGGCACCTGGGGCTGCTACCCTGGGGGAAGAATGTGGAATCTGCAGGGCTGGGGCGAGGCACGTCGTCTGCCAACCCATCCCCTGTCTTTGTAATCCCTGCCTTTCTGCACCACCCAAGATGTACTAATGTGTCTTGTAAAGACTCATCCCTTGGCCTGTGCTATATTCCTCACTGGTAGTTGGGGGGGGGGGGGGGGGAAGGAGAGAAAGAGGGAGAGAGAGGAAATGAAGAAGGGGAAGGGAAAGGAGAGAGAAGAAATGAAAATGGCTTGAAACAAGAGCCCCAGGCTGTGAGCAAGCTTCAAAACGGCTTTTTCTTTTAGGCAGACATTTTCTAATTAAACTTTAAACCCAAACCCTTGTCCCATCTCTCTCCAAAATGCAGGCTATGTGTCTCCCTCCTCGTTACCAGGAAATTATTTCTTCTTTTTCCTTCATTAGAAACTGGAATTGATCTACTTTAAAGATAAAATTCACTTCCCTGCCTAATTTTCAATATGATTCATTTGGAACCAGTGCATATTCATCAGAGGGACTAAAAAGCCCTGTGAGAACCAGTTAAGAAGAAGCAACGTGCATGAGCCTCAAGATAAGTAGCACTTCTCATCAGACCTGCTGCCCGGGGATGTTAAAGTGCTTTTTAAAATGAGGACTAATAAGGCCACTCAGCATTTACTGCTTTCTAAGAGCCTTGGCTAAATTAATTAGGGCAACAATAACCCTGTAAGGTAAAATAATAATAGCAATGATTCCTAGTATTTTGAAAGCAAATGCTGATCCACCAAGAGGGAGGTAACGTCCCACAGAACCAAGATTAAAACTCCACTCCCTTCCTGTCATCAAAGGCCAGCTTGTTTGTATCCAGGCAGGGGCTTGGGAGAGCCAGGCACTCAGTGGAAGTGAGGAATGGGGGGCCACAGCACAACTGTAACAACTGTGGCTGTGGGAATGCAGGCACGGTGCTGGGTGCGGGGCGGGGGAGGGGGGTTGGGGGGGGGGGGACTGTCGAAGTTTTGTTGACTAATTATATATGCTCACCGTAAGTGGTCAGGCATCAGCAAGGGCCTCCTGCGCAGGGACTCAAACCCAGCCCGGCCTGCCCAGAAGGGGCTGGCTTTGCCCGGGGCCACCCACACACTGGCATGTCTGTGCGCCTGGAGGCCAGTTCCCTTTCTGCATTAGCTATGGCAGGGATTCCTAGTCACATCTGCACGATCAGAATGAAAGCCTGTAATTTCCATAGAATCCAGTCCTTTGAGTCAGGGCTGCAGATAGCTGCTTTATATTTCTTTTCAAGGTGATTACACATCGTTTGGTTGTGGGGAGAGCTGGGACTATCAGGAAAGGAAGAGGCTGGGTGAATTATTTGAAAAATGTGCAAGGAAGGCCTGTGAATCACTGCCGAGAAGCGGCTGCACGCCCCCCCACCCCCCCTCATCTGGGGGCCGAGAAAAAGCAAAGGGGACCCCAGGCTTCCTGGAAGGCAGTTTAATTCTGAAAATAAAGCACCACTTCACCTCCCGTGTGCTGGGTGGGGAATTGTAAACCGGGACACGGTCAAAACAGTCCTGAAGGCCAAGCCGAAGTCAGCCCAAAGCTAGGCGGACGTCCCCAGGAGCCTGCTGGGAGGCGGCATTTGCATACATCAGCCTCCATTCTCCATTGTCTCCCCCCGGAAGGACTCGTTCCATTCCATTGAAGACGGGCTGAATATTTTATGGACTAAAAACTGGGGGATTGAGCTGGTTGGTAAACAAGTGTGGAGTGCTGTTTTTTAGCTGTGTTTATGTTTTATACATGGGATCGTTTTAAATACTTTTTTAATTCAAAACACTCCAGAAATTCTGCAACTTGATAGAACAACAGCTACAAAAGTTTCATAGCAACATTTGGACACTTGAAAGACTTTATTTCAGGGGCTTTAATGGTGATAAATGAGAGAAGGGGCGACTTTTATTAACGATAACGTTTTAGCAGCTGAAGACGGAGATCAAAACCAGGACTAGGCATTCCAAATTCATATTGTCAAGTGCCTGCAAAAACATTCTTCTGTCAGCTTTGAAATGTGGAGACTTCATCTTTTCATCTTATCAAGGAAAAATATACTCAAATTCCCGAATAGGTACTCGGTTAGTAAAAAGGGGGAGGGGGATGTGTTCTCATTCCGCAAACACTCTGCAGATTTATCTGGTCAAAGATCCCCGTGGTCTAGGCCAGTGAGTGGAAGGGGTGCCCTCTGCCCGGCTGCAGCTTCTCAGGGATCAGCTTTCACAGATCCAAGCGGGAGAACAAAGGGCAGGCTTCATCCGCCTGCACCCCACAGGCCTCTGTGCAGGGGGGCTCCATTCCAATGCCCATCACATGGCCTCTGTGGCATAAAAGCCTTTTAATAATTCTGATTTTGAATATCAAATTGGAATGAAAAGTGCATTTAGGAAGGATGGGCTCTCTCCGCGCTGAAGAGCGTGCTCTATGCAAACAGGTTGGGCAGGCATTGGCTCTTGCAAGGTTGTGGTTCTCAAATTGGCTGCACATTGCATCACCTGCTCCAAAATGTACTGATGCCTGCCTCCCCCCCACCAGGAGAGTATGATTAATTGACCTGGGCATCAGGATTTTTTTAAAGCGCTGCAAGTGATTCTAATGTGCAAACTTGAGAACAGCTGCAGAGTGATTTAATACAGCATTCAAGGCCTCTCATAATCAAGCCCCAGCCAAGCCTTTTGACCTTTCCTTTCTTCATCCCCATCTCAGCCTGTACATGAGGCACAGAGACCTTTTCACTGTGCCCTGAATGTACTTGGCTCATTCATACTTCCATGCTTTCGTGCACACGTATTGTCTCACTCTGGGGACCAAAGAGAGCCCAGCTCAAATGTCCTCATCTGTGCAACTTTCCCTGTCACCCTACCTTCATCACCTTGCCCTTCAATCACAGTGATAGGGGGAAAAAAGGCAAGAAGGAAATTAAATTTCCTTATAACCTGCAGACCATTGACAAATACTTGAGGCAAATACAGAGTATACCATTTCCCCAGGAACCCCCTACTGTCCTAATGTTAATGCCTGACTAGAGGGAAAACAACCTTAGCTTGACAATAGGTAGGACTCTGGTATCTCAGGAGTCCTCTTTAGCATATGAAAGTCCTTCTGGAGGCCTCTCTTTTGCCTTTACCTCCCCCAACTCCATAGTATATAACCAGCCACTCTTCACAACTCCAGAGCAACTCTTCCTGTCCACAGGTCCTGTCCCTGTGTTTCAGTAAAATCACCCTTTTGCGCCAGACATCTCAAGAATTCTTTCTCAGCTTCAGATCCCCACCGCCACCCCAAAACCCCATTAACAGGACACTTCGTGCCCAGTTTTATTAGAGCGTTTCTCACATTACATGAAAGACATCTGCCTATAGGTGCTCTCCCTCCCCAACAAAATATGGACTATAGTTTCAGCAATAAGCACAGGGCTTGATAGGGTATAGGTTTCTGTAAATGCTTATTAAATGAGTAAATGAATGAATGAGGGAATGAATGCATGTCGATCTTGCACATAGGTGGGGTACCACATTGAACCCAATTCTCAAACCAGGGTCACCTGAGAGACCCCCTGAGTCAGTAATCTGGGGGTGGCAGATCTACATCTTTGTGTATCAAAGTGAGGTTCATCAACCAGTAGCGGCTACATTATCTGAGAACTTGTTACAAATGTAGAATTTGCATTTTAACAAGATCCCAGGGCAATTCGTATGCATAGTACAGTTTGAACTGTATTTTTAAACAAGCTCCCAGGTGATTCCCATGTAACCAGTCTGCTGAGCAGCATTTGAAACCCAGAGCTCTAGACTTCCATTTACTGAATGTGGTAGATCTTGTGTGATTACCTAATGGTTCCTACTCTTAATCTCTTTTCCCTACCTAATAAAGCCCTGATTTTGTTCATGTATTAGTCCTTCACCGACGAAGCTTGTCCCTCAAGGGAGCTTGACCCCACTCCTCACCCCCCGCGCCAGAACTGGGCCTGATTGCCAGAGGAGCATACCATCTCCACTCTCCCCCTGTCCCCCACTCCCACCAGGAATTGGTTCAGGAATGCACATGTGACCAAACTCAGATCAATGAAATATGAAGGTAAGTATGATGGGGAGCAATCTAGAAAGTTTTCTCTTTGCCAAGAGAAAGCCACAGGGCCAAAAAAAAAAACCCCTCTCCTGTTCAAGACATTGTTCTGCTTCCATGTCCTGCCTTGGAACCATTGCCGCCACCCCCTACCTGCCCAAAGAAGAAAACCAACACTGAGGGATCAGAACAGAGATGGGAAGGACCTGGGTCTTGTGACATTCTTGCGCTCTTCTGTCTCTGGATTTCTTGTTATACGTGAGAAATAAGTCCACTGCCCCAATCAAAGGAGGGACATGGAGACTCAGAGCACAGTGAAGCGAGGCTTTAATCAATGTTCTTGCAGGAGCGGGTGTCTGATGGACAGGCACACTCCTGGTGGTTACAGCAGGCAATTTATCTCCTAGCGTGAAGTCCCTCCTGATTCCTCGTTGGCTGAGTACTAAGCAGTTACAGCCTTACTGGGAAGTCATCTATGCCCATGTAAGGCCAAAAAGTAATCTGATTAGAACAAATGTACATTCTTTGAGGTGATGCAGAGACCTAAGTTCTTTGCCACGTGCTCATTGCAAAGCCTGTGAAAAATAAGCCTGAGAAATGGAGAAGGGGGGCAAAAAGAACCAGGAAGTGAAGTGTCTAAGGGTTTGGGACTCCATTATGTTGGGGGGGGGGGGTGGTTCATGCATATTTACAATGGGTTGTAAACCTATGTTCACTAGACAGCACAGCTTTTATTTGGTATTTCTGAAAATGAATCATCTCTCTTACTTCTCACATTATGGAAGTTAAGTTCGTTTGTTTACTGTTTAAGCCCTCTCTGTTCTTTGGAATATTGGAATACAGCAGAGTTTTTAAATGTATATTTCCCATTTCATCACCTAGAACATTAAAAGCACTCACTGATATACCGAACATCTTATTGTATTCATTCAATCATTATTTGAGTGCGTACTGTGAGGCACCATGCGAAGTACATTACAAGTGTTATTCTAACCCTCAAGCAATCTGTAAGTTCAGTATTATTATTCCCATTTTACAGATGCGAAAACTGAAACTTGGAGCAATCCAATGATTGGTTAAATCAAATAGCTAATAAATGGTAAAATCATAATTTTAACCTGGGTCTGAATCCAAAGCACAGGTTCTATCCACTCTACCATGTTTTCTAGTTTGAATGGCTTTTTTTATGTGAAGTTTCAGTACATCAACAGTTCTCAACTTTTTAGACTCAGAAGCCCTTTACATTCTTAAAAATGATTGAGGCCCATAAAGTGTTTTTATTTATTTAAATTGTATCTATCAATATTTAACACATTAAAAATTAAAACAGAAATTTAAGGTGTCTAATTAATTTAAAACTAGCATTGATCAGCCCACGCTGACATAAATAATATATTCTCATGAAAAATAACTATATTTTCCCAAACAAAATAGTGAGAAGTGTGACATTGCTTTACATTTTTGCAAATCCCTTTAACATCTGGCCTAACAGAAGACAGTTGGATTCTATCTGTTTCTACATCCAATCTGTTGTGATGTGTTGTTTTGGTTGACGTACACAAAGAAAATCTGACTTGACACAGATATATCATTGGAAAAGAGAGAGGCATTTTATGAGCCTTTTCGTAATACTGTGCATATTCTTTGATACTATACCAAAAGTGCACAAGTAGTAGTTTATTAAAAGTTAGTACAATGTGGAACCTGAAACCAAATGAATAAAATTTTCATCTCAGTTGCATTGAAATCCGTTGATCTGTCTTACACTTTGAAGTGATCTTTACCCATGCGTAATTTTGTAACATCAGGCATTGGTCACTTGGAACATGTTGATTCACTGAGTTATGCAGACCTTCCTGATGTTGGGACATTAATATCCAGTATTAAAAATTGCATTTGTTAATATCACCACTGATATCACCAGTAAAGTCTTTAAGTATTGATAAAGCCGTGAAGCTCACGGTGGCTGAAAAGTTCTCATTTTTACTTGAAGTCTTCATTTCTACCGTTGGCAACAAATACTGGAAATCAGCTATTTTCTTTGAAGTGACAGGCTCACTTGCCAACTTTCGGGAAAATGTCTACCAAATATCGAAGTCTGAATAACTGCCATTTGTCTCTCAGCCATTCTTTCAGGTAGAAGTGGTGTTCCGTGAAAAGCAGCTAGTTGAGTCTGTAGCTCAAACAGTTGCACAAGTGTTTTTCCTTGAGACAAACATGATACTTTGGAATACAGATTTTTTTAAATGTGTATTTCCCATTGCATCACATAGAAAGTTAAAAACACAGGTACCTAAAGGCCGAGATTTAATAAAATGAGTATATTTTGTGGTTCGTCAAGGACATTCTTTAAGGTTTTTTTTAACATTTATTTAGTTTTGGGAGACAGAGACAGAGCGTGAGCAGGGGAGGGGCAAGAGAGAGGGGGAGACACAGAATCAGAAGCAGGCTCCAAGCAATCAACACAGAGCCTGATGTGGGGCTCACACCCACAAACCTTGAGATCAAGACCTGAGCCAAAGTCCGATGCTCAACTGACTGAGCCACCCAGGCACCCCCACCAAGGACATTCTTTTTAAATTTCATTCATTCATTCATTCATTCATTCCTTTTAGAGAGAGAGAGTAAGAGATCAGGGGAGAGGGGCAGAGGGAAAGAGGGAGAAAATCTTTTTAAATTAAAAAATTTAACGTTTATTTATTTTTGAGAGAGAGACAGACAGAGTGTGAGCCAAGAAGGGGCAGAAAGAGAGGGAGACACAGAATCCGACACAGGCTCCAGGCTCCAAGCTGAGATAGCACAGAGCCTGACGCAGGGCTTGAACCCATGAACCAGGAGATCCTGACCTGAGCAGAAGTCCAGCGTTTAACCAACTGAGCCACCCAGTCGTCCCCTGAGGACATTCTTAAATGAAACTAGCGGGGCTGTTTCGGGGTTGCAAGTGTGTGGCAGTGAAGAATGCAGCACCTACTGGAATACTTGGGTGCCATTGCCTTGATTAGTGCTAAGGCACTGGTGGTGCTTTTACATTACATTACCATTGCTTTTACATCATCAATGCAAATGTCAGTACAGTGAAAAAAGGTAAATAGCATCTTAATATGATCATGAAAATAGCTTTGACTAGCAGACCTCACTGGGAGAACTGCTACTGTAGGTGATTATGTGGCCACCGAAAGCTCTTCGGAGAAACTATGGATACGAAATGATTGTTGCAAGGCCCTGGAAGAGACTGAGTTCTACGTCACACCATGGTCTGGCTCCTCCCACTGGGTCAAAGTCACTTTTGCCCGAGTGACTGCCATGACAGGGGGTCTTTACAGAGGAGCCGTAGGAGAGAGAGTCCAGGTGCTGAGGTGTTCATGAGGCCGGAGGGCATAGGAAGTTGGCTCACCCAGTCCATGTGCTGCCTGTTACAGACACACAACACTGCAAATCCACAACTAACCGGTTTCCTTATTTAGCCTGTTAGGCAGTTTAACTTGTACTTGGCTTAAAAATGCACTCTTTAACGTGATCTGATTTCTGCTTATAATTCTTAAAATACCCATATTAATGAAGTTATCTAAGCCTTTTTATTGGGATAAAATTTCTCTGATGCTGAGTAATTGTTAAATAATGAAGGTTTTGTGTCCTTCTCAGGGGCATCGAGACCCGTTCTCTCACGCAGCCTCTTTCTAAAGCTTGCCAGAACAGGCATCTTGGCAACACAACTCTGGGGGCATCTCACTGAGCCAGTCCCTGTTTGCAGGAAAGAAAACTCATGTCCTTGAGCCAGAACCAATGCTCTAAGGGCTGGGATTTTTCTTTGTCCTGCTAGAGAGGGAAGAATGACAATGGTTTGCTTGAATCCCCGTGGTGGGAAAAGCCATCCAGAAATTCCAGCCTGCCAGACATCTCCCTGCCAGAGATACTGTCCCTTGACTTGTGAATACACTGAGGAATTTGCCCGGGCACCGTCTGAAGGGTTAAAAAAGGATCCTGTTCCTGATTAGAACTGATGCTTGGGGCTAACTCAAATCAGGGAAAAGGCCAGCCATGCTGCTGGCCTGCTATAGTTACCGAACAAATTTCTTAAAGCACAGAAGCAAGACAGACAACCCAAAAGATTGACCTGAATTTGTTCTGCAAATGGTAGTTTCTGCCTTGCTGCTGCGCTGCTGTGGAAAAAAAAAAAAAAAAAAAAAAAAAAAAAAAAAAGTCACGATCTGAATATGGCAGGGAAGGAAGTTCCCAGATCATCAGAGGAATGGCTGAGTTTTAGCAAGTTTTTCCTCTTATTTGACCTAAAATGTTCTTTCCGCCATGGCCACACAAGCTTTTGTTGTTGTTGTTGTTGCCTTAAACACACTCAAAAAAACTACATCATACATTCCTACCTTCACTTCTGTGCTGGGAGCACAAGAGTTGTAATAATCTCCCTGGCCCCAGGTCTCTAAGGCTTCCCATTGAATTTACCTAACCTCATGCATCAGGACCAGCCCAAGCCTTGCAACGGAGGGCAGAGGAAGCGGAGGCTATAAACACACTCGGGGCAATGATTTCCCAGATCTGGATCAAATTAGTCTGATCTGTGTGACATTCCTGGCCTCTGTTTGCTTTCAAGTTTGCATACAAACAGTATTCCAAGTGATCTGCCTTGGACCTCCCCCTCCCCCACTGCCCCTTTTACTATTACCTTGAGCTTTTGCTTGGTAATTTAGCTCTTATTATGATGTCGGCAGAATACCTCCTCCACTCCTCCCCCAAGCACAGTTGTGGTACATTATTTCTGTGCTGCACTAGTAAGAAAAACTGGATTAATAATTCGGGGAAATGTATAGTCTAGTTCTGTCACTAAATAGTCACAGATGTTGGAAAAGTTACACACCTGTTCTGGGCTTCGCCTATAAACAGGGGATTGGAAGAGGGCTCAGTTTGCAGTGGTTCATAAACCTGGAGACCAGAAATACATTTTTTGCAAGTTCCCTCCCCTAGTTCCGCCGCTGCTGTTAGTCACTTGAGACAGCGGTGTCTCCCTGTGCTGAGACAAGCTCTGGGGACTGCTGGGCTTGGTAGATTCTAGATTCTTTTCAACCCTAAAATTTGTGTTCTGTCCCTCCAAATGCCATGCTAGTGCCCCACCAGCCTGCACTCAACTTGCCAAAGCTTCTGTGCCTTCTAGGTGGCCCACGTGGTTTCCGACCACTCCCTGTCTCTCCAGGCTGTAGCGTCTGGACCTTCCACAGCCTAAAACAGATGGGCAATTTGGTGATTTTTAAGACATCTCCTTTATTTACAAGAGTGAAATGGAGGCTCAGAGAAGTCAGGTGGTGGCAAGCACTCGCGGGTTGGGTCAAAGGACAGCAAACAAGCCAGACACCCACGTCCCTCAGATGCCATGTCCCAGTAGCCACACAAAGAGGCTTCTGGAAAGAAAAGATTCCTACCAGTTTCTGAGGGAGCAGATGGCCTCGGAGTGCTGCCCAGAGTTGCCCCACACATAGGATCCAGGACTGACTTAGCTTCCTACTCCAGTAGGAAGCATGACAAGTTCCCACCTACACTGCTGGCCTGAACGTTGGAGAACCCAGAGTAGTCAGGAGCACCAAGGTTTACTCTCTGGAGGGGTTTTTTTGGTGCTGCTGTGACCAAGACAAAAATACAGTCTCCTGGGGCGCCTAGGTGGCTCAGTCAGTTAAGCATCCGACTTTGGCTCAGGTCACGATCTCGCGGTCCGTGAGTTCCAGCCCTGCGTCAGGCTCTGTGCTGATGGCTCAGAGCCTGGAGCCTGTTTCAGATTCTGTGTCTCCCTCTCTCTCTGCCCCTCCCCTGTTCATGCTCTGTCTCTCTCTGTCTCAAAAATAAATAAACGTTAAAAAAAAAAAAATTAAAAAAAAATACAGTCTCCTGAATCCCCTGTTCCTACGATAGGGTACACACCACAGATTAAAGAAAAAGAAAAGAGCTGAGAAAAATAAACACGACACAGCCAGTTGACTATGCATCTGTAGAAAAAGAGGGAAAAATCTAGGTGGCTTTAGGGAAAGCAGAGACAAGCAAACAGGAAAAGAATTTAAGAACATACAGACGAAGTGTTAATCATACAAGTGAAAACACAACATAAAAGAAAGTCCATTCATATAGAAGATAAACATGGAGACGGGGATTCTGTGTGGTAAGTAACTTACAATGTTTACTCCAGGAGGCTATTGGGGTCTTCCAGTTAAAACAGAAGCATTAGAAACATGATTTGCCAGTAAGATAAATGTTGAAACAAAATAGTAAAAATTGAGGCAAAATTCCGACCACAATTTTGCTTACATATTTCCTTAAGTCACCATAAGAAAATCAAGATACTTCCGGTTAATGTACTTTTTAATTTAAACCTTCCCAAGAGAACTTAAAATAAAATAATAACATTGATCAAAGAGTTGACATCAAGAGCCACAGAAAAATATCTCAGCGGGTCAGAAAGTCAACAGTGGTATAACTGCTTAAATATTTGGGAGAGCAAGATGACTTGAAATCTTCAGTTAGTCAGTGACTATCTAAACTTGGAGAAATTGTCCTAAGTTTCCATGCCTCAGTGTGATCGTACATAAAATGGGACAATACTGTTTTTGTGGTCCTGTTGTGAGAAAATGAACAATCTAAAATGCCACCATAATTCTAATTAAAATGTAACCTTGAGTGCAGTGATGTGAAACTTGCTCATCTTCAAGAACCAATACAATTTGCAACAACGTGGATGGAACTGGAGGGTATTATGCTAAGAGAAATAAGTCAGGGAAAGACAAATATGATATGACTTCACTCATATGTGGAATATAAGAGACAAAACAGATGAACATACGGGAAGGGAAGCAAAAATAATATAAAAACAGGGAGGGGGACAACACATAAGAGACTCTTAAGTACAGAGAACAAACTGAGGGTTGCTGGAGGGGTTGTAGGTGGGGGATGGGCTAAATGGGTAAGGGGCATTAAAGAAGACACTTGTTGGGATGAGCAGTGGGTGTCATAGGGGATGAATCAGCTGAATCTACTCCTGAAATCATTATTGTACTATATGCTAACTTAGATGTAAATTAAAAATAAATAAATAAGTATTTTTTAAAGGAGAAAAAAAAAGAACCAGTACAGTATTTTTTTAGAAAGAAAGAAAGAAAGAAAGAAAGAAAGAAAGAAAGAAAGAAAGAGAAACTCTTCCAAAAGTTAGCCAAACAACAAGGGAAAAGCAATTCCGTTGAGAGGGAAAAAATGGCTGGCCAGGCTTTCAGCTCTATCTCCTCTTTCTAATAAAGAAACAGAGTAACCATGTTTTGTATCTTCTACTAAGAATTCATTTGGAATGTTTTCCCTATCGATGATAAATAACTTTCAGAATCCAGTAAGTTTAAAGAAACCACATTTCCTGGATAGGGTCTGTTGCTTATAGAGATCGTTCCTATTACCTATTGCTGCAGGAACGTTTGGCCTATTTAAAGGTCGCACGTGTGTGAGAACAGATGGTATTGAGAGCAGGGACATATTCAGGCTGCAAAAAAGACTGCCAACAGTCAGCTTGAGGGCAATGCTTTAAGAGCAATGGTGTTTCTTCCTTTCTCTTACTCACGTGTGCGTGGGAGCAGGTACTCTATCAGAGCCATGTCCTGGAAATTTAATTTGTTTTGTTTGTTTGTTTGTTTGTTTGTTTTCCTCTTCTGTTCTTTAGGAGAGAAGTGCCAGATACTTCAAAATACAGGCTAGCTCTGAAAACCACCTTGGAATCAATGCAGTGAGCCTCCCTAAGAATGGTAGGTAGGAAGTGAGTTGTTCCTACTATTTTGAGTTTAAAAAAGAAAGGAAGGATAGAGAGAAAGAAATGGGAGGGGGAAAAGGCAGAGGAGCGGTTTCCTCCTGGGTGGGGTGGGGACAGGGTTCACTCTCTGGAACAGGATGGTGGTTTAGGTCAAGGGGAGGCAGAATGATGTCGGCACTGGTCCTGGGCCATCACCCCCCAGCCTCTAGGCCTCTGCAGAGTGTCTGTGTACAAGAACTGAGTGTGCAGGTCAGAAAGAAGGTCCACGGCTTGCTGTTCGGCCTGATAACATGGGCAGGCCGCTGGCAGACTGGCTGTGGTACCAGAGGAACATCCGCACCCAAAAAACAGTGTGAACTCACCAGCTCTGTCCGGCCTCCATAGCAGCAGCACCAGCAAAACACCCTGCTCCAGCCCTGCCCCCTAGACCTGTCCTTTAGGCTTTGCTTCACCAAGATTCAACCACCACTGGTTCCTAAGTCACCCTGTGACTGATCCCAGAGGATTAGATCATTTAGGCTGGGACATCCCCCACTGCCCACCTATGAGTCAACGGAGACTAGCAAAGAGCTTAGCCTTCCATCCTGGGCCAGTAAGCTGGGGGCCCTCTGCCTGGCCTTGTAGGGGCTGAGCAGCCTCTGTCCAGCAAGAGCACACCAGAACACAGGTGGCATTGCCCGAAAAGCCAGGAAGCTACTGCCCTCAGTGCTGGGCTCTCTGTCCAGCTTCTGAGAGTCGGCCACAACCCCCCAGGGCCAGCTCTGTCTACAGTCCTTCTGTTCACCTGGGACCACCAGGAAGTTCCACGCGATCCACACTTCCTGCTCAAGACAACCTAAAGCAAATAAAACAGAGAAGGGGGAGGGTAGAATAAGAGTTTCCCTGTTACTCTGGAACTGGCATTTAGAGTCCCAGCTGAAAAGAAGAGGTGCTAAATGCCTCACATTTAAGAGAGTTATTAGAAACCAGAAGCCAGATATGCTTCCTTCCCTGCCCTGCACTGCACCAGGTTTTCTAAAAGGCAGCATATTAGGTTCCACAGTCAACCACAGCCACCCCATCACCTCATTGCCCCTTTTACATGGGGGGGGGGGGGGGAAGCAGGAGGGGTCATCTAGGTGGACAACCTGGGGCAAGGTTCACAGTGAGAAGTGATTCCTTCCCTGTGCCCCACTGTCTACTCCTGCCCCGAGGCAAAGAAGTGGGGGGAAGAGGGGAAGGCTGTATCTCAGTCACCAGGTAGACATCTGCTTGGCCTCTGGACTTCCAGATTCTCCCCCTTGCCTACCTGAGCGGGAGGTGGTGGCAGTGGGTCTATACCGGGAGAAATAGCTGGGCTTGAGCGGTCTTGCCAGGATTCACCCAGAGGGTTGCCCACTGGCAAAGGCACCCGGCGCCGAGAGGCTGGTAGTATGTCACGAGAGCAGAACTGCGAGGCAGCAGCAGAGGCCTCACCAAGCTAGCTCGACCTCATCAGGGTACAGTGTGTCCCTTCTTCCCTGCCCCTTCCCACCCCAACAGCCTGGAGGATCTTAAACCTGAGCAAGAGAAGGAGGCTGACATAGAATTCTGAATTCAGTATGAGAATGAGGCTTTTAATTGCACTGAAAGTGACAAGAGAGTAATGGAATCTGCCCAAGATGTGCTGAGGGAGAAGCTTTTCATTTTTCATTTGTTAGTTTGTTTGGCCAGGAACAAGTCAGATTCGAAGGTAGTGATTAGAAAAATTAAAACCATTTCATGTTTTACCCCACGAAGTTGGGGCTGCTCAGTGAACGGCTATGTAATCATAAGCAGCGAGGGGCCTGTGGAAGCTTGGACTAGGTAAACTTCCAGATCCTCTCCCACCCTGAGATGCCAGATTTCACTGTTGCAGGGTATCCATTTGAAAGATGGCCACACCCATCGCTGGGATTCAGTTGTGCGTGGGCATGTCTGGAAGACGGTGGGATTAGTCAATCCTGGGCTCCTGTCTGAGTCCTCAGGGGAAGGTGGGAGGACGTACTGAAGGTAAAACTTGAAAGAGCCACTTCCATTAAAATTGGGTAAGACATTGGAGTTAAAGCATTGCTCTAAAGTCACATTTATCTTAGTGCAAGCTCTGTGCTCAAGATTAAAAGTTTATTGCTTGGCAACTGTTGCATCTAAAGCTGTGCTGTCCAATGTAGAAGCCACTAGTCATATGTGACTATTTAAATAAAATTAAAAATTCAATTCTTAGATCACCCTAGCCACGTTTCAAGTGTGAAGTAAACACATGTAGCCAGAGGCTACTGTGTTGAATAGTGAACATATAGAACATTTCCATCATAGCAGAAAATTCTATTAGGCTCCTCTGCTTCAAAGACAAAGCTGTTTGTTCCAATTATGGAAGAGAAAATGGCCAAGCTGAACTTCTGAGCTATCTTCTGGTATGTTACAAATTCCAAACTTCAAGGGCAAGTCAAAAGTTAAAGTGACGTTAACAGAGAGAGGACAAGAAGCAGCCCCGTTACTGCAGAGGACATGATGAGCCCTGAACCCATAAGTGTCCCCGAAGCCTGAGTTCCACTTGAAGAATTTGAGGGAGGCCTTAGGGCCAGGGGACAGTCCAGTCACTTGGCAGAGGCACTGATGCCCAGGGAAGTGACAGTGGTACTCAGGGAAGGTGAGAGCACATGGTGGCAGGGATTCCACTATGACAATTACCTTCCTTCTGGGAACTCTCAAAACCTGAGTGAGATTTGAAAGACAAGAGCCTGGGATGTATGCATTACAGTATTTTGTTTTTCTCACCAGGAGATGAGAAGTAGTAGCAGAGGTCTGGTTGTTATCTAATGCTGTGTAGCTAAATACTCCAAAACTTACTGGCTTAAGACAACAATAATCATTTATTATCTCTCACAGTTTCCCACAATGAGCCAGGAATTTGGGATCAAAGTGGTAGGGTGATTCTAGCTTAGAGTCTCTCATGAGGTTGCAGTCAAAATACCAGCTTGGCCGTAGTCATCCGAAGGCTGGACTGGGGCGGGAGGTCCACTCCAAGGGAGCTCACTTACACACTTGGCTAAATGGTGCTGGCTATTTATAGAAAGCCTTAGGGATCTCAGTGTGGACTTCTTCACATGAGCTTCCTGAGTGTTTCCACAACATGGCGGTTGGGTTCCCTCAGAATGAGAGATGAAAGTCTTTGAAGTCACGGACTATTACTTCTGCTGTATTCTGTAGTCACACAGACCAGTCCTAATTTGGTGTGGGAGGGAGTTCTACTCAAGGATACCTGAGTATCCTGTGGATACCAGGAAATAATAGGAGACAAAGTTCATTGGGGGCCATCTTGGAGGCTGGCTACCATGTGGTCACATAGAGCCACGTACTACAATTATCAGAATGTATGATCAGAAATCTGTCAGTTGCAAGTGACCAAAATCTACCTGAAATTGTCTCAAGAAAAATAAAAGACAATGTGTCTTCTACCACATATAACTGAAAAGTCTTGATATAGCTGTATAGAAGTGCTTAAATGATGTTCCCAGGGTTTTGTCTCATTCTCAGACCAGCTTTCCTCTTGTGGTAGCAAGATGGCTTGCACCCCCAGTTTAAAAGAAAGAGATTTCCTCTTTCCTGTTAACACTGACAAAAATCCAGTGGGCTTCTACTGGCTAGAATATATTTTTTAGTTTTTTAATGTTTATTTTTGAGAGACAGACACAGCAGGGGAGGAGCAGAGAGAGAGGGAGACAAGAATCCAAAACAGGCTCCAGGTTCCGAGCTGTCAGCCCAGAGCCCAATGTGGGGCTCAAACTCACGAACTGTGAGATCATGACCTGAACCGAAGTCAGACGCTTACCAGACTGAGCCACCCAGGGGCCCCAAGAATATTTATGCCTGAATCAATCACTGTGATCTCTTTTGAATATGGTACTGATTGGCCAGCCTTAAGTCACATGCTTATCCCTAGAGTAAGTGGCTATTATTAAAAAAAAAAAAGGATTAATGATGCTGGCCTGGCAAAATTAACTGCAGTTCAGTACAGAAGCACATCCATACATGTCTGGTTTCATAATGGAAAATTATATCATGGGGTGCCTTGGTGGCTCAGTTGATTAAGCCTCTGACTCTTGGTTTCAGCTCAGGTCATGATCTCACCGTTGGTGGGAGGGAGCCCCACCTCAGGCTCTGTGCTGTCAGTGCAGAGCTTGCTTGGGATTCTCTCTCTGCCCCCCTCCCCCACCCCACTCACATGTGCTCTCTCTCAAAATAAGTACATAAACATTAAAAAAGAAAAAGAAAATTATGTCACATTACTCTTATCCCCTTATGAAGACTCAAGATGCTAAACTTCCAATCAAGAAACATATCACTGTTTTCCATTATCCTTCTCACCGAACCAGACGTGGACATCCCTCTACAAAATCTATTTTGCACAGCCAAGGCTAGAGATTTCTCCTGGTTTAGTAAACCTCTGATGTGTCTCAATCTGGATGGGGCTTCAAGGAGCCATGGTCTTTGGTTTATATTGATCACAATACATCATTTTCAGTGTCCTCTAGTGTGTCCCTTCACCAGCAGGTGGACAGAGAGGAACTTCCCAGCAAGACCTTAAAGATGTGTGATTAAAACTACTTTATTAAGGAGAAATATGACCTTGTGTAAGTAGAGCATGGCAAATACAGTAACAGCTCACTTGTCTAGACTCTGGATGGCTGATTTATGATATATTCAACCTTTCAAAGTACAGACTGTGTTCCTGGGCAGGGAAAAGTTTCTACAGATCAGATAAAACACTGACACAGCTGTCCATTTAACTGCTTATTTGAGGGTGTATTGATTCTAACTGAGCATCTGA
The DNA here is from genome assembly GCF_024362965.1 of Panthera pardus. Classification (NCBI taxonomy): domain Eukaryota; kingdom Metazoa; phylum Chordata; class Mammalia; order Carnivora; family Felidae; genus Panthera; species Panthera pardus. The sequence goes on from NW_026526721.1 coordinate 107,215,339, forward strand.
CCATCTGGTTCTAGACGTGGTTGGTTTTTCTACTTCCCCAGTCCATGGTAGATAAGAAACAATAACCTAGGGTGTGGCGGGGAATCACTGTGTAGCCAGCAAAGAAGCTATCTGATGGTTTGAGTTGCTAAGACTGCAGTGGGGTCCTGGTTCTTGCTGCTATTTATTTAATATTGCCGGTGGGTGAAACACTTTGTCAGGTACTTTAGCACTTTACGTGTTATGTCTCATTCAATCCTGACAACCCTATAAGGTTGGGGCTATTGTTTTCCCATTTCATAGATGAGAAAACTGAAGTTTAAGGGTGATGTCAAGTTATTAAGGGAAGGTCGTTTGTTTGGTAACAGCTATTTAATAAAACAGATTAGTAGATAGCGTCATTTAGAAATGCTTTTTTTTTTTTTTTTAGAAATGCTTTTTTCAACAGTGGCTTACTAGAGATTTCTTAGGGCATAAAAGGATAAGTGGAAATATTACTTTCAAGACCTCCCTTACCCCATGACCAAGCAAAATAAAGTGGCTCTGGGGTGTCTTCGAGGCCTGAGATCCTGTATTTTTGGAGGCCTTGGCTTCTAAGGTCAAAGAACTTTATAAACGGTTCCGAGGGGTTTGTCTGTTAGATCTGCCAGCGTTCCTACTGGATGCCTTCAGAGTTCCGTCAGGACCCAGAAGGGGGAAATCCGGGACAGCGGTTGACGATGCAGTCTCTTTTCAGAATGATTGCCAATAGCGGCCCCCGGCATCTCCATGGTGCATCTGACTCCTACAGCCGCATTTCTCTGGTCCCCTTGGCATCCTGGCTGGAAGGACACAAGGTCCACTCGTGCTCTGGGAACCCACAGGCCTCAGCTGCCCTCATCCCCTGTCCCAAGATTACACAGGACACAAAGAATTCTTTCTTTGAAGAAGGTCGTCGTCTTTGGACTTGAGAATTACCGAGTCTCCTGCTTTCATTTGCTCCCCTGCCCTTGGTTCAGCTGGTTGAGAGAAGAAGCCTTTGGCTTCAATGTTTTCTTAACCTTGACAAAGCAAACAAGAGGGGAAAAAATCCACTGTGTGTTTTCTTCTCCCACAGGGCAAATTAAGAGGCCCTTCTGGATTCTTCTTAGTGGGGGTGGATTTGGTACTGGGAAGGGTAAACGTTTTTCAAGACTGTCAGGAGTCACTGAGATTATGTGGTTTTCGTGGATAGGGTGTGTGTGAGTGTGTGTGTGCGTTCCTTCCTGCAGATTTTCACAACCCAGTGAAGTCCCCAGAGGCCTAAAATGAAGCTGAACTCATCCATGCCTCTTTGAACGCCAGTATCTCCAAAGAGCTCGGGAATTTCACAGTTTCCTGGAACTCAGACCTATGATGTGAAACATTTCAGTTTCTGACCCTTGGCAATTCTAATATGCCCATTGTTCTTTCTGGCCTGGAACTGACCCTTGCATGCATTCAGAAACACTCATTGCACAGGACAAGGAGGAGGCATCGAGGAAGAAAATCCGAATATCCTAGTTCTCCTTTGAAAACTAGAATTGATTACTGGATTTTCAAACCCTCTGCAGTAACTAAGCATAATATACTCTTTCAAAGATATGTCTGTTACTTTTAGATTTTACAGTGCATAAAGATAAAATATATACCCGTAAGGCTGTTGGTGTTGGCTGGTGGGTAGATGAAATTATGAAGGAAAGGACACTGAATTTCCCTACTTTCCTTTTTTATAAGCTTTAAGTGCCTCTTAATGACTCTCCTGCCCCAGATGTTCCTGCTGTTAGGACATTCTCTCCCCATAGGAAAAAAACAAGGTGATGTAACAAAACTAATTCAAAGAGAAAGAATTAGGAATGTGTTGTAATGTCTCATGCCACCATGAAACAATACTTTCAGAAACAATACATCTAAAGAGAGGGGCACTTTGTAGGAACAAATTCCTTTTTAGAGGCAGGGGAGAATGTCCTAAATTCTCTTCCTCATGAAAATCACCGGGGTGGAAGTGTGTGCATAAAACATGCCCTTCCCCAGGCTTACTCCAGACCTGGGGGCTCTAGGAGAGGAATCTAAAAAGTCTGGTCTTCTGGGCCATTTTTTTGTGACTAGCTGAGTTTGGGAATCACTGCATTTTACATCCACACAAAGCTGAAGGGCTTGTGGAGTTGTAAAGAATTGTGCTTCTTAAGGAAAGACAGATCTGTGTTCAATTTTTGACTCTGTTACTCGACAAGTGGCTTCAGCTAATCACTTAGCCTCCTTGAGTCTCTCCTGCAAATCGGATTAATTCTTCTGCTTTTGCTGTGTTGTGCGCGTGGAAATCATGCACATAAAGGCCTGGCACAAGATTCTCAGACCCAAGGCTAAGCGCTCCGTTACTGACTGTTCTCATTAGTGTTGAGTAAGAATTTGCACGTCAAATGTCTAAATGTCTTTGTATCACTTCAAAGGGGTGTTCAGAATCTTTTTAAAATTTTTACTTGAAAGCTTTCAAACATACATAAAAGTATAGAAAATAGTCTAACTTTTCCTGTACCTGTTACCTTGCCTTTATAAGGATCAGCATATGGCCCTGACCGCTTGCAGTTCTGTTCAATTTTTTAAGTGGTAAGAAATGTAATGGTCCTTATGGTAACCTAGGCTTGGTGTTTTTTAAACTTGCTGAGAACAGATGCTACAATGTGGGGGAAGGGGATAACATACGCTAGAAAACATCAGCAGCCTGATGACAGATAAATTTTAGTGACTCTCCTCAGACACCAGTCCAACCACATGAAATTCATGATCACGATTCAGACCTCTAGGTCCACAAGGTATATGAACAGAGGAGCGCATGTCCTGGACCACATTTAACGCTGTCAATCGTATTGTAGAGTTAACTCCAACGAAGACATAGATGTTTCCAAAAAGTGCCAAGTATCATAACTGAGAAAACCATAAAGTGGATTCATGTCCAGCCCATCCCTCCAGCCAGACTGCACGTTTTATGCAGAAAACTGTGTCAGAGCAGCTGCTCATCAGGGCGAAGAACCAAAGCACTGAGGAGGCTGGAATCCTGGGCCTGGTGTGCTGGGTAAAAGGTCTGCTATTCGAGAGTGTGAAGGACGTTGATGACCGCTTTCTTCCTGGCAACCTGTGATAGTCCTCACGTTTTCAAGGGGATGTGTAGCCCTTGTCATTCGTTTCTAAGGCTCATGGTCCTTGAACTCCTCAGCCTGATGTACTAACACGCCCAGTGAGAACTCACAGCTCCTAATATTTATTTATTCACAAGTTAACTATTGGATGGGAAGCAGATCGGCCTAATAAACACGACTCTAAGCCCAAACAAACCAAATATAAATAGGAAGGGGGAAAAAAATAGAGTAGCTCAGAACTCAGCTCTGGTAACTGTTCAGAGTAGAAATCAGAATTCATCATGGCCTAGTTCTTATTCTGTGAACCCAGGGCAGAAGAGGACTCCTCGGGGGGTCAGGCTGCAGGGAAGGATGCGTTGCAGCAGCTTCGAGGTGCCCACTTAAAGCCACGGGAAGGGTGGGACGTGAGTTCCCTACACGTGCACTCAAAGTGTAGAAGCCATGTTTGGTCTGGTTATCTCATTCTTACACTGTTCACCTCAGGAATTCGCCAGGAGCCTCCAAGGAAATTTCACGCATGCAGTCAGACACCTGGTCCTAAGAAGGCTGTAAACCCCTGATCCCACCTCGTTCATCACCCATGCCTACCTAGTCTCTTAGAATTTCCATAGTGGGACTGTGGCTTATTGTGAACTTAACCCAGGGCGCCGTCTGTCACATAGTCACATTCCTGCCAGGTCACTTGCTTGCCTGCCCAGCTCCCTCCTGGACATTGATTATCTCCTGGCCCCCAACAATGCCCTGTGACTACAAAGTGATGAGACTTATCTCCCGAGCCAGATCTGGAACTCTGTCTTGTTACTTTTCAGTCACACCGGGCATGTGACGCACTTGGAACACCTCAGAGGACAGAGACGTCAAAAAGGTGTCATGGTTTACTTAAAGGACTAAAACCTGTTAATTATGGCTAAGAGCAGGCAAGGGGGAAAGGGAAAGGAAAGAAAGGAAAGGGGGAAGGAAGGAAGGAAGGAAGGAAGGAAGGAAGGAAGGAAGGAAGGAAGGAAGGAAGGAAGGGTGGGCAGTTGGCCACAAGTTACAAATTACCAAGAAATCCAGCTCCTATTTTGTATTAGTTTAAACAGAAGTAATGTCCTCATCGGCTAGGACAGTTTACGTTCCTTGGGATAAGCTTTTCGCTCATTCTGAGGTGAGGAGGAATAACAAGTTGGCTGAAAAAAGTTTTCCTTTAAATTGTGGGAAAGTCCTGGAGAGCGAATCCCTTAGCAAAGCTATGTCTTGTTCTGACAATCTTTGAAGCTCTTCAACGTCTTAACTTCATACTGAGTTCACCTTTGCATTTTTTTGTTGCTGTAATGACAATATGACTTCCTTTCATGTGTTCCATTTGAAAATTGTTTTTTTTTTTTTAATGTCTATTTTTGAACGAGAGCGCGTGTGAGCGAGCATAAGTGGGGGAGGAGCAGAGAGAGGGAGACGCAATCAGAAGCAGGCTCCAGACTCTGACCTGACAGCACAGAGCCTGATGCGGGGCTCGAACCCACAAACTGGAGATCATGACCTGACCTAAAGTCGAACACTTAACAGAGCCACCCAGGTACCCCTCAGGTTGTTTTGGTCATTATAAACCATCTCATCATTCATTATAAATATTCTTACCCCCAAGTGAAGAAAAACACTGGACAAAACGGGGGATACAGATTTAACCCATAACTTCCACCCCTCCCACAACTCTGTCGGTGGCTACTGGACCAGCCCCACTCAGTGCATCTTCCATGCCCCACTCAGCACAGTGGTCATCACCTTATCAAAGAAGTTGTTGGGGGTAAATCGGGTAATGGCAGCTTCCACCTGAAGTATCTGGACAAGCGCCCACAGCCACTGGCTGCCCAGGGCTTCTTGGAAAATAAACGCCTCTTAGGGGTAACCTTTTTTTCTCTTCTGTGTGAATGAAACTCACCAGTCCTGGAAACTGCTTGCCCACATTTGGTAGGTCATTCCTCCCTTGAAGGGATTTGAATAAGGAACCAGAGAAAAGGGCTCCTTATCTCCCAAAGTCTACCTGATTGTCTCTCTTGTGGGCCACCTGGCCTCCCTCAGCCTTGTGCCTTCGTGCAGCTGGTGGTGATGTCAGGTGAATCACACAGTCCTGCGTTTACACGTGGGTCTCCAGGAAGGCAGGTAGGATGTTAGCTGCGCAAAGCCAAGTTGCAAAGCTCATTGTGCGTACTTGCCCTGATGCCTGAAAAGCAGTCTTTCTAAACACTGACTGGTGGGGGATTCACACACCTCCCTAGAACACAGGCAAATGACATCACCTCCTCTTTGTCAATGAAGAAATGGGCAAAGGTAGTAGCTCCAAGGCTGAACTGCAAGCATGTGAGCCACAGAGCCACATAGGACCGGTGGGGCTAGGCACCTGTTCCTCTGCTCCCACTCGGGGCGGCTCCCCCTCCTCTGAACTGCACGTATTCTTGGGTATCTCAGAATGTGGGCAGAGGGAGGGGTGCCTGGGTGGCTCAGTTGTTTAAGTGTCCAGCTTTGGCTCACGTCATGGTCTCACAGCTCATGGGTTCGAGCCCCCCATCCCTAGTTGGGCTCTGTGCTGACAGCTGGGTGCTTGGAGCCTGCTTTGATTCTGTGACTCCCCTGCCGCCAGCTGCCTCTGCCCCTCCCCCGCTTGTGTGTGTTTTCTCTCTCGCGCGCGCAAAAATAAACATAGAAAAAAAAACTTGGACACATGGAAAAACACCAGTGTACATTTAAAAAATGCTACACTGGGGGCACTTGGGTGGCTCAGTTGATTAAACGTCCAACTTGAGCTCAGGACACGATCTTGCGGACCATGAACTCGAGCCCCATGTCGGGCTCTGTGCTGACAGCTCAGAGCCTGGGGCCTGCTTCAGATTCTGTGTCTCCCTCTCTCTCTCTCTGCCCCTCTCCCACTCGTGCTCTGTCTCTCTCCCTCTCAAAAATAAATAAATATTAAAAAAATTATTTTTAGATGCTACACTGGTTGAGTACTCACCTTAGCTTCCTAAAGCTTCTAGCTCTGTACCAGAATTATTGAGGGCCAGCCTTTTGGTGCAATATGTAAATGGAAAGTTCATGAGGGCCGGCAATGTTGATGTTTCCTTGGCTGCAGTACCCCGGACCTATGCCTGGCTCATGGTAGGGACTCAATAAATACTAGCTGAATGTTGGATGAATTTCAGCTGCATTCTGTTAGCCTTTAGTGCTAACAACTGGGTCTTACCTGGTTGGTGCCTTTGTGAGCCCTGCATTCCCTACCTACCCACCTCAGTGATGAAGACCATTTAAATAGGCTTTTAGTTGAGGTTCTCTGAAGAAGTCACAGAAGGTCACATCTAGAATGGCCTCTATGCTATGGATTGTCTTAGTCTATACAAGCATATAGAAATAAAATGGTTTGTTCAAGTTCCCTCTATGTTTAATTTTTTTTAATGTTTATTTATTTTTGAGACAGAAAGAGAGCGAGAGTGAGTGAGCCGAGGAGGGGCAGAGAGAGAGGGAGACACAGAATCCGAAGCAGGCTCCAGGCTTCAAGCTATCAGCACAGAGCCCAACGCGGGGCTCGAACCCACAAATCATGAGATCATGACCTGAGCTGAAGTCGGACGCTTAACTGCTTAACTGACTGAGCCACCCAGGTGCCCCAAGCTCCCTTCATTTTAATACCTGCCATAAACTGAAATGTGTCCCGTCCAAATTCATATATTGAAGCCCCTAACCCCCAACGTGATGGTATTTGGAGGGGGGCCTCTGGGTAGGGCCCTCACATTCTCTCTCCTCTCTCTCAAATCTCTCTCCCTCTGATGTGGTGATCAGATGGCCATCTGCAAACCAGGAAGAGGGTCCTCACCAGAGTCTGGGCATTTTGGCACCCCAATCTCAGACTTGCAGCCTCCAGAACAGTGAGAAAACACATTTCTGTTGTTTAAGCCACCCAAGCTATAGTAGTTTGTTATGACAGTCCAAGCTAAGACAATACCCCATCCTGGCTTCCTTCTTTCCTTCCTTCCTTCCTTCCTTCCTCCCTCCCTTCCTTCCTTCTTTAAGTTTATTTATTTTGAAAAAGAAAGAGCACACAAGTGAGGGAGGGGCGGAGAGAGAGGGAGAAAAAATCCTAAGCAGGCTCGATGCTATCAGCACAGAGCCTGACACGGGGCTCCGTCACACGAACCATGAGATCATGATCTGAGCCGAAATCAAGAGTCAGACGCTTAACCAACTGAGGCACCCAGGCGCCCCTCCACTGGCTTTTCTAATACAGTCTTGTCTCAGAGTTAGGCTATTGTCAACATCACGCTGGTCACCCTGTCCACAGGTCCTGGACAGGACAGTTACAGAGGATTTACAGAGAAAGCCATGTGCTCACTATTTTGCCCTCAGCTCTGTAAAACTGAATGGATACAGAGGTTCTTGTTAGGTATTCCTTTGAAGGGCAGACAGTGTAAAACTCTAAGCCAGCCTTGGCAAAATGAGCCTTTCTAAGGGTCAGCTCTCTTGATTAGAGGGCATTTTGTTTCAGGAACAATCTCAGTGGATCCTGTGAATGGGAATCATAACATCACTCCTCATTCCACCTGCAAGGAAGTATGTTTCTCTCCACCTTTCGCTGCTAGGCAACTGAAGTTATTTGTGGGGAAACTCTTATTTCCTGGGCAGAACATCTAAAGTAGGAAGATGGATGTTTGATAACCTATCAGGAAATACATTGGAGAGTCTTAAATGGGATGGAATTCTAGCATTACCTTTTTAAAAAATCTTGTACATTTTTTAAACACAAACGTGGTTCATTTTTCTTTGAAGGGTATTTTACAGAGGTCTGGAAAATATATGCTATGGAAAGGAGGAGCATCTTGAGGCCTTCAGATCAATCTTGGTCATTACGTCTTAGAAATTATATGGCTCAGGGGCGCCTGGGTGGCTGGCTCGGTTAAGTGTCCGACTTCGGCTCAGGTCATGATCTCACGGTCCGTGGGTTCGAGCCCCGCATCGGGCTCTGGGCTGACAGCTCAGAGCCTGGAGCTTGTTTCTGATTCTGTGTCTCCCTCTCTCTGTGACCCTCCCCTGTTCATGCTCTGTCTCTCTCTGTCTCAAAAATAAATAAACGTTAAAAAAAAAAAATTAAAAAAAAAGAAATTATATGGCTCAAACTTTGAACGCCTCTAGTTCCCTCCAATTTGGCATTATACTTTCTTCCTGGCTTTAATGCCGAGTCTAGGGGAGGTCAGGGCTTTGCAGAGCCCATAGAGGGTCCCGTGTGACTACCAGGCCTTTTTGCTAGGTGTTACAGTACTTGGAGATTTGCACTTGTAGAGCCTGGGCCTGTAAAGAAACCACTTGGCTGACTTAGAAAAATTCTCCTCTGGTGCTGCTGGCTCTGCCTCACATGGGATGACCCAGTCCCACCACATTCTTCCACAGAGTCAGAAGTTCAGTAGGTCCCCGCGCCTGCTGAAATCAGAGCAGGGAATTCTATGAAAGGCTACCAAGAATGAATTCCCCGGAGGTGGTGTGTCTGACGAGGAGGGAACAGAGTGTGGACACATGAGGCTGTCTTCGGACAGACAGCCCTGGGATGGCCACTTCTGGAATATCTACAGATCTGAAGGCCATGCCCAGGGGTGAATGGAGAATTCCTCGATGGGGGTGCTGACAGACAGCCATCTCGCTGGATGTGGGGGCCAGCTAGAAGACTTGTCTTTGAAATTGCACTTTCAGGGGTGCCTGGGTGGCTCAGTCGGTTAAGCGTCCGACTTCAGCTCAGGTCACGATCTCGTGGTCCGTGAGTTCGAGCCCCGCGTCGGGCTCTGGGCTGACGGCTCAGAGCCTGGAGCCTGCTTCCGATTCTGTGTCTCCCTCTCTCTCTGCCCCTCCCCCGTTCATGCTCTGTCTCTCTCTGTCTCAAAAATAAATAAACGTTAAAAAAAAAAAAAAAGAAATTGCACTTTCATAGCACTTTAAGCTTGAAAAAACATTAATTGTTCACTTAAGGAATCGGAGATGGTGACTGGTATGGGGAGTAAGGGGCTCTAAACTTCCAGAGCCACCTGACCGGCATGGCGCTGATGCACCCAAGACGAGATTCAGTTTTATATAAGAAACTGAGTAGCAGACTTCTCTAAGAATCCTGAGAAATGCACATTCTTTGGCAATTAACATGAACCTACTTCATGCATTTAATTAATCAAGACTGAGAAATATTTTCCAGTGGGAAAATTCACATGCATCCCCTGTATCTCCCAGAATATATAACGTCTGGAAAGCTCAAATGACATTTTCATGCCTTCCTGGCACCCCTCCAGTGAGTGGGCTGCAAGAAATGTTTACACCAGCAGTCATTACTAAAGTTTTCCTCACGGCTGAATCTAATTAATTAGGCCTAGCCAAACCTGCCAGCCACACCCAGGACCCAGCAGAATAACCTTAGAGGATTTAGAAACACCCCTTTGACAAACATTCATTTATTACTCCCTGTGTTCAGTGAATCACCCTACAGCAGATATCACCTGGGAGAACTTCCTCCAGACAGAGGGCTTGATGAACCAGCAGTCAAAGCCCTCTGCTTTGTTATTCATTAGGGAATGTCTTTCTATTCTCTAATAGTCACAGCAAGAGTCCTTGACACTCTTCAAATACTTTGCAAATGTTAATTTTTATCCCACTTCAACCCACAGTTTGCCCAGAACCAAGGACAATGTGATTAATTGCCTTCAGGCCCATATCTATCAAAGGACTAGGTAGTTTCAACCAGGCCCACTGTTTTCCTTAAAATTGGTGTGAGCCTTATTTTTTTTTTTCTCCAAAGCCCGTGAAATACTCCAGAATGGGTAGAAACTCCTCTGAGCACCCTCCACCCCCTGCCTTTCTCAGAGGGCTCTGGAAAGCCGTTCCAGAGCAAACTCACGTCCCTCGGCAATAAGGGTACCTTTGGACCCAGTTTCTTTCAACACATACGTATGGAGTGCTGAGTCCATGCCAGGTAATGTTTAAAGTACTGGGTGAACAACAGAGACGATCACGTCTCTGGCTCTCCCAAGGTTCATCTGGTGGAGGGTGGCAGAGTAGGGGGGAATAAATAAACACATAAACAGAGGAGAAATTTCGGATAGCGATAAGTGCTAGGAAGACAACACAAAGGCTTATGGAGAGTGATGGGCGATGTGTGTGCGGGGTGGCCCGGGAAGATTTGCTGAGCAAATAACAGTTTGGTTGAGACCCAAATGCTAATATTATGCTAATGGTGTCATGTTCGGTCAGATCTACTTCTCTATTTTTAAAGCAATTCCACAAAGACATATACTCAAAGAGAGCAAAGAGAGTAATTAGGAGAGCCCTGTCATCTCATACTTTTTGTTTTCTGAGTGGGAGAAAATATGTGGGGAATGCTGGTGAATTGCTTGCCTCTAAGGACGTCAACATTGCAGTATCTAACCAAATGCACTGTCCTTTGACCCAACGACCACACTAGGAATTTCATCTATAGAAATAATGGCACATATGCAAGAAAAAAATACATGGATATGCGCCACGGCACAGCTTGTATTAGCAAAAGACTGCAAACCACCCAAAAGTTCATCACTAAAGGATTGGCAAAGTAAATTCTGATACAGCCATAGGAACGAATGCTTTGTAGTCATTAAAAAGATTGAGGTTGAGCTCCGAGATGAACTAAGGGAAGAAAAGCAACGTGCATGAACCACGTGTTCAATATGCTGTCATCTTTTAAAATATATACTCACCCCTACATATTATCTTTGGAAGGGGATATGAGAAATGGAGAGCGGTTTTTGCCTCAGCAGGGGTTAGAGGAGAATTAGGGAGACCCTCTATGTTCTTTTGCAACATTTGCATCTTTTACGTATTGCACGTCCTAGCAAATTAATAAACATGTTTTGACAATCAAAGCTTCACAGTATAAATAAGCATGTAGTTAATATTCATACATTATTTTCGTGTGTACTTCTGCATCACAGTTTCAGCCAGACTGAGTTTTGTTTATTTTTAAAAATGTTTAGGGGCGCCTGGGTGGCTCAGTCGGTTGAGCGTCCGACTTCAGCTCAGGTCACGATCTCGCGGTCCGCGAGTTCGAGCCCCGCGTCGGGCTCTGGGCTGATGGCTCAGAGCCTGGAGCCTGCTTCCGATTCTGTGCCTCCCTCTCTCTCTGCCCCTCCCCCGTTCATGCTCTGTCTCTCTCTGTCTCAAAAATAAATAAACGTTAAAAAAAAAATTAAAAAAAAATAAAAATAAAAATGTTTATTTAGTTTGAGAAAGAGAGAGAGAGAGAGTAGGGAAGGTGAAGATAGAGAGGAAGGGAGGGAGAGACAAAGAGAGAGAGAATTCCAAGCAGGCTCCACGCTGTCAGCGCAGAGCCCCCCAGGTGGGGTTTGATCTCCCGAACCATAAGATCATGATCTGAGCCAAAGTCAAGAGTTGGACGCTTAACTGACTGAGCCACCCAGGTGTCCCAGAACAAATTTTAAATGCTAAAAGTACAAAAGCTCCTAAATTCAGTTGCGTCCTTGCCTTGTTGGCTGGCTCAACGACAGGGCATTTCACAGCCAGGGCTCAGGTAGAGTCTCTGTGAGAGAGAGTTGAAGAATTGTTTCAGGAAAGGCATTTTCCTTTATGATGAACATCCTTTTTGGGAGACAGTGCACTCATTTCGAATCCATTCAAATATCTGAACAACTAACCTGACCGGTGTTGAGAGAGAGAGCCAAAGAAAAAGATGATTTGTTTTAAAAAACATTTCCCAATGCATGTATGAGATTTTAATTTTCCTCCTTCTAAGTTAGAACAGGACTTGTTTTCTAAGAATGAACTTGTTCCAGCAAGAATGTTTTTCTTAGCTCTCACAGCTATTTCGTGTTCTGGTCCATTTATGATTATGGACTGATAAGAGTCTTCAGCTACTAGTAAAATGTTAAGAAATACAGTGGAAATCAAATGTTTCTCAGATGTCTGCATTCTGAGCACAGTCTCTGTGGTTTCCTACAATGCTTTGCCAGGGAAATAACAGCAAGTAAGACGTATAACCTCTTCTCTGCTGGGGATAAAATCCGCCCCATGTTAAATAAATCATCGATGCATATAAAAGTTTTCTTTAAAAAAAATGTGCCATCAATAATCTGCAATAGCCATGGAAATGACATGCAGGATCTATTTTAAAAATGCATTAAATATGTATCTAGTAGAATCATGAGGAATTAACTTGCTTGCAGGCAAAATTTCCACCAGCTGCAAGGTGGATGTGAGAACCCATGCAGGGCCAGAGCCCGGGGAATTGGTAGAGTAGCCTGCGGTTTGAATCTCAGTGGGGCTGCAGGAAGGAGAAAGGGCTCATTAGAAAAAGCCCTGGGAACACCCCGGAGAACTGCTGCACGTAAGGCTGAGTCAGAGAGCACGACCTGGACCTGACCGAGGAGGGGCAAAGAGGACAGAACCTGCTCGCATCGACACGTGGACGGCAGCTTTGAAAGTTCCACTGAAGCAGTGAATGTCATCAGTTCTTGGCAGAGTCTACCCACCCTCTGTGAAGTCAGGTCCAGATGAAAGGTGTTTCTGAGCACCGGCTCCCAGGCCGCCGGTCTGCACGGCAGCAGGAGCCCTGGGAGAGAAAGACAGACTCAGTATTGCAGGAGGCCTTTCCAGGCAGCAGCCCTGTTATCTGTGCTGGCAGAACCTGATTGCAGGGGAGGAAGTTATTAAAAAGTGGGTCACTGCAGAGGGCTGGCTAACTCCGGATCAGGGTCCCTCGTCCTTGGGATCAGGTTTCAGGGAAGGCTTTTGAGGCTCTTGAGGACACACATTCTCTGGTATTCTTGGAGGAGGGAGGGAAAGGGTTGTGGTGTGGGCACTGGCAAGTGGAGATGGAGAGAGAAACGCCAGAGAGAGAGAGAGAGAGAGAGAGAGAGAGAGAGAATAATTCAGACAGGACTCTAGACATGAACACTGAAAGGGGTTCTGTCCCAGGGAGGGGCTGCTCTATTATAGGCAGTCAATATGTCTGTGGCGATCAGAGTGACAAGTGTCAATAATCTTGGATTTCAACTTGGATTTCTCACCTTCCATTTTTGAGATGCTTCTGTGGAGTCACTCAGCTTGGAATCTGATGATTTTCCTCGTGAAACATATTACATCTCTAAGGTCAAGGGATTAGTATTGGTGATTGAAGCTATACATTTATTATTTCTTAATTTGTCTTAGAATCATAGAGTTGGAAGGGGCAGTAGAGATCCAATCCACTCATGTTACAGATGAGGAAACTGAGGCCTAGAAGGGTTAAGTAGCTTGGATAAGGCTATCAGAAAAGGCGGGGCTAGAATTTGTTTTCTTTCTCTAAGCAGAGTTCTTTGCTACCGAAAAAGTAATGTTCTTCTTACACATTCTACTCACACCTCTATTCACTCTCTTTCAAACCGTGTGGTCCATTTCCCTGTCCCAAAGAGAAGTGACTATGTTGATTCAGCATAAAATTTCAGAAAGCTGAGCTGAGAGAGGAAGAGGGAGAAGAAGGGAAAGGGAGAGAGAAAGAGAGAGAGAGAGCAAGCAAACCTATACAAGGGCCTGCAAAGCTTAATGGTGACCAAAGGAATCTCAATTGACATATAATGTCCAGACTTAATGACACTTCAGACATAAACTGACACCAGCTCACATATATGAAATACAGAAGATAAGATTAACCTTTGTCTTCAGGGGAAGCCCTGCCTGTTTAAGACCATCACCTGGCTGATGGCTTGACCTGGTCTGGGATTCTGCACTTAATCATTGTGGCACTCATGCGGCACCAAGTGAGAAGGAATTTGGCATTTTCCAGTTGGGTGAGTCTAGAAAAACCACATAATTTGGCATGAGGTCGTTTGTGTTTTACCAGAATTTTTCTGTCCTGCAGTCTATATTGATCAAATCAACTAAATTATAGCCACCCTGTGAAAAGACCATTTAAAAACCTGCTGCGTCACCTTACATGTCCTCATGCGACACATCTCCCGGAGATGGTGAAATATCCCATTCCGCTGAGTCACAGCAATGTCCTCCTTCCTGTTCTTGGGCTGGGTCTGTGATGCACAGTGACACTTTGGGAACATATTGTGCCTTATATTTTTACATGTCTGTCTTAGCTAATCTTAAATTAATCTTATTCCTTAAGAATGGGACCCAAATCTTGTGGTGCACGTCTGCATCCGCTCACTCACCAAACATTATTATTGATTGTCTATGACACCTGGTTTCTAAAAAAGGTACTGAAAATACAAAGATACACTCAAAGCACTCAAGTCTCGTCTACCTTTAAATAAATCATAACAATGTAGTGTGGTAAAGGCACGACAGACTTTGTCTGGATGGCGATCAGAAAGTCTCTCCAAAGGCCACAGGCCCTGTTCTGTTTCTTCTTCCCTTAGTCCAGTCTCTGGACTTCTTGACCTTCATCCTTGAAGGCAGCCTTCACATTGATGCCTTCCCCCATCTGAAAATTGGCTACTGTTGGAGCCAGGAAAGTTCCCACACACCTTCTTCTTCATCGCATCTCCTGTTCTTATCCCAATGACCCGCTTTCACAAGTCGATGTGCAGAAGCTTTAACTCATCTCAAGAGTGGGATAACACAATGGTCAATTGAAATGAAGGACAAAAATATTGGAACACCTGTTTAAATTCATTTTGTCTAAATTTTTTTTTTACATTTTTTAATGTTTATTTATCTTGACACAGAGAGAGCAGGGGAGGGCCACAGAGAGAGGGAGGCACAGGATCCAAAGCAGGCTCCAGGCTCTGAGCTGTCAGCACAGAGCCCGACGTGGGGCTCAAACTCATGAACTGTGAGATCATGACCTGAGCCGAGGTGGGACACCCAACTGACTGAGCCACCCAGGCTTTTAAAAATTTTCTTAAAATTTTTAAGAAAAATCTTAAGTTTCTCTAACTTTTCACTTTTATAACACTGGCACCCCATGTAGGCCAGTCTGTTGGCTGGGCACGTATCATGTACAGTAGGCAAGGTACCCTCAGGAGAGAGTGAGGGGTTCCCTGAGCAGAGGGAGACATCTGCTCCCTCTTCCCTTTCAGAGTATTGCAACCATCGCAGGTTATCTGGGCTTGGTTGAGTGGGTTTAAAGATGATATCTTTATCGGTTAAGCGGCCGACTTGGGCTCAGGTCATGATCTCACGGTCCGTGAGTTCGAGCCCCGTGTCGGGCTCTGTGCTGACAGCTCAGAGCCTGGAGCCTGTTTCAGATTCTGTGTCTCCCTCTCTCTGACCCTCCCCCGTTCATGCTCTGTCTCAAAAATAAATAAACATTAAAAAAAATAATAAAAAAAAAAAAGATGATATCACCCTAAATCTAGGGTTGGCAAACTATGGCCACAGCCAAATCCAGTCTGATGCCTCATTTTGTAAATACAATTTTATGTATACAGCCACGCTCATTGGCTTACAAATTGTCTCTTGCTGCTTTCAGATAACAAGGGAAGAGATGAGTAGTTGCAATAGACACTGCATGGCCTGCAAAACCTAAAATATCTGCTAGCAAGTGCTTTACAGAAAATATTTGCCAAAACCTGTCTGAAATAGTCCAACTTTGTTAAACTGTATAAGATGGGAGAGGTAGGGCTGTGGTCACAAAAATCGTTCTATCACAACTAGATTCACTAGCTATCTCATGACCACGTTCTTACAAGGTGAAATTAAAGATCAGTTATGCACTTTTATTTTACAAAAACACTAATGTTTCAAAGTTGCTGACCCTGTTTTCTGGTGACAAGTAGCTGATTCTAGTGACCTAGAAGATATTTTTGAAAAACAAACACAAAACCAACCCCTCCCCACATTTCAACTGTCTTTTCAAGTGAAATTGCCTTTCACTTTTAAAGGAGAGAGAAATGCTCACATATTTTACAAGAAACCTGCAGTAGACAGAGCATTTTGAAAAAGAATATTTTGATGTGTTTCCATTTTACATGCTTCTGCTTCTTTAAAAAGCTGTAAATATATCATAAAAATGTTCACATATGCTTTTTCAGAAACACAAGAAGCAGAATTTTCTTATTTAGATGCCATCAAAATGAAGTTTCAATGGAATTTGAAGCTGTATGTTAAAAAAATATAAAAATACAACATTTTTATATTAGTTTACAAGAATAACTGACGGACATCTGGAAATAGGAATATTTATTAGCTGAGTTCCAACAGGAGTCTTTGTCTAAGGGAGTTAAGAATGCAAAAATGAGTATGAGTTAGTAAGCTTTGTCAGTAATGGACTTCAATTTGGATGTAAGTATCTTTGTGATATACTTTTTTCTAGCATGATTAGTAGTACTTTTTTAGGGAGAAAAAATATTTGTGTACATTTAATAAATATAAAACACATTTCTTGTTTTTACAATTTTTTGTCTTTTATTTTACATTATTTCCCTCATCTTTTTCTTGTTTTATTTCTATCTTCATGTGTGTTTAAAAAAAAAAAAAAATATATATATATATATATATATATAATTTATTAAAGTGGAGAAGAAGATATATATACTTTAGGAGTAAATAAATACACATACATTGGGATATGCCCCACCCCAAGATTTTATTTTATTTATTTATTTTTTTAATTTTTTTTAACGTTTATTTATTTTTGAGACAGAGACAGAGCATGAACGGGGGAGGGGCAGAGAGAGAGGGAGGCACAGAATCGGAAGCAGGCTCCAGGCTCTGAGCCATCAGCCCAGAGCCCGACGCGGGGCTCGAACTCACGGACCGCGAGATCGTGACCTGAGCTGAAGTCGGACGCTTAACCGACTGAGCCACCCAGGCGGCCCAACCCCAAGATTTTAATGATAGGAATGTATCATCGCAATGTTTGGAGACCACTGATTTTGACTCTCAATTTGGAATTTAGCTGACAGGTTTAAATAGGGCTCTACCACTTACTGGCTACATTCTCTTCATCAAAATAATTTATTACAGGCCTTATTTTCTCAACTGTAAATTGAGATAAGGCCCATCGGGCACTTAACAAAGAGCCTCGCAGATAGCAAATGTTCAACAATTATCAGTAAGTGTTCAATAAACATGAATAAATACTATTACTGTACCTCAGTATCTCCACGTTCTCCAGCCTTCTTTAATATCCCAGGAAAATAACTCAATTCCTCCCATGTCACTTACTTATGGGAAGGCCAGTACGTGCCCCCGACTTTCCACAGAGGGGGCTTCAATTCTTTGGTAGTGACAACCAGTGGTGGTTGCCCAGTGTCGGTTGCCCAGTGTCTCTCTCCTGGCTCGGTTGTCGATCACTTGCAGGCTTCTGCCCTATTCCTTTTCTACGGGACTCAGAGAGCAGACGTGAGTTTCTTTTGAGTATTCCTTAAGACTCAAGGCTGTTGTAAGACTTTACTTAAGACTTGTGGAGAACACAAGGTAAATATAGTTCAGAACAGGAAACAACTTAAAATGTAAGTATCACACTACACCCTGCCTAAGTTCATGGACTGCTGCCCACTGCTGGGAATGTCTTACTGATTCTGTCCAGGCTTAGGCCTGGCCTATCTCTCTGTTGTTGGCACTATTCTTTCCTTTTCAAGAACTTTCTGGGGCACCTGGGTGGCTCAGTCAGTTGAGCGTCCAACTTTGGCTCAGGTCATGATCTCATGGTTCACGAGTTCGAGTTCTGCGTCAGGCTCTGTGCTGACAGCTCAGAGCCTGGAGCCTGCTTTGGATTCTGTGTCTCCCTCTCTCTCTGCCCCTCCCCTGTTCACATTCTCTCTCTCTCTATCTCTTAAGGATAAATAAACATAAAAAAAAAAAATTAAAAAAAAAAAGAACTTTTTGCTTTCTTAGCTCTTCCTTGAATTTGGGGTCCAACCCCAGTTTCTCAGGCTGTTATGCCAAGGCCTAAGCATAGCTGCACTCTGGGCATTAAACTCCTCCAGGAGTACCAGTCACACTGATGAGTGAATGCTCCCTAGAGTTGTACAATAAGGCAGCCCTGATCCTTTCCATCAAGAGTGGAAGTAGATAAAAAACAAAAAAACCCAAAAAAACCAAAAAAACAACAACAACAACAAAAAAAACCCTTTATTTTCCAAATCAAGAAGCATTAACATATCTTTCTAAATAAAAAGTCATTCACCATATAGGTCTCTATCTTTTGCTAAACAATTCATAGAAGCTTGTGAGTTTACTGCTTTTCTTTCCTAACTCCAAATGATCAGACTGAGTTCTAAGGCAGGAATCAAGGTCAAAATTTGTATATTTCCCTTCTCCTATGAGTCTCTATAGTGGAGCTGTGCAATAGAAAATGTGTTACCCCCACTTTCTTTTCAGATCAGGTCCTAGAAGAGCAACAATATTATCATCACCATCACCACCATCCTGATCTACATGACCACCTTGACCATGAACATCACTATCCTCATTAGTACCATCACCATCACCATGTTCCTTCTCCATCACCACTGTATCACCATTGCTACCATCACCAACATCTCTTGCTTCCATACGGCCCAACTGCAGGCTCTGACATTGGCCTCTTCAGACTTGGGGCTGATCCTGAGTCTTATCAAACATATGGTTGTAGTTCTGTAATGTTATTCCTACTCTTTCCAACCTGTTGTCTTCCTGTGTCTCCGGAAAAACTCTCTCTCTACTTCCTGGCCCTAGGGTGGGGGTGCTACCACAGTCCTGACACCTCTAACTTTAAAAAGAGGAATTATAAGTGACCCCTTGCCTTTAGGGGCTTCTTTAGGCCCTTGGTCATCCTAGGACAGAAAACCCCTAAGTCAGAAAAGTTTTCCATCCGCTTGGTGCCCCAGTCAGAGACTGACTATCTGCTACTCTAGGAGCCAGTTGGTTTCTTGTCTACTCTGCCCTCTGATGGGAAGTTTCTGTTAAACCAGAATAGCAAGGATGGGATGGCCTTTCAATTGGTGGGCGTATCAGTGCAATGGTGGAAGCCTTTTCATAGTGGCCTCATGATTTACCAATGCCCTTAGAGAAAATATAAGCCTTGCAGCATGCCTTCACAGATAATATCAACACAAAGGTATAGGCTTCCTAAAGGCTTTCAGTTTTCTTTTTGAGTTCAGTATAATCTAGTATAGGACAGGGAAGGAAAGGGCATCAGATTTTAAAAGGTAATAATAACGCTTTCCCTGTAGTTAGGAGCACAATTACAGTAGGAACTAGAAGCTAGTATTTGATACGGTACCTGGACATCCCAAGTAACAAATCAAATGAGCGAACTTTGGTTCAATTATTTAGATTGAATGAAAGTGCCATGTAGCATAGGTGGGTGGCAGGCTAGAAGTAAGGTTTTACTGGAATACAGCCATGCTTGTTCACTTATGCGTGGTCAGTCTATGGCTGCTTACGATGGCAGAGTTGAGTAGCTATGAGATTCTGTATGACCCACCAAGTCTACGATATTTACTGTCAGACTCTTTATACAAAAAGTTCATCAACGCTTGCTCTAAATAATGAATACTTTTCTTTTCCAGGAGCTGGCAGGAAAGTGAGTTGGACTGGTCTTTCTCTGCATCATAGAAGCAAAACCTGATTAAAAGTAGGGAATAGTTGAGGCAGGGCTCCTACATACCCTGCTGGATCTGAGAGCATTTAGTTCTAATTAGTAACAGACAAAGTAGCCTTCCAACCTTCAGTCTAGTGTACGATATTACAGATTGGAGCCAAGACCCCAAATAATGAGAAAGTTTATTTGTTTTGCTTCCTTTGGGCAAATACCTCCTCAGAGATGTTGTGGGAAGGTGAAGTGACTGCTCCAAGGCAGAACTGGGCATACCCAGAATTGGGTTTTCCCAGGTTTCTATCAGAATACCGCCTGGTGATGCCTTAATTCCATCGGATGTTTTTTTGCATTAGTGGAGGGAAGCTAGTTGAGTATGCTTGCTGGCAATGGTTTACATTTATCAGCTCCAAGTAGGCTACTCTCACCGTCACAAGCTCAAGACCTGCAGTGTCCCAGCAAATCTGAAGGATGAGTCCATTTCTGATGCTGCCCCTTATCAATTCCCCTCCCAAATTCTGAGAACGCCAGACTTTCACAGCAGTTCCAAAAACCTAGGGCGGGGGGGGGGGGGGGGGGGGGGAAGGGGGGGGCGTGGCTTTGATGCTGAGAGAAGGTGGACAGTTAATTTATTATTTTCATTATATTCTGCTTACCTGTATTTTGTCTTTACATTTAAAAATATGTAAAAATGGTTTACATTAAAAAAAATTTTTTTTACTAGAAAGTAGGCGTTTTTGAGTCTAAAACTGAGGAAAATGGATGCTTTATCTTTGCAGGGGTTTATCCCTACTCCCAAATACAGATCTTCAATTTGGTCTCATTTGAGTCCTTGAACTTAAAAAGAAGTGAGCATTATTATTGCACTAAGTGTTCTACATGAAATCTCCTTTAATCTTTGTATAGACCATGAGGTTATTTATTATGAAGAAACGGAGTCTTAGAGATGCTAACCTGCTCAAGTCACCTCACATAGAGATAATGATTCGAGGATTCCAATCTAAGTAATCAGTTTTTGTTCTTGCCCCTCATGCTGCACAGGTCTTCTTAATGTCAGTCCATTAAGAAGGCCAAAGTTTCACATTAAAAATAGCTCCACTTAGAATCTGGAAGTTTCAAAGACCAACCAGTGGTAAATCCAGCTTTAAGTCAGTTTACAGGCTTTCTGAAACAATGTCTTTTCCTGCCATAACCATTGGGTCTTTAAGGAAATGAATACCTAGGGTCTTTGTGAAATAGATTGCACAACTTTCCTAAAGAGTGCCCTATAATGCAGTCCCTCAACTTAACCTGAAAAACAGTATGTGTGAAAGATACTTGTTGATTTTTCTCCCCAACAGCCATTTTCCTTTTTCCTAATAACATCTCAATCTTGCTCAGGTATGGGTGATAACTTGCTTAATGGATCCCTCTCCTGCCCTAAGGAGTGAATGTTGATTAGTCCAAATCATTCATAGTGATTCTGTCTTCTTTGCCAGGCATTGGGCTAGGCATGGACACATGATACAACCCGGGACAGTAAGACAAAAATGGCAACCCACTGGGGTGCTTATGTAAGGTTTTTCTAACTTTTGAAATTAAAAAGAAAAAAAAAAGGAACTACTTGAAGCTCATCCCTTCCTACTTTTGAATGTTGCAAATAAGATGCAGTCTTATCTGAGGCTAGAATAGTCAGGAGTCATCTTGTAACCATGAGGGGAGAACCAAGGGAATTATACAGAATCCTCGGAAATGCTGCACTTTTTGAATTAATTAGTGTTGGAATAACCTGTTCTGGATTTGTTAGGATAAAGAATTCATTACATTCATTATGATTTAAGGCACCCTTATGCATTTTTACCAAAACAGTCTGATTACCCTGATCCTTCTGCAAGACTCTTTGGAAGAAGCTACTACAGAGAAAAGCAAAGCTAAGCAGATGTCCCTTCCTTCAAAGCAAAGCTCAATGCTGTCTTCTGGTAAGAAGCTCCTGAATATAGGGAAATAAGACAATTAGGAGTGGAGTTACGCTTAATAAGATTTGAGACTTTAATGAGGTCTCTACAAAGACTGGTGTTTCTGATATTCCTTAACAGAAAGGGGCTGAGAAAAACCTCTGTACTTTGCTAAGGTAAAGGAAGCTACTTTATATTGTGGAGCACAGTGCCCTTTCAAGGAGGAATTCCCAGGGTTCTAGAAGCCAGTCAACAAACGTTTTCTAAATAGCTGTGCACTCTTTCCTATGTAAGAACAAAAGATCACCCAAAGGAGGTCTGGATCTGCAAAGTATACCCACTCTTAGACAATCTTGGTATAAAAGCTTTCCATCCCAACATCTTTTCCACCAATTCACTAAAGTAGTTTGCTTTCTCCCTTTCACGAAGACTGGGCTATCAAACTATAGTGCTTGTCTTTATTCAGTATTTAAATACTCTCCAAGGGTGCCTGAGTGGCTCAGTCGGTTAAGTGTCTGACTTTGGTTCAGGTCATGATCTCACAGTTTGTGAATTCGAGCCCCACGTCGGGCTCTGTGCTGACAGCTCAGAACCTGGAGCCTGCTTTGGATTCTGTGTCTCCCTCCTCTCTGCTCCTCCCTGGCTAGTGCTCTTTCAAAAAAAAAACATTAAAAAAAAGATAAATATCCCTTAAATGAAACCTTATTTTAAGTGAGGTTTGTCTTTAGCATGTATATAAGCATGTATGTATTCCACTCTCGGAAAGCCACTGGTAGTTTGTCTTGGAATTTCACATAACATTTTAAAATTTCCAACAAGCATTAAAATACTTCTTATTTTAGTCCCCTTTTCAATTGCTAATTTATATTAGAAGAACTTCTTGATAATCCTTTAATATAATTTATATTACATTTATTACTTGTATTAGCTTCTTATTGCTGTTACAAATTACTGCCAGCTTCGTGGCTTAAAACAACACAAATTTATTACAAGTTCTGGAGGTCAGAAGTCCTAAAATCAAGATGTCAGCACAGCTGCAATACTTCTGGAGACTCCAGGGGAGACCGTTTTCTTACCTTACCTTGCTTCTAGAGACCACCAGCATTTCTTGGCTTATGGTTTCATCCTCCATCTTCTAAGATGAGCAGCATAGCATCTTCCAATCTCATCTTCTGCTTCCCTCTTATGAGAACCTTTGTGATTATCTTGGGCCCCCTTTCTCAAAACCCTTGATTAAATCATGTCCACAAAGCCTCTTTTGCTATATGACAGAACATATTCACAGGTTCCTAGGGGTCATTATTTAGCCTACCATACTACCACTTCTGTTAGTACTCCAGTGGCTAAAATCTGATTGTATATCATGAGCTAGGCACAGGGCTAACTGCTTTACATTTTTTAAATCTCAATCCACAAGCCACACATTAAGATTGTATAACTTTCTCAGGCTTGCGACTAAGCCATTGCTTTCTGATAAATGAGAGTAATTCATCAGAAAATTGAGTAACAATGACTTACAAAATCTGCATTTCTACTCCTATCTAGCACTGACTTGTATATGCCTACAAGTTAACTATAAGTAAAACTACAAACTCGTATTTTTAGAAAAATGTAAGTCATGTAGGTAGAAATTTGCGTTTAGAAATAAGCTATATTTATGAGTTGCTGGAACTTAAGCTGTAGTTTCTGGGTTCAGTTAGCTTAGATCACTGAGACCAATGCTAGTTAGATTTATGGTTGCTCTACCTAAGTAGGGCATTTCACTGCACTCAGCTTAGAAATTACAACGCAAACTTTTGACCAAGATCCTAGGAAATGCAGACCTTTAACCACGGCCTTTATCAGAAAAGTGTGGGTGAGTCCCCAAAACCCATCCCTGCTGCTCAAAAACCAGTTTATAAAACGATGAGCATTGAAGAGTCCCTCATTATCACGTAGTTGAGTAGCATCTGTTTAGGGTCCGCTTGCCAGTCCTTAATGTACCGTGAAACACTACGTAGTGCAGCTGATGTATCTAAATGGAAGGCCCACCAAATGACAATCTGGCACCTAAAACTTGCTAGGTATTACAAGGGTTAGAGGCTCTTGCACACTAGTTTGAGCCCCTTAGCTGTCTGACTTAAGGCTTTTAAGATTGGACATAATTAAGGAGACACACAATTATAAAACTTGAATACAGAAATAGTTTAGCCCAGTGGCTTCCAGCCTGTTGGGTATAAACTCTGGCAGCATCTGGGAGTTATTGTAAGGAGCCCATTAATCCATTTGAGCACCAAATGTCTGTAGACTAAGTATATTCTACTTATCAAACACAGATATGGTTGTGATGAGTAATACGAATTTCCTTGAAAAGATCACTGAACTCATAGAAGTCTATAATCCTTTTCCTCTTATTAATCATTAGGTGCTTAAGGGCAATTAAGTCCACGAAATTCCGACATGCTCAGAGTAGTAGGGCACCGTTGCTTTCAGCTTAGAGAATTTAGCAAAGTGTCCACAAAACACTTCTAACACACAAACACTTCCATTCATGTAAGATTAAAGCTTTAAAAGAGCTCATCTGACAGGCTCCTAGAAGGTATGCTGAGGAATGAGTTGAACAATAACATATCAAGTAAGACCAACTAATAATGCTGATGAAAACTTTCAACAGCAAATTTTTCTTTCTACCGTATCTTATGAGAAAGGTTAGGAAAAGAAGGTAAAAAGCACTGTTTCATGTCTTTAACTTGCTTGCAAGAGTATCTAAATCAATAAACTGGATAGGGCAGATTTTGAAAACCAACACTATCCTCTTTAAAGATTATGTATCTGGCTTTTAATTTGTAAATAAACACTATCAGTTTGTATAGAACTTTACAAAAAATGTGTGCGTTGTAGGATTTCTTATTTGTAGTCTTTCAAAATCACAAACTTCTTTTTCAAAGGTGAGAAAACTAACCATATGAAAGGTTAAGTGATTTTTTTCCCAACATTATAGTATAGTTATAATGGAAGAGCTTAGGTTATTAAAAAGAATACACACAACAGCAGCAACATAAGTAATGTGGATTAGATTTTAGAAGGGTCATACAGAATTTTCTAAACACATTTTGATTATTTGATCCCAATTAAGGAAAACCAGAAACATTTTGTGGTCATCTTACCTTCCTTAAATGGAGGAACCACCCCACTGATTTAAATGGACTGTATAGCACTGTTTGAGTGTTGAATATATTCATTAAACAAAACTTTTTAAATGTGTATTTTTGAGAGAGAGAGCTAGATACAGAGCATGAGTGGGGGCGGGGCACAGAGAGAGAATGAGACACAGAATCGGAAGCAGGCTCCAGGCTCTGAGCTGTCAGCACAGAACCCTACACGGGACTCAAACTCGTGAACCGTGAAAGCATGACCTGAGCCAAAGTCGGAGGCTTAACCAACTGAGCCACCCAGGCGTCCCAAGTATTGAATATATCCTTTTTCAGTCATTTTCAGACCTCGTATAATAAAAATTCCTCTTTAAAGATTAGTATTCCAGCTCTAATGATTTTCTTTATATCCAAACAATCACTTACTAAAATAGGTTGGTAGCAAAAGGCAGAGTTGGGTTTTAGAATTTATAATTACAAAGGATCCAATATTGGGGTGCCTGGGTGGTTCAGTCGTTAAGTGTCCAACTTCGGCTCAGGTCATGATCTCGCGGTTCGCGAGTTCGAGCCCCATGTCGGGCTCTGTGCTGACAGCTCAGAGTCTGGAGCCTGCTTCAGACTCTGTGTCTCCTTCTCTCTCTCTGCCCCTCCCCTGCTCACGTTCTGTCTCTCTCAAAAACAAACATTAAAAAAATTTAAAAAACAAAAAACAAAGGATCCAATCTTTATAAACTTTGCATATAATAAAAAAACCCTTCCTGTCTATAGGATTGTGTGACATTGGAATATTTCAAGGAGCTTGCAGCTTTTCCTTGGAAATCTTAACCACAGTATAAATTAAGTTGGCTGAGGGGGCCCTGAGTGGCTCAGTCGGTTGACCATCTGACTCTTGGTTTTGTCTCAGGTCATGATCTCATGGTTTTTGAGTTTGAGCCCTGCTTCAGGCTCTGGGTGGACAGCCTCTGATAGTGCAAAGCCCGCTTGAGAGTCTCCCTGACTCTCCCCTGTGCCTGAGACATGTGTGCATGCTTTCTCAAAATAAATAAACTTAAAAAAATTTTTTTAATTAAGTTGGCTAAAAGCTAAGGTGCTTGACAGCTGACAAGATTTCTATATTCCTCTTCATATTATTTCCTTCAGCACCTGTTGATGGGGAACAACCTGCCCATATTTTTCACTACAGCTGTTTGCTGATATATAGCTGTTTCCCTTTTCCTCAAATATTTACCTGCAAAATAAAATATTCACTCTTCTCTTGTCACTTACAGTTGACTCCTAGCTAACAGAGTTTCTGCTGATTCCTAGAGCACCAAAGTTTAAGTAGCAGGTTCTGGTTGGGTCTGTTCATTTAGTGAATCACACATTCATTCAACCAATCAACCAGCATTTACAGATCATCCACTATGTGCTGAATTCGGTCACCTTAAATGGAACCAAAACAACAACAAAAAGTTTTAAAGAATTACCAGAACTTTTATTTTTGCTTAGTTTTATTAAAAAAATAAATATGTCATAAAGCTTTATTTTCCTTTAAGGAGAAAAAAAGGAACAAGTTTCATAAAATCAAATAAGCAATGGTAAGGTGTCTTAACTTGAAAAAGATTGGGAATCACTGGTTTACAAGTTATAATTGAATGAAAGAACAACTGTAACAGCCAGTTGGCTGTTTCATGCCAATGGCAGCAAACAACAAGATCAACTAGGGCAAAATAAATAATTGTGTGGAAGCCCTGATAAGTGCTTAAACAGACTGATTCACTGAGACATCAGTATAGATATATCTTGTTTTAAACAACACAGGAGTTCCTGAAAAGTTTTGTGTAAATGAAATAACCACAAACATACTAGGAGAGCTTGGTATCTGAAAGAATTCCATGGTGAATTCTTTTGTGAACAACCACTTCCACTTCTACCAATCCAGGTATTTGCTTTGCTAAAGGCAAAGTATACCTAGCTGCTAACTCTCTGAAGTGAGGCATTAGCATACACACCTAACATCGCTCCAGCTGGGCCAGTGGCACAATTTCCCAGTTTGTGTTTCTATTAAGTAGTGTAAAGTACAGAGTCAGCCAGGGAACCCAGCTGCATCTGGCAGAGCAGGCACAGGGGTGGGATAACCACCTTTAACATCACTTCCAAGCCAATAAATACTTTTGAGAGTCTACTTTGTGCAAAGCACAGTCATAAACCTTATCAATTCAGTTATAGATGTAACTTCCTTTCTCTAAAACCTTCAGTCAGGGCCTAGGTCTGGAACTCTAAAATAAAGTAATACTAGTAATCCTCAAGACTGGCTTTAACCAAACTAGCTGCCCGATTCCTTCAGATTGGGGTAGATGATAATGGAAGAGACTGAGCTTTCTAAGGCTGAAGTTTAACAACACAATAATCATGTTTTATATAACCAGTTAGTGAAAAATTTTGCTGGTGACAAAAATTTTTCAAATGGTTTCTTTTTTTCACTTGATGGCAAACTCTGGAGAACAATTAAAGTCGTCGCTCTCTGGCCGGGTGATACACTTCAGTTCTGCTGAGAGAAAATAAAAATTTCTTTCCACCCACCAGAATTTCGTGAACTTATCCTACACCACAAGTGATGCTTTGGACAGGGAAGAAGTACGGTAGTACCAGCTCCAGTCAGTTTTATCATTATAAATAAATAGAATCCTCACCTTGCTCACAGCCTCCATTTCATTTGGCCAAACTTCTACCAGGCTTAAGTCACATTTAATTAGTTAGGCTGTTCAGTTTCTTTCTTTTTTTTTTTTTAAATGCTCCTAATACCATTGCTGCCTATATGTACAAGTGTGAATAAAAAGAGAATGCAATCTTTAGTCTTTTCCACACTGAGTACACTAACAACAATTAGTAAATAATTAAAGAATAAGTGGTCATTTTAAAACTTGTGTTTTTCTTTAAAAAATTTTCACTTTCTAGCACTTAAAAAAAGGGGTCTTAAAAGTGCCCTATTAATGTCCAATGCTGTTCCCACTCTGTCCTACCCATCCAAAACCTGCTACAAATGCTGGATTGAGTTCATATCAAATAACTTAGCGTACCAAGATTTTTCAAATGGAAACAGTGTTACTGACTTCTTCATATTGGATAACAAAATAAGGGTAACTCTGATCATCATTAAAAATGACAAAAATCTGAGGCTCAAAGAAATTATCCACACAAGAGTCATACAGGTCGCTGGTGACACTGCCAGGATTGACAGGAGGGGGCCGTCTCATGCCATGACTGCCCATCGTGTATCTGCCAGTTAGCACTTTGGCCAGAAACATGAAATGGACTCCTTTGGACGACTTCTTAGAAAAGTTATGAGAGTAGCTTGCCTTCTTTGCAAAGTAACTGCCTTGTCCAAACATTGTAGCATGCTTTCCACAGACTCGAGGGTCAAAGTTGTGCTTGCAAATTCCATCTACCACATCCTGGGATGTTCCATGAAATAAATGTCTCTCATTTATTATTCTGTCACGGCCAAACATTTTCCTGTTCATATATTCCTTTTTCCTAATGCAAACAGTGGGCAGGGAATTCAGAAAAAGGAAGGTACATATCAATTTAATAGGCAAGACATAGTCATAAACTTCTCTTTATGGTTTCAATGGGGAGGAAGTGTTAAAGTAGTTTTCAAGGGCACAATGTCATCAACGATCATATTAAAAGTGTACACTTATCTTTTCCACTGCAGACAAGAAAAGCCCTTTCATTTTTTTTCCCAACACCTGTTCACTTACTTTGTCTTCCATTTCAAATCTAGCTCAAAGACTTACCTTCTCAGGATGGCTTGTCTAATTCCACTAACCTGAGGGTCTCTTAATTCTGAGATTCCTCAAATCTGCATGTATTCTTTTTGTACCACATTTGTTATTTGAGAGGCAGCACAGTCAAGTGATTAAGAGCAAAGCCTCTGGTGTTAGACTGCCAGGGTTCAAACTCTAGCACATATCTTATTAGCTGTATAACATGTGGGAAGTTACTGAACTTTTATATGACTCAGTTTCCTCTCTGTAAAATGTACACTGCAACAATCCTACTTATAGGTCTGTTTGAAGAGTATATGTGAGTTAATATATGAAAAAATACGAACATATTAGGTTTTGTGAAAGTCTTTACTATTATGTTCTGCATTTGTCATTAGCTACATTAAGAAAAGTTCTCTTGAACTTTTCATACTGCTGACTCACCTTTTATATTTCTCCCAAAGAAACTGGTTTTGGACTCTCAATATTTGCAAAATTCTATATTTAAACTCAGGCACAGTCTTATGAAAAAGATTATAAATGATTCGATAACTTTTGTCCTCTGCAGAAACAGGCACTTGGATGAAGTCCTGAGATGGATGCATATAAACCCAAGTTTCAGGGTAAAAGTTTGCTGAGGTGACCCCATCTGGGCAGATAATCTGTGACGAGGAGGTTGCTTCAAGAGGTGGAGGAGCCTGTGTGGGAACACCACCAAGTGTCCTAGAAGGGAGCGGAAGGAATGCCAATGTAAAACATTCAGAGATAAGCACATCTCACATTATAGTGCTCTATAGCAATATCTAATATTATAATTTGTATAGCTTAAATGCTTATTCAAAAAACAACATAGAAAATGCTATGTATTAAAGAAAAAAAACTTAGAGTAACACTGCCTGTATACAGATAACCTATCCTCCTGGTGGAGAAAACTCTGGAATGTACTGCTACAAGGCAAGCAAGCAAGAGCCAATTTATAAATATCTTTACTTTCTGAATCTTGGACTCCTCTTTTGCTTACAGTTAAAGAAACTGTTTCAAGGGAACGACAATTTATATGCATTGTTCAAACTTTGCTGTACTAAGCAAAAAATTTGCCATTACTAAAGGCTATGTAGGTGGGGGGAGCAGAATAATGGGGAGACAAAGTAAGGCAGGCAGGGGAAGATGACATAAGATATTAAAAATAAAAAAGCTTATACTTTTTGTGTAGAAACAAACAAAAATCAATGGAGTAGGCACTGAAAGCTGACATTTGGCTTTTGCTTCATTTTTCAATATCACATAACAAGAAAACCATCAACTCTATTCAAATTTTATAGCTTTAGGTGTGCTTAAGATTGAGCTAATTAACTTTAAGCTCTAGACACCAGAATGCATATTCTTGAACCTTTAACAATTCAGGTCTTTACATTTTGAAAGATGTGTTTAGATAAGTAGCAGCTTGATGGTTACTTATTCCTGCCCAATTAAATGCTTAAATTTAAGTTATATTTTTTTGGCCATTTTCAAAACAGAGGAAAAGAGGAGAATCAGAGGGATAGGAAATCCTGGCCCTGAGACCCAGATTCAGGGTCAGGGTATTATAACACTCATCAGCACAGAGTGGTCACAAGGAAGCAGTGAGTGTGCCAAATGGATTAAGAAACTAAAATTTTCAAAAGAGCTTTGTGACACAGAGGTTACGACTCTGAATGAACATGCAAATAGTCTCC
This sequence comes from Panthera pardus, assembly GCF_024362965.1. Classification (NCBI taxonomy): domain Eukaryota; kingdom Metazoa; phylum Chordata; class Mammalia; order Carnivora; family Felidae; genus Panthera; species Panthera pardus. The sequence goes on from NW_026526721.1 coordinate 107,245,482, forward strand.
AAGAGCATATATTACCATCACCCTCCTCATAATCACAGCCACCTTACAGTAATAAGCACATCCTACGGACAGGCTTTTTACACACAGTATCACTACCCTGCAAGATGGCTTGGTTATCCATACTTTTCAAATAAAGATCCTGCTAGCATAATAGCAAAGAACAGAGACAGGATTTGAATCCAGGCCTATCTATCATAGTTTATAGATGCAGCATTATCTACTTCTATAAACTTCACAATTCATATACATACATATATAGATATATAGATATAGATATAGATATATAGACACATAGATATAGATATAATTTCTCCCCTAAGGCTTGAAAGTGATGGATGTATACCATGGTTGCAACTCAGGTTTGCCTGACTCCCACTCCCACCACCACCACCACACCACACAGTTTTTTGACTTTTAAGAGATGGCTTGTTAAAGAGCTAAAAGCTACAGAAGCACAACTGCCTCCTCTAACACCCGTCCCCTTCAAGTCACTGTACCTACAACTTATTATGCCTGAAAGTCCCTGTGAGACACAGAGAAGTTCTGGATAGAGCCAGGGCTTACAGAATCCCTCGGTGCTTTTAAGTTCGGGGGTCAACTTAAAGGGGCACTGGTTGTTCCAATCTTCATGGCAGAGGCACAACAGTTCTTGTCCTCTGGAGCATTTTCATAAATCCCTGACAGATTCCTCCAGAGCCTTCATTCACTGGCACATTCTTCTGAAGAGAGGCCCCACTGCTTTAATCAGATTCTGAAAGGTCTGTAACTCCTTAAAAAGCCATCACTACTCTGGAGAAATGGCAGGAAACATAGAGTATAAGCTTATTTTTAGCTGTTCCCTCTATTCCTGCTCTACAAAGAGAGTAAGTTCCAGCCTACCAGGTTTTCCAGTATTATTAGGGATTGAAGTTACCAAAAGAGGTTTCTGAGTTGAGGAAGGAAAGGAAGATTCTCCCAAACCACTCTGCCCAAAATAGGTTTTAGGCTGCTGTCACAGCTGTACTGAAAACCTGGCACTGACCATAGAAGACTCACATACTTAAAGATGAGCCTGTGTAAATAAATCCTAGCCATCCTAAAACATTAAATTAGATTTTATCATCCATTCCTACCTACAGATGCTTACTTTTAACAAGCCAACATCCCAATTAGGTTGAAACATAAAAATGCAGATAGACAGTTGTCTGATGGGACTTCTATACTCCAGTTGCTATGGGTTAGAAATACATATTCCAAGCACAGTTACAAACGTGGCTTTATTTTCTAGGAATGCCGAGTTCATATTTAGCTCACGAGTATTCCAATGACATACTGCGTGCTTCACAGTGCGGTACCAGGCAAAGTTGAAGGGTATAGAATTTATACTTCAGGACCTCTGAAGAATGGATTTTCAGAATCCAAGGTCATCTTTTACACTCTCTTTCACTCCCCTTGCCACTTCAAAAGATGTTTCCTAACCCACTTTTAATGATGATGTAAAAATTAATTTATTTTATCCTTTTTGAGGAGTAGTCAAAGAAACTCTATCAGGCTTTCCCATGACCATGAGGTGACTGCACCGGATAGATGTCTTTTCAGCTGAAATGAACTCCTAAACCTCTAAATCTGAGATTTGTTTGCTTATGCTGCCTCGCTCAAGTATTCCAATAATATTAAAAGAATAAGCTCCTTCTTATCAGCCTCATTAAAAAGCAGCAAGCACAAGAAAAAAAATATGTTCTTTGTAACTATGAGGTGATGGATGTTAACTAAACCTGATTGTGGTAATCATTTTTGCAATATATATGTATGTTAAGTCATTATGCTATATACCTTAAACTTAAATGGACAGAGGTGTATGCCAGTTACAGCTCAATAAAACTGAAGGGAATAAAAAGCACCACCAGGGAAATTCTCATTTATAAAGAGCCAAATTTGCAGGAAATTCATAGATTAAGTCTTCTCTCCCCACCTCTCTTATTCTGGCATTCCCAATTCTTAGGCATCTCTGATTCACTGAGAACTGTAGCCTTTTTGACACCTATGTTTTTGTTTTTTTTTTTTTTTTAATTTTTTTTTTAACGTTTATTTATTTTTGAGACAGAGAGAAATAGAGCATGAACGGGGGAGGGGCAGAGAGAGAGGGAGACACAGAATCGGAAGCAGGCTCCAGGCTCTGAGCCATCAGCCCAGAGCCTGATGCGGGGCTCGAACTCACGGGCCGCGAGATCGTGACCTGAGCTGAAGTCGGACGCTTAACCGACTGAGCCACCCAGGCACCCCTTGACACCTATGTTTTAATTTAACTGTCTGTATTTTACTTAAAAACAAAACTTTCTTCCTGGCTAATAAGATTAAAATTGTGGTCTCTCTGACATCTATTTTTGCAGTCTGCCTTTTTAAAAATTTTTTTATTTTAGAGAGAGAGAGAGAGAGTGGGGGAGCATGGCAGAGGGAGAGAGAGAGAATCACAAGCAGTTTTCACACACAGCACAGAGCCTGGCATGGGGCTGATTCCAAGGATCCTGGGATCGTGACCTGAGCCAAAAATCGAGAGTCGGAAGCTCATCTTACTGAACCACCCATGCATCCCTGCAGTCTGCTTTTTGAAACTAATCGGCCTCTATTTTCTTCCCACGAGGCCAGTCTAAGTGCCCCACAGCTCCAGACTCTAGGGCAGATAGGAACTGAAGGGCTGCATTTACCCATTCCACTCTGATGAACTTGCTGCTGCTTTGCTCTTTTCTCACTCAAGTGTCTACATAATCTCTTTGATTTGCTAAGCTCTTACTTTATACCTGATTATCACTGTTCCAGACAAGAAGACTAAAATAGGAAATTTTAAAAAGGAAAAAGAAGAAAAAATAGAGTGAATTTCTTTGTTCTCTTATTAAGCCTATGTTATAAATAGTAAGGTGCCAAATTTGTGACGTTTATAGTTCATACTTTTACAAAGTAAGCCTAAGTTTAAAAAGAAAGGGGGAGGGGTTATTCTACAATTACTTGTTTTAGGATTGAAACAAATCATGTTCAAATCATGTTCTGTAAAACCCCCCCAACAATGCAGTACTCGGGTGAGCATTCTTACTCTCACTCAGAAGCTACATCTTGCTTGATTGGCTCAGCATGCCAAGCTGCTGGTCCCACTAATGAGTTCTACCGTCTCACTAGGAGGACAATATGTTCCTAACTACCGGACGCTGACACTATCTCCAGCTGTGCTAGTGAAATCACAGAAATGGCATTTTTATTAGATTCTAAAAAAAAAAAAAAAAAAAGAAAAAAAAAAGAAACCTACAAGGTAAAATAATTCACACTTGGACTAGAAAGAAAGCACACATTTACCCCAAGCCAATATGCATTTCTAAAATCAGCATTACTAAAAATTGCTTTTGGATACTGAGCATTTCAGGGATTTTTATTCATTTGTATTTTTTTTTTTTTTTTGCATTTTGTTTTTAATGTTCCCTTTGCAATCTCATAATTAGAATCATTAAGATTCTGTCATAATCTGGGAAAAACAGTTTGAGACTGAAATTAAAAAAAAAAAAAACTAGTAAGAATATAAAAACAGCATCTCTAAGATTGGTAGAAGAGAAAAACCAGTATTACGCTAGGCTTCCCCAGTCCATAAAACCAAGTAAACCTAGTATTTTAAAAATCGGGTTCTAAATATGGTATATCTGACGAGAGTACATAACGATTTCCCTAGAGTTACTAACTTTCAAAGATGGCTATGCTATTGGTAACATGCTCCACCTTTTTGGCATCTATGGAGATGTGCCAGTGGCCTATTTAGAGGTGGGGAAAAAGAAATGGCACTTGGGAAAATGGAAGAAGAGCTCACCTATAATTCAGAAGGATGAGTTCAGTCTCAACCTAGAAATAGGACAGGTAATTTTAGTGAGTGTTACAGGAAGGTGGGCCTTACCTAGCACATGAGAATGCAAATTATTTGAAAAGGATTCTTCCCAAGAAAATTCACTCAAGGAAGAATGGGAGAAAGCAACCTTGGAGGACTCTCCCTACTTGTCCTGGCAGTTTACCTGGACTAGGAAGTAGTCCCATTACATGGAAAGACATCATCAGGAAACTCAGTCTTCACAAATGCCAACTGCCTCATTCCAGATATAATTACTTTTAATTGTGTAAAAATGTTACTTCTATTTGCTTTTCAGTTCAAAAAACCAATTGGATAATCACTCTTTTAGTGAGGTTAATTGTAGCTTATCTGAATGCTACTCTTTAAAGACTTAAACCCATTGAATAACTCAAAATTTCACATTCTCGAAGTAATAACCACGTTAGTCTCTTAAAATCTTTTACTCTTTGGCATTCAGTTGTACATTTACATAAAATAAGAGTAAAGATTAGGCATTCCACTGGACACTTACTGTAAATATGGAAGCAGTATAAAACAGGAGCGGAAGAGGGGTCTCCTTTTTATTTCTCTCCTGAAGAATGAGTTGTGGAGGATGTAGTGGTTGTTCCACATCATAAATCTGACCTCTTTCAGACCCCTAGAGTTGGCTTCTTCAATCAATCGAATAACAGACTGGAGCAGAAAACAGAAGGTAAAGAAAAAAAAAGTTAGAAAAAAGCAATCACTATGAAATATGAAAAATGTTACTATAAAGGCAAAAATAGCTAACCTTGCTGTTAACATCAGTAAAGTTTCAATAAAGTACAGGCGGTCAAATTAATTCCCTTTACACACAGGATTTTTGGGGAGGGAATAGGGGGCAAAGATGCAGAATAGAAAGACGCTCCCTCTTCAGAAGATCACGGTCCAACATAGGAAACATTGAGGCCCAGGGAACTACTCTATTCTAGTTTGAGGCCTTAACAATGTCCTAGAGATTTTTTTGTTTATATTTCTTACGGGAATTTTCAGAACAGGATTAAAGATGATAGTGTATACAGTTCAAATAAACTAGTTAAGTTCTAAACCCAAGAAATCTTTCAGAGGAAAAACACAGGGACAGCCCAAGTATTCTGAGAATACATTTTAAAGAGCTTCTTATTCTCCATGGAAGGTATTAGATACTAGTGACTACTTAAGAGAGTCTCAGAAATTTTAATTCCATTGTGTATTATTAAGCAATTAACATATTAGGTAGTTTTCTTTTGTTATTGCCTTAAAAAATAAAACCTAAGGGTAAAGAAATCAGTTCTCCCTTTTTGTAATGCTGGAAATGAATTTAATCAAATTAAATAAGTCAGATCTTTGGAATGTGAAATTAATCTCTAAAGCCCATTTCATCATTTTTAAAACTGACTCAGAATTCTCATTCAGAGGCAAAGTAAAGCCACCATCATTTTGAAAACCTTCCTTTGTGATTGATGAGCTATTCTTACCATCTCAGACTAAGGATGCATATGCCAGAATTTTAAATGACTGATTTGCCTGACCACAGCTAAATAAACATTGTCAAGTATTTCTTACAGGGGCTTAAGAGTGCTGGTTTCCCGTCAGACTTCCGAAATGCTAAGTGTAACACATGATCCAATGACCACGAGCCCAGGAGCTAGAAATAGCCAGACTTACACCAGTGCTCATTTCATTAAAATTATTCCAAAGAGGCACTGAGTTTGAGTACTTACCAATATAACTACTTGGTCTATATAGTATAAGATATTGGGGAAAACATTTTACCTCTTTGATAATAGTGGTTTGTATTTACGTATTCCAGAAGATTAATGGAAAGAAATGCATCTTCAGAAAGGCAAGACAGAATAATGTTACTTGTATCAATAACACTCAATTTTACATCAATAAGCTCTTTGATTTGTTGTTCTGTCTAGTCACTGTTGTAAAGGAAGAAAGAAAGGACACTGAAAGGCAAAAAATTTTTTAATGTACTTTTTGGAAAAAGAACCTATAAATACCTCAGGATACTCTCTCCATCCAAAGTGGTCCCTACAGAAGAACTTCCAGACTGTGTGATAAATAGAGTTTACATTGCTAGAGGGTGGTGTGGACAGCCTTCGTAGTTGGTCAAATTCAGTTGTTTCATACACATTCATGGCATTCAAATCTGCCCAAAATTCTTGTCCTCTAAAAAGAACCCCCCCAAAAAGAACTGTTAATACATTGGCAAAAAAGAAATGTCTAAACATCTCATCAAACATTAAAAATATGTAGTAGAGCATGTTGTAGAATTTTCAAAACTTGTCTTATTTGGAGTAAAAGGACATTATTGGTTTCCTCATTTTCTACATGCTTTCTCTTAACAAGACCAAAAGTTCCAGGCCATGGAGTTATGGTAGGACTGATGCTATCCCACAGTCACTGACCTAAACCAATCAACATAATCCCACCCTCCCTACAGTGGGATGAACTAAACCCTGGTCTCAGACAATCAGGGGGTCAGTTTTAAGATGAAGCTGACATAAAAAGCCGGAAGTGAAACAAAAGAAACTTCTGTTGAAGACTGCCCTTTTTTCAGAGGCATCACTTTACCTAAGCCAATACAGGAATATATAATATTGCCTGATGAAAGACAGGAAAGGGGTACCTGGGTGGCTCAGTTGATTAAGCATCCAACTCTTGATTTTGGCTCAAGTCATGATCTCACAGTTTGGGCTGACAGCACAGAGCCTGCTTTAGATTCTCTCTCTCTCATTCTCTCATTTTCTCATTCTCTCTCTCTCTCTCTCTCTCTCTCTCTCTCTCTCTCTCTCTCTCTCTCCCTCTCTGCCCCTACCCCACTTGCTCTCTCTTTCTCAAAATAAACAAATAAAACTTAAAAAAAAAGACAGGAAAAAAAGGAAAAAATAACAAGACCCCAGATGAGACCAGCATTGCTATTCTACCCAATATCAATACTATCTTTTATCCTGAAGGGAAAAAGAAAAAGTTGGTATAACATGAAGAGAAAAACAGTTTGGATTAAGTTTAGTTATAAGAATATTTTTGTCATTTTGTTATCTGGTCTGCTGCTGCTGAATCAGCACTTGATAAATATCTCAGTACTGTCAGGAGAAAATCTCACTGTATGAATCAAGATCATTTAAGAATTATAATGGATGGTCCCATTAAAACATTTGTCCTTTTTAAAAAATTTTTTTTTGACTTTTTAATTTATTTTTGAGACAGAGAGAGACAGAGCATGAACGGGGGAGGGGCAGAGAGAGAGGGAGACACAGAATCAGAAGCAGGCTCCAGGCTCTGAGCCATCAGCCCAGAGCCCGACGCGGGGCTCGAACTGACAGACTGAGATCGTGACCTGAGCCGAAGTCGGACGCTTAACCGACTGAGCCACCCAGGCGCCCCAAACATTTGTCCTTTTTTAATGAAACTTCCTCTAGTGTTTGAAGCATTTGAACAATTATTTTAAGGAACCAGAAAAATATTCATTGTATTGTTCTCTCTTTTTGTATGTTTCAAATTGTTCCTAAGAAAACATGAAAAATAAAATATATCCTAAAGTAACATCATAGGTATCAGCAGAGTGACCAAGTTTCTAAACACATTCCTTCATTTTTCTACCCTTTCCACAACAGATTTCTAAATGGATGCCTCTAACTCACAGGATACTCCAGATCCAGTAGCACTCACAATGACTGGTTCATGTGAAATCCAGGTGTCTGAACAAATATTCCCATTAATTAACTAATTTCCTTGCCATAAATTAGGATTTTGAAAACTATTAATTTTGACCTATGGGTTTTGTTGATTAGTACAACACTTTCCAAATTCTGCTCTTGGAACACTTGTTTCAAGGACTGTGAATGGGTAATCCCCGTAAAAAGCATTCTGTGGTCAAATGTTGGGAAAAAAACTTGGTTACACAAGGCTAAACAATTTACTTACTACAACCATTCCTCAGTCCCTTTTGTATGCTAAGGTAAATACTCAAGTACCATGATGAGGGCTATAAAGTATCCTTCCAAACCTATGACAGTGCTCTAGCTTTTTTTTCATTAATACCTAATAACATATCTCGATAACACCCCTGGCAAACGTCAGGGCAAGAAAATCTATTTCCCACCCTTCATCCTAGTGTTCATAATTTTTGAAACAGGTTCTATTTGAAAACAAAACAAAACAAAAACTAAGTCATCTATCCAACTAATGGTGCCACGAAGCACATAACTTGTAAAAAGCAGTATGTTTCTTTAGAAAGAGGAAAAGACAGAAAGAAAGAAACAGGTGAAAGAAAGAAAGAAAGACCCAAATAGTGGGATATGATCTTAAAAGGAACATTTATATTTAAAAGTTCTATTTATTTTGAGAGAGAGGAGAGGAACATATTCTTTTAATTAAGTGTAAAATGGGAATAAAACAATAAAATGTAGTTTAAAATTACATTTGGACATTTCTTTGTTTAAAATTATTTATGTTAAATAAGGATATTTAAGTCAAAAGGAAAAGTTGTTTCTGGAAAATTCTTAAAAAAAAAAAGAAACATTGAAAACTGCAACTCCTATACCTAAATTAAACTTCACATCGAATTGCTTTAAACAATTTTCACTTAATTTTAGGAGAGTCTGATTTCATTGAGCAGAGAAATAATAACCTGTTTCTCCCTCTTAACATAGTTTCCAGTATATAAACAGATTTTCTCCACTTTAAGTTTATCTCCCAGTAACTGTTTCCAATTATGAGTTAAATCCTCAGTATTTTAAGGAATTCTTAGAACAGGCCACCTGGATAGCTCAGCTGGTTAAGCATCTGACTCTTGATTTCCGCTCAGGTCATGATCTCACGGCTGTGAGACAGAGCTCCACGTCTGGCTCTGCACTGAGCGCAGAGCCTACTTAGGATTCTCTCTCCCTCTTTGTCTGCCCCTTCCAGGCTTACACTCTCTCTCTCAAAATAAATAAATTAAAAAAAAAAAAAAAAAGGAATTCTTAGAACAGCAGTTATTATGTTAATATGCATTATAAACAGCCAATGCTTTTTGCTGTTCAAGTACCAGATTTTATTCTGGACATCACTCTAGCAATTTCTGTTTAAGCTTGTATTATTAAGACTTCATAGATAATGATTTGCATGAGAAAGACATCTAAAACTGCAGCTTTTGCCACATCCTCTGTGCATTTCAGTCCATTGGGCATTATGAAATTTCTATGACAAATCCTAATTTACTACAATCAACTGTTCTTTGGATTGATGTATCAAAGTACTGTTTTAGCTCTATTTGATTTTCAATATGCTTTTCTAGACTTTGCAGAGACAAAACAACAAATTTGAAAAACATTAAATTATCTTTTTATAAGATTAATTTTAACACCTGCTCTCCCTTAAACAGGGAATGCTTCAAAAATCCAAAGCCAAGAGTTTCTTTTCTCCTCCATCTGCATCAGTAGAAAATGCATGCAGTACAGATGCCAAATTTTCAACATACATCACTTTTCCTTATCAAACCATTGTTTCCTATTATGAGAAAGCAGTTATGAGTCATGTATGTGTGATAATAGTGATGGTGGGCTGTATTAGGCAATACACAAAGAATTAAACAGATGTAGTTCCTGGCTTCTAGGGGCTTCAAGAGAGAAATAACTAACAAAAACATAAAGCCAAAGAGTCGGTACATCTGCCTATCCAAACTTATCAGTGGCAAATACATCCTGGGAATGAGAGGACAAAGAGTAGGCATGCAGCATGATGGGAGAGGAGGTAACTGGTGTCCAGGAATGGCAGCATTCATTATGGGACATAAGGTGGTTACTGGTGCTCAGGAATGGAAAAAGGTCAGGAAAAATTAAGAGGCTCTACTGCACCAATCCAAGATAGCTTTCTCAAAGAGAAAGAATTTTAGGAACAGTTAAATAATAGGAAATAATGCCAGTAAGAAAAAGGTTGTGTGGAAGAACAAGAAAAGAGTTCTTCAAGCACTGTGCTTTCTGCAAGAGTGCAGACAGGGAAGGACAGGAGCAGTGCAAATAGGTGGAAATGGAAATCTTTCAAACAGGGGTACATAACAGATGAGGGAATGTGAACCAGGATATAATAGGCAATGTGAGAGATGTCAGGCCATGAACTGAGGAAGCCCAGAGTCTCAGAGCCTCAAATAAGAGTGCAAATTTAGAGTATTGAGCAGATGGTGATAAAGGGTCAAAGCAGTAAATACAGGATGTGAGAAGACTGAGCAAGAGAGACAATGCTAGAGATTCAGAGGTAGAGAGAGGCTTTGTAAAAGCAGAGTGCAAAAATCCTGGCAGCTGAAAACCCTATCTGGCCTAAGGGCATCCCCACTGAGGGACAGCCAGAAAAGATTGAGTATGGGAGATAGCCACCGTGCAGGATTTAAATTTGGCTAAATACATCATGTGGGTAAATCAATCAGTACTGACTTACCCAAGATATAACCCTATCTGATGAAATCGGGAACAAAAATCTTGTAAAAAGATTGATGATTTTTCTACAAAGGGAAGAATGAACTTGAACTACTGAAGTATTCACAATTCTGTTTCCACGTGCTTCACCAATAAACACAACACCACACATACCATTTTAAGAATCCAGATACAAAACTAATTTAAAATTTTGACAAGAACACCCATTCTCATAATTTAGATGCTTTATAAAATCGTTTTCCTCCTACTCAACAAATATCTCAACATACCAATTAGATAACAAGTATTGGAGAATGTTGTCTTATGTATAGAGCACCAACACCCACACTAAGTCAGAAAGAATGCCCCACAGTGTATAGTCTTCTATGTATACTGCAAATACAAAAAAAAAAAAAAAATAGTAAACAGGGCCTATGATGTAAATGATAATAAACAGAGCTATAATGAAAACAAAACTATTTTTTAAAACGTTCCTGAACAAAATAGAAATTAGTAAGAACATGACGTTTGTTAGATAAATAGTTCTTGGGATTATGCATTTGGAAGCTCAGTAAAGAATATAACTGTTACAGATAATTTCTCTGTATTTACAAATTGTTTGAAACCAAGAAAAGAAATGCGACAAAAACAAAAGCATCTTCAGTAGACATATTAACCACTGGGCTCTGTGCTGGGGATAAGATGAAGAAAGGTTAGTGTCAGTTAAGAAGAGAGAAGCAAACCCAGTGGTACAGTGTGAAGTGTGGCACAATGGTGCTCTGAGTACCAGAGGCAGAGGGCCTACCTCTGCTGGAAAAAGGGTCAGGAAAGGGGATCATGGGGGTATTCTAGAATAGATGAAATGGGAGCCAAGTCTGGCTGGTCATCAAGCAAGACAATGGGAGGCAAGACATCACATGCAGAGTGACTGACATGTGTAGAAGCCAACCAAACAAGGCACGAGAGACCCAAGGGCGTGCAGTACATACAGTTCATGTGGGAGGTCAGGGTTTATGTGCGTGTGAGAGGGATGATAAGAGATAAGACTGGACTGGATAGTTTGGCTGGGCTAGATAATGAAGAGCTTTGTATACTGGGTTAAGAGGTCAGGACTTGATTCTGTGGGCAATAGGACTCACTGGTGGATTTTTAACAAAGTTCAGACTTGCCTTTTAAAAAGCCACTGCAACAGTGGTGGTATGAAGGACTGATTTGTTTATCTTTGGTAGGGGAGGGTGGGGAAGGGTGAGGGGGAAGGGTGGAGACAGGCACTTACTTGCTAAATACTTATTAGCATGTTTATTATTAATATTTATTATTCTATGCTTAACCATCTGTAACTACTAGAACTGCACATGAGACAAACGATGACTGAGAACTAAGGAGGCAACAATAGGGGTGATTTGAGAGGTATTTAAGAGTTAGACTCTAACTACATAAAATAAGATTACATGTGAGGCTGAAGGGAACGTAGAGTCTAGGATGTGTCCCAAGTTTCTGATCTAGACGACTGGATAAGGTGCCATTACATGAGACAGGAATTGCAGGAGGTAGAACACATTTAAGTGGGAAGATGATGCAAATAAAATATAGAACTCAGATTTTAGTAAAGGTCAATTAAAAATGAGTTTTCTGGGCCTACTCAGTACAGTTTTAATCACATGGGTTAGATTTCCAAAATTTGGCTTCTATCCTCTAAGCATTAACTGGTTTCTACAAGGATAAACCTATGATCCCAAACTAACACTTGCCCTAATCAGTTAACTAGACACACTTAATAGGTCCTCTAATAATTTTATTACTATGATGTAGTCTTCTGCTACAGACTTGAGACAGGCATGATAGATGAGACATGTTTGTTGCTGCTGAAGAAATTTCACAGACACACAAAATATAGCTGGCTTTTGATACCTGGCTTTGATGTTTCCAGGACTCATTTAGCAATGCTGGAATATTTAGAAGTTTGCATATCCCTTCAAATGTTACAAGGTGATGAGAATCAAAGCCATGGCATATATAATACCAACATATTATGTGATAGTGGTGTAGTTATTAAACTTCAGAGGACTATGCATTCTAACTTTATGCTTCGGAAACATAGTAAACCATCATTTATTCTGTTACTAATTAAGATTTTTGCCAACACTGACTCAAATAAATAATACAGAGTTACTGAGGCAATAAAAATTATCTATAAATTCTTACATACATACCAACATCTTTCAATATTTACCAGAGGTTAGAATTCTATACTTAACTTCTACACTATAACATGGGTCTTGGTAACAACTGGATTTTCCCCCTTTATATCCAGGAGTAGCTACAGGCACAGACATATCTACAAATCAAAATTGGAAGTTTATATTATGATGCATACGACCCTCAGTAGTTATGGGCAGGCTAAGAATCAAATGTTGACAATTCAATCTATCCACTTCCAAGGAGACCCTCACCTCATCAAGACAGGATTGCTGAGGCTTAGCTCACTCCGTAGAACAATTAACATCAAACTTAGGTCATGGATTTACCTTATGGTTCTAAGTACTTCAAATGATTTTTGGGTAAAAATATCCTCACTTTAAGATGATTCACAATGAGTTTCTGGGAATCAATTTTTAAAAAGGTGATCATTGTAAAGCAAAATCCTGACTGTATGTGCTGCTCCCTTGTTACCTCCTGAGATATCTTGGAAGCAGGTGAATGAGATGGCACAAAATTAGTGAATGGATGCTGTCTAGAATCACTCTGATCTGTGTGCTTAAACCCCATGTCTGATTTACAAATTGTTAGACATCTACCTATGGTCTTAAAGTCATTCTAGAATGAACACACTGAAATAAAAATGAGAGGATAAATAAGAGGAGAAAAAAGGAAGGCAGGTAGATTTCCTACATGAAAGAATACTATTTTTAAGCTTTCGGAATTCTGTATTCTCCAAAAGTAGGTGGGTAACTAAACAAACACATAACACAGTTTATTCTCAAAAACCTTCGTACTAAGACACATTTGAGTACACCTAAGTGTTTCCTAAACCTTTAAAAAGTACCATACACCCCTGTGCCCTATGCAACCACTAAAAGCAAATTACAATATTCACTTGAGGAAAAGACCTTACTAAATTAAATTAAGTTTTTTGCTTGTTTTTATTACAAAACTACTAGATCAAAGGAAAGAACACAAAAGAACTTTCTAATAAGACGTGGATAAGCCTAAAATCTTTCATAAATAAAATTACACTTATGAGATCAGAAGATCTCACTGCTATCTATTTACAGAGGCATGGGATTAAATTTTGCACTCTGAAGACATCAGAAATGTCATACAGCCTTAACTTTTATCCAAGTTCAGTCACATGTCCTGAGGCTCCTAGAAGGTAACTTAAGTGAGACATACTTGTCAACCATGGGCTGAAGAGGAAATGAAACTTAATTTCTATAAGAACAGCTGGGATAGACAGCATATAACAGACTTTTTTTTTTTAATGTGTATCATATCTTACACTGCCTTAAATTATGAAGTTACGGCTTTTAATGAAGAGGAGTAAATATCCCATTTGTTAAGTGAAATATTTTTAAAACTGTGAAGTTTCTATCTTACCTCAAAGTAGACAATAAAAATTGTTTGCCATGTACTCAAGGCACAATACTGATTAATTTTATGGATATAGAATTTGACAGCATTGAAAGAGGGCTGAAATATATTTGTTTATATAACTTTTCTACTTAATTACAAAATCAACTGTATGTAAGTGCTAAAATTGTTTTAAAAATTACTTTCAAATAACCTCAAACAATTCAGAACTCATTTACACGTAAATGAAATAATTATAAAAATTATAAAATATATCCTCTAATAACCACCAGTAGGATACAATCTATTAGCTTAATTTATTTATAGATTGACTTTTAAAATTACAAATTCCTTTAAAAAAGGTTTTTATTCAGAATTTTCTCAATTTAGCCTTGTCTTTTTGCCTGGTTAGTGCAGATTAACTGATAAATGAGCAAATTAAAAATATACACTTTGATGGCTTATTATGAGAGGTCTCAAGACTAGAGATTTGAATGTATGCAAACTAACCATATAGAGAATTCATCACTTCCTGAGTTTTTTAAAGCAAATTTCTCAAAGGGGGGAAAACAAAAGACTCCCTACAGAAAACATATTAAGAGATACTTTTTTAATTATCTAAGTTTCATAAACTATGATCACAAAACCTTTCAAAAGGATCTTTAATCAGTAACTCTTTCGAGGGGAGAGGGATTCTACAAAACCAAGCTTCTCTGATAGATTCAATTTTATCAATAGACAGCCTAAATTATTTTCTGATGTGTGGCAGCATTTGGACAATCGAAACATCAGAAAGTAAGCAAACAAAGTTCCTTCTGTTTCACATATTCTACCCCCATTCAAGGAGGTCTTTCTTTTATTACCTCAGAAAGCAAATCTAGTATTTCTGCTGCATTTATTTTTATTCTCTCAATGCCTGGAAGTGAAAGAGCGAAGCCAGGTGACAGTCAGAAACCAAAAACCAACCGCAACAGGAAATATTTAGAGTATTTTGTACCATTTGCCCTCTCCACGCCCTGATCAGCTGCAGGAGCTGTGAAGATCACAGGGTGCAGGCAAGATTCTGAAAGCACACACACTACTACAAGCAAAATCACCCTTGGGCCCCTACCGCTGCCGTTCTTGCCCTGACTATTCAGTGCTAGTAAAAATTTCAAGCAAAGAAGTTCACCTAAACTCTATGGCTATATGTCAAATGAGAAGAGGCAGTTTAAAAATCTCTTAATCCAAAAAAGGAAAGAAGGTAACGTAACAAAGAGAAATTCCTGTAAGTATGGCCCAAACATATTTTCCAGTCATAAGAGAAGTGCTATGTTCAAGTAAGACTATTCACAAACCCTTCCTTTTGCCCAGAAGCAATAGTGCCCAAATAAAGGACATCCATTTGCATAAAGAATACAAATTTCCTGAACTCTTTCTCAAATAACTTAGTCATGGGAGATTCTAATACACTCCTGACACATTTTGTGGCACACATACTGGCAAATCACTGGTTTCTGTAGAATGTGAAAGGGAACAGTCATTAGCATTCTCACTGTCATAAGAGCTTACCCTTTCATCGTGATGACCATGCAAAGGTTCTTTACTGGCCAAGTGGGTGTTGCCAGTAAGTAAACAGCACATGGGAGAGAGAAAGATCAAGGAGACAGACACATTTCGTTGTGTGGACACAGCAAATAGGAATGCTTAGTTAACTCCCTTCTACGCTTGTCGTAGCAACAGGTTAGGTCAGCAATAGGTTAGGTCAGCAAGGAAAATTTTAAGTTTCACAATTAAAAGTATTAATATCATCAACTTCTAAAATTTAACTTAGTGATCACAGAATTGGTTATAGTTAGCACAAGACTGCTATATTGTAATTCTGCACAAATCAAATATAAACCTTATTTATAAACTACCAAGTTGAATGGAATTTATTTTACATAAAATCCTTTTTTTTCCCCCTGCCAGACTTCAGGATGTATTTCTGAACTTACCCATTGCCATTTTAAATTCTCCTATTAACAAGGAATTTATATGAGAATTTCAAGGCTTTTAGTTCATGTATCAGGGACTGGGCTGGATGAGGTTTAACACTTGCAGGGATATTTTTTTAATGTTTAATTTTGAGAGACAGACAGAGAAAGAGAGAGACAGAGCACGAGCAGGGGAGTAGCAGAGAGAGAGAGAGGGACACACAGAACCCAAAGCAGGCTCCAGGCTCTGAGCTGCCATCACAGAGCCCAATGCGAGGCTCGAACTCATGAACTGTGAGATCATGACCTGAGCCTAAGTCAGCAGCAGTCAGTGGCTTAACAGACTGAGCCACCCAGGTGACCCCTTTTTTTTCTTAATTTTTTTTTTTTAACTTACAGGGATTTTAAATAGAGGCAAGTCTGTGCATAATAATTCCTAGACTCTAGAAAGCAATACCATAGATAACCTATAAATATAATACATCTGATTTTGTTAAAAAAGTTCCTCATACCTAAAAGGTACTTGTTTGTTCCTAGAAATGGTGAACTTTAGAACTTAAGTATTTTATTCCTTTATACAGTTTGTGTTTATGGTGTCACAAAGTTCAGTTCAACCCAAGATCTTAAGCTATTACCTAAAAATTTCAAACCCAGAATGAAACAGAACATGGCTCAACCCTCAGCACTCTTGTGTCTTCCAAAGATACAAAATCACTCATGTTCACTTCACTTTAGTTTAAAACTCCCAGATATATTTTAAAAGAGAAATCCAGCATACATACTGCTTTTATGAAGGGAATTTCTTGCAAAACTTAACAGTATCCAATTACCAGAACCAGCCTTATAAAGTTGTGCCAGAATAATCAAAAATCATCTTATAGCTCCAAGTATGTTTTTTCCTTTGTAAAAATATACACACGTACTTAAGTTTTCCTTCCACAAAAAAGGCAAGTGCAACTCTCAAACAGGACACCAGTAATTATTAAGGGTTGCCAATCTAGATCAAGAGGACATCAGGTACTAACTTAAGTGTGATCAAAATTATTACAATCAGATAAAGTATGCGGAATCTGGTGGTCTCAAATCAAAGGATAAGAAATAAAAGAGGTCATAGGAAAACAGTCATAATGTCAAATGGCTGGATTTTAGTAGCATCTCTTGTGTAGCCAAGTTTTGTACGGGCTCCATACTGTTTCACCCTTTAGAAAGAGCCCCCAAGCCTAATATAAAACTAAGGGTCACTTAGAACAGAGATGCACAGACAAAATTTATGAATTTACTTGCTTCATAGTAGAATGCAAATCCAGAATCCAGAAATTCTAGTGTAAATGTAAGAAAGAGATACAGGAACATAGCAGACTTCATCAAATTGCAGCTTTTTCATGTCCACATATGTAGAATGAAGTCTTAAATGTTGAATGGACCATTATTGTTTCCCACTTATTTATAATAAAAAATAAAAGCTTTAGAGTCAATGTAAGAAAATGCATACTGTATCATGCCAGATAACCTTATAAGCTATTTTCTTCAACTGTCTGATTTAAAAGTTATACATCTTTGGCTTTAGCAAGGTTCATTTTCATTACCATTAATACTTCAGAAACAGACTGACCCCAACCTGCAGCCAGGTGACAGCTGCTTCAAAAAGTCTGGCTTAGATCTGCTTATTGACAAAAAAACAGAAAGGAAATAAATGGATGATTGCTATTGATTCCCATGATAGCTCTACACAGACCCAGTAACTCCTCTGGATTAGTATAGACAGAAGCCAATTAGTTTTATTTCATATGTAAATAGAGCATAAAGAGGTACAAAAAATAATTCATTGGATTGCTTTATCCTAAAGCAGAAGGCACACATTTTGAAAGTCACTTCAAACACAGTTCTTGCTTATGGAGCTCTCTCTTTCTCTTAGGCAGGAATTTTTAAAATAAATTCAAACTCATCCAGCTGTGTATATTCAAGAAATACCAAAAAGTCACAAGGCATAGTAAGTTTCAGCTGTTCTCCTCTCTCCAGTGTTATCAATAACACATAATGAGTTAGTTCCTATATCATCACAGCTGTGCAGGCCAGAGCTAACTTGGCTAAATTAACTATTCTAGTATAGTTCAGTCAGGAGCTTGCTCTACTTTAGATAACGCACTCTTCAAGTCAAATAAAAAATAGGAGCATATGCTCTCGATTATCATTAATATGCAGTCCTCTCTGTCTTCTTTCACAGAGTTCCTGTGAAATCATCTAATGGTATTGTCCCTTGGCCAGATTAAAGAAAAACACAAAAAACTCCTAAGAGCAATAACAATCACTCAAAACTAAGGCTATAACAACACTCTATGCTTAAACCATAACTAGTAAAACTCCCTCTCATATCAATAAGCCTTAATTCCAAAAGAGGAGAAAACAACATTGGCCTCTGAGAAAAATTAACCATGGAGTCAGGGTTTGCAATTTTCTTCTTCACCCTCCCCCTTTCAGGAAATTCAGAATTCGAAATAATCACTGGTCATATTTTCATGTACAGATTGCCTCCAAAATATATTCTGCAGAGTGCCTTTTCTTTATGGGTGATAATAACTGGAAGACTATTCTGTATTCTGGCACACTTTAAAATGAATGTAAAATGAAAAACAATGGTGATCTCAGTTGCTAAAGGGAGATTTGCACATCCTCCACAATTTCAATTATCCACAACAGTATTCCACACAGTTTGTAAAGCTCTTTCAAAATTGCTTAGTCCTGCCATTTAGTATCATTTTCTACTAAGGATGAGTGCCTAAGCTGTCAGAGACTATGTTTTCTTAATCTAAAACACAACATTCAATGTTGTTTTCTTAACTGTGTATTTGGAATCTGGAAATTCTCCAAAGCCCATCCCGTGTACAAAAGAAGCCTTGGCATCTAAATATGGGGAGTTCATACATACAACTACTTTCAGTTGATGTCAGCAATAAACATCTAGAGATATATAAAAGCAGAGTGAAAAAGCGAAGTGGGATTGTATCATAATTTGGGATAAAGACAAAACTCGAAAAGAATAATTAAAATAATTTCACTATAATAAACCAAGTAAGCATTTACTATTGAAATCCTCTTTTTAAAACATTTTTAGCATCTAGACATCTTGACTAAAGAGTTGGAAGAGACCTGTGAACTTATCTGGCTCAACTTCCTTTCCAATTTCATTCTTGAGAATAAAATAAATACTGTACATCTAATTTGGATTAAGTTAGATGTTAAATCCAATCCATTTGCAAAACAAAGAATTTCATCTGCAGTTTTGAGACTACGAACTTTTATCTCTGCTAGAGACCCAGAACTATGAACTCTTCCCAAGTTCCATACATACAATGAAGTATCTCACGGATATAGCATATAATAATGATCTACCAAGTCGTATAAACTGCTGAAAATAAGTGGGAAAAACAACTGCCATTCATTGTTTCTGCATCCGAAGACTGCTAGGCCAGACTTGGACATATACACAGCTGAACACACACTTCCTGGTTATGTGCAATCTGTACAGATAGACCAGCTTTACAGGCCTGACCACAGAGATTAATAGCTTTAGCCAAATAATGTGGTAACCATGTGAACCTGGGCTGCTCCAGCTTGTTTGTGAATCTCTCAGCAAGGCTCAACATGCCGTTATCTGCATCTTGTTGCCAGGAAACACAACATCGCTTCGGAATACAAGGAAAACCAGGTTGCAATGACCACAGGTCAACTTCCCAAAAGCCTAATTTTTGACACTTAGCTATCTACAATCTTATATTTCTTACTGTTGTCTATGGAGAACTTCACTTTACTAGTAATTAACTGTTAATACTTTTTTGCTATTTTTAGCAGAGCAGGACCACTTACTACCATTAACAATGCAGCAGCAGAATTAGTAATTACAATAATTCACTGACACTTTTGCTCTTAAGTGTCAAATAAATATTAGTTTACTTCATTAAAAAAGACTTGGAAATCAAGCACTCACTGCAACTACTTTGTAAATTATCCAACACTGTATGCCTATAGGCCTATAGCTTTATCTAATTTTTCAGCCAAGTAATTTTACCAGAGAATAAAATACCTGATCTAAGAGAGTTCTTGGATTTTCTGAGATCAAAATACCTGTCTTGCTTTGCTCATGGTAACAGAATGTAATGCGTTGGACAAGAGTCCTGCTAGTTTCTTCCTGACCAATTCAAACAGATAGAAACTTAATGTACCAAGATGCTGAAGTACTCAGCAGACTGGAAATTTGCTTCATAAGAGTGAAGTGGGAGGCCACTGTTCTGCAGTTTTGCAATCTGGAGATGGAAGGATTACAGTGGCTTTGAGAATATGTAAAATTAATTACCCTTGACATACCAATTAGAATTGCTAGCTCATGGGCAACAGAGATTTTGGACAATACCTTATTAAAAAAAGATTTTTAAGATAAAATGGAAAACATTTTTCTCTCTTCCAATGCTGGCTTAAAAAAAAAAAAAAAAGAAAGTTAAATGTACTTAGCTTTATTGCAGGATCTAAGAATTTTGCTACCCAAGCAAGATAGAATCTTGAAAACCTAGTATTAATAAATGTATTGTCTTGATAACATCTTGATTTTCCTGATCAGGAAAGCTACATTCTTAGTATTATCTTACTTTTATCCCAAGGGGCTTCTATATAACAATGCCTTAAACTTGGGCCTTATATTGTTTCTCATTTTATCCCATGCATCCCTTTTGAAACAAATGATGCAAAGTTCTAGTCTCATGATAATTAAGTCGCTAAAAAGACACACAGATCTGTGTACTATACAACTTACATAATGCAATATCAAAAGAAAACCACTTACCTAATACTAAAAGGGAACAAATTAAAAAACAAAACAAAACAAAAAACCTGGTTTCTACAATACCAACAATGCCCTGGCACTATGTTAGAACACAGAAGGTTAACATCAAGACTAACAAAATTAGACAACTTGGAAACGTTTACCGACACCATTTGATTGCTGGCTCTCCAGACACTTGGGTTAGTGTAACCCAACTTATCTGTGAACAAAGATGACTCTTAAGAAAGTTTTCTCTCAGACTTGTGGGTTAGGATTCTCAGCATATTTTTCCTTTCTATGGGTCATGCCTCTCAGTACTGTATCAGGCCATTCATTATCTGTGAAGCTGTCAGGTTGCCCTCATTGTCTCCCAAGTCAGGTAGCATGGACAGATGTGTTCTTCTCCCCTCATAGAATTTTAATCCTTTCTCTTGGTCATAGACAAATAGCTAGTAACATCACATACTTTAACTCCTAGACTACAGGAGAAACAAATTTGAAATGTAAAGATTAAGGCTTACTACACAGCCATTTTTACACTAGCAACTTCACACATGGCAACTACCATTTCTTTCAATTTATACTCAATTAAGTAAGAATTCAGATGTGGAAATTTCAGGTCCCTATCAGTGAATTTGCACTAATAGAACTGAATTATTTACATACATGTCTTGCATACAAAACTTGAGGATAACTGTTTTTTATGTAAATGATAAATCAACATATCTATTAACATAAAATTTCCCTGTAAATCAACATATCTATTTACATAAAATTTCCCTTCAACTCACTGCTCAGGTCTAAGAAAACAGCCTGAATTGTAGAACAATTTTCTCTACAAGGTAAACAGAATAATAAACTTAAAGGTAGAAAGACTTAAGGAAACTTAAAAAAGAAAAAAAAAAAATAATGTTTGGGCATGATTCAGAAGTTTGGGAAGAAGCTCACAGAAAAACCATACCATTCAAAATGGAAAGAGGGACACAGATATCTCCAAATGATAGTATTTTCCTTTAAAAAACTAGCAGCTACTCAACATGCAAAACTTTAAAATTAAATAAATTTGGTATTCATTATTTGTGCTACAGTAAGATTAACCTTGGATTTTCTTTCAAAAGCAAGCTCTTTTGTGTGATTAAAACAGTATCTGATTTACAACATTCAATGTATATGCAACTTCTCTGGCACACACATACTGTACAGAGTGACATATGGATTGTTCAAGTCATAAAACTTCATAATCTGGTTAGGTGAATACTCTGCATTAAACCAACATGAAAAACCAGGTTAGCATACAGCCGAAAGAGTAACAGTAAAGAAAAGAATAAAACCTGTTAGGTTACTACTGAAAGAAACTACCCTACTAATAAGCATTTAGCCTCTTGACCTTCTCTATAGGATTTAACAATAGTTTTAAAGTAGTTATAAATACATACCCATACTTCATTCTCATTCTATCATTCTCTGGGTTACAGTAAAATCTTTCCAAGTGTTCCTGGGAATCAGTGGATACACTCTGCCACTTTTGAGTAGTTGTCCTCTTGATCTGCCAATGATATGGCAAGACCGTGTGGTGCTTCAAACAATCCCTGCCATAAATACAAGTGCCTTGCAAAAAGTCCATGCAAATTTCAATTCCATTCTCTTGGTGAGTGTGGTACTGTAGCTGGTTCACCAGCTCAAACACAAGGTCAAGGGAAGCCTCTTCACTTTTGTCCTGAAAAAGCTCGGTACTCAACTTATCACTGGTGTCCAAAATGTACTGGATTGTAAAATTGTTGTCTTGGAAAACCCCTGGAATGTAATCCATGACTTTGTCTATGCAGTCAGGACTAGTAGGAACATCACTTGAAACGGGGTGCAAAAGGTCAGTCTGGAAGTGCCCTGCTGTAGAATCTGCCACCGTCCCACTGATAGCTTCCGGTGGAAAGCTGTGATCCTGGATTGGAACCACTTGTTCTGGAGTATCAGTGGAAGGATGAGCTTCTGGTATTTGGCCCCCAACATTTGTGCCATCAGGAATCAGGACAGACATACTGTTTTCCGCTGGTGCACATGATGGATTGATTTCCAGGGGTTTTTTCACAATAGGTTCATGTAAGCTGCTCTCATCTGCACTCTGGTTTCTAGATCTAAAAACGC
This sequence comes from Panthera pardus, assembly GCF_024362965.1. Lineage (NCBI taxonomy): Eukaryota > Metazoa > Chordata > Mammalia > Carnivora > Felidae > Panthera > Panthera pardus. The sequence continues at coordinate 107,268,225 of NW_026526721.1, forward strand.
CATCAAGTGAGCCAGATTCTAGCAAAGTATTTAAAATTGGCCTCAAAGACCTCAGGGTTCCGGTTCCCAATCTCTTCTGTTCCTTTTTCTTAAAACAAGTCTTCAATGGAGTGATCTTCTCAGAGAGTCTCATTTGGCATGAAAAGTCATCAGGAGGAGAGGGAGGCTGCACTACACAGTCTGGCTCAGGTTCGGTGGTTTCCATTTCCATGGTGTGGATGAGCTCCAATTGCTCCTCAGAGTCTAAAAATCCTACCAGGAAAGGAAAGAAGATGATCATTTGCAAGCTGACAACAACTGGATCCCATTCATTCATCAAAATGTTTTGTTTTAGTCTGTGACTAAGTCCCTGAAGTCACTCCTCTTATACCATATTTCATCTTTATGGGTCAATTTTAAATTTTAATGAGAAATTAAGGTTCCAAAGCAGCCAAGGCTATTCAAAAGCCCATAGCAGGTAAAGGTAAAGAGATACTATCTTCCAATAGACTCTTGACATTTATTTGTGGACAATATATGATTGGTAATTCTGCTGGAGTATCAGTTTTTACTGTAAGTCTAGGGTGGGGTTGGGGGGTGAGGTGTAGAAATAAGTGTGGCTAACTGATGACAGCAGGGAAACCACAACTTCTCTGGTTTGTGGTTCTCTTCACAGTTGTTTATCACCTATCTCACGAGGTGACAAAACGGTTTCTTTGTAAAAAAAAAAAAAAAAAAAAAAAAGTTCACCAAATTAAAGATTAACTTCAAAGTTAAATAGTGAGTGAATTTAAAGCATGAGGATCTACCCAGGAAACAGGGGCTCTCAATGGAAATATTATGTGGGAGAAAGCCAGGAGCATGTTGAAGCACTTCTAAATTCGAATATATTCCTGAAGAATGTTAAAGGTCTACTTTTACAATCCCCAAAACATTACCACTATTGGAGAAGGAATACCAGTTGCTTGTTTAGCAACAGAAGCTACATTAGCAGCAACCACTATAGGCTGTTTTAGAGACCAAACAACTTCTTAATTGCAAAAGGGCTTCCTTGTCCTTGTCTTCAGAAATGACACATATATGACTTTATCTATTAAAGCAAATGAAGCCATATTATAGAAAAATAATGCAAGAATATAAAACACACACACCAAATATCAGCTTCCTAATGAGCTACTCAAACCAAAAAGGTGCTCTCTTCAAAGAATCAGACCCCTTGAAAAAAACTAGAACTTAAAGTCAAAAGCAAAGAAAACTCTGTAAAATGACAAATATCATCGTCTCCTCCTTAGCACTGTAGGAGGTGGAAAAAAGCTGGTTATAAGCAATTAATCTCTCTCTCTCTCTCTCTCTCTCTCAGCCAACAGACTAAAAGAAAAAGAGATCATTGATGCAAGGGTCTGTGGCTTCATCAAATAGTCATCCCAGGTGACCAGTACTATGCCTAGCACAATGCACACAGGTGTTCCATAATATTTTTTAACTGAAGAAAAAGCACCTGTTAAAAATCTAGTTCTGTTAGCCTTTATAGGTCAACAATAACAAAATTATAAAACTGAGTCCCCAGAAAAATGAATATTAAAGATCTAACTGGAAACATTCATAAATCTATGTATGAAAAGTTCATAATGATCAAACTCAAAGAAAGCACAGTACAGCTAACCCTTGAACAAGGTGGGTGGGAGAAAGAGGCTGTTCATGGAACCCACCCCTGGAAAAATCCATCCATAACTTTTTGAGTCCCGAACTTAACTACTAGCAGCCTACCGTTAACCAATAATAAACAGCCGATTAACACAAATTTTGTGTTACATGTGGTATTGTACTGTATTCTCACAACAAAGTAAGCTACAGGAAAGGTGGAGAAAATCACAAAGAAGAGAAAACACATTTACAGTAGTACACAAAATCCACATATAGGTGGACCCGGAAAGTTCCAACCTGTTTTTTAGCGTTCAACTGTATAGAGCCAGGTGTTAGGGCACACGGTAAGTACAAAAGGAAAAGGCAGAAAAAGAGTTCGGTGTGAGCTGGCATTGTTAGGGAAGGAGGGACTTGACATAAGACATAAATCAACTGGAAAGCCGCCAAGCCAGGCGTTATTATTCATCACTCGGTGCTCTTGCCTCAAGGCACAATTGGCACAGATTGTGGTATTCCCTCTCCACCCCACTAAACCCGCCTGTGCCTTCCCCTCGCGTGCGTGCGCGCGCGCGCACACAGACACGCGCGCGCGCGTGCACACACACACACACACACACACACACACGCCACTCCTACCACATCCACCCAAGGCAAAACAGACACTGAACCAATTTTATTTATAGAGGTGTACACACACACGGTAACTTTTCCTGTTATTGCCCTCCGTCAAACTGGGAAATAAAACTGAGGAAGAGGCGGAGAACTGAAGTGGCTGGAGTGGGGAAGTCACTAGAACCCAGTTCCTCAATTAGTTTGCATAACAGAAAAATAAAGATTGGAAGGACACTTCCTCCGGTCCCCCCGCTGCAGGCGACCTACCGCTCCACCCCTCACCTCGTGATCTCACTCCCGGCCCCCGGCGCAGGGCACCGAAACAGCCCGCTGCAAACTCAGGACTCTTCCCCCGCGCAGCCCCTGCGCGACACCCGGACGCCGAGCCCGGGTCCGAGAGACGCCTCCTGCCGGCCGCGGCGGTTTCCACAGCGCCGCCCCCGGGGCCGCGCCAACTCCGCACAGCGCGACCGAGGCGCCGCCCGGCTCGGCCAATTCCCGGCGTTCCGGAGCATCGCACCCTCGCCTTCCCCGCGGCAGGCTCCGGAGCGCCCCCAAAACCTCCCCGCAGCCTCGTCCCAACCAGCGACCCCCGCCCAGGCTTCCCCCCATCCCAGAAGCCCCTCAGGGCGCCGTCCACACTTAATTGCTTGCTCGCCTCCTCAACCGACCTTCCTGCGAGGATCGTCCTGCGAGTCTCAGAGGCTCGCAGAAATGAGCCGAGAAGCGCGGGTGGGGGGGAAGGCGGTCGGCGCTACTCGAGGTGGCGGGGAGGAAGGCGAGGACTCCTGTGCCTTCAAAGTTGATCTGAAAACTGCCTGCAAACTTCTGGGCTGCCGCCGGAACGCGGGTCTGCCGAAAGGCTCCCCACAGCTGCCGTGCCCTGCCCCTCAATCTGCGAAGTGCTTCTCCTCACTTCGCCTCAGAGCGCTCGGGGTCCGCCCGGCGGGGGAGGCCGCATAGACGTGCCCCCGCGCCCACCCAGACCAAGTGGGACTGGGGAGACGCCGGCGACCCTGACTAAACCCTTCAATGTCTTCCTCAGATTTATACACCTGCCCGAGGCCGTAAGTGATTAAGAAGTGTACACCAATCCCATCCCGGTACTGACGGGATCCGAGTGAATTTGGTAGAAAAAGGCACAGTCTAAACATCAATCACCCCTAAATCCGTGAGAGGCTGCGAAGCCGGAGACCCCCGTCCTCGCCCACCATCCCAGCTAAGGTTTCTCGTCGGCTCCTCAGAGCCCACCCGGAGCCCTTTACCTGATCGCGCTGCCTGAGAGAACGGACCGCAGGAACCGAGTCGCCTCACTGCCGGCTCGCCGGCAGCGTCCGCGCGGGAGGATCGGCGCGCAGGGCAGGCTTAGGCGTCTAAGGGTCGCAGGCCGGAGACGCGACAAGCAGCGCACTGGCCATTCCGCCACCGGGAGTGCAGAAAGCCGCAACCGCACTCCCGATCCAGCTCGCTCGCCTGTCACCCCGAGCTCTGCTTTAAAGTGGCTTCCGGTCGCCTCCTCTCTGCTGCCCCGTCGCGGAGGCGGAGCCTGGGCAGCGGGGGAGAGGGGTGGGGTGAGAGGGCCGGGCGCTCAGTGGGTGCCGGGAAGGAGGCCCGCCCCGCGTGCGCGTGCGCGCTCTCTGGCAGGGAGGCGCGCGAGGGGTGCCTGCGGCGGCCGCGTGCTCCCGCGAGGGGGCGTGTCCTTCCGCGGCCAGCTGGGTCCCCGAGGGTCCAGATCCACGCGCGGGCTGGAGAGCGCGCACGGCTGTGAAGAGGGTAAGTGTGCGCCCCGTGAGGCAGGCTCTACCTGACTGCAGACACGTGAAAGGTCACGGTGTTCCGAGGAAACCCGAGCACCCGAGAGGATGTGAAACGAAACGAGCGGTTTCTGTACAGTAGGCTTTATTTGCCTCGTAAGACGCCTCCTGCCCTTGACGCCGCTGGACCCCAAGAGGAGACAAACGGCTGCTACTGCCACTGTGGCCAGACGGGGTCGCCCTCCGCATACTTGACGGCCCGGCCCAGCAGCGCACCCCGGCCAGTAGCCTACCCGACGCGGTCGGTCGTGGGCACTCCTCCGTTTCACGGGAAACGTAGGCAGCGTAACAGAAGGGAAACCTACCTTTGGGGTTTTGACAGTAAGAGCGAGTGTATGTGCTTGAAAGCCCTTAAACACCGTAGTGAATAATTGATTCATTCAGCAAATGTTTGCTCAGTGTCTATTGTGTGTGTAACTAGGATTAGGCTACATACAACCTTGATCAGCTCAGACGCCATGCCTGTCTTCGTGGAACTTGCAGAGTACCATACACTCATCTTTAGTATATACATTGCATGTGACTTTGCTATAGTTTCTGGACCGTAAAATGGCTTGGATGGTAAGCCTCTTCCTATATCGAACAGCCTTTCAGTGGTAGAGGAAGAAACACTACGTTCAATTCATGTAATCCCTACATATTGGAGGAGAAAGGCCCTTTTCTTTTCCTGAAAGTTAATTATGGCTATATCCCCAACAGCTGGCAGAGGGAAGGGACCACAGCTTGCAAAGCTGTGCTCTCTGCCTGAGATCTAAACTGACTGAATTCCATAATTCGGAGACTTTCTGGGTTGAAAAAGAAGTCAACTATGACCTTACAAAACATGAAAGCCTATGAAAACAGGAGCTAAGCAGCAGTAGTAATAGAAGTAACTGTTTCAAGCTTTCTTAAACTATTCTATACCAGACTGGGTGACACACCAGCAAAGAATGGATTAAGGGTAGTACCTCCCCTGCAGGCGTATTTCACATTGCATCAAGTCATGGCCATTCAACTAAGGTAGGATTGGTATGGACAGAATTCAGAGGCTAATAGGTGAAATAGAATGCAAGTCTTACTAATGTGTGATTGGCCAAAGCAAGTCATATGACCAAACTCAGACTCTGTGTAGGAGGGGCCCATAAGAGGCCAGGAATATGAGAAGGTGTGGTTCATTTGGGGGGGGGGGGTCACTTAGATTAAGGACAGACCACCTTAATCCAGGGATTAATAGTTAAACATTACTTCCAGAGTGTAGCCCTTTGGAATACCAATTTGAAGTCTTTCTTCCTCAGGCCCTGAACTCAAATCTTTCACCTTCTATTCCCTACCCACTTCCCCTGAGGCAGTTGAAAATTCTAGCTAGTTCTCAGCCTCTACTACTTTCAGAACATCAATCGCCCCAGAGAGAAAAATGGCACCAGGTTCTTGACTCACCACTCTTGGATCTAGGTTCCTCAGACTGTTAAAGGTTTACTACTCCAGAAGAGGTATTTTCCACAAGGTCCACCCCAAACGTGATCCCTGGAAGATAATGGGATAAAGAAGGTCCTCCTACAGAACAAAATCAGGAACTGACAGATTAAATGACCAAGGGCATAGATTTCTTGCTGGTTACCTAACAAGATATGTGATGTTCTGTGTACCAGTGTTCACTGTGTGTTTCCCATTTTCCCCACCATCCTGTACCTTGTCTATCCACCGTTACTTATTAGGAGTACGAGGCAAATAACTTTTCTTTAAAAGTTGGTTCCCAGAGCATGAAGAGCCACACAATGGGAGTATTCCATATCATTGGAACTTCTGGATCCTGGACTGTGAGCTCATTACAGTAACTGGATGAAACTTTGAGATTGTTTCTCTTAGGGAGGGGATAAGTATATTCCTTATATGAGAAGAGGGTTAGCAGATACTAATGATTGCCCCTTCCTTATCAGAAAGAGCCTGATACTTTTTAGAGGAAGGGGGAGGGGTAGCAATGTGGCTAGCCAAAAAACTCATTTTCCTAGATTTCATACTCTTATGAGTGGCCATGGCATATAATTCTAGACACATGGTGAAGATTTCTAGAAAACCACTTCTTCCTTAACATATATAGACACCCCTTCCATTTCTTCTTTTCTTCTTTCTCCTATAACACAATGTAAGGATGGAGATGGAGCCTCATGACAAAAATGAAAGTGAACATGATGTGGGAAATATAAAGAAGAGATCCCCAAGATAAGGATTCTGGAGCAGAAAGGTAGGAATCTGAGTCATTCATGATATCTTGAAGCTGCAGCAGCAGTCCTAGACTGGCTACCCCTGAACTCATTGTAACCCCAATTTGGTTAGACTGTTTTCTGTTATGTGCAGCTAAACATGTTCTTAGCTAATACATAAACTATGATAAGTTAGCTTCTAACTAGTCTTCTTGCTTGGAAGCTCTATCAATTAGATAGCAACATGACCTTATGTCAGAAATATAAGCTGTCACAAAGTAGTACATCAACTCCTATAACATTCCCTGCCAGTTTCACAGGTATACCAAATTGTATAATTAAGAAATACGTTTATTAAAGAAAAAATATAGAAAGTAGAGAGGAGACAAGAATACTCATAGTTGAACCTTCTAAAGTCCTATTTTAACATCTTGCTGTGGTCTGTTTTATTCAAAGGTTTTTTTTTTCTATCATTATTATTGTATTTTCGTATTTTTAACACTATAAATAGCTTTCCATGTTAACACAATCTTTTGAACAAATAGCCATTTAATAGTCTGTAACTATAACAAGTTTTACTTTACTGGGTCCTTGTCATAGAACTTGTCAATTCACTTTTTTAAAAAAAATCATTTATTCACTGAGTATCTACCACATTCAAGTCACTGGATTAAATATCGTAAGTAAACATACATGAATAAGTGGCTCCTCTCAAATATTCTTCAAAACTACAAAAGAAACCTATACATGCAACATATAGGGTATAGGTAGGTGTACACTTTTTATTTACATACGGCCCTATATATGGCCCTAAGACATTTAATTCTTTTTAAATGTATTTATAGGATTGAAACGTTCTAATTCCTTTCTGTGTATTCCTTTTGTCGCTAATTCTGTTACCCGTGTCCACTGGATTTGCCTTGGCATGGCTGATCAATTCAGTAGAGCACTTCCAATGAACAACTTATTCATGTAAAAGCCAAGACTACTTACTGGAAATTTCAGGTGACCCAAGACCTCCCATTTTTTCCCTCCCATTTTTATTAACATAAGACATGCTATAAAGTATAAGTAACAGTATCTGTTGCTTTCTGTTTTCACAATTATTAGTAATAGTTAATTCCCCAACATCCTTATGGTAGAAAGATAATCATTTCTGGTTACCACACCGAGAAGGAAACAGTGACTAATGTGACTCAGCACAGTGAAAGACTCGAGATTTGAAAACAGAGGTCTTAGCTCTTAGCAATGCTATACTGAGATTACATGAACACAACCAACTTGCATAAATGGCAGACTGACAATTCCTTATCTGTGAGTGCTAAGTCCAGACTATAATGTTTTCTGACTATGTATATAAAGACAACTTATTATTTAACTTAAATGAAATTCATATGTGAATGTATCTAATATAGTCAAAGTGAAAGAAAAGTCAAACTTCTTATCTAGACAAAAGAATTACTATTGTTTTTAAACATACAATCTATTATTGAAAATTGTATTTTGATGTTGTTATTAATGGGTCAGCCCCTGGAACTTACCTAACTTCCCTTTGAGGGGGTGCTGCACGCTTGGCATTCTAGAACAAGAAAAGTTTTGGGCTGAAATTTATTTACGTCAAGTGGGTTTAAAAAATTTTTTTTTTAACGTTTATTTATTTTTGAGACAGAGAATGAATGAGGGAGAGTCAGAGTGAGGGAGACACAGAATCCGAAACAGGCTCCAGGCTCTGAGCGGTCAGCACAGAGCCCGACGCGGGGCTCGAACTCACGGGCCGCGAGATCATGACCTGAGCCGAAGTTGGACACTCAACCGACTGAGCCACCCAGGCGCCCCTCAGGTGGGTTTTAAATATGGTGTTGATGCAGAAAGATTGGAAAATGCTGCTAGAGGATATGTCAGAGAAACTAAAGGTGTAGGGAATTTAATCAGCATGAAATAAGGGTGAATTAATTCAAAGCTCAGAGGTAGGTTGGTTTAGAGCCAGACATGAACATGCTTTGATAAATGTGAACTTAAGATTCATATTTTCATAAAGTGATAAAATATTAACCTTAAGGACTATTTCCAAATTTTAAAAATATTTCTCCTTTGTAATCTCTTTCTTGAGACTCACTTTTCTCCACCTCTGCTGAGGCAGTAAGGTACCTCTGTCTGGGAAAGGTGAAGATACAAGGCCTAGAGAAAATTAAGCATAAAATAGGAATAGCCTGAGTTCTATAATGTTTATGCCAGATCACAAACTATTCTGTTTATCTAAGATTTGCATTTGTCAACTGCCTAATCATCTGCTCGACTGTTCTTCTCACAGGATGCATGACGATCAAGTGTGCTCTTCAATCCCCTTCAAGTTTTGGACCTGTTGTGTAATTCCTACAGCACATAATCAAAGTGCTATTTGATCTAACTGGTTTGGGGTCTATATACAATGATCTCCTTGGAGGAGTCCCCAGATGTTTTCCAGATCATTCGTTCCGTTGATTCAGTACAATTTATTGGGTGTGTGTGTGCCAGGTACTAGTTATGCAATGATGACTAAGATAGTCCCTATTCTCTGTCAGTTTCTTATAAGTCTGTGAACTGACCACACAGATGACCTGCAGAAGTCTGCTGCAGATTCTCCTGCCCTATTCCAGACCTCCTGAACCCAAATCTCAGAGGCAAGGGATTCTGCGCTTTGAAGATGTTCCCTAGGTACTGTTGCTTTAGGAGTTCATAATCTTTTAAAACACTTGAGATAGTGGGAGATCGGGAGGGGACAGAGACTTGGGGGGAGGGGGAAGGTATGGCCAAATAGGAAAACAAACAAATACACTACGGTGTGGTAAGTGCTAAAATAGAGATATACAGGCAAAGCGCTGAGAATATATGAGGAGGAGTTAAGCCTAACTGCATAATGTCAGAGGAGAGAATTGCCAACAGGAGATTTCTTAAAGTACCTAGAATTATTATTCTTTAGCATGTTAAGAAACTCACTTGTCTACTTGGAGTACAACTAAAAAAATGCAATTACTTTTTGAAAATGAATTCCCAATTAAAGATGATCTTGAAAATCATGTTCAGAGATCCATCTGAGTTAACAGCATTTCTACTTGTAGGAGTTTATCTTAAGGATATAATTAGGGTGGGGCATCTGGGAGGCTCAGTTGGTTAAGTGTCCAACTCTTGATTTCTGCTTAGGTCATGATCTCACAGTTCATGAGATTGAGTCCTATGTCAGGCTCCATGCTGACAGTGCAAAGCCTGCTTGGGATTCTCTCTCTCTCACTCTCTCTCCTCCTCCCCCATGTGCACTCTCTGCTCCTCCCCCACGTGCGTGCTCAGAAAATAAATAAACTTTAGGGGGAAGAAAAAGGCTATAATTAGGGTATAAGCACAGGCTTGGTTACAAAGCTGTTCCCTGCAAATAAATCGTGCCCAAGTGCTCATTTACATCAAGTCCCAGAATCAGTTCTCTGTGGGACAACTTTCCTGTCCCCACTCATACTGTTGTGAGGCCATGATAGTTTCCTTTTCTGCTCTTCAGACTCTACAAAGCCAATACGCAAGATTTTGTTTAGTGACAAAAATGGAATTTAGGAATTTAATTCATCAGGAGCCCTGGCTAGCCACATTGGGCAGTATCGTGTACACAGTATCAGTTTTCGCGTTGATGTCTAAACTTCAAAAATGGTGATTTGGCACACTGGCACACTAGCCATTCATTGAGGAAAGATGGTTTTCATGCCTACCTGCCTTTTGTTTGGACTCTTCCACTAGGCAGATGTCTCCTGGACCATAGGTTTTCAGTTTGGCCTATACATGAGAATTACTTGAGCCACTTTAAAAATAAACGTCACTAGTCTCTACACAAGACCAGTCAAATCAGAATCTCTCAGGTGGGGCTTGTGCTTGTGAACAGGAACTATATTTATTTATTTTTTTCCTAATTCCCAGGAAAACACTTGACATAATCAGATAGTTATGACCCCTACTCATTCATTCGTTTGTTTATTCATTGCCGAACACTTGAGCATGTGTTCTAGGCACTTTTAAGTGCTAGGGACAGAGCAGAGAATAAAATGGTCAACTCTTATCAACATTCTAATGGGAAGAAATAGACAAGTAGTATCAGGTGATGATGAAAGCTCTAAAAATAAGACATGGTAAGGGTATACAACCACATAATTTATCAAATAAAAACACTTTGAGAATAATTATTTATAATTATGCCAAGATAATGCAGATGAAACCAGGACTGCCCTGGATAAACTGAGATACATAGTCATTCTGGCTAAGGTATTAAAAAGCTATAAGGGAATGAGGTGCTTTTTAAAAATGATGTGCTGTGCAGGGAAGGCATTTCATAAATGAAAACATTTAAGCAGAAGCCTGAGGGAGATACAGGAGCTGGCCATGAAAATATTAGAGTAAGAGCATTCCAGGTAAACAGAACAGCATATGCAGAGGCTCTGAGGTAGAGGTAAGCTTGGCATGCCAGAGGAAAATTACAGAAGCCAGTTTGATTGGAATGAACAAAATAGAGTTCTGTTGAAGAAGTCAAAGGAGTGGCCAGATTTCATACCTTTTAGGCCTATGGTAAGGACTTTGGATTCTACATTGACACAGAAAGCTATATAATTTACTACATAATTTACATTTTAAAAGGATAACTCTGGTTGCTGTCTGTAGAAGAACCTTGTAAGATGGCAGGAGTGAAAGCAGGAAGATCAGTTAATAGTCTAGAGAAGAGATTATTGTGGTTCAACAAGTGTGGTAACCATGATAGTGATAAGATGTGATTAGATTCTGGATATGTGTTGAGGGTAGAGCTGAGAGGGTTTGCTATTAATTAGGTATGGGTTATGGGGGAAACTGAAGACACAGGAATGACCCCTCACTCTGTAGCTTGAGCAGTTAGAAGAATGTAGTTGTCAATCATTGAGATGGTGCAGACTGTGGGAAGCAGACTTTTGAGAGCAAGGGGAAACAGTGTAGTTTTGGACATGTTAATATTGAGACATAATAGGGGTGCTTGGGTGACTCAGTTGGTTAAGCGTCCGACTCTTGGTTTCAGCTCAGGTCATGATCTCACAGTTTGTGAGGTTGAGCCCTCCATTGGGCTCCATGCTGACAGAGCAGAACCTGCTTGGGATTCTCTCTCTCCCTCTCTCTCTACCCCTCCCCTCCTCTCTCTTTAAGTGAATAAATAAACAAACAAACATTAAAACAAAGATTGAGATACAATAGATATCGAAGTAGAGATGGTTACGAGGCAGTTGGATAATGAAGACTAGCGCTTAGGGGAGAAGCTAGCATTGCTTGCTACCATGTCTAAGAATATCCGCATTTCTAAACCTACAGAGCAAACACACTGATTCCTTCATTTGACAAGGTGAATTAGGAGGGCTTAAAAATATATCTTTTTAGGTAAGTACTGGGCTGTATTTTGCATTTGCAGAGGAAGGAGATTGATTTTCACAAAGCCTGGAAGTGAGGTGTTGTCCAGTGGTGATGTGTCCACTCGTTTCTCCAACAAAGGTAAATTCTAATTCCTATAAACCTAAGCTAACTTATAGTTCCTATTACCCCACTTTGTCAGTGAAGATCCCACACAGGGAAGCTGACTGAATAAGAAATTACTTTGAGGCTAAAGAAGTGAAACAGTTGACATTTACTTATATGTTCTATGGGTTTAGAGGGAAAAAATAGCCAACTCCAAGTCAAGCATATTAAAATATGAAAATTAAAAAGTCAGTGAAGGCTCATACAAGTTTCTAGTAATGTAAGCATAAATCTCATTCTGAAGCAAAATCTTATATTATCAATTAGAGTTCCCATTATTTATTGACTACTTGCCTACAGATTCTAAAGAAGCAATTGTCTTTCTTTTTCAAATGTAAAACAGATGGAAATTTGCTGTATCAGGAAAATCTATATTAAGCAAAAGAAAATATTTCCAATATTATTTCCTATATTATTTTGATTTCATCTCCTGCCTGAAACTCTTATTTTTCACTTTCTGAGGAGTTAGCTAAATTAGAAGTCAAGAATCTGAATGACTTGTTCTCAATAATAAGCATGTTTACACTGAAGCCAAAGTAACCTCTTGGTTTTAAAGTTTTGCCAAGTCACCAAAACACAATGTTTCTTTGGTTAAAAATAAAGCTCTTTTGATGTGAAATCAATGAGACCATAAGAAAAAAGAAAACTGACTTTTTTTTTTTTTTTTAATCAGGCTTCAAAGTTAAAAACCAGGAAAGTTTAGCTGCATCACCAAAACTCTGGGTGCAGTCCTATTGTTGGGCTATTTGCATAGATAAATGGCCCAGAAAAGGATTTGTTGATTGATGATCATTTTTATTCATTTATGGAATACCTGCTGTAAGTAGTTACTGGGCATGCAATGGTTAGCAAAACAGACAAAATCCCTGCCTTCATTTAGCATATGGAAGAAGACAAATTTTACTCAAATAGTTACTCAGATCAACATATAATTACAAACTTCAGTAAATGCTTTGAAGAAGAACAGGATGCCATGACAGAGACCAACTTAGGGTAGGGGAGCCAGGAAGGGCATCTCTGGTGAAGAAAGATTTGGCTGAGTTCTTTCTTAATTTTTTTTTTTTTTTAACATTTATTCATTTTTTGAGAGAGAGAGAGCACAAGCAGGGGAGGGGCAGAGAGAGGGGGAGACACAGAATCCGAAGCAGGCTCCAGGCTCTGTCTGAGCTGTCAGCACAGAGCTTGATGCCGGGCTGGAACTCATGAAATGCAAGATCATGACCTGAGCCAAAGTTGGGCGCTTAACCAACTGAGCCACCCAGGCGCCCCACATTTGGCTGAGTTCTGATGATTCAGCATTAACTAGATCAGAGGGAGATGGGCAGGGGCAGTTAACAATGATCAGGGGATGGGAACAGCAAATCCAAAGCCAGAATTGTGAAGGTGTGGCATGCAGAAGAGAGCTCCTGGGTCTGGAAAGTAGAAAGTGAGAAGGAGAGTGGTTGGAGATAATCTAGAGATGTAGACTTTCAGGCCTAATTAAGGATTCTAAAGAAAAATAGGGGTGCCTGACTGGCTCAATTGGTACAGCATACAACTCTTGATCTCGGGGTTGTGAGTTCAAGACCCACACTGGGTATAGAGATTACTTAAAATCTTCAGGGGCATCTGGATGGCTTAGTCAGTTAAGCATCCAACTTTGGCTCAGGTCATGATCTCACAGTTCATGAGTTTGAGCCCCATGTTGGACTCTGTGCTGACAGCTCAGAGCCTGGAGCCTGCTTTGGATTCTTTGTCTGCCTCTTCTCTGCCCATCCCCCACTTACGCTCTGTCTCTCTCTCAAAAAAAAAAAAATAAAGATTAAAAAAATTTTTTAAATAAAGTATTTATAAAAAGAAGACAAAAATAGGCAGTCATTGAAATGTTTTAATTAGGAAAATGACATGACCATATTTTTATTTTTAAAAGTCAACTCTGGGGGTGCGCCTGGGTGGCTCAGCCAGTTAAGCATCTGACTTCAGCTCAGGTCATGATCTTACAATCTGTGAGTTCAAGGCCCTCATCAAGCTCTGTGCTGACAGCTCAGAGCCTGGAGCCTGCTTCAGATTCTGTGTCTGTCTCTGTGATTCTCTCTTTCTGCCCCCCCCCACCCCCCCCCCCCCCCCCCCCGCTCATTCTTGCTCTCTCTCTCTCTCTTTCTCACTCAGTCTCAAAAATAAATAAACATTTTAAGAAAAAAGTTTAAAAGTCAACTCTGGGGTAAAGTGAACTTTCACTTCCAGTAATAGATTTGGTAATTCAGGCTAATATTCTTACTGAGGAAATCCACGTAAGTTGGACAAAATATTTTAAAAATCATTCTAGGAGCTAACATGAAGAATGAACGTAACAAGATCTGAGAGAAAGAAACCCAGAGAGGTGAGAATATTTAGAGCCACTTTTCCCAAAGAGGTGGCGGAGAAGCTGAACCAAACTTTTGACAGATTAACAGGGGAAGGGGTATAAAAGTTGAAGTCTGAGGAAGGTCAAGAGGCGTGACAACACGCAATAAGTTGGGAACCAAAGGACTACATTGGCAGTAATGGTAAACTAGAAATAGACTATCCCTTCTAGCTTCAAATCCTCTCAGGTCCCTCAATTGGATTAAGGTGATCTAGGATTGCTAGTGACCTTAATCTTTTGCCAGAAGCAAATATAAACCCTCCTTGGCCAAAGATATTATTTTAGACCTCAAACTATTTTTACAGTTATCTAAATGCAATATCTGACATTCACTTAAAAATAATCAGATAAGCATTCACAAAATGATGGGATATGTCAAAGGACACAGAAGAATCCATGAGTTGATAAAAATACTCAAACAAAGGGCAAAGAGAGGAGGGAAAACTCTTCTTTACAGAGGAATGCCAGTTAATAATGTAGATGGATTGATAGCATTAAAAAATAATTTTGTAACCACCAGAATAGTAAGTGATAAGGAAATGCTTATTAATGGATGTTAACACCACTGGGTAAACAATTGGAAAATAGGATATCCACATAGTCTCCAAGTATCTTCTTATGTATTATTAATAACAAAAGGAAAGAGGTATTTTGACAGTAGAGAAGTCTGATACACACCACCTTAACGAAATGATCACACTTAAAACGACCATTAACTGACATTATATGCCTTCTGATATGGTGAACAGAGGAGGACAAACCATCATCAATGTATTATTCTTATAAAGTATATATACATAAATATGTTTTTTAATTTGGCAAGCGTATACTGAAGTCTAATTGCAGAAAATTAGACTTGTTTTAGGAGCTGTGGAGAATAAGACCTAAGATAGTATAGTAATGTCTTCTTTAAATTCAAGTTTATAAGCTAGTTGGTAAGATAAGCCATCCAATGTAATTATATTACAAGAATTATTTTATTTGCCAAGATTTCAAAGATTTTTTTCAAATGCCTACCTGGTCATCCAAGACTCTAGCACTCTCCTGTATAAACTGTTGTCAATTGTCAATAGAAACAGTTATAACTCTGAAAGTAGTGCTTTCATTAGGACAATTTGATTTGGAAATCTTTAATTTTGCCCACTGAGCTATATATAGGTCAATTTACTTCAACAAAATGTCAGAGTCTGTTATGCCTTGGGAACTTTATGGGCACTGGGCATACATCTTCATAGTACTTTGCTAAAAGGCAAATCGTCCCCTGGGAGATGTATCTTTTTAAACTGCTGGTAGTCATTTCAATTTTAGTTTAAGGACTTTCCATCTTGAGAGTAGATTTTGACTGGGATAGAGAACATGAGGGCATTTGAGCACCCAAGGCATAAAAAGAGAGGTTTTCTTTGAGACAATCAAGTGAAGAAAATGGATGATGATTTTCTGTTATTGTTAAGAAAGTATGGGAGAGTTGAGGGATTTAGTTGTGGAGTTATTTCATGTTTTGTTTTTTTTTTGCAGAGAAGAAGATTGGTTGGTTACGTGTTGGTTGGTTAAGGAGAGAGGTTAAAGAGTAAAAGGGAGAGAAGAACATTACAGAAATTTAACCATACCTTGCCATAGCTACCTAGAACCTGTCTGGGGAGTAGGAGTAGGGCAGGTGGAAGAAACCAGTTCTAGAACATCAATATTTACTCTAAGCAAGAGAAAACAATCATACAAATCCAAATAATGGAACATTTTAAAGAACTCCTTAAAAATAATAATGTCATAAGAGGAAAAGAAAAAAAAAAAGCAGCACAACTATTCTAGATTAAAGGAAACCAAAGGTTATGCTTGATCTTTATGTATATACTGGATATTCAGAAAATGCTATAAAGGATATCATTCAATTAGGGAAATCTGAATATGTGCTGAATATTAGATAAATATATTATGGTATCAATATTTAATTTTTTGAGAGTGATGAGAGGTACTGTGATTATGTAGAAAAGTATCTCTGTTCTTAAGATAAAGATACACGTTGAACTATTCAGAGGGTGAAGCACCATGATATCTGTAGAGTCCTTTCAAATGGTTCAGGAAAAAAATATACATATATGCAGTACTCACTTTGCATAGTAGTGTAGCACTCAAGTGACCATGTGAAGTGAAATTATGCTAATTTTAATTATCAGTGGAAAAAATTACCAGTGTTCCATGAACTTTAAACATTTTTGTCAAAACATTATGATGGCCAGTTATAAATGTAAGAAAGTAAGAAAATAGTAAAACTAATTTTTAATTGGCACACTAGCATTTAAAACAATAGAAACATTGAGGATTGAAGTATTGCATTTCTTTGTGAAAAACAAGTATAATTTGAACAGTTCTTCTGATCATATAGCTATTTGGATCAAGCATCTTCTCTGTGCCTTTGCAAATGGTCATACTTCAGAGTTTGGATCAGCTTGCACCAGTTTATCATTTGCGCTTATAATGCTGTGAAATATCTTCAGAAGTTCTTTTGATGTGAAGTTTTTGCCAATGTCACTTCCTCCAAGACATTTTCAACCTTTTCATCGTAACCACTTTCCTCCTTAATCTCAGTAACTTTGCATCTACTGAGTTCCTCTGGCTGTATATCTAGAGTGTTACTAATGGTGACAGTGTCAATATTCCCAGTTGTCTCTTTTGTACCTACATTTGTGCTTGATTCAGATTTCACTTTCAGTGTTATCACTTTTAACTTCTTTCCTGCACTTTCATCTTTTTGGCCAATTTCCTCTTTCAAATATCATTTTTGTAAAGGGTCATGTGAGTTTATCATGGGGAGAAAAGGAAGCAACACAATTGCATGCTTTGCTGTCTGTGTTTGAACTGAATAACAGATGTGCAGGGAGGGACCAATCATTGACAAATTTTGAAAGAAGTGTCTTGATTGGGTACTACGACTGATTGTAATGGGAATCTGATAATTATAGAGTGATTTGAAGATTGAAGCTCTGGCAGTGAAGTTGTCCTTTATGCAAATATAGTTAGTATACTATGGTAACAGAAATATGAATCATGCCATGTGTAACTGCCTGTATGTGTGTTTGTATACCTAGATATGTGTGTGGATCTCAATAAAGGATATAGAGGTGCCCATTGTTCTATTCTTGTAGCTTTTCTGTAAGTTTTAAACTTACCATAATAAAAGTTGGAGGAAGGAAGGAAGTAGGTCATGAGGAGACAAGACAATGCAATAGAAAACCTAGAGAAACAATAGACAATAAAAACAGACCAACAGGATATCCAGAGAATAGAAAAGGCTGTGGAATCAAATTGCCTGGGTTTGAAACCCACTTTATCCATCAGCTCTGTGATCTTGGGCAAGTTATATAATCTGTCTGAATCTGTTTCCTCTTAAAAATAATGGAGATAAAAATATTACCTATTATATGGGACAATATAATGATTGAATAATCTGCATATGTGAAATACTTAGAACAATAGTGGTATATAGTAACTATAGTGTAAGCTGTTACAGGCTTGTTAAGATAGGGGAGGCTAGTGTGTTTAGACATTAATAAGAATCCAGAAGAGGGAGGTTGAAGTTGCAAGAAGGGACAATTAATGGATATAGTTCCAAAAAAGGTGGGAGGAGATGGGGTCCAAAGCAACAGAGGAGTTGGTCTTGGACTAAAGAATATCTCTATTTTAACAGGAGGGGAAGAGAATAGGATGGCTAAAGGTATAGGTTGGGTAATAAATTTGCTAGGGAGAAGGTATTATAAGGCAATGACTTCTTATTTCTCCAGGAAATAAAAGGGGAGTTATTTTTGGAGAGTGAACACTAAGATAGGGGATTAGAGGTTAAAAAGAGTAGGAGAACACTTGAAATGGCCCTTCTAGAGAGCAAGAGAGCAGTTGACCAAAGAAGTATAACAGAATTGTTAGCAGTGTTGAGGACCAAGAGCTAGTCACCTGAAAATTATAGTCATATCAGCTTGCCCTTTTGTGTTTCTCAGTTGTGGTGCACAGTTGCCTGGGTGCAGGCATGGAAGATATGGGCCATTGAGTTCATCCAAGCTTGAAGTTTTTCCAGATTGATGTTATGAAACAATAAAGAGACAAAGGAACTTAGGGTATTGGCAAGAGGAATACTGAAAGTATGGACCATGAAATCTAACCTGGGAGTAAGAGAAGCAGGAGAAGGCTAGTGATGAGAGAAAGTAAAGGAGACCATGAATCAGAGAAGGCTCCCCTTGAGGTCAAGTAATGGTCCTAATGAGAATTGTTTAACAAGCAAACTAGCCATTTTCTAAATTAGGTTAATCCATCAACCACCTGGAGTCTGTGTAAGCACTGGAGTTGAAAAGTTGAGAGACAAGTTTTCTTTGGAGAACTGTTGGAGTACCCTGGTTTTTTCTTTTTCTTCCCTTCTATCCTAGGTGAAGGGAGTGGTGCTCCTCTTATACCAGGTGAGAGAGAGATTTTAAGGAAACCATTGAAGAGCTTCAAATGTGCCTCCTTGAGTTTGAAGAGTGTAAGGGCTGGTAAGAGAAGCTCTTACCAAATTAGGTATGTGTGGTGGCAGGATGGGATTGAGGGGAGGGCAGTATGTAAAGCTGTGTTGGGAGCAGGCTACACACATCCACCAGCAGCTGGGCAAGGGGAAAGTGAGTATTTCTCCTGGGTCAGATGCAGGGCTATGGGAGGAGCCAGTCTGGAGCTATCTCAGGTTGCATGACTAGCTTGAGGGAGTGGCCACAAGATGGCCAGGGGCTGAGGAAGAAATTGTAGGTCAGTGGGAGGTGAGAGACATTGCCTCCATCATGGCAGCTTACTGGAGTGATCCAAGTGGGAAATATCTCTTCAAAACTCACAAAAAATAGCCAAAGGAAAGAGTCAACAATGGGATTCTGCCATCCCAAAGGCTGCAATGATGGATTGTGTCTGTGCCAATCAAGTGAAACCACAACCTCTCCTCTCTCCTCTTGATCCAATCCGGGAGGATACAGAGGCAGTTGAACTGGAATAGGATGGAGAGGAAAGAGAAGCTCTCTCCCTCCACAGGCTTTTCATCGAGCAGCAGGAACAAGATGAGGGAGGAGAGGAGCTTTAGCTTTGAAGATGGTTCAAATTCTATTGAACATTTTAATGATTGCACTGAGACTTTTCTTGTGACTGAGAGTTCCAAGAAGAATTTTTATAACCTGAAAGCCAGAAAAGTTAGTGGTCTGCTCTAGTAACAAGGAAAACAAAACAAAAACTAGCTTAGAGAGGGAGTTGAAAGGGCAATTGGGAGCAAAAAGGAACTCACCTTATAATTCTGCCCTCTAGAGTTGCAGCTCATTCACTGTAATACTGATTACCCCAGATTAGTGAGATAATGCTGGCAAGGTCCAGAGTGTGGCTGTGGGTGGGGCAGGCTGTGAAGGAGTGGAATAGAAGGTCATTGAGGGTGAAGAGGCCAAGAAATGAGAGGTCTGGTGTTGGATGAGTCATCTTTATGAATGCCAAATGTTGGGGTAGAAAGACTACAAGCTTTGTGCAAGTGGTTCTTAAACTTAGGAGTGTATTAGAATCACCTTGAGGGCCATTGAAAGAGACAGTCTTGTTGAAGTAAGATACGGCCAGGGTTTCTATCTATTTTTACTAAGTTCCCAGGTGATGTGGAATAGACAACAAAGTTTGAGAACCACCACCCAATATTTAGTGGAGAGAAGTAACTGGTTAGTATATAACAGTATCTACCAGAAGAAAGGAAGAGAGGGTAGTTTAGCCAAATAGCAGGGGCCCCTAGGATGCAATTTTTTGTTGCCCTTTTATGGGTAAGAAAGTGGTGGTCTGGAAACAGTAATGGAGACAATAGCCTCCTAACTCATTATCCATAGTTACCACTTTCCTCCCTCCCTCTTTCCTTCCCTTCAGCTCTCTTGTGAAAATTTGTGAGTGTTAGGTGTTGACTTGTGTCTCCTCAAAAAAAAAAGATATGTTGCAGTCCTAATCTCTAGTACCTTAGGATGTAAACTTATTTGGAAATAGCACCACAAAAATTTAGAAATAGATGTAGTTAAGATAAAGTAATACTAGAGTAGGGTACGCCCCTAATCCAACATAAGTGGTGTCCTTAAAAAAAAAAAAAAAAGATGGCCATGTGAAGACACAGAATGCCATGTGATGATGAAAGCAGATATTGGTGTTACACAGCTGTAAACTACAGAATATCAAAGGTTTCTGGCCAACTACCAGGAGCTAGAAAGAGGAAAAGAAGGATCCTCTTACAAGTTTCAAAAGAAGCAAGGCCATGGTGACACCTTGATTTTGGGGTCCTGACCTCCAGAACTGGGAGACCATACATTTCTGTTGTTTTAAGCCACCCATTTATGACACTATCGTGGCAGCCGTAGGAAACTAATGCAATGAGATATTCCTTTTTTGATGTGCTATAAATCATCTCTTACATTCTGCCCATGATGTGTCCCTGCCCCTTTCTACTGAACTTACAGTTTCAGGACACAGAGAAACCATATATAAGTCAATGGATGTCACTAGAACAAGAAAAAGTTCACTGCTTCTCCACCTACTTAAGCTGAAATACAATATACTTTGTGTTCTTGTTGGAGTTTTGAGCCCCCACACTGGCTTCTACAATTATTATTGACAAATGAATCAGTTCATACAAGACGGTAACTTATTAGAGTAGGTGTATGTGAAAGTTATTTTGAAAAAAAGGAAAAGAAGCCTATAAAATATACTCATGCGCTGCTCTCACATGAAAGCATTCCCATGAGGAATCTTAAACAGTCTTCATTAAAGGGCTGAAAAACTTCTTGGCAGTTGTATGTAATGGCTTCCATTTCCAAAAGCCCTCCCATCCTCTGATTCTCATAGTTCTTCTCTTTTTCCCAATATTGAAAGAAAATCTTGGGCCATTCCATGGCCCAAGAGCTCACACTAACTGACTCCAGGAAAGACAAAGTTCCATTCACAGCATATCTCATTAAGCTATCTAAAGCCTGCCACAGTCCCTAAGAGGGTGGTTCAACCAAGAGGTTGGTTCAAGATATACCTTGCAGCCTAGAAATGCTCCCTCTAGAAATTTAGTTTACAGAAAAACCCCAAAGGGCCAAGTAAAGGACTAAGGTGGCTTGCAGATTCTAGAGAGAGGATAGAATAGTTACTAGGTGAGCTGAGTAGTCCAAGATGAACGTTCAAAAGAGGGATTATGTGCTAAATCTTTTACATCAGACCTTAAACATGAGCAGGGTTCATTAAAAAGGCATCTGGGCCAGAGATTCTTGCCCAGCTTTGCACATACATGGTTTCAAACTCTCTCCAGTCATAATCCTGCCTTCTACTAGACATTTTCACTTGGATGCTTTGCAGCTACGTGAAACTCACCATACCTAAAACCTTAGTGCATCTCAGCCCCGTTTGCCTCCCCCATATCTGTCTCCTCTTGAATTTCCTTTTCTTTAAGTGTTTATTTATTTTTGAGAGAGAGAGCACAAGCAGGGGAGGGGCAGAAAGGGTGGGGGGACAGAAGATCCGGAGTGGGCTCTGCACTGATAGCAACGAGCCTGATGCGGGGCTCATGCTCACGAACCTTGAGATCACGACATGAGCCAAAGTTGGACGTTCAACCAACTGAGCCACCTAGGCACCCCAAATTCCCTTTTTATATGCTCTCCGAAACTGCCAAAGAGTTATGTGCTTGTACTTTCTCAAATGCAACTGTTCCATCTCACCTGCTCTCCAGTCTGTCTTCAGTATCCTTCACATTCCTGAAACTGCCTGCTTAAGACCTCCATGACCCTTGTGGCATCCAGTCTAATAGTCACTTTACTCTCCTCATGCTCCCAGCTCAGTAGTATCAAGCTGCATACTTCTCACCTGACCATTCTCCTTTCATGACCTCTGGTATATTACACATTGTGGTTTCTTTTCCACTTCCTTTCCCTGTTCCTCTCTGTCTCCTTACATTTTCCTCTTCAATCTGTAAAATATGGAGTTCCTCTAACATATCTTTAAATACCATCAGTCTATGTTGATCAACCATATATCAAATAGGCTCCAGACTTGTAAATAGTAATTACTAATTTGACATCTCTCTCAATGACTCTCGGCATTCCAGACATACTATAGCCCCAACCAAACTCTTAATTCCCTTTCAACTCCTCCCAGCTCAACCTGTTCTTCCCCAGTCTTCCCAATTCAATAAATGATATTCTATTTCATGCAATTGCCCAAGCCAGAAACTTCTTTGTTTCCCTCATCTCCTACAGCTGATCCATCCATAAACCTAATGATTCATACCTTCACAATAAATGTCAAATGTACTTCTCTTTATCTCCCTTAGACTACTTTGGTCTAAGCCAACACCTGGTCCCCAAACTGATTTCTCTGATACACTTCTTACCACCTTTACCTCAACGCCAGTCTCTTCATCCAGAACAGTCAGAGAGTAAACTCTTAAGAGCTTCCAAATATAGCCTACAAGGCCATGCATGCTTTGGCTTTTGCTAGCCTCTCCAAGCTCATCTCATTCTGTGCTCTCCTGCACCCACACAACTTAAATCTGCTGTTCTTTCTGTTCCCCAGACCAGCCTAGCTCTTTCCTGCCTGAGGACTTTGCATAAACTGTTCCCTTTCCTGAACACTCTGCCTACTTCTTTAATGTGTATTCCCTTCACCTAATTACACTCGATATTAGGTACAGGGATTGACATAGAGTAGGCTTTCAGTAAGTATTTCCTGAAATAGGGCAACAAATGGATCTGACCTGAAAATTCCTCCAACAACCCATTGGTTAGTGAGTGGGACAAGGTGAAACCACTTAGTCTGTGCCATAAAATGCCTGTTAGAAAAACAGAATGAAGTTCAGGGATGCCTGGGTGACTCAGTCGGTTAAACATCCAAGTTCAGCTCAGGTCATGATATCACGGTTTGTGAGTTCAAGCCCCACGTCAGGCTCTGTGCTGACAGCTCAGAGCCTGGAACCTGCTTTAGATTCTTTGTCTCCCTCTCTCTCTGCCCTCTTCTGCTTGCACTCTGTCTCTCTCTCTCTCCCTCTCTCAAAAATAAACAAACATTGAAAAAGGAAAAAAGAAAAACAGAATGAAGTTCAGAGAGACATCCAAGTTGGTCCTCCTTTTCCTTAGGGATTCTACCATCCCCTCATTGGGCAGTTAAGAAAGTAACCAAAATATTGAAAGACTATTTAACCAGCATGGGACAATTTAAATGCTTTCAGAAAAAGTTAGGGTATAAATCACAAATAATAAATACCCACTTACACAGCAGCAGTAAAGAAAGAGGACTACTTACCAAATGGTTAGTATAGACTCCTGATTCCCATCATTTTCATCATAAGGATTTGATTCATTATACTCTTCCTATAAGGACCTCATATTTTTAAAAACATCTGTCTAGTAAACAAACTACATTCATCATGTAATAATTTACTTTTCCACTTCTAGTTAGACATATATAACCCCTATTTAGAGCATTTAACCAGCATGCTATGAAAATTGGAAGCCAAAGTAGGGCCAGGTAGCTTTGTTTTAGTATTATTAAAATTTTTACTGGGGTTTTTGAAATATTTAAAATATCTTGCAAACTCCCACCTGGTATTCTATTCAAGGCTTTAGCCTATGTAAAGAAAATAATACACATGGTTCATTTATCTTTTCTTCAAAAAAATCTCCCTGTGGCTCTTTGCTGATTATTAACTGTAAAGTGAATTGGATTCTTTGGGGGAGAGAAACTCATCATCGTGGTATTTTGATAATAAGGTAATGGAAGTTTAGGTAGTCTACTGGAGCCAAAATACAATAGACGCCAGAACACTGCTCTACATCAGGGCAGATGCCACCGTGGAATCTCACATGCCTTTCTCCAATGGTTGCCATGCAGCAGTAGAGAAGGAAATGGAAAGGGAGTAAAGGAGTAAAACTTTCCTCTAGAGTAAACTATTGGGTATCTTTTTATTCTGTTCTTAGGATAGGAAGTAATAGTATGTACTCATCAAAACTAATTTAACCACTAAACCTCTTTTTCCTCTGTACTTGTTAGGTTATTTTAATCATTTTTAGATACTATTAGTTCTTAAGCAATTTCCACTAAGGGAAGGAGAAACATGTAAATGTTTTATATCCATAAAATGAACACTCATTCAAGTGCTGTAAGTATCTGAAATAAACTAATGATACTTGTCAACTTGTCACTTTGAGAACATTTCTTAAAAACTGACCATATCAACAAAATTGGTATTTTTAGGGAACTATTCAAGATAAGCAAGCAAATCATGTTACATAAGTTCTAAAGAAGAAGAGGAATGCTAATCATATAGTTATACTGAACAATTTAACACCGGAACTCAAGATGTTTCAATTCATAATTTTACTAACAGGTGCTGAATCTCCTATATTTTTATAGCTTTAGTGTGGGAAGTAAGCTATAGTTCAGTTGGTGGAAATTTTATCTGACTAGACAAATGCTTGATAGATCAAGCTTTTTTGATTATTAATGCACCACACAAGGAATACAGATTTTTACTTTTTCTGTCAAGATGTTCCACAAACATCCCCATCTTAAGACTGTAAAGGACACTAAAAATGAACATCTTCCTCTACATTTTAGCCACAGACAAAAGAACTGTAGTGACTCTTCTGAGATTATATATAGCCTCTGCAGAGCTGAAATCCAAAGCTGTAGGTTCTTTTTCATTAGGAGTATGTATAAATTTTATCTCCTATTATCATTAAAATGATATGTTTTAACCATATAAGTCAGTGGCATTTACTGCCTTCACAATGTTGTGCAACCATCATCAAAACCTTTCTATCACTCCAAACAGTATCACTGTATATTTTATGCAGCATGTTCAATAAGTGTTTATTCATGAAACTGTTCATCCACTAAATATATATATATATATATATATATATACACATATATATATACACATATATATATACACGTGTATATATATATATGTGTGTGTATATATATGTATATATACATGTATATATATATGTGTGTATATATATATATACACACACACATATATATATACATGTATATATACATGTATATATATATATACACACGTATATATATACGTGTGTATATACATGACCTTCGGCTCAGGTCATGATCTTGCGGTCCGTGAGTTTGAGCCCCGCGTCGGGCTCTGTGCTGACAGCTCAGAGCCTGGAGCCTGTTTCAGATTCTGTGTCTGCCTCTCTCTGACCCTCCCCCATTCATGCTCTCTCTCTGTCTCAAAAATAAATAAACGTTAAAAAAAAAAAAAAGAAAAAGAAAAAGAGTGAGAGAGCAAGCAGGGGAGAGGGGCAGAGGGAGAGAGAGAATTGTAAGCAGCCTCCAAGCTCATCACAGAGCCCAACACGGGGCTCAGTCCCATGACCCCAGGATAATAACAGCCGAAAGCAAGAGCTGGATGTTCAAACAACTGAGCCACCCAGGCACCCCTACCTGTAACTTTTTACAAGATAAATTTTATTGGTGTATAATTCCCATAAAATGCACTAAGTAATGGTTTAATGAATTTTAACAAGCAAATACAACCATGCTTACACCCACAGTCAAGAAACCACAAATTTTCATCACGATAAGATGTTCCCTTGTACTTGTTTTCAGTCCAGACTCCCTCACCCCCAACTCCTTAGGCAACCACTAATGTGCTTTCTGTAACTATAGATTTTGCCTTATTAGAATTTCATAGGGGCACCTGGGTGGCTTAATTGGTTAAGTGACCAACTTCGGCTCAGGTCATGATCTCATGGTTTGTGAGTTGGAGCTCCACGTCGGGCTCTGCAGAGCCTGGAGCCTGCTTCAGATTCTGTGTCTCTCTCTCTCTCTGCCCCTCCACTGCTCACGCTCTGTGTCTCTCTGTCTCTCAGTAATAAATAAACGTTAAAAAAAAAAAAAAGAATTTCATAAAGATAGAATCGTATATATGCACTCTTTTATGTCTACTTTCTTTTGCTCTGATACTGTTTGAGACGACTGATAGTGTTGCATGTGTTAGTTCCTTTTAATAGCTGAGTAATATTCTTTTGTGTGGATATAACTTATCAGTTCATCTGTTGCTAGATACTTGGGTTTGCAGCTTTGAATACTATGAATAAAGCTGCTGCAAACATTCATGTACAGATGTATACTGATACATGTTTTCATTTGTCTTGGGTAAATAACTGTGAATGGGATTCATGGGTTGTATGGTAAGTGAATGTTTAACTTTTTAAGAAACCGCCCAATTATTTTTCAAAGCATTTATAGCATTTTATGTTCCCACTAGCAATGTATGGCAGCTCTAATTGCTCCATGCCCTTGCCAACTGTTGGTATTTCAGTCTTTCTAATTTTAGCCTTTCTAATGGGTGTATAGTGGTGACCCACTGTGGTTTTACTTTGCACTTCCCTGAAGGCTAATCATATGGAGCATCTTTTCATGTGTTTACTGTCCATTTATGGATCTTCATTTGTCAAGTATCTGTTCAAATCATTTGCTCCTTATTTCATTGGATTCTTTTACCTTCATACTATTGAGTTTTAGGAGTTCTTTACATATTTTGGATGCCTGTCTTTTGTGAAATGTGCATTTTGCAAATATTTTCTTCCAGTTTGGGGCTTATCTATTTCTTTAATATTGTCTCAGAGCAGAGTTTTTTTTATTTCAGTGAAGTTCAGTTTTTTCATTTTTTATGATTTTCTCTTATTAAGAAATTTTTGCCTATCCCAGGTTTAAAGTTTTTCTCCCATGTTTTCTCATGCAGTCAACTGTAGACTTTTGTAGATGTCCTTACTCAGCTTTAGTAACTTCCCTGCTCCTGATTTGCTAACAGATTTTATTATGAGTGAAACATTTATCAAATGCTTTCTCTACCTATTGAGATGATCATATTGTATTGCCCTTTATTCTGTTAATATGGTGAATTACATTTATCAGTTTTTGAACTTCAAATCAACCTCCTTTTCCAAGGATAAACCTTACTAGATCATGATATAGTATAATTTTTAACACTGCTGGATTCAATTTGCTAATATTTTGCTAAGGATGTTTGCATGTGCATTCATGAGTGATACTGGTCAGTGTTTTTCTTTTATCTTTAACAAGTTTTGATATTAGTAATGCTGGCTTTGTAAAATCAGTTAAGACATATTCCTTCCTGCCTTCTATTTTTTGAAGGGGTTTATATTGTTTATATTTTTCCTGAAATGTTTGAGGAAATTCACTAGTAGATCTATCTGTGTCTAGACTTGGGCTCAGATTAGGACTTAAATTTTTATTTTTATTTACTTGTTTATTTAAGTTTTTTTTTTTTTAATGTTTGTTTTTGAGAGAGAGAGAGCATGAGAAGGGGAGGGGCAAGAAAGAGAGGGAAACACAGAATAAAAAGCAGGCTCCAGGCTCTGAGCCCTCAGCACAGAGACTGACGCAGGGCTCAAACCCACAAACTGTAAGACCATGACCTGAGCTGAAGTCAGATGCTCAACCAACTGAGCCACCCAGGTGCCCCAAGACTTCAATTTTTAAAATAGATATTAGGAATTCAACTTCTTTAACAGATATGAAGTTAAACAGGTTTTCTATTTCTTCTTGAATCAACATTGATTGTGTCTTAAGGAATTTGTTCATTTAAGTTGTCAAATATATTGATAAAGTTGTTCATATTACTTTATTATGCTTTTACTATTTATAGAATC